>NC_092312.1:11250000-12500000 GCF_036785885.1 Coffea arabica
TAGGGGACTAAATCTTAATAGATCCGAAGGGTCTGAATGGAAACTCAAGGAGTTTTCATTTTTTGACTTCACCATGTTGGAACCTTGGAGGCTGGGAACTAGGCGACAGCACCATCACCAAAAGCGTCTCCTGTTAAGTGCTGTCTCACTCCCCTGTTGGCCCATGTAGAGCAACTATAAAGTGCAGCACAGTGCACCATGCGATCGCGCATCAATATCTATCGATTGGAAATATTCGCAATAAAAACCCTTCGTTTGAAATGATTTCTTGAAGTGTTTTTGGAGAAATTTTTTTATTATGCCACCTTGTTTGATGTCTGCGAAATTAAAAAAAAAAAAAAAGGACAGTAATTTAAAGACGTGGCATGCGAGACTTGAGTGTTGATTTCCCAAAAAATAATCAAATTAAATATAGAAAATAATTTAATTAATGGATATATACGTCGTCTCACGTGTTAATTTTTGCAAATTTTTGCAAAGTGAAGTGAATTTATAAAAAATGTATAAATGTATAGGATACAAAATTGTGATTTTGTACATTCACGAAGTAAATTAAGCGTAATTTAAGTAATATTAAAAAAATCCAATAAAAAAAGGTGATGTCTTTTTAGCGTTGATCTTGCTTAAATGTTGAGGCACCATTTGGATTGAAGGAAAGGGACGGAATGGAAAGGAAAGGACTCTAGTTGAGAAAAGTAAATGACATTAACAACCGGCTTCGTAGTTAACATATTAGTACATCTCTACATGTCACAAGCTAAACAGGAGTATGGATATAAATTGGACGGATCTATTGCAGATTATCGAGAGAGAAAAAAAAAGGTATAACTATTTTTTCAAGAAAGTGAGATAAATAGTTTAGACTTTCGATAGTAAAATCATCATTCATTTAGATTAAATATTGTATACATTCACAATGTATGTATGTATTGTCGCAGTTCGATATATGATATATATGCAATATTTAAATTTTAAAATTACATTTAGATTAATTATCAATTACATTTAGATTATTTATGTGCTTCAACTTGCGCTTTTGGGACGCATATTGGAAAAGCCTTTCTACCAACGTAGTCAATGACGTGTTCACGAGAAACAGAAAATCTACTACATCAATCTTTCTTACTCCGAAGCATAATTGGAAATGAAGCCAAAATCAAAAGACTGAAAATCATTTGGATTCCCAAATAAGCTTTAGCAAAGCGCTCAATAATTACGTTTTTTATTGCCTTTGCGAAAAGAAGCTTCATTCGAAAGCTGGTAAACACTAAGATAAATTAACCAGCGAATTAGGCGTATGTCGGGGATTGATTGAAAGCATTCTTGAATCTTGAGCATAAAGTAGTTTGTCAGTCCTCCTAGTTTGGGATTTTTTTTTTTTTTTTTTGAAGCTTCTTAGAGTTAAAATAAGAGTAAATCTTATATACACTGACAATGTATACACTATCACTATTTGATTCATAACATGTGTGCAAAAATTGAATTTCAAATTCAAAATTTGCATAATTATCGTTCATTCAACGCTGACAGTGTGTACACTGTCGATGTAAGAAAGATTCATTCTTAAAATAATTGGTGACGTTTCCGAAAACCACAGGTTCTTTTGCAAATTAAACTTGACAATTACTTATTGTCCATTTCTTTTAATAAATTGAGCACTAGAATGCATAATCTAGAAGTGGACATTTTAGCTATGTTCATGCATATATACACGCATAATGCCCTTGCAAACTCCAAATTTATCCACAGAACATGAGGTTAATTGAGTAAAAAATAAACCGATAAATGTTTGTGTACACCCTCGGGTACGAAAAAAATGTGTGGTTTCAAAGGAGGAGGCCCCTATTATTGAGCTTTAACCTATATATTTTCATGAAACCGCTCTTGCTATCAACACGATATTATTATAACGTGATCAGTATCATACTTTCTCCAAATGAAGGAAAAGAAATATCTCATCCATCTTCTTATTTTCTAGACTAGAAGAGCAGTAGGAGTTTGTCAGTTTATCTCATGAAGTATCCAACATACATCTCATAGCATGGTGTGACCCCTCAACAAACTTCTACAGTTTCAGTGTGAAGGAACCAGTGCTTGTTGGTGCAAAGTGCAAACACGAATATATCAATCACTATTTCAAGTGTGAATAAGTACGGACAAGGGGCACAAACGGTTGGTTGTATTTATTTTTCACTGCGCGTAACTTCCATTGCACACGATATAACTTACTTTGCACACGACGTAATTTTACAACACTTTTTTGTGAGCCCCACACATGACGTGAAAATCAAGTTACATGCTGTAATTTGAGCCGCACAAATTTTTAAGGCCACATCGTGGCCGTGAACCTTCAGGAACGATTGCTACTGACAACCGTCCTGCCCCATTTCCGAAGAAGTACTAATGCAACCACCTGCATGACTGCATCATCATCATTCACCTGTTGATGGTATGATAAGGTCATTATCTTTATGTGCTGGACATGTTCAAGCACCTAATTCTGCAAATCTGGTAATCATGCGTCTTTGTTACTCCATTTTTACTTGATCATGATCAATCAACAGTAAGGATTTTAAGGAAAAAGGTACAAGAGTAGACACCACTGTCATTCTTGTCAAGTAGCCAAGGAACGAAAGGTGTTAGAATATGTTGGTACATTTGGTGGCTCAATAATTGGTTCAAATCATGCAATTAAGACGGTTTTTCTCTTTGCAACTTTCACGGGATTAGCTATTGGCGTGTTGATCAATACACTTTGATTGGGGTAAGACAATGGAATGGGATTCCCCTACAGATTCCGAGAGAAAAGCACCTAACCCAATTTCTAAATTCTTCTAAACTTGATAAGATCACAGCCACTAGATCTTTCCTTTATTTCCTCACTGTATTCGGGCAACGTCATGTAAAAATTGATATTTGCCCTAGAGGCACAAAACTAGCTGGGAGGAATAATTTAATGCATGCAGCTTCCTCCACACAAAAAGCTGAAAACTTTTCCGCTGGGTCAGACCTTTCCTTCCATCTGGCTTATTCCTTTATTCCCTTTAAAAAAAAAAAAGAACTTCATAGCGTCCTCTTTGCAACAAGCTCAGGAGAACTAAGTTGGAATTGGTTTAGCAAGTTTAACGTTAATTCATCTGATTTCTTCTTCTTCTTCTTTTTTAATAAATTCTTCACAGGTAAATTAGGTCTTGGTTGCGAAAAAGATGGGTATCTTGCATCTGTAAATGTCACAAAATGGGTGAAGAGATGGATTTGATGATTCACAGGCGGAGAAGTGAAAATGTGAAGTCGCGAAATCGAATCCTCTCACTTACACTTTAAAAAATGACACGAAAAAGAGTAAAAGTTGGGAATTGCTTATGATGTGATTCGATATTAATCAATGGAGCAATGCAAATTGGAAAAACCTATTTGTTGCTGAATTACTATTATATCGGGTTGGACGTCTTGATTAACAATGTTTGGTTAATTATAGAGATAATAAATGCAGAGTTTACAAACTTGAGATTGTAAAATGTGTATATGTATATTTTTTTTCACTTAGGTGTATCCCAACCTTTCAATCAGACTAACCCCCTAAGGTTGCGTAGAGTTTTGTTCTAGGGATATATAGTGAGGTAACATACGAGAGTCAATTACAGAATCTGCTGGTAATTACCAGGCTACGAAATCAGTCGAATTACCCGCGGGGGCGTAAAATGTGTATATGTATGCATAATCTTTTTTTTTTCTAATGATGCTAGTGCATACATTTTTTTATGCTAATAGGTGTAAATGCAAGTTACATCCAAAAAATCTAGAATTTAAAAAAAAATAACTTATTATGAATTCAAATCCATTAGTAAAAATGAATGAATATATATATATATATATATATTTAACTGATTAGTTAATGGATTGTAGTTTTCTAACACAAAATTTTTATATTCAACACATTTTTTAATAATCTTTTTATTTCAAATACATCAAATTATTAAAATACATATTTCTATGAAAACTCCAAAAAAAAAAGTAATCCAAACAAACCAGGGCGAGTGAAAGGTCCCCATTTTGCATGCCGTTCTCACAAATGCAGTTAAGGGGACAGAATGATATTGCTATAAACTCGAGAGAACAACGGCCATAAAGCTTCGAGAAGCTATTTCATTGACCTTTAATTTGCAACAAGAAGAACGGCAAATATATGATTTCTAATTCCATCCCCGCGGTCATTTCGATTATAAGGTATTTAATAGACCGCCTTCTTCTCTCAAATTAGAAAAGAGAGAGGATTCTTCTTCCACTAAAGTCCTCTATTTGAAAATATCACCTGATAAAATTGGATCGATCGGGTGTATGGTGAATAGAGTGGGAGAATTTCACAAGGGATATGCAAACAAATTGAAGTGGCAAAAATGTCATCTAGTGATTGATGACACTGGATGGCAATTAGGGTAGTATTTGTTTGTAAGAAAAAAGGTGAAAAGGTGAAGGAAAAAATTTGCTATATTCTTTTTTCACTTGGTGCAAATTCTACACAATTTTTTTTTTTAAAAAAAGTTTGTTTCATTTGTCATTTACAATAACAACTGCTATCTACAAAATTTTACTTATTAAACAAACACACACAATAAAGTGCTTTTCTCTTTTCTTTAATTTACTTTGCTATGTGAGTTTCCCATTAATCGAATAAAGTCTAGGTGATGGTGGCGATGATTAAATTGGATTTCTCTGCATCTCTAACAACATGTTTCTCTTATGTAAAATTCGAAAAAAAAGGAAGAGAGAAAGACGTTTAATGTCTGTTTTTTAAGGTTACAAATGTTGGTTTAAAACATAGTATACCAATTAACAAGAATTTTTCAAATTGAAATTCAATTGCTATATCCATTTTTTCCTTGTTTTTTGAGAGAATGGTTTTCCCCCTACAAATAATATACTCGAAGGATAAAGCTCCATCCATCTTGGCCCTCCCCTAAGTAACGAGACTTGAGGCATTTCTTGCGGACCAGTTGGACTTGATCTCATGCGGATCGCGGTGTTGGCAAAGTACCATGATAAAAAAAAATGCATCTAACCTCAGTTCTGAAACATTAAGACCTCATATCATATGCCAATTTTTTTTGAAAGATGATGAAAATTGATATTGGGCCATAAGGATCGAACCATTCTCGGGGGCGGCCCAAAGTTATGTGGTTCACTTATACTCTTAACTGCACCACTCCGCAACAGTAAGTCGGACATTGAAAAATGTTGGCGCAGATGGAACCTATACATCCTGCCCTTGTGCGCCAACCTGCTGGGTTTTTTTTTTTTTTTTTTTGGTATAATTCACAGATATTCACATATATTTTATAGTCTGCAATTAATCTTATTCGAATTACATCGAGCCCCTTGTGGGAGAAACTTTTCTAACGTTATCTTTTCCATTTCTATGAATTTCGAATTAAACCTTATGATTTAGGGATGCAAGCCCAACATCCGTTGGTCTTGGATCTCTATTTCTGTAGAGCGATCTGTCTTGAAATTTGAGAAAGTAGGAAAAGAAAAGGGTTTTAAGCTATGACTTTTCAAGCCAGAGATAAATTTTCTCTGAAATCTTTGGAGAGTTGATATGGTCAAATGGTCGCCATAATGATTATGTTCGTTCTCCAATTACAACAAATGTTTTGAAAACTGGACCGGATCGGGGCGGTTCAACCGGTTGAACCAAAACCCCGCCATGCATCCGGTCCGGTTCAATTAAAAACCCACATAATCGATAAAATCGGTCAAAACTGGTCAAGAATCGGTTGAACCGGTGAAAATCGGGAGGTTTAACTGATTTTTATTAAGTATTTATTTTCTAAAATAAATATTTTAGTTTTATTCAAATTTTTTAATATTAAAATGAATAAAAAATTATTAAACATTTGAATCGGAGTCGAATCGGTTGAACCGATTGAACTGTGAACCAAAGGTTCTCCGGTTCACTCTCCGGTCCGGGTTTAAAAACATTGATTACAGCTCATCCAGCTTGAATGCAGAGGAAAAATCACCAAATATACAATCACAAAAAGCTTATAGAGAATAGATTTTTTTTTTTTGGACTTATAGAGAATAGATTGTTAGGGAGTAAGGATTCTTGTTTCTCTGACATTAACTTAATTAATCACTTGAAAGAAAAAAAAAATTCAATCACTTTTTTTTTTCAATCACTTGATAGTCTTGATTTATGTGACTAGGCTGTGGTGTTTCAAGTAAGATATTTTGAACTAAAACAAAACATGCTTTTTATTTCCCATCTGATAATTTGTCTTTTCAACCGATATTATTTCCCACCTTATCTCTAAACTCTCACAGTTCCAATTTAACGAGTGCCTTGTTAGCATATAATTTTCAATGTATAGTGCACACAATCATATTTGTTGGCAGTCATATTTATACTCATAATTCATTTTTGTTTTCGTCCCCATTTTACTTCATTTTCCAGAAAATTAACACTTAGTAACCACTTAACCATTATCGTAAGAACAGTCTTTAGACAATTTTTTAATAGTTTTACATGAGAATGGTGCCCTATTTCGCTGCTGATAACTGAAATCATCTATAGTTGGTGATAAATCAACTATTTTTCAGATCTATTATTGTATATCTTTTAAATTACAGATCCGCAATTTTTAGTGTACGTTTAATCTGTTATTAGGGCAGCAATATACATGAAATCGTGCTGAAAAATTTTCAGCAATCTGTTAATGAAATTTACGTTTTATTAAGAAAAAGGGTTACAAAATATGGAATGAACTGTTTAATATTTAGAGTTATCATTCGAGAGGATTTAAGATTTTTTGTGAGTGGCTAAGAAAACGAATAAAAAACTCATTTTACGAGAAAAGGAAAGGGAACATACAGTAACACGTATAGCGTAACCATGAGCTGCATTCCTCATTTCCGGTCTTGCCACTTTAGTAAAGGCTGATAAATTGTTAACATAAGATTCGATCAGCTGAATCAGGTTGCTGATAATTTGGCCAAAAACTGCTGTTACAGAAGCTTAGAGCCTTACCTAATTTTGTCCCACTTTTGTGACTTTTGTGGACTTTCATGTTTAGCTAGGATCATACATCATCTAGGACCTCCGGGATCTCCTTCATTTTTATGTAATACTGACATGCCTAGAAAGAATTATAACATTGAAAAAGATTGAAAATTGTGCCACGTAATTGAAGGCTGCCTATGAACCAACGTAATTGTGCTGTTAGCTACCACCAAAGACTTTAAGTTTTTATGAAGTGGGAGATCAAGAATTCAAACCTTCCCTTTCATCAACGTGCTACTATATGTGACTTCTTGTCAATCTATACAAGTGCGTAGTGCATTCGTTTAATTTGATAGTGATTCCCTTTTAATTTCTCTAGGCTCTGTTGGGCGTGTAGGTTAGATCAATGTGCGTGTACGAGTTGACTAAACTAAATGTTGCTGCCTGATAAAAATAAAAATAAAAAACTGAAGGCTACCTATGCAGTGGGCTAGATCTTAAATTGCAAGACAAAGGCTTGATGAGCCTTCTGACCATTAGCTCTCTATAGGCCATCCTGTCCCCTTGGCAGCATGGCTTCTTTAATGGGGTTATTAATCTTTCTATCTACCCCTTCTTTGCTATCTCCGTAGAAGTCATATAATAGTAGGAGTACTACTTTTTACTTATAAAATTACCGGAGTATTAATTATTGCACTATATTCTATATGGATCCTTATCTTCCACTAATCTTTGCATTATATGGATCAATTTTCTGCTGGATCTGATTAAGTTGTTGTTAGTATTCTAATTTACATTATTAGTTCTTAGATCTCAACTGGATACGTTTAATAACATTAATAGAGTAAGCCATTAGTTAGCTTTTTTCTCCACTGACACATTTATTAATTTTCCCCAGGCAAGCTCTCCACTCTCCACCTCTACATTTTCACAACTCCATGTGCCTTTTTTGTTGTTTTCTTTTTCTTCTGTCAGAACTCTTGTTTGCCTTTGTTCCTGCATGATGTCAATTTTGTGGCATTCTGACACTCATCAATTTTGTAACTGTTGTTTAAAGATGCAGATGTAGAGCCCTGCATTATTGCTGTTTCCCACTTCCATATGTAGTAGTATTTTTTTGTTCATTACTTTCTGGAATAAAATTTTTAGTTATTTAGTTTAATTTGTTGATTCTACGGTTTGATGATCACTCTACATGTCATTTACTTCATATTTAAGGTATTATTTTCTGCTCAAACTACACAGGAGTAATAATAATAAATCAAACCAAACACTTGCGTTTGATAAAACTGAAGTCCGAAAATAAAAGTCTAAAATCTGAAATCTGAAATCTGAAATCTGAATCCATTAAATTATTAAATTGTTAAGTATTAAATCTAATACATTTGAGTGCATATCACATTCAATAATAATTGAATAACTTATCACTTAATTTTGGGAGCAAGTTTAATCTAAAAAATTCCGTACCATTTAATTAATTCAAATGTTCATTTTTTAGTTATCAAATGGTCTGAACATGTTATGATCTAAATCTATTAAATTTAAATGCTGAATTGGGTTGTCAAACAGGGCCTTAATTTGCAAAGCGAAGGATAATCTCGTTTGCTATATCCAAATTGCATCGATTGATCCCGTCCAATTAAAAATTAGTCGGTTAATTCATAATTGGTGATAATTCATGACTGGAATGAGGACTTGTCAACTAAGGCCTTCAATAATCACTCAAAACCATGACTAAACAGTGGTGGTGAATGGTGAATGGTAAATGGTCAAGTTTAGACCCCAAAGTTTTATCATTTATGGGCAATCACATTCTTCAAAATGAAAAAAAAAAATGAAGCTATTGATTAGAAATATAACATAAAAAATTGTAGCATTCTAAAATTGGTTTTGTCTGCTTTTATCTGGAGATTATTGCATAAATGACTTTAAGAGACAACTAGGTTATAGGAGAAAAAAAAGAAAGTGAAGAAAAACCAATAGAGAAAAGAATAAAAGAAAATATGTTAATTAAAAAAGAAAGCCAATATCACATGGGCATGTGCGATACTGTTACCTAACATCATACTAGTGATTCACACTTGGAATATTAAGCAGAGAAAACATGAGCTCCTCATACAATGTAAAGTCAAATTTGAGCCATTGCTCGTACAATGTAATTTTACTTCCTTCTTATGAGAAAATTTCTATCCTTTCAAAAAAAAAAAAAAAAGAGAAAACATGAACTACTCATTAAAGAATTCCGACAACGATTACGTTTAATGATGGAACACAGGATTAAAAAAAAAAACGTAAGAACTAGTTCAATTAAAAATCCACAAAAAAAATGTAAAGAAACAATATATTATTTATAGCTTATAATTCCATTGGATTCAGCATCATAGGAATTCGATGAATTACAAGAGGAGACATTAGATTGCTAAATAATAATGGTACACGACCAAGCTACGGTGGGCAACAATTAATACTAGGTTTTAACAGATCATCAGACCAAGCATTGCTTTGAACCTTATTAGTATTACCCAATTCTTTGAGCGTCTCACATCAAGATGCAAGCCTATGGTCACAAAGGATTTAAATGAGGGTAAGTTTTAATTCTTCTTCACAAAAAAAAGTCAAAAATTGTGGCATATCATTATAGAAACTAAAAATGGGAACGAGAAGGGTTGAATCGGCCTTGTTTAGACAGCAATTTTTCTTTACGTTTCTGTGAACAAATTTCTCAATCACCTTTTTACCTCACATATATCAAATCGCTACAGTAATTTTTCTACAAAAAATCTAGAAAAATGCAATCCAAACACAACCATTAATTATAAGGAGAAGATTCTGAATTTAATACCTTTCACTTGCAAATAAAATAATAAAAAAAAAGCACTAAAACAGTTACAGAAAAACTACCTTTAATGATAAGGGAGAACTATAAGTGCACAATATCTGCGTATATTACTTTAACCAAGTGTCAAGCTTTAATTGCACCAAATTTTTGTCAAAGTCCTAGCAAGCATGCATGATAATTCAATCTCGCAAGGACTTCAATCGGCAAGATGTTGAGATGAAATTTACTCCAATCGGAAGTGATGTTTTGTTAATGACTTCAACTATTATAAATATCATTTCTCTAAGAGTAACTTTGATTTTTTAAACATGCTATCACTCCTACTTTCAAGAAAAAAAAAATTACTTTCATTCAAATTAAAGGTGAGCTAACTTAATAAATCAGACGGGCATATTATGTTTTACCATCAATAACTGTATATTGTTCATTTACATATGCCATAAGTGTCATAAAAGAAATAAAATTTAAAACAAAAAATTGGTAAATTTCTCCTCACTTAAGAACTGCATATGAGTACAATTTTCAACATTTTATCTATTTTTTTCCCCTTTCCTTTTTATGTCTCAATAGAGGCATATAGTCTAACCACACCAAACCACGAATTTGCTTGCATACCACATATATCGCAAACATACACGCACAAACAAGATTTTCTACCCTAATTTTGTGCGTGCATATTACATGCCTATGCAAACATGTCACAAGTCCAAGTAAGTTAATTACCAACCAAATTTTATAATAATCTGACATTAAAATAAAATTTTCTATTCTCAAGACTCAACTTGACAGGAAAGTTCTTGGTTCGATTCTTAAACCCCCCCCCCCCCCCCCCCCCCCCTTTCCCCTTTATCTCTTATAAGGTTTGGAGGGAAAAAAAAGTATAACCTTCCAAGAAAGTTTCTAAAAAACTCAAATATGGCTAGATAAATGTCAATTATCGTTACATCGAGCCAAAAGTACGTGTCTGATGAGATTTGATGGAAGTAATGCCTTAGTCCACAGTGAAGGAAAAAGAAAGAACAGAATTTCTACAGCAATTGTTTGTGTCCGTGCATAGCAAGTGCATGTAAACCAGGCGCATCCCACAAGTCAAAATTAATTAACTACCACATTTTATGGTTATATGACACTGAAAACGAAAAACTTTAACCCCAAAACGCACAAATTTGGCTAGTTTAATTTCTCCCAATATTATTTGTTCAGAACAAATTTTATGTAGTAATGCCTTGGTCCGTCATGTAAAAGAAGAAAGAATACGGGTTTCTAATGATAGACCAAAATTTTTGTTCGATTCCCCGCGTACAAAATTTTTCGCCCTAATTATGTTTGAGAGTGTATAACATTTGCATACAAACTACTATATCCCACGAGTTGAAGTTAATTAATTACCAAAGTTTAGGGTTATTTGAAATTAAAACAAAAAAAAAATTCCCAAAAACTGTTGATTCCAAATCATCAAAATATGGCTATAAGTATAATTTCTCTAGATAAAAAAAAAAAATCAGTTCTATAGCATTGCTCCAAAGTTATGGGCCTAATTATGTACGTGCGTGCATGCTAGATGCCTTTAAACCACGCACATGCCACAAGTCAATGCTGATCAATTACCAAAATTTATGTTCATTTGACGTTAAAAATAAAAATTCTCAAAAACATTTTATTCCAAAACATCCAAATATGACTAAGTTTAATATCTCGTTGTAAAAGTTGAAAGTATTAATTATAATGGCACTGCTCCAAAGTTTTTAGATCAAATTTGATGGTAGTGATACCATGATCTATCATATGAAAAAAAGAAACAACAAACATGTGAACAAAGTTTGCTCCAAAGTTATGTGTGTGATCAAATTTGATGGAAGTGATGTCTTGATTTATATGAGAAGAAGAAAGAACAAACATTTTTGCATGTTGGACGCAAAAATTTTGTATGCAAAAATGTTTGTTTTGATTTCACAGGCACAAGATTTTCAACCCTAATTATATTTATGCATGCATGCCACGTGCATATGAACCACACACATTTCATAAGTTAATTACAAAATAAATTTTATATACATTAACATTGTATACATTATTACCGTTAAATCCATGACCTCTGTGCAAAAATTGAATTTTGAATTCAAATTTTATATAATTGTGATTTATCCAAAGCTAACAGTGTATACACTATTAGTGTAAGAAAGATTAATCCTTAATTAAATACTACCAAACTTTTACGATTATTTGACATTAAAAACAAAAACTCCTACAAACTTTCAATTCCAAAACATCCAAATATGGCTAAATTTAATTTCTCTCGGTAAAAGTTAGAAGTACTAAGAATTAATCCAAAGTTATGGGGCTAATCAAATTTGATGGAAATGATGCATTGATCTATCATGTATGGAGATAAAAGAACAAGAAAATGTTTCTTGTGCCTGATTCGCATAATTTTGTTTCCACACACAAAGAAAAATTCTACTCAAATTATGTGTCACGTGGATGCAGCGGGCATGCAAACTACGCTCATGCCACAAAATTAACTATTTTTTCTTAAACGGTGTGAAAAAACAATCAGGATTATCAAAGTGGGACGGAGGGAGTAGTTGCCAAATCATATTTTGGTTATTTGATGCTAAAACCAAGAGCCTTTATTTCCAAAACATTCAAATATGGTTAAGTTTAATATCTCTCCTTAATACTCCAAGCTCCCAACAAATTTTAATTCGCAAACATTCAAATATGGCTAAGGTTAATATCTCTTCTTAAAAGCGCTACATTATCGCATTGCTCCAAATTTATGTGTTTGATCAAATTTTATACAATTGGATTCCCGAAGAAGAAAGATCAAAGCTTTCAAATAAGGATACTCATGATTAGGATAGAAATGTCTTGGTGGCATGCAAGGATATGGTAAAATTATTATTGTTTGGAAAGGGTTTTCTACCAGAAGAATCTTTACGTTGTCTTTGAATATATTTTTTAACTATTTTTTTATATTATATATATTAAATCGTTACAATATATTTTATACATAAACTTAAAAAAATTGTAATCCAAACACAATAAATAGCAACCAAACAACGATGAGGGGAAGCCTGCAGGTATGCTTGACCAGGTGGGGATGTATTGTATGATTCAACAATTAACGTGAGAATGAACTTGAGTACACACTGTACACTTCATGATTCCAATAGGCAAGCTGTAATTTACCGTCAATAAATTTTGATGACGCCGCAATTTCCACCATAATTTACTCCTCCCTTCCACTCCATACCCCCATCAATCAATCCATGGTTCAATTTCAATAATGTCACTTCTTCCTTTGTTGTCTCAATAAATACACTACATTTTGACCCCATCTTCGAATACATTTGGGGACCAAACCCAAGCCACAAATCACAGCTCCTCGTTCCTTTTTTTAACTCCACCTCACCCCTGTTTTTCTTCCTTCCAATAATCCTCATTTCTCAACTCCGTAAGGTCCCAAATAAACAAACTCTCCTATCCCTTTCTTTCTTCAAGTCTTTTTCTCCATGACCTTCTTGCCGCCCTAACCATTCAAATAATCCAAATCAAAACCAATAAGAAAGGTCGCCGGAATTTCTCCTACTCACTCAAAGCTCAGATGGGGTGCTGTGTTAGCACTACTAATGACAAACCTTCAGCTCAAAATCTTCCTCACAATTCGAAACAAAACCGAACTCCACCACCGCCTTCCCACCCGTTGCTCGAGGAAGAATCTGTTAAAGAAGTGCTCTCAGAAACTCCCTCGGTGCCCAAGAAGCCTACCATCGTAAGAGGACGTCACGAGTACCAAGACCCCAAAAAGTTCAAATCCTTATTGCCAGCCACTGCTCCTAATATCCCAGATGAAAAGTTCAAGAAACCCATTATGGTTTTGAAGCCGGAGGAGTTTTCTGAAGAGGCTTCTGAGATCTGCAGCACTCTCAGTGAGAGTGTTTCAACGGCTACTTACTGCACGGAGAAGAATGACGATGATGGGACTGACAACCGGCTCAGGTCTTTCCGGCATCGGTCGCTGTCCGGGGATTGCAGGAGGGAAAGGGTCGGCGGAAAGTCGCCGTCGAAGAGGACCGAACCATCTCCGGGTCGGGTAGGATCCGGATCCGGCAGAGATGCCCGCGGGCGAGTGGCTAACAATGGCCAGAAGAGAGATTGTGGAGAGAGCTCTGGCCGGAGGTCTAGGTCTCCGGCGACGCGTTCGGAAGGTGGTGGCGCGAAGACGGGTCTGGTAAGAAATGGGTCCGCCAGGAAGGGCGGGAAGTCTCCGGGTCGGGTCAAGTCGGAAGTGGGTGATAAGATCCGGAAGGTGGAGGATGCTCACAATGGCAACTTTGGCTATAGTAACAGAGAGAGCAGAGAAAACAAGTGGCCACCGACGAGCAATGAGTCCCTGGAAAATCCGCTTGTGTCCTTGGAATGTTTTATTTTTCTGTAATAGACATATGGTTGGAGTTGTAATTTGGGGGATTCCCTGGAGGTTGCTTTTGGTATGTCACGGGAAAAAAGTGAGGCCGCTGGAAATCGGAGATTTGATCTATGCCCTTTGATTTTGTAAGTGAAAAAGTCAAAAGGTAAAAGTTTGGAGGGAAAAGATTCGTCAGATTCTGGAATTTCTAAAATCACCTCTCTGATGTCTGTGAATTGTTTGTACTATTGGCTTCATTGACAAGCAAAGGTCATGTAGATTTCTTGTACCACCAATGAACAGGAGGATCCAGTGCCTGCCCTTTTTTGTTGTGTACTGTTCTTTTGCCACCGAAAACCTTGGATTGCAATTGCTGTGACTCCGTGAACATGTTTTTTTTAATTATATTTTATTTTACATGTATTAAATCGTTACAGTAATTTTATTTTATAAAAATTTCAAAAAAATACAATTCAATCAAAACCTTGATTGGCCATTCTCTAATGTTTCGTAGTTGTCATTAATTGAAAATGTTACTTTGATGACTGTGATTAAGCACTAGCTAAGTCACTAATCTCACCGTGATTATGAGCATACAACTTCTCCAAGGAACCTGTATGACATAATAAGGCCAATTCCCTTTAAGGTCTTGTTCGGATTGTTACTATATGTTTTTAGGAAAAACTTTTCCGTCTTCCGCAGATATTTTTTTAATAATCCTTTTATCTCACATATATTACATTCTGTCTTCGAAACCTTAAACTTTGTCCCTAGCACCCAGAATTAAAAAAAGCAACAGATGTTATCGCTGGATGGTGGGTACATTGTGCATTGCATTCAATACTCATACCTCTGACGATGAAATTTAGTAATAAAGGCTCACAGCTCATTTGATGCTGGTCAATATTGGAATGGGGTGGAGGCATGTGCCAAAGATATAATCAAGAGGACTGACTGGAAGGAAGGTTGGGATCCGAGTATGGCGAGAGATCTTGGTCTTTCTTTCCCCTTCTATTATTATATGAGGTGAGGTCGAGACCTTCTTATTTATGGATGACCAAATTTTCTGTTTTCTAATGGCTTTGTTGTTGAGGATGAATTGGTTCTGTTTTTGGATGCACTCTTCCAAACAGACGACGAGGTCAATGCGATTGTAGCTCATTGGACCCCATTTGGATTTTGCCAACCCGATTGAAAATGAATTCACAAGATCAACCATAAATGCTGCTACGTACTACTTACCATACTACATCACCATAAAATAAAGGGATATTTTCAGAAAAATGGTTTTTTTTTTTTTTTTTTTAAAAAAAGAGCTTTCAAAACATCTATTCTGACCACATTTTGTCTTCATCTCAAATACATAACGTCGAACAGAACAAAATTCGGTACGCTAATATTTTCTGAAAATTCTTGTAGAAAATGCAATCTAAACAGAGTAGAGTAATCAGGAGAGGTAGGATTGGATTTTGGGTTAATGTTTGAGAATTTTTTTCTTTCCCGTAGTTCTTCTGAAGCAAAATAGGATCACTGTCCTCCCTGTGATATGAAACAAAATTTATTATGAATCTGATGGTGATTTTTTTTTTCTTTTTCTTTTTAGGGTTTCATGGTAGAAATTTTGATATTGACTAATGACTATGGTTTATGAAGAAGCACGGAGCTTCCCCGAGGAGAGCTGACCTGATCAGCTCGGGGTACTGATGGAAGAGCTGACTCCAAGCCTGCAAAACAGAAGGGACGAGCTAACAAAGGGGGCCCGAGGGTTGTCCCCGAGGGCACTCCGACGGTCAAGTTAGTTTTCCGGTGAGTAGAGTTCACGGGAAGTAATAACAGCCGGGAGAAATTTGCCTATGTTGAGCGTACCTTGGGCAATGGGTGTGTAGCACTATTTATACTTGGGTCAGAGTCCGACCTCCGTACGTTCCGAGACCTTCCTGATATAATCTCAATCCCGCGCCGAGCGGGATTCCGACCTCTGCGGGACGGTCTCCTGATCCCCCTGGAGCCCTAGCGGGGGTGCGGCCCAGGGCGGTCGCCAGGAGCTTGGGGCCGGAGCCCAGCTCGGCTTTACCTGGGCTGCCACGTGTCTAGGCCCAGTATGGGGCCTCTGCACTAGCCCCCTAGATTAGGTAAGACTTCCAGGCAGACCTAATTTATACTCTGCCACGTGGGAGACCAGCGTCGCGCACTGCTCTGCCCTGGTCACCTCTGGTACAGTGCTGTCACTGAGAAAACCGCGCCGATCTCCTGGGTCGAGCGTCAAACTCCCAAGTTTCGACAAACTTGATCAATGCGTGCCGACCTCATGGGACCGAGCATCAAATTGCCACTGACATGGTTTAAGCCCCCGACTTTTAAAGTTTTGAGCCTTGCCGACCTCTTGGGTCAAACAAACCCATTCAAGTTAAGGCACAACGTGCCGACCTCTTGGGGCCGAACATCGCACTTTCCGACTTCAAAATTTCAAGCCGTGCCGACCCCTTGTGGCCGAGCATCATACTTTGAATGCAGTCACGCCGACCTCCCGGGTCGAGCGTCGAACTCTGATTTTAGCGGATATGCCAATCTCTTGGGGTCGAGCATCACATTTCCAAGGCAGTTATGCCGACCTCTTGGGTCGAGCGTTGAACTCCCTGATTTTAGCAGAGGTGCCGACCTCTTGGGGTCGAGCATCACATTTTCCAGGCAGTCATGCCGACCTCCTGGGTCGAGCATTACATTCTCAGGGCAATCGTGCCGACCTCCTGGGCCGAGCCAGCGTGCTCCCAGGTTTTGACAAGCTGCCTCAAAGTAAGTCACGGCGTGCCGACCTCTTGGGGTCGAGCATCACACCTTCAAGACGGTCATGCCGATCTCTTGGGTTGAGCGTCAAGCCTCCCGTCTTTAACAGGCGTGCCGACCTCTTGGGGTCGAGCAGCGCACTCTCAAATTTCACAATTTAAAGCCGTTTGCGGACCTCATGGGGGGTTTTTCCGTTCTCTCCGCTCTCCGAGCCCCCGATCTGACTCTTTCTTCAGGCGGGCTGCCTCCTCTGCGTTGACAGCCGCGTGCGCCCTGCGAAGGAGCTCCTCCAGGTTTACGGGAGGCTTCTTGGCCAGGTCGTAGAAAAGCTCCTCTACCCTGACCCCGTTTGTGAAGGCGGCCATCACTACATTTTCGTCCTTGTCCCTGACCTGCAAGCTCTCCGCATTGAAGCGGGTCATGAAATTCCTCAGTGACTCGTCTGGCCTTTGCCTGATGGACATCAGGTGGGTTGCGTTCCTCGCGTAGACCTTCGAGGAGACGAACTGGGCTGCAAACTGCCAGGCCAGCTCGGGAAAGCTCCGTATAGACCCCGATTTCAGTCCCTGGAACCAGAGCCGCACCTTCCTCTTTAGGAACATAAGGAAGGTCTTGCAGCGGATCTCATCCGCGGCGGTTTGCAGGCGCATATGCGTCAGGAAGACCGAAAGGTGGTCTTCTGGATCTGTGGAGGCATCGTACATCTCAATGCTCGGAATCTTAAACCTCCGGGGTAGAGGGTAGTCCTCTATTTCCCGGGTAAAAGGCGAGATTGCGTAGTTGTCCTCGTACTGCCGGGGCCTCAGGATCCGCTCAAGCTCATCCCGGGCAGGGTCCGAATGCAGGTGGTCGCGAGGTCGGCTCCTGGCAGACCTGTCTGGAGAGTGCACGAGACCGTTCCTTGCAGGCCTCGCCGGCGAGGGACCCCTCGGCTTGCTCCCCGTGAACCTGTGTCGGGAGTACCTTTCGTTGTCTCCGACTTCCGAGGTTCGCGGGCGAGCCGGCGTCCGTGGCCGTTTCCTCCCGGGGGGTTGGTCGCGCGACTCATCCTCCGAGGGTTCGGGGAGTGGCTCCTTCTCCTTCCCCTTCGCCTTGGAGGTCTGCGCGCCTCCAGCCTCCTCCCCCTCCTTTGCCTGCCGGATGATATCTTCCAGCATGGGGAGGTTCTCCGTCACGAATTGGAGGATCTGCTGCCTCCTTTCTCCTGAAGGGGCTGAGCCCCCGGCGCCCCGAGAAGCCTCAATTTCCTTTCGCTGGGATCCTTCACCGCCCCCCGGGCCGGTGCTTTCTACCGTGCGTTTGGATCGCGTCCTGGCCATCAGCACAATCTTACTTACCTTACGGTTCCCACAGACGGCGCCAACTGAAGAAGCACGGAGCTTCCCCGAGGAGAGCTGACCTGATCAGCTCGGGGTGCTGATGGAAGAGCTGACTCCAAGCCTGCAAAACAGAAGGGACGAGCTAACAAAGGGGGCCCGAGGGTTGTCCCCGAGGGCACTCCGACGGTCAAGTTAGTTTTCCGGTGAGTAGAGTTCACGGGAAATAATAACAGCCGGGAGAAATTTGCCTATGTTGAGCGTACCTTGGGCAATGGGTGTGTAGCACCATTTATACCTGGGTCAGAGTCCGACCTCCGTACGTTCCGAGACCTTCCTGATATAATCTCAATCCCGCGCCGAGCGGGATTCCGACCTCTGCGGGACGGTCTCCTGATCCCCCTGGAGCCCTAGCGGGGGTGCGGCCCAGGGCGGTCGCCAGGAGCTTGGGGCCGGAGCCCAGCTCGGCTTTACCTGAGCTGCCACGTGTCTAGGCCCAGTACGGGGCCTCTGCAGTTTAGATAGAAATTTTGAAACTGGATAGATCGCAAATAGTAATAGGTCAATATTGCAGCAGGCAGTCGACAAGTGAACTGCTCTTTTGGACTGGTCTTTGGGGTCTTTTTCTTGGCCGACATGGTCTCAACAAGATGAATGAAATTTGATGGGACGAACGGAATTTTATTTTATGTCGATTAGATCATCAATTTCAAGCATATAATTTTCCCGGTACAGAAAGAAAGTGGACATTTGCTTCCTATCTTTGCCTTTTAGTTGGTTGTTAGTACTTTGTTTTATTGTGTTTATTCTCGATTATTTGCAGTTCTTCTTTCGGACAATGCTTTAGTAACAATAGTTATAGTAACGAAACAGTTTTTACCTACTATAACAGGTTATTGCACTTTTAGCGATCATTTAATTGCTTGTTGGACCCATCCATTTATATAGGATAACACCTAAAAATATGGAAGTAAGTTTCCCATCTAAAATAGTAAGTTAACCCTAATAGATTAGTAATTTTTATACTTCAAAAGGTAAATTAGAATCAAGATTAAACTTACTTTTTAAATAAATAAATTACTACTTTATATCCCAAACTTACTTTCTAGAGAGTAAGTTTAGTTCAAGACTTCAAGTAACAGTAAGTTTTTATACATAAATAGTAATTCTTACTAATAATATGGAAAATTAGATTAATGATCAAAACTTACTGATTTTTAGAATACATGTACAATTTTACATTAAAAAATTATCTCAAACTAGTATTAGGAAGTTTATTTAAAATAATGATAAGATGTTTTATTAATGATTAAAACTTAATACCTTAATTAGTAAGTACTCGTAATATACCTATATAATAAATGATTATATGTATAATTTAAAATTTTTTTGTATTTATATATTTTAAAATACTATGAAAAGTAGTTTCACTTTTCAAATAACCTTGTAAAATATGTAATAAAATTTTGCCATATTATAAGTTTTTAATCATTTTCAATTTTTGAAAAGTTTGAAAGTTTGGATAATAATAACAACAAATCTTCCTAGTTATATATAGAATATCACTTGTTTATATATCACAATTTTTATAATTTAACACCTATGAAATATAATAAGATGATAAGTTTTAATAAATTTACATCTGGGATACAAAAATTAATAAGAGTTAAAGCCCAAACAAACTGAGAAATAGTATAACAATAAAAATGACAAAATTAGTATAACAGTTAATATAAAAAAATCAGTATGATCTGGACTTTTTTCCTTGGGGGATTGTTCATAAAAATAAGATCCAACAATTAAATAAAAATCACTTGCACATATAATCTATTGTATAATTTAAATTAAATTCAGTTCACGTATAAAACGGTTCAAAAATAATTAGCACACTATGATACAATGTTATTTTAACAACAAATTTTTTTTTTACTAAAAGTCTCAAATATCCATGACATACATATGAGGGATATTTTACCATATTTGTATCTAATTATAAACACAAATTTCGTTGCCGAAAATAAAAGATATGAAAATTTGCACAAATATCAAATTTATTAAATCAAATAATAAGAGAGTTACAATCTCTAAAAATTATTTTTTCTTTTGATAATTAAAATCTCTAAAAATTCTTGAATCAAAGAAATTAATCCCTAATTCTTCTCTTCAAAAGCACTCCTAATTAAAGCATAATAAAATCAAGTTTTTTAACTTTTTAATGTAGTAGTTATGTTTACTAAAAAAATTAGTAAACCATTCCTACAAATGCATTGCTTCTCCTATAAGTACTAATATTTTGTAAATAAATTGAAATAATTTTGTAAAAGATTTTATGCATTTTCACTAATATAATCAATAGAATTTTGCATCTTTAAAATATAAATAGAAAGGAAGGGAAATAGTATGAGTATAAAGGTGACCAAATACAATATATATCACATCATGTGTTTAGATATGATTTGTTAAGTAATCAGTAATTTAGTCCTGGTCAATATATGATGCATATTGATTTCTTATAAATAAAAATATAATTTAGCAATTATGCACTAACAGAATTCATAGTTTGAATGCAATCAATTGAGCGCCTATTTCTTTCTTTTAAGTAGCTATTATTTATTTTATTACTTAGGTTATATATTTACATGTAAAATAACAACAATAGCATGCCAATCCTCGGACCAACAGAACTTCAATTATTGTTAACTAAACTAATTTTACATTGATAAAAAATAGTCTAGAAAATGAAATGTTAATGGCAACAATTGGTCAAAAATAGCAATCTTTAATTTTGGGAAAATAAAAAATAAGTTCCCAAAATATTTCACTTTTATTTTTAAAAAAATCTCAACTTGTTAATTAAATTCAAAATGATTTTATTATAAAAAATATTCTTCCTCAAATTAA
The DNA here is from genome assembly GCF_036785885.1 of Coffea arabica. Lineage (NCBI taxonomy): Eukaryota > Viridiplantae > Streptophyta > Magnoliopsida > Gentianales > Rubiaceae > Coffea > Coffea arabica. Next base: position 11,271,252 of record NC_092312.1, read on the forward strand.
CATCAATGATTAGACATGAGATACAAATATGGGAAAAAAGAGATAAAAATATGGTAAAATATCTCTCATACATATATCATGGATATTGGAGACTTTTGGGAAAAAAATTTTTGTTGTTAAAATAATATGGTATTGTAGTGTGCTAATTATTTTAAGATCATTTTGTACATGAACTAAATTTAATTTAAATTATATAATAGATTATATATGCATGTGAATTTTGTTTAGTGGTTGGATCTTATATTCGTGAACAATCTCCAGAGAAAAAAAATTCCAAATTATACTAATTTTGTTATACTAATTCTATTATTTTTATTGTTGTAGTAATTGTTACACTATTTCTCTCATTTTGTTAGGTCTATATTAATACAAGTTTATTTCTTATTATTTCTTGTGTCCCAGACAATCAATATATTAAAACTTTATCATCTTATTATATTAATAGGTTTTAACTTATAGAAATTACATAGATAAGTGATATTCCATATATAACTAGGAAGATGAATTGTTATTATTATCCAAATTTTTAAACTTTTCAAAACTTATTCAAAACTATAATACGAAAAAAATTTTATTATTTTATAAGGTTATGTGAAAGGTCAAAATATTTTTCATAGTATTTTAAAATATAGAAATGCAAAAAAAATTTAAATTGTACATATAATCATGTATTATACAAGTATATTACGAGTACTTACTAACTAAGGCACTAAGTTTTAATTATTAATAAAACATTTTATTGTTATTTCAAATAAACTTCCTAGTATTGGTTTGGTATAAGTTTTTTAAGCAAAATAGTACATTTGTGCCATAAATTAGTAAGTTTTGGTCATTAATCAAATTTACTATGTTATAAGTAAGAATTACTATTTACGTATAAAAACTTATTATTATTTGAACTAAACTTACTCTCTCAAAAGTATGTTTGCGATATAAAATAGTAATTTATCTTTTTAAAAGTAAGTTTCATAGTTATTCCAATTTACCTTTTGAGACACAAAAGTTACAAATTACTATGGTTAACTTACTATTTTAGATGAGAAACTTACTTCCTTATTTTTAGGCATTATTCTATTTAAGTGGATAATCCAACAGGTAATCAAATAATCGTTAAAAGTATAATAACTTGTTATATCAAGTAAAAACTGTTCAGTTATCATAACGATAGTTACTCCTGCAGGCAGGCAGGCAATATTGCAGCAGGCAGTCGACAAGTGAACTGCTCTTTTGGACTGGTCTTTGGGGTCTTTTTCTTGGCCGACATGGTCTCAACAAGATGAATGAAATTTGATGGGACGAACGGAATTTTATTTTATGTCGATTAGATCATCAATTTCAAGCATATAATTTTCCCGGTACAGAAAGTGGACATTTGCTTCCTATCTTTGCCTTTTTGTTGGTTGTTAGTACTTTGTTTTATTGTGTTTATTCTCGATTATTTGCGGTTCTTCTTTCAATCCATTCTCTTAATTATGGGAGAAAGAGAGAGAAAAAGGACGAAAGAGAAAGAGAGGGGCTCAAGAGCTGAATCAAAATTTCATGGTCATTTAACTAATATCTCTATCAGTTAAGTTGTTGGGTCATAGAACCTTCGATTTCTTGTTTGACGTGAAACAATAATTTGATCCGAGAAGAAAGGAAGCAAACAAGACATGTGCATCTCCTCTTTGCCAATTGAGCTTTAGGAACTTGCCCGCTATGAAACGCCTTTGAAGTTTTATGCAATAAGTTGTAAACAAATACTCACTATGTCTCAAATTATTGGTGGCATTTCGAGATTTCAATTTTTTAAAAATAATTACTTGACTGCGATATTAATAGGTTTGTTTCCAAAGTTGTTCTAAAAAATTCAAAATTTAAATTTGAATTTAATGTAAAACATAATCAAAGATGAGAATAATATTAGAAAAAGAGATTAATAAAAGTAACTTTGATTTAAGTAAAATGACAAATATTTTACAACATCCCAAAATGGAAAATATAGAACTTTCAACCAAAGTGAGGGAGTAGCTATTCTACCGACCTTTCAAAATTTTGAAAGGACCAAGCTACTTTTTATAGAAGGCACCGCAGGAGAGTGCCATTAAGCTCCTATAATATAAGCAAATGTATACTTCCTTTATCGCCCAACTATGTGGGATTCCTGCAATCGTCTCAACATTACCAATCATCGTTCATCTCTCTACCTAATTAGCGGGTTCTTTGTATTCCGCGGGACAAGCACACCAAAATAAGTAGGCATTATTAGGGTGCAAACGAGGCAGATCGAATCGAATCTCAATTTAATTTTATGAAGTTTGAGCTCGATGGACTCAAAATATAAAGATCGAACTCAAACTCGAGTTTAAAAGAAAACATAATTATTTTATTTTTAAAAAAATAAATAAAATAATAATTTTTCTTAACAAATAATAAAATATTAAGAATATATCTATGTAATTTTATTATTAAAATAAAAAATAAAAGATATATATATAATCGAGTCGATTCGCAAGTTAACGAGTTGAATATCTTTGATCTCGAATTCGACTTGATCAGTTTGACCTCGATATTGACCGAGCTTGAGTCGGGTTCGAATTCGAATTGCTCGCAAGCGGTTTGATTCGTTTGCAGTCCTAGGCATTATATAGAATTTTGACGTTATTATCCTTTCTTGAATTACTACACTTTAACATAAAAAAAATTTAAAAGTCCTACAGATCAGCACCATTTGTTATCGTGTACTCCAAACCTCACTATATTCTGTTTGCTAAACGTATAGAATGGAAGACTCCATATTTAGTGATATAGAACTTGATTTTAAGGAATCTCTTTTTAAAAAAAAAATTGTTTGCTTTATGTTTCAGCACACAGGGTTTATTAGACAGGAAAATAGAATAACTTTTTAAGAGCCTGCTTTTTTCGTGGAAAGAAAACTCAAGAGCAACTGGTGCACAGTGGAGCTATATGCGTCTGCTCGGTTTATTAAATAAAGTAGCCCAAAAAACTAGTATTGTCTTTTGTTCTGCAGTAGAAAACTAGGCTACGAGATATAGAAGCCCGTAAAAACATGGGCTCCCGATCAGAACCATTCATTTCCACATATCCGGACTCCTTCTCAGAACTGCCCCCTTGTCTGGACAGGATGAACAGCAAGAAATGGAAGTTGCAATATGACGTCCTGTCCCATTATTCAGCGTGCTTGCAAACATTGATGAAGGCCTTTTATTTTATTATTATTGTTGTTGTTGTTTAGTCGAGTTTAGTCTATAATAGTTCCCTTATTTAGTAGTTTGAATATGGAATATTAAATGCTGTGTTTGTATCTTGTTCATCAAATCATATGGAATAATATGGGATTTTAAGTAAGGTACTTTTGTTATCATGGTAAATTGAAAAGAGCTGCTTAAAGTGATTGGGTTCAAAACTTATGAACATGCCCATCAATGGTTGTAGGGGCTCAATATAGTTCAAATTTTTTTTTTTCTGAATACAAGGTGTTATTTATTATTATTCTTTTCTAAGTAAGAGTTCTTGAACTTAAACTTACAATCCCTCCCTCTTACTTCCCAACCCAACCCTCTCCTATATGTTGTGCATTATGACGTACTATTGATCACAAAAGAGACTGCAATTCAATATCAAATGCTCAAATTGGTCGATTATTGGAATCTGAATAATATTTAAGGAACAAGATCAATTCAGAATCACGTAGACCATTTATCACGAGTAACCATCCTTATTACCCAAAAAAAAAAAAAACCATCCTTTTTTCAAACTACGTTACACATTGAGCAGCTAGCAGGGCATTTGAGAAAAGGGGGATACACATTTGACTTGAGAGAGGAGGATGGAGATAGCTGGACTAGATTCAAAGCATGGTCTAAACTAGGGCAAGGAGCCGAGGGGGTGGCGTACAATACTCGCGCCAAATCAGATTCCAAAGAAGTAAATATTCTCATCATAAGCTGCAACCTTAAATAGCTAAATAACGGCAGTCTTGTACACTTTTTTGATGACTTTCAGCCAGCCAGTTTCTATAGCAAGTAGAAGAACAATCCCCAAAGTCCATGCTTGAGAAAATTGATGACATCCCAAGAAAGAACACTCTCCAAGTGAACTCAAGGTGAAGAAATTAACCTTCCTTATTGCAATGGATAGTAGCGATGGTTCTCGCTACCTGGAGGCTTTGAATGGACTCTGAAGATGATGCAGCATATCGACAACAGATGGAATTATATGCATGCTCCCCCCCCCCCCCTCACATTCTTATAAGGAAATTTCAGATGCTCGTGCCTAAATGATATATACAACATTTGAAGAGCCTGTAGGGAAAAAGGCACGATTTATATTCACCAACAGTTTTTACTCGTGCACGTGACTGCTGCACCAGTTGCTTGCAAAGTGAAAGTAAAGATGGAAACTTTGAAGCCTTTCTTCTTTTTTTTTTGTTGGAAGTTTGTTGCTGTCACATTGAGCCTGAGGATGTACTTGAATTTGGGTCCATGGCGCTCTTTGGAAAGGAATGATGTTGATGAGAAGGCCATCGAATTCGCTCAGGAGGACAAGGCACAGGAGCTGGGTGCGCTATAAAGGTAGGCATGTCTTCTCCAGGCATTAGAACAGACACCTCTCTGGCACTTGTAGGCATCTGAAATATTTCGACAAAAAGAGTCACAAGGACTTCCAAGAGTGTATTTCACAAAGGGCATCAATTATTTTATGAGAAATTCTACAATGTGGTATACCACAATTCGTAGAAACAAGAGTGTGACCCATGAGATACCGCAAATGCGGTATACACATGGTAGATGATCCCATAATTTTATACCAAATAGGAGTTACTGAACAATCTGTTGTAAATTGCAAAACGCATGGCACATAGAAACATGCTTTTATCAAAGAAGCAGCATATTTTGTTCATTGAAAAGAGGACTGAAAAGGTAGCTAGCTCTCTATCGGTACTTGACCGATGGAAGTTTTTACGAAATGATGAAGGAAAGTGGAAAGTGTGGAGTGCAGGTAAAGTTTGGTCACTGCAGGATGGTGACCATCATGATCTGATTAACTGTGTATCATAGTTAGAACCTCGGCTACTCCTATTTGCTTCCACTAAGCAATCTTGGAAAAAGGGCAACTGCATGCTGAGCAAATTCGTGCTCTTGTAAAAAATGCAACCATGGAGAGAAAAGCATAAGCATCCAATTATGACCCAAGTAACATAGATTGTCACGCAAACCTGAGGAAACAGAAGCTGGAATGCTCATTTTTGTTTCGGGATCAATAAAATCCAGGCGAAATGTTACCTCTGTTACCGTTGAAGCCTGAGGGTATTGGAAGCAGGTAAATGTGGGGAAAGAATTTCACCAGAAACTGGTAAAAACTGTACCAGACAACAATGCTTGAATTTGCAAGCACGTCATTGTCCATACAATTTAGCAAAGAAAATCACTAAACAGTATAAACCACACAATTTGCTCGGTATTAAATGCCATGCTGAGAAGCCAGCACAATCTAGGTATGCGACTCTTTATTACTAAAATGTTTGCAGGATAGAACAAGAATTTGGTTAAACAACCAAGCACATGAAAACTTTACAAACAAACAGATCAGAGAAGAATAGAAATTCAAAAGCTTATGGCCAGATATGCCTTTTTTTAAATGATAATAACATAGATGGAATGAATTTCAAGATTAATGGTGACGGGCCAAGTGGAATTTAAGTACAGGTGGTGGGCCAAAAATGGACCAGAATGATGGAGCTTCATGCAGCATAAAGTCCCAAATCTCATTAATGGGTAGCAATCGACCAGCTAACAACTTCACTGATGGGCCATTGACAAAAAAATATATCAAATCAGAGGGAGTGTTTTCTGGGGCATACAAACTTAAGGAACATGCACATGCAGACCTGTCAAGGATCTCAAATGGTAAAAATTGTCCAGAGCAGTCAATGCAGCCTTTCACTTTATGCCTTTGAAGTTTTTCCTCCTTCTGCCAATTCTTTAGCTGAAATGCGCAGAGGCTAAGACAATATGAAGCCGGATTCATTTTTTTCTGAAACAAGGGCCAAAGGACACCAAACTTTTTTTTTTGCATAAGCTCTGAGAATCCTTGCAGGTTCTAGGAATGTATTGCATCCCAGAGGAAGTAATTAGTTTTCCAACAATGCGGAAATGTATTTTGGAAATTCACCATCCATACGTTCTGACTTCTGATATGATAGAAGACGCCGTATTGATCCCATAAACTTACAAACTCCCCGTCCACCCAACACAGAGGCCGGAAGGTTATTTCCACAAAATTTATAGTGGCATTCCAAATTAAACAATAGCACATGATTGGATTGGTACCAATCCAATCCAATCATCATAGCGATTGAGGTGTATTTAGATGAAGAAGCAACCTAAACCAGAAAAGGAAAAGGAGAAGACAAAAGGAACTAGACAATGAAGAAAAAAGAGACGCCTAAAAATTGACATCTAAACGATTATTGTAAACTGCCCGAGGAAAAAGAGCTCTCATAGAAAAGTTTCAAATAACTTCAAGATAACCTGAATTAAAAGAAACCTAAATGATGGTGGAAACAGGTCTGAACACAGACCTGAAAACACAAAAACAAGGAAGAAAGGAATGTTTTTTAATGGGCACAAACAAGGAGAGCAGAAAAAGAATGAAAGAAGCGAAAAATGGCTAAGAAACCAATTAGCGGAAGAGAAGTGCCAAACCCCCAAAATTAACAGAGATGGCCATAATCTACGGAAATACAAACTGACAAAATCCAGACCACGAATAAGCATTAACTGACAAAATCCAAACTTTCATCCATACTTGAGACTGCCAGGCAATCCCACACAACCAACTCCAATCAAATCCCAAGAAGTCACAAAGTTATGGTCATTCTTTGACTGCTAGTAGAAAACTTATCGTATCCAGACAAGACAAAAACAATAAATAACACAAGCAGCTAAAAAGCACTTACTTTGGGTGATGGATGACAAAGTTTTCCTGCAAACCCAATATGGGACTCGATGTCATGAGGATGTCTGCGCCCAGCAGACGGTGTCAAAGCTGATGATGTTGGTCTGAGGAACCTCTCAAAGATCGCCATTACTAGAAACATTGAGATGAGAATTGCAGTGGCCACAAACCCAAAAGACACAGCATTGACTGAGTTATCAAAGTGCCTCCAGTGATCATCTTTTTGTATGTAAAGTGGTGCACCATTTGGTGACCATCCCATTCCCTCTTCTGCTCCTCCTCCTCCCATCTTTTTTCTACACCTTTAAGAACTCCAAATTTCAGAACTAGGAAAAAAGGGTAACAATCACAAACATAATGTGGTGATCAAAAGACTGAGAGAACATATGCAAGAAGACAGTTATGGCAGTTCAAAAAGATGGGGAACTAAATGAGAAGCTTGACTAGAAAATGCTTTTTGAAGCAAGAACAGTGGTTAAAATGCTGAGGAGAGTGAGGACTGAGGAAAGGGTACAAATTTGTTGCTTCAGTCTTGAGACAGAGATGTTGAAGAAGAGAGAGCTTTGGGATTTGGACAGAGAAAAGTTAGATAAGGAGTAAGGAAGGCTTGTGCTATACTGCTGCGGTTTGTGCGTTTTATCGTTCTTCCATTCAGTCATTTAGCTGTGCAGTGAAAAAGAAGTTGAATACTTTGGAAATATGAAAGCATCTAAGTGAATTTCTTTGGAGTGGATCGCTATTCAGGATTTCTTGAAATTTCACTCAAAGGTGCAAATATATTCCTTTCATTCGGTAACAGTTCAGTCCCTCCAAATTTTCTATTGACTTCATTGACCCCCTTTTTTTCAGTATACAGTAAGAATAAGATTAGACGTAAAATAGAATTTATGATATGTCAAAAAAAAAACAAAGAATGAATAACTGTTGCGTTTGTGTGCTGAATGCTGACTGTTTGACATATGAGTCGTCGTTTCTTTTACAGAGGCAGGCAAGCCTAAAGAACTTAAGCCTTAACTTCTGGACTAATTTGATATACTACTATTAACTACTCTATTTTGGCAATATTTCAGCTACTTTGTCCTCCCAAATACAAAAACCCCACCTAATAAGAACCCCTTCCCTTAATTGAAGGCATAGGTGTCATAAATAAAACTCCACTAGTTTGACCTCTAGTTAGGTAGTGCCTTATTGGCCTAATTGGATTCTTAGGACTTTCCAAGAAGTAGTTACCTGCGGGCTCCCTCCTAATTTTTTCGACACGCATGCACAGGTTCCGGAACTCCCCCATTCCCCTTTCTAGTTTTCCACATTTTTTCTGCTCAGGGCTGCTTTTGTACCAAAATAAGGCATAAGGTGGTGGTACCGGCTAACCGGGCGTCCAATGGCTAATCTAAAATGAATAAAATTACCATAATTGATGAATTTCAGTATCTGAGAGGTGAAGTCTTTAATTTTAGAAAACTTCTGGTACGGAAACAATTTTATAAATAACAAAAAAAAGATCATTTCAAATAAACCAACAAAAAGTGGGGTGAAATTTTGACTATTTGTACTTCTCGTGACTTTTTACAACACTAGTCAAAACTAAATTAATGCTTTTAATGTGAAACCATGTTATAAACTAAAATGGTTCGAGCTTCACAAACAAGAATATTTTCAATTGAAACGACAATTTCTTTCTTGGATTTTGCATTTGTTTTGGTTTTACTACATTTTCTCAAAACATTGAACATTTTAAATATGAGTTACAATTTTTATAGTTCCAAATTGATTTCCTAAGTGTAATTGTCTTAAGGTTAGGCATGTCATTTAGTATGCAAATCCTTTAGAAATAGATTTCTGCAAATGTTTCGCATTATCATTCCCAACTAACACAATAATCCCTTCAAATTTTATGAAATTAGGAGATTGTTCGAAAGAATTACTCCCTCCGTCCCATTTTGATAGTCCCGTTTTCCTTTTTCGTCTGTCCCAAATTGTAGTCCACTTTTCAATTGAAAAATGTAGTTGTACTTTAATTTTCCTGAAATACCCTTATTCAATGTAAGTTGTTGTTACTATAAACTTACCCCATTTAATGAGAGTTGATTCTTTTTTTACTATCAATTCAAATTCCCATAAAGTTGTACCATATTTAATGTGAGGGTATTTTAGAAAAATAGCAATTTAAATTTATTTTTCCAACAAAGTTAACTGCTTTTTCTTAAACTGTGTGAAAAAAAAATGGAACTATCAAAGTGGGACGGAGGGAGTATATTACATCCAAAGCACATATAAATTATTTGCAATACTTACTACATAGAAAAAACTCATAGATATGATGGAAATATATTGGGTTTGTTTGAGTTGGTCAATTTTAAACTCCCCCTTCCCTCCAACCAAAAAAAAAATCTATAATCGTAAAAAAAATTTTTATTTTTTTATTTCACATACATATTGGTCCTACATTAGGGGAAGGGAGCGGGTCTAAGAAGACCCAAGAGTAATCCAGATGGGACTGAACTATCACTGGACCAAACGAGTGCACTACGCACTCGCCTGATGATCGCCAGCAGCCCAAAAGTTGGTGACCTGGTTACGTAACACATAACTTGCAAGAGTTAGAGTTTGTCGTCTTCACTTCACACTTATAAACTCTCGGAAAAATGACTCTGTTTGGTTTCTCCATTTTTTAAAAAATAAGTTTTTTGTATATAATACTATAATAATGCACAAGCAAATACAATTCAAAAAATACATATCTATACAATATATCAAAAACAATTTCAAGTACACAAAAATATTAAAAAATAAAATATACACTATTTTCTTGTTTCATCTATCACCACCACCATCACCCCCCACCCACTATCTTACTTCTCTTTCTCTTTCTCTTTCCTCCTCCTCTCTTCCCTTTCCCGCCATAGCCCACCTCCTCCTCCTAGCCTCAACTAGATTGGAGAGAGGAAGGAAAGGTAGGGGTAGGGTGTAACGAGAAAGGGCAGAGAAAGGAAAGGGAGGAAGAAGGACGGGGAGAAGAGTGAAGGAGGGAGAGAGGGGATGGTGAGGGTAGTGGGTAATAGTGGTGGGTGTAGGGGTGCTAGCAAGTCAAGCTGCTCGCGAGCTACTCGCGAGCAGCTTGATCAAAAGCTTGACTCGATCTCGGTAAAATCGAGCTCGAGCTCTCGAACTACTCGTTAAATTTAACGAGTCGAGTTCGAGCTCAAGAAATAAATACTCGAGTGCTCGTCGAGATTAATCGAGCTTTCATATTTTATTTATATTATATATTTATATTATATTATATATTATATATTTTTAAAAAAATTATAGATTTATTTCAAAACTTGAGCTCAAGCTCGAGTAGCTCGGACTTGATATTTACTCGAGCTTACTCGAGCTCGAGTTTAGTTTTATTTCATCGAGTCGAGCTCGAGTCCAAATTTTTTTACTCGATCGAGCTCGAGTAGCACAAATTTTGATCGAGCTCGAGCTCGAGTATGGTGCTACTCGAGCTCGACTCGGCTCGATAGCACCTCTAGGTGGGTGGAATGTTAATTTTTAAAAAAATATTCCAAAAATTTTTAAACTTTAAAAATACCCTAAAATATATCACAAAAATATATCCAAAAATATCACTAAAAACATCTACAGTAAAAAATTTTCATATACATTGTTACAGTAAAATATTTCAAAACACCCTAAAAAATAGCTAATAACATTTGTAAAAATGACTTGGTAGCAATGTTTTGAAAATCGGGCCAAACTGGTTGAACAGCGAACCGGCCATGGCACTGGTCCGGTTCTATGTTAGGATTGACCATGCTAGAAAATCGATCAAAAATCGGTTCAACCGTGAAACCGTCAAAACCGGATTGAACTGTTTTTTTTCCCGATTTTCGAGTTTTTCTCTCTTTCTCTTTTTTTTTTTATTTACATTTTGCAAAATATAGCTTTCAAGATTCGAACTCATGATCTTTGTAATAGAAGACCAATATAGTAATTGTTGCACTATCACATCTTATTAATTTTTTTTATAACTTATTTATATAAAACAAACACTCATATTTCTTTTTTCCATTTTTCTTACAAAATCTCATTCTCTCATGGTTTTTTTTTTTTAATCTTCAACTCTCTCTCTCTATCCTTTTTCTTTTGTCACTCCCTTTTTAATCAAACATCTTTATTTTTAATTTATTGATGTTTTCTTACATCTTTTAATTTTATTTTTGTCCATTAAATTAAAAAAGTTAAAAAAGAATTTTTTTAACCCAAATTATTTAATGCCACAACCACTTATTTTTATCTCATTTTTTGTTTCTTATCAAGTTTGCATTTCTATTTTCGATTATCTTGATTTCTTTCGAACTCCAAACTTTTTTTTTTAAATTGCAATCTCTAAATCCCAAAACGTAAATTAAAATTTAAGTTCACAATGTTTAAATTCTCATAGACGTGAATTTTGTATAATTTCAAAATATTGTGATATTTTTGGGTTGGATTTAAGATTTTTTGGTAGATATAATTGCAATTGAGATGAAATTTATTTATTTTAACTTATAATTCAAAAATAAATAATTTATTTTTAAAAATCCAAGTTATTCAAAAATAGTAAACTTTTCATCATGTAAAGTATTAAATTAGTCCATTACATGTCTTATTTTGTACATATATATTTATATAACTTATTTTTTAAAAAAATTCATTGAACCAAGATTGAACCGGTCCGACCGATTGAACCTCGACCCTTTCATTTCACAGGTTCAATTAACGGTCCGATTTTTAGAACATTACTGGCTAGGTTTACCATTCGTTGCACAAAGTATGAGAAGAATTCTGGTATGTGGCAACCAAGTAGGGATGTCCTGTACTTGTAGGTCAGCCAACAGTCAATCTAATAATTGCAGATCTAATCTTACACGAATAGACACAGTCTAATGGCTCCAAAGGAAATGATGCAATATTATTTTCAACATGGACATAAAAGATAAACTAATAAACTTTTCTTGCACCCAATTACTGAAGCATGTTTCGGGCAAATATAGAGCAAAGATTGGGAATTGACCCACTCAACCCCAACAATTTCATTTTCAGCTCCCAAAGTGCAGCAGAGAAAATGAGAGGACGCCTTACCCAGAAGAAAAAAAAAACCCAAAAAGGAAAAAGAGAGAAAAAAATAAAATAATTAATTAAGCAAGACGCCAAGGCCCAATCAATAATCAAACTCCAGAGTACCACTTTTACATCCGATGAATAGGTCCACTACTTATACCAACGGTCCCTGCCAGCTCCATTACTACACCTTTTTCTAATAACAAAGTTAATCTTGAGGGGCCCAGCCCAATAACTGCCCTTTTTGTCTATTGTCTCCTACTTAGTCAGGTCGAATTACAATAACATCCCCAGACCCAAGTACTCTGCACTTTTGTTGATGTTGATGAGGGGGGGGGCATTATTGGAGTAAAAGCGAAACATATGGGCCTAAATCCATCTGCCAATGTCCAATACTAAATTTCAGCAACATCTGAGGAACTTGGGGAGAGGAAAGTACTAAAGTGGCGGAAGTACCACATTAGTAAGCAGTAGAGCTTCTACAACAAAAGTGTTGGTAAAGTATTTAAGCTGCGCCTGCCTCCATAATAAAACATGCAACATGCAGCGCAAATTGTGGTCCCTGGAATTGCAGGACTCTTACAACTAAGCCGCTCGCCAAAAGCAAATTTTGGTGCCCACCTACTTGGACAAGATGACTTGGCGTCCGACATGGCAGGTTGAGGGCTTTTATTGCAGGTATGGTATTTGTCTACATTGACCAAGCAATAATGGTTTGGAGCTGATTGATCTAATCCTTGAAGGATGCATATTATTATTACTCGGCTGGATTTAGTGTTTGTTTGTTTAAACAAATAAATGGTAATTCGATTTGTAATTTAGGGCTCGTTTGAGAAGGAAAAAAAAAAATGCTTTTGAGCAGTAAAAGTGTTTACAGGATGTTTAGTAATTAATTTTTCGTAACTTAAGTATCTTAATTTTTGATAATTTAAAAGTACTTATATCAGAAGTGTTTTTTTTACAAGCCATCGAGACCTCAAATGAAACCTTAGTACGATACAATTTCCACTTTATAGGCACTCTAATTTCCACTTTCAAATTTAAACTAATAGCATTCATCATGGTGAGAGCGGCTGCATCCATCTCTTTCACATTTCTGTATCCATTTAACTGCTTCCCCACTAAATTGATAAAAAATAAAATAAGAGAATGGCTAAACTGATGCATACAGGTTCTAACTTGTACTCTTTTGTGCATTTATGATTTATATTACTCATATGGACACAATATTCTAAAAAAAAAGAAAGAAAGAAAATAAAATAAACTAACGGATTTATTTGGATGTCATTATTTTTAAAAATTAATTTTAGTGTTCTCAAACAAATTTTCTGTCGCTTTTTAACTTATAATCGTCACATTATAAAACGTTAACAATAAATAATATAATAAAATTTTTTCAATTATAATAATCATATGAGCGCTGGTACTTTTCTTGAGCCTTAATAAATTGTTCACCAATTGTCATCATCCCTCCCCTTTTGGTCGCCAAGAAACGCTCTTTAATACACGTGTCAACAAGACATCCAAATCATCATCTCCACGTGGCATTGAGGTCCCACCCGATATTAGTAGTAGTAGTATTAGTCCTTGTACAAGGGGTAAATTAGGAAAGTCAAGAATAAAAGCGTAAAGCTTCATTCCTACTCCTACTCGATACATCAGCTCTAAAAAATGTCGGCCCTTTCAGGTTTTCGCCAACAAATGGGACATTTATTTCTCGAGATTGTCCCCCAATCGAGCGGTCCAGATCCTCTGGAAAGATCAACGGGCTTGGACCGTTGGATCGCTTAGTCCCGTAGTCAACGCTCCAGATGAGTCAAAAGAAACTCGGGAAGCCCGCGTGCGTATGAGCAGCAATTGCACGTGAGGGTTGCGTGTGGGTGGGGTGGGGACCATTGGTTTCTCTGAGACTCTGACTTCTGCTGGGTGGTTAGGGGCTTGCGGCCGCGGAAAGTAGGGCCGAAGCGGTTTTGTGGGAGACTGTGTTTTCTTCTTTTATTCTTGGGATAATTTCAGAAACATCCCCTGAGGTTTCCAGTAATTTCATTAACCTCCCCTAAGGTTTTGAAAATGACATAAACCTCCCTTGAACTTATAGTTGTAGTAACATGATCAGCCAAATGAGCATTAAAAAAATATTTTGAGGAGTGAGATGATATTTGTGTTCTACATATACCCTTTTTGCTTATCCACAACTTGTATTAGTAAATAATGAAAACTATTAAAAGAGACGTACATAATTAGTAAATTCTAGTAGGTGTAATAGCAATTAGAAAAAGTACAGTAACAACAACTTGAAGCGTTAGTTTGCACAAATGGCTAGTGCAATGGCCATATTTTAAGTTTCTTTCAAAAGCATATAAACGGCTCAAGCAACTCAAGAAATAATTTATTTTTGGTGTGATTATCAAATTTTGAGGTACTAAAAAATGGCAAAGCTGTACCAACCAAAGGCCATAGTTAACATGATACTCATCATAAATATCACACTAGGTCTTGTATCTATATTCATCCAAAATATAATATCAATTGGATAAACTCTAGTAACAAATATAAAAGTGCTACGACATTGTATCAACCATTTAAGTCTTTTCTGATTATGTAAGAAGTAAACCAATAGTACTTGTCAGTTGGATTGTATTTGGAAGAAATGTATGACTATTATTGTTTGATGACTACTACTGTACCTTTACTAAGAGATAATAATCAACAAAATATTAGTTGAACTAGTTAGTAAGGCGACATAAGTTACTTAACATTAGTTCAAATTTGCTATAATTGTAGTAGTTGTAGTATTACATAACTATCGATGCAATCCAAGATAGTTTCAAACACCATCTGCCCTAGATGAATGAGGTAGATGGTGAGGATTACAAAGCCAAATTTCATGACCATTGATTGTTTGTCACTAATGCCAACCATATACAAAAGCATGAGTGGTTAGCATGTCAATAATCTTAATGCAAATCAGCATATTTTAACTTGAGGGGAGCCATGTTTTTTTCCTTCTTTTCCCTCCATTTTTCCATCTTCTCCAAGTTTTCGTATAATATTTTCCTTGTGTTGCTCTTTGAAGTGATGTCCAATCACAAAAAGTGGCTCCATATTGGTGCATCAATTAATGCCATTTCTTAAATGTAGTTACATTGGCTTATTAGAGATAAAACTACGGTTAATATCATTAATTAGTTCATTTATTTAATGACCTAATTATATTTTTCCAGAAATTGGTTTCTTATCACCCTTTTATGCATAAGGGCAAAGTAGTAAACTCATTCCAGGTTACATCAGCAATAGGCTCCAAAATCAGTTGAGGAAAGGTCAGTGTTATTTTCGAAACCTCAAGAGAGGTCAATGAAATTATCCCTTTATTCTTTAACCACCTCTTTCTGTTGGTATCCGTTGCAATTTGGGAGAAACAAAATCAGATAAATGCTAATTCTAGACGCAGTTTGAGATTGCAGTGGCTTATAAAAAATCACATTTAATACAGATAATTTTAATAAAATTATTTTTAAGCTTTCAACAACTTGACGTGCTTTTAACAAATAAAACTGCCTTTAAGTTATCTTTAGATATGTGTTATGGATTGAGTATCATGTTCTGCCTTTTACTGCTATAAATGAATAAGAATTTTAAATATTAACTAAAATTACTCTCACCTTAAAAAAATTGTAGAAATTGAACTTTAAAAGTTGGCTAATTTGACAACAAAAGCATTAAACTTGACATTGCTTAGTGTTTATACCTTTTTTTTAAATGCAAAATGCAGTCATTTACGCGTATCAATTTTTAATATAGAGCGACTTTTATGTACAACAAATGAAATATATTCTTAATTTGGATTGTCTTTTTTTTAAAAAAAAAAATTACGTCTTTGTGAATATATTTTTGGATCATTTTTTTTTATCTCGTATACATCATATTTTTATAATATATTTTTTTATAAAAATTTTAAAAAATAGCAGTACTGATGGGATACATCATTTATTGTAGCTTCATACGCTTTTATACTCATAGAATTTCAATGCTATAAGTGACTAAGCACGGAAAATGTTTGTTTCAGTAGCTCCGATTGGGGGCTAACTCTGTCTTGTGTTTTGGGAGTGTGTGTCAGATGGGTGTGGACCTGTGAATGCTGGGTCAGGTGGTGGGGCTGGTGAGGCGGAGCTCATGGGTCATAACTCATAAGGGTTCACGTGAAAGACCTTTTTTCGCTTTTCTTGGCTCCTACTACTGAGTGAGATTAGAAGAAGAAGATACTTTCTCTACTTTTCATGAGCAAGAGAAAAGGATGAATTGATGCTCGAATTGCACTCGGCCTCTCCTCTATTTAAATAGAAGCCACAAATCTTGTCTTGGCCCAATATTAAGCCTTAAAAAAAAAACATAGTAGAAAAGATGTTGGCCCAAAACATGTCACACTATGATTGGTCTTTGTGGGCCAAGTTTTCTCACATCATAATCATATCATTGCTTTTTGGGGGCTTGATTGATTTTGCCGAAATTTTATGTGGTCATAATTTTCTGGAAAGAATGGTCAAAAGTCCAAAAAACCAAATGGGTGAAATCAGAGCATACGGGACAGAAACATAGGATTCAGTTTTTGCATGTGGTCAAAAGAAGAGGTACTTGATCATGGAGGAAAGTAAAAGAAAGTGAAAATAGATTGGGTCATTGGAAGGTTGTAAAAGTCCTTTTACGAGTTGGGTCTTTGTGCGATTTCTATTTGATTCAGTATGACCATTCTTTCATGCAGACCATTCATGGGGACAACTTGGGTCCATAGGGGAAGCATTTTGTGTTAATGGCATGAGTTCTTGATCGCTAGTGAAATGATTTAAAATACTTATTAGTTGAAAAGGAGATAATCATGGGCAATAAAAACTGATTTAGTGTCACCTAATCTCAAACTGTAGGGCCCAACTGAATGAAGAAAGGGAAAAAAAAAAGATTAATTAAATTGTTTTAATTAATCTTTTTTTTTTTTTTTTTTTTTTTTGTGGAAAGGGGGGTGGGGGGCAGATTTAGAAAGTCATCTAAAAACACAATCAAGGGCAGGGAGGGAACACTGTTTGATTACTCTAAAGTAGGCCCTTAGGAGGCAGCATCATTGGTTGACTTAATGAACATGCCATCCAGGGGCTATGAATGGATTGCTTGTAAATAACCAGACCTGACATAATCATGATTTAAATTGCTAATCCTGTTCCTGTTTTGGAATGACATATCAGTCACAAATTTCGGCTGCATTGTGCAGAGTTGGAATTGCGAAGAAGAAAGTATCTCAAATCAAATGTCCCTCGTGATCATTTTCAATGTAGAGAGATAGGTAAGGATTTTTTTTTTTTATTTTAATTTTTTTGGGTTGATTAGGTAACTAAACATACAGTAGAGGAAACCCTTGTTCAGTAACCTGGAAAATTGCATCCACTAGGCAAAATCAAAGCCTTAAAGGACACCAAAATGAACTATCTATGATAGTTGGACTGCTGGACAATGGCTGCAAAGCTCCCTCACTCCCTCTTCTTCAATTGGCTCAAAGCTCCTCCATGCATGATCTGCTGTTGCTGTTGTTGCAGATGTGTCAACTGAATGGACCATTGAAATTGTTCTTGATGATTCCCCTGGCACCTTATAACCAGCCAAGAAATACAGATGACTTCCAGTTGGTGCCATAGTTAGGTACAGCCCTTGAATGGGTTGGAAGTCTTCTTCACCACCATATTTCAGATATGTGGAAACTGGAGATGGAAATCTTTTTAGTTGTGACCCTTCAACCACGTTCCATGTAGTGAGTTTTCCGTCGTCGAACTCAATATGACCTTTCCATGCACTCAGGCAATCCCCAGAGCCAAACAGATGGCCAGAAACAAGGTCCCACTTGCCACTCTGTACATTGTACACCTCAGCCGAGCACCCATCTATGTAATACGATTGGACGAATCCACCGACCACGTGGACTTTCCCTCGCCACGTCACACCTACAGATTTGCACCTTAATCTGTTCGTGTTAGGCAGGGGAGCCCATTTATCTGTCAGGGGATCATACACTTCAGCGGCAGCAGTGCCCCTGGCACCAGCCAGCGCGGAGTGCCCTCCAGCAACATAGATCTTGTTGTCACAGACAGTGCCCGCAAAATCATATCTAGGTACGCTAAGGGGTGCACAATTAGGCCATTCCTCAGTGTGGATATTGTAGCAGAATACACTTGAAAGTACTTCCACATCTGTTTGTAGCCAAGTGAGGACTAGATAACAAGAAGGTAAAAGTAAATCTGTTTGTATTTCTTGAGATTTAGTACCTTGGGATCAAATTCAAGGGCACTGCTCGTAAATCAGGATCATGCAAGCATCATAACATTTGCCACGGTTAGAATGGAGTTGAGTTGGTTACAAAATCCAAATACTCGAATTCGATACAACCAAGAAGTCTAGTTTATTATCGTTTAATTCATCCTGGTCAATTCTGAGAGTAAAGGCGTTTCTTTCCCTCTTCCTTTTCCTTCTTTTTAGTTAATGCCATCATGGGATGAAAGATTGTACACATTTGGGCATGGCTTAGAGTGTGTTGCACAAAACAAATCAAGTGAAATCCAAATGAAGATGATTGCTACTAGGAAAGCTATATATACATATATATATAGGCGGACACATAAATGTTTTATACTAAAAAAAACTAGTGGTTTGCCGACACATTAAGTCTAACTAAAGTGCAAACTACATCTAAAATACTGTTAGTGATCAGTACAAAAATCATGCTCAGGAACATACGGCCTTTTTTTAATTTGGAAGAAGGAACACACGACCTCAAATCATAGACAAGTCTAATCATTCCATGGTGTTCTATTCCTCTCTTTCTATCGCCACTCCATTATCTCTCATTTTATTTATGCAATCAATCACGTTTAATTAGAACTTAAATAAAAGGGAAAATATAAAAAACCTCCCCCAAAGCTTCTCTTAAAATCACATAGCACTCCTAAAGTTTTAAAATTATCACTTAATCTCCTTTACTTTTTTTTTTTATTTGTGTTAAAAACCCTAAACTACCATTTTGCTCGCTAAATAAAAATGCTCGTAAGTTACTTTGTCTGTTTCAAGAAAACCATCACCTAAAAAATAATCTCTAATAGTACTACCAGGGCACAATGCTATAGTCCATAAAAGTACAAATATGAAAAACAAAAAAGATATTTGTAAAGAAATACACTAGTACCAATTTTATTCTATATGCTCAAAATTGATTTCTTATGATCCTTATATTTTTTTTCCAACTTCTTCGCAATCCGTGTCCAATCCTTTAAATTGTACTGATCATTATAAAAATCAATTCAAAATAAACAAAAAAAATCTTACCCCACTCTATCACAATCACAAAGGTGAAAGATAAACAAAATTCAATTTACTATAATTTACAAATAAAAATCGCATAATCATCAAAAAAAATGTGTAAGAGAGAATGTTGGAGAAAGAAGAAAGAGAATGAAGTGACTTATGTTTCTTTTTTTTAAATTTTTTTTGAGTTACGTTTATTTGATATGTGAATTATGTATCAAGTGAGAGTTAATATAATCTTTTTGTAATTAATAGGGGAGGTAAGTCAAGTGATATCTTCAAAATTTTAAGTGTGCTAAGTGATATTAGAAGAAACCTTAAGGGAGGTTTCTGATATTATCCATAAATAAATTGTGGGGGGCTGGAATAGGTTCATTACTTAAAAGTTGGCTATAGATGCACTTTCGCATGAACCACTCTGAAAAAGTACCTAAAAAGAAGATGGATCCAATCCATACAAAGATACACCAAATCTCACTATTACTTCTACTAATACTACTATTAGGGTCTAAATGAGCAAAAGAATAATTCAATTCGGCGATAGACATCATCGAGGTTTGCTGATCAAGAATCAACTAACTTTTTTAGTCGAGCTAGAACATAATAATGTCTCAATATCTCTTGTTCAAAGATCTTCTTTATCTACTTTTGGGGCGAAAAGAAATCCTAAACCAAATATTATATTGAAGTTGCAGTTCTAGATCAATATGGATATTGCTGTTGCTTAAGGGTTGAGAAAGCAAGACATGCAACCGGGGAACCAATCAATCTTGTATTGGTGCAGCTTTGTAGAAGTAAGGTAACTATCTGCTGGCTGCTCCTTTTATTATTATTTTTTTGAGTCACATCTGCATGCCACTTAACTTTAATTATAGTTCCACATCATTAGAAAAGCGAAAAAATTATTTAACAGAATAAAAAAGAGCAAGAAAAACATGTCTAGGGAGTAGTTCCTATGTACAAGCTTCATGTATGTTAACCCCAAGATTGCCCTGATCGAGTTATGACATAGCATTGGCTAAGGTGGATAATTTTAGGTTCAAATATTTGGGTGTTTGAGCTATCGAATTGTGCTTTTGTTCAAATTCTGCCATCATTTTCCATTCGGGGTTTTTTTTTTTTTTTTCCCCTAAAGGTAGAGAAGAAGAAGTGCTTCTTAATTGCTTTATTAAACTAATATCAAATTGGACCATGCACGTGATTGCATTAGCCTAAAAACCAGTTTTCATTAGGAAAAATTAAACCTTGCTTGGAATGGTAATTTTGACCCCCCCCCCCAAAAAAAAAAAAGGAATTTCTAGACACATTTTTCAATTTCTTTCTATCTCATATACATCACACTACTACATTAATATTTTGAGCAAATCTTATATACACTGACAGTAGTGTATACGCTATTACAGTTGAATGCACAACACATATGCAAATTCTGAGTTTTAAATTTAAATTCAAATTATATATCATGTATCTAATAATAAAAGTATATACAATGCAATGTGCGAAAGATTAATCATAATATTTTTATACAAGAAACTCTAAAAACTAGCATTCCAAAGATTAAGCTTCAGTTTTCCTTGTTGCGATATGGCCCAAGTGATGTAATAAATGGGCTCATTGCTTTTGGGCCTCAATTCCAATGGATTACACTGGCTTACTTTTAGTCAATGAATCGGGCTCGATACTGAGTCGGCCTCAAGATACCCGGGAAGTTTTTGATGAGCGCCTAGTAGCCGAATAATAATATTAATTTGTTCAAGTCTTCAAATGTTCCCCCCACTATATTTTTTTTTTTTAACTTGTAATAAGACTTGGAGACTTTTTTAAACTAATATATATAACAAGGTTTGGTCCAAAACTGATCAACATGGATCTGGCAAGATTTAAAGAGGCCCTCCATTTTTTTGTTAAAAAGAAAAAGAGGCCCTCCATTCTAAGTCGATTAGTAGTGATATATTACTTTTATATCTTTTTAGTACAATGTGTCACTTTAATTCGTAATATTAATATTTTACAATATATATATATATATATATATATATATATATATATATAATTTTCAAAAAAAAAAAGAAGAATATACGCGCTTCCAAAGATGTTTTGCTGTATATCAGTGCATTCATATCCTGCCGAGGACAGAAGCCAATGTGCAGGAAGATGGGGTAACTATTATACCGGGGCCCTGCACATCAGAAATTGAATGCATTAGTTATTCTTATTTTTATTTTTTTTGCCAACATTTTCTTACGAAAGTAAGAATGGCAGTTTTTTGGTTGGTTGTCTCCTGAGTCATTGTCTCAAATTTACTGTGTGTTTTTGTTTTTCAACCTTTTTCTTTTTTCTCAAAATTTCACCTACCCCTTTGCGGAAGGGCGTGTAGGAGGAAGTGGGGCTATCGACCAACCACCTTTTTATTTCATATACATTACATCATAAAAAGTGCTATAGTAATTATTTCAAATAAATATTTCAAATAATACCCTATCCAAACAATCCGATCGGATTTGGATCCAGTGATCTGATTTGGATCCTATGCAAAATAACGAATATTCAATCCCTCAGATCATATGTGGATCGAATCACATCTGGATCAAGAAGTTATGCGAGTCGAGTTCGGATATCATTTTTTGTGACCCATGAATATTTGATCCCATCCGTATAGTATTTTTTTTTATTTTAAGAATTGTTGATACATTAAATCCACTAATTTATAATTATTTTATCTCTTGTTTCTTATTTTCACATCTATATCATCTTTCAAAATAAACTTTCTTTGCATATGATGTTAAGTTTTCAAACATATTGTTGTGTAATCTGTGGATAAAGAAATTGTAGACGAAATATTTAATATTATTTGTTTGAATCAAAATAAGAAAAAAAGATATAAAAGTTACTTTATATTGCAACAAAACAAAATTAAAAAGTTCAGCAAATTAGGCACATGATATTTTTGAAACTCTAATGCATCTAAATTTCATTTTACTTTTTGGATTTATACTTTTTTTTAAAAAAATTAAAAATGGATACGAGTCGAATATCTAATTGACCCGACTGCATATTGCAGCCAGATATGTGTGGATATTCGCATTAGCGGAGGATCCGAATATGGTTCACAAAATGACTGATCCGCTTTTGCGAATCGAGTCAACATTCCAATGCGTGCGTGAAGGTCCGCTAACCAGGGTAATCAAGGTATTGGGAATAGGGGACCAAAATTCGGGCAAAAGAGAATTTATTGAGAATCTGCAAAGTCCAAACTGGCTACTGCAACGAGACATTGGGAAGAAGCATTGAAATCTACCAATCCTGAACGCATTTTACACTACAGACCTTTTGTCGGAGACAAATGAGTTTACGGGGAAAAAGGGTTTCTGATTTGATGCATCACGAAGGAGATTCCTCGCCGATTATTTCACGTGATTATTTCATCATGAATTTTGAGCCATATTTCTTCACAATGGACTTGAGCAAGAATGATCCCTCGAGTCAACTACTCAGTCGACCTCAAGAAATTGCTACCGGTAAAGTCTTTGACGACGAAAAGTTATTATTATTTTCAAAGCGAAAGACAAAAAAAATCTATTTATTAAAATATGAGCAATATTTTAAACGATTTTTTTAATATTTGAATTATATATATATATCTATAATTTTCAACAATAATGTATGACTACATTACATCAATATATGTGCTTCCTGTATACCAGTGCATTTATATCCTGCCAATGTGTAGGACAGAAGCCAATGTGGAGGAAGATGAGGAAAATGCATCATACCAGGGGGGCCCGGGGCATCAGAAATTGAATTCATAGTCATTCAATTCAATCTTCCTCAGTCCCGGGGCTTTTATGGTTTTTTGTTTTACTACTTTTTGTTTATTACAAATTTTCACCTTCACTTTTGCAGATGGGGATGTAGGAGGGAGTGGGACTAACCACTATTAATAGGGGGTGTGCAGATGATCCGAACAAACCTGAAACAGCGGATATCCGATCCGCCAAATCACATCCGTATCAAGAAGTCATGCAGATCAAATTTGGATATCATTTTTTGTGACCCACGAGTATCAAAGTATCTTTTATATTTTTAGAATTATTTATACATTAAATCCACTAATTTATAATAGCTTTATCTTTCGTTTCTTATTTTCATATCTTTGTCCTCTTCCATAATAGACTTTTTTTTTGCATATGATGTTAAGTTTTTAAACATATTATCATGTAATTTGTGGATAAAAAAGTGTAGATGAAATATTTATTATTAATTGTTTGTATCAAAATAAGAAAAAATATATGAAAGTTACTTTATATTGCAACAAAAAAAGGTATTGATTAATTTCGACAAATCACTCTTATGTAAGTATAGCGGTTGAAGTACATGATATTTTTAAAACTCCAATGCATTTAAATTTCATTTTGTCTCAGGGATTTGTAGTTTTTTTTTTTTTTTCAAATGTTAACAGTCGGATACGGATTGATTGAGCATCGAATAATTCGATCCGCATAATGCAGGTATCTGGATGTCGAATATCCGCACTAGCGGATCCGAATACGGATTGCAAAATCACTGATCTGTTTTTGCAGATTGAGTCAACATTTTGGTTCACACCCGTAACCACTAACCAGGGTAATGAAATCAAGGTAATGGGAATAGGCCCAAGGGAGAGGGGACCAAAATTCAGGCAAAGGAGAATTTATTGAGAATCTGCAAAGTCGGAACTGGCCACTGCAAGGAGACAATGAGAAGAAGTACTGAAATCTACAATTCTGAACCCATTTCACACCATCTTTTGTTGGAGACAAATGAGTTTAGAGGGAAAAAGGGTTTCTGATTTGATGGATCACGAAGGAGATTCCTCGCCGATTGTTTCACATGACATGATACTCTGCTCGAGGCCGTAAATAGGAATTTAGAGCTATCTTTCTTCACATGAATTTTGGCTGGTTGTATTTGATTTGATTAGTAGTACTTTGCACTCCACTTTACGTGCGTGATAATTATTTACCAAAACAGCCAAGCTCTTGGCTTAGTAAGTAATCTGGTTTTCATGGGGTAGGAGTGAAACTTACTTACTTGAGGAACTATCTATCTTTTTTTTGTTTTTCTTTTTCAATAGGGTAGGAGTGAAAGTTAAGAAGCAGCGAAGGGAGAATAAAGATTTGAAGTTTGAGCCTCTAATTTTTAGGATCTCAATCTTAACCGCTAGATCAGAACCTTCTCAGTACTTGATAAACTATTTAATTATGTGCGAAGATTATTTTATTGTTTAAGAAGCATAAATTTTGCGTTATAGTGTACACATTCACAATTTATAATTAATGTAGTTTTCATTAAGTTAACATGCACAGAAATTAGTTGAGAAACTATTTAAAGATTAATTGAATGTTTAAAAAGCATAATTTTTTTGTTGTAGTGTACATGTTCACAATTTAAGGCAGAGGAATTATAAGCAGAAGGTTCTATGTTCAAGACCTCCCACTTTTCTCAAAAAAAAAAAAAAAAGTACACAATAGACGATTTATATTTTGCTCCACTTGCATTTACACATACTTACTCTTAAATACTAGTTAAGTTGACCATTTAAAAACCCAAAATTTGGTGGGACACAAAATTATACCAAATTCTTAGACGCACAAGTGTTTTATTTTATTTTATTTTATCGTTTTGTTAGGAAACATCCAAACAAGAGGCAAGGAAATGCTCGGTAGAACCTAACATTTATATATCCTACCATGTATATATATATACTAACAGTTATTAACATTCTTTGTATATTTTTTCTATTTAATCTTACCTACCATTATATTTATTTACTTTTCTTAATTAATTTTACATTTTAAAAAATATGACACCTAAAAATATATCTTAACGGACACCCTCATACTTCAAATTCAGGTGGCACTAAATAATACGCCTTTATACAAGGATTTATTGCCCAGTATTGCATCTCTAGAGGAATGAATACAAAGCCAACAAATCTGCTGGTGCTTAATCACAGATCATGGAATGGGTGAGTCCTTTGTATTATCAAAAGGTGATTAGTAAAATTTAGCCACATTGCCTCAACTAATTCTAACTAAAAATTTGCACAAACAAAATCTTTGAAAACTTCAAAACCTTTGTCAAAAGTTAACTACTCCTTTCTATCCGAAATATCAGCTGCCCTGATCGCCCAAGTGATTTTAGCTTCCACAAAATGTTGCACCCATGTAACTGGAAGTAGTATCCAATACTGTGACCTACATGCTACTAGTATATGCTACTAGTAATAGAAACGAGGGTTTGATTATTAACTGCCGAGGAATTCAGCTGAGGACTGTTTTTTTTAACAACAGCTAGGATTGTGATGCTTCAGGCCTTCAAGGACAGGGCTCTCTTCCCATAGCAAACTGTCTCTGTCTCTCTCTGGATCATGGAATTTGAGTCTCCCGATGCAAGAAAAAACAGTGCTACTGTGGTCTGTGGGGAAGCCTGCAATTGGTAGGGCGCAGTTTCCTTTAAATGCCAACACAACTACACACCGGCATTTGCATTTTATTTTGTCTTTCCTTCTGGTCTCATCAACTAAAAACTTGGAAGCTTTTCCCTTAGTATTCTCTTTGAGTACTTCTACGTAAATGTAGAAAGGGTCTCTCCCACGTAACATCGCAAGTCATTTTTGGGTACTATCTTCCGAGCTTTGTTGGAACTATCTTTCTTTTTCCCCTCCAGGAAGAACTTCAAGAACCACATCAAACAAAAAAAAAAAAAAAAATCCAGCAGAGCATTTGCCTACCATTTCACATCATCCCAAATGTTTGTCCTTTATTCTTGACCATGACGTGCTTCTAATTGCAGATAAAGATAGATTTCAAGCGCCTTCTCTGCTGTGAAAGCTGCACTATCGAAATTCGAAAGAGGTTACTTTGGCATGGTTTTGGCTCAGAAACTAGGGTTTGGCTCTTCTTCGTTTTGAGATACTGAGAAAAGCAAGATATACGGTGTACATTTAGCATGATGGCATTGGGAGGAAGTCTCTCACGGGTGAACAGTTACAGCAAGAAGCAGTGCAGAAGCCTTTTCTGCAGAGTAAGGGCAGCAGCGAAGAAGGCCATCAGGAGCGCTGGTGGTGGTGGAAAAGGTAAACATCAATTCAAATTCCACTATGATCCTTCGAGCTATGCCCTCAACTTTGATGACGGCTCTCATGAATCGGGAGAGAAAACAACAACGGTGTTTTACCAGCAGCCATCCAACTCCAAACTGCAGAGCTCTTGCAAGACCAATAATACTACCTGGATTTATATCATCTGGGTGGAGTCTTAACTCTTACGCAGTTCTGTGTTTCCACATTTTCTACTACCATATATGAGTCAAATTCATGTTTATTTCCAAGTTTTTGTTTACCTTTTACAGTACTTTCCTTGTGATTCTCTTCTGCTACCTGCTGCAAGAGTACGAAAATAGTGTCCTTTTGGCTATACTCTTGATTAAGTTACGAACATTTCCAAACTTCGATTCTTTAATACATATGGTCTATCCAGTGGCCTTTTAGCAAATAATCACCCCTGGCCTACTCTCAAAAACAGCCTAATACATTAGTATTGGCAACAATAAACATGAGACAGAGAGACCCAGAAATTTATTAATTTTCCGTGCGGTATAGACAGCAGACACGCTTTTCGTTGTGAATAATAAGTGACTTTACGCGTTTATTTAATATCCACACTGACAAAAAGCGGACATATACAGAGAGAGAGAGAGAGCCATCACTGTTCCCATCTGTTGTACTACTAGATAACAAACTAAATTCATCATTAATGATACTGTAAAGGAAAGCGGACACAAGGAGTATCATTTATTATACATGAGATTGGCAAAGAATCCACATTCGGAACAAAACGGTGCAATACGTGACTGTTTCCATTGGCTGTACACCAAGTTTGCTTTCTGTGGAGAGACCTATTGCCCTAGTAAAGTAGTATAAATTAATGAAAATGACATCCATGAATGACTGACCAACTACTTTCTTCCAAGATACACCGTATTGCAGCTCTTTGCTGTCGTACCCGTTGAATGAGCAGTGCCTCCAGATGGGCATAACTTCAATCAACAATCAAGGAGTTTTCATGTCCTTCAAACACCGGGATCTTCAAGGGTGGCAGTAGATATATCATTTATGCGAGGATAAGCAGCCTTCTCATCAAGTTGGTTTTGTGCCCAGATCAGCATCTTTAACAAACTTGGGAGCTTGGGATCTGTTTTCCAGTCATCATGAGAGAACATTCAAGGATATGTTGAACTTCTAAAGCATAACGACAAACAATAATATAGTACGTATCCACGAGCATTAGCAATAAAATTTCTGCAATGTTTTAATAATTTGATATTTAATTAATCACACTCCTTGACATCACAAGAGAAATATGTCAGCGTATAACTGTCACACCCGTAAACAATAGAATTCACATTGAACACTGACTCCACTTGCCACTAAGCCTTGGAAATCAAAGTTGGAGCCATAATATGTATGAATGTTTGATTAAGTTGTTTTGCAGAGAATATGGATTCTCATTTCTATTCTCATTTCTAATGATGTACATATTTTTTTCTCCTTTTCATGTTTGGGCAGTCTCATATCTTCTGATGCTGCTACCCTTGAACTCAAAATGTTCAAATTTTTGCCAGATTAGCAAGAGATAAAAAAAAAAAAAACATAATCTGATTTAACTATATGAGCCGAATGAGCTTAGAAAGAGCTTGCTTATGATTTCTGACGGGTTGACTTTGGACAAAGTTTTGACTTGATAGTTTCTGAGTTACTCAACTTTTGACTAATTGCCGACCGAGCATAATTTTTACCCATATAATACTTGGCTTAACTTTATTCGTTCACAGCTCTAAT
Source organism: Coffea arabica (assembly GCF_036785885.1). NCBI lineage: Eukaryota > Viridiplantae > Streptophyta > Magnoliopsida > Gentianales > Rubiaceae > Coffea > Coffea arabica. Next base: position 11,299,522 of record NC_092312.1, read on the forward strand.
TACTGTTCAAAATTGTACCTTATAAACCTCAATAGCCAATAAATGCACATCGGTGAGCATGATAATGACTTTAACACTGACATTAGGACAGATAAGTAAACCTTTACCATGTCTGTAAGAACTGAAACTCTGTTATAACTTCAGAGGAGGCAATAATCAAAGACATTTGTAAAAGACTGATAAGCATTCTTTCTATGTTTACCACAAATCATATCAAGTTTTACAGAAGCACTTTTGGAGAATAAAGAGTAACCTTTTTCATGGCTTTGGCTGGTAAGGATTGCTGCATTCACTTCACTTGCGGTCTTAAGGCGCTGGGATATATCCAGAAGCTCAGCAACAGGGCAGTTATTCACATCTTCAAAAGCTAATAGGGAAACAGTCCTCTCCAACTCTTCCAAAAAGCTTTGCTGCAAAATGTCCTGCTCTAGTAAGAATCAAGTATTGAGACAAATAATGCAAGAATATTAAGCTTGATACTTAAAAAAATCAAGCTAACCAAAAATGTAACCAAAATAAAGACTAATGAAATTGAGTCAATTAAGATGTAGAAAAGCAGTCATGACTTGACTAACAAGCATTTGGTAGAATTAGTAAATGGAGGAGAATATAAACAAGTGCGTTACATAACAAGCTAAGAATTACATTTTCCTCTCCTCTTGGAGCAAGTTCCTCCTGAGCAAATTCTAAAGCTTCAGCGACTTTTCCATTTCTGATCAATTCTATCAACCTTTGTTGTTGAAGATGAAAAAAGAGCTGGGGATTTGTATCCAATATCTGCATGAAAATTTTCGATTATATCTTGATCAAAAGTAATGAACATCATAAACATCACAGCTTCAAAATTGTTGAACTCAAGAGATAGATTCATAGGAGATACTGGAATAACTCTCATCTCAAACTAAAGTATAAATCACTGTTCCATGAAACGAAGGACATGGTTGATATTTTACATGACAAAATCCCATTAAGCTTCAGCCTAGTGTTATGTAATGTCAAAAGGTGCAACATCTCCATAGTCAAATCTGTTCTGTCAACAAAATTCTTGATTTCTTACTATGTGATATGAGTTCAATTGAGCCAAGAACCAGAATGCCACTTGCCTTCAAGCATGCAAACACATATGTTCCCCTTTTTTTATTTCAACACATATTTTACCATTTTCCTCCACAAATGAATAGTTTTTTAAGCAATAAAAGGGCAAACTTTACGTGTTTCTTGCTTGTGCTTAGACAGCACCATGTGGCAAAAGCAACAAACAAGACATTTCCAAAGGAAGGTCTCCCTCCTTTACAGATATACTCAAATAATAAATGGAGTAATGCACTATGAAACTGAATATAGAAATGAAAGGGCAAAACCATAGTTAACATTAAAGATACAATGTAGCATTGAGTAAAAAAAAAATTCTTCTTCACATACCGGAATCTTCAGTCAAATGAATATTGCACAAGGAAAATTGTTCCAGTATCATGCCTAGTACATAAATCATATTTTATGCCATACTGAACTGCAATGGCTCCATAATAATAAAAAAATCCGGCTAGCACCTATCATGAGCAACAAATACTTTTCAATAGGCCTTTTTGTTTAGTTTCTAATAAGTTATTCAACTTAAATAATCAGCACTTCTCGTCTATTAAATGTTAGTCAATCTATGTTTGATTCCAGAATAGATAATACAGATCATGAAACCGAATACTCAAACCAAAATCAACCCCAATACTTAGTCATCAAACCAAATACATTAATCCATCAAAGATACAGCTTAGGTACTTATAATCAAGGAAATGCAAGATGCCAAGTTCATTCTGTCAGTATTACACACAAAGAAATGGCAACATTCTCCTACTATATCCCATCTAGTAAATAGCAATTGCAGAGGATGCTGACAGGACTTCCTTGTGAATGTGAAGAACCTCATTACTATTGCCAGAAGTTTCACATGTTGAGGCTAATATTATCCTCCAAATTTAAAAAAAAAAAAAACACAGGCAAGATCTATTCAATCTAATGACAGTATTTTACAATGCCTTCATATACATCACCATTAACTTAAACATGATTCAGCTAAATTTTCATAAAGCAATCTTATCAAAAACAGTACACAGCATGGTTTGAAAGTAGATTAAAGCAATTCAAACATAAAATTTAAGCTGAAACATGTGCAGGGATTTATCACCAAGGGTCTAGTCTTTCCTTTAAAATTCCCTTCCTCTTTCTCTTCTATTATTCCTTTTTTCCCTTAATTTCTTTCTTGAAGAAGGATGGGGAAGAAATAGCATCATGCACCAATCAATTGCATCTACATGTATCAATTTCATGCTTGTAATCACCAAAAATCTCAATGTCTTGACTCGGCAGTGAACGTAGAGAATTCGCACAATTGTATATAATGCGCCTCACAAACACATCAATATACAGTTCGACTCATGCTTTATGAGTTTACGCATAAATATAGAACTTATTGATGTAAAGTTGGTAAGACTCTAAAGATGGCTTTTTTTACTTTATCCCTTTTTTTTTTAAAAAAAACGTGATAGGTGAGAGACAAGCACAATTAAGAAGATGAAATAGCATACCTCAGGGTTCAAATCATTAACCTTTTCAATTGCATCCTCCACATTACCACACTGCACTGCCTTCTTAACTGCCATCCGATCAGTTATAGTTGCCAAATCAATGTCAGCTATAAAGTCATAAGGAAAAGCAAATCATGCCAACTGAAATCCTGATAACAAATGCAATATCATGTAAAATCAGTTATCCTGAAGAAATGATAAGGATACGTTCTGTCCCAGATTCCTTTCGGAATTTCTCAGCTGCATCAACATAACCCTCAGTCACCAGGAAGTTCATTACCAATTTATTCATGTCTTCTTTCCTAATCTTTACATCATTGAGCTTTTTCTCCCACTCTTCTTTTGTTATAATTTTCTTCGAACTACCCTGTGAAAAGAAAAGTTTTAGAAATAAATTAGCTCCACGCTACCAAAAGAAATAAGTATTCCTGTTTGTGACACTGCACACTTCAAAATTATTCTAAAAAAGGCTATCAGCACAAAATAAATATAACTCTTTTAACCGATTTCGCAGCTGCAATGCCACTAGAATCCTAATCACGTAAATTGTGAAACAATACCACTGAAGATGACACAATTTGCATAAAGTAACTGACAAGTTTGATCTTCAGCTCCTAATTTTGCACTGCTGATGAAAGACAAATGTATCCATTTTTTGACAAGTCTTTTTTTAACAGCTTTCTCAGAATGGCAAGAACTAAAACAGGAACTGATTTTGGCTGTTGAGAAATCAAAACCTCATTCTAGGATGAGGAACAAAGGCTCTTAGTTTCTGGCACTTTATCCAATTCTAAGACATCCATTTCACCTAGAAACACAACACTGGTGGCAGAAAATCATAACCTTCAGCCCTTCATCATTATTAACTAATATCTTATCTCTCAACAGTACATCTCGCTCTGCTGAGAAACCTGATCGCCTTAATATAATCCTATTTAACATTGTCGGGGCAGTCTATTCAGGTCTTATGTTTATCAAATCAATCATAGTTACTATATTGCAAAAAAAAATTCATGAACAAATAGATGTTCTTTAAACCATTCTATCTCACGCTTTTCAAAATCTAGCAAAAACCTTCTGTCGCTTAACTCGTGTTTTCATAGGGGAAAAAAAGGCGACTTTTTAAGATTCTAGTAACTATTCCTAGCAAAATCCAATCATCTCAAGAAAGGAATGAGAAACCCTAATGTTGATAAATATTAGCTACTATGTCATGCCGATGTCCTTAATCAAGACCTTAATCAGACATTCCAGCAACAATTGAACAGCAAAAAGATCAAGAAAACAACAACTCATATATAATATAGATATAAAGGGTCAGCAAAAAATGGAATAACTTCTCATAATTTTCCGTTCAAGGTGAGTTGGAAGGAGGGAAATATGAGAAATTTACCATGGATTCAATCTCAGCGAGTTGGCCAAGTACAAACCAGAGCAATGACATCAAAATTCGGAGGACGACTCCACCGCTAGCTTAAAAATATGGCAGCCGCTGTAATTTTCTCCTACTTTCCTTTTAATGTTTTTACAATTTTTTTAACTGGTTAGATTGAGTTAATTTCAGTGACTGTGGCATTTTGGTCTATATGTGTAATTCGAAGTGTATTCGGTACCCAACTGGAAGGAGAAAACCAGAAAAGGAAAATATAACACAAAAACTATACAGTCGATTTTTTACACAAATTTATTTGCTTATATTTATAAGCAGATTTTTAAATTATCTTTTTGTCTCATATATATCATATAAAAAATATAGAATTAATTACATTTACCTCCCCTGAGATTTGACCAAATAACGAATCGATCCCTGAGATTTGACCAAATAACAAAAAGATCCCTCAACCGTTAGTCTTTGCCGTTGACTGTTAGTGTTAATTACATTTACCCCCCTGAGATTTGACCAAATAATGAATCGATCTCTAAAATTTGACCAAATAACAGATTCCTCATCCACACTAACTTCTGTCACTTATATGTAACGGAAATAGCCAAAAGTTTGAATAACCCTTCTTGATTTCCATCAAATTTTTGACCTATCGATTTTTGTGTTTTCAGAAAAAAATTTTGGTTAACAGATAAAATTTTGAATCCAACAAATTATTAATTTATTTAACAGATAAAATCAGAGTAAATTTTGATAGACCTTGTAATGCAAAATTTGCCATACACGTATTTTGTAATTTGGTGAAATAGTGTGATAAATTTTGGATTACATGGGGTAATACCCATTATCCCATAAAATACCAGTGCTTTACGACTTTTCCCAATTATATGAACAAAGTACCTATTTTTTCAAAAAATAATTTATTTAAAAGATAAAGTAAAATTAAACTTTCTAGCGAATAAGAAGGTTGAAAATGTAGTACGCATTTTTTCTTTCCATAATGTACCAGCTCCTTATACTTTTCCTATATTATATAAATGAAGTACCAGCTTTCTATTGGCATTTTACTCTATTTATTAGTAACCCATTGTAAAACCAAACTAGCAGAAGGCTTTTCTACACAAAACACTTTGTCATGGCCGATTAAGTAGTTAAAGGATATTTGAGAATCTGGTAATGGTCTCATTTTGAAAATCATGTCCGTCTCATTTTTGTGGTCGATTGAGTGAACCTTTACATTGCTTCTATAAATTTTCTTTCATCGCTCAATTGTCTGTTTCCTTTTTTCACTCTACTTTTTTTTTCATTCCTTTCTTTGCTTTTCACATTTTTATTTCTTTTTTGTTTTCTAAGCTTTTCTTCTTTCTTCATTTTCTTTCTTTTGTTCCTTTATGCGCATATTTTATCAAGTTTGATTATTACATGCTTGGTTTTTTTCTTTTATACTGGTTAAAAACTGTTTTGTTTAAGTAATAAACTCTTAGTTTAATTCGTTATTATTGAAACCACCTTCGATTTTTTAACGGTAAGTTTTCTCTAACTACAAGTTTTACAAAGAGGGTAAATATGATATTTTACTACTTCTATTTAAGTGTCTTTGATGAGATTATTTAAAAAGGAGATACATGTAATATCACCACACTACAGGGATTTAAAAGTAGTTTGGTCAAACCACAAGGGAGATAGATGTAATTAATCCTTAAAAATTTGATGGAAATCAATAAGGGTTATTTAGATTTTTGGCTATTTCCATTACATATAAGTGACAGAAGTTAGTGTGGGGGAGAAATATGTTATTTGGTCAAATTTTAGGGATCGATTCGTTATTTGGTCAAATCTCAAGGGGGTAAATGTAATTAACCCTTACAGTCAACGGCAAAGACTAACGGTTGAGGGACCTTTTTGTTATTTGGTCAAATCTCAGGGATCGATTTGTTATTTGGTCAAATCTCAGGGGAGGTAAATGTAATTAACTCAAAAATATATTATAATATCTTTTTTCAAAAGATTATTTCAAATAATAAAAAACATACTATGTCAAGTGAAATACTCAGGAAAAAGTCTATGCTAGGATAGGACTTCTTTGATGCTTCCCTTGTATTTGCAATTGTTGAGAATAGTTACTAACCCCAGTTGATAATGACTGACTATTTCTAATATTGAAATCGCGTTGCCTATATGGGAATGAGAAGTGATTTATAGTCTCTTGTAGGATTGCAAACGAATCGAACCGTTTGCGAGCTGATCGAATCCGAGCTTCAACTCGAGTTCAAAGATCTTTAATTCGTTAGTTCACGAATCAGTTCGATTATATATATATATATATATATATATAATAGTAAAATTACATATATATTCTTAATATTTTATTATTTATTAAGAAAAATATTTTATTTTATTCATTTTTTAAAATAAAATAAATAATTTTATTGTTTTAAATTCGAGCTCGACTCAAATTCGAGTCGAACTTTAGATTTTGAGTTCGTCGAGTTCGAATTCGAACTTCATAAAACTAAGTTGAGACTCGATTTGATTGGAACAAAATTCGATTCGATTCGACTCGTTTACACCTCTAATTCTAGATGTATACCCTGACCCTCTTTTAATAGGTCTTTTCGGAAAACTCTATTTATTCTGATATGGATGGCAGACAAACCTAATATTTCTTGATTTTGACAGGAATTCTTACAAGCGTTATGAATGTTGTTTTTATCTACTATTTTTTAAAATTAATCAAGTTGTTAATGACTAGATGAAAGATAACGTGTGATATTATTTGTCATTTTTTGAACTTTGATTTTTATCATTGTCGGAGCTATTTTCATTTTGACTACCCAAAGACATGTTTATGGTTAGTTATCTTCGAAACTTGTTTTACTTTAACTATGTACTTTTCAACATGACTAACCCTAAACATTATAATTACCAATATAACAATTATTGTGTGGAAGAAACTTAAGAGATTAAAGTTTACTTTAGTAATGAAAAATTCATATAAAATTTATTTATTATCAATATTATGCTTTTTGTTATTGTACACACATTGAGTGTGCAAAAAACACTAGTGTCTATGCAATATATAAAATCTAGAAGTTAGTGTAAATAGTTGTTGTCATCGTTTGAACTTCTAATTATACCATTATAAAAAAAATTACCCTACTCACTTAATCACATATTGTCAACATCAATACATATAGCTACCTAAGTATTTTGCATTAACTATTCATGAGTACTCCCAAATATTGTAACTTTGCAATCCAAACTTCTTTACAAAAACTAATATAAATATTATTTACGTTAAAAAATAAAATTATGCAAAATTTATTCATTTTAACGATTTTTAAATGTGTTGATCTTATAAATACTGTCAGTGCATGCACTATTACGATTCGATGTATTTCATGTATGCAAAATTTATATTTAAAATATAATTAATGTTAATTATCATACATTCAAAGGTGATAATGTGTTTGGATAGGAGATTATTTGAAATAATTATTATAGCACTTTTTGTGATATAATGTATGTGAGATAAAAAAATGATTGGAAAGATAAAATATGTGTTAAAAATTGTGTTTGTGGTGCAAACAAATAATTTAGAGCCAAATAATGACTATCCAAACATACTTATTTAACACTAGTACAAGTTGGAAGAAGATACATAGGATGCAGTCATGCAACTATGAGACAATTTCATAAAGTGAAAAATTTTCAAGCCTGTCCCTTCGGGGCCATCCGATAAAATTTTGCAAGCCTAGTTTGTAATTTTTGGGCAATTGTTGTTTTGATCATGGTGACAGCCCCAAAATATGGTAGTCTAATCCCACGTTAACTTCTCTCAAGAGTACTACTACCTATCATTAAGTATTGTCTATTACTCCAAAAATAACTATCTTAGAGACATGAAATCGCAACCATGACGTAAAACACATACTACTAATTAGAATCTAACACCTATAATCCATCAAGTCACCCATAATTGGTGCTCAAACATTTATTTACCAGTAATAAACGGCGCACACATATACGCTCATTGTTTCAATCCCCGGGTTGACTCGACTGGTGCTGGGGGTGCCTCCTTAGGTTCTGGTACCGTGTGATCGCGGTTCGATCCCTGTTATCTTCTTGTGTCTTCTGGGGGGTGGGGGCACAAGCGGAGTGGGAATAGTCGGGTCCGGAAATATAATCCGTCGAATCCTGGATACCCACTATGTCAGAAAAAAAAAATATATATATATAGGCTCATTGTTTCAACTCATGAACGACCTAAGTCCTTTTTAACGTGATTTGAATATTTTGTCCTAATTGTACTGTTACTAAAAACAAATAGTACAATGATTCTCATCAATCGTGATTGAAGAAATTTAATAGTCTGTACGCATTTGGTGCACTTATTCCCTTTCTTGTTTCCATATCTTATTATATTTGATCATTTATTCAAGTTTGTAAACTAATGGAATTCAATTAAGCTACTTGTTAAGTTTGCTTGATTGAAGTTCGAATTCGAGTTTGTATTAACCAAGTCTAAATTGAGCTCAACTAGTTTGAATAATTCTTTGAGTTGGAGTGGAGTGTGAATATCTGGTGTGAGAAATTTCATTATATATACATACAGGTCAAATGGTCATCAAAATAACTGCTTTGGACAGGTTTTGTTCAATTCAATCTCTACACATGATATTAAAATCGACATATAAAAAGTGACATGAGCCTTATATTGTTTTGCTCAAATCATGACCGTGAACCTTTCTGGACTGCAATCATCCTTGCCCATCTACATGCATACAGATACTTGCACAGTGTTTATGTAAACTTTTGAAGTTTTTAATTTCTTTATTATACACATACATCCTTTCTGGCTTGGCCTTGTTTGGATTGTGATTTTTCGGAGAGAAATTTTTACATTTTTCATGAATAAAATTTTCAATCACATTTTTTAAACTCATATAAATCATATTTTTCTATAAAAACTCGTAAAAATAGCAATCCAAATGGCAAGTTTTAATGAGAAAAATGCAGTTTTGGTATCTCGACTTTAACAGATGAGCAGTTTTAGTTATCAAACTTTGAACGAAAACAAATCTGGTACCTTAACTTTCAACTTTTGAGCACAGTTAATACTCTTGACGGTTTTTTTTTTCCCCAAATTACTACTTGAAAGAGTCGCGTGATAGTTATATGTCTAGCAATTATTAATAAAAATTACCAAAAAATGTAAAATATCCTTTTGATAAAATTATTTGTTTTTAAACTTAGTATTTAGTGTTAGAAGAATATTTTATTTGATAAAATTATTAGTTCTAGGATATTTTATGCGACACATAGTGTCAGAAGAAAATTTTACATTTTTTTGATATTTTTTATACAATAGTTGCCGGACATATGGTTATCAAATAACTTTTTTTGACAGTAATTTGGAAAAAATCTGTCAAGGGTACTAAGGGCCTATTTGTAAGGCCTGTTTTTTATTAAGTTTTTATTATACTAGTTTTTTAACAACTTGTGCTACAGGAACCTTAAAAACTTATCAAAGTTTTTAACATACACACTTAAAATATCCAAAACACAAAAAAAAAAAAAAATCCCTTCCCCTTTTCTTTTTCATCCTCTCCCACCACCACCTCCGTCGCCAACTCCGGCGCTAATTTCCGGTGCCGGTGCCGGTCTTCTTTTTTTTCCCATTTTTTCCCTCTCTCCCTCTTCCTCCCCTCTTGTCTTTTTTTCTCTCTGCGTCTCCCCCATTTCCTCTCCCACTTCTCTGTGAAAAAAAAAAGAAAGAAGAGAAAGATAGTGAGAAGCGAAAAGAGGAACAGGGGAGGTGGGGGGTGGCGGGGGGGGAGGGGGAAGGCGGGCCACTTTTTTTCTCTCTGCGTCTCCCCCATTTCCTCCCCCACTTCTCTGTGAAAAAAAAAAGAAAGAAAAGAAAGATAGTGAGAAGCGGAAAGGGGAACAGGGGAGGCGGGGGATGGCGGGGCAAAGGTGGTGGCGGGGGGAGGGGGAAGGCGGGAAGGGGTGGTGGGGGAGGGGAGGAGAAGGGGAAAGGGAGGAGAGGGGTGGCGGGAGGTGGCATTGGTGGAGTTGCTGCTGGGGGTGGCGGAGGTAACGGGGAAGGGGAGGGGAAAGAAGAAGAAAAGAAAAAGGAAAGAAAGAAAAAGAAAAAGAAAAAGAAAGGGAAAGAGAAAAAGAAAGAAAAAAAGGAAAGGAAAAAAAAAGTTTTTCGCTTTACAAAAACTTCTACAGTATACTACAGTAAAGTTTTAGACAAACTCCCAAAAAACTCAGGTTCCAAATAGGTCCTAAATGTGCTAAATGGTTGAAAAATTAGATACTAGATTTGTTTTATCCAAAATTTGGAGATTAAAATTGTTCATGTGCTAAATTTTGAATACCAAAAGTGCATTTTCTCGGTTTTAATCTACATGGCTGCCCTGTCTGTGTCCTAGTCCTCCTAATACTTCACTTCTCGTGTTGGTTTACGAGTATAATCCATCCATATCCGTATGCTTCACTCACAAGGATCCACCTCCTTTTTTTCACACACTTACACAAACTGCACCAAATCTGTTTCCCAAATCCTTATAGGCCAAAAGCTTCGACCCGGGCAACACGCGCACACAATAACCCCTAAAGTCTCCGATTCCAACTCCAATTTTCCCACGCTTTTCACTTAAATCGCTTCGACGGACGGATTGATTCGAAAGACTTTTACGAGTTCATCCTACGCCCCCCACAAACTTTCTCCGCCTCCTGACCCACGCCCCCACAGGAAAAAGAGAGAGAGAGAGAAATTTAAACGAAAAGGAAAAAAAAAACACGCAGTCCACACACACAAAAAAACGCACAACATACAAGCAAAAGCTAAAGACCGGTGGTGGCTTCACTGAAACCCCAGCGAAAGTTCTGGCAAGCAACTTTCCACCTGACTCTATTAGTATGTTTTTCACATGCGAAGAATTTTTTGGGTTCAAATTATAGGAGGAGGAAAGTTGACCGTGGAATGGAAACACGTCGTCGTTTTCGAGGAGGGGAAGACTAGGGTTTCTTTTCCATTAGGATCTTTAATTTTGAATGAGTGTAGTAATTGAATTGAGATATGTTGATGGCAGACGACAGATCGAACCTTTGGTCCTCAGAGGATTATTCGCTGGAAGCTGATGATCTTCGAGACGATCTTACAATTGATATTGGGACGATCTTGGATATATTGAATGAGAATCCCGATTCTTCTGAGGTGAATTTTGATCAACTCTATTGCTTCTTGTTTATTCAGTTGTATAAACACGTCAAGTTTATGTTGGAGCGGAGTTTTTCTGTGCCGAATTTGTACATTGTGGTAAAGTTTTAGAATCAGGAGATGGTTTCACCATTTTTTTGATGTGGAGTTAGTTTAAATTTTGCTAGAACGGTGCTAGCTACTAGTAGATTTTTAGGAACTTACTGGCCCGTAGAAGTTGAAAATCTTTTTGGGCCTTTATTTTGGGGAAGTTTTTGTTTTGATTATGTTTACTTCAATCTGAACGAGCTTAGTTTGGCGAATCCACTGTAAAGGGTTTTTATAATTTAGTGAATTGTTGTAAATGGTGGTATAATGTGCATTATGTGCTTCAATGAGTATTTTCTTTGGTAAAGCATGCATGTACATTGTGATCTGTGAACAGACTTGTCTGATATTTTTTATGGAAAATTAATAACAGCTATTGTTCTTTATGAGTCTGATGGTTGCACTCGTCATTATACCGATATGGGTCGTGGCTTTTATTGGATTGTGGCACCATGTCTAGTGAAAGGAGATTGATTGGGCAGGAAGTATAGGAAGATTTACCTGGAAAGGTGGGCAATAGCTGGCCAATTCTTTTTCTTTTTGAATACTTCCTTCATCAGTAGTACCCCACTTTTTTCTTTGGAAGGAGTGGAGGGAGGATTAGAGTGGAGAGATGGTAGCTTATATTTGGGTTGTGGAGGAAGTCACAATAGTGGGAGGAAGTGGCAACTATGGAAACTAATAACAATCAGGGGAAAAAGACCATCTTAGAAAGGGAATAGATGCTGCGGACATGATGAGTGTTCTGGACCAACAATGTTATATCTTGCTCCCTGACCTGTTGCTTTCTCTCTCTCTTGCAATTTAAAATTTGAAAGGCAGGCTATATTCATTAGTTATCTGCTTTTGATTCATCACAGGCATATTTGGTTTTAAAACATCTACTGTAATTTTCAGGGAAAGATAGAAGACTTGTCATTCAATGATGCGTCAGAAGGTTAGTCACCTTGATTTCGAATTGGGAACGTCGATTATGGTGGCAGTTCTGCTTCTTCATTTTTTCAATTTTCTAGTTATCAATTCTGCTCTCAGGATTCAATTGCTGCATGTGATAGCCCACTTATTATAATATTTGATGCGCCTAGTTTATTTGTCTCTTAAATGAAATTCTCAATTAGGGTTGTTTCTGAATCCATTAGGGTTACCAAATAATGAAGGAGCCCTCTTACCTAGGGATCACTTATCAGGTCCTACATCTTTCTCCCCTTCATCTGATATACGGAATGGGATTTCGGATGCCTCCTCTGATTATACTGAGAAATCAGGTGTTTCTGATGGTTCAAAGCGTGAGTCGAGATTGCAGCTTGGCTCTCCAGTACATAGTTCCTCTGGGAGTTTGACTGATTGGATACCATTTCAGGGCCATGGCCACGGCAATTTCTGCCTGGATAAGGATATTGTTTCACGTAATGCTTCGTCAAATAGTCTTCAAGATTGTAGAGAAACACATCAGGAGTTACGCAATTGTAGTGAGACATTCAGTTTTCCTGCTGGGTACTTCAGTAATCATGTTGCTGATAATAGAGAGGTTTCTAATGTTGATCAGCGGAATCATGAGCTTGAATTACAGCTTGCATGTTCGGAAGGAGTTGACTGTGATGATGGTATGTGACCTATCTGCTAATGGAATGGAATAGTATCCATAGCTCTATTTGCTTTGCTTAGTTTGTCATCTATCATCTGCTTCTGTTGATGACTAGGATGCATTACTTCCTTTTTGAATTTGATCATGATTAACTTAGTTTTTGTAATTCTTTCAGATTCTTATGAAACCCCATCAAACAAAAAGAATATGTTGGAGGTATCAGTGGCATCCAGTATGGATGAATTTTCTGGGAGCAGTATGTATAATGGTAGATTGGCAGGATATGGTGACCAATATTCAAACGCTCCGGTTTTTGTCAATCTGGTTGATCCGTCATTTTCTGCCTTTTCAAATGAGTTTAGTCCATGTGATTTTGGTTTCAATTTGTTACCGAACAATGATAATAAGATGATTGGCATGATGAAGGAAAAAGTTGAGCATTTGACTCAGGACACAAGCTCAAATTGTGTGATGTCCAATCAAGTGCAGAAGTTGGATGATGCAGACTGGGAGGTTCTTGCACCTGGGGATCTGGCTGGCAAGGGACTTAGTGCTGCAAGTGTGGGTGTAAACTATGCTTCTTTAGGCGATGGGGGTTCATTTTCTAGATTGAGTAATGAGTTCTTCATGAAGCAAGAGAATGATGCAAAACTGAACCGGCTAATTGCTTCTGAGGTCATTGCATTCCAGCATGGCATTGATATAACCAGTATGAAGTCTCCTGCTGACACTTTTGGGGTGTCTTTTGGTCAAGGGCGAAAGCCATCTGAGTCAGGTTATTGGATGTCTAACTCAAGTGAGAACCATGAATTTTCCGTAGAAGATGAAAGAAATTTAATCCATGAATCTAAAAGGCCCAGGCTGGGTCTTGATGAGTATGATGGGACTGCATCTGGAAATCCCAGTTCAGTTTTTCATGATCAATATCTGGATCTACTGAACTCAGAGCCATCAGGTGTGCCAGTATCCAGTACAATTAAGCATCAATTTCTTCATGCAAATGTAACGAAAGAGAGTTGGCCCAGTTTAAGTGGCCAAGAGGTTCGCAGTGATTCTTCGGTTCAAACATGCAGCACTGATGATGATGAAGATGTATGTATTTTGGAGGATATTAGTGGACCGGCACGGCCATATTTCTCTGCTTTTAATGGGAAGTCATTTTTTGTTCCAAAGAGTACTGTGATTTGTAATTCCTTTAATTCTGTTGGACTGGGACACAAGAAGGCAAATGGTGAGCGCTTTGTATTTCGAGCTGCGTTGGAGGTGAGTCCTGGTAGCATGAGCAGTTTCTTGGATTTGGTTGAACTTATTGATCTATTGGAAGTAAACTGATTCCTTTCTGACAAGAAAGCGGTGGTAAAATGTGGTTATTCTTGACATGTCCCCTTTCCTAGGATTTTAGCCACAAACGAAAGCACAAAAAACACGAGATAATTAGTCCCTCTTCAACTTTCGTTTTGATGCCTCTTCTTTCAACTTTCTTCTTCATTTGGTCTCTCTAGATCCATCATTTGGGTTTCCTTAACTGCAGTGTCTCTTTGCAATCGTGACAAGGTTTTGTTTCTAGAAATTTCCTTATGTTATAAATTTCTATCACAACAGAAACAACGTACTGCTTCCATGCGAATGTGGCTACCAGCATGGTCACAGAACTTACTCTGTAATTTGTCCTTGTATTCATCAGTTCAGCTTTAACAATTTTATCAGAAGTATTACAAGTTCGTATTAGATTAACCTTATGGAAACTTGAAAATTTGAAGTAAACACTACAAGTATTTTCAACACTCACTAATTTTATGGGACAAAAAGGGAGTAGAGGTATTCTTTAATTTAGGAGCTCTTAGTTCCTGGCTACTGTTAATATTAGAAGACGCTGTCAATTTTTGGCTTTTTACATCAATTTGAACTCAATTCTTCACCATTGTTATGTTGAACCAAACACGGACATGGTTAGGTTCAATCTTAGTCTGGTCCCAACAGAATCATTCAAGGATTCTGTAGGATTAAATTCATATAATTACAAAATTATGCCCAGTGTATTACTTTACTTTTGGGCCCAACAAATGAGGCCTTAGGATTTGGGCATGTTGTCCTAGCTCACATACATGTTGACTAGGATGTTAGAATGAGTTATCTGAATCATTAAGAAGCATTAGCATTAGTAGTTTTGTTTAATTTTAGCTAATTAGTTGGTAGATTAATCAATTGGCATTCACATACTGGAAGGACTGTTGGAGTTGGAAACTATACATGGAGCATGTGGAGCTAGGCATTTTCTCAAATTTGTTCCTTTACTTGTGAACATAGGCATTAAAGAAATGCAAGTGCACTTGTTTCCTGCTATCCATATTACTATCTTCATATGCTGCTGATAATTGTACATAGGGATCTTCCTGGACTGCTTTCAATATTGTGGAATAGTATCATGACTTTGTGGCTTTTATTGTAGGATCTTTGTCAGCCGAAATCAGAAGATGCTCCACCTGAGGGCCTTTTGGCAGTTCCCCTTTTAAAACATCAGGTTGGATGCTTCTTTCTTTTCATCTGTATGGGATTTTTTCCTTTAAAGATGCATGGACTAAGAGACCTTCTGATGTGGACTAGATAGGCCTCATGAACCAAATATCTTATTTTTTCCCCCTGCTTGTCAATTTCTTTTTGTTCCTAAAATCTGATTAGTGTTCAAACTCTGCTTTGGTGTGTCACTTAACAAGTGGCTTTTGTTGACTTTTGGTCAGTGTATTGCTTTTTTGGGATGGTTAAGAAGGAGAATGGTGATTTATGCTGTATCAATTTCTATTTTGTTGTTCGAAAAATTTAGCAGTTTAATACTCTTATGAGTTGAAGAAATGTCTGCCCAGACATAGTTGATTTCTTTTTCCTGCTTGTCAAATATCCACACGTTTTTCTGCCTAAAATCCGATTAGTTCTCTGTTCAAACTCTGGTTTGGCGTATAACATAACAAGTGGCTTTTGTTGATTTCTGTTCAGCGTATTGCTTTATCGTGGATGGTTAAGAAGGAGAATGATGCTGTACGCTGTTCTGGTGGTTTTCTTGCTGATGATCAGGTTGCCTTTTGGGGTTCAATATCTGGTTTCTGTTATTTTTCGCCCTTCTGCCTTCGGTGCTTGGGGTGATGTTGCCATGAGGCTGTTCCTCATTTTGACTTTGGCTGGATGAAAATTTTTGCAGGGACTTGGGAAAACAGTTTCAACAATTGCACTTATACTAAAAGAGAGGTCTCCATCTTCTACAAAATCTAATGGGAAAGAAAGTGAGGCAGAGACATTAAATTTGGATGATGATGATGATGATGATGATGATCCTGGGTCTGATGGTGGGAAACCAAACGAAGGTGTTGAGTCTTGTCAAGTGAGTGGAAGTTTTTGTGGGCAAAAGATGGCTGCTGTTCATGCAAAACGTAGACCAGCTGCTGGAACCCTCATAGTATGTCCAACAAGTGTCCTTCGTCAGTGGTCCGAGGAACTCCAAAACAAGGTCAGCAGTAAAGCTAACGTATCTGTTCTGGTCTATCATGGAAGTAATCGAACAAGAGATCCTTATGAACTGGCCAACTATGATGTTGTGCTAACAACCTATTCAATAGTAAGCATGGAGGTGCCAAAACAACCCCTGGTGGATGAAGAAGAGGATGAGACAAAGTCACTGACAGAGCTGTCATCTAGTAAAAAAAGGAAGTATCCTCCAAGTGCTAGTAAAAAATCATCTAAATCCAAGGACAATTTGAATGGTGAATCGCTGTGTAATCGTCCGCTTGCTGCTGTGGGCTGGTTTAGAGTTGTATTAGATGAGGCTCAGTGCATTAAGAATCATAGGACTCAAGTTGCTAGGGCTTGTTGGGGTCTGCGTGCTAAGCGTAGGTGGTGCTTGTCAGGAACACCTATGCAGAATGCAATTGATGATCTTTATAGTTACTTCAGATTTCTGAAGTATGACCCATATTGGATTTACAAAGAATTTTGCTCTGGAATAAAGGCCCCGATTAATGACAATCCATCAAATGGGTACAAAAAGTTGCAGGCTGTGCTCAGGACCATCATGCTACGTCGCACCAAAGGTTAGAATAAGCTTCTCTAAATGCTTAATATGACCTTATCCTTTTTGGATTCTGAATTATTAATACTGTTCGTTTTTCATCATTTCTTATGACCTTTACCTTTTCTAGTGGTTAGCGTTAGCAAATATATGACTGATGGAACAAGTTATGCACTATATGTATCCTCATGGCTCATGGAACTTTTTAGCTGTCGATTTACTACTGTGAGCTTTATTCATGTTTTCTTGCACCGACAAATTTCCTTAGAGCTTGGTATCAATCTTCTACATGATTGCATACAAAATGAAATAGTTTGAAATTGTGAAGGAACTTACATGGTAAGCAGTATTCCTCTTGTTATCTTTCTGTTACTGAGATATCTTGTAGGACAGAACATATGTGGGTAGAAATGACCTATGATTGCCTCGTCTAGGGCAACATGTATCAAGCATTAACTAGGATAAACAAATTATCGAAATCATTCAGTTTCCCTTTCTGGTAGGCACCCCTGTCCTTTTCAGTTCAAATGGCATACATTCTTTGATTGACACATGTTCTACATTTGTTTAGTTGAATAAATGGCCTTGATAGTTTCTGAGAAAATTTCAACCGTTATAATTCTACTTCAGCAATGTTTAGATATCTGGATCTGGGTGCATACATTGCTGTATCTTTTCTTGGTTTGTCCATCAACTAACTGAGCTCAAGTCATTGTCTTAAAGGACCTTGGGAAAGAAAAGATGGTTGCAGGTTGGGATGGGGGAACTCAAGATACATCCTACTATAATTTTAGTCATTTTTGTATTTTGTACCCATTTGTTCTGAAGCGGGAGGATAATGGGTTGCTGTTAATTAGATATGAGAGTCCGACTCGGGCTTCTTTGTTTGTGGAAACCTTTTTGCCTACCAGTTGTTGGTAACTTGTTTTAGTTCTTTTGTTCACTCTGGTGAGAAAGAAACTACAGGATTTTCAATGGGGCTCGTATTAACATAGAACAAGTCAATGGTGGTCTGGAAGACTCTCTAATTTTGGATTCAGGATATGTTCTAAGAGATTGCTTATTATTTGCTGATTTTTGTGGCCAAGCACTTAGAGATGTCATAGATAGGTTTTCTTTTGTAGTGGGCTTCCCCTGGTCCTCCGAACCCCCAGCCCCGGGTGCTTTTACTAATAAATTAACTCTCTTAAAAAAATTGTTGTAGTTCTATGTGTAGCTACTACACTCTGTTGTGTAGTTCTAATAAATTAACTCTCTTAAAAATTGTTATGGTTCTATGTGTAGCTACTACACTCTGTTGTGTAAATATCTAGAGTATCATTGCTATCAGTTTGTAGTTCTATATGACTCGTCTCATTTTTGCTGATGATGTTTGTCAAGGTACTATTCTTGATGGAGAACCAATCATCAACCTTCCACCCAAAACAATTAAACTGTGTAAAGTGGATTTCACGCAGCAGGAGCGAGATTTTTACTGCAGACTTGAGGCTGATTCACGTGCTCAGTTCGCAGTATGTGTCCATTTAATTTTGCAGTTGTGTGGATTGGTGGTTCTGCAATTCTTGAGTTTTAATTTTCAGATTTCTATTATACCAGGAGTATGCAGCTGCTGGGACTGTAAAGCAGAATTATGTTAACATATTGTTGATGCTTTTGCGACTTCGACAAGCCTGTGACCATCCTCTTCTTGTTAAGGGATTCGCTTCTGGTTCAAACTCAATATCCTCTCTTGATATGGCCAAGAAATTACCACATGAGAAGCAAATTCATCTTCTGAATTGTTTTGAAACTTCCTTAGCAATTTGTGGTCTATGCAGCGTATGTTGTTAATCCGTGATCCTTCTTTATGGTTTACATATATAATGCTCTTTCACCCTTTTTTTGGATTGGTAAATTTGGGTTTACTGATATTCCTTTTGGCACTTGTCTTTTTTTGTACTTATGTATATCCTATTTTACGTGGCCCATTCCTCACCATCTTCCATTGTCAAGAGAAAAGCAGCATTAGTATTGGCATTTCTACAGTGATTTTTTTTTGGTGTCTAACACAGATTTTGCTTAAATAAATATTTGAAACTGAAAACATTTTTGGCAATTGAGTTTGGAAATCATGAATCTTAGTGTGGGTCCATTCCAGCTCTTTGCTCTGAGCATGATGAAGCTTTTTGGCTAGCTCTTTTGAGATGTTTCATAATCTGTTTATGTCATATCAGCTGTGGCATATTGTTGATGGTCATGCATAGCAATTACATTTGGGGAGCATTTAGGTTCATCCATTTGAAAAACAAAGACCACGTGCACGAACTTTTATCAAACCTTCGGATCTTCTGCATCTACTTTTGGTTAAGAATTGTTTCTGTCTTCTTTGTTTTTTGTTTTTGTGTTTTTTCTTTCATATATTTTATTGCTATTATTATTTTATAGTTCTTCGAATTGGTTGTTGTACCCTATAGTTTTAAATGATGTCTCAAGCAGCAAATGAAGAGCGCATTATGGATTTTAAGAATCTGTATGTAAAATATGGTATGTATTAGTGGTTAAGTAAACATTATTGTACAGTCTCCAGTGAGGTTCTTAAATCTAGTTTTTCTATTTTTATTAAATTCTGCCTATTGAGATGCTTTTTAATTTTATCTTTATTCTGATCAAAGCAAAGGATTTAGTAGTCAATTGTTTGGATTAGTGTCTTGTATGAGTTGCTTACATTATTTTCTTCTAAATTGTAATCCATTATTATATGTTGTTCTTTTTCCCTCTCTGGTTGATTGATATGTTTCTGTTTGCTTGCAATCCCTGCTATGGAAATTGCTTCAATTTTTTCTTAGCATTACACAATATAGAAATCATTTTTCAGTAGTGCATAAAGTTTAAGTTTTTCTTTTTCTTTTCTTTTAAACAGTTAACGTTTTTAGTATGATAGTTGCTCTTTCCAAGATGGAGAACGTTTCCTATTAAAATGTTTAGGAACTTGATGTCCTAATTAAAACATTTTATAAGTTTCTATGATGCTGAGAATTAGGCTGAGGAAGACATGATATGGAGAAATCATTTGCTTCTTCCCAGAGAAAGAAAAGAAGACAAGTTACATTTTTTTTAAATCTTTGTTTATTTGTTGGTGACAGTTCTTGGAATTCTGTATAGTTAATGCTTTTTCTTTTAGTTTAAAATTTTTGCCTAAGCATTTAGGCTAGATAATTCTATACTCTCCTCTATAGTGTTTCAGTAATTTTTCTTGAAGTGTAATTATACATCTGCTGTTGATACTCAAGTTAATTATTTTTTCATAGTTTCTTGCTGTTTCAGATTTGTTATTTATCATAGTTCATTATCATGTAGGATCCCCCTGAAGATGCTGTTATAACTAGCTGTGGACACGTTTTCTGCAATCAGTGCATATGTGAGCATCTAAGTGGTGATGACACCCTTTGCCCAACTGCAAAGTGCAAAGCTCATCTTAACAGATCTTCTGTATTTTCTGTAGCAACACTAAGATGTTCTCTATCTGATCGGACTACTTTGGAAAGCAATTCTAATTGCTCTTTTGATTGCGCGTATGATTCTTCAAAAATTAAGGCTGCTATTGAGGTCCTGCAGTCAGTGACTAAAAGACAGAATTTTTCACAAGTTAGTTCCTCAAGTTCTGTTGAGGAAGGAATTTCTAGTGTAGAGAATACGTCAAGTGTTCATTCAGGAGGATTGCATGGGAAAACATGTAGTAAAGAAGAAATAAAGGGCATGGCTGAATCTTCTTGTGGTTCAGTTACAGTAGTGGGGGAAAAAGCAATTGTGTTCTCCCAGTGGACGAGAATGCTTGATTTACTTGAAGGTTGTCTGAAGGATTGTTCCATTCAGTATAGGAGACTTGATGGAACAATGTCCGTTGTTGCCAGAGATAAAGCTGTGAAAGATTTTAATACTCTTCCTGAGGTTTGTTGAAATGTTGGCATATTTCTGAACTGTGGTTTCATATTTTGATTATTCCTAGCTTTAAAACTCAAACTTCTGTAGGTCTCTGTAATGATTATGTCTTTGAAAGCTGCAAGTCTTGGACTGAACATGGTAGCAGCATGCCATGTTCTTCTTCTGGACCTTTGGTGGAATCCAACAACTGAGGATCAAGCGATTGACCGTGCTCATAGAATTGGGCAGACCCGTCCTGTTACAGTTTTCCGTTTGACTGTGAAAGATACAGTTGAAGACCGCATTTTGGCCCTTCAGGTATTGACTTATTTTTAAGTTGTAGGTGTTTCTTAGATTTCATCCCATATGTTAATCTTCAACATACAAGATAGTCATAATTGCTGGATTGAAACTTACTTGAGCGGTTAATTTTCTGTGAACCATTTCTCTTGTGTTGAACAGGATTTTCTTTTTTCTGGTTGGTTGCAAAATTTTTGTTAAGTCTGTACAAAATCAAACCTTTGCCCAGTGTTTTTGTCCATCATAAATACCATTTTGTATCTATTCTATGGGGTGAATTATAGTAACCTTCTCTGGCGTTTGTGATCATTACATGCAGCTCCTATGAGGTTCCTTCAGTACACTTTGAATTGCTTTAAGTTCCAAGTCATGTTGCATAAATCTCATATATACATTGATATCCACAAATTAAGTCCTAAAAATACTAGCATTAAATGTGACATTCTATGCTGGTGATCAAATTTAAGTGTCGGATTAGGAGATAGAACAATAATTTGAAGAAGTTGATGTGGGAGGGATTCAAAAAATCTTTGCAAAGGTGAGTTCGACTTGCTGTCTTTTTTTTTTTAATCATCTAGAAAAAGAAATATGAGACTGGTACTTCATGCTATAATATAATGATGGATCTGTGAATCTCTCGCTTGGTATGAACTAAAACGCCAGGTTTATGTTTGGGATATGCTCTGAAACTCTTTAACCTTCTAGTGTTGTTTCACGCCCTTGGAGCTTTATTAACAATGCTGCCTATTTTTTGTTGTGTTGGGGCACTTGTAAAGCCTTGCTGGATAAATCTCAAATGTCTAGTTGTCCAATAATTGATCTATATTTTTATTGGTATGACTTTTGGTATTCCTAATGAGTGGAGACCACCTGTATTTTCCAGCAAAAAAAGAGAGAGATGGTTGCCAATGCATTTGGAGAGGATGAGACTGGTGGCCAAGCGACTCGACTTACTCTGCAGGACTTGGAATACCTGTTTAGAGCGAAAGGCTGAGAAGGTAACTTTTAGAAGTGTGTGGCTTTGTATGCTCATTATTAGCAAAGTGCAAATGATGGGAGCTGTTGAAATAGATCTTAGGACTAACTGGAACAGGTGACCACATTTTATATGATGATGATGATTGATCATGTGGACCGTCATTGAAGGCTTGCGTGATCGAATTTTTGAACCATTGGTTTCTTATAGCTTTACCGTGTATAGGAGGAGTTGGGACACTGCATATTTCATCCGATGAGGATAGATCCCTGCTGGGTATCGATGATTCTTTCAAGTTGCATTGTAAATGATAGGTTCCTTTTTGCCCTTTTTGGCTGGATATAACCACAAATTGACGGTGTTATTTTGATTGGTTAATATAGTGAGCATCTTTTTGGTGAACTTTCCGTCTTGTCTCTCGCTTATTTTTTTTTAAAATTTATTATTTATAATTTATCAATGTTGCTGTGGTTCATTTTTAATTTTTAGTTTTCTTGGAAGTGAGTATAGTCGATACGTTGATCTTGACAACCAGACGGTTATTTTGGCTTTCTAAACTTTTTTGTTTTTTGCTTGGTGCTGTGGGAGTTAAAACCTGGCACTTAGTGTTCGTGTCAATTTGATTTCTGACTCTATCCAACTGAAATGGCTGACCTATATATTATACGGATCATTGAAATTTCTTTCTTTGTTTGGTGTCTTGACTGCAATCACAACTTGCAACAGGGTTCTCTAGGCTGGCTTCCTTTGAGACGGAATTGTAACTTTATATCCAACCATTGGTTGGTTGGTTGGTTGGTTGGTTCTAGGCTTTTTAGCTTCAAGATGCCCCTTTTTTTTGGGGTAACCGGTAGTTTTTGAAACCAAGACATCCTACTTTATTATGATAATTCAAATTCATTGTATCATATATATTAATTTAGAAGAAAATAATAATTGATGACAAGATAAAATGTTAAGCGTTAGATTAGACTGTAAGTTCCTAATGATTAGATTAATTACATTCTGATAATAGCAATGGTGGTAGTAGTTATGAAAAAAAAAAACTCTTAAACTTAATTAAATTCGGAGTATGAACTGAAGCAAAATATAATACTCCATGCGTTCCGTCTTCAAATTTTATTTCAATTTAAAATTCTTGATTAGTCACAATCTAATTCAATTTCCATGTTGTTCAAAATATAGCCAAAGAGATGTTAGTATTTATCCAACGTATGGGATGAAAAAAACCTTTAAACTAATCGTGCATGGCGTCAACATAAGTTGGTTTAATTGATCAATTTCTAAATCGTTCAAAATATTGCCAAAGAGATGTTAGTATTTATCGAACGTATGAGATGAGAAAAGCCTTTGAACAAATTGTGCTTGGCACCAACACAAGTTGGTTCAATTGATAAGGACGGGATAATTTTTTCATAAAAGATTGTGCGTTCGAAGCCTCCTATCGATGTAAAGGCTGTTCGAAGCCTCCTATCGATGTAAAGGCTGTATTGGTGGGTGATTTGTAATAACTCCAATAAGCGATCTATCATTTCGGGGGTACACGTTGACCTCCGATGGTAATTAGAGACGAATTCATTCAAACTTAAAAAAAAAAAAAAAAACTTGAACCTCGGTAAGTGACTTATGGTTTCGAGAGTACGCCTTGATTCGTGGTGGTAACCAGAGCCGAATCCATCCAAATTTTAAAAAACAAAAAAAAAAGAAAAAAAAACCTTGGTTGGCCAATATTAGTATTCGTCCAACCTTGTTTTTTTTTGTTTTTTGGAGTATTCATCCAACCTTGCTTGGTTAGCTTGGTCAATGTACGCATTTAGGCAAGTCAATAGGTAGGGTCTAAATTGGATTCCTTTTATCCAGATCCAGACCCTTTTGGATTTGAACGGCTCCGTTTGGATTAGCTGTTTTGGGGTTGTTTTTCAAAAACACCACTGTAGCATTTCGAATCTGAAAAACAAGTCCGTTTGGATTAGTTGTTTTTGGGGTTGTTTTTCAAAAACTATATGAAAAACTTTTACTGTAGATTTTTTTGAATTATTTTTAGAGGTATTTTTGAAACATATTTTTGAGTATTTTTAGAATATTATAATTTTTATATTTTTATATAAATATACATTTATTCATTTATAATACATTTATATTTACAAATGTATAAATGTATATTATTACAAATGTATAAATGTATATTATTATAAATGTATAAATTATAAATGAATATTATATAAATGTATAAATTATAAATTATAATTTTTATATAAATATACATTTATGCATTTATAATACATTTATAGATATTTATAAAAAAATATATTTATATATTCATATAAAAATATATAAATGTATTATATTATATATAATACATAATATAAATATATTTATAAATGTATAAGTGTATATTATTATAAATGTATAAATTATAAATGAATATTATAAATATATTATAAATTATAAGTGTATATTATTATAAATGTATAAATTATAAATGAATATTATAAATGTATCAATTAATATATTATAAATATATATTAATATTATGTAGAAATATGTTTATATAAATAATATAAATGTATATATGTATTAATATTATGTATAAATGTAAAATTAATATTATGTATATTAATATAAATGTATAAATGTATTATATTACATATAATACATAATATAAATGTATATTTAAATGTATAAGTGTATATTATTAAAAATGTATAAATTATAAATAAATATTATATAAATGTATAAATTAATATATTATAAATATGTATTAATATTATGTTGAAATGTATTAATATAATTAATATAAATGTATAAATGTATTAATATTATGTATAAATGTACATTTATATAAATGTATAATATATTATATATTATATTATGTACAATTTATATAACATATAATATTTATGCAAATATATTATAAATATATAAAATATATTATAAATAAAATAAATATTTATAATATGTATGTATAAATATATAATATTAGAAATGTATAATATATATAATATAATTTATATATAATATACATAATTGAAATATACACATTAATATATATTATAAAACAAAATTGCATAAATATATTTATAAATTTAAATATAAATAAATGTATTTATATAAATATATAATATTATACATAATTGAAATAAATATATTTATATTAATATAATATATATATATATATAATATACATATTAAAATATATAATTAAAATATATTAAAATATAATTGAAATATACATATTAAAATACATAATTAAAATATACAAATTGAAATATACTTATTAAAATATACAAATTAAATATGCATAATTGAAATATATTTGGAGTTGTTTTTGATATATTGTTTGGATATAGTTTGTTTTTGAAGTTGTTTTTGAAATACACATTTACTGTAGCATTTGGAATGTGAAAAACAGTTTTTCAAAAACAGGCACAAAAACACTCAATCCAAACGGACCCGTAAATCCATACCCAGAGCCTTATGGATTTGGGTATCCAATAGGCATCCATGGGTATTTTCTAAACATATTAAAGTAAAAATATATTAAAAATATATAGAGTTCATAAATAATATAAATACCATCTAATTTTTTTTTCAACTAATAAAATTAACATTCAACAAGTTGAATGCAATATTGTGAACTCAAAGAAAGAATTATTATTGACTATTTCTATATATTTTCAAAGATTCAACTTCATCCACATCCAACATTTCATTCGTTCACTTTTAGCTTTTCTTGAAAAAATTTGTACAAATTATAATGACAATTAGGATTAGTTTTTAAAAAGAAAAACAACCATAACATATATAAATATATAGCTTTATTAAAAAAATATAATTTTGTACCTCTTTTTCTTATTTAAATCTTAATATTGGTAGATGTCTCGCAATCCAGTACTAAAATAGTGAATGAGATAAAAGTCATTTGACTAAAAACCAATGGCAAATAAATAATAGAATAAGAAAATTTATAAACACTTAACTCATTTTTTTATTCAATCCAATCATCAGTAATTACTAATGTTTCAATTATATCTGGAACCAATTTAGCACAAGTCTCATCAATTATCCAACCACCAACACTAAATGCAAATTCTGATGCCATGAAATGTTACTGTATTTGATCCAATAGTCATAAAATATTAGGTTATTTTATAAATTTACTAATATATATATTATTTAATTAAATATATATGAGTTTGAGTAGGAATTGGTATGGATTTGAATTTGAATATGGATTCTAGAAAAATAAACCCTATTCAAACCCAGGACTCTCTCATAGGATCTAAGTTTGGGTAGGGTCTGAATTTGAGAAATTAAATCCAAACCCTGTCCAAATATATTAGATCTGAGTTGGATATGGATAAGATTCGACCTATTCACATGCCTATCCGTATTCATCCAACCTCGCTTGGCCAACTAATGTTGAAAGCAGGCTGAGTCTGAGAGGTCATTCTCGAGAGAAAACATTTCCACTAATAATCACCAACCAATGTTGAAAGCATGCTGAGTCTGAGAGGTCATTCTCAAGAGAAAATGTTACCACTAATAATCACGGACATTTGCTTAGGCAATAAGCAGAATAAAAGGAGTATCGTTTGATTTAATTTCCTTGTTTCTGAATCCTAAGGTATGCCAATAATACATTGGCTATTCTTCCTCCTTAAGACGCATCGAAATCTGGCCAATTCTAAAGTAATGAAAAGCTTAACAATAAATTTCTAATGGTACTTTGCTTAAATTAAAGAAAAACTACAAGAAATCTGTGAACATAGAGGGTTAGTAGCTGGCTTCTCCTGTTGTGCAAATAAAAAAAATGCTAATATCGTAAGTAAACAATTTCAACTAGATATAGAAAAAATATCACGTTAAATTTTGCAAGCTACTGGGATAAAAGTTTTCAATTCCGTGGCTTATCACCCCACATGGACAAGTCGTTAATTTTCTTTTGTTCTGCAAAAATACATAAGAGTTTGCAAAAATCGTAATTGAAGCTTTAATGTGTAGTCTATTGGAATCCATGGAAATAGGTGTAGTAGCGGAGAGGTACAAGGGAATAGACAATCTGAATAAAGAAATTTAGGCCTTGTTTAATAACTCAATTTAGCACTTAAATTTAATGGATTCAAATCTTAACATATTCACACCGTTTGATAACGAAAAATTGAACATTTGAATTAATTAAATGGCACTGGATTTTCAAGAAAAAACTTGCTCTCAAAATTAAGTGATAAGTTATTCACTTATCACTTAATGTAATATGCACTCAAATGTATTAGATTTAATGGTTAATAATTTAATAATTTAATGGATTTAGACTTTAGATTTCAGATTTCAGACTTCAATTTTATCACATGCACCCTTAATCGGTATAGAAAAATTTTCCTTTAAGAATACTTGCAAATTTCTGAGATTCGTACTTTCTAAATTTTAATTATGTTTGGATAGCAAATTTTTCCAAAAAAATTTTTTCACTTGCATCATAAACACATTTTTTAATTCACCTTTTTATATTTTCAACCACCTTTTTATCTCACATATATCACATCACAAAAAATGCTACAGTAATTATTCCAAATAATTATTTGGAATAACACTCTACCCAAACATGTGTCACTTTTTTCCGTGTTTGTCCACGTAAGAAGTGATATAATCGTGATGAGAAGATCGACGTTATAAAAAAGAGAGAGAAACATATTCACTGAATGCGTTGTTTAAGAAATCGGATTAATTATTTTCTCAAAAAAAATTCTCAAATCCTGCTACCTTTTTTACAAAAAAGAACTCTCAAATAGTGAAGGTTTTAGAAGAACATATTCACTGAATACGCCGTTTAAGAAATATACATCTATATAAATTAAAAAACATATTTAGTAAATGCATCTTCTGAATAGACACTGTATTCGCTAAATTCGTTTTCATCATTTGAGAAAATGTTCGAAAAACATCAACCTTTAAAAATAAATGTCACGGTTT
The DNA here is from genome assembly GCF_036785885.1 of Coffea arabica. Taxonomy (NCBI): domain Eukaryota; kingdom Viridiplantae; phylum Streptophyta; class Magnoliopsida; order Gentianales; family Rubiaceae; genus Coffea; species Coffea arabica. Next base: position 11,327,600 of record NC_092312.1, read on the forward strand.
GGAAATTGGTTGGATGTTGCGATTCAAAATCTAAGGTTAGTTAATAGACTTTGTGTGACATGTTTGGTAACTTTGATGCCATTCCTGTCCTTTTTTCAATCAACAAATAACTGAATAAGCTGCGCTCTTTGCCCCCTAAGGGGCCCTTTTCTTTAGTGAGATGATTTTCTCATGAGAGGCAAGGGGATGAATTATCTAGTGGACCGCTATGCACGTCCGGAAAGCAAATAATTGAGAAATGATTGTTAAGACCTTTTCAATTGTAGTCAATATCTTATAAACAAATAATCGCAAAACTTTCAGTAGCAAAAAGGGAGCAGACTGGGGCTTAAAGAAAAGAACTTGTTATTTGGCCTAACTTTAGTAGATGTAAAAGTAATTAATTGGACAGGAATAAAAGGATCGACCTTCCAAACAATGGTTTTTTTTTTTTTTTTCTGCAAAGAAACGATGTGTTATCTTCTGAATGAGAAATGTTTACTTAAAATTTTTTGTTTTTAAAGAGGTAGACAAAATATGGACCCCCGAGAAGGACTAGAAAGATGAATTTGAATTAGTCGAAAGGATGTTGGCAAATTAAGATAGGACATCCTTTCGGCTAGAAAATTTTGGATTTGGAGCAACTAGAAAATTTTGGCTTCCCCGCAGAGTTGATTTTGGACGAGACATTTGCTGCTTAAGAGCAGTAATATGTTTAATTTTGTGTAAGTTGTGCTTGTCATATTTTTATGTCAATATCAAGAATATCAAAGTCCGAATTAGTGAATTCATCTGTCTAACAATCATAATGGACTATACCAGCTTGGTTGGGTTGAGGTCAGCATTAATTTCTTTGTATCAATTCTAAGGATTCTTGAAAGTTGAAAGGTCACGTTACTGTCCTACTTCAATGTTGGTGACTGACGGGCAAAACCGAGTTACGGAGGTGGACTTTGACTTCATCTTTCCTGAGGCCATGAAAGTGTTCTAGAGACCTTGCAAAGAAGTCCAAGTTAGCATTATTGAGCCAGCCTGTTTTGACTCTTCCTCTTGAGTGAGTGTGACACAGTATTCTTGTTTTCAGTTCATCAGCACTTAAATGAAATGGTGGTGTTTTTACTTTTTAGGTGACTTAAATCTGGGAGAGCTAGCTGTATTCCAATCCTTCTGCTAAAATTAGGGTTCTCTTTTTCTTGAATGCCTATATGTTTCTTCGTTTATAGGGCTGCAGTTTGCCATAATTAGGAAACTATCTACCTAACTTGAGTAGTAGAGTGGTGGTTGGGGAGATCTGTTAGAGTCATTTTCGCCATGCAATTTATGATTTGCTATCGTACTTCTTGTATTACTGCCGTACTTCTTGTATGCAATTTTGTTACTGTTAAAATTATGATTTGAATTTTGTTTCTGACAGTTAAGAATAGAATAGGAAGAGAATGAAGAGGGGTCGGAGGGTGAAAAAATACATATATATTAAAAAAAATCTATACTTATATTTACCTCGCTTGAGCTTTAGTAAATTTTGTTTTCTGGTGATTTGTCTGATTTATTGCTATGATTACGACCTATGATTTCATTTCTGTCCTCGGTTTCTTTTTGTTTTCCTATTAGTTGCTTTTTGTTCCAAGCCAAGTGAAATTAGCTCAAAGGAAGTGGAAAATATACGCATGGCATGGTCTCAACTCTCAAACTTGATCTTTTTCCACTGGCTGCCTACTAAATTGAGACCCCATGGCAAAGGTTGTTGAGATCAGTCATACTTCCACATTCGTACTTGCTAATAATAAGTATGTCTTTAAACTCGAGGAGCCAGATCAGGCAAACTTGTCACCCCGTTTAATGCAAAGTCTACAAATTAGTCAATTACTAATTCTCATATTTATACGAATACGATTGGATTGGATTGGATTGGATTGTAACCAGTGATATATTGTCACACCACTCACCACTTGACAAGTAGGGTAGACCCACCATTTGGTTTCATTCAAAGCCATCGAAATAGACTAATAATGCATCTATCCAAGTGTTTGGACACCCAAGTTTTTGTACAAAGTAGATTGTACTTACTTGAATTGTATATACAATTTTAATAACTTTTGTATTCCATTAGTCTCGTTTTGATGCTCTTACTTTTCTTTTTTAACCGTCTCAATTTATAGTCCACCTTCCAATTCAATAATATAATAAACTTTTAACTTCTCTAAGATATCTTTATTTAATATACATTGTTATCAATAAATATAACCTATCCTATTTAATACAGTTTTTTACCAATAATTATTTTGATATATGTATTGAATGGTGCAATATACCATCATTATTGTTGTTATAATTAAAAAGGTATAGTGATTAGTGGTATTCTTAATATTAATGTAAACATATTTTAGGAAAAATATTAGTCTAGATTTACTTTTTCAACAAAGTTAACTATTTTTTTAAAACTGTGTGAGAAAAAAAAATCAAAACTATCAAAAAAAATAAAAACTATAAAAAATGAAATAGAGAGTATCTCACATATATCACAATACAAAACGCTGTTTTTTCTGTCTAGGCGCATGTGACTCCACTTCCATTGTTATTTTTGAACATTTTTAGTACTTGTAGAGGAAATTTAGAACCTCGTTTTGTGCAAATGGAATTTAGGACTACCTGCCCAACACAGAATTACTTTGGCGCCGCAGGCTATCGCCGAATCCTAAAGACTCCAATGTCATTGTTGCTTCATCCGAATATATATACATATATAAAATGGTACTCATATATATGCACACAACCAGAAAGTAAGCAATATATGATATGAAGGCTGTACCCGTTGTTAAAGAAAATGAAACAAAGTTGATAATGAGAATTAGTTAATGAAGTCAAGGACAAATTTATGCAACACTGCTTGAAGCTCAAAGGACAAAATATGAGAGGATCCATAACTTTACACTGAATTTACAATCACCCAAATCCAATACCTCTTGAAATTCTTTCACTGGACGTTCCTTCAAAAACCAGAAGATCTTCGACTAATCCAAGGTTTTCTTTTCTAGTACACAGAATCACAGATAAACAAGCAACTCTGGTGCATTAAGATATTAAGTGAACAAACCTTCTCATCTGCCTCTGTTATTTATTGATGATCAAGTTGTTCATCAACCCAACGAAAGGAGTCTCTTCAACTCTTGTGACCAATCAGATTACATTTGATGTAATTTGTGTTTGGGGTTTCACAAGTTTCATTTCAAACACGTTTGACTTATAAGTATAAATGCTCTAAAATTGCATGTAAATAAATTATAGATATGGCGTAAATAAGTTGCAATACGATGTAAAAAAAAATAACAGAGAGATTTAGAATGGTAATTTCGCCTTGAAATGGAACTTGTAAACGCTAGAACCATGTATTTTTCATTCCACATCAATCAGAGTACAACTTTTTTCATTGTTAAACTTTCCACAGGTCGGGCGTGGTAAAAGAAAGTTACATCGTACTGAGAATCGTTCCTACTCCTGTCCCTCTCCCGCGAACCGCCTACTAGAGGCCCAACTTTATCTTCTTTACTCCACCATTATCACAAGTCACAACTACCTCAACCTCAAGTGACATGGAGAAACGAGAGTCAATGACAAGGTCGACGGCATGAAAAGCCAAGCATGTACAGTAGAGGATGCATATCATGACCATTGAACTATCAACAAAATGACAACCCCAATCATTCTTATAAAGAGTCCCATGGGTCAGAATTTACATGTATTTTGGCAGGATTTACTCCTTAGACATTACACAGAGGTTTTTCTGGAAACTAAAGATGATGAACAATACTCTTGTAGAAGCTATGGATGTTGAAAAAAAGACAATTCATCACCAGAAGGAAGAAATGATTGAGAGAGAGGACTTGGAAGAGCTGCAGAAAGCGGCTGAGGTTCACAGGAGGCTTCAACCATGGAAGAAGCAGATCACTGTCCGAGGTGTCATTGTCAGTGTATTCATAGGGAGCATCTACAGCATCATAATTATGAAGCTAGCCCTCACGGCAGGGATCAATCCACACCTCAATGTCTCTGCTGCTCTTCTTGCATTCATCATTGTTCGTACATGGACAAAGCTGGTTCGAAAGGTTGGACTAGTTTCAGTTCCGTTCACCCCGCAGGAGAACACTATGATACAAACTTGTGCAGTTGCGTGTTACAGCATTGCATTGGGAGGTTAGAGCACTCTTACTAGTAAAGGACTGAATTTAGTTTATCTACTCTCTTAGTACTGTCTCTAATTATCTATCCCTTTTGATTTGTTTTCGGATTTTCAGGCGGATTTGGTTCTTATATGTTAGCTCTAAGTAAGAAGACGTATGAACAGACAGGAGTAACCACTGAGGGAAATCCTCCAGGCAGCTACAAGGAACCTGGGGTTGGTTGGATGACCGGCTACCTATTTGCAGTTTGTTTCATTGGTCTTTTCGTGTTGATTCCACTCCGAAAGGTATACGTACGTGAATATGGCATTTGTCTTTATTATTGGTTTTGTTCCTCTTCCTAAATCTTTTGAACATCAGATATGATGCAATTAGTAAAATTTGACCTTTTTTTTAGCTCAATTTTCCTCTATTAGGGAAAAATATACAAAGTCGAATTCTCATCATGCTGATTTGTGTCCTACTCTTTAAATAGCAGCACTGGAATGGATTGCAACTTTTGAAGATTCCCAACTTTCTATGAAACATCGATATACTAGTATACTTGTATTTGTATATTCGATATAGATGCATGACCAAATGATGAAAGACTACTCATCGTGTACATCCAATTCCACTCTTACATATTTGCTATTGTTCTACTGTTGGACCACAATATGTACTTCCTTCAACAAGTTCTAGCAAAGATACAAACAACATTTTCTTTATCATTTACCTACGAGTTTCAACTTTCAAGTACTACTCTTTTACAATTTAAAAGTCTTAGGAGTTCCTATTGGTCTGCAGATCTTGATAATAGACTACAAATTGACCTTTCCAAGTGGCACGGCAACTGCTATTCTGATCAATGGATTTCATTCCATGGATGACAAAATGGCTAAGTACACCTTCTTTCTTTAATATATATAACAGCTATCACGTACAGAAATATGTGCCTTTTTTAAAAAAAAATAAACTAATGTTGGTAATGATGACATATAATTTTTGACGCTGCAGAAAGCAAGTACGAGGTTTCACGAAGATGTTCTCTTTGAGTTTCTTATGGGGATTTTTTCAGTGGTTTTATTCTGGACAAGGACTAGGAGAATGCGGATTCTCAAAGTTTCCTACATTTGGATTGCAAGCTCAGAGGCAAACGTACGTCTATATCATGCAGCACTTATAGTTAGTAACTTTCTGAGTATCATTGAAGTTGTTTGACTTGCTGATACTTTGATCTTTTTTTTGGGTTAGATTCTACTTTGATTTTAGCTTTACTTATGTGGGAACTGGAATGATCTGTCCCCACGTTGTGAACCTGTCTATGCTTCTTGGCTCAGTGCTCTCATGGGGCATAATGTGGCCACTCATCAAAAAGCAAAAGGGACATTGGTTCCCAGAAGAAATACCAGAAGTCAGTATGAGAAGTCTTAATGGTTATAAGGTCTCTCTCTCCCTCTTTCTTCCACACATATCCACACACTGACATATTATATGTGCATCTAATGTGCATCTGGCCTTAGTATGTCTATTTTCATGGGGATTCGACATCATGTTGGATTAATAATTCAATTCAAATATGATCTCCTGGCAGGTCTTCATCCCCATTGCTCTCCTTTTAGGTGATGGGCTATACAATTTCATCAAGATAACTTGTATCACGGTTTCTAGCATGTATGCCATGTTCAAAGGGAGAAAAATCAGCTCAGGTAAAGTTACGAACAAACGTGTAAGGCTATACCTGGAAGCATTTTGTTCCTAAACTTTATTCAAGCCACGCCTATTTTTGGTTAAAGTGATTAAAAAGATTTTCAAGCATCTCATCGAACATTATACACCTGGAATGTAAATTTGAACGATCTTGTGCAATAAAAAGACTCTAAAAACTTTACATTTCCTTTTGGCAGAGGAAAGTAACAATAACGATGCCATTGATAATCGGGCACAAGATGAGGTCTTCATCAGAGAAAACATTCCAATGTGGATAGCAGCATGTGGGTATATATCCCTGGGAGTCGTTTCAGCAATCACCATTCCCTTAATCTTTCCTGCGCTCAAGTGGTACTATGTTGTCGTAGCATATATATGTGCTCCAGCTTTAGCTTTCTGCAATGCTTATGGAGCTGGTTTGACGGACTTGAACATGGGCTACAACTATGGTAAAGTAGGGCTTTTTCTCATTGCTGCATTGGTTGGAAAAGAACACGGTGTTGTGGCAGGATTAGCTGGGGCAGGTCTCATGAAGTCAGTGATTTCTGTTTCTTGTGTTCTGATGCAAGATTTTAAAACAGGACATCTAACCTCTACGTCCCCTAGAGCAATGTTTCTGAGCCAGGCCATTGGTACAGCTACAGGTTGTGTGGTTGCACCGCTCATCTTCTTCCTGTTCTACAAGGCATTCGACGTTGGAAACCCCAACAGCGAGTTTAAGGCCCCCTATGGTATCATTTACAGAAACATGGCCATTCTTGGAGTTGAAGGTTTTTCAGCATTACCACGATATTGCCTGGATCTCTGTTATGGCTTCTTTGCCTTGGCGGTTGGCATCAATATAGTGAAAGATCTTTCTCCGGCGAGGATCGGAAAATGGATGCCAGTGCCAATGGCTGTGGCACTGCCCTTCTTAGTTGGGGCATACGTCGCAATTGACATGTGCATTGGAAGTTTGGTTGTGTTCGTGTGGCACAAACTTAACTCCAAGAAAGCAGAGCTGATGGTTCCAGCAGTTGCTTCTGGACTGATATGTGGTGAAGGCCTCTGGGTACTGCCGGCATCAATTCTTGCTTTGGCCAAAGTCAAACCACCAATTTGCATGAAATTCTTGGCTTCTTAGAATTAGAGGAAAATAATTTGCATTGTTGTTTATATGTCCAACAGAAAAAGGATCTAGATCTGATGGCCCCAATCCAAATCCTGGACATAACACCCTGGTAATTTACTTGTAGTTTACCATAAGATACAAGGCATCAATATAAAATATAACCATATATTCCTTCCCATAATCTTAATTTTTCTAAATATATAGAAGTCACAATTCACGTCAACCATAACATGGCTACAACAAAAGAAGCTTTCACTCCTACTCTATTAGTAGCCCCCAAACTCGATCATTATCATCCTCATGAGTAGTAAATTAATACCATAATTATGTTTATTTCAAAATCCCAAAAAAATAAAAAAAAGAGATTCGGATATTATGTTCTCGATCTCCACTAATAAAAGTTTCAATCTCAAAACTTGGCGTACTTTGGAATCCAAATAACTGCAGATGCTGATTTCACATCTCTTCTTCAATCTTTGAAGTCCTTGTTACTTTAAGGCCATAGTCTTTTCACGTAGCTTGGTTTCTCACTTCCCTTGGATAACAAACACCACAATTTGTGGCATAACTAACAAACACTACAGGCTACGTTGTAGGTTGCGTTTAGCAAATATTGAGGATTGAGTTCCTAACCATTGACAAGCTTAAGCCATGACAATACAAAGCCAATATAATATTGGTTTCTCTCTTCCTCATCCCAGGCTCCTAACTAATTTTCAAATCCCTCTGTTAAAGCCTCAAAGGAGGGGTATGAACAATTACGACTCCAAACAAGTGTTCGATTAGATGGCTCAGAAGAGATTTAGTTGTACATTTATAATCTGCATCTGCATGCTTTTTTCCACAATCTTGTTAGCTTAATCCCACATAATTGCCCCTTGTCGGTCGTCTCCATTTTTGCCAGATTGACATCTCATTTTACCACTGTTTATTTTGATTCACCTGCAATTTTGCATATAAATCAGTTCAAGTATGCAACGTCTTCTCTGTTGTCTGCACTTTCTTTTACAAGTTGCTTTTGCCCTCAAAATTTCTAGTTTCCAAAAACCTCCACGCATATAATCTACTGAAGTTCGTCTCAATGATCCCGTAACCAATCAAATCAAGTTTCAACAAGTTCTAGTGTTCGTTTGTGAAGCTCAACTCATGAAGGCAAAGGAAAAATAGTAGTAATTCAGTACAAAAGAACCAAGCTACTCGAACTGAACTTGAGCAATACCGAAATTTCAACTTAATTTAGTGTTATTAAGAAGTCAAATGCATGTTTAAAACCCAACTGGAAGATCATCTTTTCATGATGATCAAGAATGCAAGTCAACATTGATCCTCGGTGATTCCTAAGCAATACTATGAGCTTGGTACGGGCAAGTCTTTCATAAGCATTCGGCACTAAGTCAAAAACATATTGTACAGTTTAAAAGGACAAACTAGAATCATAAAGTGACTTGGGGTTGGATTTTAGGCTGTGCAAACAAATTCTGCATCTATTTCCGCCAATGTTTTGAAACTCGGACTATTAATTGAACTCGCAAGCTGTTTGGGTCCAGACTCAACTGATTGGACCGATTCAACCCTCGTTCGATGAATTTTTTAAAAAATAATTTATATAAATGTATATGTATAAAATAAGACATGCAATGGACTAATTTAAAACTTTATATGATGAAAAGTTTAATATTTTCAAAGATCTTGGATTTTCACAAATAAAAATTTTAAATTATAAATTGTAACAAATAAATTTCATCTCAGTCTCAATTATATTTACCAAAAAAAAAAAATCTTAAATCCAACTCAAAAATACCATAATATTCTAAAATTATACAAAATTCATGTCCATGGGAATTAGACATTGTGAATTTAAATTTTTAATTCACATTTTTGGAATTTAGAGACTGCAATTAAAAAAAAAAAGAAGAAGTTTGGAGTTTAGAAAAAATCAGGAAAATAGAAAATAAAAATGCAATCTTGATAAGAGGCAAAAAATGAGAAGAATGTAAGTGGTTGTGACATTTAATAATTAGTCTTTAGGGTTAACGAAAACTTATTCTTTTTATATATATTTTTCTATTTAATAGACAAAAACAAAAAATCGCTGATTGGTGGCTGTCAAACTACCAAAAATCAAATTTATATTAAACATACTACCAAAACTGAATGAGTATAGCGGTGAGTAGGGTCGTCTCCTCAAGAAACTGGTAGATTTATCACACAAGGTGATTGGGGGATTTTTGGAAAAGGGAGAGATAAGTAAAACAAATTAAAGTAGTAAAATGACTAAATAAACAATCGCAATAAATGTAATATGATAGGTTGCAATTTTATCATTTATTTTATTATTAATTTTTCCCATTATCTGACCCGATGTGAATTAATTGCTAGATTCTACTCACTTTTGATATTTTACATTTATTTCAGGGAGTAGAACGAAAATATCATAATAAGTGTTAATTTGTCAATCATTAGGAAGGAGTTCAAGTAGCAAGCGTTCAGGAGCATTTTTGAAATATTAAGACGCGACCCTTTTTGATAATTTGTGGAAGACAGCACTGGAAAAAAGAAAAGGGAACAAAAAACCGAAGTCTTCCTCACCGTTGGGGGGCGGCCGCACAGTAGCAATAGGCTACTTAGATACCAAATGGAGATTGCAGGATTAGCACTATCTTGGGAGAGCTTTTGCTCTTTGACTTTTCTTTTGTTAGCTTAGGAGTAGCTTCAATTCACGCATGTCAGGAGAACATTAGAAACCTTTGACTTTCCTTTTCGGCTTCTAGTAACTTTTTCTGCCTTCGTATGATGAGATGAATAGAAGACATTAAATCATCCTCTGTAACTTTGCTTTTCCTTATTCCTTCGATCGAATTGAATTTGCCCATTTTTCAATCAATGGCCGATGCTTTCTCTTCGAGTTCATGTGGGTCTTTTGTATCGGAGATGAACTAAATTTTTGTTTCTAGTCAAAGAACAACAGATGCTTTGATTCGCCTAAAAATTGTGAGATCGATTTAATTTTCTCTTTTTCTTTTATTTATTAGTATTCGCATATTCCTTGATTGCAGTACTTATGATTAATTAATTGTCTTGGATCCGGATAATTAGTTAACTTGATAATCTATTGTCAATTAGGATATTAAATTCGTAATTGTTTAATTGCCTCAAAATAGTGTCAACTGGTATGATTAAATTTATGTCAGAGGAATACGCGGACTAATCTAAAATAACTCTGATAGTGCGTTATTTGGTTAGAATAGGACTCATCTAATACGTAAGACAATTGAAAAATTAAATCTTACGGGCGTATTTAAGATTATTTCTCAATTAGGCAGTGATTAACGGGCGTACCTTAATCACCGACACAGTAAGGAAGGGTTGATTGTCATCGCTTGTTTGACAGTTATAACCTATTTATTAGTAAATAATTGGAATTGCCTTTGTTTCAATGATCAATTAGGTGAACTATTGCTGAAGTTATTTTCTGACTAGATCATTAGTTATCATTCATTTGACTTTAGTAAATTGTTATTTAATTTTTAGTAGTTTTTTGAATTTTATTTGCATTTATTTGATTGTCACCTTCTACGCAAAAATACTCCCTGATTACTGTGAATTTGAAAAGAAACAGTTACACCCAATCCCTGTGGATTCGACCCTACTTACCACTATCTACAAAAATTAACTTTAGTTGAACAGATTTTTATTATTGCATAGGCCCGACACCTGCTACAATAACTCAAGAATGAAATAAACAATTGATTGACACAACCTAGTCAAGGAGATAATCTTGACATCGGTTCACACAATTGATCATAGATACCTGGATTAATTCACACGTTCATAAATAAATTGGTTCTAGCAATTTAGCAACTGCCAAACTCCCAATCTCTCCTTAATTTTACAGTAGTCCAGAAACACTCTTAAACTACCCTCTTATAAAATAGATAACCCCAGAGATGCTCGAAGGATTTAATCTATTCACAACTTTAGGAATTAGAGAGACCCAATTCTATTTAATAAATACACATGCGGGTTCATTTAAATTAGATTAATTATTCCCACGACCCAGATTAGACTGTTTGCGAGGCAATGAAATTGTGCTGTTCGCCACTAATTTAAGACATTCAAATGATACGCACCCCTGTTCTAATTGCCAATATATTATTTAGATAATTGAACAACTGGCCACATTGATTTAATAAATCCAAACAATAATAGACTGTTAAAATAGAGAATAATTAAATACTCACAAACGCTGAATTTAAAGCAATCAAAAAGATCTCACAGTTATTTGTGCACCGGACCTTGATTATTTCTCAACTAGATAAACAGGTTTAGCCTGATCTCATGCTGTTCATGCGATAGAAAACTTCAAAGTAATTTCGTTGTTCAAAAAGTAAAAGTTGCGGCCGCTAGTCTACTAACTTGCGTTAGGAAGAAAAGAAAAACAAAGAGAAAAGTCAACAAGATTCCAAAGATGCCTTCCTAATTTGTTGCTGTCTTCTTTTTAAAGTCCTCGCTGTCGCCCCCTTGCTTTTCGATTTGGAATTTGTTTATCAAAAGGATTGTTTCCTTATTTCTCTCATCAAATTGTTACTAAAAGTCTTCTTTGACTCTATTTCCTAATCCCACACAGGTTCAGAATTTGTTTCTAAAGAATAGCGAAAGCTCCAGGTATAGGACCTGCAGTCAGTCTTTTTCACGCAGTTCTGCGTTATCTGGCGTGGACATGCCAGAGAATGCCTAGTCCTCTGAAATTTGCCCTTTTTTTGTCACTTTCAACACCACTCTCCTGCAAATAATACAAATACCAAATATGGGCAGAAATTCAATGTCTTGCATAATAAGTGATCAAAATTAAGATCAGATAACAGTGAATAAAACGCACAATTATATCATTATCACCGATTCAACAGTTCAATCCGATTTGCACGGTTCAAATGGTTTTTATTGGTTTTTGAATCTAGTTGACCCGAGGTATGAATCGGACTAGAGCTATGATCGGTTCATGGTCCAACTGGCCCGTCCGGTCTTCAAAACAATGATTTATGCTTGTACAAGTCATTGCAGCTTGCAAGTAAGAGAAACAACCAAGGGGAGTCTCCCCAAAGGGGACTGAAGAGGTGATTTTTGGTAGATTACTAAATCGACCTGAATCAGTCTTCTCTCAAGTGAGATGCGATGAATTCGCTTGCTCGAAGTGAATGGCGGGGCTTCTCCCCTGATATCACTCCGACGAACAAAGTCAGTATATAGTGAGGGAATGAAGAGTAATGAACAGTAAGAAGGCAATAGTGTGCTTACTTGTTGGGAGTGAATAGGGGGTATTTATAGGGCAGGAATGGAGAACAGAGTGGGCTTATGCTAGCGGGACCTACGCCCTGGCCATTATGGCTCTGTCCCATACCAGGGGGTCTGACTCTGACATTATAACAGCCTGGACATGCTGACAAGGAGTCCCGTATAGTAGTCATTTAAGATCATCAGACGCTTTTCAGATAAAGTACTGGTTCTGTATTGTGTCAGGTAGGTTGATATCATCAGTGTGCAGCCGAGGTGGAAGACCTAAGGTGCAGAGGTCATCCATGCCATAGACCAGAGATTTGGCCGGACCCAGGGGTCACGTCTAAGGGACATCATCTCGGCTTGTATGACGAACGAAGTGGGAAGATCTCGGTCTTGACGGTGGCCGAGGTGAGCATTCTCAATAAACCCCCCAAACCTCGGGGGCATAGTGGTTCATGGGGTATCGAGACTTCCTTGTGCCGAAACCGTTCAGATTTCGGGATCCGAACCTGTTTCGGAAGATGAGGGGCGTGACACGTGGACAGGTCAATTGAAAGGATGCGGGGGACGTGACGGTTATAGGTATTTGTTGCGACGTAGTGTAGAGGGACGTTTCGTGCAAAGAGGGTGTCAGTTGAAAGGACGGGACATTAATGAGGAGAGAGAGAAAGACGTTATTTTGAATTTGAACGTGACCGCCTTTTCACATTCTTGCCGCCTCTTCGGATTCCCTCTAACCCCTATAAATAGGGGGTTCTTTTCTCCACACCACCCATCATTTCCTATCTTTACCTCATACTTTGCAAATTTGTGAGCGTTGCTGAGGTCAGTTCCTTCAGTTGAGGTCTTCGTTCTCGTCCGATTCCCTAGTTAATAGTAAGTATTTTTCTTTTCATCTCATCTTTCATACATGGTTAGAACGGCTAAAATCCATAAAAAAATCGTAACGCCGAACTACCAAGTCGAGGAAAGGCTCGACCCCTCGGAAGACGGGGCCTCGTCCAGTTTTGAAGAATCAACGTACAGTGCCGTGGAAGAAACTATCGAGACCGCCCCAGAAGCGGAATCTTCCGAGATGAGTGAGGATGGTTCCGAGGTCGTATATAATGATGATCTTAGAACAGAAATTCCTCACGATGATGGCGTACTGGAGCCAGTCGCTCCATGGACGTCTCCAGCATTGACTTCGGCAAGATGCCGATGTACAGGAGCTGCGTTGGAAGAGATAGGGCTGAGAAGGTAATACGAAAATACCCCTTCAAAGCGAGGGTATGTCATCAAATCGCCCGGAATGAACCACTTGGCCGAAAGGCCACCAATGGGCACAATGGCGATCTACTTGTAGCAGTTAGAGGCCGGGTTGAGAATGCCGACGTCGAGATTTTTCAGGGACGTACTCCGGTACTTTGGTATTAGGATCACTCAACTCACCCTGAACGCTGTTCGTATTTTGGTGGGGTTCGAGATGCTATGCTGACATCAAGAGGTGACCCCCACCGTTAATCTCTTCCATCGGTGTTACACCTTCAAGGCTCATGGGACGGATAAGGGGTGATTGTACATCTGCAACCGGAACAATTCCATCCGACAAGTCGTGGTCGACGCTCCCATTTCGATAAAGAATTGGAAGTGCGACTTCGTCTTCGTCACCGCCGAGGACTTCCCTTGGGGTTTCTGGTGAAAGCCGCTTAAGTTGAAAATCGACCCTTCCCCGAAGGATCATGATGAAGAGGCCTTCCAGAAGCTGATGGGGTTAGGGTTTCAGATCAATTGTTTTGGGACTACCCCGAGACAGTATTGGTCGACGAGGGGATTAGTCGACCCATGATCGACCCTGAGAAACCTCCCTTCTTTTTCACTAGACTTACGAAGCCTTGTAACTTTTCTTTCTTAGTTTTCTTTTCACTTTGGCTGTTACAAATAATAATGTTTGCTCCTTGTGTAGTGGTTAAATTGTCCGATATCATAACCTCCGGCTCGGCCGAAGTGGCCAAGAGGTCGAAAGGGAAAAGCTCGGACGAGATATCGGCACCACCGTCGAAAAAGAAACCTCAAGGGCCAGTTGTCAAGACTAAAGTGGCCAAGAGCACTTCGGCCAAGACAGCCAAAAGCAGTTCGGCAGCAGCAGCTATGGAGTTCACCTCATCAGTGTCGGAAGGGGTGGCAACTCAAGGAATCACAGTTGCTTTACCTCCTCATGGCCGAGGCAAACAGTTGAGGCCCCTAGTCAATCCGATTACGGGGTCCTCGCTATGGAACCGTTTCCATAGCCCCCCTGTGTTTCTTGGGGAAAACAAGACGCGCCCCGGTGAGCATTGGTGTCCGGATTGGAAGCTCTCGGTCAACGACAGATGCACCCAATCTCGGACCGTACAGGAGTTAGTGATGCACTCGAGCTTGCCGAGGGACGTAAAATTTATAAGGAAACTGACTCCGGTTGAGGTGGTCCAAAGCCTCTTGGTCGCCACGGCCTCCACCACAGCATTTGTGGCCGAGATGGCTCACGATATTGTGGCTTGGTCGAGGAGCAGGATACCGGCAAGATCTAAGATAAAATAGAGAAGTTGGAGAAGAAACTGGTCGTGTCGGAGAAGACCGAATTTCAAAGCCGGTTGCAACAAGTTGAAGCGAAGGAGGAGGAAGGCGAGACTACTATGAACAGCCTCAGGTCGACTCTTGAGGAGGAGCAGAAAAGGAGGGAAGAGGTAAAGAAGTTCCACGAGCAGGCATTCGAGGGTGCTGGGGCCTTGGCTATGGAGGCATTCCGGAGGTCCGAGACCTTCCCTAAGGACCTCGGAGAGTTGACCATGCCAAGCTTTATGTTCGGCTACACATCCGCTATTGACGAGGTTGCTCCTCATCTCTCCTTCGAGGTCTTGGAGTTCTTGAAGAACAAAATTCATTACAATGAGGACTCCAAGAAGCTGTGCGATCGGCTAGCCGAGGGCATCCAAACTGGACGAAACTTGGCTGAGATCCGAGACGAATTCAACAAATAGCTATTCAAGCTCGATGAGGTGTTCGAGGAGGAAGAGGGAGGAGAAGAGGCTAACTTCAGCGAGAAAGAATCTCGCGAGAAGATCGGCGATGAGCACGAGGAAGGAGAAGAAACTCATCTCGGTAGGAAAGAGGCTGTCGAGAAGACCGGCAAAGGAGTCGGGATCGGGGTCTAGGCTAGTGGAGGAAAAGGGAAATACCGAGGTGGAAGATGCTTAGTAGCGCTCCTGACCTCGGTTCCTGTATTCTTTTTGTAATGTCCTTTTCATGAAATGAACTTTCTATTTCTTCTTACATCTGGTCTTTTCCTTTTTCACTTCGTCCACTGCTTGTACCCCTTATTTTTTAATAACGGGTATGGTATCAAGATATTAAAAAATACCAAAGTGGCTCAAAGAATAATTCGTTAAAATTCTCAAGCATAATACAATCTAAAGTTTTCAGCGTGCCAAATCCTCGGTACTAGGGAACCATTTCGATAGTTTAATTTACAATATCCATTTAGGTTACATTCCATGACTCGATAGGGGCCTTCCCATCTTGGCGATAATTTTTCTTGTGGTTCAGTTCGGCTGACCGAGTTTTTCCTGAGAATTAGGTCTCCTGGTTGGAATCGGCGGTGTTTCACATGAGCATTGTTGTAACGAGCCAATGTGTTCTTGTATGAAGCAACCCGAGTTGAGGCGACGTCTCTTTTTTTTTCGACGAGGTCGAGATCCAACTGTCTCTATCCGTCATTCATCTCGGCTGCGTATGCTGCCAACTGAGGTTTGGGCGTGAGTATCTCAGCAGGGATGATCGCCTCGGTGCCGTAAGTTAAGGAAAAGGGGGTCTCTTGCGTGGCCGACCTCGGCATAGTACGATAAGATCAGAGGACACTAGGGAGTTCTTCTGCCCATGATGATCCAACTTGGTGTAGTCAGGTCTTAAACCCATGCAAGAGAGTTCGGTTAAAGTTTTCGGCCTGACCGTTGGCCTGGAGGTGGTCTACCGAAATGAAGTGCTGTTTGATGCCGAGGTCCTTGCAGCAGTGTTTAAACGAATTCTCAGCAAACTGCTTCCCAATATCTGAAATGATGACCCCAGGTATGCCGAAACGGTAAATGATGCATTTCCAGAAAAATTTTTGGACCTCCAACCCTGTGATAGTCCTTAGAGGCTCGGCCTCGACCTATTTAAAGAAGTAGTCCACAGCGGTCACAAGGAAAGTATACCTTCCTATAACTTTAGGGAAATGACCGATAATGTTTGTCTCCCATTACTCGAACGACCAGAGTGAGGTGATAGAGACCATGAGGTTTGTGGGTCGGTGGTGCTCGGGGGCATGAACCTGGTAGGAATGGCAACCGAGAACAAGGTCTTGGGTATCTTGTCGAATAGAGGGCCAGAAGTACCGGAGAAGTAGAGCATTTTTAACCAACATTCTGTGGCCGACATGGGCCCCACATAAGCTTTCGTGTATCTCGTGGAGGATTTGGTGTCTTTCTTTGGGTGTAATGCATTTCAGCCACGAGCCAAGGTAGGATCGTTTATACAGCTCCCCATCGCGGAGTGCATATCGAGCAGCTTTGCGTTGGATCCTTCTTGTTTCGGCTCGGTTCTCAGGAAGGATTTCCTGACTTAAGAAGAGGATGAACGGGCTCATTCAGGTGTATCCCAGGTGTACTTGGCAGGCCGTCCCTTCCATGTATCCTGATTCGTTCAGCACTTCCACTAGGACCGTTTTGTTAAGGTCGAAAAATGATGTGGAAGCGAGTCGGGATAAGGCGTCGGCCCGCCTATTCTGCGACCGGGATATTCTTTGAATTTCAAAAGACTCGAAGTATGCGGTGAGTTGGTGAACTTTGGACAGATACCATTGTATGGTCTCATTCTTGGCTTCATTTTCACCCAGGACTTGACATACTGCAAGTTGGGAGTCGTTGCAGACATGGATCCGTCGAGCACCAAGTTTGCGGGCTAGCTGAAGTTCCGCAATCAAGGTCTCGTACTCGACTTCATTATTGGTGATTGGGAAGTCGAAGTGGAGAGCATACGAGCACACTTCTCCGTGAGGGCCCTCCAGGAGCAATCTTGCGCCGCTGCCATTTCCATTAGAGGATCCGTTCACATACAATGTCCATAAGTGCGGCTCGGACATATCGGATAAGGCGGAAGTGGCATCTCGGCTCTCCAAAAAGGTGAGCTAGGCAAAAAAGTTTGCTAATGCTTGAACCTTGATAGCAGTTCGCGGCTCATACGACTGATTGGACTCTCCCAATTCGACAGCCCACTTGGTAAGGCGCCTAAAAGTCTCGGGACACACCAATATCTGCCGAAAAGGCTGATCTGTCCTAACGGAGATGGGATGAACTAGAAAATAGGCCTTCAGCCGCCGAGCTGCATGGACTAATCCTAGCACGAACTTCTCCACTTGAGTGTAGCGAGTTTCCGGCCAACGGAGAGCTCGGCTGACATAGTAAACGGGTATTTGAGTGCCCTCATCTCGGATGAACACAGCGCTGATAGTTTCGTCAGCCACAGAGAAGTAGAGGTATAGTCTTTTCTTAGGTTGAGGTGAAGTGAGAGTGGGGAGACGGTGTAAGTATTCCTTCAATTCGGCAAAAGCTTGCTGGCACTCTTTGGTCCAGAAAAATTGATCGATCTTTTTCAACACCTTAAAAAAGGGTAGGGCCTTTTTGGCAGATTGGAAAAGAAAACGGTTCAGAGCGGCCAGGCGGCCATTCAACCTCTGCACTTCTCGGATATTCTGAGGTGGGGATATTTCTTGGATAGCCTTCACTTTATCGGGGTTTGTTTCAATATCTCGGCGGGATACCTGGTACTCCAAGAATTTTCCCGAAGTGACACCAAAAATGCATTTCTTCGGGTTTAGTATCATCCGGGATTTTTGAAGGATGCCAAAACTTCCTTTATGTCGGACAGGAAGGTTGAAGTGGTTTGATTTTTCAGAAGGATGTCATCCATGTAAGCCTCTACATTTCGGTCGATTTGATCTCTGAAGACGTAGTTGACCAGCCTCTGATACGTGGCTCCGGCATTCTTTAACCCGAAAGGCATTGTTGTGTAATAATAAATACCTCGATCGGTGTAGAATGTCGTTTTCTCTTGATCCTTCTCGCTCATCCCTATTTGATGGTATCCTTTAAAAGCGTTGAGGAAGCAGATGATCTCATGTCCCATGGCCGAGTCGATGAAGGCGTCAATTCTCGGCAGTGGATAGCAATCTTTTGGACAGATCTTATTAAGATCGGTGAAATCCATACACATTCTCCACCCACTGACGTCCTTTTTGATCATGGCGGGATTGGGCAGCTAGGTGGGGTACTGGATTTCTTTGATTATTTTGGCTGGTAAGAGCTTGTTCACTTCGCCAGAAATGGCTTTGCTGCGCTCAGGGCCGAAGTGCCTTCGTTTTTGCTTTACCGGTCTGGCACGCGAATCTACATTAAGTCGGTGGATCATGAGCTCGGGTGGCACTCCAACCACTTCGTCGGCCACCCAGGTGAAGACATCTTGATGCTCCTTGATGAGGCTGATCACCTCTTTCTTGAGGGGTGAAGGGAGGCTGGCTCCCACTTGAATCACTTGGTCAGGCCTTACCTCGTCCAAAATCACGTCCTCCACCTCGTCTCCGAGCTCAATCTTGCTTGGCTTTCCAGTCTTCTGAAGATCAATACTGTCTATGGAGAGGATAGTTGGCCTCTTCTCCTCAGTCTTTGACACAGTTTGGGGAGTGATCGCGGCCTGGATGGTGGCCAGGTAACATTCTCGGGCGGCGTTCACGACGCTCACCTCGTCTCTGAGCACAATCCTGCTTGGCTTTCCGGTCTTCTGAGGATCAATACTGTCTATGGAGAGGACAGTTGGCCTATTCTCCTCAGTCTTTGACACAGTTCGGGGAGTGATCGCGGCCTGGATGGTGGCGAGGTAACATTCTCGGGCGGCGTTCACGTCGCTGTTTACCTTGATCACCCCCGCAGGTTTTGAAAACTTGAAACTCAGGTGGTAGGTGGAGTACACAGCCCTCAAGGCGTTGAGCGTGGGCCGCCTATTAACATGTTATATGGAAAATCTGTTTTGACAACCGTAAAGCTAACGAGTATAGTTCTGCAGCGGGGGTGTCGCCCAATTGTCACAATCAGGAATACCATTCCCTCTGGGTGGGCCACGTGTCCCCCGAAATCGATGAGGAGTGTCTTGACAGGGGTGAGCTGATCTCTGATCAGTTTCAAGCTTTCGAAGGTTTAATAGTACAAGACGTCTACCGAACTGCCGGGATCGACATAGACCTTCTTGACTATATAATTATTGGTGAGTATTTCAATCACGAGGGGTTCGTGGTTGCTGGAGGCAGCAGGGACTGGGTCACTGGGACCATAAGTGATCACCTCGGATAGCTGCGAGTTCGGTTCGGCAACCTCCAGACCGGCTTGACGGTAGGTCCGCTTCCGGAAGTTCTGGCTGTCTCCTCCCGTCGGACCACCCACAATTGTATTGATGACCCTGCAATGTTAGGGTCGTAGCCCGGTGACCCGTCTCGTGGAGGCCGCTGGTCCTCCCTATGTTTTTTGAGCCCACGGCAATGACTCTTTGTGTCTCGCCAGTCCTCTCGGCGAGGACCTCGGTTGCCTCGGTGGGAGGCACTTCGGTTGAAGCCTCCATCCTTGCGGACGAATTGCTTCAAGTGTCCCTGCCGGATCAAGTTCTCGATTTCTCTCTTCAGATCGTTGCAGTCCTCGATCTCGTGCCTAACATCTCGGTGGTAGGCACAATAGAGGCTGGAGTTCCTCTTCTCCCTCATTCCCAGAATCTCAGGAGGGACTCAACCGAGGTGGTTCTGCCTCATTACAGTCAGAATGTGAGACCGACTGGAATTGAGGGGAGTCAGCTCAGCGTCCGAGGTGGACGACCTCCTCTTCACGATCCTGTCAAAGACACTCCGGCGATTTCGGAATTGACTCGACGAGCCACTGGGGCCCTATTCGATTCAGCCGGTTTCTTTCTTTCTCCGGGATTCCTGCCCAGTACGGACTGCTTGGGCTTCCCGTTTCATGCGGTTTAGGTTCTCACTTCTGATTTCTCGGTCTACCCGTTCCCAGAGTTTCTGAAGTGAACAGGAGTAATCTCGATGTATTTCAGTGTGGAAGGTTCATGCGGTCAACCAGTTGGTGAAGGCAGCTATGGTTACCTGCTCATTTTGATCAGGTATCTGCATATTTTCTTCATTGAACCTCTGCACATACGAGCGCAGTGACTCCCCGGGAGCCTGCTTTTGATTCAAGAGGTAGGCTGAAGTCTTCGTAACTGGACGAGACGATATAAAGCGGTGAATAAATCTGTTTACCAACTCGTCCAATAAGGAAATGCTTCTTAGTTCCAAGCCCCAGAACCATTTTTGAGCTGTCTCTTGTAGAAAAATGGGGAAAGCTCAGGAAATCATGGCGTCGGGGACGCAGTAGAAGCGGAATGCCGAAATGAATGCGCGGAGGTGATCCTCAGGATCATTTCGGCCATCGTAGGGCTGTAATACCGAGAGTTTGAAGTTTGGGGGAACCATTTCCCTATTAATGTCATCGGTAAAGGGCGGAGCCCTCATGTAATCAGTTGCTAGCCTTCCAGGGTGCCGAGACGTGTCCTCAACTCATCTTCCCAGTAAACTTCGGGAAAACGCCTGGAAAATAGAGGCAATTTTGGAGATCGCCTTGAAAGAGGTGCGCCTGGAAGTACTCCGGGAGAGATACCAATTGTCAGAGTCCTCATTTGAAGGCATCTCAGGTGATTTCGTCGATCTCCTCTTGGAGGATTCAACCGTTTCTTTTCCTTGTCTCTTAAAGTACCTCCCTAGTGCTTCGAAGATATTGGGATTGTCTGCTACGAATTCGGCCATCCTGGCGATGGCATTTTCGTTTGCGGGTTGGGTCATCGGGGACCCTTGTTCCTTGGAGACGTGATCTTGTTGAGCAGCTGAGGCTTGCTCAACCCCGGTTGAGGGAACTCTTCTGCTCTTAGAGCGCGTAGGTCTCATTTTGCAGTAATCTTGTTCACATAGATGGTGCCAATTGAAGAGGTGATTTTTGGTAGGTTACTGAACCGACCTGAATCAATCTTCTCTCAAGTGAGGTGCGATGAATTCGCTTGCTCGAAGTGAATGGCAGGGCTTCTTCCCTGGTATCACTCCGACGATCAAGTCAGTATATAGCGAGGGAATAAAGAGTAATAAACAGTAAAAAGGCAATAGTGTGCTTACTTGTTGGGAGTGAATGGCGGGTACTTATAGGGCAGGAATGGAGGACAGGACGGTGGGCTTATGCTAGCGGGACCCACGTCCTGGCCATTACGGCTCTGTCCCATACTAGAGAGTCTGACTCTGACACTGTAGTAGTCTGGACATGCTGACGAGGAGTCCCGTACAGTAGTCATTTAAGAGTATCAGGTGCTTTTCAGATAAAGCACTGGTTCTGTATTGTGTCAGGTAGGTTGACATCATCAGCGTGCAACCGAGGTAGAAGACTTAAGGTACAGAGGTCGTTCATGCCATAGACCAGAGATCTGGCCAGACCCAGGGATCACGTCTAAGGGATATTACTCGGTCTATATGACAAACGAAGTGGGAGGATCTCGGCCTTGACGGTGGCCGAGGTGAGCATCCTCAGGGACCAAGTTCCTTACTGAGCTCACCCTATTATACTGGGCAACAAGGCACATAGAAGAAGAGAATCATCCGCATCAACAAGTTGCTTGTATCTAATAAGGAGAAGATGGTTTTCTTATCTAAATTGATCTTGAGTCCTAAAATCAAGATTGCCTCAACTTAGCACTTCAAATTAACATATTTCAAGTTCAATGCGATATGTAAAGTATAAACCGCGTGCCGTGATTTAAACTTTCTTCTTGTTTTACTGGACGTGGGAGTAACCACCACATATTTTTATTGAAGCAACCATTACATACTCGTAAAAAGAATCAACCTACGGAGAATAAGTTTCTTTAATATGCCAAGGCATATGCTGTTCTGCTCCTAGACACTGACGAGACCAAGAATCAATTCTCATCATTGTTAATGTAGCACCCCTGTTTCTAAGTTCCTTCGAATTAATGGAATGATGTACCAAGAAAAAAAAAATGAAGGGATGCCAGTATTTATCCAACATATCAGACGACCTTTGATTTACCTTAGCAAATTTTGCAACCATTTTGAGAGGCCATTTTAGAGAAATAACTGTTAACACTAATCGCGGATAATTGTAGCCAGTAAACAGAAAACAAAGGAGTCTCTTTTCTTCTTTTTTCCCCTTTTTCCCCCTTTCTGAATTCAAAGATATGCTATTGCTGGCTGTTGTTTTTCCTTGGAATATATCGAACCTAGCCAAGTCTGCTCTGTATTTTTGAAGCTTCAGCAACAATTTAGCTTCTAGGAAGAACTCAAGACCAACTGGAGTTTCAATCAAATGACAAAATTCTATCATGGATTGCACTAAAATTTCACTGCACTTCATAGCCATAGCTATGCATAAAAGTACATTCATCCATTTGGACTCATAAACAGTAAATAAATCAATTCATCTCAACATGGTAACAATGAACTTTACATTCCTTTCTCAGCATCTATGATCTATCGTTCAACCATTTTAAGATATCTCCTCTTACAATTTCAATATTCTCATCAGGTTCCCCATACAACAAGGAATGCAGCATCCCGTCATAGATCTTGATAGTCCTGTCCTTGCTGTTAGCCAATTCATACAATTCCATACTCACTTGTGGATCAGTAACAACATCAGCACTGCCATGCAACACAAGAAATGGAAGATTAACATCAGATAATCTACTATTAATGTAAGCTGTAACCCTCAAAAGCTCAAGAACAGTCCCTAATCTTGGTTTCCCATTGTATCTTGATGGATTTGATACTGCAGTAATTTTCTTTTCTGGGACTTTAACAGACTTCTCTATTAAATCAGCTGTCGGCACAATAGGTAAAGTTGGTGCAAATCTTGCCACAATTGTCAAGATTTCGGGAATAGGCCATCTAGGCCTAACTTTTTCAGAAATCTTGCACATGGGTGCGATCAAGATTGCACCATTGAACAAAGTTGGGATCTTGAAATGAATCAACAAACAAATTGCTCCGCCCATTGACTCACCATACAAGAATTTGGGGAGGTTTTGAAAGGTGGGATTTTGGGACAATATGAAGTTGAAGAATGAGAGGCAATCATCGACAACAAGGTCAACATTTGGGACATAGGCCTTGAGGCCTTCAGATTTGCCATGGCCTTCAAGGTCTACGGCGAAACAGGCATAACCATTTTGGGCAAGGAAGATTGTGGTTGCCTGAAAAGTCCAGCTGATATCATTACCATAGCCATGGACCATAAAGATGACGCCACGTGGCTGGTTGTTAGGAGGTAGCCATGATTTGGTGAAGAGGGTGACGCCTCTGGGCGAAGTGTAAAAAGATTTGGTTGATTTGATGCCATGGAGGTCGAAGTACTCGTCCTCCGGAGTGGTTCCCCAGTAATAGAGTTCTGTTTTGAGGGCTTCGTGGTGATCTTCTCCCATTACTGGAGTCCGGAGATTGGGGTTTTTTTGGCCTTTTCCCTTTCTTTAATGGGGTTTCTTCTGGGATTAGAGATTTATTTAGAGGTGAGTTGCGGCGGAAATTTCTTACTTTTGCCGAGCAGGGCTGGGGATTTTTCCGCCTTTGTCGGTTGTGGCGTTGGGGGCCTTCTCAGCATTTACACCTTTGTATTGGACTATGGCTTTGGAGTTTGGACCATGAGGTGTAGGATGGTAGTTGGTAGATATCTTATGTCAAAGCTGTGGGTTGGTCTTATTGGCCCTCTGAACTTCGTCTCTCCAGTCTCCACAAAGGAAAATCCAGAAACTTGAAAAAGAACAAACAAAGGTTTGGAGCCCTGGATGCAAGACAAAATGCATGGTTAAAATTCACTTTATGATCTTTATCGCAAGTTACTGTTCCCGTCAATTTATTTGACAGGTCGTTGATCACCTCATCTACTATATTTTAATCTGCTGAGCTTTTGCGCTTTAATGACTGCTGACACCTTATCTTACTTTTCAATGGATGGCTACGTTTGAGCAATATTAAACTGCCATTGATTGTTATGTTTGGTTGTGGGCTGTTTGTCACTGCCAAGGAAATATTCTGCTTAGAATTTTGGGATTAATCTACCTAGGGTCCAATGACTTCTGGAAAAATCCAAAACTAAAACAAATAGGGCTTAAAAACTTGGAGTACAAAAGCTTTCTTACTGTCAATTTTCCTGCTTCTGGGAGGATCATTGATGATTGTTTGTACTAACACCAGAAAAAACTCAAGCGCCAGAGGGTCTTTTTGCTTTTTAATTAGTCTGATCGCACTCTCAGAGGTGAAGAATTATCTGCTGATGAATAACCTCTCTCCGTTTCTTCCTGTTTCATTGAAAAATATTGGCTCGGTCTTCTAGATATACTTTTATACTGATTCTTCTTAATGCTCTAATTTTTTTTAATGAATTTTACTGTGTTAAGGTGTAATCACTAGTGGTGTTATGTTCGTTCCAAATTGATGTTCTTATGGATATCAACTTAATCAAGAAACTGTTAAGATGCAATGCATCACTCATATTAGAGATAGAGACCAACGGCAAGTCAACAACAACCGTGCATTGTCTCTTTCTCTCAAGCTTCTAGGGGGAAATTTCTAATTACAAAAAGAAAGAAAAGTTGAATAAAGTAAAAGTGACACTTCCACAAGAACACAAAAAGCAAACTGTTAATTGGCATTTAGGTGGGGTCAAATTTCCATCACGGAAGGTGGAGACAACAGATTCTAGCTAGAGAAAAATAAATTTGAATCACGTTTATAGTAGACAAGTCAACTTAAAAAAAGGAGCCGTGGGGAAAAGACCTGCTACTTGATTAACTATTTGAGTATGCTTCATATGGACACCATGGTGCTGTTAGTGCTAGTGTGCAACTCAAGATCACAAGGAAAATACACTAGATTTTTGGCACATCCTCATCCTGCTATCCCTTTTAGGTGATATACTATTGGGTGTTTACAAAGATTTTCCCACAAAAAGATTGTCTTGCCTGCACCTTCTCTAGGTCATCAGTGTGTTACTGGAAGGGAGTTTGACTCCCCTCTCTCCTTTGTGTCCCCCACATCCTCCCCTGCTATTATGTTATTTGGCCGTATTTAGCCTAGTCAAAAAGGAAAAACATAGAAAAGGGTAAATAAATACTAGTACCGTATGCCCTGGCCAAGCCATCTACAAAATGAAAGATAGAATTGCTTGAACTTTTAAAGATGCGGTCTTAATGCTGTAAACCTATTAGCTGAAAATTGGTTGGAAGCAGTCTAGTCTTCTTCAGCACATTGAGATTGCACTCTGTTTTAGCTCTTTATAGATTATTTATCTATTTATATCTACGACATCCTAGTAACTGCTGTTTGGATACAAAGGTAGAAGTATTCCCACTAGGTTACAATACTTTGCAGAACCACCTGTTTGGATTTCTTTTATCTACAATATACCTTACTCCAAACTAATGTTGACAGTTGCACAGTCAAATTGGAGATAGTGGAATAGATGAAAGGGTGTTGTTAAATTCCTTTGATGTTGATATATATTTTTTCATCCTTCTGCTTGCGACAAAAAGAACTAAGAGATAAGCTTTTCTGGACAGTTTCTAATCATTTTGAAAGACTGAAATGCAAAATTTAAAAGTGACATCTTCTTTTTAAGCTTCACCAGTAAGGTCAAATTCCATTCTTTCTGTAACGATGCAAGCAACGAATCGTCATGCTTAAGAGAGGTGCCTATATGGCATTTTTTTCTATTTTATTTTTTCAAACCTTTGTCTGGGGCCGGGTGGGAGGTGGAGAGGGTGATAAATGGATGTTTAGTCTTACAGATAACAGAATTATGGTCCTTTAGAGAGAATGATGGCCAATGCCATGATTGATGTTTCTATAGATGACTATTAGACTAGACATACTGTTTGTTAATCTACTTGTACATCTTGGTATTGAAGGCACAAAAGAGTGAAAGACTACTTAGGTCCCATCTCTCTGTTTGCTGTTCCATTTGCTTAGGTTTTGCCTGGCACATTTAGTCACTTTTCTCATCACTGGGATTTAAGGGCCATAAGCTTAATTTTAACAGTTTTGCGAGATGTTCATCTCCAAAGAAGCAAAATTGATGAGCTAGTGTCTTTAGATTGACAGATCCTTTGGCTTTTGAAATGTGTTTGCTACTGTAGGATTTGAAAGAGCAACAAAGGTGACACAGTAGTTCTATGATTAATTAAGTATTTCAGACACTATTTGTAGTTAGACTAGTGCATTCTTTTCCTTATTTACTCGAAGCAAAGGAAGGTCTAACTCCTACAAGACCACGGAAGTATACAAGTTAGATAGACCTTCTTCCTCATCTATTATAAGTGGGAACTGCTTTTGAGATAGTGCAGAGTCAACTGTACCTTGTTCTGGGGACCAAAGAGCCTCTTGTGACTTGACAGACACCTAAATTGAAGGATTCATCATCAGGTAGATAAAGTTCACCATTGAACCTGAATTTCTGGTCAGCAACAATTTTTGGATAAAATTATATTCTACGTTATCTTACTGTGATAATTTCTGGAATACAGATACAATTTAATTTATTGGATTGGAGTGCTTCCGAGAACAGTGTGAACAATGAATCACATGTCTGTTCAGTCAGGGAAGATGAAAAATGCAATTTTGAGAAAGATTTCTGTACTGCTGAATTGATGCCAAAAGAAATTACTTGGTACGGTGAGGAGCAAGGAGATAGTTCCTTGCTCAAGCAAGAAGAAATATGATCTTGCAGTTTGGCAGGAAACATGAATTTTTATATGAGATATTGACTATGTATTGTCTCATAATTACGATGATCTTAATAGATTATATACAGCCACACTATGCAAATCCATGGAAAAGAGTTTCAAGAATTGTACAACTATAATCTCCATTAATCTGGTTTCACCTGAAACAAGGAAACACATATAGCTGCAACTCGTCACTCATTTTTTAGCTGTTACGTGGACAGTTGGTTATGTATTCAGAGATACTTCTTCTTCTTCTCTCATTGAAGTACTTTAATTGATCCTAAAAACCTCATTTCCCTAACTTTAATCCCTGTATAGCTTAATCTTGGTGTAGTCTTGTCAGCATCTTTAGATGCAAATTCACTTGTACTTATGTTGCAGGCTATGTATGCATCCTGTCAATGCATGTATCAAGACATGCTGGTAAGAAATCCGTAGATTGGCCATAAGAGGGCTATATTTAGAGCTTGATTCCTATAAGGTGGTGAATAGATTACTAGAATGCACATATTCTGGATAGAATTTGTAGACCATAAAATAATTACTAAATAATCAAGGGATGTATTCCTACCTGTTGTATTGGGATCCAAGTCATAATTCACAACTAAGTTGGTTGTTGTCATCATCGCTTATCATCACATTGACTTCAGGTAATAGAGTCACGACGCATAAGGTTCGCCACAAAACTCTTTCTTTCTCCCCTTGGATGATGAGATTCCAAAAGCAGCTCATCTTTTCTTTGTGTAGCAAGGGCACCATCAGTTGGGAATATATACCAAAACTTCTTTCACTCTGTTGAAGTGAAAATTTCCTTACAAGAATTTGGTCAGCAAGCATAAAGAAGTGCCACGTGCGGAAAACATAATGAAGCCTTCTCTTCCTATTCAATTCTGCTGTCACTTTATCCCTTTATCTCTGATATTTGAAATTCCATTTCTATCTTTGATCAAATCAGTGGTCATTTGGGCCAGTTGTCACCACTGATTTGTTAGTTGTGATCACTTGGATACATCTTTCTAAGCATGTCAAATCCGCGGTGACATTTTAGCTTGTGATTTATTGAAGAAAATATGGTTGTCCGATCCAGATATTCCAAATGATTGTCAATCACTTGATTTGTTGCGTTTATTCATTGGTGCTCAGAAATTCCCTCTGTTTTTTCTGGATAAAAAATTATTCATGTTATCTGCAAGTACTAAGTTTATGATTCCTGATATGTTATGGTGGTTTCTCATTTTTTGAGGACATCCCACCCACCAATCATCCTAAGTTAAATTACAAGCTCTGAGATAAGTTGTTGACACATGCAGAAAACTTCTTGTTTCCATCCCTAAGTTTTTTTTTTTTTATTGTAAGTGAATGACATATGCTTTGCTATGCCATCGATCCTTGAACTTTCAAGGATCATAATTAGTAGTTGTAAATTAATGAAGGACGTTGTCATCTAATGGAAAAGGAAGTGAAAAACAACAAAAGACTGGTGGGAAAAGAATACCTTCATGTTTTTCTACGATGTGAGTTGTAAGGTGCGTCAAGGGAGTGAAAAAAACCTTTGAAGTTGTGCATTAGAGACTGGCAATTGTATTAAATTGTTTCCCGTGTTGTTCACGTGATTGTGATCCAACAACCCACATGGAAATGGAGGCTCCACTTGCCTTTCTGGTGCAAGTTAAAACTCTGAAACCTGCCTAAATCTACGTCAGATGTCAGTTAAAATTGTGAAGACAGTTTGGCCCTTAGAAGACAGTTTGGCATTCATTCCTTGGTGCACAGTGCATCCTAGAAAGTATATATAGCCATGTGGGTGTTTGCTTGTTTCACCCTCAGGACTTGAATTGTCCCATAGCTGGTGTCTGTTCAAAATGGATCCCATGTTCAAGATAATGGGTTTCTTCTATTTGATTCTTGTTAACTTGCTGGTCTTGAATGCTAGGCATTGGTCCATTGATAAAAAACCTAACTTATGGGAAACAGAAGATCTAGTTGCTAATTTGCCGGGTCAACCTATGGTGAACTTTCGGCACTATGCCGGATATGTCACCGTGAATGAACAAAACGGAAGAGCACTTTTCTACTGGTTTTATGAAGCCTCTGCTCTCCCTGATGAGAAACCTTTAGTCCTCTGGCTTAATGGAGGTAAGCAGCATGGAACAGTACACAGAGGTTTTTCTCATGTTGATTAATTGCAGAATGCTTCACATCTGTCATAGGTTTTAAGACACCTTTCCTTTAGTAAAAACTTGGTCTTGGCATCATTCATGGAAATGTGAAGTATTTCTGCAGCTTTTTGCGCTTTTACTGAATGAGAATAATGTCAACCATCTAACTCTAGGGTTTTCAAACCCTACTATGTCAGCAAGAGAAAAGGATTAACAAGTTTTTTTTTGTATTTTCGTGGCAACCGAACCGAGTATTTCTAACGATTGTTTGACCAGTCCTCTATTCATCTAAAGGATTACTAGACAAAGGAATTTAATTTTCTGACTAGAAAGAGGAGAGGAGAATCTTAGCTAATATTTTAATCTTCTCTTTAGATGCTTGCACTTTAAAAATGATCAAGCTCTCTGTACCACCAATAGATTAGATTAATTCTATCTCATTTACTAGTACTTGGTACACTGTGCTTTTTCCTTTTTCTCACATAATGCATAAGGCCACCTTCAATTTGTTTAATCCATGCTTGTGTAGCTTGTTCTCCAGTAAGGTGACAGGAGGTTAATGTTTCAGGTCCTGGATGTTCTTCTGTTGGATATGGAGCAACACAAGAGATTGGACCTTTCCTTGTGGACACAGATGGACATGCCTTAAAATTTAATCCTTATTCATGGAACACAGGTTTGATGTCTACCAAATTGTGCATTATTAGGTGTGCCACTTAATTTAAGTTACATCTGTGCAATACAGAACCGCATGTCACCACTCTCCCTACACATATTTTAAGATGCGACGCACCGCCAGCATAATATATACTCCAAATTCATACATTGACAAACTATAGATTTATAGTTCTTCCTGTGAAATGATGCAGAAGCAAACTTGTTGTTCCTGGAATCTCCTGTTGGTGTTGGCTTTTCATACTCAAATACAAGTACCGATTATGATAACATAGGAGATGACTTTACAGGTGATACGCCACACGCTTTTTCCTTTTAAAGTTCCTTTACTATCTCCTCTCTTCATCCCTTACCCCTTCCCCAATCTCCCTGCACGTTGTACACTAACGTCCATTGGTATTTCTCTGATGCATAATTATTTAGGTTTAAAAGCATATGTTTGTACTTCTAATTATTCTATTTTTTACTGTGTTTGTTCCACTGTGATATCAGCACAAGATGCTTATATTTTCCTGCACAAGTGGTTCCTCAAGTTCCCATCATATAGAAAGCGAACCTTCTATATAGCTGGGGAGAGTTATGCAGGTTTTTGTACTTTTTAATCCTACTGTGGTGTTCATTTTGTCAAAAGTTCGCATATGCTCATATTCTCCTTGACATGTTATAACAGGCAAATACGTACCTGAGCTGGCCGAACTTATCCATGACGAGAATAAAAATTCTTCACTTTTCATTGATCTTGGTGGCATACTGGTATAGTCTGTCTTAATCATGGACGGAACTTAGGCCTCTTGTTACAGCAAATCTGATGCATTGAGTGACAGTCCTATGTATTTCTTTACATGTTATTACCTAGATATCTTGCAAAAGCTAAAGGAGTCAAAAAAAAAAAAAAAAATCCACTTTCAGTGAGAGGGTAACTGTGATTGCCTCTTCTTATCGTTACTTCACTTTCTTAATTTCAATGCCAACATAATGATCACATCTTGAGTGTGCATTCAGTAGCAATTGGCTATTTTGTTACGGGAAATGATAAACCTTCCTAGTTTTTAGCTATTCCCACGTCTGTGCCTATTGCATAAAGATGTTGTGATTTTTAGTCGCTTTTGTAGGTGAACTCTTTTGTTATTCATTATTGTAGACTTTTCTCTGACCAGTAATATCAAGCGAAAGCTGTTGCTTTGCTTCAGCTAGGTAATCCTGAAACATGTGATGCTGAAGACTGGAAAGGTCTTGTGGATTATGCTTGGAGCCATGCTGTGATTTCAGATGAAACCCACAAAATTATCAAGGAATCTTGTGATTTTTATAGCAATGACACATGGAGCAATGAAGCTTGTAGTCAGGCCGTGGATGAAGTTCTTAAACAGTACAAGGAGATAGATATCTATAGCCTATATACATCAATCTGTATTGGCAATTCAACAAATTCCGAAGACATATCAATGCAAGTCATGTTCAGGAGCACTTCTAAATTGGTAAGAAGCGGGCTTTTAAGTATGTGAAATAACTATATATTCCGTACCGAGGTGCCATTTTCCAACTCTCTAAAGCATCAATGTCATATGAGACTTTTAGATAATAGTTAAGACTTTCCTGGGAGCCAAAATGAAGCATGTGGGTTCAGTTAGTCATTTTCAATTCGTATCATTATGCATGATTCATCCTTCCTGGTCTAGAGTCCAAAATTGACTATCAACAGGATGAATTAACCTGTTCTGGTGTTTGACATGGCTGTGCTTGAACACTCGTAAACTAGATGCCAAGGATCATAGGCGGCTATGATCCATGCCTTGACGACTATGCAAGATACTATTACAACAGAGCTGATGTGCAGAAAGCCCTCCATGTTAGTGACGGTCAGCGCCTTAGAGGCTGGAGCATTTGCAAGTAATATACTTCTCATCCATCTCACTTATTTGAATTCTGTGGTTTGCAACTCTCATTTGTGTGATAAATAAGATTATTTAGTTCTCTTAATATCGCATCAACCACATTTGATGCAGCATGACTATCTTTAATGGCTGGTCAGATTCAAAGGAATCTATGCTCCCTATATACAAGAAACTCATTGCTTCAGGACTTAGAATTTGGGTGTATAGGTACATGGCCAAAACTCTTTCTTTCTGCTTTAATTTACTTGCTATTTGAATATCATTCACTTTATAAAAGTATTTGGACCAATTTTTGGGTTTTTTTTTTCCGTTGATTCAGTGGAGACACTGATGGAAGAGTCCCCGTCTTGTCCACAAGATACAGCTTAAGTTCCATCGGTCTTCGCATTACACGAGCGTGGAGGCCCTGGTACCATCAGAAACAGGTAACGTGATTTGGATACAGTAGATCATGAAAAAAATTGCTATTACCTGGTACCACTTTGATCCCTCTCATAAACTTCGACTGCTAGCCTTGTGCAGTTCTGGGACACCGGGAGGAAAGAACAAAAACAGAAAATACTAGGAGACTCCTGAAAGAGAGATTTCTTTGACTCCTTTTCAAATAAATTGGCTTTCTCTAGATCTGTCACAGTGTTAGGCTTTCTTTAATGTTTTCAATATTAATCTGAGCTCGCCCAAGATTTTGCTATATTGTTTACCTAGGTTTCTGAAAACCAGTTGCTAAAAGTTGATGATTTATGATCCTAAAAGAAATATGGAAAAAATTTTCCTTAATTCTAAAGGTAAATTCACTACAATTTAAAAAGTGATTATCTTTGTCACATCGACGCATAACAGCTGGAGATATGCAGCCCACCCCGAAAATAGAAATCCCTATTTTGCTAATAACTTCGACTTAAGAATGTAGGACTAATAATTGAACATTCAACACGTTTTATTCGCTGGGGTATTATATGACAGCACATGAGTATAACTTGGATCAAAGGGAATAAGAAAACAAATTCTTGCATCTGATACAAGACTCGTGGTGTTCATAGTGTTTGGATTCGTTGAGTGGAGGGTTATAATTGTTGTTAAACTAGAGCCTACTTGAGACCTTTGCAGTAAAGAAATGCCATAAAATGTTGGTTTAGCTCCACTTCCATCGTCATGATTGCATTCATGAGTGGGATAAAAAACCCTGCCAAATGATCTAGTATTCTTCCATAGTTAATACTTGCATTGATTCTTTTGTGCCCAAAAGACAATTGAATTGGTCTGACGTGAAGATTATGTTGTACCGTTTATGTTAGGTTGGTGGCTGGCTTCAGGAGTACGAGGGGGTTACTTTTGCTACATTTAGAGGAGCCGGTCATGCTGTGCCCATTTTCAAACCAAGCGAATCACTTGCATTCTTCTCAGCATTTCTATCTGGGGAGTATCCACCTCTCCAACGTTAGATCAAACAAAATTTTCCTATTTTTAGTGTACTTTTCCAAGAGTTTTTTGCTCTTCTACTACTGTAATTCGCGGCATACATATACATAACTACTGTAATTTTTATGTGCATCACTGCGTTTGCTGCATGAAAGCAATATGAGCGTATTGGATGTTATTAATACATCATCTTTTTTGGTAGTCCTCCAAAGCCTCTAACTCTAACTTTCACACACATGCAATCTTCCTCTCCACATATATAACCTATAAAACACTGACTCTTCTAAGTTGCTTATATAAGCATTATACTCAAGCGATAAACATTCAATTGATGCAAAGCTTTGATTAACCACCACCAGGGCTGGTCCGTTGGTTAGGGGAGAGCAACTGATACGAAAAACGTAATTTAAATGAAAAAGTCACTCGAATAATTTCTTGAATCCAAATCAAAGGTTCAAAAAAGTGATAAAAGGCTGCCAAAGAAACCCTTCCTCCCCGGCAGGTTTAGAATTCGAATATTGTGCCAAGGAATTGGGAATCCTGTGCCAAGCACTCGGGGATTGGAAGTGTGTGGGAGGAAAGTGATAAAAGGCTACCAAAAAAACCTTTCCTCCCCCGACAAGTTACAATTCGAATCTTGTGCCAAGCAATTGGGAATCCTGCGCCAAGCACTCGGGGATAGGAAGGGTGTGGGAGGATACAACAAGATAAAAAAAAAAAAAATTAAGAAAGCTTTGATTTCACATGCAAAACTTCGTCAAAATCTGAAGGGAAGATAAGCAGCTCTATTTGCTCATTTTATGGGAAAATGCGGAATTAACTTTAGGATAAATGTGAATCCTAGAATGTATAAGATTTCATATATATATATATATATATATATATATATATGTATATATATGTAGATGTGTCATGTCAAACTGATGTTGCCATTAACTAGAAATTTAATGTCACAGCAACTCGGTATTAATTGTCAAGCTTACCCTTCTAATTAATCAATATTGGACTTTAATTGACATGTAAGGGTATTACGAGAAAAATTTGTTGTGATATTCAAGTTCTTGTTGTGGCATTAAATTGTTTTTGTTCCCTCAATTAGATTTCACACGAAGTAAGAACAGCAGGCACTAATCATGTGAAGTTTTTCGCAGATTTAGCGAAGACATGAGCTAGATGCCTGACTAATCCATTAAATGTTACGCATTTGTAAACTCTCACAGGTCCCTTTCTAATGTTCTTTATCAGGGTACATATATTAGTAAATCACATTCATCTTACCTATGACGTTGCCATAGAAGAAATAAGCTCCCTTTTCTTTTTCCCGTGAATTGATCTCCTAAAATTTGGAAATTTGAGGGAAAATATGAAAATGCACAGAGACTCTACAAAATGTACAGATTGTATTTCAAAGGATAAAAAATGGTTGAAAAGCATAGAAAATTTTTTCCAATATGAATGGATAAACATTAGTGCATGTTGATGATAAACAAAATATGAGGTGTTTTAGTGTTCAAATTTGTGAACAAACACCAAGCTATACATATTTTTACAAGTTTTTTGAAATTTCGGAAAAACTTTTAATACACCATGATTGGACTCATGTATATATGTGGTCGAACAACAGTTTGGTTTTAGCAACTCACATGAATTTGGTTTCATCAATTTCCCTTCTGCCAACTATGATACCTATCAATATTATTTTACTTTTATTTTTGTCGAATGCATGGAAAAGGAGCCTCAATGCAAAAAGCTTATAGCTCCGATGGAGTATATCAACTAAGCTAAAACTCAAGGCAAACCCTTTTTTTTTTAAAAAAAAAATTTCTATTGGAAACGAACAACTCAATAAAGTTGAATTCAGTTTGGACTGATTCGGTAAATCTTGCGATTGCTGCAGTATTTTAAATCATATTAAACTGGTTGATATTTGATACGACCCCAAGAAGTCACTTTTTGGCATAAAGGTGCTCCCTTATTCCTCCTACATCTTTGATAGCAGCCAAAAGAATAATATCTTATATCGTTAAAGGAATGCAAGAAATTCAGATATCATATTCGCTGTGTGAGGTGGTATGGGATTGTGGCACATTATGATAGGGTATGTGTTGCAGAATGTATACCAATTAGCATTTCCATCACTAAATAGAAATCTTCAGTGGTTCCAAAAGTGCAAAATATTATGACATACCTAATGGCAAATATTTACTTACACGTACTCCAATAAATTACAGAATATCACTAGTTGAAAGAGTACAAATCCGGTTGAACATTGATGCTGCCATATGTTTTCTTTCCACCAATTGTTTTATTAATATTTCAAGAGAATCTGTTTACCTAATGTCAAGTTTTACATATTTTTATCAAATTCTTTAACAACTCAAAAGAACAAATTCCGGGACCCTAAGTTTGCATGTACACTTGTACCTCAATTACTTTTTTCCCTTTTAGTTCTTGTCTTTTTTGAAAGTGATGAGAAGATCTTCGATGATGTCAAAATTAGAAGCTGTGAATCTACTATTCAGATTCCGACTTTTGAGCTTTTAAGAAAATCAAAAGCAGTTGATAAATTGACAATTTGAAAACTCAGTACTTGAATGGGATATATATATATGTACACAACAAGATGGGGGTAGATGAACGAAGAGCCTTTGTCACCGTCCATGAGATATGGGGGGCCCGTATTGCTATAATTTGCCAACAATCGGGTGCTTCAGCAAGGAATATCCTGGCAGCTGTTGGGCGAGAAGTCCATTATGTGGAAAACTTCCAACAGCAGGGTTTATATTTTAAGCAATTTTGTTGGCTTGTAATGTTTAGCATTTTCTGACTGATATAGATTGAGGAATTCCTCGGGCATGTACTGTTTTGCTTATCATTCATAAAGCTGTTTCTAGTTTGCTCAGGACCAGAGAGAGAGAAAGAGGGGGGGGGGGGGGCTGAATGTATTAGCATGTTTGGATGGTAGATTATTTGGGATAATTTTTTGAAAAAATATTGTAGTATTTTTTGATGTGATGTATATGAAACAAAAAAAAGTAATTGAAAAATGCGTTAATGATACAAGTAAATAAATTTTTATAAATAAATCACTATCCAATTCCAAGACTTAAAAGGAAAATCATTATAGTGGTCCATATTCCATGAAATTAAGAATGCGAAACCGGCATCCTTTTTCTTCTTTTTGACAAAAAAACACAAGCAAAATACAAGTTAAAATAATTCTGCCAAGGTTTTTGAAATATTATTTGACCATAAGAGATTATTTGAAATAATTATTGTGGCACTTTTTTGCGAGATAATGTACGTCAGATAAAAAGGTGTTTGCAAAGATAAAAAAGTGCGATAGAAAAATATATTTATAATGCAAGTAAATAATTTTAATTACTACAATATTTTTTGCGATGTGATATATGTGAGAGAAAAAGATATTTGGGAAGATGAAAATGTGCATTAAAAATGTATTTGTGATGCAAATAAATAGTAGTTTCTGTCCAAACATAATCTCAACGTCTTATTTCAATATCATACAAATCACACAGTAGAGACAACGTGCCAGTAATATCGCAACGGATCTTCTGTCCCACACCCTGTGCCACTTTTTATTATATTGCTATTTCTCCTTCATAAACAACATGTCCTAATTCCTTTTTGCTTCCTTAAGATCCAATAACTATTAATTGAGTAATACACAAAATTTAACAAACTCAAAAAATCAAAATGCATAAAAAATTAGATTTTTTATGAATTTTCTGCTATATTTTTTAATTTTTTATTATATATTGCTTTTTTGAAGCTGTTGTATTTATTTTTTACTTAATTAATAGTTATTGGATCTTAAGGAAGAAAAAAGGAATTAAAATATGATGCACACAAACAACATCTAGGAAATACACCAGAAGAAAATTATACAGACAACATTATTATTCAAATGATGCAACCAAAATATTAAAATCTTGGCGGGACACAGACTGCTCCACTACCACAAACGGAAATAGGATTCTTGATCAGTAACTGCTGTCCCATGAACATGGCTTTGCCGCCGCGGTATTTGACTTTGATGTTGGGTTCGAAACGGGCAGCAATTTTGACGACATTTTTCTTTTCTGGAGGAGCTGATGATGGCATTGGCAGTGGCTTAACTCGATGGTCTGGAGTTTGAGTATAATCAGGAGGAATGTGGATGGCTTTCTTGATATTATCAATCAAATCTTCCTTGCTGTCATATAGGTTGGTGGAGTTGAAAAACATCTGAAATACTTTCATGCAAGATAAATGCAAATGCCTGAATGATTTAGGCATATCGCTGGAGCTATCTTCCAGAACAATTTGTAGGAATTCTTTCGTCTTCTCGTCCAAAATGTGTTTCACATAAGCAACCGAATCATCAATATCCGCCTCTGGATTTTCATTTAAGTGGAGCGTCACCATGTTCATTTTCCCATCCTCTTGTTCTTTCTAATAAGAGAGTAAAATCAATAATCATAATTTATGCTTATTAGCAAGGGTACAGCTAGTCAAAAACAGATTGTTAAATGATTACTTGATAGCTCTGAGTGTCATTCACCAAACGGGTGGAAGCCATGAGCAATTTCGTGATGTCTCTGTACTTGCCCGGCTTGAACTCTTCCACCGGCAGTTTTTGACATAAGAAACGAGAAGCAGGAAGAACGAGCGTGTGTGCCGCAATAGATACCATGCCGGTTTCTAGATATTCCTCCATGGATGGTAGGTAACCGGTGTCACTCCAAGTCTTTTCTGTCATCCAAGAAAGAAATGTTTCCCGCCACTGTCATTGAAAAATTATGTGTTTGTCAGTGAAAAATAGCACTCATGTTTAATCGACACAATGTACATGGAATTATCAAGAAATGAGATTTTGGTTCGAAAGCGTACAATATCCCTAAATTCCTTCAAGAATCTGGTTTGTTCTTGCTGAAGATGGTATGTAGCTGCAGTCTTTGTCACTAGATCATCAAGGGTATCAAAGATTGTCTTACTGTGGCTCCTCAAATTTTGGCCATCCCATCTGTAAGGATTTAGACCACAGGAGCGAATATAAGTAATAAGAGGAACATGTACATTATCAGCACAAGAAGAAAAATTTTGTAGCATGAATGATAGTGTATATGATACTGCACATAAAATCTAAGCCAGCTGGTTGTTCTTATTACTACTTTGAATGCTGTAATATCCTTATTACACCAGCCACGGTTCTAGAAAAATGCGAGAGACTGAAAGCAATTAGTGGATAAATTTCATAAAATTTGGGTACTTTTTAAGCTTCTTAATTAATCATTTTGGTGAAGTAAGGATGGTTTAACTTAGATATATATATTTTTTCCCATAAAAAGCACTAATTGGAGTAGCAGGTTGCTATGATTTAAATGAGGCTAAACAAGTGAACGAGATTATACATGAAGCTTAATCGAACAATAAATGCTACCAAAAAATTGCATGCACTAAAAGACAAATCTATACTCGCTGAGAAAAAATGTGGATAAATGTACACCATAAGTTTCTAGTGAATAAGAAAAAGAGACGCATCAGCATCTTGAGAATAGTTCTTTTCTTTCCTCTTAATATCTGGCAATAAGAAAATAGAGATGCATCCCCATAACTGAGAAATCCCCTCATCTTTAAAATTTTACTATTATTCACATGCATTTTAAAATAGATGTTGCTGTATATGTACTGCATATGGTGTAAGTTTACACTAATCCACTGGCGATGACTATATAATTTAAAGGCTAGAGTTACAAAAATATGTTACACCTTTGAACGGCCTCAGTCAGGGCTTCCAATTCAGTGATAGATCCTTCCATGTCGTAGAAGTCATCAGCAACTGTAATAAGAATTGCAGCCTTCGCAACAATCAGCCTAATGATAGAGTCATGAGGCAAGCAACAGCAGGCCGAAACAGCGAAATAGCAGTACGTAGTTTTTTCTCGTCCAAATCCCATGTCAGCTAGACCAGACTCAGTGGACCATCTGCATTTTACATAAATCCAAAAATGTGTCAAAAAAAACAAAAGGCCAAGAAATTAATTTGTGGGCAGCAGCAAATTTTGACGAATGTGTCCATCCAAAAAGAAGTGCACCTCTTCAGTTCTTCCAACTCCTTGGCGTAGATTGATTGCCGAAACTTGTAGTTCTCGGAAGCAAGTTGTATCAGTTTCTCGTTGTTGAAACAAGACAACCTAATAATTATTCAACATCAATAGATGTGTACATTTGCATCGACAGCAAGACTCTGTCATGCATTATTGGTGGGGAAATTGGACTGACATGGTTGCTATCTTATGCTTAGGCATCACTAAGTTTTTATTCCATGGGATTGATGACTCGTGTTTCTATCTATGAAATTCGTTTTACATACTTAATTTTTAAAATAATGTGATGCCATGTCCTTGTACTCATGTCTCTCTATGCTGCAAACTTGAGTGGAAACACAAGTATAGGATGAATTTTAGCGTTACGTAATACCTAGATGAATATGGAGAACATTTCATTTACAGATTAAAAGGAGCCATCGTAAGCACGGCCAAGAATATGCAGAATTATGCGTGAAGATTTAAAGGGGTGCAGTCACTATACGAATTGCTGAAAGATAATTAGTAGCGTGTGGACTAGGAAACTGGCAGTGATTTTAGTATGAACACAATCAAATCAAATCAAATGCTATACCTGTAGAACGATGCCTTTCCGAGCCACAGGGGACTGATTTTATTTTCTTCAATCCACATCCTATGCTCGAGATGATCAAGTCGAGTAATCCAAGGCAGCGTCAACTCATGTTTTATCTATTGAAACGTCATGAAATCATGTCAAATAATGCCACTTATTATCTGGAAGCTGCACAATTAATGTATGGAGTAGCATCTAATATCAAGTACGTACTTGACGTTGATTAAGTATACCCTAAATTGGCAATGCAAAAGTTTTTAGTATTTCTTCATCTTAAAAAGTTATTTCTGCTCTTTAAAATTGATTAATTTCACGAGGATAACTTTTCATGAGCCAAAAAAGAGTCGGATTCTCATACAATTTAAAGCTGTAGTTAAATCCTTACTAGTATTCCTTTTTGTTCATCTGATTAAAAGGGCATTTTCTATCTTTTGGCTTTAATTTCCAATTCTTTTAAAAAAAAAAAATTGTTCTGTGTTTTCATGAATTCCATTCTTTCCAGAGTGTTTAATACGAATTTTTGTATTTGAGGTCGCCTCAGAATAATTCCAATTGAAAAAGGCGTAAGATAATTAATTAAGCTACCTCCCTTTACGAGGTTATACGAATCAAAGTTAATTACTTATTACCGAGTGCAATAAAAGACAGGCACTCACAACTTTTTGAAGACCCGGAAAAATCACAAGATTATCATTTCTAATCCTGACAGCACTGGTTGCTTTCTCCAACAATTTTTTGGAGAAAGATCGTGCCTCCTCCAGCTCATATTCGCCTGTGAAAGCAATATCCGCGGCTCTATATACAGTATATAGTACACTAGTAAGATGTTCACAATTTTGCTCCATATAATCTAGCATGTTTATATCTTGGAGAAACCAACAAAAGCAACCTGCAAAAAAGAAATTTAGCACAACTGTCAAATTAAAGTACTTAATTTTGCACTAGCCATGGAATATTGAGGATAATGATCATATTAACTCCATACGTGGCTTTAGATCATATCCCTGCATCCGCAGGAGCCGAAATGCCAGTGCGTCCTTGGACAGTTTTTTAACTAGGAGATATGTTTCAGTAGGTTGTGAGTCTTGATACCTAAAGTCCCTGCAAATTAAAACCGAGGAGTTAATGAAAGGCTAATCAACTATGCAATTCTGCACATATGTACGTTCCAACTTTGAAAATTATCGGTATATTACCCATAAACTTGTTTCAAGATGTGTTCAATTTCTTCGTTGAAATGCTCCGATAATCCTAGTCTCTGTACATGGTCAACCATGAGGAGCTGTGTGAATTCTTCATCCACGGGATACTCGGCTGGTACTGCAAAAAACAGTTCAAATTTCGGTGCCTTAGTAGAACCTACATATTGTTGTCAACAGGAGATATCCCTGCTGTAGGTTTGGTGGATGGTGAAAAAGTCTAAGCTAGGTGGTTCGCGTTGTTTCAGCCCTAAAACGTAACGGTAGACGCAAGTTTATGAATTTTGGGCAACACTTAAATAGCTATTTTATCCTGCAGGCAGGTAATTACATAATGCTGGCCCAAGGTAGAGTAGCAAAAAAAGTGGATCCATGAATTATTTTTCTTTGAGGTCAGTATAGTAGTGAAACAGATAACAAGACAATGATTGCTTCCAGTGGCGAAGCTGTCTAACCTCCAGTGTGGCACCTCTGAACAAGAGACTTTAGGTAATTCAAGCACTTCAAATTTCCAGTGGCTATATATGCACTTGCTGTGGCTGAGGGTGACTGGAATAATGAGCCATCTCCACCCAAATTCTTCAGTATTTTCTGTTGATCGGCATGATACGCAGAAGGCAAGCTCTCTAGATATGATATGAGTGGTGGATAATACTGGTGTGAATCATCTTCAACGTCCTCCCTGCAGCCCCAAGCATGTTATACATCTATTGATGCTCAAAAAGTGTGACTGGGGGAATGGACAACATCTAAGAAGATATTTTGAGAAAAAAAAAAACAGTACTATAATTACTATGATACAATCAATTTGTGACTTCTAAAAAGATAGTAAAAGGCAATACATGTCCAGGAGCTGTTGCCGCCTGCATAGAACATCGGCCAAAACAGTCTCTGATCCTTGAGTGAGAGCAAGATCAAGACCTGTTGCTTGTGCAAGTTCAACCATTGCAGGGAAAACAATAACAAACCAGCGTGGAAGATGATGATAATCTAGTTTGAGGATTATCTCTGCTTTGGATTGGAAGAACTCTAAACCTGCACAACCCCAGGAGGACGATGCGTTATTCAAGTATAAAAAGAAAAGCTTATATGAACGAAACCAATAGAGATTATACGTGTCACAGCATGCATGGTTCTACTTTTGTGAATGATTATGACAAGTATTCTTGTCGCCATGAGCTAAAATATACTTTTGCTCATCATCTTTGTTTATATGCATCAACTGTTTTGACGAATCAAGTATTGATAAATGTTAGCATATTTTGTAAAAGATACACCTACCATACATGAATGTGTAAGAACTTAACCGTACCTGCCCAACTCCCTGTTTTTATCTTGCTACACTTAGAGACTATCCGTGTTTCCTCTTCCCCAAACAGAAAGTTTTTTTTTTTTTTTTTTTTCGAAAAAGTGGATTTTAGTTTTAAAAAGCCATTGTTTGGAGAGTTAAGAAACTTGTGAAAAATGTGTCATGATTTCTTTTTAAAGATACACACGTGGGATGGTGAATGAATGATGTTAGAATTGTCTATGAGTAGCATATAAGACTGTATATTGTACGCTATTTCGACCCTTGGGCCAAGAAACAATGTGGAAATTGGAAAATTCAAAATTTTGGAAAAGTTACAGTATATTTAGCGAAGAAAGCCCCAAAAGTTCGACCGATATGACTAGAAAACCTGTAAACGCAAGCTAGTACAAAAATCATACTAATGTTATCCACGTATTTGTGTCCTTTTATTGGCAAGTGCTCCCTTCAATAATTGCACTATTGCCATGTGAAATGTTTATAATGACCCTGCACATGTGGTATCAACTTTACATATAATTCACTTTTAATAACATATAATCATAAAACAAAATTTTGTAACTTTCACATATAGTGTAAAAAATGATATACAAGATGTAATTTAAATTTTTTTTGGTCAAATTTTAGCCGTAAACCTTCAGGAACGGTTGCAGAAGTTCCTGCACCTCCTCGTTAAGTATTTCCTAGTGTACGTACAAAGACCTTAGGTGAGTAAGTAAATGAAAGTTGAGCAGAAGTAAGTACTTCATAGTTGACAGTAAGAACTTGGATCCTCACA
This sequence comes from Coffea arabica, assembly GCF_036785885.1. NCBI lineage: Eukaryota > Viridiplantae > Streptophyta > Magnoliopsida > Gentianales > Rubiaceae > Coffea > Coffea arabica. Next base: position 11,370,811 of record NC_092312.1, read on the forward strand.
ACTAAAATGTTCAAATTCTAGTGTAGCAAATATGGTATTAATAGTCACTACCTTTTCCTATGTTTCCTTCTCCAACATTCCATGTTTTGAGAGCAACCAAACAAGCAAGAGTTGCCGGAAGAGTATCAATGGTAGGACGACCCTCTGCGTGAGATTCTCCCCAGAACCCTGCGTCATTTTGGTTGTTGAGTATCCAATCCAAGCAACTCTTGAACATTGGTTGCTTGGAATTTGTGGGGTCTGGGATCATGGCTAACCAAGCTGTGTCATAGGCAGAGGGGGTAATCAACGTGTAAATGTCTTGATTGGAGAACATCCCCTTTTTTACCTCAGCGACTAAAGAAAGAATAGAAGATAGGGAGGACTTCATGTTCATGGGAAGCTGGGAGAAGACGATAGAAGCAAAATGTATTTAGTATTAACAAATTTCTGGTTGAGTTGGAATGTTTGCACCATGTCGAGATCTATTTATAGGAGGATTTGGAGAATTACGTATGGGAAAATGTATGGATCACGATGCCTTCCAACGTATACGTAGATATAGCCATACAAGTCACATGCTTTTACATTTGTAATTAACGCTGCTCGTTTTCTGGTTCTCAAAACTCACGTTAGATCCTTGGTGTCACTTTTCAGAGTCAACTTTTATATTTATATCAAATATAAATAACATGACTATATGTAATTGCAACTTTGACAAACTTAAGAATCTCGTCCTCAAATGCTTGCCTAATCTCATTTGAATCATGCGGTGTGAAATTCCAAAATAGAAGATTAGGGGTACAATTAGGATATTATTGAATTTGAAATCCATTTACCAAACACTCCTTAAATATGCATTCAACGGTATGTGCTATATCAGCAGTATTAATAAATAGAACTACGTAGTTTTGTGTTGGATAGAAAAAATAGACACATATAATGGATAGAGGATCCCGTCTGATTATTTATTTAAGTTTTCTTTATCCTTATATGATAAGAGCATTCACAATGCTATTACACCTTGTGAAGTGTAATTCACATGCCACGTCAGCATTCCACTTTCTCCTCTTTTATTATACTTTCACTCATAATGGATTACACTCCATAAGGTGTAATAGCATGGGTCCCAATTAAATCAAATATTTATTTTAATGATGCATAACTCATATCCCATAAATAAATAAAGTAATTTTTAAAAATAATTTTGTTATTTTTAAAAAATAAAGTACTAACTTTCATTAAATTTTTTACATTTTGAATTTTTTATTTTCTCAAAATGATATTATTAATTTTTAAGTTTGAATAATATATCTTTTTCTATCTTTAAAAAATAATATATTGTTTTTTTTCAAAAATAATTATGCAGGAAATTAAACAAATATTTGATACCTCAAATGCGAAGATATCATAATAATCCATACTTAATTAATAATTCAGAATGTAATTAGTTGAACTCCATAACATAATATTACATAATTTAAATCAAATAAAATACAAATAATAACAAAATGAATTAAATGAGTGAGAGAGTAAAAGTGTGTGAGACAGTAAAAGAAATAATAGAGTAGAATAGTGGGATATGTTTTAAAAAAAGTGTTGTGTGTTTATATAGAAGGCAATAATCTAACCGTTGGATATAACCATTGGAAAGCTAAAATGTGTTGTGTGCTGGCAAATTTACCGTTAAAGCAAAAATTGGATGTAACCGTTGGTGACTAGAATTATTTTACATTTACTCATGGGTCCCACCTTCTAATGGATTACACGCATCATATCCATGATACGTGTAATCTCCATGACATGGCTCCAATGTGAGACCGTGTCATGGAGCGGTGTAATGGCCCTCCATTACACCCGCGCTGCTGTTGCTCTAAGTAGGACTAACACTCGATTTGACATCTAATAGTGGCACATAGGATCTCAACTACTCAAAACTACTGCCAACTAAAATTTATACATGCATAGAGAACCATAGGACCACAAAAAAAAGGCATTAACAATTTTGAAAAAGTACTTGCCAAATTTGAAAAAATTATGCCCTCTTTATAAATTACAAAATCTTTGTATTTTTTATGTGAAAAAGTTTGGGTGGATTTGATTTTAAATACTATCACGGGTTAGGGTATACCCTTGGAACTATAGGTAACTTATGAGAGTTTTTATAGATCACTCATCAAGTTCTTATAAATCACTTATCAACACAACTCTCATATCATCGACAGCAGGATTCGAATGCATGATTTTTTTGTAAGGAAGTGATCCGTCTCTTGAACCAACTTGCATTGGCAATAGCTTTGTCATCTTTACCGGAGTGTACCGCTAAAAGTTTAAACCTGCAAAAGTGAATGAAAGTTATAAAAGAAAACAAAAAACCAGGCTGCCAGAACTGGAAATCTAAGCTTCTTGTGTTTTTTTATGTTATTTTTTTGGGACAAAAGAATGATAAAAGTTCTGAAGTTGTGCATTGCCTGGGAGGTGGGTGGCGTTCAATTTTAGGAATTTTGATAACCTTGTGTCTGGATATCGTCCTCTCCCCACATGGTTTTCACAAGAAAAAAATAATAAAAAAAAAGAAATCCATAATCCAATTTTTTTTATATCGGATTGTTAGGACCCCATTATCTCTAGAGTTAAAACTCATGGTTCATTTTTTTTTTTTTCAAATAAGAAGACGTGAATCCCAAGTTTCTTATTTACAATCCCTCGTACTTTACCGGTTTAACCACCTAATCCGACGCTCCCCCAACTCATGGTTCATTTAAATCAAGGCGTTGCACAAACCAACTTCGCTGCAAATTTTGGTATGTTTCACCTTTCTTGGAGGCATGGATCACGACTTACGATGGGACATTTAGCTTCTCTTCCGGCAAAAAAGTTTAGGTGGAATTTGATTATTGACGATTGTGTTGAAGCAAATGCTACGTTTCAGAACCTTCATATTTGGATTTCTGAATACTTTCTCTGTCAATCAACATTTTTTGCAAATTAAAGAAAAACTTATCTTCGTATGTGGCAGAAATGACAAGGGCGAAAAAGGATGTTACGTTGGCCAAAGCAGAAGAAGCAACAAACCTCTCATTGGATTTAAGCGGGGGCTGGGGCTGGGGCCGGAGGACGAACATCGGTGTGAATGGTTCATCCCCTGAAGTTAGTGGTCCAGATTGACCAGAGTCTTCGAGCCCTACAAAATAAATGTATGGTTGTGTACAAGTTATATTATACATGGCCAAACTGGCTTTCTTCACTCTTCAGTAACAAAAACGACGACGCTGTCGTTTTAAGATGAAAAGTCACTATTCGTGATTTTTTTTTTTTTTTTTGAAAAAAAGAAAGAACATTCTCATCTCACTAAACTAACAAAAGAGTAGTCAATGCAGTGCATAAATTTTTTTTTTAAAAAAAAGATGAATGTCAATTGCTAGTCTATTTCATAGCCTTTTCTTCTGAAGTCACGCATAGATGATAAAGATAGTGATCATATTAACAGTATATTAATTTCAAGGATACCATAATGGAAGGATAGAGTTTATCCTTTTTTTTTTTCCTTTTTGGGGGCAGTTTATCTGAATTGTTAATCAAGAAAAACATCTTAATTTGTGTGAGAGAGGGAAAGGAAGTTAAGTTTCTAAATGTAAACATGGAATGGAATAGATCATCATGCAAAATGGAGTAGCCAACAAAAGTTGTTTTTCTTCCACTTTTGACTTCTCCATTTTTACTGATAATGTGCTGATCACGTAACCGCTAACACGATAAGAAACGAATATCACGTATTGCAATTCTTCTCATCATCACCACCATCGTATTACTCAACTCAACCCTCCATGCAGTGAATAATTGATTCTCAAGTTGATTCCTTAATCATCTGTCACTAAATAATTTAGGAAAAACGAATTGCAGCATGAATCCTGTTACCCGTCGTGAATCGCGAAAAGCTTCATTCACATGGAGGCGGCTGGAATCGGAAGGCGGCCTCCTTGCGTTTTGCGTTTTTGATATAGACCTTGCAAGAAATGTAAGAGTTTTGCCAGACCATATTATTGACTTGACAACTAGGGAAGACAGCGATTGCCGCATAAGTCTGGTCCGTAAATACTAAGAGTCCTTTTACTCTGCAGTCAATAGTATGACCAACAAAAGCTGAGGCCACGTTTCTAGGCTGAGAAGAGCTTTGAGGTCTTGAAGGAGCTATGAATATCTTTACCTTGATCGATCATTTCTTTGCCAGAAATCTTTCTGGTCCTCGTGCTTGACCTTGTGTAGACAAATAAAGTTAGTGGTTCGCCATTTCCCTCTCAGAATTAAACAATTTTTTTTTTATTTATGCAATTAAATTTAGTAGCATTATTTGATGGACCCAAACTGACAATGAACAGAAACCCACGGAAAAGAAAAAAAAACAAGAAATCAATGTACAGGCAGAAAGGATTTTTTCTATTGAAAATGAGGCTGCGGCTCTTACATATACAAACAAAAACAGGGCTGCTATTTTTGCACCCAACTGATTCATGTGTGACACCAAAACTGGAGACTGCGACTCTTATGTCCCTTATGTTGTTTTATCCCATGTCACCGCCCTTGCATCCTAAGTCTAAGAGTGAAATCAACATTACTAACCAATAAACTAACGCCGCGTGGCTAAGTAAACTAAGCATTTACTACTGACTTGGTATAACATGTCTACATTATTTGCATTTTGCAATTACATCCCCCCCTCCCCTCCCCTCTCTCCCCAACAAGTTCTAGAAAATCATATATTTTTTTATATCCTTTTAAGATTTTGGGAATTTTGAAATACTCTTATACGTCTTAAGCTATTTGTCCTCCTAAAAATTTCAAAGAATTTTATGTTGACTCCAAGATTCAAATGCATGCGTATTTCGTCCCCATTAAATTCAATTTCCTACCTCTATGCAATTCATAGATCTAGGCTAACAAAAACTTATGATTCCACGTCTAGAATCTTTACGCTGAATTAAGCGCCAAATGCATGCGGTCTAATTTATAGATTAATTTAACAATGACATAAATCCATTGCTTGTTAATGGAAAAGAGTGAACCAGACACGTAGTCTTTAAATTTCTTAGCTAACAGTGACAAAGAAAGGTATAGATTCTTGCGTGATGGAGAAAGATGTGGCGGTGGTTTTTCTTTTTTAGCCTTGTTGCTTTGATCAATAAAAGCTCTTATTATTTGCCCCAAAAAAAAAAAGAAAGGTATAGATTGGAAATGATTCTACAAAGTAGCCTTTTTTTTATTTCCTTTCCCTATTTATCATTTTTATTAACTATAGAGGGGGTTGTGTATATATTTTAAAAATTATAAGGGAGTTATTTGGTAAAACATAAAATCATACGGGAATAATGTGTCATGTATATTATGTTTATATATTTTGATCACTTCAACCATTTTAATTTTTAAACAAGAGTACTTTCGACATTTTCATAAGTTCCATTACAAATGATCATGTCCGCCACTTTGACACTTTAATTTAAGTCATGAGGGAGTTATGTATAATTTTTAAAATTATAGAGGGGTCATGTACAAATACACTAAATCACAGGGGATAAAGTGTAATTTGCCTTTTTTTTTTTAATCATTCAGACAAATAAAGATCCTCCTGAGCACGTATGTGATGGAACACAGCAGCATAAGTCTTCATCACTTCATTAATCGTTAAATGGTCCATTAGTCACAAATAAGTTTTAGATTGAGACAGTGGTAGGGTTAAAAAAAAAAAAAGTTTGACACGACGCCTCACAAGTCGAGTTCATTCAATTTAAGTCGATTAATATAATTTTTATAATTTTTAGTGTTATCTTATATAATTTGGATGTAAATTTGAATTTATGAATTCATATAATCAAATTACTGTAAAATTCACGATTATACTAAAATTATATGAATTTATACCAAATACAATGAAAATTACACGAATCAGTTTGAATTGAATGGAAGTCAAGTTATGAGGTCTGGATCGAAAAAGTTAATTCACTCGAATGGTGAAGCTATAGGCTCTTAGAAGAATACGTAATAATAATTGGCAAGGCATGGAAGAATTGTATGCCATATCACACCAGATGTTCTTGATTTATAGAAATTTGCCTGTCCTTGTATAGTAACTTTGCAATGTTTACAACATAATACTGAGCTTTATCATTTAAAACCCTTATGCTTTAAAGGCAAAAAAAAGAAAGACGTTGAAAATGAATAGAGCAAGTTATTGTAACCATATTCAGGGACAGCTAATGGACACGCTCAACAACATATCTAGCGTCCAAATCTGTTTATTTGAATATTAAACAGCACTTTCTTTTCCAATTCCGTGAAGAAAATGCTGTGTTGTGTTGACATCCCAACGAGCGGAAATTTGAAGAATCTCTTCCTTTTCTGGTGGAGGCGGTAAATAAAGGTCTGAGATTTGAGAATCGAGATCGGGAGGAATGTATACGGCTTTCTTGATATCGTTAAGCAGTTCTTCCTCGGAGTCAAATAGGTTGGTGGAGTTGAAAAACATGTGAAAGACTTTCATGCAGGATAGATGGAAATGTTTGCATGATTTAGGTATTTCCTCCGGCCCATCATCCATTAGAACGATTTCAAGGAATTCTTTAGTCTTCTCCTCCAAAATACCTTTCACATATGCAACGGAGCCATCAATTTTCGCGTTTGGGTTTTCGTCCAAGTGGAGCAAGACCATGTTCATTTTTCCATCTATTTGCTCCTTCTGCTCAGATGGTCCAACAAAGATTTACTGTTTTATCCCATTCTAAAATAAACCAAGTACCCAAAAAAAAAAAAAAAAAAAAAAAAAGAGACGAGGGAGACAGAGAGAAGTTTCGTAATTAATTACTTGATAGCTTTGAGTGTCATTCAACAATCGGGCAGCGGACATGAATAATTTCGTGATCTTCCCATAATTGTCAGGCTTGAGCTTTTCGATTGGATAATCTTGGCTTAAGAAACAACAAGCTGGGAGAATGATCGTATGTGCTCCAATGGATATCATGCCAATGTCCAGATATTCATCAAGGGATGCTCGGTACCCGGTGTCACTCCATGTTCTTTCCACCATCCATGCACCGAATGTTTCTTGCCACTACATGTGAGTGAATGGAACGTGATTTATATCGTTGTATGTTTGCCATGAGTGAAGGTTTTTTGATAATTACCAAAATAATTCTGGTGCATTTCTAGGAAACTAACAAAAAAGAGAAGAATGTTCGTAGAAATTAAGCCTTACGATATCTCTAATCCCCTTCAAGAATTTGCTTCCTTCTCGTTGATGGTTGTACTTTCTTGCGATGTCCATGACCAGGTCACAAAGGGCATCAAAGATAATCTTACTGTGGCCGGTGAGATTTTCACCATTCCATCTGCGAGGATTTAGGCAGCATCTGCATGAGCTAAGAGCCCAAAAAAAAATGGATTTTTCCGCTATGCATCCCTGAACTTTATAGAGAATCTCAAATTGAGCCCTGAACTTCAATTTGATAACTGTTTTTTTTTTCCTTTTTGTTTTTATTGTTTGCCTTACATTAGTCCAATAGTTAGAGGGGCTAAAAAGCCTCAATTTATATTGATACTCACATGTTTTACCACAAACTTCAATCTTGAGACACTTTATACCCTAAAGTATTAATTAATTTATTGTTTCACACTTTGGTTGCATTTAGTGTTTCCAAATGGCTGAACATCTAAATTATCATCAAATGTTTGTAGAATATTACGATTTTTTGAAAGAGAATTCTCTCGACAATAAAAAATAAAAATTGCTCACTTTCTCTCAACTAAATTATGAACGACGAGACTGAAATGGAATAAGTGAAACAATTTAGTGTGCAAAAAGATTGTACAGAAAAATTTGGGGTGCAGCGTTGGAATCAATTAAAGCGCGAGACCGTCTAGTTTTTAAAACATCCTTAACTATGGCAAAATGCAAGTTAAATTTATTATAGTTAGTGAAAATGAGGTGATATGATATGAATGAGTTGATGATCAGATAGATATCTTGTACATCTTATAATCTAAAGTTTCAATTGAAGGAAGATATAATGTAAGAAATTAGTATAACTGATTTGATAATGAAATAACTAGAAAACATTGAGTGATCACTTGTCTGCGTGTAAAGAAGAAATTTTAAAATGCATGACATACCGTTGAATGGCCTTAGTCAAGATTTTTAACTCCCTTGTGGAACCTTCCACGTCGTAAAAGTCATCAGCAACTGTAATGAGAATAGCAATCTTTGCAACAATTAACCTAACAACGGAATCACGAGGCAGGCAACTGCTGGCAGCAACAGCGAAATAGCAGTAAGCAGTTTTCTCTCGTCCAAACCCTATTTCCCTCAGACCGGATTCCTTGGACCATCTGCATTAATTAGTCCGTAGGCAGCAACATATATATGAGATCAAGCATTCATTCATTACTGTTTTGGAGCGATTAAGAATGTATAGAAATGTCTAATGAATTTCAGCTGTACCTTTTTAGTTGTTCTAGTTCCTTGGCGTAGACCGACTGCCGAAGCTTGTAATTTTCATTAGCAAGTTGCACCATCTTTTCATGTTGAAGATGGAATAACCTACAAGTGTTTGTAATGCTCAATGGGTCATTGATTTTTCTTTTAATTACGACAATGCAAAAAAATGAATCCTATTCTTTAAATTTTTTTTTTTTGTTATAGGCAGATTAAAATGATTAATGTTCTACTTCGTTTTTTTTTTTTTTTTTTTTTGGCGTTTCAATGGGACTCTCTCTTGATTATAAAGCTTTTGTAATAGAGTACTACGCGCATCAGCACACTATGCTAAATCAATTTGTAAAACAATTGGTGCTGGATGATTTTCAGCAATTTTAGTAGTAAAATTTACTCTGTTTTTTTAGAAAGAAAATGATTTGTATTGCTTAATTATACCTGTAGAAGGATGCCTTTCCAATCCACAAGGGGCTGATTTTATTCTCTTCGATCCACATCCTCTGATCAAGTTGATCTAGCCGAGTAATCCATGGAAGAGTCAACTCATGCTTAATCTATTTCAAAAACATAAAGACCAAGTCAAGTTTTGCCCAGTAAGAAATGGCAATAAGAATCATTTTAATCAATATAGTGTTAATTTACTAAAATGGTCTAAGTATCTGAAAAATTCACAAATTGAACACATGGAACTTGATCATTGAATATTGATTAGTCTATGCACTTCATTCTCAATTCAATTTCAGCCAATAGTTCTCAATTCTCATCACATAATAAACGATCAGTTGAAAGCATTATGAACATTTAGCTTTCAATGTTTAAAACGAAGACAAAAAATTCTAAGCACTTGCCAAGAATCATATATGATATCCAAAGAGTATTATTGTATAATTCAAGAATTAAAGTACACATAATGTACACAAAAGTGGATAAGTCACAAGCGCGCTCAAGCATTCTTGTCTTCTTGGCATTGAGGTTTCATTTTCCATGATTAATTGCAACAATTACGATCCCTTCCACTTTATCATTCAATCTAACCCTCTCCCATGATTAATTACACTTCTAAGTTCTAATTGTGGTATAATTAAAGCACTAATTATATATTAAAAAAATCATTATAAACTGCTGAAAAAATGCACGGGTGACCTGCTCTGGCGTAAGAATTATATATCCTTCCGTTCTTTTCTAAATCTTTCCCTTACAAAACCAAAAAAAAAAAGTTAAATGAATTATCTGTTGGAAACAAGACGTGGACTTACTAGTTTATGTAGACCGGGGAAAATTACAAGATCATCGTCCTTACAGCTGAAACTGATCGATTTCTCCAGCAATTTCCTAGAAAATGCGCGTGCCTCCTCGAGTTCATATTCCCTCCTGAACATAACGTCCGTTGCTCTATAGACATTATATAATACGCTAGTAAGTTGTTCACAATTTTGTTCTATATACTCGAGGGTATCAGCATGCTGAAGGAACCAACAAAAGCAACCTGCAATAGGAAATAAGCAGGTATTTATTCCTTTTTTTAGGTGCTATTTCCTTTATTTAAATAGGAAGACAACGGAGATTTGATTAATTAATTCATTAATTTAAGGGCGTACTTGGCTTAACATCATGGCCTTGCATCCTAAGAAGCCGAAAAGCCAGCGCGTCCTTGTATAGTTTTGCAGCCACAAGACGCCTGTTGGCTGGCTCTAAGTCTTGTTTCCTGAGGTTCCTGGAAATTTTCCATGAGAGGATCAAATTCGATCGATCATAACTTAGAAAATGCTCAAATATATGGTTTAGCCGTGAAAAAAAAAATTAATTGTACATGGTTATTACTTGTAAACTAGCTTTAGGATGTCTTCAATCTCCTCTTCGAAGTGCTCAGCCAATCCTAATCTTTGTACATGATCAACCAAGCACAGCTTTATCAATTCTTCGTCCAGGGGATACTCAGCGGGCACTGCTAAAGAAAATGTTAATAGCAGTTTGATTAGAGGTTTTACTTAGACTTCTTGATACTATCTATATATACATTACATACACAACATTGAGATATAGGGATCAGTTTCAAAATAGAATTATGAACCTCCATTAGGACATTTTTGAACGAGGAACTCAAGGTATTCCAAGCATTTCGAACTTCCAGTTCTCAAGTATGCGCTAGCTGTGGCAGATGGTGACTGGAGAATTGAGCCGTCTCCACTTAGGTGCTTCATTATGTTTTGTTCATCAACATGATACGTAGGGGGCAAGCTCTCTAGATACCATAGCAGCGATGGAATTTTTTGCTGTGAATAATCTACAGGGTTCTCCATGCAAGTCCTAAAAATCAATTACAAGTCATGAGTATTGCAAAATTAAGTTCCCTTTGCATTGCATTTTTTGTGCTTTCTTCCCTTTAAATACTACTGTAGCATTTTCTTAAAAAGCCTTTATGCATGACGAAGAGGTGATTTGGAGATCGTTTGGAAACTTTCACAAAAATGCAAACCAAAGGTGTCTAAGCTATTTGTTATCCTGTAGAAGATTTAGGCAAATTAATGACGAATTTATGTGCGTTGTTAATGACGTATTCATAAGCTACAAAAACAATACAAAAAAAAAAAAAAATTGAAGCATCACATTTTCAGAATTTGTTGCCTCTGATGGAAAAGGTCGGATAACAGCCTCTTGGATCGTTGGGAGAAAACAAGATCAAGACCAGCTGCTTGAGCCAGTTCAGTCATTGCTGGGAGAACACTGGCAAACCACCGTGGAAGATGATGACGGTGTTGTTCGAGAATTACCTCAGCGGTGGTATGAATGAATGCTAACCCTACAGCATAGAAGCAAGCAAATGGCATTTAACATATTGAAAAGCATCACATATCAAAAGTCATAGTATGGGACAAATACATTTTGGTATTGGTTGTATGATTACCATGTTTTATACATGATTTAGTGTATATTTGTATATAATTTTGTTGTACGCATAAACTCTATTTACAAAAACCAACATAATATATGAATAAACCTATTTATATAAATGTACACCAAATTTTAAACTAGTACAATAACTACACTATACTATTCCAAAAGCCAATTTTCCCTGCTTGAATTGAATCCCTCAAGAGCCATGCATGTTTTATCGGGGCTAAAGTCACACCTTCGAAGCATTAAACACTTGTATTGTCAACAATGAAACTTGTACGAGGTGCATATATAGGATGAATGAGAGTGAATTTGGCTAAAGTCCTCCTAGATGTAACCTGAAATAGAATGCTACACTAGATTTCCTATGACTTGTCATAAAAAGAAGGAAAATCCTCCTAGATGTAACCTAAAATAGAATGGTACACTAAATTTTGGAATTTATGTGGTGCGATGAGGTATTAACCAGTTAAATAGCAAAATATCTACTTGCCTCTTGCTATGTTTTCTTCTCCGAGATTCCATGTTTTCAGGGCAACCATGCAAGCAAGAGTCGCTGGAAGAGTATCGATGGTAGGAAGGCCCTCTGCATAAGATTCTCCCCAGAACCCTCCTGCATTCTGGTTGTTGAGTACCCAATTCAGGCAACTCTCGAACTTTGGTTTGTCAACTTGTGTAGGGTCTGGAATCATGGTCAACCAGGCCGTGTCATAGGCAGATGCGGAAACCAAGTGGTGAATATCTTGATTCAAAAACATCTCTTTCTTGATCTCATAGACTAGAGATTCAACCGAAGAAAATGAGGTTTTCATGTTTTTGGATGCTGGAGACAGATGGGAGAAGGATAGGAGGAGCAAAACTTTTGGAATGCAAGTTATTGGTGAGTGCAATCATGATGCTCCCCAAGAAAGCTATTTATAGAGGACACGAAGCGGGAAAAGGCTCGCAATGGATTTTCGGTCCTACTTTCTATCTCGTTTTTTGTCCAGCTCTTTGTTATATTATCATTTTTCCATCATAAATATTTTATTTTAATTCTTCTTTTGTTTCAATAACTACTAACATGGCAGAAAAAAATAAAATAAACTGGCTAAATAAAAATATATAATAGAAACACAAAAAGTACAGCAAAAAATTCATAAAAAAATTCTATTTTTGTGATATTTTGTTTTGATGATTTATTAAATTTTATTTTTTACCTTGTTAGTAATTAGAATTTAAGAAAATAAAAAAGAATTAACATAGAATATTTGTGAAGGAAAATGATGATACAATCAAATATGAGACAATGAGCAAGATAGGAAGTTGGATAGAAGATGCATTAAAAAAAAAGATAATTTTTTTATATACTGTCAATGTGAAAATTTATATAAATAGGTTGAGATCACGTCACATAATATGAATTCAAATTTAAAATTCAAATAATACATATGCGATATTATCTAAGACTGCTAATATAAAAAATGTCACATAATATGAATTTAAATTTAAAATTCAAATAATACATATATGGTATATGTCCATGTTTATTACACTATACTGCTGATACATGCAAAGTTGACTAGCTTGTAAACGAGAATCTTGCAGGAGGCCCATCTAGCATTTAGTACCAACGGATGAACCTCCTTAGAAAAATGTTCTAACTTGTAAACGAGAATCTCGCAAGAGGCACAGCTGGAAAAATATGTGGCTGTCCTTCGTACCAACGGTAAACCTCGCAGCGCGCGAAACACGACCCGTAGGAGAAAGCTTATGCCTTACTGCGGTTGCTCCAACAACCAAAGAATTGGCCCAGGGAAAACCGTCCAAAATACTAAAATAGACGTGGGTCCCGGGCAAAATAGCCTGTCATTAATTTTATCTCACTAGAGTTCCTTTTTCTTTTTGTCCCAAAAGAAAAAAAAAAGATTAACAAAATTTGTCAAAAGTTCACACTGATATAGACTTATGGCTGATTTTACTTTGATCCTCTAAAATGCTGAACATTACAAGTTTGTAACGTGCACCTTTTCGGTAATACTTAAAATTGCATTTCTTCTTGCGCTGACCTAATTTGTAGTTAGCTGTGAGGAGAAAAAACGTAGATTGCGCAATTGAGCATTATTTGATCATGGCAAGATAACTAAGGTGAGTTATAATTGGAAATATAAAAAGGTGAATTATTTGAATAGAGTATTAGTATTTGATAATGAAGTAAGTGCCAACATTCATTGCATAATTTGTGATAGAGGAGTTTGTGCCATAGGAGTCTGTGCAAAATTATTACTCGGCCGGATTTAGTGTTTGTTTAACCAAACAGTTTTGACTACAATAATCTTTGCAAGGCCCACGACGATGTAGCGGGTCTACACCATTTTTTGCTGGTCGGATCGGGATTGGATGAAGAGAGAGAGAGAGAGGGAGCGCTTTTATAATGTTTGGATAGCTAGGGCCTAGGGGCGTGTTTGGATTGCAGAAAAAATTACTATGTTTTTTATAGACAAATTTTTCAATCACTTTTTATTTCATATATATCAAATTATTATAGTAATTTTTTTATAAAAAAATACAATTCAAACAATGCCTAAATTATTTCACATAAAATTTCCTCTCTGTCTACTACCCTTTCTGCTTTTTCATTGTCACGGGAGGGTTCCAGCCAGCTTTACACCAGCAAAAGTCTATCTCCAACAACTTTTTCACTGAAAAAAGGAAAAGAAAAGAAAAACAATTAGCGCACGTGTTTCTTGAATAAATTGCGTCTGCGTTAATTGCTCACGTAACCCAACAGCCCACTGGTCCTCCTGCCATGAGGCCCAAAAGAAGAGTGTTAATGACTACCGTACCTCCGTCCCATGCTTAGAGTATGAAAGCTCTATCCTTCCTTCCTACTCCCTCCTACCGACCACGCAGGACAATTCCGCAGACGTGAATTGAAGCTGCGGAGCTCTTGGCTCTCTCGGCAATGGAGTCAACATTATCAGTAACCACAACAATGACATTTTTATCCCTAACCAAAACCCTTAACTCCAGCTCTTCGTCTACTTCTCCTTTCATTTCTCATTGTAATTTGATTTATAATTTAGGGCTCATTCGGGATTGCAGTACATTTACGAAGAAAAAAAATGCTTTTAAGCACTGAAAGTATTTGTAGGATATTTGGTAACTAATTTTATGTAACTTAAGTAGCATAATTTTTGGTAATTTAAAAACACTTGTATCAGAAATGTTTTTTTATAAACCACTACGACCTCAAATGAACCTTGATATGATACAATTTCCACTTTATAAACACTCTAATTTTGACTTTCAAATTTAAACTAATAGCACTTATCATGGTGAGAGCTGCTGCATCCATCTCTTTCACTTTTCTTATATCCATCTAACTACTTCCCACTAAATTAAGGAAAAGAGAATGGCTAAACTGATGCATGCACGTTCTAGCTTGTACTCTTTGTGCATTTATGATTTATATTACTAACATGGACACAATATTTTCCACAAAAAAAAAAAGAAAGAAAATAAAAAACTAACGGATTCATTTGGATGTCATTATTTTAAAAAAAAATTAATTTTAGTGTTTTCGAACAAATTTTTTGTTGCCTTTTATTTTATAATCGTCACGTTATAAAACGTTAACAATAAATAATATAATAAAATTTTTTCAATTATAATCCTTGTATGAGTGCTAGTACTTCTCTTGAGCCTTAATAAATGTTCACCAATTATCATCATTCCTCGTTCATCATAGAAAAGGCTAACCCCTTTTGGTCCCCAAGAAACACTCTTTAGTACACGTGTCAACATAGACATCCAAACCATCATTCTCCACGTGGCATTTAGGTCCCACCTGATGTTAGTAGTATTAGTATTTGTACAAGGGGTAATTTAGGAAAGTCAAAAATGAAAGCGTAAAGCTTCATTATTATTTTTCATGTCCTACTCGATAAATCACATTACGTGTGTTTGGATAGAGTATTATTTGAAATATTATTTCAAATAATTATTATAAAATTTTTTGTAATGTGATGTATGTAAAATAAAAATGTAGTTGAAAAAATAAAAAAGTGGATTGTGAAATGTGTTCATGATACAAGCGAAATATTATGTGAAATAATACAACAATCCAAATGAAAAACAAAGTGTAGTCAAATTGGGAAGGCACTTCATCTGTGATCAACAGTGGTCTCTAGTTCGAGTCATCGAGGAGGTAAGTGGAGCCCCACTGCTGATTCTCTTATAAAAGTAGAAAAAAAAAAGAAGAAAATAATGTTAATCTTATTATCTTTATACACCGTCAATTTTTAATGAATGATAACTAATGTAAATTTAAACTTGACATTCAAATTTTGTATATATATCATGCATCAAATGCTAATAATATACGCACCATCAATACATACAAGATTTACTCTTAAAAAATCCACATGTTGTAGTGAAGTTTTTGTCCAAAAGCTAACATTCAATCTCTAACTTGGCTAAACTGGCAAAAGATTATAGGTTTAATACTTAATGTCAGACACTAAAGTTCGAAATGCAACCTCTCAAAAAGTCTCGTCCAATTCCCTGCTGCTAACCGAGCTGTTGCTTCGAGTTGGGCTACAGTTACTCTTGAAGGAAATGGAGGCAATTTGATAGCTTTCATTACAGGGTGAATTGATGATATCTACCAATATTTTGTTCATTTGTCGATGATGTGAAGTGCCAATTAATAAGAAATAGTAGCATACTAACTCATCAATTTGATTAATTAATTGTCTGAATATTTTGATGGCAAAATCTTGTGGCCCTAAATGAGCCACCATCGTTTGTATTTTGCTAACGTATATAGCTCCAGCTTAAGACTATTTTTTTTTCATTTTCTATAAAAAAAAAAAGAGAAGAAAATCTCCTTAAATTTTGGAGATAGAGAATAACCGGAAAGACTGGTACATGAAAATTTTGAAGTGCAACCTAGAAACGAGATGAGAGAAGGTACTAATCAAATTTGGCTTAGTGTGGCTCCAAAAAAGGGAAAAAAAAAAAACTGGCTTAGTGTGAAAACCATGTACTACAACAACCAACACAACGGCATTGCAAGTACTTATTCATCAGCTTTAATTGGAAAGAATGTCAACAACTACTTTTTTGTTGAAAAATTCAATGGAAACTGAATTCATTAATTTTGATTTGTGGCTATGGTCACTTTGAATTCTGAATCAATTGTAACCTGGCAATCGATCACAAGGAGTACTCACGTTGGATCCTTAAAGCTACAGAATAGGACGTGACAAGGTTTTGCTTAAATACCGTTCACACATAAGATTTAGGACCCGGACCAAATGTCAATCAGTACAGATAAAACAAAGGGAAAATGCCCGTTTTCATCCCCAAACTTTGGGGTAAGGACACATTTCATCCCTCAACTTTTGGACTCGACACATTTGATATCTGAATTAATAATTTTTTATCAATGTTATCCTTAAACGGCAATTTTGCCAATTTTTAAACGGACCGTTAAGTATTCTTTTTTGTCTTTGTCTGAACAAAAACAAAATCAGGTGAGTATCCAGCTGTCTCCACTTTCCCTTGTATCAAACCAAGCTGAACTTGATTTGCTCTATTCTAACCCTTTTCTTTCACTTCGGCAACAACAAAATCGCATTCCTCCAAGACTTTAGAAGATCGAAGAAGCTGACCTGCTGCCCTGTGATTAAGTAAGAAGGTGGAGAAATATGTCGGTGCGAAAGAAAGAATTGGAAAATCGTGCACCCCCAAATTATGGTAAGCTGTGCAGGTTCAGTATTTGTTAATTAAAGTGTTAATAATGAAAAGTTTGAGCTTTTTTGGCATTGCATGTAGATGTGGTCTGTTTGTGATGTTTTATTGACTTCGTTTGGGTCCAGCTACAAAGTTTGACATTTTTTTTTGAATATGATACATATGGGCCATTTTCCCCTGTTTTGTGGATGTAATCTTGTTAATGTTTGGTCGACATTGTTTGAAAAGATTAATTTTTTAAATGGTTAGAACATATATGCTTGAATAATAAACTTGTGGTCCCTTTTGGATGGTTAAGTTATAATAAAAAGTATGATTCTGTTAAACTTGTGGTCCCTTTTATTGACTTCGTTTGGGTCCAACTACAAAGTTTGACATTTTTTTTTAAATATGATACATATGGGCCATTTTCCCCTGTTTTGTGGATGTAATCTTGTTAATGTTTGGTCGACATTGTTTGAAAAGATTAATTTTTTTAATGGTTAGAACATATGGTTTATCCGATTCTGTTAGAATATGAAAGTTATGGTTTGTTTATTTATTCAGTATTTGATATATACAATTTTTTTTAATTATCAGAACAAGGTAGCTCACTGATTACACTAAGATGTCACTGTGGGGGGTTGATTTTTTACACTCCTCAACCACATTATCAGGGTGGAGATGTATGTGTCCTTGATTACGTTGAGAGTATAAGTTTAAGTATTTTTGAAGTGGATAGATTGATTGAGGCTGCTGGTGTCTTTGGTCACAAAGTGTACTATGGTTGGGAGAACAATAGCTTTAAAAGGATAGACAATAGTAGAGAATTGCATGGATATATTCAGAGGACTACTGGTTCAATTAGGGAAATTATCTTGTACCTTGAAGTCTCATTCCATGAAATTCCGGTACAAGATAATTTCCCTAATTGAACCAGTAGTCCTCTGAATATATCCATGCAATTCTCTACTATTGTCTATCCTTTTAAAGCTATTGTTCTCCCAACCATAGTACACTTTGTGACCAAAGACATCAGCAGCCTCAATCAATCTATCCACTTCAAAAATACTTAAACTTATACTCTCAACGTAATCAAGGACACATACATCTCCACCCTGATAATGTGGTTGAGGAGTGTAAAAAATCAACCCCCCACAGTGACAGCTTAGTGTAATCAGTGAGCTACCTTGTTCTGATAATTAAAAAAAATTGTATATATCAAATACTGAATAAATAAACAAACCATAACTTTCATATTCTAACAGAATCGGATAAACCATATGTTCTAACCATTAAAAAAAATTAATCTTTTCAAACAATGTCGACCAAACATTAACAAGATTACATCCACAAAACAGGGGAAAATGGCCCATATGTATCATATTTAAAAAAAAAATGTCAAACTTTGTAGTTGGACCCAAACGAAGTCAATAAAAGGGACCACAAGTTTAACAGAATCATACTTTTTATTATAACTTAACCATCCAAAAGGGACCACAAGTTTATTATTCAAGCATATATGTTCTAACCATTTAAAAAATTAATCTTTTCAAACAATGTCGACCAAACATTAACAAGATTACATCCACAAAACAGGGGAAAATGGCCCATATGTATCATATTCAAAAAAAAATGTCAAACTTTGTAGCTGGACCCAAACGAAGTCAATAAAACATCACAAACAGACCACATCTACATGCAATGCCAAAAAAGCTCAAACTTTTCATTATTAACACTTTAATTAACAAATACTGAACCTGGACAGCTTACCATAATTTGGGGGTGCACGATTTTCCAATTCTTTCTTTCGCACCGACATATTTCTCCACCTTCTTACTTAATCACAGGGCAGCAGGTCAGCTTCTTCGATCTTCTAAAGTCTTGGAGGAATGCGATTTTGTTGTTGCCGAAGTGAAAGAAAAGGGTTAGAATAGAGCAAATCAAGTTCAGCTTGGTTTCGTACAAGGGAAAGTGGAGACAGTTGGATACTCACCTGATTTTGTTTTTATTCAGACAAAGACAAAAAAGAATACTTAATGGTCCGTTTAAAAATTGGCAAAATTACCGTTTGAGGATAACATTGGTAAAAAATTATTAATTCAGACATCAAATGTATCGAGTCCAAAAGTTGAGGGACGAAATGTGTTCTTACCCCAAAGTTTGAGGATGAAAACGGGTATTTTCCCTAAAACAAACTAGTACGTTTGTTGAAACTTTCAATCTGCTACTGGAAATTGTAACCCACGAATTACACGATCTTGAATTTTTCATGTTCTCTCAATGAATTCAGACTATATTTGTTAATTGCATTGCATTGCTATGTGCCTTTTATTTGTTATCTACATGTACTTTATTGGCATAGTAAAGGTCTAAATTTTCTCGTAAGAGGCAATCGTTCCATAATGGATTATAGAAAAATGTGGGCTCGGATGATCCGAACAATGAATAAGTTCAGATTCGGCTAAATAAGTTTCACGTATTGTGTCTGATCTTGAGTTCCCTAATCCTCCTATACCTACTTATTGGAAAAAAATTTCTAACTTAACTGCAACTTCTTACTAAGAGTGCGTTTGATAAAATTGAAATTTGAAATATGAAATTTGAAGTGTGAATTCATTAAATTATTAAATTGTTAAATATTAAATCTATTACATTTGATTGCATATCACATTCAATGATAAGTGAATAGCTTATCACTTAATTTTGGGTGCAAGTTTTGTCTGGAAAATTCAGTACCACTTAATTAATTCAGATGTTCAAATTTTTATTTTCAAACGGTCTGAATATATTAAGATCTGAATCCATCAAATTTAAGTGCTGAATGGGGTTATCAAACAGACTTAACACTCCTTACTAACACAAGGGATTAATGCATCTAAAAGACTGCACTAGGACTGACATTTGATGATTCAGCCAATATCAAATAGTATCTTCAATAGTACAAATATACCTTCTCCTTTTTTAAATTTTTTTAAAGATATCCTTTGTCTGATTAAGACTCATAAAAAGTCTTTGAAAAAAAAAGCTTGTTTAATGCATTTTAGTATCTTTCAATTTAATAACTTTCATAGAATATAATTATTTTGACTTAATTTTACTCAGTCATAAGATTATTTAGTTACATGTTGAGTAGAAGATGTAAAATATTTTGTATTGAACATAAGCTTACTTTTCCTAAAGAAAAAATATCACCATGACTATTGATTGAATCAAATTGTAACATACAAATTTAATAAAGTGAAAGTACCTTCCACATAAAAATTAAATAAAGAGCATGTGTGGAATAATGTCTCCAATTACAATTAAGGGCAAGGGGGATGTGTTTTTGTCTAGCTACTAGTTAAGGGTTATTATCATTTTACCCCCTTAAACTATATCACTATTTTCAATTTACCCCTTAACATTATTTTTTATTTACTTCACCTCCAAAAGTAATTCAACTCAACATGCTAAGAAATTTTGGACAAAAATACCCCCTTTATTCTATAGCATTATCACATTGTTATTATCACTTTATCTTTTAAAATTATAGTGATACAATCGCTTTAATTTTTAACATTATTTTTAGGGATTTTATCTCATTATTAATTTAACTAGTATGATTAAAAATTTTTAAATATATTTACCTTCATTACATATAATTAAAAATAAAAAGTTGGAATGGTTATTCTTCATTTTTTCACTTTAAGAGATCCAAAAACATAAAAATAAAAGGATTTTATCATTCTTTCTTACTTGTATTAAAAAAGAAAAAGAATTGAACTCTCTCTATCTCTCTCTCCCCCTTCCCTCCTCCTCATCTTTCTATTTTTTTAATATTAATAAGATTGTCAAGAAGAAAGAGATTAACACTTTGATTTTTTTTCTTGATACTAAAAAGTAGAAGAGCCACTCTAAATTTTTTATTATACAAACAGAAAGGTACTTTCTTCTAAAGTTCTTTAATTTACTAAGTTGGTTTAATGGTGGAATAAATTACCTAAAAAATAACTTTAGGGGATAAATTGATAATGAAACTATGGTTTATAGGGGTAAAGTGATAATAATTTTAAGGACTAAACATGTCTTTTTACTTTAATTAACAAATTCCGTTAAGTTTGACCATTAATTTTGGGGGTAAAGTGACTAAAAGGTAACGTTAAGGGGGAAATTGATAATAACACCGAATATTAAAGGAGTAAAGTTATAATAACCCAGTAGTTAATTGGTTAAGAAATAATTATACCACAGGGTAAGTGAAGATTTTGATTGATATTGATTCAATCCTGTAACGTCAATTTCAGTATAATCTCATCAAATATCGTGAATCCCGTTAAAGTGAGTTATTAAGGATGTTTAAGTTAGAATTCTTTTCGTATAAGCAAGTACAGGAGTATTAGGGGACTCAAAATTAGACGCAGTACATGGAACTTATCTAGTGGAATATGAACTTATTCGGATCATCCGTATCAACATTTTTATGAATTAAGTAACATTCGTGGAGCTTGATATCTAACAGGATGCTTATGAAATATATATAAAATTTTCCATCTAATTTTGTTAAAATTTCCACCATTTTATTTAATAATATTTTCTTTTTATCAAATAACGGATGCTTAATACTTCTAGAGATGTTTTTGAGATGGATTAATTTCACTTTCCACCCTTCAACTATACCTAAATTTTTACTTTGGTTTCCAAATTTTGAAATGTAATAATTTAGTCTCTAAAGTATAAAATTTATTTATAAAATTTAAGTAAAATCTATCCCTTAATCCCCAATGTATAAAATCTTTAACAGACTTTATAATTAAGTGTGGTAGATTTTATATATTTTACTTATTAAATGGGATAAATTTTACACTTTAGGGACAAAAGTATCATATTTTGAAGTTAAGGGTCTAAAAGTGGATATCTTGAACGGTACAAAATAAAATTAACCCTTTTAGATTGATGGCCCAAATAAATTTTAGTCGAATGGAGTTTTATTAGAGATTTGACACCTTTAATTTTCAGTAGTCGGCTTTCAGTTGGGCACAGTGGTTCCTGGTTTTGTCCCTAAATGTTCTCTGAGTTTCTACTGGTGACTTTCTCTTACTTTGTGAATAATAGATAATAATTTCTTCCAATGAAAAGTTAAAAATAAAATTATGATTAAATTTTTTAAACTGAAAAAGGTTAGAAAACCTTTTCAATCATTTGCCAGGCAAGGATCAAGATCTCCATGAAAATCTCATCCCTAGGAAGAAACTTTAAAAAGAATGAAAAAGACATCCTGCGGGAATCTCGTAATTCAGTTTCTAAATACGAAGCAAATGGATTGAGGAGTTTCTTTCTCAAATTCAAAATTCTTAAGTAACTCTACGAAAAGGGAATCAAGATGAAGGAGGTGGAGGATGTGTAGTGCGTAATATTAATTGTTTCCACATGATGATTAAAAATTTTATGGAGAAAAGTAATTAATTTTCTTCTTTTTTAACTGAAAATTAACTGACATTTTCTTAAATGACTAAGCGATAAGCATGATACAGAGCCAAGGCCCTACCAATTACATCAAACTGACAGAATCAAACTATTAGCTAGGAAACCCGAAAATACATCAGAAACTACATAAATTTGTCAAATGCGTTTTATTTGGGGGAAGATAAATAGATAATCCATGGGGTCTAATCAAGCTATATGCGTTTTTCTCCGTCAAATGCATACAGGTGGCAAGTATAAAACTTCAACAACCCGCATTGTTTTTCAATCGCATGCATTTTGGCTCAAGACTGTCCCCTTCTACACTTCCACTACCTCGTCCAAGTTCTCTTTGACTGCAGCACAAACTTTTGCTAGGAAATCGGACCAATTCCTGCACACATATGAGAAGTCAAGCCACCATTACATCAGCGTATAGGTGATTTTTCTCTGTTTTGTTTTCCTTCTGCATTCCAAGCAAATTCAGATCGAGGGTTTTGAGAAGAAATTTATCAACACGTACATCTATTCAAGAATCCAGTCATGTACAAGACATAACATAATTGACAATTAATGGATCAAATTCTGTATGTACTTACCCCGTAGATGTATCAAACGTTATTGCAATCCTTTCTTTTGCCTCATGGAGGGCTCGATTAAACCTTTCCAGATCTTCTGTGGAGCAGCTTCTCCAAGCCTTAATCTTAAGCTCATTAGGTTTTACGTCACAATAGATCGGGATAACCTTCTTGCTTGAGTCTATCATGAGGGACAATTCATGACAGCAGAAGTAGGATTCACAAAAATGGGGTGAAAACACGGGAATTCCAACCTTAGATTTGAGCACTGCCATGTCCAAGTTCTTCTTCAATTCATCTCCAGGTTTCAAGTTCTTGCAGTCCAAGAATGGCTGGAGCCCGAGACATTTGAGGTAATCATAGATCAACAATGCAACGTTTCTTTTTGTGTCGATCCCTCGGTGGCTGATGAATGCATCGAACCCTTGTTGCCTAGTTTTTTCGATTTGGTTTTGGCACTGAAAAATTTGATAGCATGTGTTCTTGCGCGATGATAAACGATGCATGGCATCAAAATATTCAAGAGGAGCTTTGTTTGCCCTATTTTGGCGTGTTTTAGGAGTTAAGATTTTAGGAGAAGGGCATCCTACGTAGGAATAACGCATCTATCTTGACCAGAGTTGATGATCGAGTAAAATAAATAAATCGAGTTTGATGCCTCCAAAGTTTGATTTTTTTTTTTTCTAACGAGACTTTGAACTTTTGATCCTTGGAACAAGTTTCAAAAAGAGGAGCAAAATTTGAGTTTCAAATTCAAATTCGAATTATATATCATACATTTAATGATGAAAGTATATACCCTGTCAATATATAAAAGATTAATTCATTAAAAAAAAGCCACATAATTATGACACAATCAACATCTACAGGGTTTACATAAAATGGTAATTTTTTTCTCCTATACGTCAATAAAAAGTAACTGAATATAATATTTTTGTCACAAAAATGTGCAAGAAATTTGCAATGAGTTGCCAACTAGTCCAAAAACATTACAAGTGATTGCAATGTGACGGCTCCTGCCCCCTCTCCCGGATCAAAACCCCTCACATCTATGACACCGAGCATCATAAATTTTCTGCGGCGCGTGAAATAAATTTCCATGAGCAAACTTCGGTCGCATCCAACCGAGCAATGGCTGACCATTGAGTCATAGGTGACGCTAACCACAACAATTCTCAAAATTCCTAATGCTGTACACATCGTATTCCCACATTCAGAATCTTTAACTTCTCTTCCAACAGTTTTAAACATGAATTTTTTTTTTAAAAAAAAAAGAAAAAGAAAGGAAAAGAACTTGATTCCCCTCACTCAACTTTCCAGTACCATTTATAACTTTGGTCAAATGCTGTGCTAGACAAAAATATGCATACCCAAACCACGTACTACCTAGCATCATCCAGTTAGATATGGCGGAAAGTTAATTTTAATTGAGAGTAAAACTCAAAGATAAGGAAGGAGCTCTTGAAAGCATAAGGATTCAAGCTTATTGACATGATTTAGTGGACAACCTTTGTGTAAGATAACTGTAAATTTAAAATTATATAGTTTTTCTTTTTTGTTTTATTTTGTAGTGTAAGCAAGTGGTGATCTAATTTGTTTGTTTGCTCCTTTAACTATGTATTACTGATATAGGATTTTATATAGTGATCTTACATTCTAGATTTTCATTAAACTAGTAATGCAACCCAAAGAACCTAATCATATTTCAAGAAAGGACAAGGGTCAGGAAAATTCTGAACTTTTTTCCCAGCATTAACCGGAGCGATCGATGGGAAGGAGCAAGCATATTATGACAAGGGAAACCGAAACTATGAGAATGAACCCTTTATTTTCTGGAGGATGCAAGACATGAACTCGTAACCACAATTATACCTGACAATTGGACGGGTTTGGCGAGTTTTGGGAGGGTTAATATTGGGTTTTCATTTAAATGGGTTATACCCAACCCACCTAACTTTAGATTGACTTAATTTTGGGTTGGGTCATATTGGGTCATCTCAAACCATGACCCAAATATGACACAATATATTAATTAATAGATTTTGATACATAAACTCTCTCAAATATATTTTCACATACAAAAAAAAAAAAAAATTCACACGCATAAACACATTTTTACATAGATAGACATATTTTCACACACTAAAACACTCACAGATACAAACACACACTCACTTTTTAAGCTATTTTGATTACTTTATTTTTGCACATATAAACACACTAAAATACACATGTATCATGTATGATATGGGAGGAGATGGGGGATTTTGGCGTGGGTTAGTGGTGTCAGAAATGGATTTAACGTAGTGTGTATTTTGAAGTAAAATGAAGAAGGAATCATGTTATGAAAGCAAGGCTAGTTGCCTTGATCAATTAAGATCTCTTTAATGTCCAATTCTGCGCTGGTCTACCAGAATTGAGAATGGGAATGGCGTGTTGCAAAGAAATTAATTGATCAAGTTAGATCATAAGGTTGTGGTCCCATGAGTTCTCTCTATGGGTTCTCTCTTGCGTCTTGCAAGTCTTAGTCTTTCCTAGGTCTTCGAGCCCTCGAAACCTAGTGAAAGTTTAGTCTCTGCCTTCCGCCTCCTTGTCTCAACCCCAGACCCCTAGGTTGCCGCCATTCTTCTTCTTGTCGCCTTGGGTCTCTGCTTCTACTTCTTTTCAGCTTTCTTAATTCTTTACTAATTTTTTCTTTGTTCTTGCAGTGTTGTCTTGTAGTTAGTGTGTGGTTTATCTCTGCTCCCCCTTGGCTCGGTTCGCTGACGTCTTTCATAAACTCCACGACGGCTGAAGACCTGGAAAAATTGTGCACCTCTTTGTCTATTCGGGAAAGTGAATCCAACCGGGTTATCCTCCCTCTCTTATCACAATCTGCCATGAAACTTAACAGCTCCCTATGCCTTCTTAGTAAGATTATCTCTATGAGACCTGTTAACATGGAAGCCTTGGCTACTACAGTAAAAGGTGTTTGAAGGCCCCCGCATGGTATGTCCCATACCATAATTGGTGATAATATTGCCCTTTTTTGCTTCTTTCGCCAGGCCGACAAAGCCCGAGTGTTACTCGGCTCACCATGGACGTTTGACCAGAAATTGCTCGTCCTTTCTGAATATCAAGGAGACGTCCCTCCTGCGAAAATTCCCTTCTCCCATTATTGCTTCTAGGTTCGAGTTTTTAATGTCCCACTGGATCCGATGTCCACTGAATCTGCAAAAGTAATTGGTGAATGCCTGGGCACCTTCGTTGATGTTGATACAGATGCCGACGGCTTGCCATGGGGTAAATATATGCGCATCCGTGTCTCTCTAGATATTATTGAACCGCTGAAACGAATGTTGCTGATCTCACATGGAGGGGAGGAGCTTAGGTTGCCGCTGCAATATGAAAGGCTCCGAAACATCTGTTTCTATTGTGGTCCCTTTGGCCATGGTGATCGAGAGTGCGAGTACCGCCTTTCAGACCCGACTTGATAAGCAACCCTAGGAGAAAACCCTCCTAGATCCTCCCAACCTTGTAATTATCAGAGTTGGATCTTTTCTCCCAATAGAAATTGAACTCGATTGTTCTCATGAACTCAAGACTTCTGACACACAAAGGTAATCAGCAACCTTAAGCAAATAATGATGGATGAAGAGACACCACGATTAGGGAACAAGCTAATCGATAAAGTCAGATTTGAATCATAAGCAATGAACTCAAGAATTCAAGAGTAAGTTCGATTAAGAACTTGAAGGAAAATTCCTCACGATTTCTGGTTGTAATAATCTCCTTTCACTCATATAATAGGTGCCTTTTATAGGCTAAAACTAGGGCAAATCCGGCCCACATAAACCTGGAATAGGAATTCAGTCCGCATAAAGAGCCAACTCTTTAAGACTTCCCGATAAGGCCCAATAAGTAATAAAAATACTCAACGACTAACAACTACTAAACTAGGCAGTTTTAAAACAACTACCAACTAAGCTAATAAGTATGAGATCATTCTTTCACTTCAAATGTACAAGTGAACAAGGTAACTTCATGGTCCATCAAATTTTCAAACTTAGCTTGCTCCTTGCTTATATGGTGAATGATCAAGGCTCGTAAAGCTTCCTTCACCTTTTTGAATCTTGATCTTGTCATCGGACCACCAATGTTGATCAAAGGATCCTTGACCCAAGGCTGAAGTTATTTATTGCACGCCCGTATCCGCATCATTCCCTCTTTCCTCGAAAAGACTCGTTCTCGAATCTTCAAAGTCTCCTCTTGAAAGTGATTTGTCCACAAATCGATGGTGCACTTAAAGGACAGCAATGTTGGAAATAGATGAATGACTACGAGCCATGTTGCATGTCGTTTGGTCAGCTTCGGGAAGCTCTCAAACAAAGACATGCGCCAAGGTAGGAAAGAGCTTGTGTAAGGCGTGTGAAAATCCCAAGTGGCAATCCAAAACTCTCTAATTAGCCTTTGGTCATGAATCTTCACATTGATACCTTGATTGTGCAAAGGTGTAAAATCTAGCACTAGTTGACATTGATTTGAATCATCTTGCATGGATAAATTGGGAGCAACTTGTTGCATGGATGAGCCACTAAACAACTTGTGGAGGACAGCTTTGGGATCTTGCGTGACACATAATTTCTCATCTTCCAACATATAAGGTAGCAAACAATTGAAGTCCACTTCATGAGGGTTACTCGAACTAGCACAAGTTGAAGTTGACAATTTGAGCACTTAGCCACCAGCTTTTGGCTGTGTGAATAAGCATGAAAGATCACCACCTTTAGTTGGAATAAACACGAAATCAGGTTGTAAGTCTTTAATCAAAACTGGAAAATTTTGGACAGCTTTACAACCTACAAAAACAAAATAACCTTCAACTGGAAACAAATTAGAAATTGGGTAAAGAAGTAATGGTTCATCATCAATTAAATGGTAAGAAGGTATAGAACAAATTTTAAGTGTGAATAGTCCTTTTGCCACTTCATTATTCCTTCCACCAATTGATTCAACTTGAGAAGGCATTGCTAGTCTTTTACACTTTCCTTCAAAATCTGCATAAGAAATACAAGTGTTAGGATAGAAATTATACTCAAAAAAAGGTAAAGATGATGAATGAACCATACGTAGTAAATGAGAGTCAAAGTTTGAAATTCTCCCTTCATGGTTGGTTTGAATTGATTCCCCTTTGGTATGGAAAGATTTGAATTGAAATTGTTCCATGAGGTGATCCCAAATAGATTTAATTTCTAAAATACAAACTCCATGAAAACTAGTGAATTGTACAAATGACGTTGAAATGGAGCATGGTATGATTAATTTCACTTGACTTTGCTTAATCTGTACAAATGAAGAAACACTAAATAAAGCAAAGGTAAGTTCATTAGAAAAACAATAAGCCCTCACATTTTTGCTCAAAATTAGCTCACTTTCTCTTTTTTCTTCCTTTTTACCACTCATCTCATCAGATTTTTCTATCTCTTTATCTAGCTTAACGCTCTCGATTGTTTCTCATTATCAACCTCCTCAACAAATGGTTCAATAGGATGAGATACTCCTTTGTTGGGAATAGGGTCTGCTACCCCCTTCTTAGAAAACTCACTTTGATAGCATCCATTTGACTCCATTTGTTTTTGGTGTAGAAGACGTTGATATGTCTCCCAAAATGACTCCGCATGAGGTGGTTCAACTCTAGATTTAGTCCTAGAAAATATTAAATGAACCTTCTTGTCATCTCTTGTATAAACCGGCTTTAAAGAGGTAGATTGCATGGAACCCCTTCCCTTGAGAGATTCGTTCTCTCGATGGAGTCGATTGTACAAGTCCGTAGTATAATGGGAGGGTACAAATCGTTTTCTCATCACTTGCTTCATTTCAGTCCAAGTGTCAATCGATTGTTCCCTATTTCTCCTCCTTGTGGCACATACTTGCTCCCACCAAATAGATGCATAATCTTGAAATTCAATAGCTGCAAATTTCACAATTTTCTCTTCAGAGTAGTTGTGGATTTTAAACACTTGCTCAACTCGTCTAACCCAATCCAAGTAAGATTCAGGATCATTTTTCCTATGAAAGGTAGGCATATTGGTCTTGATGGAACCAAGATTGTCATCGGTTCTCCTAGGTCGATCTTGACCTTCTCTCGCTTCCCTCTGGCTTTTCCTTGATCGAAAGGAGACGTTAGAATAATACCCCTCATCATCCTCATCATGATCAGCACTCTGAACACTCGAAACCCTATTGTGTGTATCTCCGGTACCTCGCATCGCAATGGCAGCCAACCGGTCGGATAATTGTGTCATCACCAATTCATGTCTCTCCGTTTGTTTTTGAAGAGTTTGGAGCACCAGTTTGAGTGACACGTCGGTCTCAGACGGTTCGGGCATCTTCCCCTCTTGAGACATATTGTCCAACCTGCAAAATAAGTGTATCCTAATCTACCTTGCAAGCACTCGTGTATCACTCAAGGAATCACACTCACTCTCAATTTTCCTTCTTGAAGTTCTTAAAACAACTCAAACTCTAAAAAATTTCAGAATTAATGACTCTATAAGTAAGTAACAAGACACAAAGCAGAATTTTGTAATCCTAGAAAAAAAAACTCTACCCAAAGCTGGAATTTTTTTTTGAGCTGCTATTTTGCTGAGTTTTTGGTCAGTATTTTGGAGGGTAAGTGGTGCTTTTGGGGTGTTCAAATAATGTACGAATCAGTCCTCAAATTTCAGAAAAATCGGCTCGCAAAGACTAGCTCAACCGATTTTAGAAACTCAAGAATTTAAAGGCGGTTTGGCTAAGGTGTTTGTGGTGGTTTAGGTTTGGTTTCGGAAACTGATTTAGGGGTGTTTGGAGTCTGGTTAGGTCATTTGTGGTCGTTGGAATTCAATTAAAATTGGAGACTCAAGAATTGGAAACCAATCAAGATTTGGAGACTCAAACTTTGGGAAACCAATCAAGATTTCGAGACTAATCAAGAATTGGAAATCAATCAAGAATTGAAAACTCAAGATTTGGGAAACTTGATTTTCTTTGTGTGAGAGCCGATTCCTTCTCTTCTTCCTTTTTTTTCTCCTTTTTTTTGTTTCGGCTCTTCAAGGAACACAAATTTAGGTCACAC
Source organism: Coffea arabica (assembly GCF_036785885.1). Classification (NCBI taxonomy): domain Eukaryota; kingdom Viridiplantae; phylum Streptophyta; class Magnoliopsida; order Gentianales; family Rubiaceae; genus Coffea; species Coffea arabica. The sequence goes on from NC_092312.1 coordinate 11,401,001, forward strand.
CAACAAGTTCAAGAAAAATGGATGAAAGGTTATGCAAATTTCAAGAAGACCTTAGTTCTTGATTTATTGTTCAAGAACTTTCAAAACAAGACTTGGTGGTTCAAGAACTTCAAGAATTTTGTTTAAGGAGTTCAAGAACTTCCCCATATTATGTTGTGGTGTCTAGGATTTGCAAGAATAATAACCAATACTCAAGAAATAGGTAAAACAGAATTTCAACAATACTCAAAAAAAAATTTCAGCAATACTCTAGCAACTTGGACACAAACAATATAAGATACGTGACTCTTTTTTTTTTTTTTTTAAACCCTAACAACTCAAACACAAGTATAACAGACTCAAGAAAGAAATTTGGACAGAAAAACACAAAAAGACAACACCCAAACAGATTTTTTTTTACTTGAATGAACAGTAACGTGAACAGTACGCTACAGTACGATGAACAATATTCGGTACAGTAACGATGAATAGTAATCGCTACAGTACGATGAACAGTAATCGGTACAGTATTTATTTATTTATTTTTTGACAAAAGACACAAACGAACAAGATATGAACAACTTCAATTAAAAGAGAATTAACTTGATGCTCTGATTACCAACTGATGAGCAACCCTAGGGGAAGACCCTCCTAGACCCTCCCAACTTTGTAATTATCAGAGTTGAATTTTTTCTTCCAATAGAAATTGAACTCGATTGTTCTCATGAACTCAAGACCTCTGACACACAAAGGTAATCAGCAACTTTAAGCAAATAATGATGGATGAAGAGACACCACGATTAGGGAACAAGTTCATCGATAAAGTCAGATTTGAATTCTAAACAATTAACTCAAGAATTCAAGAGTAAGTTCGATTAAGAACTTGAAGGAAAATTTCTTACGATTTCTGGTTGTAATAATCTCCTTTCACTCATACAATAGGTGTCTTTTATAGGTTAAAACTAGGGCAAATTCGACCCACATAAACCTGGAATAGGAATTCGGTCCGCATAAAGAGCCAGCTCTTTAAGGCTTCCCGATAAGGTCCAATAAGTAATAAAAATACTCAACGACTAACAACTACTAAACTAGGCAGTCTTAAAACAACTACCAACTAAGCTAACAAGTATGAGATCATTCTTTCACTTCAAATGTACAAGTGAACAAGGTAACTTCATGGTCCATCAAATCTTCAAACTTAGCTTGCTCCTTACTTATATGGTGAATGATCAAGGCTCGTAAAGTTTCCTTCACCTTCTTGGATCTTGATTTTGTCATCGGAATACCAATGTTGATCAAAGGATCCTTGACTCAAGGCTGAAGTTATTTATTACACACCCGTATCCGCATCACGACTGCTGATAAAAGAGAGTTTCCGTTCAAATCATGGGTAAAATTCAGTAGTGGTGCCCTCTCGTCCACTCGTGCGAAAATGACGGAGAAAATGCCCAGTAAAGTAAGAGTTAGCGTAGCGAAGGGAGATGTCCACCAGGACCAATGAGAAGATGACCATGATGCACGCAACTCTTGCGACGAGAATGTGGCATTACTCTCGCCAGGGAATCAGGAACCAAATATTACGAGCAGGGATAAGGACTCGATTTTAAACAAGTCTCCGCATTCATCTCCTGATCATGTGGAGAATGCAGCAACTGCCGTCATTGTTGTAGACAAAGACACAGTTTTTAATTCTACCACGGCACGCGTGGAAGGTCATGGCCTTATTAGGCAAACACTGGAGGACATTTCAAGCATTATGCTCATTGACGATGGACCTAACCGGGGCTCTCTTCTGCATTGTCCAGCCGCGGCCTCCATAGATGCCCACTTGAGTAGCCAGTTCCTTGTTTCGGTTCCCTTGCAAGTCGACAGCTCGCAACGTTGAACATGGAAGCGAAGGCAAGCTTCTGCTACTCAGGTAACCGCTTCTAAGTTCAAAACCAGCAATTCTAGGAAAAGGTCATCACTCTCGCTGATAGCTTCCAATTCGCCTTCAAAGAAACACAAGCTGCTGGATGAAGCTGATTCCACAGCCACTTCTGACCAGCTAATTTGCATTGACAACACTATAACGGCGGAGACTAGCTCCTCTAGCCAGTCCCGCCGAGGCCAATGAATATTATCAGCTGGAACTGCCGAGAGCTTGGGAACCCTCGGACAGTTCGCGAGGTCTGTAACATAGCCAGATAGAAAGATCCCAACATTTTGTTTCTCTGTGAAACTAAATGTACAAGTAGAGTAGTTGAACGGCTAAAATTGAAAATTAACTTCTTTGGAATCTCCGTTAATGCTGATGGTCGCTCTGGTAGGCTTGCCTTTCTTTGGGCTAAAGATATCGATGTCTCGCTTCTAGGGATCTCCCATCGATATATTGATGCAGTTGTCCGCGTTAACCCCGACACGCCACATTGGCGTATAACTGGAGTATATGAAGAGCCAGACACATCTCTTAGGCGTGAGGCATGGGCCAAGTTTAGGACTTTAAAGCATCGTTCACAGCTGCCCTGGCTTTATTTAGGGGACTTCAATGAAATATTGGATCCTGACGAGTTCGATGGAAGTGACCCTCGGCCACAATGGCAAATCGATCAATTCCGAGGTGCTCTCGCTCACTGTGACCTCTCCGATCTCGATTTTACTGGCCATCACTATACCTGGTTTCGAAACACTAGTTCTCACCTTGCAGCTAAAGCCCGCCTTGATCGTGCCTGTGCTAACCCTGCCTGGTGCTTAATGTTCCTATGGTTTTCTGTGCAACATTTGTTTTCCCATGTGTCCGACTATAGGCCTATCATGGTAGCAGCTACCGATCGACCCTCTGATTTTTCTACAAGGAGAAGGCGTCCTTTTCGCTTCGAAGCCATATGGTTAAAATCTGAGAATTGTGCTCGTGTTATCCAACGCCAATGGAATTCTAGCAAGGAGGTTCCCCAAAATCTTAACAACTACAAGCTGGGTTTGATGCACTGGAGCAAAGCTTCATTCGGTAATGTCAAATTGGAGATGGAGCGGCTCAAGGAGCGCATCGATATCCTTCAACAAGGTCCTATTTCGGATACTTCAAAGTTTGAAACTGGGAATCTTATGCAAAAACTTGACGAGCTTCTAGACTTAGAAAATGTGAAATGGAAATAGTGGGCTAAGCAGCATTGGTATAAATCTGGGGACAGGAACACCTCCTTCTTCCATGCCTATGCGTCCAAAAGGCGAGATACTAACACGATCAAAGGTCTTCATAACTCGGATGGTTCATGGTGTGAAAACCCGAAGGACATCGAGGCAATTATCCTTGATCACCTTGGCAAACTTTTTGCCCATTCAAATCAGTCCGAGAGGGATATACAAGCTGTCATAGAACGTATCCGAGTCAAGGTAACACCAGAGATGAATAGGCGCCTTTTCGAGACTTTCATGGCAAAAGAGGTAACAAAAGCACTCTCCCAAATGCATCCTTGCAAATCCCCTGGTCCTGACGGCTTTAGCCCTATCTTTTTTCAGAAATTCTGGAATATTGTTGGTCCTGATATTACTCATTTTATCTTACTGTTTTTGAACGAATGCGTCTTTGATAGATCGATTAACTTTACGCACATTGTTTTAATTCCAAAATGCAAGAATCCTTGTAATGTCTCCCAATTTAAGCCAATTAGCCTTTGCAATGTCATATACAAACTTTCCTCTAAAGTGCTAGCAAATAGGATTAAGTCTTTGTTACCAAACATTATTTTCACATTCCAATCTGCTTTCATCCCAGGACGGTTGATCACTGATAATGTTTTAGTTTCATATGAAATGCATCACTTCATTAAATCTAGGTCCAGAGGGGGTGATGGCTTGATGTCGATCAAGTTAGACATGAGTAAAGCTTTTGACAGAGTCGAATGGAATTTCCTTATTCAAGTAATGTATGCTCTTGGTTTTGATGCCCGTTTTGTCTTTCGGATCCAAAAATGCATTTCTTTAGTCTCCTTCTCGTTCATTCTCAATGGGGTCCAAGTTGGGTTTTTATTACCACAAAGGGGGCTCAGGCAAGGTGACCCTTTTTCACCTTACCTATTTATTATTTGTGGAGAGGCCTTTTCTTGTCTCCTGCAGGAATCCACAAGATGTGGCAAGTTGAAAGGGATTACAATAAATGCACAAGCTCCGTCAATATCGCATCTTCTATTTGCTGACGATACCCTTCTCTTTGGACGTGCCTCTCTGGAAGAAGCCGTATCCTTCCATCAGGTCATCCAACTATACGAAAGAGCTTATGGGCAGTGTGTTAACTTTGATAAATCTGCAATTACTTTTAGCCCCAACGTAGCACAGGATGTTAGAACTACGATTTCCCAACTCCTATAGGTGCCAATAATTGAATCGCACGAGAAATATTTGGGGCTCCCGTCAGTGATTGGGAGGTCCAAGTCTCAGATCTTTGCGTCTATAAAAGACCGTGTCTGACAGCGTTTGCAGGGCTGGAAGGAGAAGAGCTTGTCTCGGGCTGATAAGGAAGTACTGCTTAAAGCTGTTGTCCAAGCCATTCTTACGTATACTATGTCGTGTTTTCTCCTCCCTGACAACATCCTAAGGGACATCCAATCCATGGCTGCCGACTTCTGGTGGGGTGATCAGTCAGAGACACATAAGACACATTGGGTCAACTGGAATAGATTATGTATGCCCAAAAATCAAGGTGGATTAGGCTTTCGGAACATGAAAGCCTTCAACTATGCTATGCTAGGGAAACAAGCTTGGAGGATTCTTACTACACCAACACCCCTTCTTCATCATGTCCTCAAAGCCAAATATTTTCCCACGACGGATTTTCTCTACGCGACGTTGGGATATCGTCCTTCATTCACATGGCGAGGAATCCTTGAGGGATGGAAAGCCCTAAACATTGGTTGCAGATTACGAGTAGGCTCCGGGGGCTCTATTCGTATCTGGCATGATCGTTGGCTACCCCGTCCTAAATCCTTCTGAATCTGCTCTCCTCCCCGGGTATTGAGTTATCATGCTCGTGTTACAGATCTTATCCATCAAGACCTCCGCAGCTGGAACACCGCTTTTATTGACGGAATATTCTGGGAAGAGGAAGTTTCTTTGATTAAGAGCTTGCCTCTTTCCAAACACTTGATGAACGATAGATGGATTGGGCACTTTACACAGAATGGCAAGTTCTCGGTTCGAAGCGCTTATCATGCAATAATGGATTCTGACATCCTTGATGTTGGTCAGACAGCGCAAGCATCCTCTAGTGCTGGGAACGATCCAGTTTGGAAGAAGCTCTGGTCATTTGATGTCCCGAACAAGAAGAAGCATTTCCTCTGGCGTATTTGTCACAACTCCCTCCCCACACCAGACAATCTCCAAAAACGAAGGATACCTGTCGAGAACATATGTTTGGTGTGCAATGAACCATCTGGTGGCTTAACCCATCTTCTTTTCGAATGTCCTGTCTCGGTTCAAATCTGGGCGCTTAGCTTCCTGGCGAGGAAAATCCGGGCTTGTTGTCAACCCTTTGCAGCTGCTTGGGTACGGGAGATTCTTGGAAACTTACTACCTAAAGACTGCGAGGATTTTGCTGTTCTCAGTTATGAAATCTGGAACAACAAAAATGACGCTCTCTTCAATGGTAGGATTCAGGATCCCTTAACTTTGGTTAGCTATGCTCTTAATAGTCAGACAGCCTTTCGTGAGGCAAACCTCCAAGCTGCGCCCGTCCCGTCACCAAGGCCTTCTTCCCTTTGGACTCCGCCGCGCGCCCCCCACTTCAAAGTCAACTTTGATGCCTTTGTATCCACAATTCACCGTGTTGTTAGGATTGGTGTGGTTATTCGTGACTGTGAGGGCCAGTTTATTGCCGGCTTATTCAGGAAAATCCCAATCCAAACTAGTGCAGACCTGGCAGAGGCTCTTGCTGCAAGGGAGGCGGTATCGCTGGCTAGAACTTTGATGATTCCAAGCTTCATACTTGAGGGGGACGCGTCCTCAGTGGTTAAGCAGATTAGTAGCTCAGATGAGATTCTCTCTGACCTCGGCACTGTTATAGAGGACATCCGTCTTTCCTTGCTCAATCTACCCATTTTGAATGTAGTCTGGACACCTAGAGAAGCAAATAGGGTTGCGCATAGTTTAGCACAGTTTGCTAGATCTTCCAGTCTCTCTGAATCTCTCTGGAACTTCCCCCGACTTTTGCCAAATAGTTGGTGCTGGACGATATCCAGCAATCTAATTAATACAACCTCTTTTACTTTTTCAAAAAAAGAGAATGGGAATGGCGTACTAGTACAGCAAGAAGTAGGAAAGGCACACATATGATATGGTATCTACAAACTTTTTTAGATTGTTATTTTTTCCCAAAAATTTTTTTATGTTTTATTGAATGCATTTTTTAATTATTTTGTTATTACATATACATTAAATTGTTACAATATATATTTTTTTAATAAAATTTTCAAAAAATAACAATCCAAATGGGCTTATATTTGATTGCATGACAAAAGAAGTGGCGAAAAATATTATGGAAGTAAAAGGAATGGAATACTCTGAATATAGGAAAATAATAAAACGTCAACGCGTGCAAGTAAGTATTATAGCTAAGTAACTCATATAATTTTGTTAAGTATCCATACATGGAGACCTTGCTTTGGCCCATGTCTCATGCTGTTTCATGAACAATGAAATGTTTCTGTATCCCGTATCCCATATCCCATCCTTTGTAATTTGTTTATTTGTTTTTTCAACTTAAGTTAATGGGTGCTCAATACAAATATCCAAACTGCCCAAAATATATGTGAGTTTTTATTATCTAATCCAAAATTGACCCAATACTCAACTTACCCCAACCCAACCTCTCAAATTAGTAGGCAGGTTGGGTGGGTTGTTAGATTTTAGGTATAATTGTCAGGTCTACCACAATTGATCATTGGAGGTTGAGAGATCTTGGACATTGCCATATAATTGTTCTAAAGAAGCATATACGTTCGTGGAAGTACGCGGACATGGGTAGTGACCCAGTCTGTCTAGAAACCACATTCTATAAGCCACCAGCCCACCGCCTACATCTTCATGAAACTATAAAATATTTGCTTACGCTAGGGGGTTTGCCCGCGCTCAACACGGGAGTTTTGACCTGTGGGCTAGTTTTTGTGTGTACATTATAGATGTTGACGGTGATAAGTGTACTTGTATCGGTTATAGTGCGTCACAAAGCAGGATTGTGAGAAAGGAATCGTACAAAATTATAATTCTAATCTATGAAAGCAAAAGAACCAGCAAATTATATAGCAGTGACAATAAGGACACCATATTATTATAGATGGTTTTAGCAAATGCATCATTGTCTGGGTTGATAATACTGATGGTACAATAGAGTTGTTAGTTCTAATCAATAACAATTTAATTCCAACCAACAAATGCAAGTGCAAAACAATGATAACAAATTAAATACTCAAACCAACAGCTTTGTCAAGTAGGCTAAATAAAGCATTAAAGTTAATAAAGCGCAATTTGCAGAGATATTGCAAGGCAGCTCAAAAGCACGGCAATGATACTTGTATTGACTGCAAATGATCCTTCACTTGCTGCATTTACACTCTTCATCGGTTACAAAAGTGGGTTTCCAAGCAGGCTGCATTAAAGCTCTCTTCAACGTAGTTTTATTACTCATTTAAGTGAATTCCATTTCAGGTACAATTGAGCTCCAACTCTATAATTCGAATGCCCTTCTCATCTCAGGACACTCTCCAAACGATCCTTCATCTTGCACATACTACAACTCACTTAAATTGAGTCCAATTACTTATTTGTGTGGTTCCTATTCTTCATCGAAGTTGAATTGCAATCCTGTGGTTTCATCAGCTTTACTAATGGACATTTTCCCATATGGGTGTGCTAATTCTTTTCAATCTTCAGTACAATAATAACATTTTTTGAGCAAGCAACATCGTTGTGTACGTATTGTTATCTCAAGCTTTGTTTGGGGACGGGTCAAGCAATGTTTTAGTAGTCCATCAAGAGCAAGTAATATCGTTTAGTAGTGTCAGCTTTTGAAAATTGGCGCCCTGCAGTTTGGCCGAAAGGTGGTTGAGCCTGCGTATTAATTACCTGGAGTCGGAGGATCTTAAAAGTATGAGACAGCAATCTTGAAATAACACGAACTCACAAAACCCATGGAAAGAATACGTAATTTGTTTTATCAAACTGTTGCAATCTATTTGAGTTTGCCGCCGTGCTACTATTACTCTCAGTTTTTTGTTGTTTAAAAAAGGAAAATAATTCTAAATAATGACCCAAACGTGTAAATAAAGTACAAGCTCAATCTATTCTTTAGTAATTCAGTCAAAAGCAGGACGAAGTTTGATGTTGAATGACTCAACTCGAGTAAAGTTTAAGTAATATTTATTTGAGCCAAGCTCCAGCACGGAAGTGTTAGGTTTGAAACCTGGGGCTGGGTGAACTCGATTGAGCTTTGGTACGTATTATTCTTTTGTTCTTTATTATTTTTATTCATGTGAAAGGTCTATTATTTATCCCTCAACGTCATGATTACTTTTTTACTCAACCTTCATTGGCAAATTAATCTAGGCTTGATCGGGCTTGAACTCGAATTTGATCAAGCTCTCAACTGGTTGTTGAATATTACTTCAGTCAAATTCAAATATGTTAAGAACACCGTCAAGTCAAATTCTCATGCTCGAGTTACATCATTACACGAGCTGGAGTCCAGACTCGGGATGTCCCATTTTTACTCATTCCACTTACACCCTACTGGAAGCCCCTTCCTACCAGATTTGTTCCAGAAGAACTCATATACCATGCCCATAGTTTTATCTCAGCATACTTTACCTTTTTGGTATTAATACACGCCAATCTTGGTTTCAGGTTCCTTGGTATTTGTATTCCGTCCATATATCATGCATGTGGTGCATGCTTACTTATCTTTCCGATCTTTTTTTCTTTTAGAGATCTATGTTGGTTTAGTATGGCCAATTCAAATTCAAAATCGAGAGTTTGCAGTCAAGATTTCTAGAACTGTACCCTATATTGCTAGAGAGGCAACTTTATTTTATTATGGGTAAAAAATAAAAAAGCCCTCTGTGGTAAATCTAATACACAGAAAAGTTCTCCATGGTTTTAAAATATACAACACGACCCCTCATTCTTTGAACTAAATTGTAAATGTGACAGAATCCATTAAACTTAACGGAAATGAACAAAACGACCAAAATATCCTGATATAATTAAGCAAAAGACAGCTCAAAAAAATCATTTGTTTTATTCTTTAAATAGAGAGAATTGAGGGTTAACGGGTAGAAAAGGTATATTTGATAAAAATTAGGTATAAATTTTTTTTTTTGGTTTCAATAAGTCATTTCAGTTAAGTTCAACGGATTTCGTCACCTTTACAATTTAGTTCAAAACATGAGGTGTCGTGTTATATATTTTGAAACCATACGAGACTTTTCTGTGTATTAGACTTACCACAGGGTTTTTTTTGTTTTTTACCCTTTTATCATTCATAAAAACCTATATGAGCTATGGTAGCAAAAGAATTTGAAGATATTTCCAATCGAGAAGCAGAATCCAGCTTGCTTTTGTTTTAGACACTCGCTGTCGAGAAGCTACGATATGGGAGGAAAACTACAAAGCTTTACTCGTCAAGAACAGTTAGGGCTTAACGCACCAAACCAGGAGACTTTTCCGCCTTTTTTTTTTTTTTTCAAATGAAGTTACCAGAAAAGAGTTCTAAAAGTTTATATTCTCTCAAGTCTCGTACACCTTGACGTGTCAGAATAGAACAGCCCAATTTTTGGAGAAAAACAGTAAATAATACGTAAGTGTACATCTTAAAGATGAAAAATTACACGAAAACGTATCACTGGTCATGTTACAATTGAACATGTTATTCCTGTGCTTAAATCTAAGCATTCTGAGCAGGATCATAAAAGTGTGCTTCACAAAGAAGTTGTACGTACTGCTTAGAGCCATGAATCAAACCTGGCGGATGATTAAGGTTAAGCCGAGTATGGCAGTGCGGAGAAATAAAGTTTGATTGAGCCCCAGTTACTATTGAGATTCCAAGCTACAAATTTTTCTTAACCATCAACCTCGATTTCTAGATCTTCAATGTCAGAGCTCACCACAAAGCTGGGAAATGCTAAAGTTTAAGTCCCTGGACAGGCCAAATAACTACGTTAGCTGACCTTTTTTTAGGGGCTAGAATCTGACATGTAGTTTATCAAAAAATTCCCTTAATTCAGAATTTTTCCTTCGGGAGGATTCTTTTCCAATTTGAATTTGCAAATGAATGTTGACATAGCTTTTCCTTTCAGAATAATTATCCCTATTTTAAGCACTTTTTTTTGTTTTATTTACTGCTCCAAAGTCCAAAGAAAACTTTGAGGATTTTACCTTGGTGATCATATTTGACACGTTAAGAAGATTTAATTTGACCGACAACTTTGAGAGGTTATCAGACTTCAGATAAGGAAGAGTCATGTTCTTCAGAAGAGATGGATTCTTTAATACAAAACCTTTCCATTCATCTAGATCAATCCTGCCATCACCTCTCGTATCTACATCTTTGAATGTCTACAACATAGAAAAGTTGGAGGAATTTTAGAATGAACAAAACATAATCGTCTAGAGAATTTTCACCTTATCCACAATTATTTCAACGAAATGATCCCAGAGTAGGAGCTCTGATTCGTGCGATAGTACTGCTAGTACCATCTCCCTTAGCTGCCAGTTGATTTGATTAATTTGATAAGCATGATAAATCTTATATACACTGACAGTGTATACACTATCACCGTTAGATTCATAACATGTATGCAAATGTTCAATTTCAAATTCAAATTTTGTATAGTTGTCATTTATCTAATATTCAGTGTAGAAAAGATTAATCTTATTAATAAATAAAGTTTTCATATTTGCATTTGTTGCCAATTAAAAGGCGGCAATTTGGATGAGAGCAACGATGTACGCACATCCTTTTCTAGCTTATTACACTCCTTTAAGTAAAAATTTTTGTGCTGGTGATTAATCAGTGAAAACGGATATGCAAGACAGCAAGAAACTAGACGTGGTATGTGCATATCATTTATCTCTGACAGATTGTAGGAACATAGAAGTTAAAAAAAAAAAAAAAAAAAGAGAGGGGGGGGGGGGTTTCTGTTCTGTGCCTAAGAGCACAGGATAAGAGTGGATAATAACTAAAAATTAACGGATAAGTAAGGAAGTGAATAATCACTCCCTATTAACCTCCTAAATTTAAGTGAGCATATTTCTCTCACTTCCTCTTTAATATTTTACCCTTTAGAAAAATTTGATATTCAGTCTTCATTGATTATTCCAATGACCGAAATGGACGGAATGATGATCCACGATTTGAGGCAGCTGTTTACTCATCACTCTTTTTAAGCAGCTACTCATTATCTCATATTTTAGTTAAAATTAGCGCCATATGGATAGCGCCAATTTTCTGGTCTGTCTAACTTTTTTTTTTTTTAATTCTAAATGGAAAAGAAAGAATTGAGACTTCCTCCTAGGTTTTAAATATCTATCCTTAAGATACTTTTATCCTACTTATACTTCTATGGTTAGCTCGTTGTCAAAGATACTTTTTACAATGTTAGGAGGCTTGCAAGGTTTTTTTTTTAGCATTCAATGTCTGTTGCCAGGTAAAATGACAAAGAAAATATTTGTTGTATTTTTTTCATTTTCTGTATGATTTTAGTTATTTCTATTAGTCATTTTCTTTTGTATAATGGATGACGAATCTTGCGAATTTAATCTCAGGGCAAGTGTGGTACAAAATCAATTTGATTTGAATGAACTCTGAAGCTTTTGACGATGAATTTAGGCAAGAAGATGTTGAAAATTCAACTAAAAATATAACGCTTATTAGCCTTTTCAAGAAGATACAAGAAGATGTTGAATTGAAAATTTAAGATGTTAAATTGAAGCTTTTTTCAACATATTAGCAGTTTCCTCTATAAAAATATACAAAGTATTATGCCTATTGAGATAACAATCATAATTCCATTGCTTTTGAAATTCAACTTTTACATATATATTATGAATCAAATCGTGATAATATATACACTGTCAGTATATTCTCTCAATTAAGGCCGAATATCAAGTTTTGCTAAAAGGGTAAAACGGTAAAGGGACAGTGAAAGAAATATGCTCCTTTAAAGTTAGAAGGTTTAATAGGGAGTGATCCCACTTCCTTGTTTGTCCATTAGTTTTTGTTATTACCTACTCTTATCGCGTGGCACAGAATTGAAAAATCCATTAAAAAAATTTCAAAAAATGGAGGCTATTGGGACCTATTGTACATGCTGCAAGCCAACCTAACTTTGAGCTGATGCACAAATGCCGTTGAACTAACCTCTTGCTTCTCAATGTAACCATTCTGCCTAAGATCGTAGAGTCTGAATCCAACTGGTGGAAAACAAACAAAAATACATTAGCAAACGAGTAGTGGACCAAGTTAATTTAAAGATTTATTCACCTAAAAGAAAAGGGCAAATTTCACTTTACCCCCCTATGGTTTAACTTTTTTTTACATAATCCTCCTATGATTTTAAAAGCTATACATAACCCCTTTATGGTTTGAATTAAAATGTTAACATGACGGGAATGACCATTCGTAACGGAGTCATTTAAAATATTAAAAATACCCTCATGTAAAGTTGAAAATTATTTATTAACCAAAGGGGGTTATATGTATATTTTGAAAACTATAAGGGGGTTATATGATAAAGTATTAAATCATAAGGGGGTTATATAGTAAAATATAAAAGCATATGGGGTTAATGTGTCAGGTATTTATAAGGGCAATTTTGACATTTTTAGAAGTTCCGTTACGAGTGACTATCTCTGTCACTTTGACACTTTAATTTAAACCATGAGGAGGTTATGTATAACTTTTGAAACTATATGGGGATTATGTAAAAAAAGGCTAAATTATAGGGGGGTAAAATGTAATTTGCCCAAAAGAAAAATATGAAGCAAAACAAGAATACAAGTCTAAATTACAGCGTGGTTTATTATACAAAATGTAAACCTTACATAAAATTTTATCTTCTGTTGGTGCATTTGGGTGAAAAATACCCAGAGTTCGAACGAATTCACCAAATTCAATTACTCCATTGTATTTAATATCAAACAAATCAAATAGCTGCACAACAAAATACCATGGATTCAGTCACCACAGTTGCATAATCTTAACGTAGGAGAGTTGTTCAAAGTAGAATCAAGACTAGAGACCAAAGACAGAACCAAAACAGGAGTCAAAGGGCAGAACAAAAAGTGGAATAAGGAGGGAATGTAGAGAGCTTCAAAGTAGATTAATAGTAAAAGTCATGAAGAAGCAGCAGCTTGGTTGCAGCCTGCACCATGAACAATAAGGCAAAAGCAGCCAAATTTTATCCCCTGCGGTTTGATATATTCGTTGTGGAAAATTCTTGTATGGATTCGTGTCCTCTCGTTTCAGCGTATGCTCAGGCGAAGAATATGGATATAATATCGTTGGTAAGCCTGGAACAGATTCGTCAACTTGTACCTTCTAGAACAGTATAACGATTAAAATCTTAATCTCTGTAAAAATTAGATCCATCTAAATATTTTCCTACAACTTTTTAGGCGCAAGAAACACAAAATCACATAAAAGTTTATATATCATTTTCGTCGCAAAAGAAAATAAAATAGAATAAGATGAAAGAGGAAAGTTTATGGACCATGTAGCTTTAGAGTTGTTCCATCCAAGAATTTTTCATTTGCTCAATGATCATGAATTTCAACAGCTACTAAAGAAAAAGGTATTGAAAGACATACCCTGTCTGCAAATAGATTCTTTTCTAAGCTAAACTCTTCCTGAGAATGAAATTACATTCACAAAGCATTAGTTGACGAAGGCCCTTTCTTCCTTATGCAAGATCAGTACGAAAAATAAGTTGTGTGGCCAGAACTGATAGTTCGAAAGCGTCGCTTGTGTAACCTCACCGGTGAACAGAAGATACCTTGTGGATGAGCCCGTCATCAATAATGGACCTGCTGATTTTCTGAAACAGTTCAAATAATACCTCTACATCATTTATTGAAACTGCAAAAGTATCAGCATGTATAATTTATCAATACAAGCTCTAGAGTGTCCTAGATCACCTCAGAGTACTGAGTCAAAGTTTTACTGATAAGTGAATATTTTACTTTGATTTCATTTGATAAAGTGCAAGTTTTGTTGTCTTTTTAGGGGAGAATAGCCATGTTTAAGCCCTTTTAAATATAAAATTTCTTTAAGTGTTACTTAGTGAACTAAATGTACAAATGTATGGATTAGTGCGGGAACATATGGCATTTTGTAGGGAATGAGCGCATGGAACAATCTCTAGGTCCTCAATGCTATTTGCTGTATGGAGACAAGAGTAATGGAGCGCATTGACCAACATGCGCGCCTTATGACAGAGAGGTTGGAGAGGCATGATCAGCGTCTTTGTGCTTTGGAGAACCATTTCCAAATCCACCATTCACCTACACCGACTCCGCCTCCCGTACATAGTGAGAGTCAAGCTGCGTCCATTCCTGAACACAGAGGCGAAGTTGAGCAAGAAGCTCATGTAGAAGTCAGAGGAGAAGCAGCCTTGGAACTCGGCGGACCCTCAGCTTAATTTCCTTTGTTTTCTTTTGTTTTGGATTTTCTTTTGTTTATTTTTCTTTTAGTTAAGTCTTTTGGATTGTCTTACTCCCCTACTGTGATGTACTTTCCCCCCTGCATTCTAAGTAGATTTTGGGATGTTCGTGATATTCGCGATGTTCGTATTGACTGCTGGATCTCTCATGCAAATTGATTAGGGGAGTATTGTTTCTTTGCCCTCCTTTCACATTGAGGACAATATGACTATTAAGTATTGGGGAGGGTGTGGTTTTTATGGTTGTTAGTACATGTTAACTCTTTACTTTTGATGAGAAATGCTGGAAATGATTGTGAAAATATGCATTATGACTGAATTCTTGTTGAATTGTGGTTTGCTGACAAGGAGTTTCATCTATTTATAGGGAAAACTCTGCCAAGATTTTTCCGGAATCTTTTCCAAAATTGCACTATGACCCAAGAAGTTGATTAGGCTATCAAATTTCCCTAATCGTTGACCAAATGAAAATCTGCTTTAGAAGAATTCATTTCTCCCATGACTTGTAATTAGTTTTATGTGATTATGATTAATGTATCTTAGAAAGTATATTTAATAAAGTGGGAACAATTATACTTTTATTTCTATCTATAATGAAATCTCTCCCTTGACTTTAATTTACAAAGAGACGAGTGATATTATCCCTTAGTGATATTTTTTCTCTTTTCATGTTGAAAGAGGGTTGATTCTTAACATTGAAAAAAAATGTGAAGAAAGAGAAAAAGAAAGAAAAAAAAAAGAAGAGGAAGCAGCTATAAATTCACACCGTAAATTTAAGTACTGAGTAATCAGGAATCTTTATCTAAAAATGTTGATTTATGCGTAAAAAGGTATTTGGATGGAAAGGTGTGGGAAATTTGACGTTTAAGTGCTGAGCAATCGGGGGTCCTTACCTACAAGTGTCGATTCTCGCATCAAAAGGCACTTATAACGTTACAAGTATTGGTGATTAGTATATATTTGAGATGCCCTCGTTAATAGTATTTTGTGGAGGAAACAAATGAAATGGAAGATTCTCACTAAGGGATGGTAAGAATCGGTTATTTGTGGAGCCAAGTAGGGGAGAGAGATTGATTTGAATATGATAAAATTTAGGGATAATTGATTCCACTTTATTAAGTATGATAAGTATTAGATGCATTAAGAGGAATTGCATAATGGTTAAAGGATGAGTTGAGAGAACTGAATTTGATAAAGCATATGTTCTATTTGACACTTGAATTATTGGTTGAGTGTTTTGTTGGATTGCTTGAGGACAAGCAATGATTCAAGTGTGGAGGAGTTTGATAAGTGAATATTTTACCTTGATTTTATTTGATAAAGTGCAAGTTTTGTTGTCTTTTTAGGGGAGAATAGTGATAAGAATACATTTTACGTATTTTTAGTGTGTTTTATTAGTTAATTTTGGTTTGATTATTTAGTTTTATAACTAAAATAACTAAAATTTTGGTAAAAATCTACATTTTATGTTAAAGTGGCTAACATTGCATTTCTATTGATTTTTGTAGTAAAAACTTCATATTTTGTAGGTTTAATGATTCAATCATCAAATGAAGTGCATTGACAAGATATTTGGATGATTGATGATGGATTAAAGTGGTGAAAATAAAATATGAAGTGTAAAAGGAAGAAATGCAATTTGAGGACAAAAAAAAAAATCAAGAAAAGTCAGCTTTGACAACTCAAACATATTTTCGTATTTTGACTATATCTAGAGGTATACATATTGGATTGAAGTGATCTTTATACTATTTTGAAGCTAAGAAATAGGTCTAAATTCGGTATGAAGACATCAAAATCCAATTCAACCGATTACTCAGTCAAAAAGTCGAAATACCAAAATTCAACACTACTGTCCAAAGTTGAAAACAGGGGTTTGATCAGGTGTTAGTATTTCGGTCATATCTCAGTTTACAAAACTCTGATTTGGATGATTTTTAAGACATTGGAAAGCTAATTTAAAGGGCTAAAACTTTTGTGTTTTACACAAAAGCTAGTTCGACCTTCATCATAGAGAAAATTGCAGTTGAAGTGAAGCCAAAAACACAGAATTGAAAACGCGACTGCAAGCCACGTTTTGTGTAGGCGCGTTTTGTAGCCGAAATCTGCAATTTGTTCAGCTATTTCTCGTGTTCAGACTACTTTCCAACTTTAAGTTGCAAGGGAATTCGGTACACATGCTTCAGAAAACAAAAGGGCAAGAAAGGTAGCTTATTTTCAAGTCAAAAACATTTGTTATTGACTATCTTAACAATTTCAGATTTGGGAATCAAGTGTGGAAAGTTTGACCAGTGGAAAATGAGCTTTGGAGTAGTTTATATGCAGAGACATTTGGGAGGCCTGACATGATCATACGGGAGAAGCTAGAAGAGTGCAAAAATATAGTTCTTCCATTTCCTTAGTGTAGGATAGTTTAGCTAGTAGTTCATCCATTCTTGTATATTAACTAGATTATGATGAAAATGAAGATGAAGAAAGAGGAGTTGAAACTCATGTGACAAGAGTTATCTCTTTTCCAACTCTTTATCTTTTGTATTGAATTCTAAGTTTAGTTGATATGTAAGTTCTGGATTTTGTGTTAAATATGTGTCTCTAAAGTTTATGCCTTGGGTTTGGTTGAACTTTCTATAATTGTTAGTGTTTATTATCTGGTTATTTGATTGCTATGATTTGAGCAAGTTATTTAGCACTTTGGCTCTTTAAATCATGATTAATCTGGTACTATTGATTGTGATTATCTAAGGTGTTGTTTCTACAATGAAAATTGAGATTTAACACTAGTTTAAGAAGTGCTAAACATAGGGAGTACACTCACGAAAGTAGAGGTGCACCTATGTGGTTTTTAGTGATTCATTTCATGTAATTTCACTGAAGAAATGAACTTGTAACTAATTTCATAACTATGAGAATAGGTATGGATTAGTTATAAGTATAATTGATTCACTACGAAAGTAGGATTCAAATGCATAAGGAAATTACACCATAACTAGCCTAGATGTAGTACTCAATGATCCAAATATAGTACTTGCATGAGTAGTTAGGGATACCACAACGTAAGGAGTTTTTATTTGTTATTTTGTATAATTTTAGTAGGTTAAATTTGTTATAATTCATTGATAGTCTAAATAATAGAGAAACTTTAGTAACACTACAAAAAATCATTTCTTTCGTGACAAATTTTTCGTGACAAGAAACCTATTCGTTAGGAAAACCATGCTTTGTATGACGACCCGTCAAGCAAATGTCCTTCAAAAGGTGCTGCTACTTTAAACGTGTTTTTCTATTTATTTCATTGTCTAAAGTTACTTTCCCCACATCAATTCGTCAGGAAAAGTTTTCATTCTCCCTCCATTTCTTTCCCACCAATTTTTTTCCCCTCTTGGACCGAAAAGGAATTTAAAAGGACATCTTGTCCTTATGACATAGACACCAGGAAACAAAAAGCACTTTTCCCAAATCTCTACTTTTGGAACAACAACAACAAAGTAACACTTTCTCCAAATCTTCAGCTTGTCTTCATCTCCAACAACAGAGAACAACAACGAACTCCTTCGAACTTGTCTTCATCTCTTTCAACAAGAGAGACAACACGATGGTCTAAGGTGATGTAAAAATCAAATAATCCTTCAATTTTGTCTTGAATCAGCTCCCTTTCTCCAAATCCCCCTTCAATCTTGTGCTAGAAGCTGGTTTATGCTTGAGATTTCACCACGAAAGTTGGGAAATGCTTGCGTAGACTAAGTTCGATTCATTGGCGAAAGCAAGTTCCAATAGTTTGAGAGAAATGCATCCTTAACAAGACAAGAATATTAGTGATATTTAGCTAATTTATTCATGTTTAGGTACATTTGGTGGATTCTATACCCTAAAATATTGATGTTTAGTTGAATTACTTCGAGTTATTAACTTGCATTGTACTACTTTAGCATTTAGTTGATTAGTCTAGTTGAAATTGTTGGTAAGTTTAGATAATAAAGGGAGCCAAAAGCCTTAGTAATTCATAGTTGATTTTTCTGTGGGATCGATCCTAATTTTCTTATCTACTACGATGCATGACCCGTGCACTTGTAGTTAACTAGGGATTAGGTTAAAATTTAGAGCGCAGGTATAGACCTCGTCATTTACAATAATTCAAAAAAAAAAAGAAAAGGAAAGGAAAGAAAACACTTGTTGCCCACTGAATTTGATGTAATTTCCATGTGAGTACTAAAGAGATAGTTGATAACTAATGGGAGTACAAATCTTTTTTTTTTCATATTTGTATATTCTAGGAAAGTAAATGCCAAGAATTCTTTGATGTACATATGAAATATGAGGTAATTTTTTGAGATGAATGCAAGATTACATGACACATCCAATTTGAAACGAATGGAGCCGTCCAAATATGTCAACTAAGTAAAGCTAGAATTAAAAATGAACATCATCATGCATGTTTCTACAAATGCAGTTCAAGATTAATGCATGCAAGGTTCCCTGCTAGAAATATAAGGGGATAAATGGCTACCATATGCTATGCAAAGGAGGAGGAATTTAGTAAAGAGATGCATGCTCACAAAGTGTCTCAGCTGCAAGAACAGCAAGTTCCTCATAATCAGGGATTTGCCTGAGGGTTTTCGAGCAATAGGATCCCGTCTGTTAGAGATGCTACTTTCCAAGAAAACTCCTTCAAATATCTGCTACAGCATCAATTGAAAAAGGTAAAGCACCCTGTTGTGAAACTCTTTGGATTAAAAAAATGACAGGTTTCAAGCATTGGGATGAGCTGGGATTAGACATGCCCCAGACAGTAATCGATTATTATTATTATTTAGATAAATGTCTATTTACTGTTGCTATCAATTGCAAAGTTAGATTCTTTTGAGTTTATCTGTTGATTTTTCTTTTTCCATTTTTCACTCCTTCAAAACCCGGCTGGAGCATAGATTGGTTGAGGTCTCAATGTCGCTTTGTCCAGAACGGATTAGGGGCAGCCGGTTGGCCCTCTAGTTTCAACTTTTCTGTCCATTTCCGCTATGTTTTGGATAGGATAAACCGAAAGAAGGAAAGCGTTGGGAATGTATTGTCGAGGACTAAAAATGGTTCCAACAAGAAATTTGTACATGTGAAAAGAAATTGTCCTGTTTTTGGTTGAAAAGAAATGTCTCTTTCTCGTTCTGCCTTTTTTGAAAGGAATTGTTCATCTACCAAAGTACTGAGAAGATAGAGGAAAATTATAATATTAGTATAGATGCCAAAAAATGGGAGAAAAAAAATCATAAATTTTGTAAACGTAGTAGTGACTGAGTCACATTTTAATTAATTCAGAAAACCCCCTTTGTGAAACCACTTGTTTGTTCGTAAGGGGATGTAAATGCACTTGTCCTGAAACTCAGAGATCTGTTTGGTTATCAAGATTTGCACAAAAAAAGTATGCAAATTTTGTTTTACTTGTATTATAAACACAATTTTCAATTACCTTTCTATCATACATGCATTATATCACAAAAGTTCTACAATATTACTTCATTATTTAAGATAATATTTCTTAAATAATCTACCATCCAAACGGACCTGAAATTATTTCAAAGTCAAATTAAGGGCTTGAAAGAATTGTTCAAATACAAATTCTAGTTTCGTACGAGACACAATGTGAAAGGACATACGGCGTGTTCAAATATAATACCATGGGTAGCTCACGGGGTTGCTAAAACCAGTTTCTGAATTGGGCGTTAAAAAAAGTAGGGCTTGAGACTTGAGAGTTGAGACTTGTATTTTTTTCCCGCTTAGGAAAAGTATCGTGCTCAATCCTTCTCTTTCTGAAACAAGTATCTAATTTTCGAAATAATTGACCTTAGAAGAGAAAAGTAAAAATGGCGGTTTTGAAGAGAAAAAGGTCAAACAACAGTGAAATGGGCACTTTCGTCACAAGGCAGCTGCATCAAGAGAAACTCAGATGAATGATAGCTTTTTGGATTGGACTAACGGTCCACGGTCTTCCAACAATAGAGAGTGGAAATAATTTTCTTGGTCAAAGACATTCCATTCCAACCATTATAAAACAAAACACTCTTGATTATACTTTTCTTGCCCATTTAGCTTGGTTTCTTGTGAGAAAGGTCAGCTCCATCATGCAACAGAGCCAAATTCAGAACTAGAATCCATCAGCCTCTTCCACAAGAATCTTGGACAGCCTTTACCTAAAGGAGGCTAAAAAGTGATATTTAAAAAAAAAAAAAAAGAATGTAACATAATAATGAGTGCGGGAGTCTAAAACTCGTGAACTAGAATCCATTAGCTTCTTCCACAACAATCTTGGACAGCCTTTACCTAAAGGAGGCTAAAAAGTGACAAATTGCGAAATGTGGTATTCTAGTTCATGGAACGAACCAAACGATAACAAGTGTACAAGTGCAACTGCAGCTGCCTAGTTTGGCAGTTTGCACACAAATGCTGTAAGATATGTGCCCCGAAAATTCTGCGTTGAAAGAGCTCGAGACTGTATTTTCCATCCACAATCTGGAAGCCATCAGCTCGAAATTCTAACGTTAGCACCAGATTCTTTCAAGTGTGGTTCTTTGATTTGTCAGAAGTGTGGAGATAAAGCGAACTTTTGTTGGTTTTATTTTTCTCAGGGAAATGTATGTCTTAGGTTTACCTCGATGGTCAAATTGTCGATTCTTCAAAAATTGGTGTATTTAGTTGATTCTTGCATGATATTGCGATTCACTGCTGTACCTGAAATACCGTCAAGGATAACTTGACGCCTTCTAAGAGTTGAAAAATAAATCCTGGCGAAAAAAAAAAAGCAAAACATAGTTCAAATAATAGTGTAGCTCCCATGCCAGACATTCCTCTCCTAATATTTTACAGCAAGATCTCAGAGCAAGTATAACAATGGATAGGAGCAGAAAGCATAGAATCATATTAACCATTAATGCGCAGATTCTATCATTTTCTTCATGGAGAGGAAATGGAAATGAAACTTGCCAGCAAGCAATGATCACTGCTAAGTGCTACGCGTTATAGGAATTACCAAGACAGATCGGCTATATTTTCAGTTTCTTCTTTCTACGAAATTAATGTATGAAGTAAGACAACTTTCGTGGTTGCGACTGTGATCAGGACAGCCATTGTCTCAATGCTGTTAGAAATCATGTGTGAAAAAGATTAGGTGACATCAAAGGAAATCCAAGGCATACTATGGAAAAAGAAACACACGCTTATTTGATGGCACTTATTTTATAAGAAATCTATGCCAACTAGAACTGGCTGTACTATAAGTGTTGATTAATCAGCTTAGGCAGCTTTTTCCCGGTAATTGGCATCTCCAATAAGCATATAAAGCTATTAGCAATGCATTGATGCTTATGTTATTTGTTTATTTTGCAGCATTATATCTCATTAACCATAGAAATGCAGAACAGATGGAGAAACATTAGCAAGAATCCAATGATCAAAGATATGGATCGAAAATGATTGATTATCAGTTCAGTGCGAAGAGGATTGCTTGACACGATATAACTGAAATGCCTTTTGATGGGAAGAGTATCAGGGCTCTTTCTCCAAGTTCCTCAACTGCTTTGAGGGGAAAAATAGCGGAATAACTTGTCATAGTATCAAATTTCACAAAAACCTGGATTTCTTTGTTTTTTTTCATGGTGTTTAACTACTCTTCCCTCTGAGGGAGATCACCCATTGTCAACATTTGTGTAGTTCTCTCATAGTTTTATTACCATCAGAGTCCAGAGACAATCAGACAAGTCTGGCTGTTCCTTAATAGTTGCATAAAGTATTTGAGGGGATAGCTGGCGCTTCAAACAGAAGTGCAAGAGAGTTGCGCTTAGACCAAAAAAAAAAAAAAAAAAAAAAAGGTGCAAGAGAGTCTTTAACTACTGAGATCAGTCGTTTATTAGGAGAAGAAAAATGAATGTGTAAGAGTTACAATGGACACAGCTTTTACAACTATCTGCAGACACATTTACATTGTTGTCGAGATATTAAAGCTAATTAGCTACAACCCTTTGGCCGACTAGCATTATGAATTTTGACTTCAGATGAAGGGTAAGACTGTGCAAAATCTAGTAGAGAGCTAAAATGTAGTCTCCCAGAGCTTTTAAGGACTTGATTAATGGAACAAACTAATCGGAGAAAAACAAAAAGGAATCAATAAATGAATTAAATGAAGTCTAGTTAAAGATTGTGCGTATAAATTGCTCCACCCTGGTCTTTGTGCCTAAACCTTACGAAGAAGAAAACTTGTGTCTCCTCCAATACGTCCGGTCTCCTTCAACCTCCACCAAATTCTTCATTACCGCATCTGAGGCACTTGTTAGGAATTCTGACCAATCCCTATTCAGAAATTAAGAGCGAAAGTACATCAGATTTGTTTCTCCATATAGTCATGACATACATACATACATATATACATATGTGTGTGAAGAAATACGTATATATACAGACATACATAGACATCTGTGTGTTGTTTTAAGTGTTCTACCGCAGTGGGTGTGTGTGTGTGTGTGTTTTTTTGTTTTTTTTATTGTGGTACGTCTGTGTGTGAGAAGAAATACGTATATATGCATGCAAACATACGTAGATAGGTGTGTGTGTCCGTATTTTTTTTTCTGGTGTGTGTACCGTGTAGTGTGAACATACTAGCGCATGCATGTAATATTCCAAAGAACGTGAATGCTCACCCTGTTGACGTATCAAATGTGAGTCCAACTGTGTATTTCGCCTCCTCCAGAGCCCGGCTAAACCGCTCCAAATTCTCCGATGTACAGGTACGGTTGTCCATAACACGGAGTTCAGAAGGTTTTACGTTGCAAAAAATTGGTACAACCTTCTTTTTTAGCTCCATCATTAGAGCCAATTCGTGCAGGCAAAAGTGGGATTTGCAATAATTTGGTGAAAACACGGCCACTGCAACCTTGCATTGGTGAATTCCCACGTCAATTTTTTCGAACAATTTGTCGCCTGGTTTCATGTTCTTGCTGTCCAAAAAGGGGCTTACCCCTAGTCTTTTGAGATGATCGTAGAGCAATCCTGCAACATTTTTCTTCGTATCGATTCCTCGGTGATTGATGAACACATCACATGGTTTTTGCCGCTGATTAGGTGTTAGTATTTGATTTCGGTATCTGAAAAGCAGTTGGCCAGTTTTCTTGGCTGACGATGCTGTACGTTGCATGGCCCCAAGAAGAAGAAAGCTGAAAATGTGTAAAGTTTGATGGTAAATTTGTAATGAAGATTCTTGGGTAAGCTAGGCTAGCATTTATAGATTTTGAAGCTCTTATTAAACCACATTCGGATTAATCATATGTAAGATATTTCCAAATTGCTGAAATGTATACTAATCCAAAATAGACTTTGAGCAAATACCTGGTATTTGTTTTGACAATTGTGCGAAAAAGAGTAAGAGAGTTTGAATAGGATGACTGGAGTGATCAGAGGAACTTTTAATCCTTCAAACACGGTTGTTAAATAAATATATTTTATGTTATTCTGGCCTAGACTATGCAAAATCCAAGTAAAGAAAGGAGCTCCGGTCTTTTCATTTTGCTTGCTGCTTAATTAAGAAATAAATATTCCAACCATCTCTCCAAAAAATTTTCTTATTTTTGTTAATAATAATTTTTCTCCATAGAATTGTTTTTGCCGGGTTCTTCTTTCTTTCATCTTATGAGGGTTTTTATTTTGTATCACACTAGTTTAATTAATTACGGAATTAAATTCTATCATGAGGCCGAAAAAATCTTAACGTAGTGGTTAAAATTGAAATCTAAAGAATTAGAGATTTGAGATTCAGATCCTCCTACCCGGCCATTACTTCTTAAGGAAAGAAAAAATAAGAATTATATCATGAGACTTTTCCTTCGTTTCTGAATTCTTTGAAATCTTGTGACTATTTTAAACTGTTCCAAACTTGTCCTAACATTATGAGTCAAGCTAGCATTTCGGCTTGAGCTCTGAAATTTCTGTTCTTTTTCTTAATGTACGGTGTGCGGTGGGTGGTAGAATGTTGATATTGTCATAACTTTTGCATCAAGAATGTCCAAAGGGTCACTTTCACCTGAGGTGACAACCGGGTTCAGTATGAGAATCAACTTTCCTTAATACTTTTATACTTTGATAAGGGCCACTTAAAGTATTGACACGTATATAATTTCATTGGTAAGATTACCCCCGCTTATTTGCTGAATAATTGAGAGGTAAAATAGATTAAGTTAGTTTTATATATACTGTCGACAGTGTACACACTATCACAATTAAATGCATGATTCATATATAAACTTTGATTTTCAAATTCAAATTGAGATTATGTATCATGTATTCAAGAATTAAAATATACACACTATCAGCGTACAGAAAATTAATCCAAATAAATTACCCTCACCTGAAATGAGATTAATTTGTGTTTCAATACATCATTCCATCTACTTTTTCCAATCCTAAGTTGTATTGATATTTTTCCTTGTTCAGCATGGTTATCTGATATATCAATATCAATAAGAAAATGACATACGTAAAATGAGTAGTTTGGTTGGATTGTGATGTATCTAGAAGTAGGATGAAGGGTGTACTTATACCAAGTCTGCATCCAGAGACCTCTTCTCGTACGCATCAATTTATACATTTATATTTTTTCTAAAGTAAGACTTCATGTCTTGCAAGGAAAAAGAAACACTAATAATGTTTTTATCACATAGCTAGGGTGAGTCTTAAGAACCAAGCACATCATCTTTACAGGCCATGCCACATATTCCGAAGCAACAACCGTCAAATCATTAAAAATCCAGTGGTAAAGCTCATTTTGATGAAATAAAATTTAAGGTGGAGTTTTTCTCAATGAGATTATGGTAATTATGTGAAGTGTAGGTTAAGGCGGGGGAAAAAAATTGGTTACGTACATACACTACTGTTATTTCAGAACATGAGGAAATTAAAATAACCCTCAGCTTCTCCAACATTACATTAACGGAAAACTTGGGTGAATAATGTATAAAATACGTACCTCGGTGAAGTTTAATATACTTTACTTTCAAGGGTATTTGAGGTCACAACATGCACTTTTACGAGCATCCAGATAATTAGTTAATGGCCAAATTAGTGACCTGTGGCGACATTCAAAAAATATATATATATCGAGAATTTAAGGGGCAAATGTTTAACCGATGACCTCGAATCAAAATCCAACAATTACCTCAAATTTTGCAAGTTAATACTACTATACTTTTGCAAATAGCATCGTTTTAATTTGTAATTTTGCAAGTTGATATATATACTTTTGCATGGTTCTAGGAATGCTTAATTCCTTGTGTATATGCATGGGGGACGTAGACAATAATGTATAGGATAGGATAACAAGAACTGGAGTTTTTTCATTTCCCTATCCTGCTTGCTTACTGTCTCTTTTTTTTTTGGACTCTAACCTTCAAACTCATGTTCCTCCTTTGACCAGGCGTCTCAAAATCTGCAAGCCATCTTCCTCATTTGACTAGCCATCTCTATCCCATCATATATAATCTTAAATGAATTTCTTGAATATGATCTAATCACACTCGTGTCAAAAAAGAAAAAAATAATAATAATAATAAAATAGCAACAAAAAAAGAAAGAGATCAAGAAGGGAGAGGTTTTTTTGTAAAAAAAAAAAAAAAAGATAAAAATGTTATATTTTGTGAGTTTGAGGAGAAAAGGCTTGCACAACGAAATCTGGAACGGAAAACGGGATTTAAAAAAAAAAAGGAAGAAAAAGTTGCACAGGAAGAAAAGGTCGAAGCAGGAGAAGAATAAAAGAGAGTCAGAGGACGCAATGTGAGTGCTCTAGCGTCAAAGGAGAAATACGAGGAAATTTTAATTTGGTTTCAAAGTTTTAACAATTTTATATTTCGGCCCCCAGAGTATCTCAAAACTGTTGACATACCTAGAAATATTTTACAGTTTATCGATAGTCCTAAATTTTAGTGCTGTATTTCAAATAAATCTCCAAAATTAATTCTAAACTATGGAATAGACATTAAATCATATGAAATACTAGTTGATTATTCCAATGCTATTAGTATTTTCTTATTAAATTACTTTGAAACATCAAGCATGTACTAGCATACCTTACTTGATGTTAACCTATTGTTGGACATTTTACATAATATTTTAATTTTTAATTAAATTATATTAACCACATCATACTAACATCATCCAAATTTTGACACCAAATGAACCCATTAACACGCTGATCCCTGAACTCTACTGACTCATTGTTCGATTCGAGTTTCAAAACACAAAATACCGGTAACAAGTGTTCTGTTACACAATGGGGGTGTACCTTCATGCTACACGCTTTAATATGCTAACAACTATTCTCTTTAAGTCATTCAATCATACCGTGATTAAGTTGAACTCTTAAGATGGACATATATCAATGCATGAGCATATGACGTTTGTGTTAGCGTATTAGCGTGTAATAGAAAACCCATACCCCGCAAAATAGGCAATGGTCTGCGTGGTCTTTTTGTCAACGGATTGGATAGACATCATTTGTGCGGAACATTTGTCGCATCAAATTGATGGATGCAAATTCACCTAAAACAAGGAAAGATAGACCCCTCGGGGTTGGCTCGGATGGTGCTGGGGTGCCTTCTTAGGTCCTGGCACCGTGTGGTCACGGTTCGATTCCTGTTATCGTCTTGTATCTTTTGGGGGTGGGGGCACAAGCGAAGTGGGAATAGTCGGGTCCGGAAAATAATCCGTCGAATCTCGGATACCCATTACGTCAGAAAAAAAAAGAAAGATAGAGTAGACAATGGCGGGCCCGAAAATATAATCCGTCGAATCTCAGATACCCATTACATTAGAAAAAAAAAAGAAAGATAGAGTAGACAATGGACCGAATATAACGTTAAGAGTTAATGTCCTTTTATCGATTTGTTACCATCAAATTTTTCATTGAAAGAGAAGTCTTTGTAACCCAAAATCCAACAGGAAAATGGAAAATATAAAAACAAAGCAGGAATCTGACCGTTCAGAGGGGAAAACTTTGAATTTTTGACTTGGTAAAGGAGGAAAGAATTGTCATCTTCTTCTTCCTTACCTTCCGAAAACCAGTAAAAAGATGAGCACGCGAGACTTTCATTAGGGACAACTGGAACCACGTGGAGATTTTGGTCGTCTCGTGGGGTGACAATTCTGGAGCTGCATTTCGCGGCTATTGCGCTTGTCTCGTGGGAATAGTTACAAATTGTAAATCACGGCGTTTAAACAACGTTAGACAACTCAACATCTCTTATCTCTTGATTGCCAAGACAAGAAAATTCATCTATTGTTATTTTTAAAATGGTACACTCTTAGTGCGCACTTGGAAATTGCAATTCTTGACAAATTCAATTCTCACGAGGTCCGCCTACGCAAGCATCCACTTGTCGTCATTGATTGCCTCAAAAATATCACTTTTTTTTTTAATTTTATTTTAGGCTGTTAGCCAAAACTCTCACTGGCCTTTCCAAAATCAGTTGGTTGCCTTGTTTGGAAAGGGATTTTCTATCAAAACATCTCTACGTTTTTCGTGAATACATTTTTCAATCACTTTGTTTTTATTTTATATAAATTAAATTGCTACAGTATATTTTCTACAAAAACTTCAAAAAATTGCAATCCAAACACAACCAAAAAGGTTGACCGTGAATTCTTTGGATGACGCAGCCCCAACTAAATTTGAATAATTCTTATGTTTTTTTTTTTTTTTTGTGGTTGTAGTGGTTTTTCAATTTTCTTTCTCTGTTGTTTCTTATCCCAATTGAATTCAGAGTTGATTTTTGGAGATGAAAATGCCAATCAAGCCTTATAAGCTGATTTACCTCACCCCTCATGTCACCCCGCTTCCATTTGTTAGCCAAATTCGCCAGACACGCAAGTAGTTATAGATGAGCCCTTCTTTCAAGTCATCTTCGAAGTTTGAACATGGTTTGGTTCCCCTTATCTGCAGAAAATACACAAATAAAGTTAAGGCCCGTTCATGCCCCTCTGCTCGAATTTAGCTAGATTCTGTGTAACTGCAGAAAAAAAGCTTTAAAGAATTTAACGGTCGAGATCGGTCCAGTTGACCTTGAGCTGATCTCAGCCGTTAACCTAAAATTCAAATGAATGATCAGTCAAGGTGAACTTCAGGTCAACGGTCGAGATCAATCCAACCTGGACTGGACCAATCTCAATCTCAGCCATCATATGCTCTCTGCAGTTGCAGGAGACAATTCGGACCCCCTTTACCCTATTTATTGTTCTTTAGCTAGTTCGGTTGTTGAAGGTGTCCATGCCATACTCTCACAACGGGGTGATTCAAAATTTAATTTTCCTTCAAGAGAAAATTTGTTGTTCTTATCGATTACTGAATAAGGTAGTCCCATTTTAGTGTGAACTTATTTTCTAAAGAATCACCAAAACTTATTAAGATAAGACCAAGATATCATGCACATAGAAGTTGACATCACATGTACTAGGAGTGATTGCATGATAGACAACTTATGATGGCAACTTGTCCGTTCTAAAAGCTGATTTAGCACAAGGCTCTCAAATCACAGATGAGGGTGGATGCAAGTCACACCATACAATTAATGATTTAGATCAGGTCACACTAACTCCATACAATTAATGATACAATTAATGATTTAGATCAGGTCACACTAACTCCAATCAAATTCAACTATTCATTTCAAAGTAAAATAATAGATATATATATATATATATATATATGTACGTCTGTCTGTATACATGGAATGAAAGTCTTAATTCAAACCGTGTAAATATAGTCCAATCTAAACTATTGAATTTCTCGAATTCCACTCGAAAGAAAAAAGACTTGTGGCATTGCATTTTGAACCTTAATTGATAACAAATTTATATGTTAACCTGGCCAAACCCCATTAACGTTAATTGCAAATGTTTTTCACCTGCATTGAGATAATCGATCATTTGCAAGTGCGCATTACGAAATTGGATAGAATTTACATCAAAACACTCTCATGCAACTATTAGCACTTTAGAATAGTTCAACGTTCGCTATATTGAAATCACACATTATGACACTCCCAAGTAAGTATATTTTGCCAAGCTTTCCCTTGGTTGATTCATGGATGTTACACGAAAGTCAATGTCTTCAATTAGCGAGTAGCAATTAAAAGAAGGGGCACACGTCATTAATTTAGCTCTATTCCACCATTCAAGTTTGAGCTATGTGGATAAGATAAGGATTACACCATATGTCAAACCCATATGCATGCTGTGGACTTGCGAAGCATAAACATGGTGTCGATCGGTTTCTAATTTAACGCATTATAACTCGGATAGATTTTGACCCTCACAAAAGCATTAAATGCAGGTCCACGATCGTGATTTTAGAGGATTATATTATAGTTTTGCACGTCCTATTTTCTTCTGGCCCAAGGTTGGTGTATAGTTGTTGCGCGTATAGATGGACTCGTTCTTGAATGAAGGCACCAGCGTTTATCATAACAGAGAAAAATAATTAATGGTCTTTGATTTTGAGTAATGACTTGGTGGGGCTTTCAGGGTTGTATGGTCGGATCCGAAGTAGATTATTTGACTAATTTGGCGCCCACCTGATCAGAACGTACTGTGGGAAAGAGTAAAATAGAAATTTTCTCTCTCCTTTAAGTGTTAAATTTGATTAATCCGGTCAAGACCTTAATCATTCTGAAATTCATCCGTACATGTCTTCTTCGAGCCAGAAGATACTAAGATGAAACTCATTTTGGTACAGAAAACGTGCCAGCCAAATGCCAGTTTGCTCCAGTTTGTTAATTCCGATCATCATCACGGGTCAGGATATGTTCACGAGATCGCTTATAAGAGTTCATACAAATCATCTACTAATATAAATTTCACATCAACAACAGAATTCAAATCCACTATATTTTGTGAAGAAGCAACTCATTCTTGCTAAATGAATCAATTTCTGTTGGCCAGGAGACCAACTTAGTTGCTAAAATGTTAATTAGATATTGTTTCTTTCATTTAAGCCTTCTCTTTTCTCCTCCTCCTTTCTTAGAAGGCTTAGATTCTCCTTTAAAAAAAAAAATAGTACATGAAATTTAGTTGTCATATATGTTACTTGTCCAAAATATGAGCTATAAAATATTCAATCTCTAGCATTAAGAAGACTGATCCAGTTATTGAGTTTGGCTTTTTCATAAGAGAGCTCGTATTGAATCAGTAATTAATAGATACAAGTTTAAATTGAAAATTACTGGTATTTATGGATAGGATACGTATTCTTGCATGCGATATTCATTGTAAATTAATCCATGAATAATCGTGTTATTGCAAATACCAGTTCAGAAGAATCAATCATCCGATGTATTTATATGATGAGTACTTTCTGAATAATGCAGTTGTATAGGTAATTCATCCATGCAATGACAGTTCTACATAAGCGTGGGTTATTCACGCACGTTTTATTGAAATTTTCGACCAAAATTACTTGAAGCTGAAGTTTCCTTACGGGAGCCTTTGTTGATTTCCAAACATTTTCGACCAACCACGAGTAGAGGTTCTGGTTAACATCGGCGGACTCTACAGAAATCAAATTTGTCTTCTCTTTATCTTTACAGAAAATACGATGGGAACAGAGGCTGCTTCCACATTGCCAGCCATTCTCCGCGACGACGAAGAGGTTTTCCAGCAGCTTAGCACGAAGCATCCACCCGACGGCCGGTTCCACATTTCAATTTCCAATAGAAATACGTGTTTTTTTTTTTTAAGAGACGTTATTTATGCTTTATTCTTATATGATGTCTGAGGTGTGAATCTTTTATTTTTTTTTTAAATCTATTTTGTGTTATTCTTAATTGCTTTTGATATTTTGATTTTTAAAAATCTACTTTTAATTTTTTTTTTTTCCGATAACGTGCTTAATTACCTTTAGAAATCAGCTACTTAGGTAAGCCAAGGTTATCAAGTACTGTAGTATGAAACCGCGGAAGGGAACGGTCCTGATGCATGTGTTTGAACTTCAAGAACTGATTTTTTCTATTACTGTTTCCTTCACCAACCAAATCTATAGCAAATGTATTTGTGTGTGTCAGTGTCTGAACAATGCTTTCATGTTTTTCTTAATGGGTTTTTCCTCATTGTTTCTGGGGCAATCCGAACTCAAAAGGATCTAGCAAAGAAATTAGAAACATTCCAAGCAAAGAAATTATTTGGTTGTAGACCTGTACGTATTACCGCCGTTCTTTTGAGTATAATATCCTTCTATAACAAAGTTTGAGCTCCGGCCAAGCACCAAGAAGTTACACTAATTTTTGGGATACACTGAGATTTCTGGTTATTTTATTTAGTTCTCTTGAAGTTTCAAAAACTACGAGTTGGCTGCCCAATTTTTTTTATTTGAATCAATTCACTTTCTTGATTATCCTTTTTTCGATTCTTTTAATTAGAAACGTCCTTATTGGTCATCTTGGGTGCATTTGATAAAATTGATATTTGAAATTTGAATCCAGTAAATTATTGAATTATTAAGTACTAAATTTAATACATTTGACTGCACATCACATTATGTGATAAATGAATAATAACTTATCACTTATTTTTAGAGCAAATTTTGCCTAGAAAATTCAATACGACTTAATTAATTCAGATGTTCAATTTTTAGTTATCAAACGCATCTGAACATATTAAGATCTGAATCCATTAAATTTAAGTGCTGAATGAAATTATCAAACAGGACTTAGTGTTGAAGAATTAGAAGTATAAGCATGATAATTCAGTGACATACTATTTCAGTCATTTTTCAAAGATTTGCCTCTTTAAATAGGAAATATTTTGTGACAACCACCCTCTTGGACATGTAGAAACCACCATAATCTCCTCCTTCGCCTCCCCCACCCCAACCCAAAAAAAAAAACTCCAAAAAAAAAAATAAATAAAGCTACATGTAAAGGTAGAAGACTCCAGACCCCAACCCAAAAGTTATTTCCAGAAAAGGGCACGCACTCTCAGTGCAGAAATGATAAGAAACCCAAAGTCACATGAAATTAAGACGATGAGGTGTTATGTCCCTCAGTGTCCATCATGTTACAATCACAAATATTCCTCCTTTTCCGTAAATTTAATTAGTTATTAGTTGTTAAAACCCCATGCCAAATATTGGAAACAAAAAAAGGAAAATTTATTCTTCCAGACAATTTAAAGCATGCTGAAACATAAATGGTACTAACATAGCTTGATTATGATTATCCAAACAAAGAAAAGAAGAAAAATGGACCGCAAAAAGTACGGATTAAACGCGGATTTCCCCTAAAATACTCGAAGATTCTCTTGTCGCAAATTGACTCTCATTTTCTCTCTTGTGGAAACAAGGAGAGAAAAAGTCACGTCCATGCGCACATTCAAGACCCAACCCTGCAACATTGGATGCACGTTTGATAATATCATTATTATATCTCTTAATATCTTACGGAATCTGAATACTCTTCTGGTTAAGAAGCAGTAAACTGTTGAATGTTCTCCCTTTTTGGTATTTGTTTTTTTTTTGCCACTTGTTTATGTCCTGCATTTGTTTCTTGTTGATTAAGGAAATCTTGGTTTTGTTTTCAAACCCCAGGTGGATGACCTTGTATAGTAACCTTAAAGTGATCACCTGAATATTGTAGATAACGACTACCACCATTACAATAATTGGTTTCCTGTCCCTGAAGAAGAAAACTAATACAAAAGCTGCCTTTTGCCGTTCATGGCATCAGGGGCCTGGTGCGGCGTGGCACCCTTCCTTTTCCGTAAAAAGCTTCCAGGATTTGAGGTGTGTTTCTTTATGCCTAAGCTAATTCTTGTTTACGCATTCTCCTTTTCAGCCTCTTTTTCTTTTTCATGCATGCGGAGGTTTGCGGTTGGTTTTCGTCATGTTTAATTCCATTGGGGCTTTCTCATGGTTAACCATCATCTGTCAACGATATATCTGCAAATGACATTCTGGGTTCATGATTAGCTGTTGATTGTGATATATCATCTTTAGGTGCATAGCATATCAATTTCTGGTCAGATCTCATCTTTCAGTGATAATTGGTTATGAGACATCTCCACACATAATTAGTTTCCAACTAAGCAATTCACGATAACTAGCTGTATGGCATCTTCTTCTTCTTCTTTTTTGGGTGTAGCAATCCCATTATTGTGAGACAAATTAGAATATCATGCCTGAATTATGTTTTGATCACGTTGAACTCCAATCTTCTTCTCTTTTGAAAGTACTTTAGTCTGTCTAATGCAATTTCTTGAGCAAACTCTTAAGTTTATCAACTCAACAAAAGGTTTATGGCCGTGAAAGTTGACGTGGTGCAAAAAAGAATGCAGCCCTGGTTACTTCCAAATTTTCAAATATAGACATAAACCATGCTAAACAAATTATAAAGCAACAATAGATTATGAGAAATTGCGAAGAAAATATGTTTTGAGGTTTACTTTATTTGGCACGAAATTTGATAACGTTTCAATGATCTTAGTCATATGAAGTAAACAACAATAAGAAGGCAGATCTGCAAAATGGAGGAAAGTAACAAGTATATGCCTGGAATGTTTACAGGGTAAAGAACAAGCAAGTAAAAGCTCTAAAGCATCAAAAAATCAAAAACAAATGAAGAATACTGCAGTTGTCAAGTCACGCGGGGTTGCAGGGAACTTTGTAAAGATGACAGATATTCGGACGAAGGTTCTGACCTTCAGGGACTTGCTTGACTTATCTCCCTGCATTGGCTCTGCTTCTGTGAATGAGGTAATCTTTGATTACGGGTTTCGTAATTGTCTTTCTTCATAGAGCTCCAGGTGTCCATGACAAGATCAGCGTTTGCAAGTTGACTTCTGAATTCTTCTCATGTCTCCTGATTTTCTCTGCAGCTACTGATATGGACACTGCAGGATCTCCATAGACTATATCCTTCCCTTAAACCAAGCATTCCAGTATCAGAAATCGAAAGAGCATCAACAGATCAGGTCATCTTTCTGCTCGTTTTTGTGGGGTGTTTTTGCTACCTTATCAATCACAAATTCTGGATTCAAATGGTTCACTTGGCAGACGTTTAGTGTACAATAGAAAATTAAGATTACCTAATGAAACAGGTACTACGCTGCTTCTGCGATTTCCTGAAATCACTTGGAGACTCGTGGATTAACAATGGTGAATGGATGGTTAAATGCAAGTATGATGCCTCTATTAAGCTGAACCAAAATGATCTGGAAGATATTGGTATGTTGTACATAAGATATATTTGGGAAATATTTCTTACCTGATCAGCATTGACAACAATTTGCATTTGCTGGAATTGAAACAGCACAGTCCATGCTTGAAGACATGAACAAGCTAGCAAGAGAAAGGATGTTTGATATGATGGATGAGGATGAGCAGATGAATGGATATAGTCCCTCCGAGACTGCATTTGGGAAAGCCTTGTCAGAGTCCTATTCAGACAGTAAAAATTCCCTTTCCAGTTCTCCAGCTACTCCAACTTCAGTCCTTCAAGATATGACCAATATGTTATCCAAGGGCACAAAGCAATCCTATACTCCACCTCTTCTGCTTCAACTTAGAGTTCAAGCAGTTGAAAAACTGAACCCCATAGATATAAAGCGCCTGTCATTCCACATGCTTCCTCATGCAGCAGCTCCAGATCCTAATTACCCACTCCAGAAATGTGAAACATTTGAGGGACGACGGCTGGAGCTGGAAGCAAAACATGAATCTGTATCAAAAGCAGCAGGCACCAATGAGGTTAACCAAGATTTTGAAATGGAAGAGGACACTTTCGACGTAGTAATGACCAATTCAGATGAGTCGGCAATTGAAGCTGGAAAAACTAGGACTACTAATGAAAATTTGGTAACTGGGCCAGTCCCTTGCACCCCAGCAAAAGGAGATATTGATGTGGTTCCACCACCTACTTCACTCCCTAAACTGAGATCAAATGTCTCTGAAAAGGAAAATACTCCACAAATTCCAGTAGAATACAAATTACCCCTAGATAAAATAGCCTCACAAGGATCAGCAGCACCACCACCCCCACCTCCTCCTCCACCACAGATGTTTCCCAAAAATGAAGTACTATTGGCACGACAATGTCAAACTCAATTATTGGAAACAACATGTCCAACACCACCACCACCTCCACCTATACCGTCGCCAATTGCTGAGGGAAGCATAGCCATCACACCACCTCCACCACCACCTCCACCTCTACCACCAGTGACTTCAATGAGCACAACTTTCTTTCCTCCTCCTCCTCCTCCTCCTCCACCTCCATCAACTTCCAACATACCGGGAAGTATAGCACCACCTCCTCCACCTTCATCTATGGCATCAGGAAATTTCACATTTCATCCACCACCACCCCCTCCACCCATGGGATCAGGAAAAATAGCTCCACCACCTCCACCTCCTCCTATGGGAGCATCCAATGGAGGAGTGCCAGCACCGCCACCCCCCATGCAGCCAGGAATGCGAGGTCCTCCACCTCCTCCTCCAGGGCTTGGAGGTGCCAAAGACCCGCGTCTCAGGAAAGCAGCAACCAAATTGAAGAGGTCATCCCAAATGGGAAATCTGTATCGGCTTCTCAAATTAAAGGTGGAAGGTGGGTCTAACTTAGATGCAAAATCATCAAGGAAAGGTAAAATTTCTTCCACAAGTGGAGGACAACAGGGAATGGCTGATGCACTTGCAGAAATGACAAAGAGGTAAGGCCACAGCAATTTCCAATCCAAAGGTGTAAGGAGGTCAAGATACCTTCCTCCCAATGAATGGAACATGAGTAATGATTTATGGTTTGGCTACATCTCAGGTCAGCATACTTCCAACAGATTGAAGAGGATTTCAAAAATCATGAAAAGTCTATCAGGGAGTTGAAAGTTTCCATCAACTCTTTCCAGTGTTCGGACATGACTGAACTCCATAAGTTCCACAAGCATGTGGAGTCCATCCTTGAGAAGTTAACTGATGAGACACAGGTTCTTTTCCTGATATTTTCAGCGACAAGGTATAACATGTAATTCACTAATTGATCACAATATGAGTAATTCTGTATTGTGTAGGTGCTAGCAAGATTTGAAGATTTTCCAACAAAAAAATTGGAAGCACTGAGGATGGCAGCAGCATTGTACTCCAAATTAGATACTATAATCACAACCCTTAAGAACTGGCAGATTGAGTCTCCTGTTGGCCCAGTTATTGATAAAATTGAGAAATACTTTAGCAAGGTATTTCCTCAAAGTCATATGGCTTATTTTACTGCTGTTTTTCCCACAATAAATGCTACAGCACTCGCTTGCGATATTAATAAGACAATGCTAACTAAAAGCACCGTATTTAGATCAAACAAGAACTGGATGCTTTGGAAAGGACTAAAGATGAAGAGTCTAAGAAATTTCAGAGTCACAAAATCAATTTCGACTTTGGCATCCTTGTACGCATTAAGGAATTGATGGTGGATGTTTCTTCAAGCTGTATGGAGCAGGCACTGAAGGTAAGTTTATTAACAATTTGCTTCTAATCTGGGAAACTTTTATATATGACTACAAGTGCAAGGTTTGGTTTGAACACGCCTGAAACTATTATACGATATGATCCAGGAAAGAAGAGATGCAAAGGCAATGGAGAATGCACAAAAAGGACCTAAAACCGAATGTCCTAAAAAGAGATCTGGTAAAATGCTTTGGAAGGCCTTTCAGTTTGCATACCGGGTTTATACTTTTGCAGGTGGACATGATGACCGTGCTGATCAGCTGACAAGAGAACTGGCTTCTGAAATCCAGACTGATC
Organism: Coffea arabica; assembly: GCF_036785885.1. NCBI lineage: Eukaryota > Viridiplantae > Streptophyta > Magnoliopsida > Gentianales > Rubiaceae > Coffea > Coffea arabica. The sequence continues at coordinate 11,438,456 of NC_092312.1, forward strand.
CGAATCATTAGTCATACCATACAAAAAGAATTTTAGTGACATCAAACAAAAGAAAAAAAATAACTGACAAACATGCAATAAAATGCATAGCAGCATCCTAAGCCATAAATGCACTCAATCAGATTTAAGCTTTTCTTGGCAAGGGCCGTATAGCTGGTTCTTAAGTTGTGATATTCACATGCATTTTGTTGTCTTGATTTTTACAAGTAAGCTAGGAATATTATTACCATACAGATAGGATTATTTGATTAGACATTGCAGAACATTAAGCTGAACTCTAGCTTTCTTCTGCCACTACATATACACATATTCCCTAAGTGATTGGTGTTGTAGTCTCAGAATTTTTTTCTATACTTTTGAAATGTGAAACAGCATGGCTATCTGCGTGAGTAATTTCTCCATCTCAAAAAACAGTTTCAACTAGAATAAATTCTGCATCCTTCTACTCAGCTTTCTTCATGATTGCTAATACGAGTTCTCTTGAGCTCTCTTTTCCAAATATTGATCTTCTCAAGAAAACATGAGAGAAAGCCAAATGGGGACTGCCAATTCTCAACAAACGTGCAGCTAAATTCTATGCGTGAAATAGTTGAGACATAACATGAAAGTAATTCAAAGTACAAACCAGATGTTGACAAGTTATAAATTAGATTTCGTATTTCCATATAGAGGGATGTTTTCATGAATGATTATGCAGGTTTGCAAATTCGTAATTATCTTATTAAACCAAATACAGCTTATAACAACCAAAGAAACAAGAAAATGAACCCAAATGCATTTATACCAAAACAAAAACAAAAAAGTAAGCACAGAATGGTAAATGCGCCTTATTCTTTGCGACATAAAGCAAAACAGCTAGTGGGCTTTGCTTTTTTCGAATAAATGACTCTTAAAGCAGCTGACTCACTTTCAAGTGGCCTTAATTTCCAGATATCCACATAATGTGGAACCTGCAGGGACCAAGAAAATGAGGATTCTACAATTTTGAAGGCGTGAATTTGCTGAGCAACCTCTGGGGTAGCCATGACAGCAACCTAACGTACTCAGAACTGATGTAACATACATCTATTGAAAGAATTCCAGCATATCAGGTTCAAAGCATTTAGACAAACTCAAGCCCAATAAAAATCAAAAAATTAAAAAAAAAATGTTCGAGTAAATCATCATAAGATGATGATCTCGTGGTGAAAGTCTCTTCAAAATCTTGGAAGTCTCCTGCGTGCGAATTTGCACACAAGCAGAAAATACTCCAGTCTCTGCAGTTGATTCGAATGCACATGCAGGTGCACCTAAACGACGTAGTTCAACAAAGACTTTTCCTTTCCTTTTTTTTCCCAAACAATCTATGGTGGGTATGAAAAAGAAATTGTGATTACAAAATAGCTTTTTAAAATTAAAATACATGAATTCCGCATCTATTAAATTAATTATTTGTTATCTGTATTTGATTTCTGGGAAAGAAGAGGAATGACTTTCAGTTCTTGTTGTATACGACCAACTGGTTCCCGTTCATGAAATGGCGGCGTGCTTAAATAGCAAATCATTTATTCTTTTTAATTAACTTTTTATCTTGTATACATTAACTTTTGTAATATAATATTACTCTAAATGTTTCTAAATGATAAGTATTCATTTCAGTTTGGCTAACGAGAAAAGAAGGTAAAACTTTTATTTATCCCTTGCTCCCTTTTGCTTCTTTAGTCCCACCCTTTCATAGTTACAACAAAAAAAAAATTAATTTGAATCTTAATTAGAAGTGCTTCTTGTTTAAACAGAATTTAGTGAAATGATTTGAAGGCAAAAACTAGTATGCGGATCCTTCCTCTAAATATAAATCTACTAGAAATGGAGATTTTTAGATTGAAATTAGGCATAGAATATTTATTTAACAAGTCCGTTTTGATTTTTTTTTTTTGGAAAGTTCATTTTGATTTTTGATACTACAAAGTAAAATGGACTTTCCAAAAGTCTGACTTCCTTGAAAAGCTCATTTCAGTGGGAACTTAATCGTTCATTTTCAAGCTGAACTGTACTGTAAGTCTATAACACCTCGATTCAGCAAAGTTGAGTTATTTCAATTTAGTCGATATCGAAATCGAAACCGTTGGTCTTTGGTCCAAAAGAGGATCTCGTGTGCACTAGGTCAGGGATCCAAATCCCGCCTAATGTATTACTAACGTGAATACTCGTGCTACGCACAGTGTTGACGTTATTAAAAAAATGAAAATAAAAGGGTGAATTAAAAAAGATTAAAAAATTGTACCAACACAATTAAAATGTAATATCTGTCAAACAGTAGTTTGAAATATGATAGAATATGTATATCATTCAAAAATTGTATTTTTTCGAAAGATAGATTTCGAAAAAAAATAGAAATTTATATTAAAAAATGAATGATATATGAATAAAAAGGAATGTAATTAAATGTTGTTAAAATAAAATATTTACAAATATTATGCATTCGATTTGATAATCTTGCATGAATGTACGAACACTTTTCACATCAATCAATTTTTAGTAAGAAAGTCAAAATTGGTGATTTAATTAATTCGGTTGAATTTTGTGGAATGCGTACTACAAATGAAAATGCATGATCTTTGCATGAATTGATTCGTTGAATGAACAACCTATTACCATTGCCCTGAGAATTAAGTACGTGCAAAATTCAAAATTAGCGAATCAACCTACCATCGTTGTTAACAAAAAAATGATAGTGGCAACAAATGGACAAAATAAGAACAAATCTTTTAAATATTCAGTATTTTGATGTGTTATTATTCTTTTGTATTCGTGATTTTTTAGAATTGTAAGATTAAATAATATTATTGATTCGGAAATGTTGTATTGTTCGATTTGCAAGTCTATTTTGTATTCAAGATATTTTAGAGTTGTAAAATTAAACAATACTATTGATTTGAAAAATATTATAATTTATGTTTTGCAAGTCTATTTTATATTAATACTTTTTTAGATTCGTAAGATTAAATGATATTATTGATTTGATAAATTTTTTATTTTTTGATTTGCAAGTCTATTTCGTATTAATGATTTTGTAGAGTTGTAAAATTAAATAAAATTATTCAATTTAAAACTATTGTTTTTTGGATTTGTTAATCTAAATATTTTTCTTTTTCTTTTTCTTGGAAGAAGGATATATTACCTTGTAAATCTGACCCTGTGTTATAGATTAACCGGTCACTAAGTAACCATTCGAATTGAGGATGGGTATGGTTAGCTAAATTAGAAATGAATTGATTATTTGATCCATGAGCACCCTTAATTTGTGTACTTAAGATCATATTTAAAAAAATATTAAATATAATTACATGAGAAAGGTATGAGAACATTACCAATTTGTTATGCTGTAACTATGTTAGCAGGCATAACATCGTGCGTACCAATTTATTCTGTTGTAACTATGTTAACAGGCACAACGTCTTGCATAACAGGAACAAAGTCTTCAGATGAGTCTACATAATTTTAATAATTCATAAACATTATATCATGAACAGTAAATATAGAAATAAGGTGTATAAGTTACATTCATAGAGTTGAAAATGCAATGGTAATGGTTAATTATGTGTTAAAAATAAGCGAGAAACCTAGATCTTACCATCGTTATGGCCATCACATGGCGACGTTGGTGTGAGGGGAGCTTCAATAATTGCTGAGTCATTATGTATTCCATCTAATATTATGTCATGTAAACAGTTGATTTAGCAAGATAATGCAGCAAAAAGTGTAATTACGAAATGAGTTTGATGATATAAGAAACTTTATATTTACCATGATCACGCTGGATCACTGGTGATATCGATGGCTGTTGAGTTTGAGGAGAGGTAGAATTTTCATTTCTTTGATCTAGAAATGCATTAAAATATATATTAAACTAACAATCAATAGTTTTTGTATTTGTTTTAAATGTAATGATGTGATACATTATATGAGAATTGTTAACCAAAGAAATACAATCGTTAAAGAAAAAATAGCATCAATGATCAAATATACAATTGTATTCTAATCAAAAGAAAATTAAGTACCAATAGAATTGTTGTTAACACCCACAGTTAATACAGTAATCCCTATATAAATATATTTTGGTAGATGTAGTAATTTGAAATACATGGCTAAAAGCACTAACATGCATGTGGCTAGTAGTTTGTTTTTGTATATTATTGTCGGGGTATATTTTTGAAAAAATTAAATTTGAAAGGTTAAAAAATAAATTATGAAGGTTAACTAATATATTTCTTTTATTCCGTGCGTTGGAAATGAATTAGGCTTGGTCTGGCGGTTGAGATTACTGAAGATGGAACCTTAGGTCCTTGGTTCGAACCTTGCTTCCAACAAGTTGTGGAGAATGGGGAATGATCTGTGGGGTCTACTCCCTATTGGACACCAAAAAAAAAAGTTATATTAATTACATGGAAAAAGGTTAAAAATTTTAAAAGTACTATTTTAGTATCTAATCTATATTGTATTTATGTACCTTATCTAAACCCTTAACATATATTAAAAAATTTGAACAAAACTCCAAAAAAAATATCTAAAGAAATACTAAAAGCACAGCAAGCATCAAATGTTACCCTTCCCTACCTTTCGTGCAATACAGATAGATGTAAAAATATATTTCATTAATTTTTTATCCGGATAAAAACTATTCATTAATGTTTATGCTTAGACTTCAAGGACATATTCTTAACTATCGTTGAAATTATATGTTACATAAGAATATAGGTTTGATAGTTTTGAAAACTAAATATTGCAGCCTTAGGTGTAGAAGATATAAACACCAAGCAACGATTTAATCTTTAATTAAAATGAAAAAGTTTTACTTGGTTGTAGTGTTTTAAAGGAGGGATTGGTGTCTTCATAATCTGAGCTGAAGCGTCTTCTCGCTTCCCGAAGTGATAGGTAATAGGAAAGAAGTATGTATGTACCCTCCTCGTAAAGTTGAACTATAACTATAAATAACATAATTAAATTTGGACGAAAATGCACTTAAAAATTCTGAATTTGTTACATATTCTTTTTCTTTTCTTCATATGCATTTTAAGATGCTAATATTTCCAATCATTGTGTTTGCAACCATGCGTCAACCATTTTAAGTTATAAAAGTCGTTTGTTGCGTCATCCATGCATTTTCCTTTTTTAATGTTTTTCTTACTGTCTCGTTAGTTTCTATAGTTTCCTTATTAGATGATCAAGAAACGTGGGGGAAATATGGGGAAAATGTAAGTATGATTATAGAATTTGTAATATAGACAATAACTTGATACTCAAATCACTGATGAGATAACGTTTACCTAAATAAGCTTTACAGTGCTCTAATTCCTTGCAAAAAAAAAAAAAAAAGCTAAATAGTCCTAATTGGCATCGCCAGTTATGGCAACGTGCCAGTGGTATCTAGGCATATTTTTTTTTTTGGTCAAAATCTAGTCCTAATTGATTTTGCTGTTTCTTAATCATGTTGTATGCTCCCGAATTAAAATTGTATTAAAATAGCATGTGAATGAGCATTTGTCTTTAATTAAGGAGTACAAAGGATTTAAAGTATAAATAAATACAAAAGTATAAAAAGGATTTAAAGTATAAATATATTTAATGATTTATGAAGTAGATTATGGGAAAGTTTTAAATTTTAAATTTGACTGGTGATAGGGTTGGTTATAACCCACTACTTTTTATGTATTAAAATAAATACAAAAATCTATAACCCACTAATTGTCCCATTCTTGGGATTTTTTTTAGAGTTAAATATAGTAAATCTCTTAACTTTACATTTAGCTGCACTTTATCCTCTCAACTTTACATTTAGTTGCACATTTGTGATTTTTTTAAAACGTGATTGTAATTTGCAAAACTCATTTGTAGGGGTGGTTATAGGGTTAGGTTGGCGATAAATATTTCTTAATTATAAAAATATAACATTGTATTAAAATAGCATACGAATGAGCATTTGTCTTTAATTAAGGAGTAAAAAGGATTTAAAGTATAAATAACAAACTATAAACGGTTTACGAAATAGATAGTAGGAATGTTTTAAATTTTAAATTTGATTGGTGATAGGGTGGGTTATAACCACTACTTTTTATGTATTAAAATAAATACAAAAAATCTAGAAAAAAGAATGAGAAATTTGGAAGCCATTGAGAGGGTCTCTGCTAAAAACCCCTTCTGTAGGACAAGGAGCACAAACGATTGCATGCGCAACCGTTTCTGTCGGTTGTGTGCATTTTTCACTGTGCGTAACGTTGATTGCACACAGTGTAACTTTCTTTGCACACGACGTAACTTTAGAACAAATTTTTGTGAGTCCCACACACTACGTGAAAATCGAGTTACAAGATGTGATCTGAGCCACACAAAATTTTTTGGCCAAATCATGGCCGTCACCTGCCCCATTTCCCTTCTGTAATACATATAGATATAGATAAGGATGCATTGTGTTTCTTTTTTCCAAAAAAATCAAAAAGTGTAGTAGTACAGTACACTTTGTTTGGTCTAAAAGTTCACATTCCAATCCCGTCCAGTTGGACTTCCCTTCCCCATAGTATAAAAGTAGCGTAGATTGTTGTGACTTGATAAAAAATTGAATTTTGGATTAAAACCACACATTTTACCAATGAAAGCTAATTGAGTCAAGTTAACTGTACTTCTATTAATATTTGAGTAAAGTTCCTTAAACTTCTTAATTTCATAAACTTATTTATCATCGATTAAGTGAAATTTGTAAGCTGGGAAAGATTCCTCTTGTTAGACCCTAACGTATAATACTATGTTACACTCTATTCTGATGACAAGTTTCCTCCCTTAACCATTATAATAACACTCCTGGTTACATTTGACTATAGTGTAATCAAGTAATCCAAATATTAATGGAGTAGGTTAACTGATTACTTAAACAAAATAATCAATCTCCTCTCTCTCTCTCTCTCTCTGAGGACGTTTCCCTTCCCTGATTGCTTCCAAAATCTTCTCATCAAAAAAGCTTCAAAAAAACTTCCGTTTAGTGTGATGCAGGGACATAGATAAGTTGGAAAAAGAATATTATGCTTTTGGTTAGATGAGTTGGAAAAAGAATATTATACTTTTGGCTCCTTTGTTCTTTAAACATTTTATGCCAACACATTTTGTGCCTACTAGATGTTCTACAAAATGTCTAATTCAGAAAAGTTTGAAGAAGCAAAGACAACCCGCAAAGACTTGAAAGTTTTTTTTTTTTTTTTTCAAAGTCTTGAACTATTAAACGACTAACTTTACATTGCATTTTGGAAGTTGTCCTATTTACTCATTTTTACTGTGAATTTTAATTTTAGACACTTTACACTTTAAACTCTTAATTTTGAATATTTTACAACCTAAGGGTCTGTTTGGTTGGAAGTAAAATGTTTTCCTTGGAAAAATATTTTTCGTGGCAGTAATTTTTCATGAAAATCATTTCCCTTTCATCATTTTCAAGTGTTTGGTTAGCTTATTGAAAATATTTTCTTACTTCATTTTTCTGGTGTTTGTTTAACTTTTGAAATATTTTCACTTTTATCTCTATTTTTACTTTCTACACATTATAACTACATACTTCTTCTCATGCAAAATAAGAAAAATTATCTCATTGTTTAACTTTAAAAATCTTGGAGAAATGTATATATGAATAAAAAATATCTCCTTAAGCAATAAACAAATTGCTGGCCATTTAGTGTCAAATATCAATCACATGCAATGCTTATTGTGACATATATCTTGCACTCTCACTGGTGAAAGTTTCTCTAGAAAAGAATATCCCTATTATACATAATTAATTACTAGCATAGGATGAGTAGAATGAGATTTTTTTTTTAATTTTGAATATACTAGGGGGAGGGTTGGGTGGTACGGGGGAGGGAGTGTAAGGAAAAGGTCTTGGGTTCGAATCCTCCTGTTTACACTAAAAAAAAAAAAGAACATACTACAAGATGTTTTCAGTAAGTTTGAAACATACTATAGGCGGGATGCATGCATTTCGGAAAACAACTTCAGTAAGTTTGGAAGGGAAGTTGTTTTCCATAAGATGAGTGAAAATATTTTACATAGAAAAATGTTTTCAGTAACTTTTGTGCAACCAAACACGGGAAATTAGGAAAATATTTTCATGGAAAACATTTTTACCCGAAACAAACGGACCCTAAAAGTCAAGTTTGTGCCATTTGAATTTAATCAATGATAACATAAACAAAATTAATTAGATAAAGGACAGTGCAAGCAAACAACAATGTAACATTTTATTCTAGTTGTGATTTCTTGGCTTCTTCGGATCGCTTTCAACATATTGTCATTGATTTGTATGATTTGAATCATTAATATTGTTTGTAAAATTAATAAGATAAAGGAAGGTATAAATTAATAATATTAATGTATAGTATTGTTCTAACAGTGATCTCTTGCTTCTTTTTTACCACTTTTAGCATATTATTATTGATTTGTAGGATCCTTTATTCCGTTAATTTTGCTACTGTTGTCATTGATTGATTTACAGGGAAAAACTTGAGAGTTTAGGATACAAAGTATCCCAAATTGAAAGTTTAGATTACAAAGTGTCTAAAACTGAATTTTAAGTTTACAGGATAAGCAAGAATCTCTCACATTCTGATTTATTGCAGTTTTTTGGGTCTATTGCAATTTATGGACTAATGAGCCAAATGGAATTAGAAGACTGTCAGAGGCATTGCAACTTGAGCCATGAAGTTTGCTCAAAGAGAATGAGAGAGAGAGAGTAAAGAATCGAGGACGTGCATTTCAAAAAATTCAATAGATAGCTAAATTAATCTCGCAACTTGATGGATTCTTTTAAATTATCTTGAATTAGAATCAAATATACTCTTCGGGCAAGAAGGGGGGAGAAAAAGGGAGAGAGATTCTTGCAATTTGAAACAAAATTTTCACATATCAAAACTCGTAAAAAAAACATGGTGCAGGTTGAGCAAAATCTCATGAAGGATCCCAGTTTAAGAATTGAGAAGACAAACAGCTCAAGGAGTAAAGCTAATACCCTTTGTTTATTCTCCACGATGGGAAGTACCTTTCGAAGTTACAATATATGGTTTCGATGAAGAGATAAAGAAAAGGAGAATATCCCACAAAAAGGGAAAAAAGGGGCCGGCAGGGGTTTTCTTTGGGGGCAGGGGTGATGAAGAATAGGAAACTCCCATGCCTAAAGCAGCTAATCGGTGGCCAAGTTGTGAACTATCGAATTGAAAACAACCGGGAGGTGCAGGTGGAGGGTGGAGACCATGCACAGCGCTTCTATAGTCGACAAGTCGTACAGATTATTGCAGTAAGATATGATAATCAATTCTTGACAATTGCGTACCTACTCAATAATAATGCTGTATAAAGTTCTTTATGCCAAGAGTTGGAGACTGACCCTTCAAAAAAAAAAACGTATATTAATACTTCAATAACTGTATCCCAACAGCTACACTAGATTATTTACTCCCTCGATATGCTAGATAAAAACTGCTACCGGATAGTACACGGCATCTTCCTTTTGCCAGGAAAAAAAGTGTATAAAGTTCGAATCTTTCGAGAGCATATATAAAATCCCAAAACTACCTCAGCTCTTCTGTATCTTACTATTTAAAGTTTAATAAAGTTTGAAGCATCATCTACCACAAGGGTTTCTTTTCTTTTCTTTTCTTTTCTTTTGGTAGGATAGGATCACAAGGGTTGACTTGGAAAATATTCTTAAATCTCATTATTATCTCATCATTAGTCGTTAGAAAGTATAGTTACTTCCACTGTCTTCAACATGTAAGAGCTTATAATCTACAGCTACATTCATCTGTAAAAACTACACAAATTTGGGTAATTATGTGGACAAAAAGTTAGGCTAGTAGTTAAATTACTTGTATGTGATGACATGACCTACTACATTATGGACAGCCTCCATGTTTAGACTTTAGGGCATGCAGTCGAGGATAATGCCTGGCTTTTGACCTCTTCTTGTACCTACTATAGCGGAGAAATTATGGACGTTAACTTTGAATTCTAGAAGGAAATAATTGACTTAATCTCTTGATTTAGTATCCAATCCTGCAATGCTAAAAAGCTACCAACAACAACAACACCAACATTTTCGTCAATTCTTTTGTCTAATTTTTGGAATCTCTACTTACTATTTCCTTGGAATCCACAAAGACCCCAAAAAAAACACACACACACACACGTTAATTGTGATTTGTGCAGTACATGTATAGATAGCCATGCAGTACAAACAACAAAAGTACAACCAATCCTGTATAAATTAGAGTGATTCTGCAGAAAAGACTAAAGAGAAGACGAGGGCAGGGAGCATCATACTTTTCTTTTCACGGTAGGCGATTAGAACTTTTTTCCACCTTCCATCTCAGATGCAGTTGGCACGACTTGTATCAATTGTTAGAGCCACTTACAGGGTAAGACAGAAGATTCTTATTTGTGGGTTTTTTTTTTCCCTTGTTTTTTCATCTTTTCCATTTCTTTAGGTATTTGTTCACTTTGTTCTAAATCTTACGATCACTTTGTCTGTGAAAAAAAGTCATTAACGTATCGGGAACGGAGTTACTTTACTTTACTTGGATTAATTAACGATAGAATGTCCTTATGTTTGACTTTATCAGTAGCTCGTCAAGACACGATGCCTAGACTCCTTGATTTTCGCCATAGAATTTCTTCTCTTTCACGTGGCATGTTCTTAGCATCTAAATCCCCCAAAGCTTTATAAATTAGAACTAGTACAAAAGATTAACTGGAGGTAGGACAATTCTATTAATGCACGTAAAATATGCATGTTTGAAAGGTCGTAGATGCCTTGCAAATTGCAAATTGCAAATTTCTATATTTTCAGCGTGGACCAATGACCACGAATGGACGGGAGAGTGGGAGAAAAAAAAAAAAAAAAGCAAAAAAGGAAACTTGAAAGTTGGAATCAATACCAAAAGTGCATGCTTGAAACTTGAAAGGTATCCAATCGTACGTGTTTCCTTTGCATCAAGTAAGTAGTCTTGCAATATTAATGAATTGTTAACACGCTTAAATTATTATATTTATAAGTATATAAGTACTAATAATTATTATCTTATTTTATAATTATATATCTTTTCTAGTTAATTGTATTTTTTTAAAGTATTAATAGTACTTGAAATCAATTTTAACGTGTTTCATTTGAGCGCTCGTTAAACATATCCAAGATTATATGCTGACATGCTTAATGCATCACGTGGTGTCTTTTGCTTATATAGGGATGAGGCGGGCGCAGCCTATGGTTAAGCCATTCCAGCTCTTGCCAAAGCTGTGCAATAGCTCAAGTGTTTTGCTATAATATAAAAAAAGGTAACTTATACGGATGCAAAGTTTTTAGAATTAATTTCACTTTGCATTTCTAAATTTATATCATCTTTTTAATTTGCATTTTAAACTTTGATTTTGAACACTTTGCATTGTAAACTCTTAATTTTACATACTTTATACCGTAAATTCTCCGGTTTATCCCATTTAAATTCAATCAATGATTACATTTTTCAAAATTAATGAGATAAAGAACAGTAAAAATCAATGACAATGAACCATTTTGTTCCAACTACGATCCCTTAATTTTTTGACCATTTTTAGCACATTATCATTCATTTAAATGGTCTCAATTACTAATAGATTTTTGACATTTTTTTAATATTATAACTAGTTCACTATGATGGATTTTAAACTAACTGATTAAAAAGAACATAAATTATTAGATCGATGAACAGCACTAACCAATCATTTGATCAAGCTCACAAGTCACAACTGTGATATTTTGAACAAATTAAGAACTCGCTGATTATTTCTGGTCTTAATGCTTCACCACTATACTAAAGCTTCATTTACAAAGATTTATTGTATGTTTTGGTGCTTCATAATACATAGCCTTGTAGAAATTCATTTGTTCAAAAAAAGGTAAAGGAAAAAGGGTTAATTAGAAGCTAGTTATCCCTTGCCAATCCGTTAATTTCTGTCACAAAGAATGAAAAATTAGGTATCCAAATGGTAACGATCAGATAAAAAATCGGCAAACATTTGTGAGTTTACTTCCATGAACGGCCTCAGATAGGTTTATTCGTTATTACCTGGAATAGTGCCAAAAACAAGCACAAAAAGGAAAAACAAAGTCCAACTATTACATGAAGGATATATCGACGAATCTGCAGAAATCAAAAGCCAAGCCAGGGCAACGATTAAGAAAATCTTGAAAAAAAAAAAAAAAAACTTCAGCTTTTATTGGCTCCTGGCTGAGCCATGAGCTCCGTGATTAATCAAATCAATCAAGAATAATCTTGATTCCACCAATGGTCACAGCATCACATCCAACTCGTGGAACCAAAGTCACCATCACATGTTCATCATCTTCAGCATCCAAATCTTCCAAAATCTCAGTCAATGACAGATTCAGATGAGTCTTGATCTTCTTCCCATGCTTATGCTTATGAGGAACATTCACAAAACTTCCAGCAAACTCGGTATTCTCCGGCGTGCTCTTCGGATCATCTTCATCATTAATGTATATGTCAAATTTGGCAAATGCATCTCTCTCCACTTCAATCTTTTCAATCACCAAAATTTCTTCCTTTTCATCTTTCTCCTTCTTGCTTCTCTTCTTCTTCGGCCTCTTAACCATGACTTTGATTATCTTGTCCAGCTTTGCTGGGAAGATATCTGTAGGTGAATGGCTATGGTCAGCAGCATTTGCCACCACAAGTTTCTTGATTTTCCTCGCTACCTTTGTCAGGCGGGGGGTTGGACGAGAATTCAACCACGGAGTATCCACAGTTTGATAGCTATACCCAAGCTTGGTTGTGTCCAAACAATCTCGGACTCGTACACGAACCATTTGAGCATTTTCATCATAGAACACGAATGAAGCGTTTAGCCAATCAGTATCAGTGATATCCTGACGCCTTCCACCCAAAGTTTTCCACAAAGTCCACATTCTATCAATGTTGGAATGATGAGCATAGAAAATAGGGTCTCTACCGGCCGAGTAAAAGTTGCCCATGTCCTCTAGATTAGGCTGAGTTCTGTCACCTGTCCACACGTGAACTGGTCCATGAGGGATGTTTTCAAGTTGACCAGCTCCTGGATCAGGATCATCACCGGCGCGATATGGGCTGCCAAAGAATAGCCGGGGAGTCCTGGAATTCGATACCATTTGGCGGTACATGATAGTGTAATTTTGGGACAATTGCTGGCTATCAGAGATGTTGGAATCGGTTCCATTGAAATCCAAGTCTATCATTGTTGGAGGCTGGTGGCTGCCGTCGCGAAGAGTATCATAGAGTGGAGAAGTAGGGTCAGTGTATATATCAGGGAGACGCATTCCACCTTGAGCATCCCAGTTCCAAAATGGCATGGCAAAAGTTGGATCATTGATCAACTTTCCCAAGATTCTCTCGTAGAAGTACAAATAGTACCGATGAAATGGAAGGAAAAGCCAAGAGTTGTGAACTTGAAGCTCAAGATTTGGAAATCCAACTTGATCATAGGCTCCATCACAATAAGCACAGTGAACATTAGCCTGTTGTTTGAAACTTCTTGGATCATCATCAGGAAGGGCTTTCATGAGTTGTACTGCCCTCTGAAACTTTGCTATGTATGCTTCATCAACAAGATGAGCAGCTGGTCTAACGCGTAGAGTATTAGATGGTGCAGGAAGCTTGAAATCCACAATGGTGGTTGCCGGCGGAGGGCAGCAATTGGTTGGTGTAGCGCCGGAGGGCAAGTCGGCTGGGCCGCATGTCGAGACATCAGGGGCTTGTATTGGGGCTGCGAGGGCAAAGGGATCAGCTGCAAGACTAGCTGCACCATATAGCCCACCTAAACCGATGAGTACATTTCTCCTAGATGCATTTCTTTCTCCATTTGTGGCTTGGCAAGAAACCTTGAAATGATGGTTACGCTTTTTGGTCGTGGAAATGTGAAAGGTCTTGGCTAGGAAAGGAGAGTAGTGCAAACTGGAAAGGGTGGTGGCAGAAGTGCAGGCAGTGGAAGTTGAAAGAGATGCCATGGTTCCAACTGAGGTGTAATCTTATGGTCATTCTACCCATATTTATAGCACATTAGTGTAGCAATACTGGTTCGTTCATGCATAGCCTGTAATGGGACTTTTCTCCTCGGGCTGGTTTCCCTAGTTGACAAAGATAAACAAGTAATCTATAAAATCACGTGGGATGAACTAACTTAGCAAAGGAAGTTTCCTAAGCCAATTTTTCCAATTTTCTATGTATCTGGGAAAAGAAGAAAAACAAAAGAAATAAAAGTGAGAAAATCAGGGTACATGTTCACAAAGAAACTTCTGGCTTTAGAATTTAGATCTTACTTTAACTAGTTGTTGACCGACAACGGATTTGGTACAAATCTGATTCATACAAAATGTGAATACTCCATTTTTAATTTTTTTTTTTTTTTTGGATTCCTGTCTAATTTCTTGGAATAGAAGTAGAAAGTGGACACATATAGGCTCTTTTAATTTGACTATTATTGCGTATAAGCATAGTATTTTAATTAGTGATCAAGCAGCCCGGGCTGTTAGTGCTTGCACTTGCAGAGTATGCTGCTATATATGACCATAAAGAAAGAAAAAAATCAACGCACGCAAGAGATATTATAATAACATAACTGTGGTGATTGACGTAAGGACTACCAAAACCTCTAGTTATTTATTTAGTGATATCAAAGCCAAAGGTCCGTTTGGATTGGTCATTTTTTTAAAAAATTTCAAATACAATGTTACAATAATACACAAATAAAAATAACACAAAAAACATTTCATCCATACAATATGTCAAATGTTTCAAAAAATTTTATAGTAAAAATTTTTCATGTACACTGTTACAGTTTAATTTTTCAAAAATACCCCTAAAAACAACTAATCTAAATGGCGGTCTGATAATATCAATTTTAAACAGTTAATGACAAGAAAAATTTTTTTGTCGTCATCCATCTTTCTCTGATGAAGATGTGGTACTAAGTGGAACTATGACAATTAATTGTGTAATGCGTCAGTATCTCATATCTAAGGGCTTTGATTTAATTATGTATTTTTATAAATTTATTCTTGGGATAGAATCGCCTTTGACTGATTATTTTTGGTTTAATAATTAATGCACAAAGGGAAAAACTTCCACAGCCAGCAGTGACCACCTACCCCAGTTTTCTGTCTATTCAGATCTTACAAGTTGTAGTCAATGAGAATTACTATATGTTATATTATCTTTTAATAGATAAATTAAGTAATTTATTGGATGCGCATTGAACTTAGTGACACTACTTGTTTAATTTATAGTATTCTCCAGTCAACATCTGATCTGAATTGCAGTACTAAAACTAATCCTTTGGGTTTTTTTTTCTTTTCTTTTCCACCCTTAATTCAAATGAGTCGGATCAGACTCACCTTCACGACTATCATTGTTATCAATTTATTTTGCATTCGCACGTTAGCTTCCTCCGGCCATTCACAATTTGAATCTCAATACGGTGCCATGCAAGTTTTTTCAATTAGGTGGAGGGCAAATATAAAGATCCTCAAAAACTGAATGTAGTTCTTTTTTCTTGTTTTTTGGGAAGTATTATGACAGCGTAAAAAACAAAAAACTGATGTCAGAATTATTCTTGGCAATATTCGGCTTGTTTATGATTTTTTTTTAAAAAAATTTTTAGAATTGGAGCTTAGTTGTTTGTAGAAAGAGCTGAAAAGAGAATCGCTTTCTCAAAGCAGTAAAATGCTGACAACATTTTCTAATTTCGTGATGTTTAAGTATACTCTTTTCTCAAAATTCATATCCGTCACTTGTTGCTTACGAAAAGGAGAAAAAATGCCCTTTGACTACGTGAAAGTAAAGGCGCAATTTCAACTCCATTAAAGAAAAAATACTCACGGAACGAGGCTGGTCAGAAACGTGTTATTCAATTCAATAGAATCACATAATTCAGACTATTAATAGACATTTCTTCGCAGCTATTAATTATTCAAAGCACAACAATCTTGATACCACCTATTGTCAAAGCATCACAACCGCTACGTGGAATTAAAGTTACCAACACATGATCATCTTCTTCAGCATCCAAATCTTCCAAAATCTCTGTTATGACCAACTTCACTTCAGTCTTGATCTTCTTCCCATGATTATGCCTATGTGGAACGTTCAAAAAGCTCCCGGCAAATTCAGTCTTGTCCGGCCCGCTCTTGGGGGCGTCCTCGTCATTAACAAACACGTCAAACTTGGCAAATACATCCCTCTCCACTTCAATCTTTTCAATAATCAAAACTTCCTCTTTTTCCTCTTTCACCTTCTTTATCCTCTTCGTCTTTGGCCTCTTAACCATAACCTTCACTGCCTTCTCTAGCCTTATTGGGAAGACATCTTTATCCATTTGCGTGTCCGCTGCATTTGCCACCCCAAGCTTCTTTATCTTCCTCGAAACTCTGGTTAGACGAGGGGTGGGAAGAGAATTCAGCCATGGATTATCCACGGCTTGATATGTATAACCAAGCTTGGTGGTGTCCAAACAGTCGCGAACTTTTACGCGGACCATTTCAGCATTTTCATCGTAGAAGAGAAATGATGCATCAAGCCAATCAGGATCTGTGATATCTTGCCGCCTTCCTCCAAGAGTTTTCCATACATTCCATAGCCTATCCAAATTGGAGTGATGAGCATAGAACATGGGGTCTCGAGCAGCCGAATAAAAGTTCCCCATATCCTCCCCATTAGGTTGATTTCTGTCGCCAGTCCATACATGAACTGATCCATGAGGGATGTTCTCAAGCGAACCGGCTCCGGGGTCAGGATCATCACCAGCCCGATAAGGGCTGCCAAAAAAGAGCCTGGCAGTCCTGGAATTCACCATCATTTGTCTGTACATGGTTATCAAGTTTTGAGACACTTGTAATTGATCATCAATAGAAGTGTCAAAGCCATTGTAGTCCAAGTCAATTATTGTTGGTGGCTGATGATTGGTGTCGCGAAGACTATCATAGAGTGGAGAATCAGGGTCAGAATAGAATCCAGGTAATTGCATCCCATCAGAATTGTCCCAGTTCCAAAATGGTATGGCGAAATTTGGATCATTAATGAGGCTTCCCAAGATTTTCTCGAAGAAGTATAAGTAACACCGATGAAATGGGAAGAAGAGCCATGAGTTGTGTACTTGAAGTTCAAGATTTGGAAATCCAACTTGATTATAAGCACCATCACAGTAGGCACAATGTACCTTGGCTTGTTGATTGAAACTTCTTGGATCATCGTCAGGAAGGGCTTTCATCCGTTGTATGGCGTCTGCAAACTTCGCAATGTATTCGCCGTCGACTAGGTGAGCAGCAGGCCTAACACACAGGTTAGTAGATGTTGGAGGAAGCTTGAAATCGACTATGTTTGTGGGGAGTGGAGGGCAACAATTGGTTGGTGTGGCTCCACTGGGCAATTTTGCTGCACCGCATTGTGTAATATCAGGTGCTGATATCGGTGCCGCATAGACAAAAGGTTTAGTAACAAAAGTACAGGCTGCACCATATAGTCCTCCTAAACCAATAAGAACATTTCTACGATCGAACTTCCCAAGGCCATGCATGGCGGGAACATGCACGCTAGTATGCTACGTTGCTGTGACCTTAGTTTACAAGTCATAACCTCCAAAAATCCAGGAAAGTAACTTGATCAGCTTGTTATTGCTTATTCAAAATTCCTTGCTGAGATGTGTAATATGTTGTCACCCATGCTATATCAATACAAAAGAGTAAATTGTCTAGTCAACCCGTATACTTTTGTATATTTTTAGAATTAATTTTCTATACACTGATAGTATATATACTTTAATCATTAGATACATAACACATAATTTAAATTTGAATTTGAAATTCAAGTTTTGTAAATGTGTCATACATCTAACCATAATAGTGTATACACTATTAATATATATAAAATTTACTTATACTTTTAACCCTCACACTATATTATATATCATTTAAGCTCTTAAACAAGCTAATCTTTAAGTTTTTGACTATTTTGTCAATTTTTACTATTTGACCTAATGAAATGCAGGGAAAAAATTGTCCCTTCGCGAAAAACAAACTACGAGAAGAAGATGAGTAAAAGGATTGTCCTACCATATTTCTTGTCATTCTTACTAAATCTTATAAAAGTTAAGGCTAAAGGGTAGGAGAACCCACAAGAAAGAAAAGGAAAAGGAGCCAAAAGCTCACCGTCCCATCAGTTTTTTATGGAGGGACTGTCCTTCCATTCCATTAGCTCAAAAAATAGAAATTGATAGCAAAGCCGAAAGCTTGCACATTAACTTGTCTAAGAGTTTAATCAATACATAGTAGTTTAGTGGTCAAAACTATATAAAAGTAATAGTTTAGGAGTCAGTTGTGCAATTTACTGATTACAATAGGCAAATGTTCTCATATAAAAATATAAAATATAGTAAGTGTGGGTGAACCTTAATTTATCAGAATTCAAGGGTACATATTGAGGAAGGCCTCCCTCCAAAAATTTAGAAACTATGGCATGGTCCAATTCTCAAATGATTTTGAATAACAATCTGGTTTTCTGATTCCAAAATATTGCATTAATTTTTCTGTTCTCAATTGTTTCTCATTTTCAAAAACAAAATCAGAGGCTAAAACTATCCATTTTGCTGCCTAGTTTTCATTTTTCAACATTTCTGCTGGCAGGATGGAGAAAGCGAAGAGGGACAAGAATAGCAATGATGACGACTGTATATTAAGTTTGGAGCTAATATATTTGGTTGTCTAATTCCTAGGCTGAGACTTTGAGAGTACTTGAAAAAATTCCAGATGAAGCTTTCCTTCTTCAGTTTCATGCTTCTCAAATTTCAAGATCTTCATACCACATTCATGCATGGCCAGAGTACAAGGCTTCAATCTGAACGATTACAAGCTAGCCATAACCTCCATAGATCCACCCTACAAGTTGATCAGCTGGTAAAGAAGTACCCAGCTTCCCTGATTCCTTGGCACGTTGTATATTGCGTGCAATATATACCGAACGTACCTTCGGCAGCTTCACAGATCTGCGACATTAACAAGAAGATCCAACAGTTGATTAGTTTTCACTCATGTGTTCTCCCCACTTGTTCCAAAGAGCTAAGTACTTTGAATAAATATTTGATTAATATAGTATCTTGCAGCAAGTCTTGAAATTAAGCCTTCACAGGTGCAGTTTATATGTTGGTTGGCAAGCAGCTTTCAATCAACAAGCTAGAGGGAGAACAAGTTTCTTTAATTCCCATTTTTTATCCTATTTTAGGTGATTTGTATCTTTAATCCCCATTTGATTTTTAATTTATTTAAGATTTTCTTTTAACCGAGTTCTTTTCCTGAGTAATGAGCATGTATTCAAGAACTTACTTGGCCATGCATCTTTTTCATGTGTCTTTTCCACATCCTAAACCACTTGTCCCCTAAACCTTAATTACTGATGATTTTGAATATTCTTGTGGAGCTCAAGTAATTCAGAAATAGAGATAAGCAACTGTAAGTATTCGTGTGTTTGGAATTTGAAAGTAAATTTTAGAAGTTTGATCGAGTCTTAAGCGACTTCGTTGAACAAGAGTATTGAACCTGTCATAGCTATTTGGAAAAAAAAAAAATTTTTTTGTGGATGTAAGTGCAATGAAGTTTGTACAAGTGGAAAAAAGAAAGAAAAAACCTCATTTACATAAATAAAAAAAAACCACCAACTATTTACGCAGCTAAAGCATTGAAATAATAATTCCCATTCCAAAGCTAGGTTGCAACTCTGCTTAGTCACAGAGAGGGCTACAAACGAGCCGAGTCGAGTCGAGTTTTGGTCTTGATTTAATTTCATCGAACTCGAACTCGAGCTCGAACTCGACGAGCTGGCAATTTTTAAACTCGAGCTCGAGTTCAAGCTCGAAAAAAATAAAAATAATTATTTATTTTTAAAAAAATAAATAAAATAATATTTTTTCTTAATAAATAATAAAATATTAAGGATATTTATGTAATTTTACTATTAAAATAAAAATAATAAAAAAATATATATATATTCGAGCTCGCGAGCCGGCTCGAAGTTTTGGCTTGTCACCAATCCTCATAACATTAGTTAAGTAAGACATGAGTAATTGTTCTTTTGGAAACGTAAAATTAAATTAACTTACTGTCTAAATGCAAGAAAGCATAATAAAAGTATGTGTGCTAACCACACATGATACCCATAATGAAATGCTTTAAATTTCATTACTTGGTGAAAGAAAACACAAACAAGAACTTAGAAACAATGGACGAAAGTACTAAATGGACAACTAAGGGAAATAAATGAAAGAAAATGCACAAATAGTCCCCTATATTGCACTTTTTTTTAGTTGCTCACAGATTTTTCATCTATCTTCACCCTCAAAATGTTCAATACACAAGCTAGGCACCGTTGTGATGGTTGCTTCTGGAGTTGATTTCAAACAAGTTTCATTGTCAATGTATTTTAATATAAGTTACTTGAAAACTCACAATGTCCAAACACAGCATAAGTTGTTTGTTCAAATTTAGTTTAGAACCACATTTTTTTTTTTTCTTGCCTGAATTGGTCCCACTCCCATCACAGGCTAGTAAGTTGAGGTCTAATAATGAAAATGTACCTCTTCTTCTCCAACAAAGATATGTATGCATATCATTCAGGACCAAATTGTTTCTCTTCAAATATGCGAGGATCAATTGCATGAAAATTTTGCATGTGAGGTGCTAAAAAATAATGCGAGGACAAATGTGCAAGCATTCCCAACGTAAATTCTATTCATAAGAAATTTATTGTGAGTAACTGAAGAAAAAAACATTTAATAGCTCATTAAACAGCATAACGTATATCCACATCTCATAAAAACCATCCATTAATACTCAATTTTCTCAAGTGCTGTTTAATGTGGATTTTTAACTCAACCCCGTCTAGATACGTTAAATTAAAGGCGTATATTGGCTTACAAGTACCAGATTATAAAGGTCAGCACAAACCTTCATTTGCAGACATCCTATAAAATTGGAACATAATTCTCTTACCACATATCCAGAAAACACACCAAAAATGGCTCTTAATCTTCACCCTCTGCTCCTCACAATCCTAGTGTCACCGGTGGTCTTCCCTTTCTCAGAAGCCTACAGACCAGTCGAAGCAGGCAGGAACCCGATTAATGTAAACGACCCTCATGTAATAGAGATTGCAAAATTTGCAATGAGTTGGCGCAATGCTGTATCCACTACCGGTTTCCAGTTTCTAAAAGTGATCAAAGGAGAGCGACAAGTTGCTCCAAGAGTTACGGGCGTTAACTACAATCTTGTTATCTTGGCGAAGGCAGCAGATGCTCCCCTTTACTGTGAGGTTGCTGTTTTTGACAGAGAATGGGAGAATCTTAGGATACTCACTTCCTTCAGAGAAATCCCTGCTGGTGATGCGTTGGCGCCCGCATTGGCACCCGCGGGAAGTTGGTGAATGGAGAGATATATGATGGGGAGAAAATTACTATACAAGGAATGGAAATGACTTGTACATCAGGATACTTGTATGCATGGTAATTTCTAAGAAAAAAATAAACTTAGATATGGATTTCTCTACATTATAGTAAAGCAGTCTAGCAATGCTTCAATTTTATATTGACCATATTGTTACAATCTTTATAAAAAAAAAAAAAAAAAAAATTTCTTAAGGTGCATTTTGTAAATGGTGGTAAGCAAATTTTCATGACAATCTAGAGAAAACGAGAAACTGCAAACAATTCAAGAAATCGAAGAAATTATCTGCAAAAGTACGTTAATCCGTTTGTTGGGAAAAGAAACCGGTTGGAAAGAAAAAAAAAAGGTTATTTAATTCTGTGAGTAAAGCTTAGGGTTATAAGTTTTTCGACATAAGGTACAAGCTTTATCTGACAAAATGTATGCTCAAATTTTGAGCCCTATAGAGAAATAAGGAAAATTAATGGTGACAAATTCTAAAGTTAAAAGGGAAACTTGTCAAACTGATCAGGCTTTTATTTTTCTAACCTTTTGTTCAACCATCCCAACCCTCTCTGTACCCTTCTTATCTCCGATTGTTAGGCACAATATTCGAATCTTGAGTCTAATAGTGAAGAAATCTCAAATTGAGTAGCTTGATTTATCATGACAATGAAAATGTTACAATTTATTTGTGCATTCTTTTTTGGAAATTATAGCTACGCATAGTTGATTTTGGCCATTGTTATTGTTGGATTTCTATCAATTGTTGTCTTAAAATAAAAAATTTTGAAAACAACTTTTATTCATTAGGGACTATTATGACGCATAGGTTAAATATTAGGGACTGAAATTGTACGTATCTTCCAAATAGAATTACTCCAAAAACTGATTTGGAGAAGGAAAAACAGAAACAAATGCTTTTTCACTTTCTAATATTCTCAATACTTGCTTTAGTTGCCAATTTCTAGATAGATTATGCTTCGCCAGAAGGCTAGATGGGTTTCAAATGATAGAGCAAATCTTTATGAACTCCTATTTAATTGGGTTTCATTGAGCTCTAATAAGAACACCAAAATTTGTTGGCACCGAAACCTTTAGAATTTGACATTTGATTCCCTTGTCTCCATGGATTAAAGGGTATCCGTTCTTTTCTCCTTAGTGATATAAAGTATTATTTGGATAACGTATTGACAATTACCTCTTTTATTTTTTCATGACATAAATTTGAATTTTTTCGTTGCGTCATTGAATAAATTAAATTTGTGTTGCTCTATTGCAATGATTAGGAAAGCTGGTATAATTCTAGAATATACAATATTCTCTGAAAATTGAAATTTTATTTAAGTATAAAAAAGACTTTAAAACTTTCGAAACACAAGACATGTAGTTAATTGTGCTAGTTTTTTTTTTTTTTTTTTTTTGGAAATTATCGAGTAACTTATTGAGATTTGAGAATCTAGTGACTATGGTGAAGAACAAATTTATTCTTTCTTTAAAAGAGAGCTATTAAAACAATGTTGAGCTCGTTAATCTTGAATCTCGTGTTTAGTTTCATCCCCCTATTTCAAATTCTTGACTCCACCACAAACTAGTTATTAGAAGAATAAAGAGATATTGGTATGAAGGTGAGATTGAAGAGGTAGGTCAATTAAAAAACTTAAAATAATTTTTTGCGTTATTATATGTTGCATTCTTCATTATAGATATAACATATAATTTTATTTATGTACAAAATTATTCAGGGCAAGCTTTAATTCAACCGAGGCTAATGAAGTCCGAGGACAGCTTAGAATTTAATCAGTCCTCATTTTTATTTTATGCCCAAATTGTACCCATGCAGTTATATATGAGGTTCGGCCTAATTTTTTCGGCCCATCTGGCCCACTGACCATTCTACTTGTAGAGGACTAAGGAGCGTTCTGTCTCTGGGTTGCCAAATACGCGCGCTGATCCAAAAACTCGTAGTATCCCATCTAATTTGGTATAAAGGTATGGTGTCTTATATGTATTATTTGATTGGATTAAAAGATGATCGTGGATATCTACTTATATGCGAAATTGGTAAGGGTTACAAGATTAAAAACTTGCATCTATTCGCCCCACATATATATACATATATATAATTTTTTTTAAAATTTTTATACATATATTACAAAATTATATTTTTAGTGTTAATTAAGTAATTTTATTGAATAAATTCTGCTACAAATATGAGAAGTTATTGTTTGTTTCTAAAATTCATTTGTAAAAATTATATGATTTTGTATTTTTAAAAAAAGATTTTAATTAAGGTATAAGGTGTGAGTCTAATTGGTCAATTGAGGTATGAGACGGATATCCGATTCGTGTCCACCTTAGTCTCCCAAGGTTGATTTGTAGAGAAGTGTAGGCCCACCAATATTGGACATGTAGCCGTTTTAATCATCCATGACTACAAAGCCTGCCGGCAACGTAACGATTAAGACCTTAATGATAGATTCCCTGCACTCACCCGCATCAGTCTCCCAACTGCTCGCGAATCATAAACCAATCAATGTTCTCTCCCGTGGCAAACCCCCAGCAACTTTCTTCAAATCGAAACATTCCCAAATCGGCCATACAGGTTCCTACGCTGGATTACAGGACACCTGATCGCTACCTACTTAATTAACTACTCTTTTAATTTTGAATTCCAAATTCTTTACAAGTACTCTGTCTTCTCTCCGCTCCCCCTTCTGGACCCCACATTAGTCCCCTCCTTCAAATTGCACCGCTCAACCCCAACAGACTCAAATTAATCTCCCCACGCTTCTCCACCCTTCACAAACCTCCACGCCGCCAAAATCCCAGTACAACAATTCCACTCGTCGAACGCAAGTTGGTGCGTGCAATCACCTGCTTTTATGAGATTGGTATTTGTTCCTCCCAAAGCGTAAAACTCAAAATTAGCCCACTGTCTCTCTGTTCTTTTGAAACGTGAAAGATAAAAGAGAGATCACAGACACTGTGACACACACTCTCTCTCTCACACACACACACACACACACACTCTCAAACCATATTTCTGCCCTCGCCGGCCCTTTCGGCTGAGAAGAAAACAAAGAAAGGAAAAAAGAGACGATAACAAAAAAAAAATTCAAATTTACACCTAAACACGGGAAAAACGACGCCGTCTCCGGCATTTTCGATTCTGTTCTGTTCTTCAGTCGTCGGAAAAAGCTTTATTGGCTGCCCGATACAGGGATAGAGTTGTAGATGTTTTTGTATGTATAGTCCGATACGCTCGTAGGAGAACACAGTGTATGGTGTGTGTTGTTGGTGGTGGAGATAGATAGATAGATACAAATAGGAGCAATGTCGGAGGATGAGAAGTTGTTGAAGGAGGCGAAGAAACTGCCATGGGAAGATAGGTTAATGCATAAGAATTGGAAGGTGAGGAACGATGCTAACATCGACTTGGCTGCCGTCTGCGACTCCATTTCCGATCCTAAGGACCCGCGCCTCCGGGAATTCGGTGAGTTAGGGCTTTCATTTCATTTTCCCAGATCTGATTTGTTGTTGTGCGATCTTAGCTTCGTCCATCCCTGTTTGAATATGTGTAATGTGGGTGATTATTCTTCAGCTGGATCTCACTTTTGCTGAATTGTTGCGAAGTAATTCGATTTTGTGTTTGGGCATTTTTATAGGACCATTTTTTAAAAAGACTCTTGCGGACTCGAATGCGCCGGTACAAGAGAAGGCGTTAGATGCCCTAATTGCCTTCTTAAAAGCTGCTGATGCTGATGCTGCGAGGTAATTTTAATTTTATTTCCCTGAATTTTAGTTCTGGTTGTAACAAGCTTAATTCTGTTATCTTGAATGTTGTGTGTATGCGTATGTATTTTCTGGTAGATATGCAAAAGAAGTATGTGACGTGATAGTGGCAAAATGCATGACGGGAAGGCCAAAGACGGTGGAGAAGTCACAAACGGCATTTATGCTGTGGATGGAGTTGGAAGCTGTTGAGCAATTCTTGGTATTCATTCTGATTTCCTGTTTAATTTATTTTATTAGTGTTTTTATCTTTTACTTTAAATAGTATGTGTTTGAGAATACAACGTGTGATGTTCATTGTGCTTGTGCTTGTGCTGTGCTAAAGTGAACTTACTAGTCATGGAACATTCATCATATCTTAATGCTTGGTTGATCCTTAGCTGGTATATATGCTTCATAGATGTCATTTTAGGGAGTTTCCTGATTCATAATTTGTTTTGATTTCTGTAACGTGGGTTAGAGGCTTGCAGCTGGCAAAAGCTATAATTTTCAACATTGCTGTCTATGTAAATTGTTTTTCACATTATGGGTGTTTTTGATTTAGTTGTAGTGTGTTCGACTATCTTTGACCTGGGAATCAGCACTCAAGTTTTTATATATATGCTCTCCTTTTCCTGAAATCCTTTCTGTCATGCAAATTTTGGACCAACTTATATGAATAAGCATACAAACTGAACCTACTCAGCAGTGTTGATATTTGCAAAAAACTGCAGTAGAACCTTCAAACATGTGCTACAGAGCTGTAATTGTTATATATATTCTACTCAGTGTGAATCACTGAGTAGAATAGCACTGAGTAGAATAGCTGAATTTTAGAGTGGATGAATAGCGTTTTGCCAATTCATCTTCTCTGAATTAGTGATAAAGAAGAATCCCATGCATGACATGCCATGTTGGCATGTTATTTCGTAAAATTATGAGTCCTTCTATATTATAAATGTTAATTCAGGCCGTTATGAGTAGATATTTTGGTGATGCACAGATTGATAATATCTCTGTGGTTTAACAGTAACATGAATAGAGGCAAGGCAGACTTGTGTATGCCAAAGAATTTCCTTGGCTTCTTTGTTTCATTGTGGTCCATATGTTGATCTTCCACTCTTTTGCTGGTTACTGTTATTGATTTTGTATTTTGATATCATAATTATATACTAGGTTCTGTATTGTGAGTATTCAAGTTAAGTAAACGATAGTGCCTTGCATTGTCAAATTCAAGATATGAAGAGCTTACTATTCATAAACTGGAAGTATGGACATTATGTCATGGAATATTTTGGCAAATGAAAGAAAGCAATAACTTAATCCATCGTTGGTCCCTTCACAGAGGGATTCACTTGCATTATTTCCACAATGATCAGCACATTTGTGA
This sequence comes from Coffea arabica, assembly GCF_036785885.1. Lineage (NCBI taxonomy): Eukaryota > Viridiplantae > Streptophyta > Magnoliopsida > Gentianales > Rubiaceae > Coffea > Coffea arabica. The sequence continues at coordinate 11,465,125 of NC_092312.1, forward strand.
ATATGAATAAGCTTGTGTTTGTAGCATTACTTTTTGCACTTTCCTTGAAATCTTTTGTCAACTGGAAAAGAAGAAATATTGTATAAGCGTTGTATTGGCCTACTTTGGGTAGATAGAAATGAAATTAAGTTCAGGACTGATTGGAATATGCCCTTGGATTATGGATTTGGTTCTGATGAAGCAACAATTTTTGAATGGATGCGGGACTGACTGAGATTTATCTGGCCTTTGTGAGAGAAGTCAATGGCCCATTGGGCGCACTCACAGTTGCTAGTTGATAGTTACAGTTGTTTTATCTACACTTTTTGCTGGTCAATCAGTTGTTGCAGGCGTGTTTAGTCTGACGTCAAAACTTACATATAGATATTCTCTTTCAGTGAATAGGAATAGTTACATCCAAATGCTTACACCAGATATTCCTCAAATCTGGCTTTCACCACACTCTACTTCAACTACATTGTTGTGGAATTAGAGAAAGAGATGTTCTTGATTTTTGAAGGTATGGCTGGAGCAAAGAGGTTGTACTGATGGGTATGTGCTTGGTGTTGGTAGTAGTGGTTGGGCATCTTAGTCGCTGCTTTGTCGAGAAGCTGAAACATTTGAATGATGAAGTCAAAAGGAGAAAGTTGTTGGAATTTGAGAATGGACATGGTAAGGGTTGGACAGACAAGTTGGAAGCAAGATCTAGAGTGCTAAGGCTAATCGAAGGAGAATGAGAAAACAGTTTTCCTGGTAGATGTATAATGCTCAAAGAGGGAAGTGCTATGACAGAAAACCTGGATGCTATTACAAGGATGAAATATGAAGGGTGAATCTTTGCAATAGTTTGTGCTTTGAACTGCTGGTTTAATTAAGGTTATGCAGAATGCAAATTTTAAATCTTTGGATAAGAAGAGCATTCAGCTATATTGCTATGAAGGAAGAAAGATTCTAGGCAAGGTGGATAGATATTATCTTTCTTTTGGAAAGAGAAGTACATCCATTGTCAATAGCCAGTAGACACTCTGAACTGGGTCAATATACCAATTTAAGACGCAAAGCAGCAAACGAGTTGTTATGTAAGCTGATATAGGACACTATTGCATCTAGTAGAGTAATTAACTTTCCCATAAAGGCATCCTAACTGGTAGGAACTTAATTAAGAGCTGAGAATAAGAGCTGACTCCCTGGAAATGGCTACTAACTAGGTTGAACAATGAAGATATCCCATTTGGATACTTAGGTGGTTGTTGAGTTGTGGGAAACTTTCTAGGTATTTGTGGAGTGTAATGGGCTGTGTGATGGAATTTGACAAGATGTGCTGGATCCTCTACGGTCGAAAGAAGAAGTCTGAAATTGAAGACACTCTGCAGCTGTGATTTTGTATTTTCTGGAGAGAGTAAAAAGAGGACCTTCAACAGAATGGGCAAGGACATCGAAAAGCTAGAAGCTGCTTTCTGGAATATACCATGTCTTTGATAAATCCTAGTTATCTAGTCACACTTCATCAATTGCATGGTCATTGGATGGAACATATTGTTGGTGCTGAAATAGGTTTCAAAGTAACTTTAGCTGCATTCTTTAGGTTTATTGTTTTGTAACTAAAGCTTTACCATCTTGTTAATTCATTAAAAAGTGGTTTCAGGGTACAAATACTGTAAACTTGTGAATTTTGGTGCACGTACAAAGGCGATGCAAGAGTTTGAAACTCAGTAGATAAGTTGAAAAGGCAAAGTGCTTTCTGAAGGGTCTGAAAGAGTAAAACTTAAATGTAACTTTAACACTAATTAACTATTGGAACAAAGTTCGAGAAGGATGGTGAGAGAGTTCGTTTAACCTTGACACAGAAGGCTTATGATGATGTATTGATGGTCCTTTTTTTTGGAATTAAGGGCAGGGAGGGGCCTCAAGATAGAGGTACAAATCGGGGATATGTTCCTGTTTTCTTGCAGTATTTATCACCATCCAAGTGATTGGAGTTGCTCTTTTTTTTTTGGATCTGATGAAGAGCTAAGCCATGAAAGTACTCTGTAGAGATTGAGCCTTGGAAACTTAATTTCTGTGTATTGCAACTAATCCATCTTTTGTTGCTTGAAGAATTGAAATAATTATGGAGGGACTTATGCTGGGAATATGTGAACAGGGATAGCGTATTTCCAGTGGATTGGAAGACATTATTGACACCTCCAAGGAAGCAGATTTATTATAAAAAATAATAATTTTTTTGTAAGGATTAGGAGAAATGGATATATGGATTTGCTGGTCATTTGAGATGTTTAAGAAAATGAATTTGCAGATCTGCTGATAATCATATGGCAAATAGGGTAGTCTGTTCAAGGAGCATTATGGTTGATGGTTGTAATAAAAAACAATTTGAAGGTCAAAGGTACTCAGTGATCTTGTTTTGAGCTTTCTCATTTGGAATAGAATTCAGAAACACTGGTCAGTTCGAGTTTGCTGTTTTGGAAAACTAATCGAGTCTTATGGATCATTTAAGCGATTTGATGGCAGTAATTGGAACATGGCTTTTGTTGGATCTTTCTACATTTTTGTTGTTTTGTTTAGATATCATTTTTCCTGGGTAATAACATGGAGTTCATGTGAGGGAAGTCGCTGGTTTGGTGACGAATAAACCCAACTGTCAAAAAATGAGTGCTAAACAGAACAGAAAGACAATTAATAGAAGGTAAAATCTAAGAATAGAGTCTTCCCAACTTGCAAGATCAACCAGAGAACTTCACAGAAAGTAAATGATAAGTTGTGAAAGTGCTGTAGGAAAAAAATTTTCTGGCAAATCCTGTTAGATTTACTGGACAGAATAAAAGGCTTCCTACAACAAAATGCAGATTGAGAAGAACATCACCAGCTCTCATTTGTCCCTTACCATACCAATTATCATAATATACAATACATTCAAAGTCTGAAACCAGTTATGGAAACAGGGCTTACTCTCTGGAAAACAAAGCCCGGACCAACAGCTTCACAAAAAGTAGAAAGACACTTCATTGCATGAGCTCTTGTCTTTATATCAGCAACTCTTTCACTAATACCTGTCAGCCAAAAATACATTTCGCATAACAAAACCAGATGCCAAGTGTGCACGTGTGTGTATTAGAGACTAAAATTAATTAAAAAAAGCAACTCACCTAGAAGGCATAGCACGACACATTTTTTTGGAAACTTTGAAGCAGTTGAAGCAATATGAGTAATAACCTCAATAACCTGCTGCTGAACCTGCAGTTGTCAGAGGGAAACAAGGTATCAGCTTATCGATCCGGATGGAACTCACAATAAACTTTACATTCTTATGAGACTATAAAGAGCATAGAATAGGAGTACCTGAACATTTTTCTCACCCCAGCCTGGAACAGCACAAAGCAAACGGACCAAAATCTCCACTGATGGATCAAGTTCTTGTATTGCTTCAACCTGTTCCTTGAAAGAGCCAATAGCTGCAATGGGAAGGGAAAAAAAAATTTAACTGGGTAACATCATAAATGAAGCACCATAAGCACATACCACTACTTTTAGTTCCTAACTACTAAAAAAAACTAAATGCACTGTAACAAGTTCATAAGTTTTGACTAGAACAAGTATGAGCTTGATAGACAGGGATCAGAAAGAAACTGAAAAGCACATACTATTAAACCACTCAACTCTTAAAGTTATGGTCATCATGGTCTCTATGAATATCCAGTCATCGTTGTTAGGATTTGCCCAATATTCTAAGCTCAACAAGTAAACACCATCCATAGTCACAGTGGCGGATCGGGTACCTCGCAACTACACAAACCTAGCACAAATAATGTATGACAACAGTAAATGGAGCATGGACTGTCTCTCTCTCACTCACACTCTCTCTCTCATCAATCATTAAACGATTTTACATCACAAGGTGAAAAACCTCCAAGATTGTATACTGTGAAGTACACTCACTTCCCCTCGTTTCCAAATAACTTTCATTGTCTTAAATTCAGACATGGCAGGTCAATATATTGACAGAAGGTACAATATCTGTTCCCAGCCACTGCTCACAAGATGCTTGGTATGAAAATGAGCAATCTAAATAGACAATGGCACTGGTGACAATGGCCATTAGTAGATGAAGAATTACCAATAACTATTACAGATGCAAGTATCATTCGCTTTTGTTCTCCAAACCTCAAATATTAAACACTGCTTTCTGCTATATGAACGAACTTCAAGAATTGATTTCAAAGGGGAAACTATGTTCTTTAGTTTTTGAAGGAAAAAATAAAAAGTACCTTCCAGCCGCTCTTTCCACACAGTACTTTTCAATTGAGATATAGTATCTGCTTGAATTAGGGAACCCAATTTCTCTTCAACTTCTTCAAGACTCATTTCAGCTGGCTGAGAATGCAACACAAGAAATTCAACAACTTTGTACAGCAATGCCAAAAAGAAACACCAGTTATGCATTCCAATTATCAAATTGCTAAAAAATAACTAGACCTCAACATCTTCAGTTTCTGCAGGCTTTGAAACTTTTGCATGCCCAGATCCATCCCCCTTTTTGTTAACACCCAATTTAGTTGATGCTGCTTTCTTATTAGCAGGCTGAAACATTGAACTTCAAGTCAAAAAATGTGCCGGAAGCAAGATAAATTTGCCAAAGGAAAAAGTAAAAACAATGCACAGTGTGTAAATACAGGATTGCAGCATACAATACTTACAGCTGCCTGAACAGGTTTCTTCCCACTCAGCATGCTTGCTGCAGATTTCCGAGCAAATGATCCGTCTGAAACCTGCAAGAGACCATAAACTTACAACTGCAAATATGTATATAAATATAAATATAAATACACACACACAAATATATATACGTGTGTATACATTAAGTACATACATACATACATATATATACATATATGTATGTACGTGTGTGTGTGGGGGGGGGGGATACTGTCCATGAGTGACTGCCAAATATGGTCTAACAGCCAAAAAGCATGCCCATGTACAAATATCCAAGTCAACTATACACGAACAGTAACAAATCTGTTTGAAACAAATGTCAACAAAAATAAAAGCTAAAAGAATTTTTGTTAAAATAAACATTATCAATTCCCTGGCTGGAACTACCCATGGTCATTTAAACTCAGAATCTTTTGTAGTTTGATTGGCTTTCCACTATCCAAAGAACTCATTCCAAAGCCTCCCAAAGGCTTCAGGTGAGTCATTAACTACCCCTATAAAACCATCTCCTTCCCAATGAGAACATATCCTATTTCTAAACTATCCGACCAAGATGTATCAAATTACAATGACAGCCTAAATAGGAGAGTTTAATAGCAAGAAGCATTCCAAGGCAAGAAATTCCACAATTTGAATAAATCACGACTCAGTAGGCAAGAGAAGCCTGATTTGATGAACCAAAATTGGAGCTCCCAAGCAGAATACATATCACATCATTAATTTCAAAAAATTTGCATATATTCGTTCTTATACATTCATACTATTTATCTCATATAGATAGATCCTAAATGATAAAAACAACCAAGAACATCCAACAACATCAACAAAAGGACAAAATATTCACCTCCAAGGAAGACGAACTGCCTACTGAAGCTTGAATTGCACCTGTCATAAATACATGTTAAGACACATAACAAAGAAAAGAACTTCTGAGTGGTTTAGAACAAACACCTTATAAACAAATGCATACAAATCAAAACAATCACTTCATACTTGAACTGGAAACTACTGCTGGACCACCTCCAGAGCCACCAATCATTTCTGTAAGCTTCTTTTTCCTGACATCATCAAGTTTTTCGAGCGACTTTTCCAACGGTCTCATGCCCACAGACTATAAAAGAAATAATGAGAAGAGACAAATGACCGTGGCCACATTCATAGTAAACAAGCATCAAGCAGTCAATTAGCTTAACATAAAGGAATTGAATGGAACAGGAAAAATTACCTTAGCTATCGCCGTCAAAGCTGAGAAAGCGGCATCTCTAACTTCAGGTGTCCCATCATTTAGTGACTGCAACAGCCAAATCATTTTCCAAAGGGATGGATTACAAGATATTATTGATCAAATCATCAGACAATAGCACAGGAAAGGAAAAGATGCCAGCATCATAGAAAAACCATCATTGTGGAAATGGTAACACACTGCAACAGCATGATTAAAATCTGAAAACCATTTAATTACATACTAATATGCATGAAAAATTTACACCCCAAAAAAATAAAGATCAACATGTTATTATGGTACAGTAACCTAAAGAATGAAATTCCAGAAATAAAGTATAACAACATCGCTCCTCGCATCAACTTGATTTTCCTTTCTTCAAGTTTTAGAAAATCTAATATTCACTTTAAAATGCAAGTCTCCAACTTGTGCCAAAAAGTCAAATAGGGAAATGTAATCAAAGCATCCAGATTATTTCACAAAGCACAAAGATGCACGAAACATTTTTCTAAAGTAAATATATACGAGAAGTGACACAAAACAACATCATATATATGGTGGTATGTTGATCAAACTGTATGCTTACCTCCATGCATATTGGCACATACTCCTTGTGTACTTTGAGGATGACAGCTTTATTGCTTGTCTCAATGCAAAATGTAACCCAGTTCAAAGTCAAAGATCGCACAAGGGGTACTTTATTCTTAACAGCAACCTTAACATCTGCAACAACAATGGTCTTTGATCAGGATAAGCCTTCAGAAGCACCAGAAAATGAAACCAAGTATAAAAAACAGAGGATGAAAAAGTAAATCTGATCTTCATATTTCTGCTCAGTATTTCAGCAAAGGTATATATATATATATATATGTGTGTGTGTGTGTGTGTGTGTGTGTGTGTGAAAAAATGATAATCCAAAATTGTATACTTGTTCAGTTGGAGTTAAATCACATCTTTCTGCAACTGATAACCAACATAAAAAAAGGGCTACCTGCACTTGCTGAGCCCACAAAAATATAAAACTTGAGTGCAGTGCCCTTTTCCGTGCCAAGAACGAGTTCTATTCAACCCATTCAATAGTATAGGCCAATATTAATGCGTTCAAGTAATAGGTTATCCAACAGCAAGGTATGAACTTGCTTGTCTAAACTACTCATAAAGACAATCACTCATGTGACAAACATTTGCAATTCCACAAAAGAAGAAAAAGAAATCCAAGCAAAACAAGATAAGTATACATAAGCTGCACATAAAAAATCAAAATCATCATGAAAACAAGCTTTCAATATTATATCAAATATTGTGGAACATATCATACACAAACATTAAATAACCCCTCGTATAGAAACAAAACCTGCCTTCAACAATATCAGCAAGATTTAAGCACCCTGATTTGTGCATTGCCTGGAGTGTTTGAGTAAGAGACTCTGCCAAAGCAGGTTTTTTTTCCTTCAGTTTTTCCTGGAAAACAAATAATGCACAAGATTAGTAATATTAAAGTCAAAACCCCAGGCCATGGTATGGACCAAATAGACAAGAAGTTCACTCGCACGAGTGGAGACCAAAAAGACAAAACAACTTTTCCGACTAAAACTGCAATGTTTATGGTGTATTTATAAGACTGCAACCTTGCAGAAATTTTTGCTGTCCCAACATTCATTTTAATTGTCTAACACAATATTTCAAAACTCAAGTTGTAAACACCATCCTTACATGGTACTTCAACAGCAAAGTACTTTTGTGCACAGGATATGACATGGGTGCTGTTATTTAAAAAGTATTGGGCCTGGTAAAATGTTAGTTGGGTAGATTTACTTTGATGGAGCTCTTGCACCTTACTAGTCCTAACAGAAACCCACTTTACAACATAGGATTAATGAGCATAAACATAGGAACTGTGATAGCGTAACTGTCAAGTATGGCAGGCTAACTCCCAGGTATTTTAGCCTCGGTTAATCAAATACCTATTTCAGCTATATAAACCAAAAAAGAGATTCTTCTATTATATAACTTCAACAAAATAAACAGACATACTTTAATATGTGTACCTAAACATTTGGCTGCATTCCCATACCAGATGCAAGACCATCTATTTCAGGATCAATTTATCCAGACAAAAAGGACTATAATAAAAATGTTGTAACATAAGAACATTTTTCTCCTAAAACTACAAAGGTTGCTTAGACGATTGAGCAAGCAAACCCTGACATTTCACCATGCAAGTTCTAGTATCATAGGATGAAAATTACCAGCAAAACAGGCAAAAGAAGGCGAGAGCTCCCTGAAAAATGTGTTCTTAATCCACTTGCAAGATTTCCAATTGCTTGGACAGCTTCCACTGCAACAGCTATGTTTACATCTGTAATGAGCTGCAAAGTCCCCAATAAAAGTCACTACTCCAACTATAAGAAGAAAAGAAGGTTAGCCTTGGAATTTATAATACAAAAAGCAAGTAAAATGCACCCACCCATCCTTTTATTTCAGTTAGACTAAAATAGATGCCCTTAATATTCACATAAGAACTTGAGCTACCCATAAATTGTCAAATTTACAGAAAAGAATTAACTATATTCTTCTTTTGACAAGTATATGTGGCAGAGGAAGCTGAAGAACCAGAAACCAGTAAGTAACATAATGGATGCTCCACCATACAATTATTAACTCCCTGCCACCAACTCGCTCTTATGAGGCTAGAATGAGTCTAATTTTAATGCTCTCACCACATGCGGAACCAAAATGAATTTTTAATCTCACAGTGAACAACTATCAGACTGGTAACCTATGTAATTTGCCAAAGAAAATCAATATCATTCCTCCTCTGCATGGCAAGAGCATTAATGGTTACATGGCTGAGTTTAGAAGCCAGGCACAAGTTTTTATTACAAAAAGTCCAGTAAAGTCTTAAGGGTCTAGTCCAAAGAATACATGTACAGCTTCATATCGCAACCACAGGGCACGTTAACATCCGCCCATTTTTGGTTCTAAAACTCAGTTATAAGGCAACACAGTGCACCAGAAAATTAAAACTGAAGCAAATTAACCAGATTGCTATATCCTAAACTCTCGACTCAACTTGAAAGCCAATGCTACAAAAAATACAACACCTTCAAAGCAATGGATTTTTCAAATAGATAACCAATAAGAATCATGAAAAATTGCTAAACTTGATGATTACACAACTTACATGGACAACAACAGGTATTTGTTTTGTCATTCGCCTGTCAGTTAATAAACTGTAACTAGATAAATCAAAACAGCAATCTACAATTGCAAATCAACAAGCTACTCCATTCCTGTATGTTGAATGACAACCAGCTAATAACTCACATCTCAACACCTTTTCACCATTGTCAGTCACATTAACTCGTGTTCCACATTCAATAGTCCTTTTCCTCAATCAGCCACTTTCAGAATGCTACACCTTCCTATTACTAACCGAACACCCCAAATTTCTGAACCATGTTTGACATGAAAGTAATCATTAGGTCCCCATAATGTTCGACATTTTGGGAAGTCCAACCTCTAAACCACAGAAAAGAAAGTGGTTGAATGGATGACTTTGCAATTCTATCATAACAAATTTAACCACATGTGCATGTGGATGCTTAGAACAACAATACAAACTTTGTGACCAGACAAGTGGGACCAATGTGAATTGAAATTTAAAAATAACTCTAGAGTGTGCTTTGCACACATGAGCAGCCAGTGTGCTTCGCTTTCCTATTAAGTACTGTTTGAATATCTTATCAGTATAAAGTTGATAACTTTCCAACAGTAAAACAAAAATTTGAATAACGCTATAAGTTGGAAAGTGAAAAAAGGTTAAAACTTGTGGTAAGATGACTAAACAACCAAAAGAGGAAAGTAGGGCTATATCGATGTGGCCAAGGGGGACTAACCAATTCTACCTCTTTCTAATTGCGTCATACCCTTCAATCAATTCCAAAGAGTCCTACAGCCAATTTCAAACAACTGGAGGTAAAAAAGTGACCGTTGGTTGCATAACTAATACACCACCTAGTCAACTTCAACTAGAGGTTTTAGCAGTCTAGTACCCTTTCTTTCAAGGATTATAGCAGGCTAAAATTACAAAGCCAGAACGGACCAAGCAAAAACTAGACACAAACCAAGGGCAGAGGCAGCTGTTTATAGCAATTCACCCTGATAACTAATATAATGAAAACATTGCAGTTGCAGCACAAGTACGAGTTAACATGACGAGATAAGACAAATTCAAGCTTCTGATTGTTCATTAGGAGAACACCAGAACTTCAGGTGTCCAGATTTCAACAACTAAACAGAAAGGCACCGAATAAATAAAACAAGGCAGGAAAAATCTCTCAAAAAGGACAGCAGACAGGTGAGGAATTGGAGCTTTTTGTCTCCAGCAAAATGGTGTATAAACCAATTAGAAGACTTGCAAACCTTCTTAAGTGTCCGGCATATCTCTGTGAAATCACCAGGAGCTATCCTTTTGGTAGATGCAAGCTTGGTTAACTCTGCAACAGCTTCTTTCCGCTCTGACCACTTTGCAGCTTTCTGAAATATCAAGACGGACAAACAAAAAGTTACCTTCCATCCTACATAAATTAGCCCAATAATGAGATGATAAAAGATGCTTAAGTAAAAATCACAACAGTAATAACGATTTGTGTGTTTATATGAGAGAGTGAGTGAAGCACTAACCACTCCATCCCAAAAACCAGACTTCTCCAGAGGCGTCAATATATCAACAGGATCAACAAGTTCATACTCATCTATCTCCTGATGAACTGACAAGAAAAGATTTGTCAGGCCCAGGCAGGGAGGTCAAAGGATATATAACTATATTTGAGCATGCCTTGAAAGACAAATCACCATTTTAATGCCAGTTCAAGCCATTGCTTTTCTTCAAATTCAGCACCAATAATTAATGTGACAAAAAACAGAAGAAGAATCCATTTGGCAGGGTTAGTCGCATACCTTCAGCTGCAGCTTCTTCAGATGGCCCAGAAATCACAGCCTCAGAAGCAGCTTCATGTTCTGGCTCCTTGTCTTGCTCAGATCTGACAAATGTCAATCAAAAAGTTACCATCAGAAAAGGAAAAACCACTCATCCTATGCAAATTGAATAGTCATCAGCATGCACAGCCTTCATTCACAGACTACAGCAAAATAAACTTCAAAAAAGTAATGTGCTAAAATCGTGTGGTTTGAAATTGATAATGTTTATTTTAACAAAAATTCTTTTAGCTTTTATTTTTGTTGACATTTGTTTCAAACAGATTTGTTACTGTTCGTGTATAGTTGACTTGGATATTTGTACATGGGCATGCTTTTTGGCTGTTAGACCATATTTGGCAGTCACTCATGGACAGTATCCCCCCCCCCCACACACACACGTACATACATATATGTATATATATGTATGTATGTATGTACTTAATGTATACACACGTATATATATTTGTGTGTGTGTATTTATATTTATATTTATATACATATTTGCAGTTGTAAGTTTATGGTCTCTTGCAGGTTTCAGACGGATCATTTGCTCGGAAATCTGCAGCAAGCATGCTGAGTGGGAAGAAACCTGTTCAGGCAGCTGTAAGTATTGTATGCTGCAATCCTGTATTTACACACTGTGCATTGTTTTTACTTTTTCCTTTGGCAAATTTATCTTGCTTCCGGCACATTTTTTGACTTGAAGTTCAATGTTTCAGCCTGCTAATAAGAAAGCAGCATCAACTAAATTGGGTGTTAACAAAAAGGGGGATGGATCTGGGCATGCAAAAGTTTCAAAGCCTGCAGAAACTGAAGATGTTGAGGTCTAGTTATTTTTTAGCAATTTGATAATTGGAATGCATAACTGGTGTTTCTTTTTGGCATTGCTGTACAAAGTTGTTGAATTTCTTGTGTTGCATTCTCAGCCAGCTGAAATGAGTCTTGAAGAAGTTGAAGAGAAATTGGGTTCCCTAATTCAAGCAGATACTATATCTCAATTGAAAAGTACTGTGTGGAAAGAGCGGCTGGAAGGTACTTTTTATTTTTTCCTTCAAAAACTAAAGAACATAGTTTCCCCTTTGAAATCAATTCTTGAAGTTCGTTCATATAGCAGAAAGCAGTGTTTAATATTTGAGGTTTGGAGAACAAAAGCGAATGATACTTGCATCTGTAATAGTTATTGGTAATTCTTCATCTACTAATGGCCATTGTCACCAGTGCCATTGTCTATTTAGATTGCTCATTTTCATACCAAGCATCTTGTGAGCAGTGGCTGGGAACAGATATTGTACCTTCTGTCAATATATTGACCTGCCATGTCTGAATTTAAGACAATGAAAGTTATTTGGAAACGAGGGGAAGTGAGTGTACTTCACAGTATACAATCTTGGAGGTTTTTCACCTTGTGATGTAAAATCGTTTAATGATTGATGAGAGAGAGAGTGTGAGTGAGAGAGAGACAGTCCATGCTCCATTTACTGTTGTCATACATTATTTGTGCTAGGTTTGTGTAGTTGCGAGGTACCCGATCCGCCACTGTGACTATGGATGGTGTTTACTTGTTGAGCTTAGAATATTGGGCAAATCCTAACAACGATGACTGGATATTCATAGAGACCATGATGACCATAACTTTAAGAGTTGAGTGGTTTAATAGTATGTGCTTTTCAGTTTCTTTCTGATCCCTGTCTATCAAGCTCATACTTGTTCTAGTCAAAACTTATGAACTTGTTACAGTGCATTTAGTTTTTTTTAGTAGTTAGGAACTAAAAGTAGTGGTATGTGCTTATGGTGCTTCATTTATGATGTTACCCAGTTAAATTTTTTTTTCCCTTCCCATTGCAGCTATTGGCTCTTTCAAGGAACAGGTTGAAGCAATACAAGAACTTGATCCATCAGTGGAGATTTTGGTCCGTTTGCTTTGTGCTGTTCCAGGCTGGGGTGAGAAAAATGTTCAGGTACTCCTATTCTATGCTCTTTATAGTCTCATAAGAATGTAAAGTTTATTGTGAGTTCCATCCGGATCGATAAGCTGATACCTTGTTTCCCTCTGACAACTGCAGGTTCAGCAGCAGGTTATTGAGGTTATTACTCATATTGCTTCAACTGCTTCAAAGTTTCCAAAAAAATGTGTCGTGCTATGCCTTCTAGGTGAGTTGCTTTTTTTAATTAATTTTAGTCTCTAATACACACACGTGCACACTTGGCATCTGGTTTTGTTATGCGAAATGTATTTTTGGCTGACAGGTATTAGTGAAAGAGTTGCTGATATAAAGACAAGAGCTCATGCAATGAAGTGTCTTTCTACTTTTTGTGAAGCTGTTGGTCCGGGCTTTGTTTTCCAGAGAGTAAGCCCTGTTTCCATAACTGGTTTCAGACTTTGAATGTATTGTATATTATGATAATTGGTATGGTAAGGGACAAATGAGAGCTGGTGATGTTCTTCTCAATCTGCATTTTGTTGTAGGAAGCCTTTTATTCTGTCCAGTAAATCTAACAGGATTTGCCAGAAAATTTTTTTCCTACAGCACTTTCACAACTTATCATTTACTTTCTGTGAAGTTCTCTGGTTGATCTTGCAAGTTGGGAAGACTCTATTCTTAGATTTTACCTTCTATTAATTGTCTTTCTGTTCTGTTTAGCACTCATTTTTTGACAGTTGGGTTTATTCGTCATCTGATACTGTTGGCATTTGTTTTTTTTTCAGCTATACAAGATCATGAAAGAGCATAAGAATCCTAAAGTTCTTAGCGAAGGGATTCTGTGGATGGTTTCTGCAGTTGATGACTTTGGAACCTCACATTTGGTTCTGAAGGTCTGTAGTGCTTTTTGGAAGTTGTCTACTTTCTAATGATTTTTGGTCTTATCCTTAGTATAGAAATGAAGTTCCTTTATTTTGGTTACCTAAAGTTACTTTTTATGTTCTTCATCTTTTGCAGGATCTAATAGATTTCTGTAAAGATATTGGGTTACAATCTAGTACTGCTGCCACTAGAAATTCAACTATTAAACTCATTGGTACATTGCACAAGTATGTCGGTCCAGGTAAATTTTCTGCTTTCTGAAGTTATTGAAACTTTTTAATGTTTGCAGAAGATATAATGCACCTTCCATGCAGGTATTAAAGGATTTCTATCGGATGTAAAACCTGCTCTTCTCACTGCACTTGATGCAGAGTATGAAAAAAATCCATATGAGGTACAGTTGGCTCGGGGATGGTTCTCTTTCATGTTACATTCATTCCCTTATTTTATCTTTTAGTTATACTCTTCAGGAGTCTAATCTGCAGCACCTATAAGAACCGTTAATCTTTGAGTTCTAATTTGTAGGAGTCTGCAGCACCTAAAAGAACTGTTAAGGCAGCAGAGTCCATGTCATCGTCCTCAGGTGGTGGGCTAGATAGCCTTCCACGAGAAGATATTAGTGGTAAGATCACACCTGTTCTGCTCAAGGGCTTGGAAAGTACAGATTGGAAGGTATGACATATACACCTTAAGTTCTGTCTTGAACCATTTTTTGGAATATGCAATTTAGTAGTAATTGATTTATTCGAATTCCAGATACGACTTGAATCTATCGAAACTGTGAATAAAATCATTGAAGAGGCTAATAAGCGTATTCAACCAACTGGAACTGGTAATCATTTTCCGTGTACAGTGAGGTGGGGTTGATTTGCACTTTAGCAGCTCATTTTATTTTATAACTTTTTCCTTGGCATTTTTGATAGGGGAGCTATTTGGTGCTCTTAGAGGCCGGCTATATGATAGCAACAAGAATCTAATAATAGCAACTTTGTCTACTATTGGCGGTGTTGCATCTGCTATGGGAGCAGCTGTGGACAAGTCAAGCAAGGTTAGGGTTGTGTCCTATTTTGATTTTCACACAAGCTCGCTTTTTTGATGATCATATCGTGAAGACATTGTTTTTTGCAGGGGATTCTGTCAGATGTTTTGAAATGCCTGGGTGACAATAAAAAGCACACACGGGAATGCACTTTGAGCACTTTAGATTCTTGGCTAGCTGCTGTTCATCTTGAGAAAATGGTTCTTCCCTTTTGCTTCCTATGATATTTCTGTTGCCAAAATTGTTTCTAGGTTCTTGATGTGTTGCTTCTTCAGATTCCTTATATTACAACTGCAATAACGGACGCTAAACTTGGTGCGGAAGGTCGCAAGGATCTTTTTGATTGGTTATCCAAACAACTGAATGTGTTAGTTAACTTCCCTGATGCCACACAGCTGCTAAAGCCTGTGGCCTCTTCTATGACGGTATTTTCTTAATGGCATTTCACATTTACCTTAATATACTTGTATGTTTTCATTTTAGAAAATTAAGTCTGCGTGCAACTGCAATGAAAATTTGTTTCTGTTGGCGTAGGATAAATCAGCTGATGTTCGACATTCAGCAGAAGCGTGCTTTGCTGAAATTCTCAGGATCTGTGGGCATGAAGTGGTTGGTATTGCAAATCTTGTCTGCTCTTTCGGGTTATTGATATTTATTTATCCACTTAGACCTTTCCTACATTATCCCATTTAGGTGAGCAAGAATTTGAGAGATATACAAGGACCTGCTTTAGCAATTGTTTTGGAAAGGTTGAAGCCATATGGAGGTCTTCATGGTATTCTCCAATACAATGGCTTTAATATTTTTCCTGCTGATTTGTGGATTCCCCAGTTACCTCTTTCCTTGTGAGGGTTATTCTTGTTTGCTTAGAATCTGTTGATATTTGCGTTTTTAAGCTAAAAGCTTTTTAAGGTGCCTTTTGTTTGGTTGTGTTCTCCTTCAAGCTTATTTCTACTTCAAAATGTTGATTTGGGAAAGAATTCTTGGTTCCTTTTGCATTATAGCTTTTATTTTTCTGAATTTTCAAGACAAAAGTACATTTTACTTTTATTTTGTTTTTAAGAAATTTGAAGAAATTTTGGAAAATTTTAAGCAAAGATATATCTTTTACTTCTGTTGTTGATTTTTAATTCCCAGAAACGTTTGAATCTGGAAGAGTTTCTGCTGCATCAAAAGGCAGCTCAAAGATTGGAAAGTCAAACGGCTATGGTGATCGTCCAACTAGACATGGAAGCAAAGCTAATTCTTCAGTATGTTTTCTGCATAGTTGAATTGCATAATAGGGTGGAATATATAAATTTAATTAACCGTTTCTCGGTTTCCTTAGAGAGCTATCCCAGCAAAAGGCCCAAGGCAAGAGTCCCTTATGTCTGTTCAAGACATTGGTGTCCAGTCACAGGCTTTGCTTAATGTCAAGGATTCAAACAAGGTATCTCTCAATTCATTTTTGAAGTCTAAATTTTTAGAGTTAGCTGCTCTTGACATCAATATTTGCACAGGATGATAGAGAGAGAATAGTTGTCCGCAGATATAAGTTTGAGGAGATTCGGTCAGAACAGATACAAGATCTTGAGGTTTGTTGTAGTCAAACATTTACTGACTGTAACAAGAGTTTTTTCTTCAGTATTGTCTATCTGTCATCAAGGTGCTTGCACTCACTAGTATTCCTATTCAACAGAATGACCTTATGAGGTTCTTTAGAGAGGATTTGCACAGGAGGCTTCTAAGTACAGACTTTAAGAAGCAAGTTGATGGGATTGAGATGCTGCAGAAGGTGCATTACTTGTCAGACCTTCTGGTATGTAGTGTTTGGATTGCCTTCTTACTGTTTGTCTTTTAAACTTTCAGGTGCTCCCATCCATTGCAAAAGATATAATAGAAGTTTTAGATGTGCTCTTGAAGTGGTTTGTTATGAGAATATGCGAGTCAAACACTTCATGCCTGCTCAAGGTGTTTTTTCACCCATTTCCTGCCAATTAAAGCATATTGCCATAACATTATTGATTTTTGCTTTTTCCTACCTCCTGGGACTCACTTTTGAAGAATTATTCAATAGGTGCTGGAATTTCTTCATGAACTTTTTGACATGTTGAAGAGTGAGGGGTACATCATGACTGAAGCAGAGGCTGCAATTTTTCTTCCCTGTTTGATTGAAAAGGTTTTGCCACATGACCTGCTATGTTTAAATTATGATGTTTGCCTGTCTTGTGGTGGTGCCAACAAGCTTTTCTGCCTATCAAATGGTAAAAAAATTTATATCTATATTTTTTTGAAAAGAGGCTACTAATATTGATTGTAAAAGTAACTTTTGGCTGCTTAACTGCATTTGGAGTTAGGTGCGCTTTGTTTTGGTATATTTGACCTGTGGAATTTAGTCCTTGCCATTTAGCAACTTTGTGGTGTATGCTGTGAGCTTTATATTCTGCGAGTTTATTTCTGCCTACCAAGTGGTGTTTCTAGATACATTATTCGTTATTCATTCCCTGGAAGATACATGTTCTCAGATAGATTTGTGTTTTCTGCAGTCTGGACATAACATAGCACAAGTACGAGAAAAGATGCGGGAGTTAATTAAGCAAATAATCCTTACATACTCTGCAGCAAAAACATTTCCATATATTCAGGAGGGCTTACGGTCTAGGAATAATCGAACTCGAATAGAGTGTGTTGATCTTGTTGGTTTCTTACTTGAAAACCATGTTTCAGAGGTAAAGTCATTATATATCTTAAGCTTCTGTTCCTTTGGTTTTACTTTCAAGAATGCTTAGTCCTTTCTTCTTTTTCTTCCAGATTTGGGGACATCTGAAGTCGTTGCAATCAGTTGCAAGCTTAACATCGGAACGAGATGGTGATATTAGGAATGCTGCTTTAATTACTTTGGCTACTGGATACAAGATTCTTGGTGAGTTTTTATATGCTTCTGCTGATTAATTAGATGGACATCTATACACTTGCGACTTTTGTGCTGATTATTCTTCATTATTTTTTTTATTTTAAACTTTGAGGTTGTATATTTTCTGGGTAGGCTGCAAGAACGGGATTAACCTTGAGCTTGTCATTATGTTATGCATTATGTATCTACACACTTCTTATTTATACTGGTTGATTTCTTTAGGTGATGACATATGGAAATTCGTCGGAAAGTTGACAGAGGCTCAAAGGAGCATGTTAGATGAAAGATTCAAGCGGAAGGTGGCAACCTTTTCTCCTTTTCTCTTGGTGGTATTGGAATTTCCTATCTTGCAGGAGCCCCTTAAAAGCTATTCATATTCAATTTTGGCAGGCACGGGAGATGGACAAAAGAAAGGAGGGAAAACCCGGTGAGATTAGGGCAGTATTAAGGCGCTCCGTGAGGGATAATGGGTATTTCCAGTCTCTTATTCGTGTGCCTTTGTTTTGTTCTTCGTACTGAGGGGCTTTTGTTAAATTATTTTCTTGGAGCAATTTCCTTTAGTGTAGATTGTAGTCTGGCTCCTTATGACCATTCTTTTACGAGTTTGATGTGCTACCTACTGATAATATGCTCTTGTACTATGATAACTCATAGCAAGTACAAAAAAACTCATCCTGTCAACTAAAATTTCAGTTGCTTTTTAGCTTTGTGGCTTTGATTCTTTCTGCAGTCAAGAATTGTTGAACAAGTGTTGTTTATTGGGGTTGTATATATTGTGTGTTAATGCCAAAGTTTAGAATCTATTTCCATTGAATAATAGGTGAAGAAATTAGGCTGTTATAAGTTCCAGTGGTTCTATATATACTAGCACATGAACGTATAACGCATTCATTTATGTACAGTCTGACAAATGTTTCTTATTTTACTTACAATAAAGCCTGATCTGGATTGTCAGCTATCTTTTTTCTGGTGTTCTGTGGATTAGGTGCCTCTCCAGTTGAATTTCTGTTCAGTTCCATCCAGTTCTGTAAAATAGTACCACTTTGGTGTAAACCGGTACAACTTTGGTGTAATTGTGAGTTCTGCATCAACTTAGTACAAAATTCACAGTTACACCAAAGTTGTACACATGTACACCGAATGTTGGACCCATTACATAACTGGACAGAACTGGGACTGGAAAGGCCCCATATGGGTGCTCTGGTTCTGTTGTTTACCTAGAGGGGAAAGTTCCTTCTATAAATGCCGACTCTCCAATTGAATGTGTGAATGGTTGTTGGCTGGCCTGCGGTGAATGACATGTAAAAATCAATATCACAATTTAATCCTTTTTTTAATAGATCTGGTCTATCTTGCATGCTTGCATGTAAAATGTTGTGGATGGATGGTTTTGTTCTCTTCTTGTTTGCATGTTAACCATCCTACCTATTTAACAGGAGTAAGAGATGATTTTCTTCCTTCATGGACAGAAACTTGTACCATTATTCCTTCTCTGTTTCTTCCTCATTATTTGCAACAGCTTTCTAGTTCTATTTCCCACTTTTACGGTTGCAAAACTATTGGAGTCTGACGATACTTTAGCCAATTTTATAGTATTCTGTTTTCTATAGTTCCTTTTATCCCGCTTTTCTGTAAATTTTTTCTGCTTCTTTTCTTTTACGTTTACCTTGTACAAGCTCCATACCATATGTATTCTCGTCATCATCCTTTGTTAACAAAACTCTTGTGTTCCTGGCGTTAGTTTGTATTGGTATTCCAGCCTTGCTCTTTCCTAGTTTCTGCAAATGTCCCTTTTAGACCTCTCAACTTGTTTGCTGCTTTATACAGATTGGATCTAGCAGAACAAAGCGGTGAAGTTTCCAGGTCTACTGTTGGCCCATTATCCAATAGGTACTTAACTACTTCGTTATAATTGCCATTATAGTTACATCATTGTCAATGTCTTTTTGTGATTAATTCTGTACAAGTTGCAGCTTTTTATCGATTTCTGGTTTTGTTGAAGTTGCTGTTCATCTTAATATGCAAGGTGAGGTTATTAACCGTATTTTGTTCTAGGGACAGTTATAGTCATCCAGAGTTTCAAATGGATAGAGCTCCAATCCCTCGGACTGTTCCTGGCACAGTTGGTCCTACGGACTGGAATGAAGCTCTGGATATAATATCATATGGTTCCCCAGAACAGGTTTTCTTTTGTTCTCTTTTGTTTAGCCTACTATGTTAGGTTAATGTTGCAGCTTCTGGATTGTTGTTGTCTTGCTGGGTGATACTCCAATGTGGATTCTTTTATTCGCTGTTTTTTTTTCTAAGCTAATGTATTTGTGACTTATGATATAGCTCTCGACTTGCATACTATGGTAATTAATAAGAGGGTTATAGCAAACAGCTGGACCACTGAGAAATTGACAAGACTTTGATGGGGTGGAAATTTGATCTCTCTTTGAATGGAGGTTTTAGTTTCAAGTGACAAGTGGGCTAGCTGATAAAAGTATTTTTCCTATGGTCGGTTTGTGGTATGGAATTGATTAATCAAATCCTGTTGTTAGGTGTGTTGTGGATTCTTGGTAAAAATAATAAATTAATTTTGACTAGCACCAAAGAGAAAATGTGATATTTTTCCTGGTATAAAGATGCAAGCCGCTATTCTTGGGCGTGTTGTGCATTCTTGTAAAAACTGTTAGTAATTGGTTATTCATTTGCTGCCAAGAGCAAATATGATATGTGGGTGGGAATTGCGCATTACCTTTTTGTGATTTACTGGATAATTTGCGTTATTTCTTGCAGTCCGTTGAAGGAATGAAAGTTGTGTGCCATGAGTTGGCCCAGGCCACTAGTGATCCCGAAGGCAGTGCTATGGATGATGTGGTTAAAGATGCAGATAGACTTGTTTCATGCTTAGCAAACAAGGCAACACTTAAATGCTTTCGTTTACAATGTTGGTCCCTTTTTGTTGTTTTAAATTGGTTCAAAATGCTCACACTATTTGATCTTAGCAGGTAGCTAAAACTTTCGACTTTAGTCTAACGGGCGCCTCCTCAAGATCTTGTAAATATGTCCTGAACACGCTCATGCAGGTTGGTGCTTATCACTATTGATTGTTAGTTGACCATTTTGGTACTAATAAATGAAGAAGAGATGGTGGACATTTACTTTTCCCAGCTGTCATTGGGTTTAATAATTTTAATTTTGGTCCAATCAAGCAATCTATCAACCATAAATGTAATTTCAATACTTTTTTTTTTAACAGACATTTCAAAACAGAAGACTTGCCCATGCCGTCAAGGAGAGCACTCTTGATAGCCTAATTACTGAGCTTTTGCTTTGGCTCTTGGATGAAAGGGTTCCTCGGATGGATGATGGCAGTCAACTTTTGAAAGCTTTGAATGTCTTGATGCTAAAAATATTGGTACGCTAATAACTTCGTAATCGATTAGCATTGTTACAAAATTCAAATTGTTCTTGTATATTCTGGAGATAATGTCCTTGCTCACTCCTATGTTTGACTAATGGTTGTGCTTCCAGGATAATGCTAACAGAACATCATCCTTTGTTGTGCTCATTAATCTCTTGCGGCCTCTTGACCCATCAAGGTGGCCATCTCCGGCAATAAACGAGTCTCTTGCTATAAGAAATCAGAAATTTTCAGATTTGGTTGTCAAATGTCTGATCAAACTGACGAAGGTGATTCTTGTGGTTGTCTTATTTCCCTACTTATCAGTGGTAGCTATAGAGATAAGTGTATATGTCTGACTTACTAAATTGTGATACATGATGTGCAAGTGCACACATATGGCCAACTTAAGCCACAAGTAAAAGTTGCTTCAGCTAGAATATGACTAGGAAATTTACATTTTCTTTTATTCATTTCCCAGTACATCTGCTTTAAACATTTCCTACTGCAGCTTGACACGTTATTATCTCAAAATGATAAGAGTTAAAAGTTAGCATCTGTGTGTCAGAAATTATTCCATCTTTTGTCGATCTGGTTTAGCAATTAGCATCGGCTTTGTATGTTTAAGAGCTTTTCACTGATACAGGTTTTGCAAAGTACTATTTATGAGGTTGACCTTGATCGCATTCTCCAAAGCATTCACATATACCTTCAAGAGCTAGGAATGGAAGAAATTCGCAAAAGGTATCTACTTGATTGCTTAGTTGAGTCCTCTATTTGATTGCTTTGTCTGAATAGATCAAGTGGCTACTATCCTTGCATGCTATTGAGTAGATGTAGATGAATCACATGTTATTTTAAACTTTTGGTGGTTCTACTTTATAAACAAGGGCGGGAGCTGATGACAAACCGTTGCGCATGGTCAAAACTGTCTTGCATGAACTTGTGAAGCTTCGTGGAACTGCCATAAAGGGTCACCTTTCAATGGTTCCAATAGATATGGAACCCCAACCAATTATACTTGCCTACATAGATCTTAACCTTCAGGTACTGCAAGATTTCACATTTGATACTTGATCTTGTTCCTGTGTGCTTTATTCAAAATTGAGATAAATATATTTTGGGAATTGCTAGACCTTGGCTGCAGCCAGAATGTTATCTCCATCTGGGCCTGTCGGCCAAACTCATTGGGGAGATTCCACGGCCAATAATCCAGCTCCTGCAACCCATTCTGCAGATGCACAATTGAAGGTATTGAATCCTTGTTTGAGTCATGTGACTCATCTCTGTCATTGTAGACTATACATTCTCTCCTTTTCATCATTTGCATTTCTTCTTGCAGCAAGAACTTGCTGCAATATTCAAGAAAATTGGTGACAAGCAAACTTGCACCATCGGCCTTTATGAGCTGTACAGGATTACCCAATTATACCCCAAGGTTAGCAAAAAATAACATCTAGATACTTGAAGTAATCTCTTTTATACATGGACAATATTTACCGTTTTTATGCATCAACTTCTCATTCCTGCTCATTTCAGGTTGATATATTTGCTCAACTGCAAAATGCTAGTGAAGCATTTCGAACTTACATTAGAGATGGTTTAGCACAGGTATCTACTGAACTGTTTCTAGTGAAGTGCGTATCTATGTGGTATGTATGTTAATCAGAGATTTCCCCTTCCTTCTGTTAAACTCCTCTTTCAGATGGAGAAGACTACGGCTGCAGGAAGGACGCCTTCAAGCGTACCCTTGTCGACCCCTCCTCCAGCTGCACTTAACCTATCTTCCCCAAAATTTGGTGCTTTGTCACCAGTAAATACTAATCCGCTTAGTGAAGCAAAATCGATGAACACTAAATTAGAACCTACAAACTTCAATTTGCCACCATCATATGCTGAAGATGATCGAGGCAGTGATCCTGCCCTTTCAAGGGGCCCCAGGTTTGATCAGTCAGATTCAAGGCATCAATCTGGGGACCAAAGAAACGACAGATTACCATCTGGAGGTTAAATTACTGCATCTTTATATCTCTTCTGCTTGTCTTTTACTGAACTCTGGAGTAAAATATGGCTGAAATATCATGGTTACTGCAGTTACAAGTGGAGCATTAGATGCAATAAGGGAAAGAATGAAGAGCATTCAATTAGCTGCAGCTGCAGGAAATCAGGAGCCTGCAAACAAGCCCGTGATAGCTGTGAATGGGAATTTAGGTCATCCCCTGCCAAATCAGTTTCCCCTCGCCACTGAGCATGCGAGTATTGAAAATTCAATGCCGGGAGGGGTTCTTCCTATGGATGAGAAAGCATTATCCGGGCTTCAGGCACGAATGGAGAGGCTAAAAAGTGGGTCCATTGAACCTTTATAGGGAGAGCAATCACTTCTGGGAAAATCATCAATTCTTTTAAGCATCTAGGTGTCATTGTGCCAAAAAGATGCTGATTTTGTAAATGAAGAGCTTGTATCCTGGTGTAATTATAGGGCTGCCTTGAGTACGCATCCATCTTTGCTGATGGAAAAGACTCGTCAAGATTTATTAAAGGTTGCTTTTACAGCTGAGATTGTCCTGTAAGAATTTGGCAACTGGATTATTCTGATTTACTCTTTCTTTGTATATTGTAGGTTGTTCCTTTGTCATGTTTGGCATTTGATAAATGTTTAATGAAAAGTTTTTGATGTGTCAATACAACCAAATTTTGATACCAAGTGTATGTTTGATGATTGATTTCTCCGATTGGAGGTGGTATATTTGGATATTTAGACTCCATATTTTGCAAAAAGATGGTTGCGATTACGTTTAATCAAATCTTTTAAACAATTGTGATGGGAGGTTAATTCAAAATAACAGCTGTCAATCTAGTCCTGATGGTTTGTTTTCATTAATCTGAGGAAGATGGATGTTGCGGAATCGCAACTTGTATTACAGCGGAGGACACTGTCAATATAGCGCCTTTGTTGGACCCCTGTAGGCTGTACTCGCGAGTCACAAATTTTTTTCTCGGACATGATAGCTTTTCTATTCTACTCTTATTCTTACTCTATATTATAGATAGCAAACAAATTTATTTAGTTAAATTTATTCATACCTGCATATGAATAGTAGAATATGGATATCTTAAGTTTTTATCCATATAAATTGGTTATCCAATAATATTCATTTAATAAATTGATATAATTGAGTAACCAATCAAATTCAATTAGTTCATTTAAAATTGTCTTTCCCAAACCTCCTCTCTTTTCTCATCCATTTAGAAGAAATTTGAGCCCTGCATTTGATTATTAAATTCATTGTCGGAAACTTTCATGCATTAATATTGTTGAAACTTTGTAAATAGTGGAATGTTTTATTTTTCAGTCTTAACAAATATTTGATGCATTTTTTTATGCAAATAGATATCCTACTTGATTTTTTTTTTTAGATTCGTCATTTTGTCATGATGTTGACTACTTTTGTTTTATTTAATATTATTATTTTTAAATTTTATCTTATCATTTATTTTCTCGTAGTTTGTTAACCTACTCATTTTTCAGCATTATCAATTTATGACAAGCTTTAATCTCCTTTCGTACTTTTCCAAAATGAAATTTTAAATTTGCACATGAAAAAAATGATAGGGGTTCAAAATTTTTGAATTAAGTTTTTATGTTAACTTTCATAGTACTTAGTTCAAATTTTTATATTTTTATTGTTCAATTATTAAATAGTATGTAATTTTGAGACCTAGAGCGCGGATGAAAAAAAATTGGTAATTAGACTTATTGAGTATTATAAGTAAATATTTTAAACTAGTAATGGGGTACAAAGAGTGGTAGTTTGCAAAATGAATTTAATTGAGTTTACAAAAAGTTAAAATAAATAGGTTATAAATAGGTAATTGAATTACCAAACTTTTTAAAAAAATTTATCCATTTATACCCATCTAATTAAATGAGTATAAATGAGTTGACTTATTTATACCCATTACCCATTTCAACACGCCCAAACCCGCCCAAATAACCCATTTTGATACCTTTTATACCAAGGGGGAGGGGTGGATCCAAATAGGCTAAGAGAAAATCCGGAGGGGATTGAACCATCACCGGACCAAACGGTTGCCTTTGCATCTGTTAGTGAAACTTTTCAGGAAATTTTGGAGATGAATGCAAGTCAATGGTCGATCCCTTGACCTATCTGCAAAATACTTAAATGAAACAGAGTAGCAATTGAATTTGAAATCATTCGTGATTTCAAGAAAACTGAGAATATTGGCGACTTCATGGATCTTTAATATGCTAAGGAATCGTGCAAAATTTAGATGCTACAACATAAGAGGGTCGGATGGGAATCCGCTTCATTATGCTCAGAGGATGTTTTAAGCGTCAGAAACGAAACTTGCATGTGAATGATCTGGGTTTGAAATTAGATCCTCAATTTTGCCCCAAAAAAAAAGGGCATAACAAACTTGGTGAGTGAATTTAGAAACTTATAATAATAAACTAGGCGAGTGAGTTTAGAAACTTCGACCGAAATTTGGAACAAACCCTTGTTCTCAAAAACTTTAAAAAAAAAAAAATTACAGGTGTGAATTTGGGAACTTCGACAGCAAAGTTTCTACAATATGAAACTTGGTCACTCTAATTAGAGACTAATTACTAAAACAAAAAGAATGGCAAGATTTGCATTTTGGTTCAATGATCGATCTTCAATGGCGTTTCTTCACATGTGCCTGCTTCATTTGTTTGAGAAAGAGGGCGGCGAGCTGATGCTTTATGGGTCGTTTTGGTTGGTTTGTCACATGAACATGATGGTCTTCAAGATATAGCCTATTTAATTTGCTCAGTTTCCCCCAACTCCCAAGCGCCTTTGTCATATGAAGACTCATATCACAAGAACACAATTTATGTCTTCATATATAGTCTAACTACAAAGATTTAATTCGAAAACTACTACATGTATACCCGCCTTAGTCCTTGAAAACATCCAAAGCATTTCGCGATGAGAAAAATATTGGGAAAAATTATCTTACAATTTTTTTTTACAAGAAATAAAAAGTATAAAAAAATTTCAACCTCTACATGCATGTGTTTACAAAACAGACAGTATACTTGTTTGCATTGCATGCAAGGTGATTTTCCCTTGTCGATAAGGATGAAATACAAGAATCTCCATCAGCAGGTCACATCACTATGGCAATTCCATGTAGTATTTATTTGCCATGCAGAATGAGAGGCAAAACTAAATATTTAAAAATTTTGAAAAGTCAGGCACACTTTTTTTTTTTAAAGGGTGTCCCGCAGAGAATGAACTCCGCAAACTATTCCTCACCATTCATAATTTAAAGACAGCAAAGCTCGAACCACCAGATCAAGCCTTAAAAGGGGCAAAAAATTTGGACCATTTCTCAATTTGTGCGTGCCATCATTGCGCAGGGGCATGCTAATCCTTTTCTCTTAGTATGGATATTATATACTACAACCTTTATTTCTATTTCCCTACTAGTTCTTTTGTGTTATATTAGTAGGAAATGCATTCCTAAATTACTTTCAGTCCTCCATTTCTAAAATTTTGTATTTTGAGTCCTCGAACACAATAATTTATTACACGTAGTACATAATTTTATAATAATCGTACAAGTACATATGGGATTGGCTTAATTTTTGTTAAAATCAAAATTATGGTGGCATTGACAATTACGGAATTAAGGCAACCACAAAACTTTCATTTTTCATCCAACAATTTCCAAAATAAATTAGAATGAAAACAATGTGTTCAATTTGAAGCTTAAAAAGTCGAATGAATATATATATATTGTTTTCAAGAGGCATTTGTTCTTAATGGTGAATTTTCACTTTAAGTGTAGGGGTTTAAGATGTCAAATATTAAGAGAGGGGAATGTGTAATTTTGCGACAAGATGAAAATCCTTAAAACTTTTTCCAGCCTATTTTATAATTTTCAATAGATGAGGAACTTCCAAGCCCCCCAATAACTACATAGATATTTAATTCTTGCTTGATCTTTAACTTGAAATATTTTTGGTCGACACTGTGGCATTTTCAATATTCGTGAATTAGAATACATCATTCTAAATTTTGCTGTTTATGAAATTTTTTCTGTTGTATGAGAAGGGTTTTAAGTCTTTTTTTTTTTTAAATTGAAATAGTGCCTCCTGTAATTGCAAAGTAATTAATGGGAGTTTTGTGAATTTAAATAATAAATGAAAACTAACATTTGATAAAAGTGAAACTAAAATATGGACTCTGAAATATGCAGCTGTTAAGTTTTTGAATTGTTAAGTATTGAAATATTAATATTTGAACCTATTCTACATTAAGTGATAAGTAAAAACTTATCACTTGTTATTTTGAGTAAGTATATTCTATTTTTTGTAATCAAACAAGCCTTAACATCACTTTTTAGATGTTGTATTTTTTATTATCAAACACAAGATTTGAACCATTAAATTTAAGTATTAAATTAAATTATGGAACAGGGTCTAAATGTACTAAATAGTACATTTGGGGCACCCATTAAAAATTCTTGGAAATAAAAAGCGACCAACTGAAGTCACAGAAGACCTCAAGTCCTGACTTCTAGGGATGGCAATGGGGGCGGGCACCCGCCCCACGGGGGGTCATTGGGGCGGGGGGTGGGGGGAAATTCCCCCTGTTTAGAAACGGGGCGTGAGGCGGAGGTATACTTCCCCGCATATATGTACATAATTATATATATAATGATATTATCAATTATGCTACTAATTATACATGTCTATTAATAAAATTTATTAATTTTTTATACTAAATTTATTAATACATTTATGTTAAATTCCCAACTACACTTAATACAATAACATTTTTTCTAAAAAAAACATAATAATAATTTAGTGATTGTATTTGTATCAAAAGTAAAAACTTGATTATTTTAATTATATTTGTTTTATCATATTAAATTGTATTCAAATAACTTTTGTTTTATTATTTTTATGAGTTTTAATTGTGAAATTATAATAAATAATAATTTGATGATGTATTGATATTTTAGTACTTGATTATTTATTTAAATTTAATTATAATAAAATTATATAATAAAATTTTTTTAATCTTACACGTGCCCCGGGGGGCGGGGGGAGGTGTCCCCCGCCCATTGCCACCCCTACTGACTCCTGAAGAAGCACGCTAAGTTTAAACGATAGCTCATTCAATCGAATCATTAATATTTGATAATTAAACGACACAAGTAGTACTACTACTACTATGAAGCGGTAAGTGCATTAAGTTTATTCCGCTCTTACAAGAATCCAAGAAAGTCTCCTCCCCTCCCAGAATTCCAAGAAACCTCCTCCTTCGTTACTTTACTTCTTCCTTAATTAACAATAGATTTTTTTTTGGTTATTTCCGGTAAGTACTTAGTCCACAGTATATATCTGGTCTATAATATCTTCTTCAATTTCCAGACACCTAGTAATATTGGTGGGTTTTTTTTTTCTCCTTTTTTGGCCCCGTGGGATTTTTTATGCTTGCTTTTCTGTAACGCTTTTAATACTGTTGTTTAACTTTTGCGGTGTTGATATTGAATTGAAGTGATATAGGCTATTGTTAAGATGCCTTCTTCAACGCTTTTGCTGTTGGTGGTGTTTATTATTGATTTGATAGCTTTTGCACTTGCTGTTGCTGCTGAGCAAAGAAGGGCTTCTGTAAGTTTATTCCCAGACTTCTAATTTGCCTTCTTCTATGCCAATTTAGAGTGGTAGATGGAACTCTTTTTTCTTGATTATAGCTTGAGGTTTTGGTTAGAGCTGCTGGCAGAAAGTTGCAATTTTGTTTTGGTTCGTGATCTGCTAATATTTAATTGCAATTTTGATAAAGGCCTGTTGAATTTTCATGTGCATCAGAAATAGAATCCAAGTCTATCTGCTGTTCTCGAGTTTATGAATTTCCCATTTTAGGTATTCAGGTAGCTAATTTTACAGTATAACCATTCATGTTCAGTGTTGTGGATGTGATATGGAAATATGTGTTGAGCATGAACATTCTAGCAATAAATCACTGTAGGCCTAATGAGAAAAATTATAGTTTGTGGTCATCATCTGCATATTGTCTTTGCGTGTCTTTGCATATCGTAGATTTGTGTCTCTAGTTCTGCAGGTCTCAGTGTGATAAGAAATTTTGATGTCATTTATGTAAGACCCAACTGACACATAACATATTGTATACATTTCATGAAGGTCTCCATGTAAAAACTGCTTTTTTTTTTCGGTCTCTGATATAACTATAGAAAGGGCATTCATTGACTAGATAGAAACGTATGTGCCCCAATAACTGAAGATTCAATGAAAATCAAAAGAGAAAATATTATAGAGATTGAAGGGCTTGAGACCAAGGTTCAGTAGGGGCTTCCAATGGTTGGGAAATTTCCTAAAAAAAAAAAAAAGGATTAGGCAAGAATGACTGCAAACGATGCTTTATAGGTGTTTACCATAGGAGGATTGCAAACTGGTTAAGCTATTCAGGAAACTGTAGTCTGTTTTTTTGGCCGCCCCAACCCTGGTTTTACAAAGAAGAGATTCAGTGATTGTGTATAGGAAGCCTGAAATGTGAAAAATCTTGGAAGACAACATGCATCAGTGAAGTGATGGAGATTATTGTCCTCTTCTCTGACTATTGTTCACTGTGTATAAAGTGCTTGTGCTAGTGTGATGGTTGTGACTATAATTGCCTGGGCATGAAGACCATGTCAATGCCCTTTCAAAAATCCACATGGAGTCTTTTGTGCAGGGTAGGAATTAAGACTTAATTGACGGAAATAATTTAAGAGATAAGCGTTTGATTTCTTCTCTGCATGTTCGGATTGCCCTCATCAAAGTCCGGTAAGGGACCTGTAGAGCTGGATGGTCTGCCTGAAGCCAGCCTCTCACTTTAGTTGCTTCATTTCTTAACCTGACTCTTCTCTCATCTGTCACTCCCAAATTTACCTTAGTCAAGGCTGATGTAGAGAAGCAAAGGGGGAATTGTAAACATTTGTGGAATTCACCAAGAAACAGTTTGCAATCTAAAATTGAATTGTTCAGTATCTAAATTTTAAAATGGTAGTGCATGAACACAAGTTTTTTATCAGATCCTCCAATATAGCAACTAGTATCAAATTGCTTGCATCATAAGCAGTGGCTTTTATTACTAATTGTCTTGGAAGGTGCACCATTTTAACCATTTGAATGACCTTAAGGTCGCTATTTAACAGACCATCCTTGAAAAGAGTGATAGCATAAAGCTGGAATAATTGTGTTGAATTGAGGCAGTTATCTTTGCTTACTGTAGTGCCAATTAATAGGCATCAAATTTGAACTTTTTTCCCCCCATTTTTTGGCCTCAAAATATCCTTAAACACTACACAAACTTGTTATCCAGAAATTGATAAGGAATACCAGAAACACCTTTACATCTAGAATTGGACTTCTATTAAGCTTAATTACTTATATATCTCAACTGTTGTAGCTCAGTAAATGATATTGCACTGGAGAAGTAATCAGTTATTTCTTTATAGAAAGATTGGCTCAAATTAGAGCACTATAACAATTCATGTGCCTCACTTTTCTGGCAGGCAACAACTACCGCAAATGCTACTTCAAACTATTGCGTCTATGAATCAGATGTTGCAACTGGCTTGGGTGTGGGGTCACTGCTGTGCCTTCTGGCAAGTCAACTACTTGTGATGTTTGCAAGTCGATGCTTGTGTTGTGGCAGGGCACTACGACCTGGCCGTCCAAGGACCTGGGCAATTGTCCTATTTATAACCTGCTGGTATGTTCTATTAAATATTACTCTGCCTGCTCTTCATGTTTGCTTAAGATGGCCATTTTGTACTCTCACCCATGGTGTTGTTAGTTTTACTTGGAAAGCTGCACTTAAAGCCAAGCCCAGGCAAGCTCTGACACAGTCAGAGGTGGGTTAAGCAAATCTGACTTGAGCATCCACTTCACGCTTTGTCTTTTGTTGTCCTGAATATTGAGATTGAGCTAACTCAGATTTATATTTAATAAACTCAAGTTTGGCTTGAGTTCTGTAATATTTCTTTCTGTTACTTTTCCCGGATGTCTTCTTTTGCATTCTTATAAACCCCCAACTTTTTATGTTTCAACAACAAGAAACCCTAATGGGCTTATGATGTGTGCATAGCACGTAATATTTGCACTCTAAAATAGAGAAGGAATTCATTAGTGAAAGTGTGAATAGACATGCTTAATTTTGTATTAAGTTATGTTTTAGCTTGGAATTATATTGCTTAAGCTTGAATCACTTGTAAAATGATACTTAACTTGATTCAAGCTCATTAGTCTTCAAATCAAGCCCCAGCAATTTGATTAAAGCTCTCTTTGATCTCAACCTGACTTGCATCTTTTATTTTCGTGAAGAAAATGGAATTTTTTCCTGGATTTGGATAAATGGCGGTGCATTCTTGGTTTTCAGGTTGACCTTTTTTATTGCTGAAGTGTGCTTGCTAGCTGGTTCTGTGAAAAATGCCTACCATACCAAGTACAGAACTATTGTGTCTCAGAACCCTCCTTCCTGCGAGACATTGAGAAAGGGGGTCTTTGGGGCTGCGGCTGCATTCATCGTTTTCACTGGCGTACTCTCTGAGCTCTACTACGTGAGTTATTCAAGGGCTGATGATGGATACCTCCCTAATGTTAGGGATGCTGGCATAAGGATGGGGGCCTTATAACAAGAGACCACCAACATATCTAGAGATAATTTTATTAGAAAACTGAAGTACGATGGATGGTGCTTTAATGTTCTAGGATTTGTTGGGTTCTCATCTGTAAATTGTGGTGCTATTCTGAAATGGAGGTGCGTATATGTACGAAAACAGTTGCCCCTCCTGTTCCTTCTAACCTCTCTAATGTCTTGTTCTGCCACAGTTCCACATATTTGCCTTTTTCTTCTTGTCCTTTCTTTTATTTTCTCTATATAATTCTTGGTGGAGCGGTACAGACGTTGCTCCTCCGGCATCGAGGTTAATGTCATTTCCAACTCAGCTCAAATGGTTGGAGTCTCTCTGGTCTTGATAATCCCTTGCAGCAGTCAGAATGACATTAAGCAGTGAAATAAATTCCCAAAAGCAGTTTGGCTTCTTCTTCATTGGTATGCATTTAACGTGCACGAAATGTCAGTCTTATGAACTTTTGGAGAGGCCACTGCAATTTACCTAAAAGTTTTATGAAGGGGTCCTTGCCCTTTATTCTTGTGATATTTGTCCTGATAATAAAGACATACTCGTTTATGAACATGCACTGGACTTGTCAAATTTATTTTCCCTTTTCAAATTTATTTTCCCTTGTCAAAGACAGAAGTTTGAAATTTTTTTTTAAATTTCCGACCAATTGCTTGTATTATTGTAAAAATCAAAGAGATAATTTCGAAACCTCACCCTTGATGTCTGATAGCATCACTGACCTTTCCTGAGGTTTCAAAGATATCACTAACCTCTCCTAAAACCAATTTTTTTCTAACCATGTTAGCCCAAAGCCAGAAAAAAAATCATTTAAGGAAAGAGATGATATTTTGATTCTAACTCTACACTTTTGTGTCGATCCACGCTGAATTTTCTACCAAGTTGATTTATAATATAGGGTAGGCATAAAAGGACTAAAAATGTTGGGCCGGGGGGGGGGGGGGGTTTAAATGCAAACAAAATAATGGTTAGAATACGATTTTTTTTTTTTTTGGAAAATTTTCTACCTAAAATTTATCAAAAATAATTAGATTAATTTCATGTAAGGTTGGCAATGCAGGGCCAAAAAAGTAGGGCCGGGGCGGGGGAGGGGGAGAAAGGAGGGGCGTTTAAGTATAAGATCAATTGTTAAACCACAATTTTTTATGAATTTCAATATTTTTCTATTCTAATTAGTTGGCCTAGATAATTATTAGAATTGCAAGGATAATGCAACACAAGATTAGCATGGGATGAAAGTTTGGGGCAGGTGGTTCGAGTGCAAAAGTAATGGTTAGAATAGCCATTTTCTATGGATCTCAATTTTTTTTAGCCTAAATAAGTGTTAGGATAGAGAATATTGTAATATAATGTTGACATAGGAGAAACCAAAAAGTGGTGGTTTTAGTACAAAAGTAATTGTTGGAATTTTTTTTTTTTTTGTCCATCAATTTTTATTCTTTCTCCAGATCGTTTGTGCCTAAATAATCGCAAGAAGAGTAAGGAAGACTGGTGTCTTTGGATCCCACCTCTGTAGTAGGGGAAGTAAGCGTAGTTCTGAAACATTAGGGATGCTAAATGATATTGTTGAAAATCTTGGGGATGTTTTCTGAAATTATCCCAAAATCAAAGGATGGACTGTAGTTTTGACAACTACCTTTTGAGGTTTGGAAAATGTCTCCTTAGCGGAGAAGAAATTAGTAAGGCTCCAAATTTCCAATATCTGCTTTCAAGTGCAGAGGCGTGGTGTAGAGAGTTGCGCCTTCAATTGCAGCTGGAGGTATGATTTCTCTAATTTTGCCCCTGCAGCTATTGAAAAAGAAAGCGACATAGCAGAAAGTGAGAAACAATTAAATTATAGCTAGAAATCACACCACGTATTAATTGAACACATGTTGATGAGATCCAACTCAAGTCTTTTAAGTAAGTTAGGAAAGTTAAAAGAGAACGGTTTATTGTCAAGGAGATTTTGATCTAGTGGTTCAGATTGAAATGTCAAAATTTAGAAGTTTTGAATTCCAATCCTTGTATTCCTCCTTACTTCTTAAATTTCATCCCTCCCTACTAGGAAAAAAAAATTTAGAGAACCCAGTAGTTAGTTTTTTGGTCAAGTTAAGTTATCACCACAAATCTAGCAAATTTTTTTGGTTAAGTTTTTAGTACTTTTTTAATTTGGTAGTTTTGAGTATTGTTTTAAGTTATTTCCCGTGTATTTTTTTTATTTACAGTCGATTTAGTAGCTTGAGTATCGTTTGAAGTTATTTCTTGAGTATTTGTGGCTTACAGTTTTCGATTATAAAGAGGGCGTCAAATTGTTGCATTTAGTTAAGAAGAGTGAAAACATGAAAGTCTTGTTTTTATTAATTAATAATATATTGTTGAATTTTTTATCTCCCTTTTCTTACACATCTTCATGTGTGTAAATTAGCCTCCCTTTTATGTATTTGTGCGCGCTTGAAATTGATCTCCCAATTCGATAATTTTGGGTTCTACAATAATTCGCTGGCTGCCTATTGATTCAAAAACAGGTTGGAAGGCGTGCTTTTTAACTAGACGCCTTAATGTAATGTAAGTGCTAGTGAAAACGCGCTTCCTTTAGCATTGTGACATTATACCCTTAATTACCTTGGCTCATTGGAGTGAGGTCAGTAAACCACATTATTCAACAGTATCCTGACTTCTCCTGGTCAATTACAAAGGCATTTTTTGAGCTGTGGGTTAATTAAATTTCTATATCTGCCAACGGGTCTCATCACCACAAATTCACAATACATAGATGAGGTTAAAAAAGATCTTTTTACTTTCAAAAGAAAATTATATCTTTGTCACCAAATAAAAAAAACTTGAAAATAACTAAATACAGGAAAAAAAAAGAAGTGTGAACACTTTTAATAGGTAGCTTTTTTAATTAACATTTTGCTTATAAAATACTACTTTCTTTTATTTATCATCCAAATGAATTGAAGGAAGACTAATGTGCATTTAGCCAAACTACTAAATTTAAACTAAACCCAATGTTAAAGAAGAAATAGGAAACAAATTTTTAAAAGCCTACTAATATTTCAAGTAGCTGGATTCAAGCTTAATTTATTCAAAATGAATGTCATATAGTTGGGTGGAACATCCGACTTTTTAAGGAAAAGAACATATCGATTAACTTTGTAATAGCTCCCGCGTGAATGGTCCAGCGACAGCGCCTTTCACCAGTGAACCTTGAGGTCACAAGTTCGAGTCTCCACTTCGCTGGATTCCTCTGCGCACTTAACGTGTTCGGGCCGGGTTGGGGCGTCAGGTCCGGACCGCAGGGGATTAGTCGGGCCCTTCTAGAATCTCTAGCGGGATCATTTAGCTAGCCCTTCTAGCAACTATCCAAATGTTAATCTCTGTTGTTATTTGGCTTGGGAAAAGCCTTCAGCAAAGGGACAAAGGAAGGAGAAAGTAGAACGGCAGACTTTATATTGGTTCTCTTAGTAAAAACAAACCAAAAGGAAGGAAGAAAAAATAATAATAATACGTGCCTTTCCCATATAAGCAAAAACCGAAAGATGAGTTTATAATCAGGATACACTCGTATTTATTGATTTCTCACAGCAATTTTAATTTCAAACGAGGTGAAAATCAGGACTAAGGTCTTCATTGCCATGTCCATGAATTTTGAATTAATGTGAGATTTCAAAGTTTATATTGTTGCTTTATCAAATTCCTAGAGAAGCCTTTCTTCAAGGGGGTAATACATGCTATTTGACTTGAATTGTATAGTCTTTCAAGCACTAAATCGAATTTAATTATTGGTGCATTAAAAATATGAGTGAAAAAAAATGCTCATGAGTGAACGTGAAGCAGGCAGTGTTTATTACTAGTAGTTTAGAACCATTCTCTTCATTAATTGAACTCCACCAAGATTGTGAAAGCATATCATGTATTTTTGCAAGAATCTTCCATCACATCTAGTCATCCCTACCCAGCTCGACAAAGACCCCATTCATCTCTTCCCTTGTGCCTGTCGAGTCCAATTCCTGTTCCATAAGAAGAACTTGTGGCTGAGAAACATAACCCTCGAAAGAAGCAATTTTTATTAAACATTCTCTTATCAATGAAGAGAAAAAAAAAAGAGCTTGATGCTCATATTTATAACCATGAAGCTGATAATAAAAGAACAGCTTCAAAGATCATAGTAAATATTTTGATCCCAGATAGAAGAAAGCCACCAAAAAAACAAAAACACACCTTACATCTCACTATAGAGTTAAGCATCGAGCACTGGTTCAACTCTGTATAGAATGTTATGACCGAAATTAGGGACAGATTATGTACATTAATTCATCCGCCAAACATGATGAGATCTGGATCGAAACAACAAATACAGATGATCCCTTAGTTATCAATTTGTTTGTTGTCCCTCAGGGCTTAATCTCTATATCATCCCACGGAATATTGAGGTCAGCTGAAACCAATGGATCCATATCATTCCAATTCCAGTAGTTTGGCATTTCGGCCAGGGTACTGCTGGTATTTGTTGTCTGACCTTGCCACGATGACTGAGAAAAAACACCAGCACTCGTTGTAGATGGAGTGACTGTAGTAACTGTTGATGATTCCAGATGATCAAGCTCCGCAGTATAATCATAAGCGTTATTCAGGGATAAATTGGAGCAAGGAAATGAGCATGGGATTGTATCAAAAGGGCTTAAACTAGAGAATGAAAATTGTAAACTATGACGATCTTGAGGCAGCGATAGCATTGGACCAGTAATAGCATTGCTCATCGAAGTCTTGCTGGTGAAGGCATTGATTGGATCATGCTGGACTGAAGAAGAACTGCTAATCAAGGCCTGGTAAAGAATATCAGAAATATTTTTCTGGTCATTAATAGTGGCTAGAGGAGAATTATGACAATCTCGCTGGCTCTGAGCAAGATTGGCATAATTCCTGTTACTACTGCCGCCGCCAACAATGGCAGTATTGGTGGTGGTGATGGCAGTGGTGATCGTGGCAGCATTTGCTGTCTTCAGGCGCTTGTTTTTGCGACCACCGCCAACGGGCACATTACGAAGAGTCCCTCCATTAGTCCAGTGCCTCTTACAAGCTTTGCAAAAATGGCGAGGTTGAGACTTGTTGTAATTGTTGTAGTAACAAAACTTTGTATTCGAGGAACCACACCTTGGACACTTCAAAGGCTCTGATTGCTGTTGCTGATTCTGTTGTTGCCTTTTCGCTGGAGGGGGTTTCGGCAACTCCACCGCGCCAGAATCCAACAAAGTTTGGTTCCAATCCAGTGGATGATCACTCGAAACTTGTTTAGTATTTAATCCCATCTTTACTTTCACGCAAAGAATCCAAGGAATTAATGCAGGTAAGAAACACAAAAGAGAATTCCACTAAATTTGATTGCTTTCACTGTTAATGTCTGTGCATATGATCAAACAAATTCTAGCTGGCTAGCCCCTTTGGATGGTGGTGCAAGAAGAGAGAGGAACCTGAAGAGGACAAGAAGTATCAAATTGTTTTGCTCAAGGCAAAGGGAGTGCGGCTGTGATTGTGAAGATATAAGAAATTGGCAGACAAGGCAAAGTAGAACGAAATTCTTAGGAAGGCAATGAGAAGCGAGCATGTCTGAGATTCTCTTTATCTGTCTATCTATTTCTAGTTCTCTACTAGTACTAGAACTACCTATCTATCTCTCTCTTTCTACCAATCTATCTGTAAAACAATGATAACAAGAAGAGGGAGGGAGGGAGGGAGGGAGAGAGATCTATAAATCTATACCTCTATTTTCCCGATAAACTTCAATGGTCCAAGAGGGTTTTGATTGATCCTATGTGGGTTGTTGGGGTCCTCGTGTCAACTATATAAAATTCCACCCCCACCCCCCCCCCCCCCCCACACTATATCTATATAAAATTTCCTTATTCAACCCTTATATATTCTTTTCTCTCCTAAAAAGAAAAACACACATTCAAATAAAGAAAGCGCACACCAATGTAAACATTCCATCCTCTATGGTGGGCTGAGTGGTTACTTCGCCCCTAAGCTGAGGGTGGCAAGCAAGAATGGACACGGAAGGAGTCTTGGCCGTTGATAGTGCTTTCCATATAGGGAAAAATGGAATGTATGCATGTAAATTGAAAGATACAACTCGGAGGTTGTTTTGAGGTTAAAAAAAGAAATGAGTTTCCATGTGGAATATATGAAGGTATTCGATTCAATAACATTTAATCTTGTGGGGTTCCAAAGTTGACAGAAAGAGATGTATATCTGCGTAGAAAGAGAGACTCGTATTGTTTCATGCAGTCCTTTTTAATTAGCACACACAAATGTAGGGATGAAGAAAGAATGGTCGGTGTAATTGTCTGCTGTTCTATAACCATTCATGGTGGTGATTGATGATGATGATTAACTCTAAATCATATAGTGAGAGTGAGAGAGAGAGAGAGGTTAATTAGGTAAAGGCGTTGGAGCCTTGGGGTGTAAACCAGTTGTCACCACGTGATTCCTCGTGGGGGCGGCCAATTTTTACAAACTTTTTAACCCATAACAGATTCTCGCTCTGTAGTAGTAACATTTAGATTTTCATAAGTGGAAAATTTTTCCCTAGACATGCATACATACAAGGGACGGGAGGACAAAACTTGTATACAGCGTACTAGTCAAAATTATTCTTTTATTCGATTCATGTCTCACTAACTAGTCTGTAGGTGGTAAGTAAGCAGTCCAACATAACATTAAGGCAGACTCGCCATTTTCAATAATTGTGGTGAAGAAAAATCTATGCGCCTAAAAGATGTAGTAATTCTTGCGGGTGCTCATAGGCTTTGGCTGTTCATCTGATCCACCGGACTGAAAATCTATGCCACAGGCCACCAAGGACGGACTATCCGCCGTATAATCTTCAGCCTCTGAACTGTATCGGAGTCTTTTCACTCGATTAAATTCTTTGGCGCTGTCGTTTGCATTTCAACCATGAAATCATTTTAACAGCAATATGTGATGGCTCAAGTACAAGCAAAATTGTCTCATAAATAGTCACCAGGGGTTACCGGACAAACTGCTAGCAAACATCCGGGATTGAAATTTGATATAGGTGCTAGCTACTAGGTAGTACCCGGAATTGACACCGGAGTCACCAAGAAAATGATGATGACGATGGAAACCTTCATGATCAGTCTTGTGGAGGGGTCTCTTGCTAGCTTCATGTGGAGGTATAGCTAGCCTAGGTACTGGCTAAGATTATTGTTAATTTGATTTTGCAGTGGACAAAAGCTAGTGTTAAATCGTAAATCTTTTCGCTTTCGCCTCATGTTGATCTCGCAGCATCATAAGACGATTGAAAATGTTGAAGGACTTGAAATGCTTATCGTTCATGCTCAAAAGTTCACTTTGATTAGACTTTTGGGATATATTATCAGGCGACGGACTCTTAACAAAAACTTGCATTAATATTTCCTTCGCAACGGATCTCCTATTCCACACTCTGTGTCACTCTCTGTCTCATTTTTTATTATATTGCTATTTCTCCTGCATAAACATCATGTTTTAGTTCTTTTTTGTTTTCTTAACATCCAATACCTATTAATTGAGTAATACATAAAATTTAACAAACTCAAAAAATCAAAATGTGTGGGACAGAAGATCCGTTGCGTCCTTCCTTATACTATATAAGATTGAGTTTTTGTCAAAAAATAGGTTGAATTTCAACGGCATAGGTGGGGACTTTCTAGGAATGTGAAATATTGTGTATTAGTTTAAAAACTTTAGGTACAAGTTAAGAAAGCATGCATTTGAGTATGTTTACTGAAATCACTCCATTTTAATACATTTAAAGTTGTCATTGATGAGCCATCTGGGTATTGATGGAATGTGTAATTAGTGTGTAACCGTTTTTGCATTTTGTACAACCCATATATGCTTGTGTGTCGGTGTAATTACCGGAATACTCCTTAACTATCAATAATTCCCCTTTTCAGCCACAGATAACCGTTTGAGATGTTGCTTTGTCTGAAACGTTTGAATGGTAATCGGATTTAGGAAATGAGTCAACGATTTCTCTATTAATGGTAGGAACTCATTTATCTATCATTTATAATCTGCATTTATGAACCACAAACGTTTGTCAGTTTATCCCCTTTCAATTTCAGGAGTTAAGTTTTCCCTTTTTGCATTTATCTACAACGATTTGCCTCATCGTTTTCTCTTCCATCCGAGTTCAACTTTAAAATTACCTATTATTTCGTCATTAATTACATCCAATTCAATTGCCAAACCTTTGGTATGTTAATGCCTAAACAATTTATTATCAATTTCTCCCTGTTCGCATTCTAGGATTGGAATAATTTTACCTGACTTCATACTAATCAGCTCAGAATGCTTTTCAGTCCTAGCTACTCCTAGTGGTTCAACGTGAAGTTAGATTTCACACCCCCTCCTAAAATTTTTCAATTCCTCCCTTAATTTTGTCAGTGTGTTTTTAGTACTTACAACTAGCGATTCTTATCGCGTTGTCTAACTTCAATTGGTTTGAGTTGGTTATAATCTTATATGTTTGGAGCAACAGCG
Organism: Coffea arabica; assembly: GCF_036785885.1. Taxonomy (NCBI): domain Eukaryota; kingdom Viridiplantae; phylum Streptophyta; class Magnoliopsida; order Gentianales; family Rubiaceae; genus Coffea; species Coffea arabica. The sequence goes on from NC_092312.1 coordinate 11,505,382, forward strand.
AGTAAGAGCTCTCGGTGGAGATTCTGGAATAAGGTTAGCTTTCTGTGTTGTTCTGTCTTTTTGCATTATCAACGACCTTCAATTTGACACAGTTTTATTGTAACGCTGTGTGAATTGATTGATTATATCGTTTATTTTTTCATACTAAGTTTTATTTCTTCTCACAATATACTATTATTTGTTCAACAAAAAAACCTCCTTCCCCACAGGCACCTAGTCTTTGGAAAATATAAAGAGTTTGGATTGAAAATCTGATCAAGTGACAAGAATTTGTACACTAATTTATAAAATTGCGCTGCATCACTACTACCCATTTGAATACAACTTTCTCAATAAGAAATGCATCAATAATACTACTTATTCTCATCTACCCCATCCCTTTTTGTTACCGGCCGGTGTTTGGCTAACAAGGAGAAAACAACCCAAGTTCATAAAAAATGTAATCACATCCCAACAAAATGTCCTTGACTACTTTACCAACAAATCCAATCAATCAGAAAGGAGGAGGAGGAGGAGCAGCAGCAGCAATAGATGTTCCAGATAACAAAATCAGGAGGGAATATGCAGGAAATGAACAAGGTCGGTCGGTTAGGTAAAGCCACTTTACGAGTAAGATGCCTCTCCCTAATAGTAGTAGGTATTAAAAGACCGAACAGAATATTTGTCGGACAACCTGCAGGATATAAATATAATGGCTTCCTCTTTATTAAGTGTGGCTTCACTTCTTTATTAAGCATATAATACTAATCAAAGTCCAACATCAACAGCTGATGAACGACATGGAGTTGGAATCCCTCCCATTCCATGTTAGTGAATAAACAATTCTCCACGTATTTGAGTTCACACATCATTCTATCCAACTAATCGAGTCAAAATCTTAGTGTAAACATGCGGAATCATACTATTATTATTTTTGGTTTGTAGAATGAGCAGCCCCTGTCGCAACTGCAGCGTATCATTGTCCTTCGTACAATCAATGCATATGTTGGTTGCTAATATATATATATATATATATATATATATATATATACACTAGTAAAAGGGTTTCATTCATACAAGAATGATCAGCCGGAGGTTTTTCTCTTAGCCGAATGTTTCGAGTGACTGGCATCATGGGATGCTTCCAACTGGCCGCTGGACCACCGGATGGACCCAGCTCCAGGTTGGAAAATGATTCTGATGAATTAGGTGGTGGGCTGTGCTAAGTTTATTCATCACTTCATTCAGCTAAATCCTATATGATATTGAGGAGGATATCACAAAGTAGACTGCCGACCCACCAGAATCATGACCGGATATGATTATCTCCACAAACTAAAAGCATGCTACTAAGTAACTAAACCTTTCTGTCAAAACCCTCTCAAACTCAAAGGGTAGCTCAAGGTGACGGAGGACTTGTGTATGTTTATTAGCTCTCTGTCTCTCTCTCTCTCTCTCTCAGACACACACACACACACTAATACATACACATATATATATATATATATATAGAGAGAGAGAGAGAGAGAGACAGCTCTAGAATTAGTGTATTATAAGTAACACTACTATCTAGACAAGTTAATTAGTACATATATATATTATTACTCATTAGTATAAAAAAGATTAATAGTCCTCTTCGTAGTTCATTCCTGTGCTATTCATGCAGTAAGCAAAATACCCGAACCAATTCTTTGTCAGTCGGCACTCTGAGAATCCACCAAAAAATTCTAGGGGCCCCATCCATTATCAATTTCGATTTGTGTGGTGATAATGGCTGTGCTTCGGTCATGGCTTCCCATAGGCTGCATTTGAATACAGAGGATTCGGAATTCTCTCAAATAAAAATGCCTGTAGTTGTCTACTTACGCTATTTAAGAGGTATTTAATAATTGATACTGTATATTACAAACCCCCCAAGTGCCTATTCAAACAACTATTGGAGTGATACGGATTAGGTTTCAAATGCTTGGTCAAATATTGCTCAAGCCAAACAAAGCCATATATATATATATATAGTATAGTTTCTTATTACATGCATTACAAGCCTCTACAGCTTGAGCCTACAGGGATTACACATGCAAAGGGGAGCAAGGGAACATTAAAACAAGTAGCCAAATGGGTAATGAATTGACACATGCATCATTACGAAAGGACAAGGACGTGGTACAATCTGGGACAAAATTCCATTGTTTGGCATATCCCTGTCAAGTAGCCTAGTAATTTCATTGAACGACCAGAAAAATTCAAATTTGCACTAGAATAAATAAAAACCAGAATTGAGGCTAAGGAAGGGTATTGCGGTTTACAATTACATGACAAATATTGGCATGCCAAAGCGAACAGCAAGTAACATGTCCAGAGCATCGAAAATGGTCCTACGTGAACATTATTAGCATGTGGTATAGGCTCAATCAATCAACCAACCTAGCAGTGCCCTCAAGAAATTTATAAACATATATATATATATATATATTTTTTTTTTTTTATTTTTTTTTTTTTTGGAATATTTCATATGTACAACCTAGGAGTCTTTGCAATTTCAGGTCTAAGTTCTTACAACTATTAATTTCAGTTTTCTCGAAATACATGCAGAGCTTCCATGATTGTAGGAGCTTTTGCTTGCTTTGTTCTGCAAATTCCCGCTAAACTTGACTCTCTCTCTTTTTTTTTTTTTTTTTTTTAAATTTAAGAATACTATCTTTCACACACACACAAACTAAGCCATGATATTAATAAAACACAAAATAGACAAGTAATGGTGTGGATCACGTCGGAATGCATAACCAATTTTAACCTAAACTCGTGACGCGGGCTCGAGGGGGGAGCACATTGGTCCTATCTGTCAGTCATGTGGCTTCTGATTCGCTACGAGGAAGGAATGGCATTGGCAACCCCAGAAACACATATGGTATATGGTACGCTGGACAACACAACCCCTAAAACCCAACTCCTGTTTACGATTAATACCACATCACATCCCCCTAAAAATATATAATACATAACATTTGCTCAACCCAATGTGTCACATTCCATTACCACTCGACGCTAATTAAATATACATTTATTTGGAAGATATAATATTTACTTGTCGTCACCACAAAATTCAGCAGAATGTTTAAATTTGCCTGCTATTTTTTGTTTTCCCCTTTTCCCACTTCTAGTTCCCCGGAGACGCCACCAAGAACAATCATCCAACCCTTTTCTCTTCCTCTCTCTCCTCCCCCCCCCCCCCCCCCCAACGAGACCAACACGGCGATCATCCTGTCAGGCATGAAAAGTCATCTACAAGGGAATACGGGCAGGAGAGCAAAAAAGTTAGCGGCAGTTACATTTGTCCGTATTATAGGACAACGGCAGAAGTACAACGCTAATTAATTACTACCACATACTTTATAATGGACATAACAGTGCAGTAAAGCCCTTAACAGAAAACTCCAGGAGGCATTAATAGAGATTTACTCCTAGGCTTCGACTAAAAATGGGTTATTCTAGGAGGACAAACAACAATTCTACAATACTGGCACCACAAAGGCACCAATTAATCAGAGGAGGAGAAGCGCAATTTCTCTTGCACCTCTGTTGATGCTGCAACTAGCAACCCTTGCACCCTAGAACTTGAAATCCTTCTTCTTCTTTGACTTGCCTTCTTTTTCCTGCATCTTTCTCTTCCTTTTATTCTCATTCTGCAGTAATTTCGTCCCATTAGATAAGAGAGAACAGGACTACAAAAGATAAAACCACCATACCAGGAAATAAACTTCTATTATATGCACGCACCTCAGCAACCATGTCACTGAAATCTTCTCTCTGGCTTCTTAACTTCTCTTCTTCCCTAGCTTCCTCGTATCTGACAATCATACAAGAAAGAATTAAATTACACACCAGCAAAACAAAGTCGCTGAAGCAATCAGAAACAGGCACCACACTTACTTGGCTGGCAAGACATTATCCATGACTTCTAACTCCTCTGGTGCTAATGTGACATCAACTCTATCAGCTTTCTGACCTCTAAGCAGATCAACCTGAAAGAGACCAGTATAAACAATCCAGAGTGAATTGTAACCCAAATAGTATAATTATAACATGACCTAGAAGTGCCATCATCTTTACTTCTAGCAAACACCATAACACTTCCAAGTTATTTAGGACATTTTTAATATCCACGTGGGTATATATGTTTGGAGGATCCAAAATTGCGTCAACAAAGTTGTAAAACACCAAAATCGGCATTTTCACCAAACCAGAACAATTACTGACAATGTACACGAGAAAATCTCTTATGAACATGGAACCAGGACCTCATGTATACCAGATCTTTGTCCTCAACTCATCAATTAGCAATGCAACAACTATACTAAATTGGCAAATCCACACTGGTCAATTATGATTGCATACTGAGCAGTCTAAGCCCAAAAAACAAGAAGAAAATTTGGCAATGGCAAAAATATACATAACTAAGCATGCTCCCACATAGCATACAAATTCCATCAATGCGCAGTATCACGCGGCTGAGGCAAACAAACAACTTAGCAAACCACAAAGTATCAATCATCCAGAGAACATCTTCTCATTCAACAGTAACAGGTAAACTACTGTAAAAAAGACCACTGCCAGAATTTCCTTGTCATGCAGACATTTTTCAGACCACTACAGGAAGATTGTAAACAGCCAAAAAAGAGCAACCATTTGTAGACCCATCAAAAAGTTGAGCTGCAAGTGACTACAATTAGCATAATTACCAAACAAAGATATCAAATATGCTCACCCTTTTTGCGGCAGTCTTGTCTTGTGTGCCAGTATTGATCACATACCTGTAGGTACACAGCAGAGTTATCTTAGTTATTGACAACCGAGGCTCTTGTGAAAACAAAGACACAAAAACTAAGAGGGATTTCTGATACTACAAGCATGATACTTACGTGTGAGTTGTTCCAAGTAGGGTTCCTGGAGCTATCCTCTCTTCTTTCTCTTCAAGCACCTTTACATAAATGCGTTGTTAGCTTCAGCAACAACACAAAGGGACAAATAGATGGAATAGGATTTGAACTCATGTTCTCCACTAACCTGATACAAAGGCTTCTCTGGCTCCTTCCTTTGCTGCTTGCGAAGATCAATAACGTCTGGAGTCTCAACGCCAGTAGGTGTGCTGTAAAAACAAAGAAGGAAAAATAAAGACAATTGAAGAATAACAAATGTGCCAAACAATTATTTAATCAGCAGTTCACTTTTCATTTTGACCATTTTCTAGAGTTTTTCAGCATGCATACTCCAATGCCTTTAATGTCGTACCAGATTAAGTTACTGATACAACTTACATTGACAAAAAGCCCTTCTAGGGCTTATCATGTTAAACTTGCAAAATGTCAACAAAAGCCACAAAACTTGTGGTGTAAGGATAACTCATAGCAAGCCATCTACCATCTTAACAACTTACAAGAATACCATAACAAAGCACCAGATCAAACATCTACTGTAAAAAGAAAATCAAGATGCAAACCAAGATATACTGAAATACCTTGAAAGGCTATCCACCGATTGAATACCATCTTCCATTTCCTCTTCCTCAATCTGTTCTTCCTCCTCCTCTTCCTCCTCCTCCTCCTCCTCCTCTTCCTCCTCCTCAAAGTCACCCCAATGTTTACTCTTATCAACTGGTTCCTCCTGATTTTTTTTATCAGGAATTGCAAAATATGTCAGGGAACCGAAATCACAGAAATCGAAGAAATCATAGGATCTTGATGAATTATACAACCCTTCTGAGATTGAGAATCCAAAATTATATGCTTATCACAAAAGGCAGATAAAAACATTTTTTCAAAAGTCTCAAAAAATGCCATCTCTCAGTTTGTATATTTAACAGGTGCAAGGATTCTAATGTACCAAAAATTCACCAACCAAGAGCAGTTAATGTTACTGCAGTTACACAGTCTCGTCCATCTTCAAGAAAGAACAACGGATATTTTCTAAAACTATCTCCAGAAGACACACAAGGCAATAATCAAACATAGACAAACTATGTTCCAGAAAAAGAAGGCCAATAATATTCACATCCCAACACACACACACACACACAAATGAATGAAATGCTTTATAAAGAACATAGTTGGCTACATTTCTGAAAAATAAGCACGACCTTCTGCAAGAACAAAGAGGAGAAAATTTTTAATTGAAACAAGTAACTGATTAGGAAGCAGTACCTCATAATTAGGCTGCTCTTGCTGAAGAACTCCAAAGACATCTCCATATATAGGGTTCCCATGCTGCTCAAGATATGTAAAATAGAAAGACCTTAGAAGTAAAACAGTTGTAACATGTGATGTACACAAAAGGTGATTGCCACCAGCAAAGATGACACAAAAAATGTGCCATTAAAGAATCAAAAGAAGGGGGGAAAAAACTTACTTCATCAACAGGTGGTTTGCCCCAGCCTCCAGGTTGAAAGCCAAATTTAGCTCCAGGTGGAATAGGTGCATTTAATCCCGGAATCTTAAGATGAGGATAGGAAGGTGGGGGCCCATACCTCTGAAATAAGAAGATAATTGAACAAGCAAGAAAGAAGGCACGTTCCCTTGAACTAATATGTGCGATTTTCAAGTAAAACTGGAATTACGATGGTAATGGTAAGAAAAAGCATGAACAAGTATGTAACTCATTTGACCTGCATATTAATAAGCCAAGGAGGAGGGGCTCCTTCTGGCATACCAAGAGCCTCTTTCAGTTCCTGTGATAACATGCCTGGCTTCATTTCCCGCAACTTTACCTGCATTGAGTGCAAACAGCAGTAAATCATTAAAAACCTTAAAGGGAAGAATACAAGGACACGTACACTCACTTTTTAGACGAATCTACCGGTTACAACAGTAGCACTATGCTTCACAACTAGTATAGAACATAATCAAGGACAGCTGACAGGTTCATTATGACAACATATGCAATAAGACTCAAAAATATCAAACTGTTAGTCATCTGAATTCTGATTTCAAGGAACTAAGCAAGACTGCCATGTTCAGAAATAAATTCCTTAAAATACCAGGCAAAAGTAATTACATCACAGTCTCTGTTTTTCATCATGAATTTATTTTCACATCTATGAATTACCAGACACATGATCACCACGCTGATCCTTCAGTCAAAAAAAAAAAAAAGTTCAATCAGAGCGTCAAATTAATGGACCAATATAACCAGTTACAGAGACATATTAACATCTATGGTTATCTACAAGGACATTGAAATCGTTGTCTAACCAGTGTGTGTGCGCATTGGCAAGACATCATCTTCAAATGACAAAAATATAGATTATGCAGGGGCAAATAAAGTACATCTTAATGCCCAGGTAAAGCATCAGGTGCATACCTCAAACTCCTTTCCTTCAAAGTACAGATCACCATGTGTTGTGAGCTTTGGTTTGGTCTGGTATTTGAAAAATGCATCATGCAGTACCTATGACGAAGTAACAACATATGAAAAGGTGAGGAACATATAATATGGAAAACAAAAGGGAAAGTTCTGTTTGTAAGTTGACAGGATGAAGAAACCTGATAGTCAATGTCCATTTTTCCCATCTTAGGCTGCATCCTCTCACGCTGTTTCTGTTTAAGTTTTTTACTGTCCTCCTTTTCAATATATGCCTGCATTAGCATAAAAACAGTCAAGCAGATTTTACATCCAGGATCTGACAGGAGAAATGGCACAGCAGCAGAGTTGCTAACTAATCAAATGCTTCTCAGTAAATAGAATCAAAACAGACAAATTACCACAAAACGGGGAAAAAAAGGTCCATTATTGAGTAATGAAGAACAAAAAAGAGCCAAACTCTATTTGGATTCGGAAAATCCCTCGTCATTGACCATGCAATTGCTAAACAGAAAAAAACAGCTTGGCTTTGTCCAAACAGAAAAGGTGACCAACATGTCAACCACAGTTTGAATAAACATACAAACCAAACTTCAGCAGAGAATACACAAGAAAGAGATCAAGAATCAAACTTTTAATCTTAACCACCTGAACAAAAAATACAGCCATATTCCCAATAAAACACCTTCTCCCAACAAACACACACGTCCAGTCTGACTTGTACCCTTCCTGGGGGGTAAATTTTTTTTCCTGAAAACTAACTTGGGCATTCACATTAGCCTATATCTTGCGTTAGTTGATGACAGGTGGATGGTGCTTAAAATAGACTGACACAGAAACTAAAACAGAGAAAAACTCATCACCAAGTGCCTCAGCCAATCCCAATTAAACAACTAACTTCTGTGACAATGAATGCCAATTAAAAACATAATATTTCAAATTTCTGAAGGATAAATTGCATAAAGAAAAAGTCTGACCATTAAAAAAGATCAACAATGTAGTTCTTAAAATTAAGTTTTTGCTCATATCATCAAGAAGACGTACATTCTAGAACAACAAGATTCTTGCAGAAAGAAACCTCAGTAAATATAACACTTACTTGTCTGATTTTCTCAATTCCAGTGGCAGCAATAAAATCAGGAAGTTGAAAGGGCTGTTTCTCAATTCCTCGTTTTCCCTGCAAAATACATATCAAGCCCGATGAGATAACAGCTTAACACAACTTATGTGTCTTAAAGCAACACTCACTAGGGTGCAAATAGTAACTTAGATTAAATAGCCTAGGCCAATAACTTCAGCATTAAACTAATCCAAGCCTTATGCAGGATGTAATAGGATCTGAGAATGCAAATATATACATTAGCATCCTGCTAGGTATGAGTCACTTGTTGCACTTGCAAAGGCAGAATTAAAGAGATCTATTTGCCCATAAGCAAAAGCATGGATTATTACATCCCAACCCCCACCAGTAAAAATGTTAAGATAGAGATATCAAGCAAGGATCCCCTTGCCAAACACCTACATGTCCAGGCTCCTTAGACGTCACAGCCGCTCGCCTGCAAGAACCACATATACTCACATAAGACAAACGGCATCGACTTTATCTTCCACCACACTCAACCCAAAACCCACCCTTATCAAGCCCATCATTTTCGCATTTACAGCATTGTATGGACATCTAAAAAGCATGAACATTAATACGGCAACCAATAGCTAACTTTCTAACTGCAGCTACTAACCTGCAAAAATTTCCGCTTCTGACACCAGTGCCTTGGAACTGGAACTGTATTTCTATAAGATTTAAGAAATACTAACAGCTTAGGGTCTGCAGCAGTAGCATCCCAGACCTGCAAAAAGTAAACAAGTATCATCGCAAACTGAAACAAGGATAAGAAGTAGAATGGTGCATATGTGGAGAACCAATTGAAGACACCTAAATGAATTTCCTACAGTAAGAATGACCAGAACAAGAATTTTAAGAATATTTTAAGTTCTGCATCACAAAATACCTCAACAACATCAGGTCTTGAGGAAATCTGTTTCAGTTCAGCAATTTTCATCCGACGTTGGAGCTGCATGCATACACAATGAAATGAAATTAGAGGTACTACCAACCAAAAGGAACAAGCTCTACCAGTAAAAGGAAAGCCAAGTAATTTTAGCTACAAAATACTGAGGAACGAGAATAACATCGAATACAAACTTTAATCTCAAGATAAACCTAATAACCTTTTTCTTTTTATTGGAAAGGCCTTTCTCCTTTTGCTGGGGGTCCTGCTCTTCTCCATCTGAATCTGAATCAACCTTCTTATTGGAGGTGGCATCAGGTGCACTTTCATCCTTTTTGTCATTCTCCTATATAGATCAGATGGTGAAAACTTGGCCAAAATATTAAAGCTAGAAATACCAACACAAACAACAGCAACTTAATAAAATGAATTGGACCTCTTACCTCAGAACCAACAGCATCCTTGAAACTGAATTTCTCAAAAACCTTCCTCAATTCATCATCTAAATCACCGTCAAGTTCAGCCTTTTCTGGAACATACTCCACCTCAACTTGCTCCAAGACCTATTCAATACAAGAAAAACAAGGAAGTTAAAATCCACATAATTTTTTTATTTGATTCTCCAATGAAAACATCCAACCATATTACAGAAATGGCAAGATATCAGAATCCAGAAGCCTATTCAACTTAGCACAGCTGACAAGTTTATTCAGTTAGATTGGTAGAAATTTCTTGGTTTTGGCATACAACGGATTTTGAAAACAATGCAACCAACTTAGTCAAACAATTCTCATTACAATGCAATCAACTTAGTCAAACAATTCTCATTTCCAAGAAATAAGCAAGAAAATGACACAAATCTCTAATTCATCTGGCATGATGAAACAACTTCCTGCTAGTAAATATTCTCCAGATTCCAAATGTATCCAGTCCCACAGAAACACACGACAGCCATAGACTTAACTAAAAAGCTACTTCTTATATGGCCATTAAAGAATGCACAAACATCATAAACCACGCATAAACCAAGCAGAAATGCACATATGACAAGTTACGAGCGACAGCTTTCATCATTGCATGCCAAACCGTTCAAATCTCTCAAGCAGTTTCATGTGCACCCAAGTGATTTCTTCCTTGACTCTTAGCCATCAACACTTGCGAAATGCAAAGCCAATAACCTTTACTAGTGTCAACAACTGACGCCACAGAAGGTCAACGTTAATCCATACTCATTACTAATCACTTTTTTATGTTATTCAGACCTGATGGATTCTCTTTAGTCCAGGAAGGTCCAGCAATTCTTAGATCAGAGATTGACAACACATGTTTACACAAAACTTTTCCAGAGCCAATTTGGTACACTATAATATACTTTTGGTCTGAAACACCAAAAACATTCTAGTAGTGGCCAAACTGCAATAAACTTTTGTGGTATAGAATGTATTCATGAAGAGGAAAACTATCAACCAGAAAAAGACCTTTCAGATCTTGACATATTTCTTGTACTTCACAATAATCTATCAGAGAGTACAACCATTTTTTTCCCTTTGACAAAGTTACAGAAACATGTTTTGACTGTTTCTGGAAAGACAACAATTCCAAAGATGCTCAAACAACAGAATGAATATTCCATTTCTGGAAAGACAACAATTCCAAAGATGCTCAAACAACAGAATGAATATTCCAGTTCCCACCAGATCAGGAAATAAAAATGTGTTTCGCCAACAGCAGGAAAAAAAAAGAGAGGGAAAAACAATTTTCAAACCAACCAGCCATGTATGACAGAAGCGGGTTCAGTTATGATGCTGTTTCATATTAAATCATATCACAGGAATTCAAATTACATGGCAAATCGGGAAAAGAAGAACACATCAAATATGTACAAGACAAATTTTCCAGGTATGACATGAGAAAACAAATAATGCTAGATCCTTCCTCTTTCCCATTTTTCTTTCCCAATAATATACTTTTCCACCCTCTACCAAATCTTGTGCTCAAGTTCCACACCCATTTCATTGACAAAGCAGAATGCCCTAGAGCCTGGCCTCCTAAAATTCCACAACGAATGAGTCCCTTAGATAAAGTGATATGAAATATTACCCAGACAAAATAAATATGACAAAGCACAAACAAGTAAGACAAGGGAATCACTTGCAGACCTCCTTTAGTACCAAGCACAAAATAACCAAAACAAAGCATATACCCCAGTCTTAACTCTTATCTCATAACATACTTTGGGATTTCCTGAAAGATCTAGCCGAGACTACCAAAAAGCTACGGGATAAAGATAAAAAGGATTTCCACCACCAGTAAGTAATCAAGTCAAAACCAATCTTAGCAAAAAACTAATCTACAAAAGTGACTATAAAACAGGGAAAAATCAACGAAAAGCATAGCTTCGACAGAGTATTATTGTCAGAAACTTTTGCATGCACCTTCAAAATCAAGCCCTAGTTTCCATAATCATAGGATATAGTTTTTATTTCTCTAAAATCTTGGGCCATAGTTACTAACTCACAATCTCGTACGCATTTGGTCAATTTCCAATGTATGCAAAATCCACAAAATTAAGAAACCTAACTGTAGCATGATCCATAGAAAAAGAAAAGCAACAGAAAACACAAGTAAAAATGAAACATACCTTTTGAGGATCCGAGTTCTCCTTGGCGCTATCATTATCGGTGGTGCCGTTAGCATCCTCGGAGGCGGCAGCGGCATTGTCACTCTCGTCACCGGTATTATTGGTCCCAGACGCCGCCTTGTTCTTCTTCTGCTTGCGCCGCCTCCGGCGCCGCTCGCTCTCCCGAGATTTCTTGGCAGTGGCGCTAGGGTTTTGGGTTTTCAAGTCCCCGTTCGGATAGGATAAGCCCCCTGCAACGCCGTTCGCTACCTCGACGGTCATATTCCGATCTCTCGTCGGTAAAATTTATTCTAAGAGTTTTCCTATTCTTTAATTTCTCTCTCTAGCTCCTGTGTTGAGAGGGAGCAAATGGAGAAGGCAATTATGAGTCGAGGGAGAAGAGAGATACAACGATGGGAGATAACGACTACTGAAATGTTTTAAAGAATCTGCCAATCTGGCATAAGATATCTTCGGGCACCGTAAACTAATTGGGCTTACAGATAATACAAGAAATTATTTTGGGCCTTTTGGGTCAGAAAGGCATGGCCAATGGGATCACCTTAATGATATTTGGACTTAGGCCCGTTGTCAAGTTTAATAATTGGTAATATTTGTTTTAAGAGTTAATCTTATACACACTCATTATTAGAAACATGAAATTTATATAAAAAGTACTAGAGGGAAGTCCCACGCGAAGCGTGGGGATTGATACCTGTGGTGTGATCAAATAATTTAACAGTATTTGATAACTTGATATCAAGTGGAACACACTTATATGTTCCTTAAGCTTTCTATTGTCATAATTAGCATTACATTTTTCTGGTGCTTGGCTAGATTCTTTTCTTGAGCAATAACGGCACGGTTCCCTACTTTTTTTTTCCATGTCTAATACAAATGGGAACTCATGGTGTTATCATATGTATCATTTTCCCCTAAGTTTAATCTTTCAAACAAAATTAGCTTGTTCAATCAGGAACACTCACCATTGTTTTGTTTAATAGTTTTAACAAAATGAACATGAATTTTTAGTGCTTTACGCTTATTTTCTGTTGTTCTAATCGTACTTTATCTTTTTCTTCTACTGATAACAATACATATCTTTTTCTTGCCTTTTGATTCCCAAATTGCTTTTAGCATTAAGCTTTTCAATATTGTTTGTTTGATCCATCCTAAATTTCAACCAACAAGCCCTAAACTTAAACATAGAAAATTTATATATAGCATTTGTTTGCTTGACTACTACAACTAAGAACCATTATTTCAATCAATACATGCATCTACAAATAATTAGAGAGCAAATTAATTTTCCTCATTACAAACACTAACTTATATCAAACAATTATCAGGTCTACGAAATTCAATACAAAAAATAAAAAAGCATGTAAGTATAGTCGTTTATCTATTCAAATGGCAATTTCTATCCACACACAACAACTCAGTCACTTAACTATTGAACCAATAAATTGCATCAACTACAAGATAATTTTCAAAGTTGAACAATTATTCACACACTTGTTCATTTAAGCACATGATTCAAATGGATCAAGTATAATTGTAATAATATTTAATCAATAAATGACATGCATCAAGTGGGAATATAGAGTTACCTTGTACTTTCGGTAGTAAAGTGCAATCTAAGAGCAAAATCTCTCCACACTTCGCTCGCTTGCAAAAGAAAGCACAAAGGCTTATTCAGGATTTTGAAGAATGGAAGCTATGCAACTCATAGACCAGAAAGCAAGAGCAAAATTGAGCATACCTCTACAAACCCAACTTTGGTATTGTGCAAACCTTCTTAATCCACAATTTTGTACCTTAACAATAGCCATTATTGTAACCTACATTACAAATTGATGAGCAAATATTGAAGAAAATGGGAGGTCTTGCGTTACTCTTGTAACATTTATTCCAAATGATTCTTTACCTCTCACACTTTAATGGCCTTATTAATGTGCTACAGTTACTAATTCAAATAAGTGGCATTTGTTGCAAGAGTTGAATTAATGGTTCTTGAGCTTTAATGATGAAGAAGATGAAACTTTCTACAGTTACAATTCAAGTATTCATTTTTAGCCTTATGCACCAATATTATCTTAAATGCATTTAATTTGCATAATCAATTCAGCTAAACATACTTGAGGGGAATTAATTTCGTTTTTCTACCCACTTTGCTAAATCAATGGCAAAGTAGCCAAACCATTAGCCACTAAAGGGTACAGTAGGTAAACCATGCGAAATTAGGCAACAGAAACTTGTGCATTATGCTTAATCAATACTGTTATTTTTTTACCATTACCAAAACGCCCCTACAAATGTTAGATGAAAATCACCCAAGAGTCATACAACAACTCCTTTATATATATATATAGGATTCAAGTTAATTGTCATATGTGTAATAGTGCTAATGTATACAATGTTGGTTTGTACAGAATCAACTAATATCAGTTTTAAATGCTACAAAACATAATAGAATGGTAAGACGGAATATTAAAGTTTATCTTATGAGCAAAATAAAAATGTTAGGGCTTAGAAGGTTCTCAAATAAACGTGACAAATATAACGTAATTTTGAACTAGTATTGTAAAGACAACCTAAAATGGAATTTTCTAACAGTAGTTTGTATACAAAAATTTTGTAAAAACATCCATAAAATACCTTGAATTGAATAACGGGAAGTTTTATTGAGAATATCTTATACCATGTGGCTAGTAGAAAAATGATTTCTTTTTTTTTTTATTAAGAATATATATATATATATATATATATATATATATATATTCAACTTCCAAGTCAATGCTATGTTTCTTGAGGCCGAAAAAAGAAAAAATAAATAACTAAACAAAAACCTTAGCAGTACAAGCTTGTTTCTGCGGATTGTTAATTTGCCGCCAACGCTGAAAAGAAAGACAATGTATTGAGTGAAGCAACATTTTTCCTGCATTTTTTCCTTCTACAGCCGTAAGCTAGCCTATTGGCCTTAATTTTGCTACACTTAGCGGGACCAATCCTTTTAAGAAGATGTTAATGCTTAGTAGTATGGTATACAACCAACCAAGCTCTGAGGAAACCATGAAAATATTGCTCCAAACACACTACAGGCGAGAGCCTGAGATCTTGCTGGCTCTCCTTTCTTCTTTGATGTTTTAGAAGGGAAAGGAGAAAAAAGTGATAATGAACCATTTCTTTATCAGACTCAACTGTTTGGATATTGTGATATTTTGGTATCAAAGGTAAATATTCTGAGGGGGAAAGAGCAAGATGGAACTCCAAGAAACTGGGAACGTGGGTGTCCCAAAGTACAAGAAGACGGGTTATGATACAATAGAAGAGGAAATTCAGGGTATTGCATGCAAAGAAAATGGAAAAAATAGCAGCAAGAAATATGTACTAGTCTGTGCCATCTTTGCCTCTCTAAATTCTGTGATTCTTGGATATGGTTTGTACCTTTGCCTTCCCCTCTTTGAAATTAACGGTCATTTTGTGCTTCAGTATCCATTCTTCAATCTCTTTTCTTTGAACTTTACCTCCTTGATTTATTGCTTTTGCCAATGTGATTATGCAAGGAATGATCATTTGTTGCGGATGATCAAAGTTGGAATTCTCAAGAATGGGAAAATAAAATTGATGAAAAATGCTAGATACTTGCATTTTTCTGCTCAAGATCAAGGCTTCAACAGTAGATGCCAGGAATTTTATATATCTGTTTGAAAAACAAAATATTGTTTGTTATAGAAAATTAACTGTTATGGTTAGTTTCTTAAACATTTATTCCTCCAGACAATTATCGTGTTTATGCTCCATTTTCCAGTTCTTGGATTATTCATAATCATACTCATTGGTTAGTTCCATGGTACTGATACATAAAAGTCATTTCCTGCTAACTAAACCAGAATCCTATCAAAATTTATGTCAACTGCTATAGTTCCCTAAGCTTGATATATCTTTATTGACAGCTCACAAGTAATAAATATGAAATCACAGATATTGGAGTTATGAGTGGAGCAATATTATTTGTTCAAGAAGATTTAAAGATTTCTGAGTTACAAGTAGAAGTCCTCGTCGGGATTTTGAGCATAATTTCACTGGTGGGTAGTCTAGCAGGGGGTAAAGCATCAGATGCCATTGGTAGAAAATGGACTATGGCATTTGGTGCCATTGTGTTTCAATCTGGTGCTGCTATTATGGCTCTTGCTCCCTCTTTCGAGGTGCTAATGGTCGGAAGGATTTTGACTGGCATTGGAGTAGGCTTTGCAGTGGCGATTGCACCTACATACATTGCTGAGATATCCCCTAGTGTTGCTAGAGGATCATTAACCTCCATCCCTGAAATTTCCATTAATTTTGGGATCCTGCTTGGTTATGTTTCAAATTATGCCTTCTCAGGACTGCCCGTACACACAAATTGGAGGATCATGCTTGCTGTTGGGATTCTCCCTTCAGCTTTCACCTGTTTTGCTCTGTTTATCATCCCTGAATCTCCGCGGTGGCTAGTAATGCAAAGCATGACTGCCAAAGCCAGGTTGGTGCTTCTCAAAACAACAGAAAATGCAAAAGAAGCAGAGGAGACATTAGCTGAAATACAACTAGCTGCAGGGCTCGCCAACGCTGAAAAGCACAAGGAGAGATCTGTATGGCGTGAACTACTAAATCCGTCACCCGGGGTTAAACGGATGCTCATTGCAGGTTGTGGAATTCAGATTTTCCAACAAATCACAGGAATGGATGCGACTGTGTATTATAGTCCTACAATCTTTAAAGATGCCGGGATCAAGAGCAGTTCAGAACTTCTTGCTGCAACAGTTGCCGTGGGGTTTACCAAAACAGTCTTCATCCTGGTAGCTATTTTACTTATTGACAAAGTAGGTAGAAAACCACTTCTTTATGTGAGTACAATTGGAATGACTGGTTTTTTGTTCGTTCTGGGATTAACTCTCTCTTTCCTGGGGAATCGTCCGGTTGGGATAAAGTTGGCCATTCTCTGTGTATGTGGAAATGCAGCATTCTTCTCAGTGGGAATTGGTCCAGTTTGTTGGGTTTTGTCCTCTGAAATCTTCCCTCTGAGGCTACGAGCTCAAGCATCCTCCATTGGGGCTGCTGGGAGTAGAGTCAGTAGTGGCCTGGTTGCCATGTCTTTCCTAACCATTTCTCATGCTATTACAGTTGGTGGAACCTTTTTTGTCTTTGCAGCAATATCAGCTCTTTCTGTTGCTTTTGTTTACAAGTGTGTCCCAGAAACGAAGGGGAAATCACTAGAGCAAATTGAAAAGCTTTTTCAGACTGATAAGCACTGGAAAGGAGGCGAAGTGGAGCTTGGAGATGTTGAGCACCTAGTGCAGAAGCAATGATACTGGCTTGAAAAGCAAATATACACCAATAAATTGCTTTTGCCTCACAAACAATAGTGAGAAACTACAGTACCAAAGCTGAATCTACTTTGTAATGAAGCCTCAACCACGATATCACATTGCATATTGTCTTTTTTCTCAAAATCTCACATAAGGCTGATTTTTGTGCCAAGAACCTATACAGCCCCTTGTGTTAAAGTTGGTTGCCTACTTTAGTTGTAGATGTTCTCAAAGATAAATTTGCTGGGAGGATACTTTTGACTGAAAGCTGCAATAAGTATCAGAAACAAATTGTATTTGTCAAAGTTACAAGGCAATTGAAAGAAAGATTGAAGGACAGAAGAGTCGAATCAAAGTTGAAATCACCTTTTCTTCAAAAGGTTAGCAGCCTTTTGTTATGTTTCTCAGTTTTTGACTGAGGAACATGTTTGGCATTTTTTTTTTTTTTCCTACTTTTACTTTGTTTTGAAAATGCAATTTCCACCCCATCCATAGAAGGAATTCTACTTATCAAAAGTTACAACAACCTTTAGGAATAAAGGATAGATGTGACGACATTTAAGAATAAAGGAAGGGCATCCAATTCCTTTCTAGCATATTAATATCCCCATCGCCATCTGGGTTTACATCAGCACTTCTGATTGTGCCCATTGCCTGGTAACAACACCAGGGGCCATTGGGTTTATTAAGCTTTGAGTAGCTGGAAAAGCAAAGAGAGCATAGGCGCAGCTTATTGGGAAGCACATATACGCTTTTTAACCATAAAGCAGTTGCAAATTCCCAGCAAGAGCATCCATTACTGTGTTTCTAAGCACTAATTCTTCACTTTTCAGATCAGGCTGCTCCTACCAAACTACCTTTCAAACATAAAAATAAGGGATTTAGTCAATACTTTGTCCAATTTTTACCAAAAAAAAAAACACTGTGAAATGCACCCAAAACCAAGTTGTATATACAAGTGCAAAATGACTTATTGCTTGCACTTAAATTTATCACTCATGCAATGATTGAAGTGAGGAAGTAGAAAGGTTCGAAATTTAGTGTTGAATTATTAAATATACAGCACAGGAAAATTGACAATTTGAACAACAGATGAGGCTTGAAAGGGAAAGCACATGAAAGGCCACATGGCACATGTAATCAAAAACACCATAATACAAATGAAAGGGATGGCTTTTAAAGGTTTTGGGGCTAACTCTGCCTGCATAAATGTTGCTGAGACATCAAGCTTCACCTATATGATTCCAAATGGAGTTATGCACCTCTAAACATAACAAATACAGGGAAAGGCAAACCGGCATTGATCATATTATGCAGCACAGCAGCATCCCTTTTGCGTCCGCAACTGTCATAAGAAAGTAAAAAAAAAAAAAAAAAAAAAAAACAACTGCTCTGGAAAATGAACTTAAACTCAAAAAACTGATTGAGTTGAGCAATTGGTCTCAGATGAAAAGTTACTTCAAACAGTTGCTTACTTATTCATAAACTACTGAGTAGTTAGTTACTGAGGTTTAATGAGGTTGGAACAGCCGCTTGCATTTCTAAGTTTTATAGACTGTTGGTGGGATGATTCAATTATCTTGCAGGTATTCTTGCATGGGTTGTTACTGCTACTTGTATCAAATTAAATCATCATTCATTGAGAATACCACTTTAGTAATCATAATGAAGAGGTACAAGTAAGCAACACCCAAGAGAGTTATTCCCGGTTGGATCAGTTAGAATTGTGTCTTACCTAATTCTTTCCCTTGAATTGAAGTTGGTGGGTACTTTGCATGATCTAACTTCATAGCCGCATCACATTTATATGTAATTAGTCAGATAGAAGCGCATAATTAGGCTGATCATCCAAAAGAGTCCTCGAGCACAATATTAACGGAACTTTATATGCTAAGGTTCGTTTAACTACAAGATATACTTTGGAATTGGATCTTAGGATGTCATAATAAAGATAAATTCAGTTAGTCTAGAAGGCACTAGGATGTTGAGGAAAATGAGCAATATTAAGCACCAGGATGTGTTGGTTGTAAAGAACACAAATTTGTACTTTTTAAGTGGGAAGGAAGGTCAAGAATAAAGTTGAAGGATAGCAAAACTTACCAATTAGTACAATTTACAAGTACATCACATCACCACAGGCTACATTTATTGGCCTAAACAGAACTTCAAAGAATTCACCTACCAACACGAGATTTCATATAGAAAAGCTTTCAACTTTTCTGCCATGAACTGGGAAGACTAAAACGACAAATGGCTTGAAACTGGTGATTTCAGTTATCAGACGAAACTCAAAAAATTCAAATGAAAATGAGATCATCCACAATTGCTTCTGTATAACGTGCGTAGTTGGAAGGTTTTCCAGCAATACAAATGGAAAGATATACTACTACTAGCTATTTAACATTGGCTAATTTAGACTTTGTTCTCCTTAAATTTCTTTAGTATAAAAAGAATGCAGCACAGTGGTAGGACTGAGTTGGTCCCATACCACATTTAATTCTACAATCTACTGACTTAAAGCGACACATTAACCTGAAGTAAAATTGCAAAAGATGCAAGTGTCCGACATCATGTGTTGGATAATGCTTCCTTGTTGAATCTCAAGCTTTCTGCTCTCCTTATTCCAGAGATGCACTGCAAAACTTCGGCCACGAATCTGCCTAAGTTTAGTAAACATCCACTTCGATTGAGTCTCATTCCTTGGAGCTCTAAAGAGGCTGCCAATCCTGCTCCAATCAACAGGATAAAATGCCGCAGGAGGCAACACCGTAAAATTATATCCAGGCCTTTGGCTTACCCTTGAAACAACTCTCGAAACCAAGTAAGGGCCATTGTGACCCCATTTATTGCCATCAAAAGTTAGTGCAAATTCTTCAATAAACTTGTAAAGCAATGGATGCCCTTTATCGAAAATCATCACTGCATTATTCAACCTGCTCCAATTTCTTGTCTGAAGATTCACAGTCTGAGCTCCAATTGCATTCCTCAAGTTGACAAACCTCTTCAATACTATCATATCAGCGTCGATATAGATCCCACCAAACTTGTACAGCAAACCAAGCCTAAGCAAATTGGAGAGGTTTTGGCCAAATGAAACCTCCCCGGGATTGACATTTCCTTTGGTTAAACGATCAATCCAAGCTTTTGCAACTGTATTCTTGAACAAATAATTGTAATCAGGGGAAACTGCAGCTACCCTGAATCCCTTTTTCAAGAAAGGCCTTAAAATTTCCATCCCTAGTCTTGAATCCAATGAATCTGACGCTATTATCAAGCAACCATCCGGATGTGACTTGAATAAACTTTCTATGGTGAAAAATTCTCTATCACCGAAATTGCCAATTGAAGATATCCAAGTCATAAAAAACCGAAACTTACATGAAGAGTTCGATGAATTAGCTTTGAAGAACTCCTTCACTCTTTTCGAGAACTGCTTCATTTCCCCATCCTGCCCGAAAATTTTGCTCAAAGCCTTTCTACTTTGCCTTCTTTTCACATGAAGTATGACAGATTCATTCCTAATAAAATCCAATGAATTTTGGTCTGTATGCAGGAGGGTAAAGTTCAAGTCCAAAAGGGTCTTCTTTTCTGCAACAGGGATTTCTTCTTTCACAGCATACATGACAGAAGAGGACACTTTACCTGAGGAAGACATAGAAACGAACCTTCTTGATTTTTCTGCAACATTTTCCGGCGAGGAACTAGCTAGCAGGGGAGCTGTCTTGGCTGGAAACGGGATATAAACTGAGAAGATACTGAGGCTATTGTAAGCTAAAAGAACAATCAAGACAAGGGAAACAAGAAGCTGAGATAGCTTCAGTTTGAAAATCCCCATTGGTACTTCTGTGATCTTTGCATGGTCAAGGATTTACATTTGTCTTTAGGACAAAACTTGGAAAGTGAGAAGTAAAGTTGAAGAGCATACTTCCTACTATTGTTATTACCACATTTTTCAATAGCGGGGGCGGCAAAATTTTGGGCACGAAGATTATTGAAAATGTTTATTGGGTTTTGAGCTATGAAGATTTTGGAAGCAGAAGTTTATATAACCTATGAACGGAAGCTGGTTGGGTTTTGAGCCAAAATTGTACTTTTAGTGGAAGGAGGAAAACACAGATGGGATGAAATTAATTTGTATTGGCGGTTGGGAAGTTGGCTACGGCGTGGTGCATGCTCCGAGTCCCAATTATATACACTAGTCTCTGCGTCCCAATTATTTAACCATATTTAAGAAATTCAACTTTTTAAAATAGTGATTTTATTGTATTATTTGTACTTTTTTTAATAATTTTACCTTCATAAATTTAAATTTTAAATTTAAATGTTAGCCTGTGTATGCTTAGAGAAAAGGGTTATATTAAAAATAAAGATAAAAGTGTGTTTACACTTTTTCAACGTGACAAATAATTTGGAACATTTTAAAATGAAAAATATGACACTTTAATTACATCATAAATATGTTTTTCTCTTTAATTGTAAAGTGCACATATATATGTATGTGTGTGTGTGTATATATATATATATATATTATATCACACTAAGTTAAGCTGATAGTGGCAGTATGCCTAAAGAGTTATAGCTAAATAAATAAGAATTATGGATTTGTGACTAGGCCTGTCAATCGGGCCTAATGAGCGGGGTTTTGATGAGTTCAAGTTCAGCTCATTTAATTTGAAACAGTTTCGGGCTATGAGTTTCGGGTTCGTAAATGTGAAACTCATACTCAGCTCACATAATATTCGAGTTGTGAGCCTTAATCGGGCTTAGCCCAAGCTCACTTATTACTCATTAATTTTCTTAATATAATTACTATAACTATTAAGTTGTAAAACTAATTTAACATTTACAAGACTATAATATTAAAACTAAACATGAACAAATAATAGTTCTTAAAAAGTATATAAACCAAAAAAATTTTCAACAATATTTATATTTAATCCATTTAAAATGCATGAAAAATAGTAATAAAACATGCGATCAAAAGCCAATACATCTTTAAAAGTTGAAACTTTTTTTTATAATCTTGTGATTTAAATCCAAATATGCTTGAGGATTTTTGTGTTTGTAGACAAAAAAAAAATCAACCAATAATATGCTAATACAAAAATTTACTCAACCAATAAGAAAAATTAGAGATTTAGTTATGCATTACTAATATTGGCTCTCAAGAAAGCTCATGAAAGAGTCTTTAGATGTATTTTTGTGTTTTGTAATTTATATATATTTTTAGTATTTAGTAAAAACATATTTGGATATATAATTATACATAATATCAAAATATAAATATTATATATATAGGTAATTAAAGGGCCGGACCTATATCGGATTTGAGCCTAATAAGGCCCAAACTCGGCTCACATTTAATTCGGATCTAATTTTTAGGCTTAAGCTCAGACCGGCTCACTAAATGATCGGGCTCATCGGGTTTTCTGTCGGACCGAACGAGCCGAGCTCGGACTGGCCCAACCCCATTGACAGTCCTATCTGTGACCAAAGATGTTCTCGAATATATGTTCAAATTGACAAATTAGCAAATCATTGATTGGATTGAAGGCGTACTTCTCTTTTCATTTCATTGCTATGTACACCTCAATGACACGATGAAATTCAATTTATGAGTTAGGTTGATTATTTTAACAAGGGGAAAAATTAGAAAGTTTAGGAGAGCTGATCCAATTGGAGAATGATAGCGGTAAAATTATAAATTTTTCGAATATCCACTACACTTTGTGAGTAGCAGAGTTTTGATCACTCAACTTTTAAAAATATATATTTACCCACTAAATTATTAAAAATATAAATATTGGATCATTTCGTCTATTTTTACCATTAAGTCTATCAGATCTAAGGACGTGCACAATAGTTTAATGAGTAAAAACATACTCACACAATAGTTTAGTAGAAAAATACATATTCATACGATAGTTAACTTGTGTACTTTACGAACTACCAACTTGGTTGCATCTCGTGACTCGTGCAAGTTCTTAGATCTAACACACTGATGAATTGTGAAAATAGGTAGAATGATTCAAATTTTATATTGTCAACAATTTAATGGATAAATAAATACTTTTAAAATTAAATGACCAAAACCCTATTATTCTAAGAATTCAGTAAGCAGCGGGGCAATTTGCTCACAAGCAGAATGAGATACATGTAATCTAAACTTACTAATGTAAAATATATAAAAGACTGATGATATATATATATATATATATATATATATATATATATGAACACTGATGATTTATAAAAGACTTACTCGACAGAATATATTTAACTTTGTGCGCCAAGTTGTCCTCTAAACTTGGGGCAGCTTGTATTTGCCGTAGTTGTTGTATTAAGAAGTACAATAACAAGTCAATGACACGACAAATGATTGTCGCCATTCCGAAGCATTTTCTATAACTCATTATCTGCTTATTATTTACCAACTTCAGTGGCTATAACCAATCATCCATACCTTCCTCGCAAAACTTGAAACCAGGTAATTTTCTTTGAAAATGGTTAGTTTTCATTTCTAAAATTTGAGCCATGGACACATTATCATTCAAACTTTCTGGTATAACACATTTAATATCCAAGTTACCAATTTTTAATTAATTTCATACTCAAATGAGTAATTAATCAATTTGAATAGAAATTGGGGATGCAATGGACATGAACCTGCTAAGTAAAAAGCGTTGCATGACTTAAAATCAGCAAAATAAAATGGATATCTTCACTCTCCCTACTTCAATTTTGGTTCAAATCGATTAATTTTCTGTTTGAGGATGAAATTGGTATAAAAATTAATAGTTCAGATACTAAATGTGTTATACTAGAAAATTTGATAGCAAAATACATTCACGGCCCAAAGTTTAGAGATGAAAGTTGGCATGTTCCCCTTTTCTTTTGTTTTTCATGCAAAAATCCGGCAAGTGCACATTGTTTTATGTTCTGCAAGGTTTCTTCCACAGGGCAAAGCAGTCATGGCCTATGCAGACAAAGCTAATATAAAATTTACGGTACATTATGCAAGTAGAAGTTACATGCAACAAAAGTGACGGAGCTAAGACTCGCAAGCCTCAGCCACCGGAAGAACAGAAAATTGGAACGGTTGACGGCGCATGTCATCTTTATTTGGCTACGAAAATCAAAGTTCTCCAAATTTTAGAGGATAAATGAATGTGGACGAATTTCATAACCATGCATAATCGAATCCGTGTCCTCCAATGTTTCAGGTTAACCATAGAGACTATAGTCCAGCCAGTGGTACGAAGATATGCGGCTGCAGCTGCCCAACACGGCACAAAAAGGAACTGTTCCGTAAAAGAAAACCAATGTAGGCATTTTCCCACAAAGATTGTGAAGGAATCCGATATACATATCAAAGTTTCGAATTAAATTCACCATTCATCACTCATAAAAGCCCATGATCAAGAAGAAAGACCTTAATCAATACAACCGCATTAGTCATAATTAAATATAACGTGTCACTCAAAACTACAATAATAAGGAAAGCCTGAACCTGAAAGTGTAGCATCAAACTTCAAAGCAACCCCATTCTTCTCTTATAGTCGCCAACAGTCAAGGTTAAAGAATGTCTCCTCATCATTTTCTGGAACCCTTTATCCCTATAATGCAGCATCAAACTTCAAAGCAATCCCATTCTTCTCTTGTAGTCGCTGACAGTCAAGGTTAAAGCATGTCTCCTTCCATCATTTTCTGGAACTCTACAACCAACAGTTGCTTCTATTCTCTGCTTCCGAGCCATGAACCCTGCTTGCGCTCCTTTGGCCCCACCAAAATTTTCAAGTGGATCCAAGTTAATTTCAAGTTTAAAACCATGCAGCATGTTCGACTCTCTTCCTTGATCTACAGGAGCACTTGTATCTACCAACTTCCCATCATCCGCTGTAGCTGTAGCTGCCTTTCCCATCTCAGTGGAAACTACAGCTGTGCCATTACGGTTATTGACTGCTGAGGCTGCAGTAGCTTCACCATCTGCTGCAGTTGCTTCTCCATCAATGGGGTTTTTGACATAATAATTTCTTGACCTGGTCCATCTCCTTGAGAAGGGATCATACCCAGCTTCACCAGCTTTCAGACTCGCATTGACCGGTTTCAATCCTGATGCATTCTTGAAGTTTTCAACCCTGTTCTTTCTGTTCATCTCTGCCAACCTAATAGCTTTTTTGTCCATCTCATGGGCTTGCCGAGATGCCTCCAATTCCTGCAGTCTGGCCTTGATCCTCTCCACCTCTAGTTCATCATTGTTAATCTTTGCCACTTCCATCTCTGTCCTCAAACGATCCTTCTCAGCTGCAACATTCAGCGGTCTCCATGTGGCAGACTTTTTCTCCTGCAACATCTGCTTGACAGTTTCTGCAGAGTAAACAAATGAATTTGTCTTCTGAATGGCCTCCTTCTTTTCCAATACCTCCAGTTTGCTTGGCATGCGGCCACCACTGCGCTCTACTTCCCTAACCCATTGGTCATATTCCTCCTTGGCAGGTGGAGAGTCTGAAATCATGGCCATCTGCCACCTAGCAGCAGAGTTTTCATTTCCCCAAACAACATTTAGATACTTATATGTGGTCTTGTTATCAAGCTTGTACAGGCGATCTGGGTCTGAGCCATCAACATTGCGGACAACACAGAGTCTGTAGATTGGACCATATCTATTCTTCCCAATTCCAACCCTTACAAAACAACCAACAATCAAATCCTCAAAAAAAGGTTCCATAAACCACTTTGCTAATTTAGATCTTCGAATGGTAATTTCCTTTATATCCTCATAGGTTGGCCACTTTGATTCAGCTGATGTCTTGTCTTCATCACTATCAGCCATTCCACCATCACCAGTAGACTCTTCCTCATCACTATGTGAAGCGCTTCCACTCCGGGTAGGGCTACCTATAGTTGCTGCTGTAAAGGGTCTACGCTTGACAGGTGAGTAACCACGGCTTCCAGAGCCATCTCTAGTTGCATCCCTAAGTTTCCGATGAGCCTCTGGATCCTGCTGCCTCATTCGCTTTGCTCGTATCTCATTCAGCGCGTCATCTTTGGCAGCTGTCCTGTCAGCAAATCTAGTTGATGAGCGCACAGCACGAGAATGAGTTTGAGTGGGGCTCCCTTTTCTTTTTTTTGCAAATTTCTCGTGCATTTCTCTATCACTTCTTGTTGATGCACGATCTGCTAAAATCATTTCCCTTTGAAGTTCCGACATCTGTGCAAGCTTTTTCCTATCATCTTCATCCTTGTAGAGGTCACTCCCAACAGAATCGTCATCACTGTCACCTTCATGATAACCATCTTCTTCATGATTACTGTCATCCTCATCCCTTTCCAAGGGGTCCAACCTTTTCTTGAGAGGGACTTGTGAACCAGAGGGTTTTCTGTTTGAATAAGCATGATCATCATCATAGTCATCATCTTTTGAGTCACTCTCATCATCAGAGTATGGAACCTTGCGTCGTCTTCTCTCACTTTCACCTGTTCTCCCAGCTGCCTCTAACAACAAGTCGTCTAATTCTTCTTCCTCAGCCATCGTCTGCAAAATTAGGATGCATTTTTTTTTTTTTTTTGTATTCAATAAGTTAAATCTTTCACAATCAATTCAGAGGAAGATGGACAAACGAATGAGTTTCTCAATGAGTCCCAAAACTAGATAAGCACCTCTCACAATGAAAACAATTTCCAGAAAAAGATGATGAAAAGGGACGCGGAAGCCAGAATGCCTAGCGGATGTCATTATTAAACATAAAGATGGTTTCATCATACAAGTTATAGCATTGCGTAAGTGATCAATTGTAAAACGTGCAAACTCCATCTTTTGCAGCATCTTTCATCAATTCAATAATTGGGACCTATGCTGACACGATGTCCAACAAGTGCATCACATTGAACAATGGTGACGGATGCCACAAATCTAAGTTTTGCGTCATGTAAATTCAGTTCATTAATTGGTTCAGCAGTGATTGGCTAAGTCATTATTGGAACGGTGTCGTTTATTTATTCTAGTACTATAATAAGTAGTTTTATTGTGGTGTCGCTTAGTTCAGTCCAGGGTCGTTTTGAACTCAGTTGGGTTTTTTTTATAGAATTCTTCCAGCTCAGCAAGTTTGTTGTTTCCCTTTTAGTTTGTTAGATAAATAGCATTGCTCCTGCATTGGGGATCAGTTGCAATCTTACTTTTAAAATTTTGCCAGCGACAAGGAGATATTCCTTTCTCTGCAAGAAACTTCCCTTCTTTTCCTTCCTTTGTTGATCATTCCTTTTCCTTCCATTTTTGGGTTGAATTTTTCAAATTTCTTCATTGATTGACAAGTGGTATTCAGAGCTGTTCGATTCCTTGGCAATGGCGGAAACAACAAGTAAAGCTTCTGAGGAAAATCTTAAAAGGCTAGATAAAGAAGTTTCAGAATTGGGGTAGCTTTAGTACCATACAAACTCCGAAAAACCAAACCAGGTACATCAACTCACAACTCTATTAGCCAAAATTAAGAATCATTCAGGACTCTGAAATCAATAGCGAAACATACAAGAACCAGAAAATGTAGTCATACAATCTTCTCAAACATCAACAAGTGGCAAGGTGAAGTCAATTCAACAGAATAGAAGCATAAACTGTATTCACATAAACCAACTTCGCAAGCAACTACATATCCAACTACATTACGTAAATCCTTGCCAGTCTAACTTTACCAGCCAAAACTAGTGTACTGTCACTTTAGGGTCCATACCACATTGTACATGCATTAACTTGTATCTTTCTTACACAAACATTACACTAATTTTCATTTTTAAATCCAATATACCCATAAAAACTACCTCAATCAAGCCGGTCAAACGATTTTCCCTAATCCTCAAAGTACAGCAACTCAGAGTTTCCCCTTTTTTTCTGCTGAACACAAAATAAGAAAATTGCTCCCGCAAAGAAGTCTAAAGCCAAACATGAAAAATAAAGAATTATCCATAGGTCAAACAAGAACTGGCATCGTAGAATTCAAAGGATAAAACAGGAAGAGTTTTTGAAGTACTATATTCTCAAGAAATAACACCTGTATCCACATATCATCACGAATTTCAACTCAAGCATAGATCTGCAAGTATGCGCCTAGCAGCCCTAGATTCGAACTCCACTAGTTTTACATTCTTCTTTTCCTTTTATTTCGTCATGAGCAATGAAGAAGAAAAAACTAGCTGATAAATTAAAAACTAATAAGGCAGAATTAGATGGCTACAGCGAGAAAGCTTACCGGAGAGAGTTAGAAAGCGATAGAATTAAACAGCGCAGTCTCGTCGTCCGGTCGGCTGACGGAGTCGGTGGCTCCTCCGGCTAATTATAGCAGAGGAACAAATCCTGCTGAGATCAAGAGGATCGAGCTGAGGGCAATCAAAGGAAACCGTATATATATATATATATATTTAATTAGTATCCCTTTTTCAGGTGAATATAATGACGCCCCAGTCATTAATTTTGATGAATTTGATTACCTTATTGCTGGGCTGTCAATTCGGCCCATTTATCTCGCTTTTTGTAGGACGAAGCCCTGTGTTGCATAGGCCATGATGTTTAGGCTCCAACTCAGGCCCTTCTACTCTATTAGGCCGTATACTATACCTGATTAGCCCAAAATAAGATCATATTTCTTTTTTTTTTTTATTATTCGAAAATGAATTCAAGCAAGTAAAAGGGGGAAAAAAAAAGTGTATCGGTGAACATAAATGATTGCCAACAGATGGCGACTTAATTTTTATTTAATAATTCAATTTAATATTTAAAATTTAATAAATTTAGACTTTAATACGTTCAAACTGTATTTCGACCCAATGTTATTCGCAACGGGATCAAGAATCCCCGTAGCAAAGTTGCACAATGTTACAAATAGGTATTTGAAGATTTGACTACTACTACTACTAACGAGCCTAATCAGTCCACCACTTGTTGAATTTAGCTGTGTTTGTAGGCCAACAGATTTGTGGAATTGATTCTCGAGTTTGATGCAATTGATCGATAAATTAATATGAGTCTAATTAGAGAAAATTTTTTATTTGCTTAAAAATATAAACTTACAAAATAACTTTTCTCCATAGCTACAATTTACAGACCAGCCGTCTGTTCTGCATCATAAATTTCAGCTTTAATGGGATCACGTGCTATATTTTTGCACCATAAATTTGGAGGATAACTTCAGGAACATCCCCTGAGGTTTTTGATAATTTCAAGTGGCTCTCTTAAGGTTTTAAAAATTATACCTACCTTCCTTATTCATTGAAAATGACAATAATATTAACCTTAATATTTTAATAAAACTCTCTTGTTGCCATGTGTTATACAAAGGATGGATTTTATTTTATTTTTCCTTTTTTCCTTCTTATTCATTTCTCTTATATTTCATTAGAAGTATAGAATAACTATCAATGTTGTTGCTAATATCTATCCAGAACAAATGTTAAACTAGTTTTTTTTTATGATTTTTAATATCAGCTAATTTTTGTAGCTCTTTTTTTTTGTATCAAAATCAAGAATAAATCAACAATAATTAAAAATAAATTGCCCAAAATCGCTACCAAACTTTGGTAGTTCCATCACTAAACTAATCCATAAACTTTTATTAAAAAAATTAGTTCATAAGCTTAGAAAACACAAGATAACACTTTCTTCTCTATTTTAAAAAGAACCTATATTCTAAATAAAGCAGTATAAAAAATAGCTTATTATAGCAAAAGATTTATTGTTATAGTTGATTATTAAATAACAAATATTTGTATGAAATACTTGAGACTCGGTTTTTTTTTTAAACTAATTGTATCGAATTACTTTATAATTGTTTAGAAAAATGAATTAAACTTTATAAGATAAGGGCATTTTAGGGTATTCATTAAATTTTTTATCTTATTTTAAGGTTTGGATACCAAAGTGTCAAATCGAGGGAGATAAGTGTAATTTTTAAAATTTTAAGAGAACTAAGTGAAATAGTCAGAAACCTCAAGGGAGATTTCTGAAAATATCCCTAAATTTGGTGTACCATAAAATCGAATGGACAAACAAGAAAACACTTGGGATCCTTGGTGACATGTTTTCTATGTCAATCCAATGCCATCAATAGTGTTGCATCAAGTGTCATGTTATTATTTAAACTTGTATTAAACCAAGCCAAATTGAATTATTAGAAAATTAAAATGTAAATAATAATAAGACACTTGGCACAATACTATTGGTGGCATTGGATTGAGGCTAATTGATCCGAATATTGATGAAAAAAAAACCCTTCAGACACTTGCGGGTCTGACAGTAGTACGGTATAAATATATGGGTGCCGGGCTGACACAGCCCGGCACCTGACACCAAAAAATTTTTTTTTTTTTTTAAAAGACACATGGGTGCCGGGCTGTGTCAGCCCGGCACCTGAAAAAGTCAGAAAAAGTTGGCTGCCGGGCAGTCTCTGCCCGGCAGCCAGTCAAATAGTAAAAAAAAAATTTCGAAGGGCCTCAATGCAATTCAGACAAAGGGCTCAACTGCAAAAGCTGGCTGCCGGGCACTCTCTGCCCGGCAGCCAGTCAAAGTGTTTAAAAAAATATTCGGCAGGCTTCAATGCAATTCAGACAATGTAGCTCCCGTGAATTTTTCACACTTTTTTGCTTCAGATTTGCCCCTTTTGCAGGCTTGTGGACAAAAAAAAAATTGTCTGCAGCTCCCGTGAAGCAAAAAAGAGCTGAATCAAAACAAATTTACGTACGATTGGACAAAAGAACTATGCTCCATTAGACTTTAGCAGGTCGTGAAACAATAATTGTGTGCTACCGGTAATAAAATTTTTTTTTAAAAAAAAAAACTTTGTAATCTAGCCGTCCAAACGGACGGCTAGATTTTACCTTATGCTCTATATAAGCACTGAGGAACTTCCTCATCGTCCGCACCTCTCACTTTCTCCCCTACGAAATTTACATTTCTCATTTTTCTCTCAGCCCTCAGTCGGAGTTTACATTTCTCAGTGTCTCACACTTTCACACGAGCACCTCACTTTACATTTTGCAGAGTTGGGCGTATTACTATCTTGTGGCCCTAATCGATATTTTGAAGAGTTGGGCAAAGAACTGTCCTGTGGTCCAAATCGTGAGTATTTGTTGGCTTAGTCCTCCTTATTTAACAAATGATTATTACTTTGTTTGGCAGTAGAATTGGCTTGTGGTCCTGTTGGTGTTTCTAATAATTACCTTATTCTTATGCAGAATTGGCATCAGACGCTTGGTGCCGTGTTTTTGTTAATCGCCGTGCTGATTAATTGCGGTGCTTCTGTTAAGGTCGCCGGGCTCATTACTCACGGTGCTCCCAAGGCAATCGATTTTTTTGATTCAAAAAAGGTTAGTGATTTGTATTATATAAAAGTTGCTATAATTTGTCATTTTATGTTAGTGAATTGTTGATAAATATTTTATGATATTATTATAATTTGTTATTAATTAAATATTTAATTTATTGTTGAAGCAATTGTAAACATATAATGTAGTTTACGTATGTTTGTTAATATTAGTTAGTGAAGCACGGTACACGCTTAGTTGAATTAGTTTAGTGATTGAATTAGTTTAAGTAGATTAATTAGTTGTTTAAATTTGTTTAATAAATGTATTTAAAGTGATTGATTAAATGAATATAAATCTATAATAAATGCAGTACATAAAATTGATGTCATTAGCATAGCTTAATATCGAAATTAGTATTATTGGTTCAATGCAATTCACCTTATTATGCAAGTTAGTTGATAATTAGTCCACGGTATTTAGTATATGATTAGTTTAATTAGTTTTGTGATTTAATTAGATTAATTAGTTGCTTTTTAATTAGTTGAATGAATTAAATTTAATAGGTTCGATTAGATGAATTTAGATGTATTTGTCGAGTCATGTATTGAGTTTTGATTATGATAGCTATTTAGTAGGGATAATTTAAGTATTTGAAATAATTGCTACATTTAATACATAAAATGCATAAACATAATGTAATTAGGTTAGCTTTATTTCAAAATTAGGGGTATTAGTTTAATGCAATTGACTTTGTTGCGCAAGTTAGTTGATAACTAGCTTGTGCTATTTAGTATCTGATTAGATTAAGTAGTTTTGTGGTTTAATTAGTTAAATTAGGACCTCTCACTCTTTTGTAATTAATTAATTTTAAGAGGTCGATTAAATGAATTTAGATTTATTTGTCGAGGCATGTATTGAGTTTTGGTTATGATAGCTATTTAGTGGGGATAATTCAAGTATTTGGAAAAACTGCTACATTTAATACATTAAATGCATAAACATAACGTAATTAGCATAAAATCATTTTAAAATAGGGTTTTTAATATTAGTAAGATATTTGATTAGAATTTCATATTTAATTGACCAAATATGAAATGTAGGTGCATGATAGACTTAGCATAAGGTAAAATTTTTATAACTAAATGTAGTAATTAAGGTGGTTAATTAGGTTTACTTTGTTATTTATTAAATGATACGTTTATTTGTTATAAATGGTTGAATTATTTAATTATAATGCTTTTTTTGTTGTTATTTGTTATATTATTGGTTATTATTTGTTACAATTATGGACTCATAATTGTTTATTTATTTGTTATAAATTATACATATTTGATTCGATCAATTAATTGATTATTCAAATAAGCTTATCAATGCGATTTTACAATGTTATCAACACTCGTCCGTAATAGGTATAACATGTCAAGTGATAATTGCCTGGTGATACAATTATATTGGGGAGGAAAAATTATATACAAAAAGGGGTCAATTTCATATGATCCTCCTATACCGAAAAATGCGTTGTTCCTGACAGAGGTGGTGGGTTATGATGAATTGGTAGATAGAATATACACTATTATGGGTTTAGATCGGAACAGCTATAACATTAGTTTGATATATCGGAGTTGTCTCCAAAATGGCAAGTTTGGTGCAATGCCTTTGGTAAATGACAATGGAGTTGCTGGTCTGTACTACTTACAATCTGGTAGTAGGCTTGCAACCGAAATATATGTGGAGGTCGAGAAGCTATTGGGTTTAGAAGAACATGGTACCGATGGTTTATAAATTATAAGTGGTAATCTTGAGCGAGGCGGTAGCAGTTCCGAACATATATCTTTATTGCAGCTAGTCGCCCATTTTGAGAGTCAAATGACCCAACTAGCTAGAGCAGATGTCGAACAAAGGCATAGAGGGCGAAGAAGGGGTACTGGTCGGCAGACGAATAATGAGCCTCCATGTACAGGTGCTCGACCGATAATTCACACCTCAAGCATTCATTCTCGAGGTGCGGATATTGAATCGGCACCAATGTTTGATGCACAGCCATCTACTGACGATCAGTTTGTAGATGTTGACATGGACTCCGAACCGGAGCCCAATCTTAGTGGTTCGGATGATGAGAACCACGAACATGGTACTGATAGTCAAGCAGGGCATCTAGAGGGCACATCTATGGCCCATGATGACATGGATCACGGTGCCCCCTGGATAAATAGTGAGGGTCCACAACTGCGTTATGAAGCTGGTGTTGACGCTGCATTGAATTTTGACCCCCTTGATGCTGGGCGAGTGGAAAAGTTAAGAATGTGGAATGAACACACCAGAGATTTAGAATTGGGCCATCTTTTTGAATCAAAGGAGCATGTCCAACGAGCTGTGAAGTTGTGGTCCATCAAGGAGAACAGGGAGTTCAGAGTTCGTGAGAGCACGCCAACGACTTGGTATGTTCGTTGTCGGGCTCGTAACTCCGTCCCCCCTTGTAATTGGCAGCTTCGTGCAACCTTACGGAGCTCGCACAACATGTGGATGATTGTCACACTTGCTGACGCACATACTTGCGTCCGTATTTGCTATAGTAACGATCACCGTGGATTGAGTAGTGACATAATTGCTGAGCACATTATTCCCCATATTATGAATGGTCCGGTGTACAAAATCAAGGAAATTCAGGCATCGGTGAAACAAGAGTTTCATTGTGATGTGTCATATAAGAAGGCTTGGTACGCTAGACGCCGTGCCATTGATATATTATATGGGGACTGGCCGACATCCATATTGCAACTGCCGACATATATTGAGGAGTTACAACGATCGAATCCAGGGACGGTAGTTGTGTGGGATCATCATCCATTAAGTACCCCATCTGCAATAATTTTTGATTATATATTTTGGGTATTTGCTCCAGCCATCCAAGCTTTCCGCTATCTAAAACCGGTGATATGCGTGGATGGTACCTTTTTAAAAGGGCCTTATCGGGGAAAACTTTTGGTCGCCATAGGGTTTGATGCTGACAATTCAATGTTTCCTTTGGCATATGCCCTAGTTGATGAGGAGAATAATCGGAGTTGGTCTTGGTTCATGAGACTGTTACGCATTCACGTGTGTGGTGATGTGCAAAATATATGCATTATTTCTGATCGTCACCACGGCATTATAAACGCAATGCGTACACTCGAAGAGTGGCAGGAGCCATTAGGGGTGCACCGATTCTGTTTGATTCATATTCGGAGTAATTTCACACAAAAATTCAAGAATGAGAGGTAAATTGTCTCCGAACCTTTAAAAATAATGCATCCGCACCCTAACATATTAAACATATATTAAACTTATTCTGACGATATTTTATGTTGCCTGGTAGACTTAAAAGTCTGATGTACGCTGCTGGTGTGGCAAATCAGCCGCGCAAGTATGAGGACAACATGAATTTGATTTACTCCTTGAATTTGGAGGCGTACACATGGCTAACGGGTGGATCAGTTCGACCCGAGCAATGGGCTCTGTGCAAAGATGGGGGTTATCGTTGGGGGCACATATCCACAAATATGGCTGAATGTTTCAATAATTTGTTGAGGGACGCTCGGTTGCTTCCAATTACTGCATGCATACGGTTCACATTCAATCAAACAGTTGACCTGTTTGTCAAAAATCATAAGGTGGCATGGAATCTAGTATACGCGCTCCCAAAAAAATTTTGGAAGCTATATGTAAAAAATGAAAAAAAAGGGAGGGCACATGCAGTTCAAGTGTTCGATCACCAGAGAGGCATTTACTGTATCACAACTGCTTATCGACAAAGCCGACAAGGAGGTAATGCCCAGACTGTCGACATTGGAAGTCACACATGTACATGTGGAAAATGGAGAGAACTACGCTTCCCATGTTCGCATGCTATGGCAGCGTGTTATAGGTGTGGTATTAGTCCAATGACGCTTGTCGCTCATGAGCATACGTTTCCCGCTTATCAGGCTACATTCAGTGGTTCTTTTCAGCCGCTACGGGATCCAAAATATTGGACCACATCTGAATTAAAACTGAATGTCAATGGAGATCGGTTGAAACAAAAGATGCCCGGACCATTGAGAACTGCTAGGATCAGAAATCAGATGGATAGAAGATGTCCTGATGCACCACGTCGATGCAGTAACTGCTTACAGCCGGGTCACACTGCCCCTAATTGTCCATATACTGGTTATTTTCATAAATAACTTGAGCTGTCTCAGTTCTGGTAGAGGGTTGTACTAATAAGTAACTGGTATTTGATATTTGATAGTATTAAATGCATAACTTTTGATGTATTATCTGTTATGAACTGCTATTTGGTAGTGATAAATGTTAAACTCTGGATGTATTGTCTGTTGTGATGCATTTGTTAAAGTGTTAAAATTTGGAGAATAAACATG
Organism: Coffea arabica; assembly: GCF_036785885.1. NCBI lineage: Eukaryota > Viridiplantae > Streptophyta > Magnoliopsida > Gentianales > Rubiaceae > Coffea > Coffea arabica. The sequence goes on from NC_092312.1 coordinate 11,541,380, forward strand.
GTACTTATATTATTTGTATCTGAAAGTAGGATTTAAAATGGAGCGATGGAACAGAACCACAGCGCCCCCTCATCCCGGTCCCTTGGATGACAGTGTTTTATATCTACAATCAGAACACAGGTCAGCTGCGATCTTTCAAGGCAATGGTGTGGATTTAGATGTTCGGCGGTGTGATAAGAGGTTTTTTCAACCTCTTATACATTTAGATGAACGGGTTGCGCACTACATCGATGCTGCTGGCTTTTATGGCATTCGCCGCGCCGGTTATCTCACAGTAGATCATGGTCTTATTAATGCACTTGTGGAGCGTTGGAGGCAAGAGACACACACTTTTCACCTTCCAGTTATGGGAGAGGCGACTGTGACTCTGCAGGATGTGGAGGTTTTATGGGGTCTAAGCGTTGATGGTCTACCCGTCACATTAGTACAGACGAAACGTAGTCCATTAGACCGCAAACAGTTGGTTAACGACCTTTTGGGATATTGGCCAGAAGATAATATGCTGAACCACGGTCGTCTGAAGTTATCGTCCATATCCCGACGGTTGAGTACGCCACTGCCTGCAGATGCTTCTGATGAGATGGTTCGCCAGTATGCCCGGATGAACATTCTAATTCTATTGGGTGGATTGCTATTTGCAGATTCGTGTCAGAACGTCGTCAGTTTAAGTTGGCTAGACTATGTTCGGGATTTGGATGCCATGAGCCAGTACAGCTGGGGATCTGCGACGTTGGCGTGTTATACCGACGATTGTGCCACGCATCACGTGTGTCTGCAATCACATCTGGAGGTCCGTACTTGTTAGTACAGCTTTGGGCGTGGGAGCGGATTCCCGTGATTCGTCCTGATATACTCCCATATTCTGGGATTGGGGATTTTCCTAGAGGTGGTAGATGGGCCGCTCAACGAACAGGGGTTGACCCTTATAGCCGATCCACTACATCTTATCGGGAGCAGCTAGCCTTATTGCGGTTGGATCAGGTATAACGTCTATATCAATAAATTATATTTTATAGTCCCTCGTTTTTAATTTTGGATCGTATCTAAATTATGGTTATGGTAGCAGTTTATTTGGATGCCGTATAGCAATGGCGTACTGGCTAGTCTACCTGATTATTGCAGAAGAGGGGAGCGCATATGGCGGGCAAGAGTCCCTCTAATTTTCTGGCACATCGTTGAAATACATTGTCCAGATCGTGTCATGCGCCAATTTGGGATGAGGCAGGAAATTCCGGAAGAAGTTGACACTAATCGAGCTTTACACCAATTGGAGATTTCCGGTTATCCTGGAAGAAATTGGGCTCATTTTCATCGGGATTGGATAGGATACTGGAATGCGCGTGGAGAAGCACAAGTACCTGGCGTGCCTACAACCACGTTCAGGCCTTCCAATAATTATCTGGAGTGGTATCACAATCACACCGTTCTGTACATTACGCCGCCTATCCAGCAGCAGGCACAAGTTGGACAAATGTTGCATGGAGTTTCGGGCCAGTTGGAGTATTTGGTAAATTACTACTATCTCCCAAATTTAATTTATTTACTTTTGGACAATGGATGATCATGTTTTCTCCTATTTTGTATATGTCAGATGAATACTATGCAGCGCATTGGTCGGCAATCACATGGTGCACTTGAACTTGATGACCCTGGGAGTCGATTTCATCCACGTCTTGCAACAATTGTTGATGGAGCATATGGATCAATGCAATATCTCCAGCGCTTTGATCGCATGGTTGTTGGTGATTATGATTCTTTCGATCATAATCCTCATGTGACACCAGAAATTCCTATCCAACCTCGCGTGCGACGTGTCCCTACACAAGGTGGACCATCATCTAGTAGAAGTCGACGCCATAGGCATGGGTTGCAGGACGAAGTCATTGAGGAGACGGGCATTCAAATGACCGAGGGGGGCACTCAGTCGCATTACAACCCGACTAGTAATCAATTCACCACATCTGTGTCTTTGCCGATGACAGACATCCACGGTGTGTCACATGGACAGAATATATCGCCCTTTACCCCTCAGGTGACATCGTTCCCGCACTCACAGTATATTGCTCTAGATGCCACGCCTTTGCCACAGTTTCCACCCTTTGGTGTATATTCCAGGCCCTCTCCATATTTGCCTGTATTTGGGGGACATTTTCCATTCTCGTCAAACGAGCCTCCATTTGGATACGTTGCCACTGCAGCGGACTCATCTTCTACTGCTAACCTACATCCAATATTCAATTTTCTGAACGAAACGGGTGGTGTCCCTTCCATTTCAGACCTTCCCGATTATTACAGTCTTGGACAGACTACGACCGTATCTGCGTCGATCCAGCCGATATCTACTACTACATACGGTCAGACGGGGGATTTTGCCACGTATCGTTCTCAACACGATGGTGATAGTAGTACGACAGTTGAGTCGGATGAGGAGGATGACGTAGGACCCTATGCTCTTCGTGATCGTTGCAGACGAAAGCCTAAAAGATTTTGTTGTCCGTCTACAACACCAGGTGATAAAGGCAAGGGCAAAAGGCGTACCAACCGTTGATATGATCATTTCAATTGCATGTTTTACAATTTCAAATATTTGAATATGAGGATTTAGCGTTAATTTAATCTTTTATTATTATAATACTTATCGCTATTTTTAAATTCACGATTGTACAATGTCATGTTATGCATTTTTTCTTCTTACAGTGATTTTTTATTGCATAATCTCAAATAATTATAAAATCTTTATTTCAAGTGAAACTTAATAGACAACTACTTGAAATGCCCAAAAAAATAACTGCTTACATATTATTCAATCGACTTAACGCTATATAGTTACTTATATTATAATAGAATATTTAATTAACTATTTAAATTTACCAAATATAAGTATTGAACATTAGATATTAATTCCGTGGATGTTTTTAGGGTTTTAGGGTTTAGGTTTTAGAAATGCATTCTTCTTTAGGGTTTAGGGTTTAGGGTTCCTTCTTTAAGGTTACATTATCAAGGAAATTCTACGCTGTGTATAGTCTAGGGTTTAGGGTTCAGGGTTCAGGGTTTAGGGTTCAGGCTTTTAGGGTTTAGGTTTCAGAAATGCATTCTTTTTTAGGGTTTGGGGTTTGGGGTTTAGGTTTCAGAAAATATTTATTTGTTAAAATTTATCATTTGTTTGTCATTTGTTTTGTAATTTAATTTGTTTTAACAAATGATGAAACGTGCATCATATATAAAAGAAAATGTAGTGAAATAGAAAATTTTAGTTTGCGTATATAGTAACTTTAGTTGTAAATAGTATTAGGTATTATAATCGGTTATAATCAGGTATTATGATTAAAATAACAAATAAAGGTGATTACCAATATAAAGAACTCACATTAATTTTTAAAAAACTTCTTGCCATTTCTTCTTGTCTTTCTTGCATATTAAATCAAATATTTGAATCATACAATTTGTTTATCTTACATTTATTTTTTCATCTTACATTTATGTTTATCTTACAGTGATTTTTTATTGCATAATCTCAAATAATTATAAAATCTTTATTTCAAGTGAAACTTAATAGACAACTACTTGAAATGCCCAAAAAAATAACTGCTTACATATTATTCAATCGACTTAACGCTATATAGTTACTTATATTATAATAGAATATTTAATTAACTATTTAAATTTACCAAATATAAGTATTGAACATTAGATATTAATTCCGTGGATGTTTTTAGGGTTTTAGGGTTTAGGTTTTAGAAATGCATTCTTCTTTAGGGTTTAGGGTTTAGGGTTCCTTCTTTAAGGTTACATTATCAAGGAAATTCTACGCTGTGTATAGTCTAGGGTTTAGGGTTCAGGGTTCAGGGTTTAGGGTTCAGGCTTTTAGGGTTTAGGTTTCAGAAATGCATTCTTTTTTAGGGTTTGGGGTTTGGGGTTTAGGTTTCAGAAAATATTTATTTGTTAAAATTTATCATTTGTTTGTCATTTGTTTTGTAATTTAATTTGTTTTAACAAATGATGAAACGTGCATCATATATAAAAGAAAATGTAGTGAAATAGAAAATTTTAGTTTGCGTATATAGTAACTTTAGTTGTAAATAGTATTAGGTATTATAATCGGTTATAATCAGGTATTATGATTAAAATAACAAATAAAGGTGATTACCAATATAAAGAACTCACATTAATTTTTAAAAAACTTCTTGCCATTTCTTCTTGTCTTTCTTGCATATTAAATCAAATATTTGAATCATACAATTTGTTTATCTTACATTTATTTTTTCATCTTACATTTATGTTTATCTTACAGTGATTTTTTATTGCATAATTTCAAATAATTATAAAATCTTTATTTCAATTAAAACTTAATAGACAACTACTTCAAATGCCAAAAAAAATAAATGCTTACATATTATTCAATCGACTTAACGATATATAGTTACTTATAATATAATAGAATATTTAATTAATTATTTTAATTTACCAAATATAAGTATTGAACATTAAATAATGAATAAATTTTTAAACGGCCTTTTATTATAATTTTAATATACATAATATTTTTCATCCATGCATAATTTAATTTTTTGAGTTGCCAATATACTTCTTTATGCATCTCCGCATCTGCTTTGCTTCTGCTTATTGCGCGCAGGAAAGTGAACTTTTCACCATAGAAATGTAATCGATGTTTAATTTTTACCTCTACTTTAATTCCGTGGATTGAAGAATATTGTCAGAAATGCATTCTTCTGCCGCATTTTTTTTTTGTAAAACAAGCCGGCAGCCAGCTTTTCACACAGGTAGAAGCCAAACGCATGGCTAATCTAACCACTTCTTCTTCATAAAGCGCTATAGCTTTGAAGGTCGTTTCATAGCTTGCCAAATGTTCTAGTGCTCTAACAGCTTGCCAAAGGTCTGAATTGCATTGAAGCCTGCCGAATATTTTTTTAATATTAATTATGCAATTCAGTTGAGCCACTTTGTCTGAATTGCATTGAGGCCCTTCGAAATTTTTTTTTTACTATTTGACTGGCTGCCGGGCAGAGAGTGCCCGGCAGCCAACTTTTTCTGACTTTGTCAGGTGCCGGGCTGACACAGCCCGGCACCCATGTGTCTTTAAAAAAAAAAAATTTTTTTATGGTGTCAGGTGCCGGGCTGTGTCAGCCCGGCACCCATATATTTATACCGGACTACTGTCAGACCCGCAAGTGTCTGAAGGGTTTTTTTTTCATCAATATTCGGATCAATTAGCCTTGGATTGACATATAAACATGTCACCGAAAATCCGCAACGGATCTTCTGTCCCACATCCTGTGCCACTCTCTGTGCCACTTTTTATTATATTGCTATTTCTCATTCATAAACCTCATGTTTTAATTCTTTTTTGCTTCCTTAAGATCCAATAACTATTAATTCAGTAAAAAATAAATATAACAGCTTAAAAAAAGCAATATATAATAGAAAATTAAAAAATACATCAGAAAATTCATAAAAAATCTCATTTTTTATGCATTTTGAATTTTTGAGTATGTTAAATTTTGTGTATTACTGAATTAATAGTTATTGGATCTTAAAAAAGTAAAAAAGAATTAAAACATGATGTTTATGAATGAGAAATAGCAATATAATAAAAAGTGGCACAGAGAGAGTGGCACAGAATATAAGACAGAAGATCGTTGCGCCGAAAATCTCAAGTGACAAGCAAGAGATGAGATTCGAATATTCCGAAAATCTTGAGACACAGACAACAATTGACCGACTACTACTAATGACAGACTCAAATTGAAACCGTGCGTAAGCGAAAATCAGAGCAAAATATTGGAAGTCATTTGATTTTGGATTCTTCCTTGAGCCATTTATCGTCTGCATTTCTTGCGCTTAGTCAAATGGAGAAGATAGAGCACAAGTATGTTGAAGTGAATGGCTTGAAGCTTCATGTGGCTGAGATCGGAAATGGGTCTAAGACAGTGTTGTTCTGTCATGGGTTTCCAGAGATCTGGTACTCCTGGCGCCACCAAATGGTTGCGGTGGCCAGCGCTGGTTTTAGAGCCCTTGCACCTGATTACAGAGGATATGGATTTTCCGATCCCCCACCTGTTCCTGAGAAGGCCAACTACTTAGACTTTGTCAGTGACCTCCACGCTCTGATTCAATGTCTTGGCATTCCAAAGGTTGATACCCTTTTGCTAATTGTCTCTTTCTGTGAGAGCATTTTGCTTTTCCCGTTAGCTGTTGTGAATGTGCTTTTCTTGCATAATTGGGAAAGCTTATTAACTCTGTGAATCTAATTGATCAAGAAATTTTCTTTTTTCCCTCGCTCATTTCCATGAAATAATATTTCTATCTTAAGATGCGGAATTTGATCTGCAAGTTCACCTGCTTTTCTTTGGAAAAATGTTCAAGAAATGAACAAAGGGGATCTTTTTGAAGCTGTTTCTGATACTTTTATATGGACTACTGGGACTACCAATCTGTCTCAAGTCTTTCCTCTTTGATATATGAGTTCAGATGGGTAAAATTTCTTAATCTCATTTCCAAGATGCACCAGTATATGAGAGAAAAGAAGAGAGATGAAGAATGCTCTGCCAAAATCATTCCTTTGTCACTGAAATTAAAACCTTTTGAGATCCTTCTCCGAATTTTCCGCACAATGTGCAGGTTTTTCTCGTGGCCAAAGATTTTGGAGTCCGCGTAGCACAAGTTTTTGCCCTTCTCCATCCGGAGAAAGTTGAAGGAGTTGTAACACTGGGTGCACCCTTCACACCTTTGGGACCCCCACTGTTTCTGCAGTACCTCCCTGGAGGCTTCTATATTTCAAGATGGCAGGTGCATAATTCTCTTTGTTATTTTCTTCCTTCTTCTTGCATTCATACCAGAGTTAAGTAAATTCTGGATGCGGAATTATGCTGGAGTGGGGGAGTAGGGAGTCATGAATTTCGAATACAGGTTTCGAGGTCAAAATGTGGGTTCTAACAAAAAATAACTTGTTCATTCTAGGAACCTGGAAGAGCTGAAGCAGATTTCGGCAGGTTTGATCCTAAAACAGTTGTTCGCAGAATCTACATTCTGTTCTCAAGAAGTGAATTGCCAATTGCTGGGGAGAATCAGGAAATAATGGACTTGGTGGATTCATCTATGCCTTTGCCCTCTTGGTTCACGGAGAAAGATCTCGAAATGTATGGCAGTCTTTATGATAAATCTGGATTCCGCACCGCACTAAAAGTACCTTATAGGTACCCAATCGATCAAATTCCTCTTGAATATTTGTACTGACTGAGTCAGCCATGTTTCTAAAACTAGGAGTTTTCTTGTTACTGTTCAGTCTTCTATACCTGCTAACCAACTGGTTTGTTTGTGTTATAGGTCATTGAGCGAAGAGTTCAACATATCAGAAATGAAGGTGGATGTCCCAGCGCTATTGATAATGGGCGAAAAGGATTATGTTATCAACTTCCCAGGAATGAATGACTACATAAGAACTGAACAGGCAAAAGAGTGTGTTCCTCAATTGGAGACAAAATACATACCTGAAGGTTCCCATTTTGTTCAGGAACAATTTCCTGATCAAGCGAATGACCTGATACTCAACTTTCTCAAGCAGCATAGTTAACCCGGGCACCAAAAAAACAACTCTCTCTAGTAGATTTTGATGTACTTTTGACTGTTCCCTACTACTTTCACTTCAGAGTGGACATCTGAAAGTTCTTAACCAGATGTGTGGATGGAGTTTCCCAGTGCTATGACATTGGTGGAGTTTGTAATGCTGTAACATTTCTGAAATAATAGAGAGAGATTCTCTGCGGTAATGTTGCATCATTCACAATTTCTGTCATACTACCACTTAAAAGCACTTCTTACCATTTCACTAAAGCTTGGCATTTTCTAGCTTTTGTACAACATGATGCTATGGTTGATTTTCATTTGTCAAAAGTTTTACGGGTAATAGAGCTAGTGATTTCTCCCTGTGACTCATACAACCCAAAAAATACAAATTCAAAACTTTTGACTAATTTTGATTTTAACCGTTAGATATTAAAGTTTCTTTTAGTGGTCCTCAATTTCCCTAAAATAAAAAAGTTTGGGATCATATTTATTTTGGTCGAAATATCAAGAATCAATTTAACTGATAAACCAAACATGAGGGACCCAAATTGCACATCGCCCTTTATTTTAATTATGTCTAAGTTCCTAACTCTTCCTTTTATATTTATGCTTCAATTATTTCAAATATCAAACTCAATTAAAAGAAAAAAACTATCACAACATTTGATTTAACATATATAAAATCCACTAACTAATGTTGAAAATTTCACCAATTTTCCGTTACAACAATCTTGTCTATCTTTTCATGCCTTTTATCTATGTTTTTTGACATTCTTTTCTTACATTTTCTTACAGAAAGTAAGAGTTACGCAAATAAACCTAATCCCGTGAGAAACCTCAAAAGCCGACTATTCTTGAGGTCCTCACAGGGACTTATCTACCCAACCCATACCCCCTCCCTTACCGATGTGGGATTTGGAAACCCCGACAGGGGCAAGTCCAGTGGGCCGCCCCTGCTAGAGGATAAAGACCCCCCACGAACCCTGTCCTGTTGACCCACCCCTTGACAAGAGTTTCTTTTCTTACATTTTCTTACAGAAAGTAAGAGTTACGCAAATAAATCTAATCCCGTGAGAAACCTCAAAAGCCGGCAACTCTTGAGATCCTCACAGGGACTTATCTACCCAACCCATACCCCCTCCCTTACCGATGTGGGATTTGACATTCGCTTTTCGCTCTTTCCCTTTCATTGGGACCCGTATTTCGGCTTGGAGTGTTCACAAAATATTTTCTAAATACTGGGCATTAAATGATAAACAAATTTTTAAGAGGGTTTTTATTGTAATTTGAAAATGCATTGCATCATTTCATTCACACACGCCCGGCCTTATTTGGGGCCCAGTACATCTTTTTGCTATCCGCCTTTGTGCGTCCCCACAAAAAAAAGTTGGCTTCCTTGCATTGCTTCTGCCTACCGCGGACAGAAAAGTGTATTTTCCACCGTAGACGGGACCACCGCTGAGAAATAAAGGTGCAAGATCCAAAACATGACATTGAGTTGGACTACTTAGAAGTACAAAGTACTAGAGATTTTCTTGCATAGCCAATGCCAATATATTGTGCCGAAAATATTGAAGAATTTCCTGGTATTCTCATTTCTCTAAACAATAATATGTAAATTCTTGCCAAGTTATATGTAGTGTCCATGTATATGCATAACTCGTAGAACTGAAGAATTGAAGTAATTGTTAACTTAATTGGATTGCTAATTAAGCTACTTAATGGGCGAGACCACAGTGGTAAAGTGCACTAAAAATTCTATCAGGAAGACATTAATTTTTGCTCTTATATTTTAGATATCAATCAATTACTTCTCATATTGGCTGGCAAGGAGGGACCTTAAGAAGGGATGTAAATCTTATGCCATTATGGACCATGATGAAGTGCTTGCATACTTCCACATAAACCACAAAGAGTCTGGACAAAGGAGCACATATGCAATATGAAAAATAAACATGAATGAAGAACACAATAAACGTAAATTAATTAAGTCAATAGTACAGAATCTCTCTCTCACACATTTTTACGATAGTTTGTAAAGCTCCAACAAGTATTAGAAGAAAAACAAATTCAAATAACTAAATCGTAGAACAATAGTTCATAACTTCACAACACTTTGAAATTCCTTACAGCCCCAAATATTTGATGCCAACATGTCACGTTTATTCCAGTCCCAAATGGCGCCATGTGGACAATGGCTTTCATATAGCACTTTGAAATTCCTTTAGAGCGTCCTAACATGTCAGCATTGATATTAAAAAAGTCATCTTTAGTCATTGCTGGTTTCCTGGGAACTCCAAAAGGAATGATCACAAGATGCATACGAGTAAGGGTATCATCCAATTGCTCTTTTTTGACAAAACCATGCAGCTAGAAATGTAAACCATACATTAGTAACAAGTAACTTGAGGGTACTTGTTGGGTAACACCAAAATACCAGCACCTTGCACACTGGTTTTACAAAACAGTAATGCTAGCTTCAATATCACTTAATAATACCCTGCTAGCCAAGTGGCACACATGAAATTTTAAGGTATATCTCAATTAGCTAGGACTATCTACTTGAAATCAAGAAAAAAAATTACCTCAAAGAATCAATTCATTCACTCACCAACTAAAGGCAAATCAAACCATAATAAATAGCATTTTAAGAATCACAAACATAAATATTTAAATTGCAAAATGTTACCTTCTTTTGTGGGGTTTTGGTAGGTTCTTCCTCATCCTCAAAAGTTTCTTCTTCATCTTCGGAAGATGAATCATCTGAGCTGCTTATCTTTGGTTGCACAGGCTGCCAAAGTTAAATTCAAGCATTGAACATATAAGTGAAATGTTAAGGTCCCACAAAAGCCAAATGCGATTAAACTTTCATCTTAACTTTCCTCTTCACTACTACTTTTTGTTTTCCCGCCTTTAGCACTGGATTTCAGAACACCAGTGGGCTAGAGAACCCCACAAAGAAATAATTACAAAAGCCAACTGATATGTTAAAAGGCAACAAAAATGCATACTTGAAAATTACATACCACAACTTTACTCTTCTTTTTCTGAGGCTCCCCATCTTCACTTTCCTCATCAAAAGTGTCTTTCTTGCTACTATCTTTATTCACCTGCACTTGCAAAGCTAAAATGAAAAATGTATCTGATACCAGTCAAAAAAGCATGTCCTCTTTAACACTTTAAGCATGTGAAGCTATTACCTGCTTGTTTTCAGCTGCAAAGGATGGCCTCTTGGGAGAAATAGCTTTAGGAGGTGGTGACTGCCATGTGATAAAGTAGCAAAACAAGGAAATATCAAGAATTAGAAAAAAAAAATGTAGAAAGAACCATAATACCTCTTCAAAGGAATATATGTCATCCATATTTTTAATGAAGCCTCAGCATTGTAACATTCATCAAACCACTCATCTACTAAACTAAAGTCTTTACTTGCATTCCTTTTTCTTTTCATTTTAATGAAAGTAGGAGTAACGAAATGTGACTAATGATAGCTACTGAAGAGAGTAAAACTAACTTTTATATATATGAAATCCAAACTGCTAGATATAAGTAGCTGACCATTCTAACGCTTTTACATAAGGTTGGAACTCATAAGTGCTTATCTGTGCTAGGAATTAATCAGTGCATGACCAGTTCCTAAAATCAAAATTTAAGCAGAAACCAAATTATATCAAACAAATCATGATTTGAGTGCAGATTCTACTTCTTGAGCCCCAAAACACCTGGAAAATTAGAACCAAGACAGTAGAAAGCTAGGGAAATACTCTTTAACTGGTCTTTGGTTGTAACTATGATAGTCACTAACATGACAATGCAATAAAAGTAAAAAACAATTGATGAAATTAATGTTTCTAGGTCTATCAAAGTATTGTTTCCAATGGAATTTAAAGATAGTTCGACCCATTGCAAGACATTAAAGGATCATTCAGCATACAAACACAAAGGCAAAAGTAAAATCATTTTTGTAGGACTAAACAGTAAGCTAAAGAACATCTCTTAAATCATCTAATACTCCATAACAATGAGACACGTATATTTTCAGAAAACTAAACCAGTATAGTGGTAAAGCTACCTATAGAAGCAAATTATCAAACACAAAGCATGCTACTATTGTTATGCATCACTTACTGTATTTAGAATATGTGAATGCATAAAATAGCAAAGGTGTTGTGGTTTTAAGGTTTGAGAGTTGTGTGGAACTTGGAACGCTGCCTTTAGAAATAGATTTGAGGAATTAATATTCTACACCTTCAAGGCAACTACAACAAATTCTAGAAGCTCAATATTAGGATTATCTGTTTTAAATTTGGTTTGTTCTATCGCAGCCTAACTTTTGTGCATAATAGCTTCAACGTGGGATAAAACCTTAATATGTAAGACTCATTCTAATGCTTTTACATAAGGCTAAAACTTAACGTTACAATTGAGATTGAGAATTTAACTTATTTTAGCTTGGTTATCTCTATTCAGTAAGTAGTAATAACCCTTCGTTGGTAATTAGTTGTGCTATATTATTAACAGGAAAAGAAAAGGCAAGAAATTGAAGGACTGAAGAGAGAGACCTGAAATTGAAGCAACTGCTTACTGTAAATGTGTCGATGTTAAATCAGAGGTTTCTCTGCACCAATTGTTTCATACTGCAATTAACCCCTTGAAGAAATTTAACAACCAAAATAAAAAGTAGACAAATTATTGAGTTTCTTTAGTACTGGTAGGCGAAAAAATTAGAGAAAGAAAAGGAGTAGTTACCTTTAGCACGAAGAGTTGCAGAGAAGAAGGTAGAAGAAGCATGAAGTTTTTTTTACCGGCATTTCTGTTCTCTGTTCCTAATATAAGGGCACAAAGTTTACTTCATTCTTGATAATTTGCCAATTGGTCAACAATAAGGAAAGCAAAACGACATACCTATATCCCTAGCAATGGTATTAGCCATGATAAAGAGAGTGGATAAAGATGCAAACTTGATAAATTCTCAGAGATTTTTGTTTTGACTCTTGATAATTTACCAATCGGGAAATGAAAATGAATATAAAAGGACAAACCAAAATCCCATAGTTGGGATATGATAAAGAGGACAGAAGTAAAAAAAAAAAAAAAATTGGATGGATAGCCATAATTTAGGGAAGAAATCATTAAATTGTCGACCGAGTGCTAGAGGAATTCAAGCAGTACTTTTCTTGGTCTGAACCAAAAAGAAAATGAGAGGGAAACAAAAAAAGGAAAACAGAGAAAAAGAGAGAAAGCAAGAGGAAAACAATGGTTGGGGAATAAAAAGGAATAGAAGAGGACAAACCACAAAATTCAATAAGCTGCCGTAATTTGGTGAAGACAATCTTCAAATAGTTGACCAAATGTTGGAGGAATTCAATTGGCACTCTTCTTTATCTATAAACCAGAAAAGCAAAACGAAGGAGAAAGAAAATAAGGGAAAAGAGAGATAGAGCATGAGATTGTTGACCAAATGAGCGGAAGAGTTGAATTCATATTTTTCTTTGTTTGCTTTGGAAGAACACATAGCAAGTAAACAACCCATTTTTGGCCACTGTCCCTAAAAGCTGTTCAACTACTTGTTTACTGCTCTTTTTCCACCGAAGAGAAGAGGAGCAGTGGAAGAAATGGGAAACAATGAAAAGGAGAGGAGGATAATTTGACCCAACATGCCGGAAATAACCCTCAACAGTTATCTACTGTTTTGAGGTGATGTTATGTCTGGTAGGATAAAGTTGTAATTAAACGGTAAAAGACGAATGACCCCTTAACAGTAGTTGATTGTTCAGCCCAGAAGTTAAATTTTGGAGGGCATTGTTGGCAAAAGACAGCTGCTACAGTAGGCTCCCTCCCCAAACTTGCAATGTTTTATTAGTGTGTTTTTAGTTATCATCATCCTTCTTCTTCTTCTCGGTCAGTCCATCCATCCATCAACTCAGGTTAGGCACCCAAAGTCAAAAAGCTATTAGGTATTAGCACTAATTAGATTTTTGTTAACATGTTAAATGAGTAGTGAGCAAGAGAATACCTTTTATCCTCCATAAAAGAACAAGGTAACTAAAGATTCTGTTATCAAGTGATTTGTACACAATTAATGGTCACTTACATGAAATTACACCCTAATGGAAAATGCACTCCCAGTCTACTAATGAATGGTCCATGTCTATTTCAATATCCAGCGATTACCTTAACAAAGAGAACGTAAAACAATAAAAAAATTAGTGCTTTTTGTACACTCAATGTGTGTTCAATAAATAGATGTATAATATTTATGGTAAGTAAATTTTATATGAATTTTTTATTGCCAAAATAATAGTTAATTTCTTAAATTTCTTTCACATAATAATTGTTATATTGATAGTTATAATGCTTAGTATTAGGTATGTTTAAGGTAAATAATTAAAGTAAAACATGTTTTGGTCTATAAGAGTAAAATCGAAAGTTCAAAAAGTGACAAATAATGTTTACACTAAATTGCCCTTTATATATATTATATAGACTAATGTTAAGGGCATACCCAATGTACGTGCAGTTTAGAAATAATTATTAATGTTTATGAATATGTTAATTTTGTTTTTACAAAATTAGATTTTATATAAATTCTTCATAAAAAATTTGCAATTTATTAGTAACTTTTTCTTTAAAAACAGCTATAGTTTATTTGGTAGTTATAATATTTAAGGGAGTTATGGGAGATTATGTTAGCAAATCTGATTAGAAGAGTAAAAATTAATTTTTAAGGACAAAATAAAAAATTCATAAAATGACACAATATTTATGACAAAATAAAAAATTCATAAAATGACACAATATTTATTCCAACTGCCACCTCTCTCCATTTCCTATACATATATAAAAAGCAGTTTGCATCTGACTCTTGGGAATTTTTCATCTGTATTGTGGAAAAGTATTTTAGGTATTCTCTGTGGAGCAGTTTGTGGAGAGAAATAAGGATGATTCTCTATAGAGGTATTTTGGTTAGAGGCAAGTAGGGAGAAAACAGTGAAGCCTAACATACAATACAACATGGTAATACATTTGCCAATGTTGGTTGCCTATAATGCCCTCTTAAGTGGGCACATGGCTTTTGAATAATGAACTTAATGGCTTAAGTAGTCATTGAATTTGTCACTAATACAAATAGAAAATGGGAAAGCTGATGAAGTTACAAAAATACAATTCAATTTCTCTAAAGAATGGGAACCACACAAATGGTTAAGAGAATTGGAATGCTTGTAAAAGGGAGGACCGTTTGTTGGAGAGAGGTTTAATTGGAAAATCACTTGAGTAACCACAACAAGTGAAGTGATAAAGCTTTGTTGGAGCATCATCAAGTGAAGCATCATTTGCAGTTAATACAGGTGTTATTGCAATACTTTTGAATGGAAATTTTATACATATTAAAGAATCTTGGCTCACATATTTGTGGTCTGTTTGCTCTTTTGTTTAGAAATGTGTAGTCACTTCATGCTGTAATTTCACCATTTTTTATGTGTAGGAAATTAGAAAGCCAAATAGATATTACGTACATAGAAAGTTGCATATATATATATATATATATATATATATATATGATTATGCATGTTCACCTATTCCACAACTTCCGTCCGTCTCACTCACTACCGTGTCCAACTTGCAAATCCACGACTTTAGACCCCAAAAACATGCATACAAGTAATTACCAAGTATCAGACCATTCCTCTGCTCTATCAACAACCAAAATCCATTTCACCTACACAACCTTCTATCCCATCCTATCCACCACTCAAAAATACCACATTCGTTGAATTGGAGAAAAAAAAATAGGAGAACTTACAATCTATGGACTTGATACTCACAAGGGAAGTTAAAACTGATAACAAAAAAAAGTAAGGGAAAAAAATTCAGTCGACAAGAAATAACTGAAAGCAAACGAACTTACAACTAAAATCTGTGAACGCTAAATCAGAAGCTCTTCTGCACCAATTCTTTCAAAGTGCAATTAAACCCCTGAAGAAACTTGGCAACCAAAATAGAAAATATATAGATTATCCAATCTCTTCAAGACTCGTGCGGAAAAATATTAGGCATAGAACATGAGTAGTTACCTTTACTCGGAAATGTTGTAGAGCAAAAGGAGGAAGAACCGTTGATTTTTTTTGTGAGTAGTGTTTGTGTTCCTAATGTATATAAAGACACAAACTCTATCAGTTGTTAGGAATTTTTCTTTCACTGTCAATAATTTGCCAAGTGGGCAACAGAAATAAAAACAAAAGGAGAAATTTATATCCCTAGCAATGGTATTAGGCATCATGAAGACAATAGATAACAACACAAAATTGATGAGTTGTTAAGAGATTTTTCTTGTCACTCTTGATAATTTGTGAATTGGCAAATGAAAAGGAAGGTAAAAGGACAAACCTATATCTCTAGTAATAGATAGAAATCATACCTCATACCTGACTCTTTGTGGAATAATCGCATGGTTGGGATATGGATGGGCAGCCACAATTGACTCTCTGTGGAGGAATACTACGATTGGGATGTGGATGAGCAACCATAATTTGGGGGAAAAGTGGGGAAAGGGAATGAGAGCCAGTGGATGATTTTTGCCTTCACATTTGTTTTTTTTCCATTAAAAAAGGTAAGAAATGAATGCATCAGTCCACCGACCAATCAGCCAAAGAAAAAGCCCGTATGTACAAAACATCAAATTTAGGCTCAAGACATTAAAAAACGGGAAACAGAGAGAGAGAGAGAGAATAATCGCATGGTTGGGATATGGATGGGCAGCCACAATTGACTCTTTGTGGAACAATACCACGATTGGGATATGGATGAGCAGAAAGAGAGATTGGGATATGGATTTGGCTTCTTGTCACTTTTCTTCATTGAACCAGAAAGAGAAGAAAAGAAAAATAAAGAAACGGGAAAGAGAGAGAGAGAGAGAGAGAAAGGAAGAAGAAAACAAAAAATGATGGGCTAAAGTTGTAAAATGAACTGCATCTGGAGTGTTTTGCTTTCCTGCCATCGGTGCACTTCCAAATTTTTATTTGACTTTTTGACTCCTATGGGCTAAAGTTGTAAAAATGAAGTAGAAATGGAGTGTTTTGCTTTCCTGCCACATCGGTGCACTTCCAGATTTTTATTTGACTGTTTGACTCCTATGACTTCTTGTCTTTGATAACGGAGACAAAGAAGTGAAGAACAACAGAGGTGATGGCAACTACATCTAAGAAAAGATGGCAACTGAGAAATAAAGCAAAAGGCTATTCACGAGAAGTCAAAAATAGCCCTCAACAGTTAATTACTATTTTGGAGCTAGTTATTTTTATTTGGGCAAGGTAGTAATTTCATGCAAAAAGACAAAAATGACCTCAACAGCAATACACTGTTTGGAGAATCACTCAATATTCTCAGGGCATAAACGGAAGAAAATTTTCCTCCCTCTCCTCAGCCCGCCACCTGGCTGAACTTGGGAGAAGAAGTCTTAGCTTTTTATATATATGTAAGATACTAGAAACTTTTTCGGCTGTGCAAGGCATAGCAAATGCCCAATGTGTTGGGCTAAATATGCAGGAGAGGTATTTGGTTTTCCTATATAGATGTATGGAGAAGCATATCATAAATTTTAAACATAAAAAATTAAACTACTCGTTTGGAACCTTAAAAAATACTGATCTGATTAGATGATGATTCATTTAAGTTGAATAGAACGCCTAACGATGAAATTGTTGTGCAAAGAATATAGTTGACAACATACAGAATGTAAACCATCCTCATTGGACCATTTACTCATTGCAATAGTTGCACCATTTTATATGTGCTAGCATTTCTGGTTGTAGTTACCAGCTTAACTTCTATTTTTGCATGAGCACAAAAAAATCTTGATTCGTACAATAGCTCATTCACTCAACGCATAACCCATTAACATGTTTGAACTGACTCTATCTTCCCAATTTCGAGCAAAAACTAAAATATCTGTCCCCTAGAAATCATTTCACTCTAGCAAGTGAAGGACCTCTGGAGTAAAAACAGCAACTTCTGATTTCAACCACTCAAAGCAAGGGCTCAGGCCCTAACAGAACCTAGCCGGATAGTCCTTGAGATAAACCTCTCTACCGTTTCCGATAATATAGAAATTGAAAGAGCAATTATGATGGGCCATAGTCACATGAGTGACTGGGACAACAGAGATGATATGTCTCTCACTATAACCCTTGCAGTATGAGGGACCGAAGCCCTTTCTGCAGTTACTTCAGAGGAAAGCTTGCTGAGGAAGAATGAATCGGCAAAAAAGGTAGGAGTGCATTGGTAGGCTTGGGTATTGCACAACTGGATGCCTTGCACTCTGTGGAAAACATCGTCAGGAACTGTAGCAGCTCTACTTGTTGCACTCACTTTTCGAGTTGAAAGTGTCTTCCTGGACAGCCAAAAACACAGACAAAATGCATAATCGGTACTTAAAACAATTCTGTTTTCCTTTATTTCTCCATCATGGCACAACTATGAGACAGATTGAAATAGGCAAACAGCATAACTTGAAGGAATGCCATGCAAGAAACAACAAAATTGAAACAATAAATCTTGTGGACAGAGTGATTTCACATTTTCTGATCGGGTTCACTAAAGCTCTTTTAGCTTTGGTAGAGATCTCAACATAGCATCCAAACGCATAAATCACAAGCCAAAGTTGTTGTAGGCTTAAGTGACCTAGTACGCATGTCCATAGGGTCTACTTGGCCATCCATGACAATTACTTCAAAGAAGGGTTTCAAGCCTAACACATTTAAGTTTGTCCAATGAAAATTGTATGAATACTTGACTTGCCATTCTTGAATGATCTTGAATGAACCAACATACTTTCCATTCTTGAATGAACCAACAAATTGAAAAAGTAGTTATAAAATTATTCAAAAGAAATCAGATGGCACTGCTTCAATATCTGGCCCTGAATTGACTGTCCAATGGATCATGGACTAATAGCCCTTACCTATGAGGAATGTGCATAGGGACCAACTTTTAATGACAAACTGAACCCCAACTTTTACTTAGTTATGTTCTTTTAGCATTTTAACAATTTTTCTCCCAAAATGCTTCAGGCTAGATTGAAAATCAATTTACCTGTCATGATAACAAGTTCATTTAGTTATGTTCTTTTAAACTAAATCCAAAATGTTCTTTTAGTTATGTCCTAAAGTCTGTAAGAGCTATGGCATGCCAAATATATTGTGCAAAACAACATAGGCCATACCATCTCATAACAGCCACTTTGCGAGTCAAAAGAGAACCACCACCCATGCACGTCACACATTTGATAGGCCCATAAGAATCACAAGTTACTCAAGGCACCATACACTTTCCATTACATTTTAAGCATCTGCACGGAGATTTTTCGACAAGCTATCAGCTAAATAGAAAAACTTATATCCAATAACAATAATTGCAGAGAGAAAGCTGCCAACGATCAAGATGGGCCTAATATAGCTAAATTGTGAAGTGTGTAACTTTCAGTTTATGGTATGAACTCTCCCTACGGATACAACAAAGTCAGAGTATGAAATACAACTTTACATTGTATCAAACCCATCTCTAAGCAATTAGACCCCTCCCATAGCACGTAGGACAATGCATCATTTTATTTTCTTATTTATCTCCCAAAGGCAGAGCATTATTCTTTTCAAAACTTTCTATTGCAGGAACCTCTGATAAGCCTATGTAATCATGTTCCTCAAAAGGCATAGACATCAAAGTTATTTTTAAGAAATCTTAGCTCAGCCACAAAAAAGATTCTGGAAAAGTAACGAAAAGATGAAAAGTTGAAAGTATACATGGACCAAATTGAACTTGAAAGGCATATAAAGGTTGAAAGAATGAACAAAATTTTTCAAAAATCGAACTAAAAGATCAAAATTAAACTTCCATATGACATCTATCACCAGCAAAAATATAGTGAACGTCAACATAGAATGAGCAACATGAGATCAAGATCAGAACCAAAAAAGGTCGAAAAGGAAAGATAAAGTGCCCTAGAAAACACAAAAAGAATTGGCCGTAGAAGAAAAAAAGATATAGAGCAAAATAGAATTTACCTGTGTAATCTTTCTCTCCACGTTTTCTCTACTAATTATCCCAAGTTTCATATAGACATTTCATCAAACGCTTGATAGTCATTAGCCTATGAGATTTCACATACTTTACTTGTTTGAACATCTGTATTTGCTTGCAACTAAAACAAACACCACCAACCAAAAAAAAAAACTCAAACATCAGAACATTATTTAATAAAAAAGATGAGAAAAAGAAATAACAAAATGAAGAACATTTAATCAAAAACTTAAAAAAATGAAACAAACCTTGTCAATGAAGATAAAATCCAAAAAGAGACTATGATCAATAATGTGTATACATTAGTTTCTTTATTTATCTACTATTGTTATTTGTTATGTAAAGAAATTAACAAAAAGTAAAGAAAAAATCTGTCTTACCCAAGGAGGCACCAGAGAAAAAGCAGCGAAGAGCAAGGTGGGATTTTTTGCTGCTCCTATTTCCTTCCAATAGTAAAAGCTCAGATTGCAAGACAAAATAAGGAGTGATAAATATGTCTGTTCTCTTTCTGATTCCATATTTCCCCAAAACGTAAAGCCCTAAATTGCTAAGAAGGCTATCTGTCATCATAACTAGAAAATCGATCAAATCTGCAAAAATGTCTTATTTGCAATAATCACATGATTGAGAGATGAGATAGAATACGATCTTTGTGAATCAAAAGACCAGCCAAAATTTGGGAAAAAAAGTTGTTGACAGAGGAATACCGCAACTGAACCACTGAACAGAGTTGGCAATCTAAATAGCATGTAGAAGAATCCTATCAGTCAACGTAAAACTATGCAAACTATCTAATAAGTCTAATACTGACAGAGGAAAAAATTAGACAAAAAGAAAGGCGTAATTAGTTTTAGTAGGAAAGATTGCAGAGATACAATCATTTTCAGCCATATTCAGTCAATAAGTGAAACCAAATGAACTTACAACCCAAAAACTACAGTCATTTTAAGCCACGAAACAACACACTTCTATTGCTTACCAGACAATCTGGCTCCATTAGGTCTGCACATTTTTTCATGCAAATATTAGGTTGTATGGTTCAAAGTTCGTCAAGAAACATATTTCATCAAGGAAACCTCGTGTTTTTTTTTTAATGTTCCAACTTTATAGATACTCGGATTTAGAGAAATTGCCACAGATTCTGCAATCTTTAATTGGGTGTAATAGTATTCATAGAACCGATTATGCATCATTAACTGTATCCAAAATACGTGAATATTAATAGATCAGCCACCATGTTATGGTTTTAAAATTTGAGAGTTCTGTGGAACCAGGAACGTTGCATTTAGAAATAGTTTTGAAGAATTAATATACCACATCTCTAAGCCAGCTACAACAAATTCTAGAAACTCAATATTAGCATTATCAGTTTTAAGTTTTGTTTCTTCTATTGCCTACCTAACTTTTGTGCATAATACCTTCAACGTGGGGCAAAACCTTAATGTGTAAGACTCTTTATCTTTTATTCTCAGCTTACACTTCAGATTGAGAATTGAACTTGTTTTAGCTTGGTTATCTCTATTCAGTAAGTGGTGACAACCCTTCCTTCATAATCAGTTGTACATATTATTAACAGGAAAAGAAAAGGCAAGAAACTGAAGGACTGAAGAGAGTGACCTGAAATTGAAGCAACTGCTTACTGGAAATCTGTGGACGCTTAATCAGAAGTTTTTCTGCACCAATTGTTTCAAAGTGCAATTAATCCCCTCAAGAAATTTGGCAATCAAAATAACAAGTAGACAGATTATCCAATGTCTTTAATACTGGTAGGGAAAAAAAATTAAACAAAGAAGAGTAGTAGTTACCTTTAGTATAAAAGGTTGCAGAGGACAAGGTTGAAGAAACGTGAAGTTTTTTGTGACCAGTATTTTTGTTCTTTATAGAGGCACAAACTTTCCTTCATTCTAGATAATTTGCCAAGTGGTCAACAATAAGGAAAAGAAAAGGACAAACCTATATCTCTAGCAATGGTATTAGCCATCATGAATAGAGCGGATAAAACCACTGGGCCAATGGTTCAGTGGCCTCCAGGGAGGGACTTAAGGGCTATTGGTAAGAGTTCAAACCTCACCAGCAGCGAAAAAAATCTAAGGGTTGTGCCATAGCACTCCCTTGGTCTAGTTGGATTTGTATACCCACTAACCCCTACAACAGCCTCCTTAGACTCCCCTTCCCCCTAAATTAGAATAGAGTAGGTTATACAAATGTATCGTTGCTGACAAAAAAAAAAAAGAATAGAGCGGATAAAGATGCAAACTGATAAATTGTCAGAGATTTTTCTTTTCAATCTCGATAATTTCTCAACCAGAAAATGAAAATGAATACAAAAGGACAAATCACAATCCTATGGTTGGGATGTGATAGAGAGCAAAGAAGTAAAAAAATTGGATGGATAGCCATAATTTAAGGAAGAAAATCATGAAATGATTGACTGAGTGATCTGGAAACAACAGGAGGGGGAAAGTAAAGAACGGCAAACAAAAAAAAAGAGACAAAGCAAGAGGAAAAGAATGGTTGGGGACAGCTGCAATTTAGCGAAGCCAATCCTGAAATTGTTGACCAATTGTTGGAGGAAGCAGGTGGACAACCCATTTCTTAGCTACTGTTTCTAAAAGCTATTCAGCTGCTTCTGTACTTTTTTTCCACCGAAGAGAACAATAGTCCAAGAAACGGGAACAATGAAAAGGAAAGGAGGATTATCATCTTTTGTGGAACAATCCCACAGTTCAGATATGGATGGGCAGCCATAATTGACTTTTTGTGGGAGAAAAGAAAGCTGAAAGAAAAATTAACGGGAAACAGAGAGAGATAGAAAGGAAGAAGAAAACAAAAGATGATGGGCTAAAGTTGTAAAATGAAGTAGAAAGTGAGTGTTTTGCTTTCCTGCCATCGGTGCACTTCCAGATTTTTATTTGACTTTTTGATTCTTATGGACTAAAGTTGTAAAAATGAAGTAGAAAGAGAGTGTTTTGCTTTCTTGTCACATCGATGCACTTCCAGATTTTTATTTGACTTTTTGACTCCTATGACTTCTTGTCTTTGATAACGAAGACAAAGAAGTGAAGAACAACAGAGATAATGGCAATTACGTCTAAGTAAAGATGACAACTGAGAAATAAAGCAAAAAACTATTCGCGAGAAATCAAAAATAGCCCTTAACAGTAAGTTACTGTTTTGGGGCTAGTTATTTTTATCTGAGTAAGGTAGTAATTTCATAGAAAAAGTAAAAAATGACCTCAACAGTGATACGCAAGGTAGTAATTTCATAGAAAAAGACAAAAATGACCTCAACAGTGATACACTGTTTGGAGAACCACTCAATATTCTCAGGGCATAAATGGAAGAAAATTTTCCTCCCTCTCCTCGTCCCGTCACGTGGCTGAACCTGGGCGAAGAAGTCTTAGCTTTTTATATATATATATGTAAGATATGTAAGAAATACTCCCTTCAGCCCATACTATTTGTATCTCTCTTATCTTTCTTGAATTTTCCTCCTGCAAATGGATCAGATTCAACACAAGTTCATTGAAGTGAACGGGCTGAAGCTCCATGTAGCTGAGATTGGAGAAAATGAATCGAAAGCTGTATTGTTCTGTCATGGGTTTCCAGAGATTTGGTATTCTTGGCGTCATCAGATGGTTGCAGTAGCCAAAGCTGGTTATAGAGCCATTGCACCCGATTACAGAGGATATGGACTATCCGACCCACCATCTGTACCCCAGGAGGCTACCTACTCTGACTTCATCAGTGATCTTTATTCCCTCCTTGATGTTCTGGGCATTTCCAAGGTACCTTTCTTCTGCCAAATGGAGTCTGTATCCTTTTACATTTTTTTTTGGGTTTCATGTTTCTCATTCAAAAGAGGATGATATAAGGCGCCTCACAAAGTGTATGGGCACAAATTAAGACTAATAATGAGAAAATCTAGTTGAGTTTCCAGGGAGCTTATGGAGATCAGACTAGTTTGACTAGATTTGTGCGATCCATATTGAATTCTCTGCTTTGCATTCGTCCTAAATAATCACCAAGTGGGAGTACTATAGTAATTGTTCATTATTTGGCATTAAGTTTTGGTTGTTTTGATGCTGACAAAGAATAAATGAAAGGTATCAAAGAAAAAATTGCAGTTTTGATACCAAATGTGTTGACCATCGGCAGTTTTAGACTTTTATTCTCTAAAAGTATGGACGAGAGAAAATCTAGTACCAAATCAAATGTTTCAATTTTTAAGCACATTTAGTCCAGTTGATTAGTTTTGGCAAATTGTTATCGAAATCTGGTCGGGTCGCGTGGGAAGCACGTTCGGGTAGGTAAATTTTGAAAAGAAAAAAGGAAAAAGTTGTTGATCATAATTTGTAATTAATGGGCGCTAATTAGTCACATGCCAAGTAATTAGTCTAATTAAATGGCACTAATTAGTGCCCTTTAATTACAGATTATGGCCACCAACATTTTTTTTTTTTTTAAAACTTTTGTTAAAATGTATCCACGGTCATGTGGGCAGCACATGACCGGATTCCGGTAACAATTTGTCAAAATCGTTAATTGGATTAAACGTGCTTAAAAATTGAAACATTTGGTTTTGGATTTGCTTTCGTCCAAACTTTAGGATCTAAAATTGCTAATGTTCCAAGTATTTGATACCAAAACTACAATTTTCTCTATCTTAAAATTCAGGGGGAATGTGAAACCAATATAAGTTCTACCCATGGTTCGAAGTCTCGGCCAAGACCGAGACGACTCGGCCGAGTCGTCACCGTCTCGGCCCCTACCGATACGATACCGTGACGAAACGATACCGAAATACTTGACTCGCCGAGAAATCGGCCGAGTCGTCACCATGACGGATTGACTCGGCCGAGTTACTCCGAGTTATCCTGAGTCAAGACGAGAAATCAGCCGAGTCACACCGCGACGGATTGACTTGGCCATTTCTTTTGCTATTTTTTAATTATTTTTATTTAGCCTACTTTTTTATATTATTAACAATTTTTAGAATATTAAATACTTTAAAATTTGCGTCTCACCGAGACCGCGACCGATATGCCGAGACCGATGTGGAACGTTCCGGGCCGCGCCCGTGACCGCGCCCGTGACTTTAAACCATGGTTCTACCACCAACCCACCAGGAGATCAAAATGATCGTGTTATAAACAGGTTTTTCTCATAGCTAAAGATTTTGGCTTTCATTTATCTCAATAAAAAGATCATGGAAGGTGTCTCGCATGGTATATGCGCGACTCAAATCAGGATTAATGAGAAAATATGATCTAGCTTTCGAGAGAGCTTATGGATATTAGACTGGTTTGATTAGATTTCTGCCATTCACATTTGCATTCTCTGTTCTGCACTCATCCAAAATAACCAAATGGAGGGAGTACATGGAAAATGACATGGTAATTGTTCGTTGTCCGACATAAGTTTCAGTAATTTTGTAGCTGACGAAGAAGAAAATGAAAACTCTGTTGAAATTCGGGGGAAATGTAACCAATTTTAATATCTAGCACCAACTCACCAATTACTAGCAGATCAATATGAAAAAGTAGTAGGTAAGTCCCCATCTTACACGAACGTGGATTAAGGTTGATTGTTGTTTGTATGCTAGATGATTTCTACTTGCTGCAATTTGTTGGTGTTTTTCAGGAGCTTGTATCACGTGTATATCTTTGTGTTGTACACAGGTTTTTCTCATAGCGAAAGATTTTGGAGCTAGGGTTGCATACCTTTTTGTGCTTCTCCACCCAGAGAGGGTTGCAGGAGTTGTGACTTTGGGTATACCTTTCCTCCCACCAGTTCTTCCTCCACTGAAAGAGGGCCTTCCTGAAGGCTTCTATATGGCTAGATGGGAGGTATGAAAGTCTCTTTCTTCACTTTTTTTTTTTTTTTTTTTTGACACTTTTCTTTCTGGTGGTACATTTATGAAATTTTGGGATGGGATGGTGAATCTTGAAACCATTTTCAGCATAATCCAAAGTAAAGGTTTCCAAGTTTCAGCAAACGCTTGCTCTTTTATGTGGCAAGGTTTCCAAGTTTCAGGAAACCCTTGCTCTTTTATGTAGCAAAATAGAAGAGGAAACCTATGCATCTCAAGAGAGTTTTCCACTATAGGAAAAATGTCAATGCATCTCAATAAATATCTCTATCTTAGGAACCTGGAAGAGCTGAAGCTGATTTTGGTCGACTTGATCCTAAAACAGTCGTGCGCAACATCTATATCCTGTTCTCCAGACCTGACGTACCAGTAGCTGAGAAAAATCAGGAGATAATGGATTTAGTGGATTCATCTACTCCTCTACCCTCTTGGTTCACCGAAGAAGATCTTGCAAATTATGGTGCTCTCTATGAAAAATCTGGATTCCAAACTGCTCTAAAGGTTCCATATAGGTAAGCGAATAAAAATACTTCTCATTTAAAACGTTACCAATTTCTTACATGCTCTCTTTATCCTGAAATCATTGTGCCACAACGCTAGATTATAGTTGTGATTGTTCACTCAAGATCTCTTAGCTCATCTAAACAACAGGGTAGCTAAAAGTACTGGATGGTGGCTCTAGAAACTAGTTTCGTGCTTTGGTAAGGAATTAGTCAGTTAGCATAATGCACATTTCTTTGTAGGTCACTGCAAGAAGTGTTCGACGTACCAGAAGTCAAGGTTGATGCTCCTGCACTGTTGATAATGGGTGAAAAAGATTATTGCATCAAATTCCCAAGTATGGGGGGCTATATTAGAAGTGATCAAGCTAAAATGTTTGTTCCCAGGTTGGAGACAGTATTCATTCCCGAAGGTAGCCACTTTGTTCAAGAACAATTTCCGGGCCAAGTGAATGAGCTGATACTCAATTTCTTAAAGACCCATAGTTAATCTATATGTGCAACAAAAACGGTCCATAGCTCCTGAACTGTTTGATGCTCTGTTTTTGGTGGTTTGGAGGCTGAATGCTGTAGTTCATTGAAGTTACTTTTCCTGCAAATCTCGTCTTTACTACTTATCTAAGGCCATTTACTTTTCTAAAAGATCTTATCCATGAAGACACAGGAGATTTTCTCCTGTTAAAAAGACCAAGATTTTCGCGGTCTGCATCCATACACCTACTTGGTTCACGAAATATGAAGTACCTATTGTATTGTATGCTTTCCCTTGAGTTTGTTCGTTTGCCGAGTTCAATAAAAGAGGCTACATTTAATTGAAATTGACAAGGATACAGGAATTGAATAGGACTTCATTTTTGGCCTCGCTTGTTCAACTTTTCATCACTGTTGTCTGTGTTTTACAAGGATCTGGGATGGGAAATTGCTACATGCCAATCTTAAAGGCATGGTGGAAAATGCTACATTTGCCGAATCAGTGCATTCATGCATGCAACATTAAACTAAGGTACATTTATTTTCGTCCACGAAGGATACAGATTTACAAAGGCCTCCTAGAAGCATTTTGCAAGAACTTGGCAAATTCCCAATCCCAAGTAGTAGCCTGCCCCAGAAGGAATACGAACAAACAAGAAACAACCAACATATGATGCCCTGAAAACCGATTGTAAGTTATAGCTCTTCCCAACAGTATTAACTCCAGTGATGAAAGAATCAAATTTTATTCATTAGACCGTGTGAAATGACGTGCTAGCAGGCTAGAAAAGGAAAGTAAACGCAGTATATATCATTTAGACTTGCCCTGGAGTCTCAAGGTAAATGCATATAAAGACAAAAGAACCTCTTTCAACCTCTCTCTGACTTCCCCATCGATCAAGTTACCATCTTCATCACACTTTTGGGGCGGGGCTAAAGGCCTCCGGAGGAAAAACTCAGGCTTATTGACGAAATGAAGATTAAGAAAGACTCCAATCTGGCGGACATGATACTGTTGAAGAGCCCCACCAGTACCTCCGGCAGCACCCACAAGTGCAGCAGCCTTATCAGCCCAAACATTGGGGGGTCTTGATCCCCAATCGATAGCATTTTTCAGAGGTGCAGTGACAGAGTAGTTGTAGTCTGGCGAAGCAAAAAGAACGCTATCTGCTTGGCGAATCTTATCCCGAAAAGCCTCAACTTCTGGGGGAAAAGTCCCATTCACTTCTAAATCTGTATTCAACAATGGTAAAGGTGAAATGTCTATATACTCTATGATCATGCCACCTATTGACTCCTTGGATATCTCAATTGCTGCACGGATGAGGCCTCGATTACAAGAGCCCTTACGGAGGGAGCCACAGATGGCTGCAACTCTGATGGGGGCTTTTTCGGGCACGGCTGGAGAATTGGTTTTTGCTGCCTCTTCCATGATTGATTCAGACAAACCCAAGAAAGACTGACCGATAATAGAAGACTAGAATGTCGCACAAAATTCAGCTATCGTGTTGTCTTGAACAGACAACATCTCATATCTAATCTAGTTCATTAGTTTGGATTGGGCGGGCCTATATATGGCAGTGCTTCAGCCTTGAGCTGTCGTCAGGCCTGACTTCAACAGTTCAACAGCAAAAGATCGTGTGACTTCAACAGCCTTGGGATCTAATTTTTATAACTTTTATTAATGTTCATGACAATTACAGATTACGAAATTAATTTCACTGTTAATCACAACAGGTCAAACTCGTGTTTTTTTTGTTTTTAATCTTTTTGTTGCGTGCCCTCCAGTGCTATACTAAAAGATAAAATTCAAACCCACATTATTCCAAGAGTGACGGCTCCTAATTATACGAAGGAAGCAAAAGAAAACAATTTCCTGCAGACCTTTTGAAAATATTCGAGTTTCACGATTCCTACTATGAATTCGCTACTGAATATAGACTGGTTGTGGGGAAAATTAGTTTGACTTCTGAAGAGAAATTGTGACACGTGAACAGTTTTAATCCCCATATTTTAGTTTTAGTATCCAAATTTTGACACACGAGCAGTTTTAATTCCCAAATTTTAATTTTAGTTTTAACAACGTAATCTCGACATAAGCCCTTAGGAAAGTTGTAAACATGGATCTTGCGTTTCCAAATGGATTTGGCCTTGCATCCATTTAACGACTATAACTCTTAGATATGAAGCAAAAATCATGACTAATTCACGATGGAATGATCAATATGACGTTCTAATTTCTCATCCGTTTTCGACCCATCATACATTCAAATCGGGTTTGGGTGCTTTCCCGACAATTCTTGATCTTGGTCTTTGCTTTTCAGTGCACTAAAAATCATCTTAAATGGAGGGGTTTTTTTTTCTTTTTTTTTTTTCAAATGGAGGCTTAGAACTCCAGGTACAGGCAAAATTCTGAATTGAACGGTCAATTTTGATCAAATAGACTCTTTATACTCCAAAACCAAATCATGAAATATAGCATATATCATTTTATTAAGCATTTAACTTCAACAAAAGACTAAATGTAATAGAAAAATATGTAAACTTGGCACTAATTAGCTCATTTGGTGTGTAAAATACACCCCCAACCCCCCCCCCCCCCAAGGGGCAATTTAAAAAAAAAAAGTGAGTCCCCAGGGGCCAAGCGGCTTATATACGGTAGTAATTCTGTCTTGTTTGGAATGAGTCCCCTGGATTTATGAAATTGAAACGAGCTCCCCTCATGTTTGGAGAATTAGACATATGTGGGGTGTGCAAAGTCGAAAAATTTTGATTTCAGAATTGATTTCGAATTTAATTCGGAATTTTGAAATCGAAATTTCAATAATTTGGAAGTTAATTCGGTAATTCCAATTTCGACATTTCGAATTGAATTCGAAAATCTAATTTTTGAAATCAAAATTATCGATTTCGAATTGGATAATTTGAAATAGGAATTCAAAATCGAAAATTCGAAATCGAATTCGAATAATAATATTTATATATAATATAATAGTTTTTAACAATACAGATAATATAAATAGTTTTTAACAAAAACCCCCTAATCTATTAACTCACCTCACTACCTCAGGACTCTTCCGCCGCCTGACTCCGCTGTCTCACAGACTCACACTCTCACTCACCTTCCTTCGTCCTTCCTAGTTCCTCCGCCTCCAACTCAGCTTTGCCGCTTCTTCCTTCCTTCCTTCCTCTCACCTTCCTTCTTTCGGCCCTTCCACTGGGGTGCTTTGCCGTCTAATGTGCTGAACCTCCATTGACCTCGAGTCCATGACCCGCTGCCCCAATTTCTCCCACCCAGCAAAACAGTCCAAGGCACTGAAGGCAGAAAGCCAAGAACTAAAGCAAAAAATTTAGCTAATCTCCGCAGAGTTTGCAAAGGAGGCAATAGCTTGGCTTCTTCTGAAGAATACAGTCTAAAGCGGCAAGGCGGAGACCAGAGACTGATGGGTTTTCATATACTCCCATGTTTCTGCAGCCACAAAACAAAAGTGAAACAAACAATATTATACTAATATCAATTTCTCCGACCTTTTACTTCTTTTTTTTTTTCCTTTTTTTGGCCAGCAGAATAATTTTTTTTTTTTTAAGGAGGAAGAGAACTGTAAGTGACAATTAATTTCACTGATTATTTTGCTAGCTCGATTTTCTTCTGGAGAACAATTCATCCAATCATTTATTCTTATTGGCTGGTCATTTACCTCCTAGTTGAAAACAACGAAATACGACAATTTTTCTGGTAGAAGAAGCCAAGAAGGGAGGATAGCAAAGAAACCTAATTCGGTATCGAATTCGAAATCGAAATTAGTCATTTCGAAATCGAATTCGGTCGAAAAAATTTCAGTCAAAATTTTGAAAATTTTCAATTTCAAACTACTAAATTATCATTCAACGAAATACGACAATTTTTCTGGTAGAAGAAGCCAAGAAGGGAGGATAGCAAAGAAACCTAATTCGGTATCGAATTCGAAATCGAAATTAGTCATTTCGAAATCGAATTCGGTCGAAAAAATTTCAGTCAAAATTTTGAAAATTTTCAATTTCAAACTACTAAATTATCATTCAACGAAATACGACAATTTTTCTGGTAGAAGAAGCCAAGAAGGGAGGATAGCAAAGAAACCTAATTCGGTATCGAATTCGAAATCGAAATTAGTCATTTCGAAATCGAATTCGGTCGAAAAAATTTCAGTCAAAATTTTGAAAATTTTCAATTTCAAACTACTAAATTATCATTCAACGAAATACGACAATTTTTCTGGTAGAAGAAGCCAAGAAGGGAGGATAGCAAAGAAACCTAATTCGGTATCGAATTCGAAATCGAAATTAGTCATTTCGAAATCGAATTCGGTCGAAAAAATTTCAGTCAAAATTTTGAAAATTTTCAATTTCAAACTACTAAATTATCATTTTCGATTTCGATGCACACCCTACAGTACGTCCATTAAATACTACAAAGATCGTAAAGTTTATTGGATTCATTAACAATCGCAACAGTGGATAAGATACGCTTTGTTTCTGTCCAAGAAGGATACCTAATTACAACAACCTAAGGATGGAATTCTGGTTTGCAATTTCAGAAGCATTTTGCAAGAACTTGGCAATTTTTCCAAATACTAGTATATATGTATCATTTCGACTTGCCCTGGAGTCTCAAGGTAAATGCATACAAAGACAAAAGAACCTCCTTCAATTTCTCTCTGATTTCCTCATCGATCAAGTTACCATCCCTATCACACTTCTGGGGCGGGGCTAAAGGCCTCCGGAGGAAAAACTCAGGCTTATTGATGAAGTGAAGATCAAGAAAAACTCCAATCTGACGGATGTGATATTGTTGTCTATTCCCACCAGAACCTCCTGCAGCACTCACAAGTGCAGCAGCCTTATCAGCCCAAACATTGGGGGGTCTCGATCCCCAGTCGATAGCATTTTTCAGGGGTCCGGACACCGAATAATTGTACTCCGGGGAAGCAAAAAGAATACCATCTGCTCGGCGGATCTTATCCCGAAAAGCCTCAACTTCTGGGGGATAAGTCCCATCAACTTCTAAATCTGTATTCAAGAATGGTAAGGATGATATGTCTGTATACTCTATGATCATGCCGTCTATTGACTTGCTGGATATCTCGATGGCTGCACGGATGAGGCCTCGATTGCAAGAGCCCTTACGGAGGGAGCCACAGATAGCTGCAACTCTGATGGGCGCCTTTACCAGAACTGCTGGAGAATTGCTGGTCGCTCCTTCCATATTTGTTTCAGAAAATGCCAAGACAGACAGACCCACCACAAGCAACGTCCATGTTTTTTTTTTTTTTGGGGGTATCACCTGCTTCGTACCTTTATAATGCTGCTATTGGCTATTAATTGGAGTAGTACATTATGGGGGCCTTTGCGACTTTCTGGTCCTTGTGGAATCATCCAATTTTATGAAATGAGTGGACAGAGTGAGTAACTGGAGGATGGTATCGAGGAAACTGCATAAGCGTCTTCCTGTTTCTCTTGAAGTGTCATTGGTGGTATACGCTTATGTGGTTGTGCTTTCACTGGTTGCTTTGCTATCCTGTTAGAGTCCTATATTTGCTGTTTGGTTTACCATGCAAACATATATGGCAGTTTTGTAGTCTACCTTGCTGAGAAGATTTGCTTTGTGTTTTAACTTCTTAGTTGCATCTATTTTGCTTGACAACTTTAGACAAGATCAAATCCATTTAGGAATGGTGTGCTTCATGAGGGTCAAGAAGCAAAGGATCCTCGAGTGGAGCTGGCGGAATGTTTCGGCAGCGGTGTCAGCAAAATTAATACTCCGTGACTTGACTTGGAGGCACATGGGATTTGATGTGATTCAGTCCGTGACTTGAGCCTTCATGCGGCTGTATTCAACCATTGAAATTGAAGGCATCAAATGAAATAATTTGCAGCAAGGACTTGCGTAGACCCGGCATCCCACTTAAAAATGGCCCAATCACAGTTTTCATACTTTTCATTTTGAAATATCTTAAAATATTTATCATATTGAAAAAATAAAAATATTTTTTAATCTCTTTTTTTAATATAACTTTTCTTTCTAATCATATACTCCCTCCGTCACACTTTGATAGTTCTATTTCTTTTTTCACACAGTTTAAGAAAAAATAGTTAATTTTATCGAAAAAGTAAATTTAGATTGCTATTTTTCTAAAATACCCTCACATTAAATAGAGCACAATTTTATGAGAACTTGAATTGATGGTAAAAAAAGAACCAACTCTCATTAAATGGGATGGGTTTATATTAACAACAACTTACATTAAATAAGGGTATTTTAGAAAAATTAAAATACAACTACATTCTTTAATTGAAAAGTGAACTACAATTTGAGACAGACAAAAAAGAAAAATAAGACTATCAAAGTGGGACGGAGGGAGTATATGTTATTATTTAAATTTAAATTTTAAATTCATTGAAATAAAATTAATAAAAAATATAAACATTACAATCAAATTTTATTTTTTAACAGTTGAAAGGCTAAGGTTGTGTTTGGATTGCATTTTCCGTCATTTTTCATGGAAAAATTACTGTAACGATTTGATATATGTGAGGGAAAAAGATGATAGGAAAATGTGATCACGGAAAACGACAATATTTTCCGACGGAAACAAGCAATCCAAACAAGGCATAAATAAATTGGGATAGAAGCACTAATAATGTTCACGGTGCTCAACAAAGCAGCGACGTGGCGCGAGGTGTTTGGCCATGATTTGACAATAAATAAACCTTTCTTCTAGCCATCAGTCAAAGTGATCCAAATAGGACAAGACCAAAAATTAAAGAATCTCCCACCTAACCCCGTCGAGAATTGTTTTCCGCTTACTATAACTTAAAAGTTAAAGAGCAAGTGCACGCCCAAGCCTTGCAGAAACGAATACTCCAGGATAGATAGACTGCAATAGTTACACTTAGCACACTTTACTCTTGTTCCCTCCCCTCCTTCTCGGGTTTTGTTTCGTGGCAATGGATCAAATACAGCACAAGCATATTGAAGTCAACGGTCTGAAGCTTCACATAGCTGAGATTGGAGGAGGATCGAAAGCAGTGTTGTTCTGTCATGGGTTTCCGGAGATCTGGTATTCTTGGCGCCACCAAATGATTGCTGTGGCCAAGGCTGGCTACAGAGCAATTGCTCCAGATTACAGAGGCTATGGACTCTCTGACCCTCCAACCGTGCCCGGGGATGCTACCTATGCTGATTTTGTCGATGATCTCCGCTCCCTTCTTGATGCTCTCGCCATTTCTAAGGTACTATTCTCCCCTTTCCCAATTCCCGGCCGACAATCTGCTATGAAGTAGTGTGTTTTTCTGCTCTCTCTCTCTCTCGCTCTATATATAGATATTCTGAACTCTATTTGCTGCTAGATAACTTTTGCTAGTTGAATTTGTTAGGAAGTGAAGGAAAATCAAAACATGGTGGTATTATTTCTTTTAGTGAAACAGTTCATGGCTTTGATAATTGTATGCATGTCGAGCCAATGGTAGTATAGATGCCTTCAAAATTTTCCACAATCTTGAGAAATGGTTTAACAATAAAAGAAAGAACAAGGACTTGAAAAAAAATGCTAGAATGATATTGCTAATATGCAAATCAAACATGGTCTTGACGACTTTCTTACATTTCCAGTTTAGATTTTCTGCACAGTAATCGTTGAAGTACCTTATCCGCGGAATAAATCATTAATCCGATGCAACTGGGGACTGACTTTCTTAGAAAGAAGAAGATAGATATGCTATCATACTCATTGCTCTGCCGTTTTGAGTGAAGTTGACATTAAACGTCTAGAGTACATAATGTAAAAGGAGTTGCTCTTTCACTTTTATATATATACATACATACAGACATACATGTATACACACACATGCGCATACCATTACGAGATTTTTTCAATTGATGTTTCCTTGTATGTTACGTGATTGAACTTTCTTTATTTGGATGCTTGCTCGTTTTGTGGAACATGAATGCCAAATCTGCATACCTTTGGAATACACAGGTTTTTCTCGTAGCTAAAGATTTTGGAGCCCGTGTTGCACAATATTTTGCCCTTCTCTACCCAAACAGGGTTGCTGGAGTTGTAACATTGGGCATACCTTTCGTGCCTCCAAAGCCCACTCCAATGCAAGACTTCCTTCCGGAAGGCTTTTATATATCCAGATGGATGGTACACAACAATCTTTGTTTCTAGCACCTTCTTTCTTTGTTATCTCCAGTAAGCGTGCTCAGTTTTCTTTAAAAGAATAGGAAAGTAATCATGGCATCTTACAAGATTTCTTGATTCTAGGAACCTGGAAGAGCAGAAGCAGATTTTGGTCGGTTTGATTGCAAAACAGTTGTGCGCAACATATATATCCTGTTCTCCAGGAGTGAAATACCAATAGCTAAAGAAAATCAGGAGATAATGGATATGGTGGATTCATCTACTCCTTTACCCTCTTGGTTCACTGAAGAAGATCTTGAAAACTATGGTGCACTATATGACAAATCTGGATTCCAAACTGCTCTACAAGTGCCTTACAGGTAAAAGAATTGTTACACTTTTTAAATTCATTGCAAGTGCATATATGTGTTACTCTTATACTACTGCCTAGATGAGATGATTATCAAGTAGCTAGTAGTCATGGTGTGGAACTGCTGCAACTCCTGCAATGAAGAGTTGCAAATGACAATATCATTTACCCCAATTTTTGAAACTCATGATCACAACTTTTGTGTCCACTATTGCAGTGATGATTCTCTATTCCAAGTTTGCAACTTGTAGCTTGCAACTCCACTACAAGCCGGCCAAAAACAGTGGGGGGTAGCTTATGGTCCTAGATATATCAATGTGCACACTTCTCTGAAAACTAGTGGTTGATTTGGTATATAACTTTATTTGTAGGGCGAACAGAGAGCTCAATACATCAGAAGTAAAGGTTGATGCTCCTGCACTGCTGATAATGGGTGAAAAAGATTACTTCCTTAAATTCCCGGGAATGGAGGACTACATAAGAAGCGAACAGACAAAATTTTTTGCTCCTAATCTGAAGACAGTTTATGTACCTGAAGGTAGCCACTTTGTTCAGGAGCAATTTCCAGATCAAGTGAATGGGCTGATACTCAATTTCCTCAAGACCCATAGTTGATCTAGACATGCAAGTTGGTTGGTAGCAGGCTTAATTTCTGACGCCCTGTTGTCCAAGGTTCTAAAGTTCATTGGCTGCTGCCATGCTATATTGAAGTCATGGACATTTTGTGTTTTCTTCCTGTCAATTTCATCCACAACTTTTCTGCTAAACTAGCTCATGGCATTCAGCTTTTGCCATTGTTGTAGTTTGCACTACAAATCCTTCAATAAATTATCATTACCTGCAGGACCGGTTCTTATTCTCAATTTCTTTCGAACTTTACACTTTAAGTTATGCAAAATTTAGATTACCAGCATTTCCATTTGTTCTTTAGTCTATCCATGTTTATTAACTTTAATTGAATTATAAATTCACCAAAAGAAGGATATGCAACAATGACAACAGAAGGATGTGCTTACAAGAGCCTGGTTGTTGCAAAATGATGTGGAGTTTGGTTTTCCTTCTATGTCCCTAGGAAAGGAATGATCCAAAAGGAGTACTAAAATGTTTATGTTGGATTGATTGGAAAACTAATACACATAAATGACAATCAAAATGTTTTCTTTTCCTGAAATCATTCCTTCCCATTTAAATGTCAAGTTGGCAAATTATCCTAAATATTATTTTACTTACGTCACAAATATGATTTTTCATCAATTTTTTATAACATATAAATAACATTATAAAAGAAGCTATAGTAATTATTTCAAATAATCTCCCATCCAAACACTAAATATTTGTTTGCCTATTTACGATATGCAACTTTTTTTTTTTTTTTTTTTGGCACTACGTCAGTTTTGCCAACCTTCTAGATATTTAAAGCAGGAATAGTTAAGAGGGAAAAAAAAAATGTTTGCCATCTTGAAGGGCAGAGATGTAACCTTAAAAGTTCACGATGACGTATTTTGCTGTATAATTTCAGAAATGTCCTCTTAAGGTTTCTAACAGTTTTACTTGGCACCTTCAAACTTTTTAAAAATCTCACTTGATTCCCTTAGCTTAAATTTCTTGTAACATTTAAATTCCATTTCAAAATATAATATTAAACAAGCTCTCATTTTGAGAGGGAGAATATAAATTCCAAATTTGTACTTAATTATTATAACAGACTAAATTTATCTCTTAATTTTTGTTAATTGATCAATATAGTTCTTTAATAAAAGTTCAAAAGTTGATAATAAGATCGAAAAACTCTTTAATAGTTTTGATGTCATTGGTTTGAACAAGAAATGTTAAATTACTTAAAATTATAAATGATTTACAATGCTCTTAAAACTAACTTGCCATAATTTACAACCAAAAGAATACCTTTTTGCACTAGCCTAAAAACAATATAAATAAGTTCATATATAAGTATCTTTTTTCTTTTCAAGCCATTGATTTAAAAAAATTGAAAAATTCAAAAATATGTAAAAAAATTATAAAACTTCTTAGATTAACTCAAGATAAGATATTTTCTATCTAACTTGCAAAAAATCAATAAACTTTCGAATATTAAACTTTTTGATATTTAAAAAAAATACTATATTTTATCCAATTAGAATAAACCTTCATACCTTTTATTCTTATTTTTCATTTGTTATCAATATGTTCACAGTTTGGTAATAAAAAGTAAGACAACAAAAGGACCAATTTGGAATGATACTAAATTTGCTCTTCCAAAATGGATTTTTTAATATTATATTTTAAATTGGATTGTAAATGAAACTAAAAAAAAACTAAAATAAAGGAGACAAGTAAGATTTTTTAAAGTTTGAGGGTGCCAACTGAACGTGACTGTTAGAAACCTCAAAGGAGGTTTTTGAGATTATCCCAATTTAATATTATCTTTGCAACCAAACTTCAAAGCAGGTGACAAACTGACAATTCAGCTCAGCTCACCAAAGTTGAATTATTCCCACCTAAGCAGCAGACAGGAACTCAAAAACTTTACAAGAAAGCAACCTTAGAATTGGAAGTACAGTATCAAACAAGTTTCTTTAGTTCCTCTCTGCATCGTTTTGGGATCTTCAGAAATGGATCAAATCCAACACAAGTTCATACAAGTTGACGATGGTGTAAAGCTTCACGTAGCTGAGATTGGAAGTGGGCCATCAGTTGTTCTGTTCCTTCACGGATTCCCTGAGATATGGTACTCTTGGCGCCACCAGATGATTGCTGTGGCCAAGGCTGGTTACAGAGCCATTGCACCTGATTACAGAGGATTTGGATTATCCGACCCTCCGCCAGAACCCCAGAAGGCCAATTTTGCTGACTTTATCACAGACGTCCTTGCTCTCCTTGATGCTCTGAGTATCCCCAAGGTATATTCCTTGCTGCAATCTTGCCTCTTCTATTTTCGGGTTAATGCTAAATTTCTATTTTGGGCTTCTGGTAATTGCTTGCCGTGAGTTGTAGCTATAAAATTCTCAAGTTTTCAGGCATGACCCCCTAAAAACACAAGACTCTGTCTGTTGACTGTTGATCAGCTTGGGACGTTAATCCCGTGACCATCCAAGATAGTTGTAGTGTTGCCGTCATGATTCATTAGGGTCATCACCTTGCAAGTTGCAACAAGTTTTAGCATCAGGTCAAACAACAGTTTCTATGTTCTTGGCTTCATTATGTATAGCTGAATGATTTCCACCAACTATTAGTCCTGCCTCTCTTGGCTTGTCTGACATCCTGGGCAGAATGAGTTCATGCATAGTATCAAATTCGTGATGAGCACAGCAGCAACATCTTCCATCCATATTATAGACACCTTGAGGATCTCATGAGCGGGGCATAATAAAGTATGGGGAGGCACCATTCAGATTAAAGTACTTATTATGGAATTTTAAGATTTTTATCTTGATTGTAATATCTGTAATGGCATTTAGTGATTAGTAATTTGATGTAGCGCAAATCATGGGATCTGATATAGCTAAAATCATGGGGCTTGGTGTAGCTCAAATTCTGGACTTCCTATCTTTTTCAATTTACATCTTCACCGAATGAATATTAGAGTTCTTGATTGACATATTCTCAGGACGAGTGATGAATGCTGCTGTTGCTTTTTTTTTGTTTTTTTACTGACTTTGCCTCATAACTTTGCTTCCAGAGTATTAGATTCCTTCTCTTTGTTGGATGGTTTGTGCCATATGGAAAGAATATTCCAGAACTTGTCCATCATCAGGCGTCAAATGTTAAATGATATCTCACAAAGATGCCATCTAAATCCTGCTAAACTATTTTTCCTGTACAGTACTAAATCTTGACATTCTTAGGTTACGTTAAAAAGTAAGTGCAATTTCCTCAATTCCGTGTAAGGATTATGTCCTGCTTGGCACATAGCTGCACCAAGTAAATAAATTGAACATTATTCATTTTCTTGTGTTACTGATTTGTTATCCACATCAGAACATACAGCTTTTGGGTGTCTGACTGCAAAGCTCTTTTTTTTGCAGGTTTTTCTCGTTGGAAAAGATTTTGGAGCCAGTGTAGTTTATTACTTTGCTATTTTGCACAAAGAGAGGGTCACAGCTATAGCAACATTAGGCGTGCCATTCAGGCCACCAGGGCCTCCTCCACATCATAAGCTTCTCCCGGAAGGATTTTACGTAACAAGATGGAGAGTATGCACTTTGCTTGTCCGGTTATTCAGGACGATAATTATAGCTGCTTCTAGTATTAATTCTTCTTTTCTTTGACTTGCAGGAGCCTGGGAGAGCTGAAGCTGATTTTGGACGCTTTGATTCAAAAACGGTTGTAAGAAACATCTACATTATGTTTTCCAGGAGTGAAATGCCAATAGCTAATGAAAACCAAGAGATCATGGACCTGGTGGAACCATCCACTCCTCTTCCTTCTTGGATGACAGAGGAAGATTTTGCAACCTATGGAGCC
This sequence comes from Coffea arabica, assembly GCF_036785885.1. Lineage (NCBI taxonomy): Eukaryota > Viridiplantae > Streptophyta > Magnoliopsida > Gentianales > Rubiaceae > Coffea > Coffea arabica. The sequence goes on from NC_092312.1 coordinate 11,580,878, forward strand.
CTGTATGAGAAATCTGGTTTTGAAACTGCATTACAAGTTTACAGGTACAGGTACTGGACTCCTCTTAATCTACATTTCAGGCGAGTGGCGTTCTCGATTTTCTATCTTTCATTGCAACACGTAATTAATGAGCTCATTTTATGCAATAGAATTTTACTATTGCTTCCACAAGTAAATGCAAGAAATTTAAGTGCACCTAAATTACATATTTTCTTGAAGACTTTGGTTGAACTGGTGGAGAAGCAAATTTTCAGCTGAGCAGTAGCTTTTCTGATTAAACCATATTGACATGAATGTATGCTTGATTTCAGGGCCACTGGAGGAAGTTCGAATGTGCAAGATCCAAAAATTGAAGTTCCAGCGTTATTCATCATGGGTGAGAAGGACTATGTGATTAAATTCCCCGAAACTGAAGACTACATAAGGAGTGGTAGAATAAAAGATTTTGTACCAGATTTGGAGATAAAGTATATTCCAGAAGGAGGCCATTTTGTGCAAGAGCAATTCCCTGATGAGGTGAATCAACCTCTGCTTAGCTTCCTCAGCAGGCAGGCATAGTTAATCCTGATCGCATACAAGCAAGTACCATATTATAAGATGGCTCTTCGGATGTACTTGAAGTTGTTCTTAAATTGATTTTCAGAGGTATTATCAGGCGGATGATCAATCATGCATCTGTAGTCCGTAGTTTCAGCTCCGGCATCCATGTTTATGTGTTTTAACGCCAAATCAAATGTATGATTTTTCTTCGTTTTACTTTATTCTTCAAGAGCCATCACTACCTACTATTTCTCAAGTTTCGGTCTTTTAGCATAGCGGATAAGCGGTGAACATCACGTGACATATTCCAACTCGAAAATACAAATCGCTGATGTGCTTCATGTTATAAACTATTGAATGGAGATGGAATGTAGAATGCTGAAATTTTCCCATCACTAACTGAAGTTGAGTGAGAGAAACCCAGCAACAAACACCCTTTCCCTGGCCGGACTGAAATGATTGGAATAGAGCAGAAGTCAATGGGCAACAACTTCATGTTTTCTTGCATGGGTTTCCAGAGATATGGTGCTTTTGGTGCCATCAGATGGTTGCTGCAGCCGCCATTGCACACCGTCAGTGGCTCTTTATTCGGACTCTCAAATACAGTTAGGCATTAATTATGAGGTCCTTAGCTGCTGAAATGTATCTGAATTATGTGGTCATTTTGTATAGAAAGAAAGCGAAAAAAAAAAAAAAAGAAAAAGAAAAACAGCCCTAGGGGATGATGATAAGACGATAAGTAAGGTCCGTATCAAATGCACATAAGCGCGTGCCACTAATATTAATTAATGATGTAGCGAGCGATTAATGCTAACGATGTGGGGTCCACTATAAGAAGTTTGTTCCTTCTTCCACGTTCATAAGATATAATAAATATTTCATGTCTAAAAACCCAAAAAAAAAAATTCCCTCTTTATTAATCATCCGATATCTATAAATTGATGCAACATCATGGTCAAAGGCCTTCCTCATTTTTTTTTTAGGTAGGTAGAGAAACCAATCCTAATGAACTCCTGTACATATTTGGGTCATTAGTGTTGTGAAAGAAGGTAAATGCGCGTCGTAATTATTGTAGTATTTTTTTTTTTTTTGTAATTACTATAATCATATTTTTAGCTTGGACCCAACATGCTAAAAAGAAGAGAAGAAAATTCGAAATCCGTTAGTTAGTAAATAAACTCAATGACGACACTTGTTGAGGAGGCGAGGAAAATCGTTCAAGCTAAAGCAACTTAATTCTATTGATTCTGCCTCAATCAAGATGGTTCCAGCCAACGAGAAAAAGATTTTTTTTATTAAAAAAAAAAAAAAAAAAACTCCTAACTTCATGACAAATATTACGGAAATCGCTCCTAATATGTTTCGTGAATCCACAAGTCAGGAAATTCCTAAATCATATTCATATTCATATCCTCCCACCAGGCGGCCGTTTAGGACCACTATCTATCATTTCGTTATCTTGTACTTTCTCACTGCTGACTCCAAAGATTGCCACTTTTCTTCTTCATCACGGCTGCTTCTACTACTTTCAACATATATATATATATATATATGTATATGTGTATATATATATATATAACCTAAAGCAAGCAAAATTTAAACAAGAAGAATATATTACAATTTGTCACAGCAGATGAGGATAATCATTTATAAAAACCAAACACCCCACCCCCCCAAACGACAACATTGGATGTGGCAGCTTACGTTAGTAGCTAGGGATCATAATAAAGTAAAGATTTGTGTCATGTCATCCACCCCAAAGTACCCCTTTTCCATTTCGTTCCCCTTCACGAATTGTAAATAAACAAACTATTCTGGAATTGAATAACCATTAATTGGGCTTTGGAAAAGATCTGTTTTGACCCATGAGAAGGACACGTGTACCCACCTACACAATCCTCTACGCCAGTACGAAAAATGACACCCGGCACAGCCGGAATGGCTTGGATGGTATTTTTCAAAAGGGCGAAAAAAATAAATAAAAATACAAAACAACAAAGATCTACCACACACTGCGCGCGTGCATTAAAACATTTCAAAAAAAAAAAAATAGTGACGAAGACGGGGTTGGTACTTGGTAGTAGACAAGACGCTGCCTTTCCCGCCCCGCCGGTTCACGACCCTCCCATGGACCGGGCCTCACCAGATTCTTTTTCTTCTCTAGCTTTATAACCCGCCCTGCGCCAGTGTCTTAATTAATTCTCTCTAAACTCTCTACCATCACGGTCTCTCTGCCTCAGCTAAGTAAGATTTCCCAAGTATCTTTCGGTATAATACACTTCTCCTCCACCAACTCCTATTCACGACTCTCCCCTGCCCATATTCCTCATGAATTCCATGGAACTTCCATAACACTTGTGCGTTCTAACTATATTTGCAGGTCTGCATACCCATAGCGACTGGCCAGGGCCTCCTGTAGAGATACTTCCACGATTGCTTTGTTCCGGTAATCTCATACTGCTACTGCAAGTTCTTCTTTTCTTTAATAATAATATCCTCACTTTTCTCGTAACAACTAGCTAGCTAAGAAAGTGAGGATGCGTAAAGTCCATGTACTTTCCATCCGGAGTCATCAGGTTCAGAGAACAAAAGAAAACCTCTAGTTTTTCCTCCTGACTTTCTGCTCATACGTCGAGTTTTGCTGCATTTCATCTGGGAATCCATCTCATTACAAACTGCCATCGTTCTTGGGCATTTACAGATCTGCACGCTGTATTACTTAGCACACCCGGCTAGTTCGCTAACTCGTCCGAGTCTGAGTTGTCTCGGACGGGACGAGTCATAGCCGGAATGGCTTAGGTCAGTACGGAAAATGACACCCGGCATGGTAATTAACAGATAATGGTAGTCATAGCCTTGGCAAATTTTAAAGTTTATCAGCATCTTTTCAGTCTTTCTTTTTGTTCTTACCTAAAGTTACACACTGCACCATGGGTCGTTATTCGGACTCACAGATATAGTTCTATGCATTATGAAGTCCATGGAGGATTGGAAATGTCTGCAAAAGAGAGCTGAATATACCCTAGTTTTGATGCTTTTGAGTGAGAATCGGTATGTTGACATCATAGAATCCCGGTAACTGCTTCAGTTCCTGCAGCTTGATGGATGTAAAAATCAGAAAAACTGCAGTTCCAAATCTAACAGTAAGAGAGTTTGATATGATATGGGTGATGCGGCGGGAGCTGCTTAGCTGGGCTAGTCCCATTTTGCTGATATACCTTGTAGTTTTGGTCTCTTGCATCTGTAGCAGAAAGAGGAAGAAACTTTCAAGGGCAAAAATCTTAAAATAGACAACAAAAGGTCGCATTTTCAGTACATATAGTAGTTTCTTTTATGTGATTTTCCATTCTTTTGCGGGAAATTTCTCAGGAGCATTAATTTTCCTCAGTTCTATCTAAAGTATCATCAACCCTTCATGGTGCAAAAATTTGTCTTTCCTGATTGTTTTGGCTAACTCCACGTTGTAAAGGTTCAGTTTTTGAAATAAGTTAGTAGTATAATCATTGGTAGTTATGTACATGCAAGATTAGGTGCAGCTTCATGCAAAAGCCGGCACTCATATGAATTGGCCACTGGTTTGTGTTATGTATATGTCGGTGAAAATGAATGGGAAGGGGGTGCATTGGTAGCTCTATCAATGAATCTTAAACCTTGGATTTTCTGTAGGATGGCTGATCGAAGAAGGCCAAAGAAAGGTCCTCGAAGTTGTGTTGTTCTTCAATATCGAAAAGCAAAACCCTACGAACGTGGAACAAAATTCAAGGTAGAAAAGATAGATATTAGCATGTTTAGCAATTATGTAGAGCTGCAGCTGTATCTGCTCCAAAGATGCGGCGGGGGCTATCGTACTTATCCAGGGGGTGCAGACTATCCGGTGATAACCTACACCAAGTATAAGGAAGATGATAATGAGCGTGACCTGAATAGCGAGACATGGGATATCTTTGCTGCATCTGTCTCTTATATTCTCATAGATAGGAAAGAGGCTTAAGAGTAACTTTGGTGTCATTTGGTGAAAGAGATGGACTACTTTTCCCTTTCTCTTTGCGAATAATTAATTTAAAGCCCTTAATTATAAGGACAAGTATTCCAGCTGTTAATTAGCTACGAAAATGTGGTACAGGCTATATATATATATATATATATATATATATATATATATATATATATATTTTGTTTGAAAATGAAATCATGATCATAAGCCGGTGCTCCACGTTGGAGAGATAAAGAAAGGCACAGTTGACAGCTTCAAATGATAAGACTGGGAATTTTGTGCGTGTGCGTGTGCGAGTGCGAGTGCGAGTACCGGAGGGCGGTTCCAAACAAAAGAACCAATGGACTTTGACTCGTTTGGTGGCAATATAGATTACAATTTCTACGCGCCCAAGATTACAAGTCCACTAGCGTGAATATCCGTGCGTGCTGACATTATTAAAAAAAATAAAAAAATAAAGGTGAAAAAATTGAATCAACAAAATTAAAATGTAATATCTGTTTAACAATAATTTGAAATATAATAGAATATGTTCAAGAACTGAATACAATTTCTACGCGACCAAGATTACAAGTCCATACTGAATAAGACATGTTATACTCATTGATAATAAAATATATTAGGCAAGAATACTTTAGTAAAATTATATATTAACTATATTTTTAATTAAAAAATAAACTATAATTTAGAACAGACAAAAAATAAGAATAACACAGCCAAAAATGCGACGCAGGGAGTATTCAGTTTATTTGTTACTGTCAAACATTAGTTATTTGGCGTCTGAAATGAACTCGCGGGTACCTGGCTTGGCATACAGCCAAGACCGGAGGCAAAATACATTTCATTGACCCGAATTTTCAACAAAGAACAATCATGTATACCGTTGTTATTCTTCCCGACAGTCCAACACCCCGTAGTAGCAGTATAAGAACAAAACAGCCAAATTCGTCAATGGTTGGATGACGCTTGTCGCCACCACGCGCGCAGACGGCTGAACCATATGGACCCACCCCAAAACAGTTACTATAAACAATTTTAAATAGTACTATTTAATTGAGGATCCAATCCAAAAGTTGGAGATGCTTCTTTTCGTGAAGTACGCGTTCACTTGAAGGTACATAACATATTTAGCTTTTCTTTTTAAAAAAATTAGAAGACGAACCACTGGATCAAATAAATGCACTGCTACGCTCTCTAAATTTTTTAAAAACAAGATGCACTGTACTTCTTGTATGATGCAATTTGAACCTTCACTCTACCGCACGGAAGAGCTTAAGGGTCTCTTTCTAACTATTTGACCAAAGCCCAATGGCTGGAAACATATTTAGTCGATGGATCACAACTGCCATCTTTTTGCTGAAAAAGCAAACTCGTAGTTAAGGCTGCAAACGAGTCGAGTTGAGTTTTGGATTAATCGAGTAGAGTCTCGACTAAATTTTATCAAACTCAAACTCAAGTTTGAGCTTGACGAGCCGGCAATTTAAAGCTCGAGCTCAAGCTCGAAAAAAATTAAAAAAATTATTTTATTTTTAAAAAATAAATAAAATAATATTTTTTTCTTAATAAATAATAAAATATTAAGGATATATATGTAATTTTACTATTAAAATAAGAAAATAAAAAATATATATATACTTAAAATAAAAAAATAAAAAAATATTATATATATATACTCGAGTTTAATATTTTGAGTTTAATATATATAAAAAAATGAGTTTAATATTTTGAGCTCAAGCTCGAACTGCTCGCGAGCGGCTCGATTCGTTTGTAGCCCTACTGGCAGTTCAACCAGTTAGCAATATGCCAAATTCTAGATTGGTCCTTGTACTACCTTTTGTTAGAACACAGATTTGGTCCTTGTACTGAAATATAATGCTGGATCAGGAGGGATGACTTCAAGTTGCGTTGCAATGTTGCTTTGCTTTCCTTTAAAATTTTAATTTGCCCGTATAAATTTAGTTGGCCTACAAAAAGAGTCTCATAAACAAAGTCGATTTCATCAACGCTCATGACAATCTACAAAAGAATCCTTCGGCCTACAATAATCCGTTAATACCAGTGAACATCAATATTGACAAAAGCGTTGGCAAGCAACCCGGAAAAGGAGAAACAGAAAAAACTCTTGTGCGAGTGCCAGTGCGTGCATGCATGCGCGCGCGTGTGAGAGAGAGAGAGAGAGAGAGAGAGAGAGAGAATTCAGGGGACAGAGAGAAAAGCCATTACAAAGAATGAGACTGCAGATAGCCCGCCAACAGGAGAAAGCTGTGTGTCTATCCATTTTGTATACACCACAAATGGTGGAGGGACCATAGAAAAAAAAAATGAAGACAAAAATTGTACCAAAAATAGAATGGGGAAAAAAAATGGTACAAGCTTAAGTAGTCAGCTCAGCCTACATCTATGCCTATGACTAGTAAGTAAAGAGCCCATCAATCTGATCTCCCAAGTACATGTATACAATCGCTAGAGCTGAGGGAAGACTAAAACTATACAGATGTGAACCTTCCGGAATCTCAAGGGATCCTACAAGATTCAATTACTTCCAGCACTGTTGAATGAGTTTCTGGCGAGATCATGTCCAGTGACAAATGAAATTCCTGGAGGAACAAAAACAATTATGTTGATAACCTATACAATTTGGCCAGTCAAATTTAAGGCAAATCAATTCCTTGAATTTCACTAAAAATGGCGTACCACAAATCTCTCCAACACAGGGACAAGTACTGCAAGGTTGTGATCAGGAAGACATTCAGCAATCGTACTGCGTATCCTCCTACTGAGAGTCAAAAGAGGCGTGTTGTGAGAAAGCGTGAAGAAAAGCTATCCTGCAAGTAACATTTCCAGAAAGGATACCAACCTTTCAGTGGAAAGAAATGCAAGAAGAAGAGCTGCATAAGCTTCTAGAATCATTTTCTCAGCTTCTTTTTCTTCCTGCAATAGAGCATCTTCATCATCCTGCAGATCAATAAAAAATCTTTGCTTAGATTTTGTATAAATAAAATTCATTATGCACCGGCTTTCAGATCATGAAATATGTAGCCGCTATCGACACAAGGAAGCAACTATAATAGCAGATGAAAACTCCAATACCACATCTGGCTCCTCTAGGATTCAACTAATGTTTGACCGTAATTTCATTGAGGATCAACTTTGTACCTATATTGCCAAAACACTTCCTTGAAAAGTTATCATTAAAGAAAAGCAACACCGTAGTATTATAATTTCTCCAAGAAAACCAGCAATTATACCACCAAAATTCATTCACCAACTCTTCTTCATATTGAGACATATCAGTAATGCCGGAAGCAGGAAAGCATACGGACAGCAAGAGGCTGGTCATGCATGATGCAGACTGAAACTCCAAAAAGTTCTTTCAGTAAGATTTTGGTGTCACTCTCCTTCACTATCAAACTTATTATTTCTCTCATTGCCACATTGTCTTCTGCATCTAACCAGTCAAAGCTGTTTTCCCCGCAGAGAAATCGACTTGATCAACAATCAAGACTAAAACATTAAGCTCAGTTATAGAAGGGGCTTGTACAAAGGAGTGACACCAACCAAATTAAATCCAGCAGATATCCTACATATTTAGTTCCAACATCCCGTTTCTTTTCTCTGATTGACGTCTCTTGGGCCCATAAACATTGTGATGTGTTGATGATGCATATTCTAGTCATAAAAACATTTTAACTTTCTACATGAATCTAATAGTCAAAAGCTGATATTTATCAGGAGTACATATCATGAAACAAGATTACACAAATTTGCTTATCAAATCAAGCTCAGCTATATATGCAAGAGCAAAGCTTCAGATAAGAGATTAAAAGTTAAAAGAACAACTTTAATTTCTGTAGTGTATTCAAATATGTTGAGTTCCAGTAAGAGTCAAAATTTATTTGGAATACAAATCCTGAAACAAGATTATATAAAGCTGCTTATCACGTTGAACCCAGCAATATATGCAAGATAAAAGCTTCAAATAAGTGCTTAAAAGAACTATGTTGATTTCTCAAGTACAATCAAGTATGCTGACTTCCAATAATCCAGTTTCCCTTTCAATTCCTTTTATGATGGAATATTGGCCAAGTCAATTTGCAGGAGGCACTATAGTTCAAGCTATCTTAGAAGGCTAAAAACTTGCAGAGACTTGAGCCCACTCAAGAGGAGCTGTTTTCAAAGAACAACTTTTTAGAGAACCCCAAACACGTCGTTCAACCACCTTTTTCTCTTGCAATAGCATTTAGCCAAAAAACTGCTACAGCATTTTTTTAAAAAAATCTAAAAACACCACCAAAAACAAACATCCAAACTGATCTTCTTCTCAATAAAATCTAAAGCCCAAAAACTCTCAGAAATTTAATTACAACCATAGCTATCAAAGCTTACAAAGTTGATTCTTTCAATTTAAGGGACACAGATTGAAGTTGCTTTGCTTCAGCTCCAAACATCTAATGCATAGAGCAACCATTGAAAGCAATGGTGAAACTAATAGTAGAATGATACAAGTTTACTCACCCATGACAGTTGTCTTCCTTCACCTGCAGCCTCACCCGCCCCTTGGTTGGCCAAGAAAATTGAACACAGCAGTGGAATTAGGTCTGTAGAACTTTCTTTTTCTAAACCTTCCAAATTAGTCAGTGAAACTCGAGTTGCAGCAAGGCGTGATCTACATTGGAAAAATGAACAGAATTAATCCATGCGAAGAATATCAATATCTGTGAGCGAAGATATACTCTCAAATCATTCGAAGTGAAGATGGTCAAGTTGGAGACCAGAAGAGGAATAGCAGGCAAAGAAGTCAAAATACGCAATAGATGTGACATTACTCAAAGCTAATATGCAATCGAACCAAAAATCCAATACCAAGAAAGAAATCAAGCACGGAGGCATATTTCGCTCTGATGTGGTTTTCTGATCAACCACAGAGGAATAGAAAGCAGCTAGTCTATTTCTTTGTCTTATTATAATTACATAAATTTCCAATGGTTTATGTCACCAGAATGGATAGAGAGAGGGTAAGATGAGAAGGAAAGTAATGTTAGACAATATCTGCTACACTTGCATCATTGATTATCAGGATGAAGGAATACAGACAAGAAGATTGTTTGTCTATCATTACCATAATAAGCAGCATTAGATCAACAACCATGTTGATCTAAGTCTTTCCATAGGAAACCTCAAGTTAAGAACTCTTTACATGGAGTACCAATTTAATCTTGAAAAAAGCTTCTAGTATTCTTTGAAAAGTTAAAAGCATATTACAGAAAGGGCACTTCTTATCTGTGAAAGTACAGTTTGAAGAACTTAGCAACAAGAAAGGTGACTAGAACCAAGAATGAAACCACACACCTATTAAGGCCATCCTTCTCTACCAAGTTCACTAGTAATCCCAGAATGGCAACTAGCAGATCTAGCTCTTCATCAGTTAGATGTCTGTCATTTTGGTGGTCAACCACTGCACTTGATCTTGATGACACACCATTTTCTCTTGAACTGCCAGAGCAAGGAAGGTAGGTACGAAAGTTTGGAAAATGGCTAGCAATCAATGTAGACATAATTTCCAGTCCTCCGCAGGCTGCAATTTGCCGACAGCCCATAGGGTTGTCATTTGTTAAGTTCATCAGGACCTGCCAAATGATAACATAAATTAGAATCAAACATAAACCATTGACAGGGACCATATGGATTGACTGTCAGAAACTTATAAGCAACATTAAATACCCAGAAAAAGAGTTCTCTAAATAATGGCGGGTATATAAATGAAATCGCAACATAATCACATAAGGACAACTTTCAAAAAACACAAAAAGAATGAAAAAAATGCAAGAATAGGTGTCTTATTTCTGAGTGATGTAAAATGCTTCTTTGATTACAGTAAACATGGGAGCATACAGTTATCAAATCTAATCAACAACCCCAAAGTTACCATAAAAGGTTTCAGATCTTACTTTCTCTAACTGTTTATGAAAAAGAAACAATAAATGAGAAAGTGAACAAACTACCTTTACAGATGAAAGAAGACAATCTGCCAGAAGGTTGGACTTTTCATCTGTAACACCAGAAGAACAAGATACCTCAGAGGAATGTTGATTATCCAGATGAGAATCTTCTTGGCCCAACAATAGAAGAGATTGACTTTCACTTTCAGGCTGATAAGGCTTAGTCCTGCTATTGTGAACTTGAGATACTTTTTCCCTCCCAGATAATAAGTCCCATTTAGATGGTTCAAAGTCATCCTCATCAAAAGCGAAAGGGTCCTGGCTGTCCTCCATAGGTTCGAACTTGGTGGCGTTTGAGACCTTGTGATCATTACCTCTACCAAAACTCACTCCAAAACCTTTCGATATAGTCCCATTAGTAAAATCTCCAGATGTTCCACTACATTGCCCAGACATGGAAGAATCAATCCTCATTTTCAACCAAGGGTCGGTATCAGACATGGTTGAAGCTCCTGAATGGGATTTCGAAGACGATGGGTGACAAGAAAATGATTGACTGTTGTGTGATATACTGAGGCTTTTCAAAGATGAGGTCCCTTCCATAGTACGCCTTCTAGAACAACTGATACACAAACTCCTGTTGTCCTCCACTGCATATACAAATGCTGAAAATGGTTAAAAAGCCAAAGTAAACTCAATTCACGTTTTCCAGATTGATATTATCCACTAGGTTTGCAGTTTTAAGCATATTATGCAAAAATCAGAGACCACCAACAATCAATAAATCTTCATCAGTTTATCACAATAAAATGTAACTCATGACATGGATACCATGAACCTTTTCCTCATATGAAAATCAGTATATGTTTACTTGCGATCCTACAAGTACGGAGCACCTAAATGTCGGACTTGGGAACACTTAAAAGTACATATGAAGTGCTACCATCAAATTGACCATCATGTTTATTTTATGATCTCATGTGGTAATATTAACAAAGGCTACCTTTGAACTCAGAAGCATGACTAGTTTCATTTGAATGATCTGTGTCTTTGGGAGTTAACTTAGAATTTTTTTGCTGAATAGTTTCATCCTTAATCAATAAGCCATGACATCTCTTATCTTGGCAGATTTTGGTGGAGTCTTTTAGTGGGGGTTGACTGGTGGGATGCTGTAGGCTGCACTCAAAGTGCAGCTGAGGATGGAATTGGTAATAATTTTTCAGCATGCCTAGCATGTGAATTCTTTATGCTGTTTTAAAGCTAACTTTGCAAATTTTGAAGACTTGGCTACTGACAGAGATGAGCTAAGACAAAACTTTATGCGTCTCTAATGCAAAATTTTATTGCTGAGATTGTATTGCATCAGATCATGGTGTAACATCCTGATGGGAATTGCAAACAGACTGATTTGGATGCTTTATTTTCTTTTGAACTGCAGACTTGCTGTTCTTATATGTTGGCTATATTTTGTTGAATCAAATAAGGATACCCTGTTTATTGTTGGTCTCTTGATACAGTAATTTAACTCTATATGTTTCCTTAAATTGTTAAAAATTGAGCCAAGCGGGTCCCCCATGATGATGTATGATTAACATGCTTTGGTGGTGTATTATTAAGATGCTCTTATCTACAACTTAAAATGAAAGATGAGGAGTTGCTATTTAGGTGGCGGAAATTGGAATTAGTAGAAGGGAAGTGTTTCTTTCCTTGTATTCAAATTGATAGGATATGATTTTTTTTGGTTTTTTTTTGGGGGGGGGGGCTTGGTTTGTTATTTTCAGATGAAAGATCCATGAAACTTCAAGCATACAATGAGAGATTCCCTTTGTTTTTTTGGTGTTTCAGATTGCACTGGTATTGTGTAAAGATATTTTATTAGTTTGTCTAGGCAAACAAAGATCAGAGAGATCTAGTATATACCACTTATTTGAAAATGTTAAAAGCTGGAAAGCAAAAGAGAGATTATGGAGATGACTGGAAGCCATTGTTCGAGCTCGAGCCAATGAACATTTGTCTCTCTGTGTTTCTCTTTCTAGATTTTGTAACTTGGTTCTCTGTACCATTTATTAGCGCCTCTTTTGGTAATAACTTTTTTCTCTGCTGCAGTGTCATTGAACAGTGTTATTGCTGTGTTGGATGCTGATTTCCACTCTCTTCCTTCCACTCACCACCGACAGCAATATGGACCTGTATGTTTCATAATTTTGATACTGGTGCATGTTATATTCAGCTAAAGTATTTTCCTATTCTGTGTATTTCAGTAACGTGCTCTTTGCATGCTTTTTTGGACAAAAGATGATCACTTAATCCTAAATGTCTTTAATGATATCCAGAAAGTCATATCTTTCTACATATGCATGAAACACACTTTAAATGATTTATTAAATTTGAAATGTGATGTTAAATTTCCAGGATCCCTATCTTTGAAGTAAATCTGATTTGATTGATGCAGAGTCTAGACAGGATCAAATGTAGGCTTCTAGAAGGTACAAATGCACAAGAAGTCAGGGCAATGGTACTTGACATGCAAGCAAGGTTGTTGCTAGATATGCTTGGCAAAGGTATTGAATCGGCTTTAGTAAATCCTTCAGCTTTGCTATCTGAACCGTGGCATGCATCTGGTGAGGCGTTATCTGTTTTAGATCCTGAGGCAATGGCTGTTGAACCAGCACTCGTCCCAATCATCCAGGTTTGCATGACACATTTTGCAGTTCAATGACAGTATGGTTATCCCGAAGCTTTTCCCTAATCACCTGAACGATATCCATGTAGGCTTATGTGGATGCAGTACTTGATCTTGCATCCCACTTCATCACGCGGTTGCGGCGTTATGCTAGTTTCTGCCGTACATTGGCAAGTCATGCTGTTACTGCTGGCACTGGAGGGAGCCGGAATATGGTAACTAGTCCCACCCAAAGTTCTGCTTCTCCTACTGTGACTCAGGGTGAGAGAATTTTTCTTCTTCGGTTCCAAAAAATTTTCCCTCTTGTTTCTCCTATTATATTTCCTTATGTGATACCTGTTGGATGAGTATCTTAGGCATCCCATCTGCATATGTTGAATTTCCATGTCCAGGAGCTCAGGGTGGCACTGCTAGTTCCACTGGCAGTACCCAGATGCAAGCTTGGGTTCAAGGAGCCATTGCAAAGATTAGTAGTACTGCTGATACAGTACCAAATTCAGCCCCAAATCCCATAAGTGGCCCTTCAAGTTTTATGCCTATAAGTATAAACACAGGCACTTTCCCAGGAACACCAGCTGTTAGGCTTATTGGAGACTGCCATTTCCTTCACCGATTGTGTCAACTTTTGCTTTTCTGCTTTTTGTTTTGGCGAACACAAGTACCACGTTTGTATGGCAGTTCTCAAAGAAATGCTGATGCAGCTGCACAAAAACCTCAGCCTAATAATTCAGGCAGAGTAGAAGAATCCAACTCTGTCCCTGCGAAACCAGGGTCAGCGATGATTAGAGGAGAAGAAGCACAGGGTCCACGAGCTGGCCAGTTGGCTGCAGCAGCAAAAGGACCAGAAGAAGTTCCATCCAGCCGGTCAAGGCTGGGTTCTGGCAATGCGGGTCAAGGATATACATTTGAGGAGGTAAAGACATTCAATTCTTTTACTGAAACAAATGAAGACCTATAATTGGCCTTGCCATTTATTGCCTGGTTTTGTTTCTGTTATGATTAAGAAATAGAGGAGTCTTAGTTGAGTGGTATGCTTCAGACCTGCTTTTGTCTTAAAGTTGATACACACCATCTCCTCACATCTTTTGTAGAACTATTAATTTGAACCTTGGAGAAGTTAAATTAAGAATTTGTTTGTAATGAATACAGGCAAGTTGGGGAATTAAGTTGTTACTTGGATGGCATCTCTTGGAGTTTGCTTGATTTAGTCCTAAGATCATTTTTTGACTTCAGCCTCATAATTTTCTAACCATATACACCTCTTTTGCTCATTCAGAATGTGGGATAAGATTCTAAAGTGGTTTTCATGTATCTTCTGGAGTATGTTATGTACTGTTGGGCTTTATGGAAGTAATGTGAGATGCAAAAGATAACTTGGGGGTTAAGAATGTCTAAAGCTGTAATCTTGGAGGGCCTAATCTTCTCTGTGAAGAAATGCAAAGATTTGTTACTTTCCCTGTGTGGACTGATTTTGATGCCTCTTGCAGGTGAGGGTACTTTTTCGCATACTGATGGATCTCTGCAGGCGAACAGCAGGTCTAGCACATCCATTACCTGTTTCTCAGGTTGGGAGTAGCAACATTCAGGTTCGGCTTCATTACATTGATGGGAACTACACTGTTCTGCCAGAGGTCGTGGAGGCATCTCTTGGTCCACATATGCAGGTATTTCTTAGCAGTTTTTGAAAATGATGAAAGCTGTTATATTCTGCTTTCATTCTTCTTGCTGACTGTCCAACATTCATAAAATAAATGCCTTGTCACATTACTGCAGATGGAAAATTTTTTCATCTCTCTCTCTCTCTCTCTTTTTTTTTCAAAGAAACTTTGGCAGTTCCTTATGGCCCATATCTAATGTGGTTGCGAACATCCAAGAAAATTGCCTCATTTGATAATTATCTTAAATACAAGAAACTTCTAAAAACCTTAGTTATTTAAGCTCATGTCATGTAACATTGATGTA
The DNA here is from genome assembly GCF_036785885.1 of Coffea arabica. Taxonomy (NCBI): domain Eukaryota; kingdom Viridiplantae; phylum Streptophyta; class Magnoliopsida; order Gentianales; family Rubiaceae; genus Coffea; species Coffea arabica. Next base: position 11,595,996 of record NC_092312.1, read on the forward strand.
ACTATTTCCAGGAATAAAAACATCTAAAGTACTCTCACATATTGTTTTTGTCGGCTGTTTGCAGTTTATGCCACGTCCCAGAGGTGCTGATGCTGCAGGTTTGCTACTGCGTGAGTTGGAACTTCATCCTCCTGCTGAAGAATGGCACCGGAAGAACATGTTTGGTGGCCCATGGTCTGATCCTGAGGATATTGGTCCTGTCAATGATAGTGTAAGGCTAAGCCCTTCAGCAGATTTACATGATGGGACCTCATCAGAAAACTGTGATGTCTATTATGGAGCCCATGGCTTGTGGCCAAGGAAGCGCAGGATGTCTGAAAGGGATGCTGCTTTTGGGTTAAACACTTCAGTGGGTCTTGGAGCGTATCTTGGTATAATGGGATCTCGTAGGGATGTTGTAACGGCTGTTTGGAAAACTGGACTTGAAGGAGTTTGGTACAAGGTTTGTCTACATTTAGTAGGACTTTTTCTTTGTCATCTATGTCTTTCATTCCTAAAGTTATACGTCACTTCATCCTTTTTTGGGATTTCCTTGCAACCTCAGATCAATATTTTACTGTTAAGTCTGTAGTCTTAGATGTTTCCAGAGAGTCCAAACATAATGACTAAAACAAAGTTTTACACCTCTGAGCAAGAGTTCAACTGTTAAACTGATGAAACATTTGATGTAGTGTCTAATTTGCTCAGTCCAGTGGTTTAATTTTGTGATAGTTACAAATTCAGTTACGAGCTTTCTTTGTGATGCAATGCTTGTACAGTCATCATCTCAGACAGTTGACTCTCAATCTTTGTTATCATTGACTTTATTAATTTCCCCTAATTTATGGTGTTCGAGTTGTTTGGGGTGGAAAGCTTGCTATATTGTGTTATTTTAGCTTTAAAATCCATTCCACCCAGGCCTCGCTACCCAATATACGGGAAACAAATGAGAGCAAACCATCAATTCAAAACTGTATTCAGACTGGGTCTAAATTTCAATGTTATTATTATATTTTCTTTTATTCTGAAGTGACTATTGTTATCATGCAGTGTATAAGATGCTTGCGGCAGACATCAGCTTTTGATCTACCACGTGCTACCTCCACTGGTAATCAGAATGAGAGGGCAGTTTGGTGGATCAGCCGATGGGCACATGGCTGCCCAATGTGTGGTGGAACATGGGTCCGAGTTGTATAGCTCTTTCAAAGCAACCTGCTCGTAGTTATGTACAGATTTGATGAGTTGTTGTGACGCTTGGCCATCTGCATCCTGTATTGCTTTATCATGGAGCTCAGCTGACGGATTGTGGTTTTAAGTGCATTAATTTGGTTGTAGGATTCTCAGCATAATACAACTGCTGCTTAAAAAGTGGAATTTTTCTTGTTGGGGAACAGTTCCCAAGTTTATCACGTCCTGCGGGAAAGGAAATGAATTTGGAGGGGAATACTCATTGGTCAAATCAGATGGGAAGTAAGTTCACTCTTTCCCAATATACCCATGGAGTATTCTAGAAACGAAAGACTTGCATAGATTCCAAGTAGGATGAATTTCAGAACTGTGGAGCCCTAGTCGTTTGTGAGTTCGCCTTATGACTAATTCTAAGAGCTGCTCGCTGATGATATCGAAGACAATTTTTCTTGAGTTTCTGACAAATCCTTTCGGATGTCCGGGGGGTGATAAGATGACACTATTTACTTGTACAGAATGTTACAAAGGGCTAGGATTTCTTGGTTTGTGGTGGCAGTAACTACCCTGAGAAGCCTGTCAAAGATCTGTGGTGCTAAGTTATGGCAGGGTCTGGAGCTTGTGATGTTCTGCGGCTTCGGCCTTCGCATCTATTTTTCGCTTATGCAGCTGTCTATTCGCATCTATTCTTTGGAAGGTGCCTTGTGAAGAGTTCATAGTTTTTTTCTGGTATTTCTGCCATTTTATCATTTACTTGAGGGGCATTTCCAGCCGGTGACCTTATTATGTATAGTATCTGAAATGCTATTTGAAATGTACCATTGTACATCGTTATACTTCTTTAATGCCTTCTTTTCTTAAATTTTAAGTCGGTAAAGTTGCAGTAAATGTATCTTCTCTAGACCTATTTAATTTCTATGTCTATACTATTATTCTTCGAAAACAGATAATGATTAGTACTTAATTTTCTTGATTCATCATATACTGCTGTCGTTTAGTTTTCTAAGATCAAAAGTGCACTTAGTATTATTATTATTAGGATTATTATGATGTTGAATTAGAACTTATGAGTATTTTAGTTTTCTAACTTTTATTTCAAAAATTTTTGCTCGTATATTCTTGCAGAAAAGGTAAAGGATATGCAAATAAGTTTTCTCTGTGTGTGTGTGTGTGTGATAATTAAAAGATGCATCTCCATAAAAATCACCTGATCATGTAAGATGAGGAATATTTAAATTCTCGGTATTTTAGGCCATTCTTGTAAAGTTCAATATGTGTATTTACTAAATTGTACAGCTCAAGGTGTTTAAGGTCAATTTCTTCCATCCCATATGGGTCTTACATTTTCACCAAATTCTCCATCCCCTTTCTCCCACGTCGATTTAGCAGAGAGTCGAGTCACGTGTTTAAGGTCCATTGAGGTTCCTTTCAATCAGCAATTGCTTGGACGTGAGACGTCGGTTTAGCAGAGAGTCGAGTCACGTGTTTAAGGTCCATTGAGGTTCCTTTCAATCAGCAATTGCTTGGACGTTGGAGTCACGTGTGAGTGTTTTTATTAAATAACTTCTCAACTCTTTGTTGAGAAAAAAAATTGCACAGCTTGTTTTTTATATCAATTAAATTATATTTCTAACGTTTTTGTAAAAAAAAAAAAATAATAATAATAAAAATAATCTCCCGATCGTTATTAGACGGCTGCCTCGAGCAAGTCATTTACTATTTCGGTGGTTCAGGACTGCAGCGCTGCAGTCGTAAATAGTATGTGAAATAAAACATCAAAATCGAACATTAAGAAGTGAAGCAACCGCATGTAAGTGGTGGCGCAGCTGAGTAGTGATGCGCTGCTCGCTCTTGTTGTGGAGTGTGGTGGTGTAATCAATCCGCGCGTTCTTGCAGTGGCTGACAACAAGGAGAAATGAGCAGTTCACAAGCTTCTCATTCCCTGGCATTTAGGGTGATGAGACTATGCAGGCCGTCTCTCCACGTCGAAACCCCTCTCAAATTCGACCCCTGCGATCTCCTCTTCGGCGAAGACCTCTTCGACCACCCTCCTGCCGCCGCTCACCTCCCTCGTCTCCTCTCCGACTTCGCCGACTCTTCTTCTTCCGATCTCACTTATCGCTCCCGATTCCTTCTCTCCCACCCTTCCGACTCCCTCGGCCTCTCTGCTCTCCTCGTCCTCCCCCAGTCCTTTGGGTAACCCACCCCTTGACTTCCTTTGCCTTATCTTCCCCTTTTTCTGGTACAGATTTTGTATTTTATTTGTTCTCTTTATGGTTTATTCTGTAGGGCAATATATTTGGGAGAGACATTTTGCAGTTATATTAGTATAAATAACAGCTCGAATTTTGAAGTCAGGGATGTTATCATCAAGGTTAGATTTGTTTATTAGTTAATCTTCTTCTTTCTTTCTTTCTTTCTTTTGGTTCTATTAATTTGTTCAGTTGATGTCATTTGCAACTTTTACTTTATTTTAATGATCTTTTTGCACCCACAAAAAAATTAGTAGAAAGCAAAAAGGAGTGTGATGGGCTTGTAACATTTTACTATGGCTCTAATATGGAGTAAAATTACTCCACATATGACTTTAATATGTTATAGATAACATTAAATGTATGCAGCAAAATGGCCAGCCTAAAGGAAAGAAATACAAGTGTAATGGACAAAATTTCATGAGAATTAGTGGACTGTTTACTATACTAAAAAGGACATCTGAGGCAAGTTTTTCAGAACTCCTCTTAGGGAGCTATGAACATAGAGAAAATTGGGGAGAGAGTGCTAAGTCAAAGAGTTGAGGTTGTAAGCTCATGCTAAGGCTATCTTAGGAAGATCTGATGGCAATTTCTCTAGAGTTTGATTGAATCAGATATTACTAAAGAGTATGAGAATTTGACCACCCCCAAAAAAAAAACATGTGCTTGGATAGACGATTATTCAGAGAAGTTTTTGGAGTAATTACTGTATCACTTTTTAAAATGTAATTTATGTGAGAAAAGTGGATAGTTGGGAAGATAAAATGGTGATCAGAAATTGTGTTTGTGATGAAAGCAAATAATGGCCAATCCAAACAAATAATGCTATTTGCTTTGTTTATTTGGTCCTCATGATTTGGAAGTGATACATGGATCTTCACAGGCAGAAGTCCAGACAGAGAGACAGAGGATACTGCTCTTAGATACATCAAAATCACCTGTAGAATCCATACGTGCTGGAGGGCGTTATGATTTCATTGTGGAACATGACGTAAAAGAACTTGGTGCACATACGTGAGTTCCATGTTTCCATCATCAACTTAAATTTAATATACACAGTTTGCCTCGAGTAGTATCCTAATTTGGCTTTGTCTGTGCGGTGCAATATTGACAGGTTGGTTTGTACAGCTCTTTACAGTGATGGTGATGGGGAGCGTAAATATCTTCCTCAGTTTTTCAAATTCATTGTTGCAAATCCACTTTCAGTCAGAACAAAGGTACCAATGCTCCCAAGTCCTCGTTGTTCACAATTTAAACAATTTTAGGTGACTGGAATGTAGCTTACATATCTACGAAACATTTCACAGCTAAAATTTTTCAGTTACAATGATTGCTGTGTTTTGGCTGCTTTAAAATTTTTTACCTGCAGGTTATCATTACTCTCTCTTGCTTGTTCTAGCCAAACATTTTGCTCATTTCTATCCTTCTTTTGCTTTTGTGCAGGTTCGGGTTGTCAAGGTACATTGAAGTTTTGTTTATGTTCATGATCCTTCATACGTATTTACATAATAAGTTGCATTTAACCTCTTTGAATTGTTAACTAAGTATATTCTCAGCTTTCTTTCAGTGGCATGAATCAGTGAAGGGTCAAAATTGTAATGCTAACTTTATTACAATGCTTTCAAATGCACTTTTGTATCAGGAAACTACTTTTTTGGAGGCTTGTATAGAAAATCATACCAAATCAAATCTCTTTATGGACCAAGTAGAGTTTGAGCCAGCTCAATACTGGAGTGCTACATTACTTCAGGCTGATGATAATTGTTCAGAAAATGATTCGTTAACTAGGTAAGTAGATTGTGCATGCTATATGCTGTAGTTGCTGAAGCTAGAGATGTGTCAAATGTTGTTTAATTTTGCCCTTTCTATTAGTGTATTTGAACATCAAGTTCTAATTTCTTCTGATAGGGAATTATTTAAGCCACCTACACTTATCAGATCTGGAGGAGGAATTCACAACTATCTGTATCAATTGAAATCATCCATACAGGGACAGCCACAAATGAAAGTTGAGGGAAGTAATGTCCTTGGCAAATTTCAGATAACATGGCGAACAAATCTGGGTGAGCCTGGTCGCCTGCAGACGCAACAGATTCTTGGTAGCGTAAGTGATTTCCACTCATATCAGTTAAAATTTAGGTTAACACATGCCTAGATTTTGCAAGCAAAGGGGGGTTACTGATCACTGTTTAGATGTAACTTATCCGAGAGATGATGGTGTCACAAATGAATTTTACGCTCTGCAGCTTGCCAATATCTACTTATCACATCTTACTGGGTATCTTGTGGTGAATAAAAGGAGAGATCTGCTGCAAGAATAGAAATAGGAAAACTTCCAAAGCTTGTATTTATTTTTTACTTGTTAAAAAGAGATTCTTGGCATCTTTGAGTCTTAGAGTTACGTCTGACTTAGACCTGTAGGTACATATTTTACCTATTGATATAAAGTTTATCTTCTTAGGTCTCTGATATTTTATCTGCTTTCAGCCTGTAGTACACAAAGATATTGAGTTGCAGGCTGTGGAGGTACCATCTCTTGTCATCTTCGAGAAGCCCTTCTTGGTAACTTTCATTTATTTAAGCAAATAGGACTAGGGGGGTCAAATTATAACTTGCTGTATTCATTATTCTTCTCTTTGTCCTCCTATGATCCTTTTTTTTTTCTCTTACAGTTGCGCTTAAATCTCACAAATCAGACAGATAGGATACTAGGCCCCTTTCAAGTTTGGTTGTCGCAAAGTGATTCTTTTGATGAGAAGGCTGTTTTGGTCAATGGCCTTCAGATGATGGTGAGACATAAAAATGGCTAGCAGTAAACTTTGCTTTTGGGTTTTGTTAAGATGCTAGTTTAATCTTATTCTTCCAGCATTCTCTTGAATACTATATTCCACTGTTCCTGGTTGTTTGGAAGGGTTTGATTAAACATCTAAGAGACTTAGGTATGTAGTTATCACTTCATAGTAGGCTTTAACTGACAATGATATTTGAAGCTTTGCAAGTCCATCCTATGAAGCTTACTTTGTCCATTGGATCCTCTTAACTTTTACGCATCATTGCAGCCTTTGGCGGAGGTGGAAGCATCGAGTTCTTCTGAATTCCAACTGGTAAGAAGAGTCTTCTGCAACATTTTTCTTGACCATATTAGTTTGAAGATTCAACTTTTGCTAAGTGAAATGCAAAATAATATCTCAACCTTGAAAGTTTGGAATTTTTACTTTCTAATGGTCAGAAATTAAATGTTGTGCATGGCTGTTATTGGGAAGTATAGCTTCAGTTCTTGCAAAGCAGGACTTTTAATTTCTATGGGGATAAATGTCGACTGATGGATGTTTAAAAAATCAGAGTAAAAAGTGTCCAAGTTGCTAGCTATAACTTGATTTAATCTGCCAAAGCTGAAGAGAACCGACGTATTAGAAGATTGTATTTCTGTGCTTATTCCTCCTCCTCCTCCTTTCTCTCTTTCTTTTGTTAGGTTATAGTCTTAGTTTCTCAAAACCCCCCCGCTAGTATGTGGAAGGCACTGTTGACTATGCACGTTGTTAGTTGTATCGAATCTAGTAATCATTGAAATTGCTATGATTGGGCAAGTACGTGCAACTGATGATTTTTTCAAGCTTGGGACTTTATAGTAGTTACTCGACTGTTACTGCAATTGCTTGCCATAATTCTTGGTCCTTTTGCTTTCAGAACTTAATAGCAACAAAGCGCGGAATTCAGAAAATCACTGGAATTACTGTGTTTGACACACGGGAGAAGAAAACTTACGAGTCCTTGCTAGAACTAGAGGTTAGTATTCTATCAATACTTTGGCTGCAACTTTGACTGAACTTGGGAGGCAAATGCTAAGATTGCTTTTTACTGACCTTGATTTGGCAATAGGATGATTATATATATATATATATAATTTTAATATTCCAAGAACCTACGAACAGGTTATTTGATCTTAACTCTGTCAGTGGAAGGAAAAACCCATGTTGTGTTAGTCGGACTAAAGAAATTAGCAAGTATGATGGGATAGAGAGAGAGAAAAGTGATGACATTTCATTACCAGATCACATCCTTTTTAAAGATCAGATCATGGACTTTCAAGTCAGATTGAAAACACAATTTATGTGGGGTGGCTACTATAGTTGCTGATGGGTTTTTAATCTGACGTGTTTGGGGGTTATTGTGCAGATATTCGTGGATTCAGACTACACCTGAGCTCTGGTGCCTCCGGTTTGTTCACAGGATGTGCTCTAACTTGCGTTGTGAGCTTTCATGAGAGCTCTGCTTGGTATATTGTGCCCTTTGACTCAGCGAGCTCGTCGGACTATGAGGCCCGGATGCTACACCATTTCGGAGCTGATGCCTATTTATGATTGGCCCGGTGAACTTTGTGACCTTCCGTTTGAAGCATTGTAGTGGATGAAGGAAATGATCTTCTTGACAAGAAATGTCTTCACCAGTCGTAACTGTATACCACATTCTACATGGATTTTGCTTCTTTGCTTGTATACTAGTTTAGAAAAAAATAATATAACGTCAATTGACTCTGGACATTTTTTTTGTCTCCCTTTCTCCTTTTACAAGATCAATATGTTCCTGTAAGAACTTCTCCATTTTTTGTTTAATTCTTTTCCATCTTGCTTTACACTTCTTTACACACACTATTAATTTGGTGTATCGTACATTTCTTATTTTAACATCCTTTATGTGTTGGATTTAATATGTTACAGAGTGTGAGTGTTACCTTTATTATGATAAAAAATTTTACTACTTTATATTTCGGTTTTTGATTTTCAACTTTTTGGTCAATATCGATTGGAGCAAATTACTTGAGTAACCATACAGAGTTAACTATGAAGAGTTATTTGCCTAAATAACTCCCTTCACAAAAAATATTCCCAAAATGATTCAATTTCATACTTTATTCTCATAACAACTTTTTTTGTTATCCATCAGATCAAATTCAAATGGAAATGAGAAAAAGGGTAAAACCCTTCATTAGCCATTAATATAGTCCAAAAATCACCCACATGACTATAGTATTCTACTCAGAATTTAGCTTCTCTTTTTTTACTATAATATCATACTTTGACTTTACTTGTCACTCTATTGTCCAAAAAAGTCTTGAATACTTAACATAATCTGGCGATATTTCTAAACATGAGAGCAAAAGTCTTGAATATTTAAATAAAATTGACAATATTTTCAAAGATGAGAGCAAAATCTAAAATTTGACTGTTCATCTTTGTTCCAGTTGCAGCAATTTTCTCTTTGTGATGCTATCCTTCTTATTAAAAAATAATAATAAAAGAAAAACTCAATACAAATCTAGGGAAACTGGAATTATCACTAAGCATGAAAGCAAAATCTAGAATTTTGATTGTTCACCTCCATTCCAGTTGCGGTAATTTTCTCTTTTTGATGCTCTCTTTCCTATTAAAAATAAAAAAGAAAAAAAATAGGAAAAACTCACTACAAATCTAGCAAAATTGGAATTATTAGTATGTTTATACAAAAAAATTCATCACTTGTTAATTCAAAATTTTCCGTCACTCTCTCCATTCAATCAATCAATCGTACAAAAATTAGTTTTGATTTTGTCATGCTACATTGAACGGGAACTCATTGTGCATGTGGCTATATGGGAGGAATAGCATGTAGGGCTGAGGAAAACAGTCTTATGCTTTTTATTTGGAATCGATATTCGTCGGTCCGGAGCCTCCTATGTTAATAATGATGGTAACGAGAATTTGATTGAGTTTGAAGAATTTGATTTAGAAAGCATGGAGGACGCTGCTCCTTGTTAGGGGATAAGGTCAGAAGATTAGATTAGTAATAAAATTTGGAGTTGAATCATTGTAGGAATATTTTTTGAAAAAAAAAGGTTATTTTGGCAAAAAACTCTAACTATGAAAGGGACCAAAATTTATACATTTGATAGTTTACTGGGTGATTAGAACTTGGCAATTGAGATTGTTTTATGCTTCTTAACGTGATAATGCATGATTCAAAAAGGGCTTTATTTGGAATATTAAAGTTGTCCTGATTTTTATATACATTTCATCCATTGTATGTAATCAAATTAATGAGAGTAATATACATATAGTAACATATATATAAGAAAGTAAATTAACTATTAATGCTTTAAAAGTATCACCTAATTTTATCTTTTTATTAAAAATAAAACATTGGACCGATTTGTTGATTTGAGCACCAAATAAACAGACTCAGCTGAAATGGGACTATTGTAATTCCTTCAATGCTGTACAATTAATACGGGAAATGACGATAGAGTTGGCAACCCTAAAACTTGAGCTTAAATTTGTCTAACATCTACTAACACTACTAATAGTTCTCATATTTAGTTGGGCGACTTAAATCTTGCAACTGGGATGAAAATACAAATACCAAGGAAGAGTACCATTCCTGCCATTGCTCGATAACATCGTTCCATAATTCCTGAAGTCTGTAGTCAGCCCTCCCAGAAAAATATCGTCTTCAGTACTTCACAAAAATAGCCAAAATTGCTGTTAACTTGGCCCCAAAACTACCTCACGTTCTCCTCCAAGAAAAATTTGTTTCTCTATTGAAATCATGTAAGAAAGCCAGGCAAGTCAAAGCAATACAGACCCAGATTATAACTCACGCTCTTGACCCCAGCAACCAATATACAATCCCAACTTTACTCTCAAAATGCTTTGTTATAAACCAAGTCTCGTATGCCCACACAGTGTTCGATGGAATTCATAGCAGAAATGCCTCCGTGTACAATGCAATGTTCAAAGGCTATCTGGACTATGAGATGTTGAATGAAGTAATATTGTTGTTCAATGATATGATTCGCGAAAATGTTAGTCCTAATGGTTACACATTTCCAATGGTGCTTAAATCTTGCCTGAGACTAATGGCCTTAAAAGAAGGCGAGATGGTGCATTCTTTGGTGTTGAAATTTGGGTTCAAGTCAAATACCTATGTCGGTTCTACTTTGATTGAAATGTACGCGAGGGCAGGCCAAGTAAGCTGCGCCTGTAGAGTGTTTGCTGAGATGGTTTTGAGGAATGTTGTTACATGGACTTCAATGATCAATGGTTTTGTTTTGAATGGCGATTTGGTTTCCGCAAGGAGGCTCTTTGATTTGGCACCCGAGCGGGATGTTGTGTTGTGGAATACTATGTTGTTAGGTTACATTGAGCACGTGGATATGGCGGAGGCTAGAAAGCTTTTTGATGTGATGCCCAATAAGGACTTGATGTCTTGGAATACCATGTTAAATGGCTATGCGAATAATGGGGATGTTGAACGGTGTGAAGAACTCTTTGAAGAGATGCCACAGAGAAATATCTTCTCATGGAATGGGTTGATTGGAGGGTATGCCCATAATGGACGGTTTGTTGAAGTCCTTGGAACATTCAAAAGGATGCTAAATGAGTCCGATGTGCAGCCTACTGATGCCACGCTTGTGAATGTGTTGTCAGCTTGTGCAAGGTTAGGTGCACTTGATTTGGGCAAGTGGGTTCATGTATATGCTGAGAGTACTGGGTACAAGGATAACCTTTATGTTTGTAATGGTTTAATTGATTTGTATGCCAAGTGCGGGATGATAGAAAGTGCAATCAATGTTTTTAGGAACATGGGAAGAAAAGATTTGATATCCTGGAACACAATTATTAATGGCTTAGCAGTACATGGTCATGGAGCTTATGCTTTAAAGTTGTTTAGTGAGATGAAACTTGAAGGAGAAAAACCAGACGCAATTACTTTTATAGGTATTTTATGTGCTTGTTCTCATATGGGTTTAGTTGATGAAGGATTTCAGTATTTTCAGTCAATGGTTGATGAGTACTCAATTGCGCCACAAATTGTGCATTATGGTTGCATTGTTGATCTACTAGGTCGTGCTGGACTTCTGGAGCAGGCTGTGGATTTTGTGAACAAAATGCCAGTAAAAGCAGATGCTGTGATTTGGACCACTTTACTTGGTGCTTGTAGAGTTCACAAGAATGTTGAAATTGCTGAACTAGCTCTTCAAAAACTTATCCAGATTGAGCCTAGAAATCCATCAAACTATGTGATGCTGGGAAACATTTATCGAGCTGCTAAAATATGGAAAGATGTTGCACGACTTAAAGTTGCAGAGAGGGATACTGGATCTAGGAAATTGCCAGGTTGCAGCTCAGTTGAAGTTGAGGATGGAGTGGTTGAGTTCTACTCATTTGACGAAAGGCATTCTAGCTCAGAGGAGATATATGATGCCCTGAGAGGATTGATGAATGTGTTGCTATCAGATGGATATGTCCCAGATTTTGTGGAGCTTGGTCAGGGAATCTAGAGAAGTGAAACAAAATTTTGTATTGAGTACCATTTTTGTGTTGATGTACAGTTCGATGCTTTTAACCAAGACCGAGGACATATACGATATAACATGCCATGTGAGAATAATAAAGCACCAAATTCAGTGGAAAATTTCCCAGACCCTGTTCTGATTTTGCTGTACCTGGATTTGCTTGATTCTGCAAAGAATGCCATAATCAGTTATCAATCTGGAAAAAGCTGTCTGACAAATTTTACATCTACTCTGTGAGGTTAAACCATGGTTTGTATGATGGTGGTCACTTTATTACTCAGTCTGATAGATATGTGATAGATTAGGGATCACTCGGTCTGATAGTAGTCACTTTATTGATTTGTACTTTTCCAAATAATGAAGATCCTGTGCTTGAAAATGGACTCCTGAGCTGAAATATTAAAACTAAAATCAAGAAAAAGTGATTGAGACTTCTGAAATAAAATTGAGTCTGCAAAAAAAAAAAAAAGGTTCCAGAGAAGGATGGTGAAAAACCACGTGCATCCGAAGCCCCCGTAAGTATAGTAGTAAATCCAATCTGGACAAGCAAGTCTTGGAAAGGAACTCTGCAAATCCTTGGCTGCAGAATCAAATTCAGCTGAGGACGATATCAATTAGCTTAACTTGGAATCTTAACACACTGCCGTTAAAGCTGTTAACAAGTTGGAACATGTTTGCTTGGAACGAGATGATCATGGGACATTCTAATGACGAATCTCCAGCTTGAAGCTCCTGGTCTTTCGGTAAAGATCCAGCATCTGAAATGGATAAGGTGCAATTTTCGCTAAACAGAGCTCAAACTCCTTCCGCAGGAGCTGAAGACCGGATGCAATTGAAATGATTTTGTGCTTATGAATAAACAGAGGCCAAAGGTTCATTGTTTTAGGAGCTCTTACATCAATCTTACACCAAAAAGGTTATCATACTCTCATGCACTAATATTCTTCTTCTACCTTTGTAATTTCAAAAGCACTAATCTAGAGCCATGAATATGCCCAATAAATCACCGTGATGAAGTATTAGTGAGAATAGGCATTTATCCTGCAAAATCACAGTTCGCTGCCGTGCTGCACTTGACCAGCAGCTGCCCCTCCCTTACTCAACAATTTGAATAGTAGCAATATCCAAGAACCAAATAGAGCAAACCATAGCAACTTTTCCCTATGCCTTGCTCTTATATTCTCAGCCTCCTGCATTCTCACACGTCGCAACAAGCTAGGGATTAACCATTTTGATTGCTCACACATGGGTTTATCATACCAAAGGAAGAATCCGCAGCCATTGCCTTCCTAAACCATTGTCAGAAGCACAAGACAATCAGATCTTCATGGATGATTTTTGCTTGCACTCAACTATGTGAACAGAAAAGGGAAGGAAAAGAAAAAATTCAAGTTCAAAAGAGTTTTACTCCGTAGTTTTCACAGCAGAAGAACCTTCTTCCTGGGTTTTCATCTGTCCAAGAAGTCCTAAGCTTGGAAGCTTTGCCACAGTGACACATCACAGGAACAGTTGTGACCTCTTCACTCTCTTTAACAACATTCTCTTTGCTTTGATCAAACTATGCAACAACAAGTACATAGTGTCAATGCATACAAGATTTGCACGATAAAAAGAGACATGATCAATTACAGATCTCAGTGGATTACATTGAGTGGCTTCAATCATTATCACCAAATTCAAAGAAATTTATTCATTGGAAAGCATTATACACACGCGATATGATAAGTGAAATTCCTAAATATGTCACTGTTTACACTGTCTTTGCAACTTTTGGAGGAAAAGGGGGCTGAAATTCCTTCTTTTTTCCCCACTATATAAATAGCTCCCTGAGTTAAGCGTGATGATTTTCACAAGTGACTTTAGTAAACTGGTTAGTGATCAACATAACACACTTTAGTCAGAAGTACTTGGAACAGAACTCAACTATCTCAACATTGAGAGACTAGAATGAGATCTTTTTACTCAGACTTGGGAGTATTACAAACATTTGCCAAACCAAACTCATCAAGGATAACAAACTGGTTCAAAAAACAAACGTTACTGAGTCCAAATATGTTCATTCTACTAATAACGACCCTCAAGTCAAATTTACATGTGAGGGTGATTGAAAACGAGGAAAGAAACAGGAACACTAATGAACCACAGGAAACTTAGTGCTAAGGTGAATATGCAGTTTCCTGGTCATGTCAACAGCTAGAGTGCTTAATTTTATCAGGCCTGCTGTCCCCAAGTTGCCCAGTTAGCCTCACTTCCTACCCTTGGTATGCTATTAATCTTGGAAAGGGCATCAACCTTGAAGTTCGAACCACACATAACCCCCTCACTATCCACTCTTGGCATGGCTTTCATCTTGTGCATGGGATGTTCAAAGCTCATCAGTCCTCTTTCACTATGGAACATACAGCCTGCAATATTCAATCGCCCAAAACAGAAATCAGAATTTTTCCATGCCATAACATTATACATTCCACAAACTACCACCTCCATGCCACATTTAATGCTTCATTTTTAGTCTGTTCTAAAATATTGCTCACTTTTGCCACATTGAACGTTCTAATTAAAATATTATCATGATGCCCTATGTGTTCCCACCTCTCATCAATCAGTCACATGTTTTCATTCGTCCCAGTGCTTAATTAAAAGAAAGACGCTTGAACCAGTGACAGAGGTGGCATGAATTGTAATTTGGCCACCAGAAAATTTTAAAGTCAACTACTGAGGAGTTTGATCTCTCATCAGTCCTAGAAAAAAACACACACAAAACAAGAATAATCGTCCCAGAACTACGTACCAGTTGGGAATGGGGCAAAGGATTTAGCACAGCTTGCTTTTACCAGATTCACATCATCAGATATCATTAAAGAACCATTGGCTGCTATGCCCCAATAGAGCTTCACTACTTCATCAGCACCCTGCATTCAAAGTAGGAGGCATAGGCATCAGTCAAGATAGGGCCTGAAATTTAACAACAGGATAACATTCTAAACTTTGATATTTCAGAGGGCTTACAAGTGCAGCAAATGCAGTTCTAGCTTTGTCATCATAGATCACAAATCCAAAGCTGCCATCAAGATCCTTGAGGACCTGATGAGCCGGATAGGGGCTCCTGTCACGCAGTGTCCGGTATGCTTCAACAATAAACATGGCCTCATTGACACCCTTGGATAGTCCATATTGCTTGATAAGAGTGGGCAGATTTCTTAAACTCCCAGTGAAGACGCAGTATATGTCATTTACACCACAAAACATCCTAATACATAAAATTTAACATCCAAAACAAGTTTAGTCCCACAAGCAAAGGAGTTATCAGATGAATAATGCTTCTTCTCTTTTAATAACAAAAAGGTAAACCAGACACACAAAACATTTTATGGAATCGGGACCACTGTCGTCCTTTTTATCACAGAAAGAATAATTTTTAGAGTCACGAGTTATCACATATAGGGCCTAACCCCAGTTTCATTTGGAATTTAACAAGTTCTTTACTTTCCTGCTTTTTCATATCTGTATTCTGTAATCTATTCTTTGTGAACGGAAAAAACCCATAAAACTTTCCAAAATCCAATTTGATGATCCCAGAGTTTTTTGACAAACAAGTACAATACATAAAACAGATCCCGTCCCCAATTTGCACTCATTTCATGCCATAGAAAAGTTAATTAAACATCAATTGTACCAAGTCAAGACAGAAAAGAAAAATAAAGGGAAAAATAGGATGATGAGAACCTTTGATGAGCGGTGATGTGTGATCTCTGAGGAGGGGCATAAGCCAGCAAGGCATTGTCAGCAAAGCCCAGAGAGAACCCATTATTGGAATGGGATGACAAGAAATCCTTCAAAGTCTCCTCAAGATTCTTAGCATTGTCAAAAGCTGGAGCATGGGTTGATGAGGCTGGACTCTTCAGCTCCTGGGGTGGAACAACCAAACCATTCTTGAATATTGCCAACATTTTGCTGTAATTCTTTCTCGTCCTTTGTAATTCTTCTCACCAATATCAAGACGAAGAAAGAAGAACAAGAACTGCTACTTTCTTTGTTTTTATGTAAAAGGAAAAGAGATTGTGAATAAATAGCCCGCGAAGAGAGACAGATAGATTGAGACTACTGATGGATAAGAGGGATTTGCTAAGAGTATTTATAGGTATTCCATTGAAGAATTTGATGACCAATGTTGAGTAAAAAGGGAGGTGGCAACGTTATCCAAACAGAAATTGCTGACTAGACAAAACGTCGACATTGTGTTTCCTTAAAAACGTGCCCCTCATTGGATAATTTTTTTTATACACGAGGTCAGTTTAAGCATATATGGCATCTATTAATATCTGTTAGTTTTTAAAAAAAAAATATTACACCGTGTTGCTACTTAATTGGACTGAGCGACGCAATTTTCTGGAGAATTAATTAGGATTAATGATTGCGAAAATGTTCGTTAAGATTAGAGGTGTCTTTAAATGCAATGGATGACGATTAATGGGTAATAGAAAAATTAGTAAACTACATTGAAAAGTCTAGTCAAGGGTTTAGTATTTACAATGTGGAGTAGTATAGACTAAGATGGCAATTTGGATAACCGTTTTATTAGCCATAAATAAATAAAAAAAAGAAGTGGGATATTATTAGGAATCAAAATTGCTAACCTTTTTTTTTCTTTTTTTTCTTGAGCTGTAAAATTGATTACAATTTAACTTTTCACGAGAATTAGGATTACAATTTTATGATTTGAATGAACAGCATCTTCTTTTGATGGATTGACGAAGTAAATAAATCGAATGACGAATTTACATCGTTGGTCTAACTATTGTTATTAACACTGATTAAGTGGGATTCATGAGTTAATTTCTTTGACAAAACGAAAATTTAAATATAAAAAAAAAAAAAAAAACATGGCCTATGTAAATGCAAAGCGTCCTATTGCAAGTATAAAACAGCGTGGGAGGAAAATGTCTTTGGACTTTGTCAGAGACCTGATGTGATGGTGACACCTATCCGGGTCAGCGTATCCTTTTTGTCGTTGACATTGAAAAGGCTTATCTTTACTAATTTCGTCCTTTCTTAGCTGGAAACACGTAGATTAGAAGTGATCAAATGGATTCATATCACCGATCCATCCATATAAATATGGATTGGATGATCCATATGAATTCAATGAATTTAAATGGATAACCATCTAAATTCAATTATGTTGATAAATTTATATGGATTATTCATGCCATCCATAGACATCTACTTAATTTAAAAAACAGAAAACATACATAACTTCCTCATATGTCAGATTCATTTTGTGGTACCGTCTATTCCTTCCTTCATAATTTTTTCATGTGCCAAGTTGCCAATTAATTGCATTTTATTCGTTTCTAGATCCTAGATTTCTTCCATCCTTTTTAAAATTATATATTTAGTCTCTACTCTTGTTTATTTAATTAAACTCTCATGAAGTAAAGACTACAAACATTTACATTCTTAAGTAAAGAAAAAGCAATAATGTATCAGACATTGTCAAAGTAAATTTTTTATTCTTTTATTTATAAAAAGGATTTTTCTAATGAACATTCCCGCAACACTAGTTAAGATACATAAATGACACATTCTTTTTTTTTTTTTTAATAAGTGGAAGGTTTTGAATCAAAAACTTGATACTTACAATCCATCTCCTCTTATCACCCAACCCAATTCTCAAAAAAAAAAACACCTAATTTACTAAGTAAATATAAGGTAGCTTGTATATCAATGGTAAACTAAGGAGTTTCATACATTTTTAGGTACTACATGCTCATGTGATTAAAATATTTTAATTGTCAAATAACATAAGATTTCTTATTAGAACTCTATTTTTATTCAAGGCATCCCTCTTGAACAGGAGCGCAAAAAATTGGAGACGTAAACTTTTTTCCACTGTAAAGCCGTATTCAATTCAACCAAAAGTTATAATAATATAACCAAGTTCTTAATTATTCGTTGCTTTACAAAATGATACTTAAAGTAATGATGAAAGGTTAAATTGACCTCAATAGTTAGATTTTCTTAGAACTAAACTAATTTGAAGTTGCTTTTATGAAGAACTAAAATAGAGTAGCAGTACAAGCATTTGTTATTACCAAAAGGTTTTTAGGTGATTCAAAGATAGAACTTTGGGGATCTGTATTTTTTTGGAAAAAAAAAACATGTGAATCTTAAATTTAGGACTTAAGAGAGTAAATGGATAAATGGATGGATCACGGTTTTACACTATCCATTTAAATGGCATCCATTTAGATCCATGTATTAAATGATTTTAATTGGGTTGTATCAATTTTGATCCACTATCCATTTAACTAAAACCATTTATTAACAGTATATCCATTTTGCCACTTCGTTGTAGATAACGTATGGATTTTGTGTAATCATGTGTTTGAATATCTCATAAATAAATATTTTTAATTATTTTTAATCTTTCCAACAACATTTTGTAAATAGATTCACAAATTATAAAAAAAAATGCTACAGTGTGTAACAAACAATTTTTCAAACTAATAGGTATCCAAGCACCGTTGTTGATTGCAAGAAAGTCGATGGGTTGGTTTGATTTAAAGTTGCATGATGTAGTCGATTTATTCTTTTTAAGCCAAAAAAAAAAAGTTAGTTTCAATTCTAGTTACCATCATGAAACAGTACAGTAGGCGAAATTGATTGTAGAAAACAAATTTTAAGAAGTCCATCTTTACTTGTTGCTCTGTTATTGTATAGATCTATATTAGCATCCATATTAAATCATATAATTGAAATGTAGATAAGCTTTAAATGGTGATTTTGATTGTTCTTAATTAGTAGAGCACAAAGTATGCCTCTTTTTTCAGAACTTTATGTTTATTTTGCCAGGGAATAAAAATCACAAGAACTTGAGTATACTGTCTTGTATTCAACTCTTGCAAAAGTGGCCTGTTTTTTGATTAATATATTCCCTTTAGAAGATGGAGGAAAGTTATATTTGAAATTAGTGACAAGCAGCTGCCGCAATAGATATAGTCTAAACGGCCAAAGATATGAAGTGTTTACGCTGGTGGAGGATATAAGCAACTCAAAACTGTTGTTTCATATGTGCTCCTCCTTCTGTCTTGTTGTTAAGAATGACAATCATGTAAGTGATAGAATTAGATGATAAGGAATGGATCAGTCTTCAATGCCATGGTGCACTTTTTGTATGGAATTGATGGACCTTTGCTCACAAGTGTAAAGTTTTAAATTATTGATATAACTCAAATATATAGTTTTGAGGGGAAAAAATTCCCCAAGGAAGGGGGAATTCAGTCCCGTTTCGCAAGTGAGTTCTTTTGGTATTTATTTAAAACTTTACTGTAGAAGTTTTTTAAAAAAATTTTCGAAGTGTGTTTTTTTTTTTTTTTGAAATATATAGTTTAAAATTTTTTTGGAGTAACTGTAGCTAAAGGTTATAAAAAACTTGTAGCATACAAACTTGGTAAAAAAATGTCTGCCAAACAAGGCCAAATTTGGCAGAGAAGACAAAACACGTCCAAGCCCAAATTGAGAACTGGGCCGAATTTGTTAGTAGCCATGGGATTTAACTAAATGCAGCAGGCCCATCAAGAGGCCCATTTAGTCACCCAATATTCCACACTGCAGTACTTAATTTTTTTCCCCATACTGCAGTATTAATCATAGGGTTTCTGTTTCGTGCCTTTCTCAATTTGGGGATTTATTTTTATAGCATAACGCATCTCGTGTGAAAAGTAGTAACAATGTTCTGGACGCATGCATGCTTGTTGGGATCAGCGCTAACAGATTGCAATCATGACGATAGTCAGCTTGGAAAAGTTCTTGCCGTCTCCCATTTAGAACACTGGAGCCAGCCAGCCCCGCCTGAAGGAGTGCCGAACAGTACCAGCAAATGAGCAGAAAACAATGGGCAGCGAAGTTGGATGCCGAATTTGATGCAATCGGCAGAGGCATGCTCCAGTTCTATACTTATTTTACACCACAAATGATCGCACCCACCCAGTAAGCAAAGACTAATCCGAATTAGTCTCTACCTTTTATTCGATCTGGTTCAGAACTTTTTAAGATATCATTAATTAGGATTCAGCTTTGACTCTTATTCGGTGATGAAGATTTGATCTAAAGCCTTTCAAGAAGGCGTCACGAGCAAGAATCGAACTTACAACCTTTGGTTAGTACTAACAACAATTCGCTTATCTAACTGTCCCAAACTCAAGTTGGACTCATAAGTGTTTTTTTTTTTTTTGGTAATAAGACTCATAAGTGTTTAATCAAGCGTTTGAGAAGCGGTAGTCCACTCTGTTTTCTCTTCTCTTTCATACCGGAAAAAACAAAAATGGTCGTTGTCAGCGTACTAACGTGGTACGACTGCCAACGCTTGTACGGAGCAGGGATAAGATAAGACCGTGTTTGTTTCAGATTTGACATCCTTGATTTAAAAGTTTTTTTTTTTCCGTCTTTTGTGAGAAAAATAGCATAAACAATCCCAATCCCAGAGATCCACAAGATCTGGCTGCCAAAATAATACACTATAATAATAAGCCATCACAATCCAAACGCGGATGATGCGCGTGGGGTGAATCTGGAGAGCCGTCGGAGGCAAAAGCATCCGACCTTTTTCTGCCGGGATTACAACGCTGTCGTTTATTGCCGATTCACTTTCTTTCCTGTTTTCATGTGCAGCGCTCGAATTGGACTATATGTTTTGATAGCAAAATTTGTCGGTTTTTTTTGTTTTTTTTTGTTTGGGGGGGGGGGGGGGGGGGGTTGCATCATAAGCACTTTGTAGATCAATTTTTATTCTTTTTAAACATTATTGTTTTGCATTTATTAGTGATAATTTCATGATACGATGTACAAACTAATTTAATAAAAGTATAAATTAAAATAATTAATGCAAATACTAAAACAATAACATGCAAATATATTATAATTTCTTTAATTTGTTGGAAATTTATGCTCCAAATTCAACCCTCACCTATCCAATTTCAAAATTTAACCATCTCGTGGCTTTAATTGTTCTCCGGTCCAAATTGTGATTGCCGCAAGATTTTGAAATCTAGACCGTTCGTTGACCCAAGAAAATGATTGGATCAAAGGTCATTGATTCAACGTTATTAGTCCGTAACATCATTCGTTACATCATAAATATTATTAATAAATATTAAACATCTAAAAAATATGCAAATATTTGCAAAAGCTTCAATAACAATGTTGAAAAGAGTCACTTCAATCCTCATTATAATCATTGTGGAAGGGGGGGAGAGAGAGAGAGAGAGAGAGATAGATAGAAGTAGGAATGAGGTAGTAATTACTATTACCTGACTAATTAGTAAGGTTTAATTTTGGAATATCATGGAACGAGTTTTATCCAAACTAGTCTTTGAGGCTCACCCAAACGGAAAACAGGCGAGTCGACGATTTTAATCCGGGCTAAATTTTAAGTCATTGGATTGCAGAGACACTGACTGGATTCCTGAGAAGCACGACGTTACTGCGGCAGCATTCGTCAGCGCTGACGAAGTATAGCCCAACCGTGGCTTGTCCACGAGACAGAAGGTTTATTGCATCAAAGACGACGACAAAAGATTTCATTATTTCAAGGCAGACAGAAAAGCAAATCCAGTTAAAGCAATTTTTTTTTCCTATTCTTATAAAAGGGAAATAACACACACACACACACACACACACACTGTCACACAGAGAGAGAAAAGCAAGAATGTAAATTAATTAGCTTCCGATTATGGATAAAAGCTTTGCTTGAGCAGACAAAACAACATCTAGGTTGATTTGGGCTTTATTTCCCAAAAGAATCAATATCCTAATAAACTTTTCTTTTTTTTTTTTGGTTGGAATCTTCTAGATGCCACATTTGAAAACCAGCATTCGAATTTCGTTCTCGAGTCTTCTTGACCATTTTGCTAGCTACGTCTATGGTCCAGTACTGGACCACTGTGGAGAGAATTAGTTCCAATAAATCCAAAATATTGTGCACGGAACGCACCTCGAAAAGCCCAGAATGATAAAAAGCAAGGCTTGATGGTAAAACTAAGCCGCGGTAAAACTAAGCCGCGAGAGAAATAAAGCAACTGAAACTCCGAACTGTGGTTTTTCAAATTCTGAGCTTTTTATAGTAAAATTTTCATATTTCACGCCCATAACAAAGTCGGTCTATTTTGAGTAAATTCTTTGTATGATATTGAAGTTGAATTTTATCTATTGCCGAGTTTTTTGGCTCAAATATATGATTTTTACATGCTAATTGCCTTCAATGCTATGAAGGGTTTTATTTGTAAAAATTGTTTAAAAAATAGTATTTGCTTTTGTTGTCTCTCTCTACTATAGAAGTGACTATTGACTGTAATATAAAATCTTATTAATTTTCATCTCCTCAATTTTAAGATAGTTCCAATTTAGTACTTTTTTTCTTGGTTCGTAAAATCTTCATTTTTGTATATAGCCTAAGAGCATTAAAGGCACTAAAATAACATCTCTCCTCAAATATGAATTTTTTAATATTACTTTTGGTTAGAAAGGTGACAAATGTTATCAAAATGTCAATTAGAGGGGTGCTAAGTGAGATTTGAAAATCTCAAGGGAGCTAAGTGATATTTCATAAAATATCAGGGAAGGTTTCTGAAATTATCCCAATTCATTTTGCAACTAAAAATCTCACGGTATCTCCCCTGACTTCTTCCTTAGCTCAGCGCGTAAGACTATTTGAACTCCACGGCTTACAGGCTGGTTCCGATGGTTTTCCTCAAAAAGGGGAAAGCCGGCTCCTGCGAAATATCTCATTGACACTTGATAGGAAATGGATGTTTCTCGTTTTACCTGGCTTCGTCAAGCCAAACATGTAGACCTATTTGAATTGCTATTTTTTTTCAAGTTTTTACAGAAAAATATATTGTAATAATTTGATAGATATAAAATAAAATGATTAATAAATAATGTGTTCATGAAAAATGTAAAATTCTACAGAAAAAAATGGTAATTCAAACAAGACAATTATCCATGTTGTGTTTCATATAATATGAGGATACGGAGGGAATTGAAGACAATAATACACTGAGAGAGTGGAAGTTCCATTAAATTTCTAATTTTGTTGTTAATCTCTTTATTTTATTGTCTCCACGTTTGTGTGAATCATTTAAAGTGAGAAACCAATAATGGTCCAAATCATGATTAACCTTTCTCCAAATTCTCCGGGTCATGTTCTTTTATGTTTTTTTTTTCTCTCGCATGATAAAATTTAAAAAAAAAGGAACGCTTTTTTTGGGATAAAAAGTAAATTTTATTAATGGATTGTTGAAAATCATTCAACACGATTTGATTTATATTAATGCCTTAATAATAGGTCAAATGTGCACTAAAAAATTACAGATTTGCAATTTAACAGATACAATACATCTAAAAAAATTATGGAAAGATTTGAAAAATACAAGAAATTTTACAATTTATCAAATGTAATAGACTTGAAAATTACAAACAAATCTGAAAAATATAAAAGAGAGAGAGAGAGAGAGAGAGAGAGAACATTGTAAAGCATGATGTGATGAAATTGTTGAAGGCTAAAGTCACTGCCCGTTTTGATCGAGTCTCAGAGTTTACCCCGGCTAAACATTAATGGATACACATATTGAATGCCACTTGGGGAGAAAAAGAAAAAGGAAAAGAAGAAAAAGCAAATGGAGCATCGATGGATTGTGATGTATTGACAAACATTTTCTTTTATTTTTCGGTCAATTCCCAAAGCAGGTGGGAATTTGGATAATATTTATTACTCAAGCAGAAGATTCAAAGCACGAATATAACGTGCGTACAGAATTGAAACTTCCATGGCAGCAACACGGCCACGACGCCACTGTAGCAGAATTTGCTGAGATTTCTTATGCTCCGTCCGTCTAATGCCTGCTGTTATTTTCCCTTATGCAGAGCCGCCGATTAATCAGAGTCCTACGCAATTTCGGGCTGAGATAGCAGCGTCTGGGCATTATGTGAGGTGTCAAAAAGAGTACTTGGCCGTATGAAAGGACCAATTCCTTCCAAGACGATGGATGGATGGATGTTGACGGGGTTCTTAATCTTAAGTCTTAACACCAACCTCTTCCTAGCAATCCACATGGGCTACTCCTGCCCAGGCGCCTGTCTCTACGGCTCAAATTAATCACTTCAAATTGTGGATTTTCTACATCAACGTTTTCACAGATTACAGAACACGTTTAAGGGTTGATGTGATAAAATTTGGCAGTACCCGTTGCAACTTGCAACTGAGTTTTGCGAAGGCTGAGTTGTAGTACTAAGCTGTACAATTTTGTAGAATTGACGTGCGAACATCCTAGTTAATATGCAACATGAAAAAGTAGGTATCAGTTTTGTCAGTATTAATTAATACTTGCTATCAGTAGGATTTAAGTGCGGAACAAACAACTATTGACATATCAAGTATAAAATAATTTAATGATAAACAAGTCACAGGTATGAAAGATAAACGACACACAATATTTAATTAACGGTGAAAAAGCTGTTCTTTATTATGAGAGAAAAATCCTATATAAAAATACAATTTAAACCCAAACCCAACCCTTATATACCATCTCTCATCTCTCAAAAATTAAAATCCTCTCTCACCACTCATGTCGTCTCTTGTGTGTCCCTTATGTAGCATGACAACCCACCTCACCTATTTATAGAGAACATTATCTGGTCAAAAAACCAAATAACAGTAGGAAACCAATTCTAATTTCTAGACTTGCATAGAATAGGAAATAATTTTAAATCCTAAACAAAATAAGAAATTTCTTAACTACTATTTCAAGTAACTAAAACCAATTAGGAAATTAGTTACTTACACACGAGATAAGAAACATGCTTAAAAAAATTAACCTAACATGTTTATATATGCTAATTGTAACCTTGTTGTATGTCAGTTACATTTGCATCTGTTGATCAATGCTCTTGACTAGAATCACAGGATACAAGCAAGCGTCTCCATCTTTAACAACTATTAGTAGTGTAGTTGTTTTGGTCCTTTTGGAGGATTTCATACAACCAATTCTAGAAATGGAAAATAATGCACAAAATGGACTTTGGAAAAGAAAGAAAAGAAAACGATAGCTATTAGTAGGGCACTTTTTTTGTACAAAAAAAAGTTTAGAAGACGAATATTAATGGTTTGGTATAAAGTTAACAAAAAGAAAAAAAATTTATCACTACTATTTACTACTATAGCATAAGAAACTTTTGTGATGATGAATTGATGACAATTACTACGCTCAGGACAAAGAAAAGAAAAATCTCAAAACGGATACGCACGCCACTGTTGAAACTTGAAAGTAGTAAAGTACCATCCTCCAACCAATAAATGAAAACGGACACAAAATCAAAATAAAAAAAAAATCCTTAGTATTTCTAACTTTGTAGGTCGCAAAAGAAAAAGATTTATTTGGGGGAGTCATAGACAGCTGGATTTTTTGTTTTTGGTAAAAATAGACATCTGAATAAATCTGGTGTTTTCCTAAAAAAAATTTTTTTTTTATGCTATTGACTTTTTTGGTTTTTAAATAGAATTATACACCATACCGGTAGAAAGGGCTCTGTTTTTTTTTTTTTTTTTTTTTTCCCTTTTTTTTTTTGGGGTGTTGGGGGTGGAGGGGGGGGGGGGGGCGTGTGGTTATATAAATAGCTGTCTCCAATACGTTTCACCTTGGTCGAGGCCAGAGCAGTATCCATCACCACTTAAATTTGTCCCTGACCACCTCTCCGTTTCGGCCTCCATATCCATCCCTCCATCCATCATAAATATTTATTCTAAAATATATATTCTTCCAGAATTCTCCTTTTCCAGTTCTAGGCACCCTCTTCTGTTTTCCTTAATTTCATTTCTCTCTTTGAAAATTTCCTTTCTTGTATGGCAGTTAATTTCTTGAACAATCGAGAGGTATCAGACCTTTGCCTAGGAAAACCTCCTCTCAAGTGGGTCCCCATCGGCGCTACTGTTGCAGAGGCATTGTCGGCGTTGAAGAAATCGGGGGAGAGCCATGTGAGCGTCTGGTCCTGCTGCTCCGACCACCATTCTTCTTCCAAGATCAAATCTTTTGACAATAATAACGCTGTTATTGTGGATTCTCCAGCTTGCAAGTGTGTGGGGAAGATTTGCATGGTGGATGTCATTTGTTTTCTTTGTAAAGAAGAAAACTTGGCAGATCCTTTCAAGGCTTTAGAGGCTTCTATCTCTCAGATTTTGCTCAAAGCCCCTCCTCTGTCAGTCAGGCATTTGGAGCCAAATTCAAGGTTTACCAATGTTTTTTTTTTTTCAAATTTTGTCATCTGGGTTTTGTTTTTTCATGAAAAATATTGGTGGGAAATTTTTGTTAAGATTTGTTTTCAACAATTAAGGGAGAAAGAAATCTAATACATGTTATCCACCCCCCCCCCCTCTTTTCTCTGAATCTGAGATTTTTTTTTTTAATTTCTTATTGCTGTTCTTTTCCTCCGTATGCTTTCTTCTGTGGTTGCGATGGAAATTTTGTTGTATGCTATGTTTGCTGGTATGAGCTGTGAGTTAAATTTTCATGTTGATTTTTTTGTTCTTTGAAATGTTAGAGATATTCATTACATGCTTTTGGGAAATTTGACGGGGTTAAAACAAATCATGTGATGCAAGGAAATTTATGTAGATGAAAGATAAAATTCAAAGAAGTTAGGTAACAGTATTTGAATGGGGTCGTTGCTCATCATTATTTTGTTTGATTTGGCAATTCCTTCGGTTTGGAATTTTACCTGTTGTAGGAGAATCTATCTAGTTTGTGGAAAAAAGACAATAAGACAAGGATAAGAAAAATGTACAGTGAAAAGGGTGCTCTGAATTTAGGGGAAAGTTGTAGCATGAAGTGACAATAAAGGTCCGCTTCATCAGAAAAAAGGCAACTTTATTTATGTAAGTCAAGTAAACGGAGACGCATGTTGTCTTAGTCTCCTTTGCCGTCTTCTTTTTACACCAGGACAAATCAAATTTTGGGTTTTAGTTTTAAAAAACAAAAAAATGCGTAAGTTAAAGTTTTTTATTTGGCTTTTGAAAAAAATTCTTTATAATTCGGTACACTTTCCTAATGATGTTTGACGCTGTCTTTATCTCGAAATTCTGTTCTGCAACTGCATGATTCTGTTACAATTCCTTTAATTTATTCTGGATGATTCAACTTCTGGACTAGTATTTGAATACTATGATTCTTCATGAACGAGTCCATTTTGGTTAGTTGTTGACAGTGGTTAAGAAAGAAAGGCAACTGAAGTTTCATTTTGTGTGAACTTTCTTTCTTTAATGATACTTCATATTGTCTTTTCTGACGATTTTGACTTGCAACTACCTGATCCTATGCTTCTGGATTAGTATTTGAACAAATCCATTTTCCATAAATCTGTCGATTTTGGCTGGTAATTTTACTGATTGATTCCTTGACTTACAGCTTGTTGCAAGCATTGGATTACATACTTGATGGTACACAGAACCTGGTTATACCGATTGAAAGCTATGCAACCAGGAATTCAAGAAAGAAGTTCCTGGGTAAACCAGCTCCTTTCAGCAGCACACTCCACAATGGCCGTGAATACTGCTGGATAACACAGGAAGATGTAGTCCGCTTCATTCTCAACTCCATCGGAGTTTTCTCCCCAATCCCAACTTTCACAATTGAATCACTAAACATGATTGATCATGACATAATGACTGTTCACTATGATGAACCTGCCTCTTCTGCATTGGCCTTAATTTCTCGCTCGCTCGTGGAGCAGACTTCTGTTGCTGTCATCGATGAAAATAACAGATTGATAGGCGAAATATCACCCTCCACTCTTGCATTCTGTGATGAAACTGTTGCTGCGGCAATTACAACCCTTTCAGCAGGTGATCTCTTGGCATACATTGATTGTTGTGGTCCTTCGGAGGAACTGGTCCAGCTAGTCAGAACGAGGTTGGAAGGAAAAAATCTTGAGGCTATGTTGGATCTATTGGAGGAATATTCTCTCTCATCATCGTCGTCATCATCAGCATCTTCGAGCTGTTCTTCTGATGATGAGTCTGCACCAATCAAGTATGGCGGATCCGGTAGGTATTCACCTGCGAGGAGGTCAGAGGCAATTGTTTGCTATCCGTGGAGTTCACTTGTGGCTGTAATGATTCAAGCCCTTGCACACCGTGTGAGCTGTGTCTGGGTTGCGGAAGCAGACCACACCTTGGTTGGGATTGTTACGTTTGAAGGCATGCTTAAAGTTTTCCGGAGCATTGCCGGCGGCATTAAGTAGGGACGTAGAGGTTAGTCATGCAGTAACGAACAAGAAGCCAGGACAATGTGTTCAAGCCATATTTACTTTGTTGAAAGGAGGATTTACAATGTCTTGAAAATTTTTCAGAATTTTTAATATGAAGTTGGACTTGTGCATGAGTTTGTGCGTACATATATATATGTATGTATTTCCTTCTTGTTGAGGTAAAAAGATTCATTGAGGGAGTTGCTCCTCTCATGACAAACTCTGGAAGAATCAAACAACAATTGCTGTACTTCACAATACTCTTTCTCTCTCCGGAGAAACATAAAAATGAAAATTTTGCGTCTAAAAGTTTCTACTGCAAATTCCTGACTACGTGATTTGCCGAGACCGAGAAGAAAGAGATATCCGAGTACTAATCAGGCCCCGGAGGCCACTTTTTGCCGCTGTAAAAAGCATTTACAAAATGCAACTGATCTTATTGGCTTTTCTGGTGTAGAAGATTTTGGTTAGTTTATGTAGAAGCTATTTTAGGTAAACGAACAAATAGCTTTATTTATCGAGAAGTAGAGATGGCCTGCAGGATGTAAGAAAACCTTAGAACAGAAAATGAAGCCTACAATTTCTCCAAAAGCATTATTGGATTCCTACACCAAAAGAGGCATCAACAAAGCGAAGCAAAAAGGTACATGCGATTGCGCACGTCCAAATAGCGCACAGCTTCTGAAACGTATCCTTTTTGCACACCCTTCTTTCGTCTCTGGACTCGGGCAACGTATAATTTTGAGTCACTTTCCCTAAACCACTTCGTATTTCCATTTCTTGATAGATTCCTGTATATATACATGATGACAACAGAGCTCGGTCAGTTTAATTTCGCAGAAAGTGTTGCGAAAAATATGCAAATGAAAGTGGAAAAGAGGACCAGAAAAGAAAGAATTTGCAATTCAGTATAATAAAAGATATGTATAATCTCATCAAATTGTCTCTGAGAAATTCTCAATGGTTTGAAACCAGCAGCTCTTCTGCTTTCACTATTAATTTTCGGAGGGGAGCCAAGAGCAAGTGAAAGAAATCTTGCATATGCTTTATGTAAAACAAAGAGTCGAGATTATTTCAATTGAGAAATTATGCACCATTGAGACATATCTACGTTCCTGACCTGTTGAAGTTTTCAACAAGGAAGCATTTTGCACGAACTCACATGTGGCTTCACCTCTCTTTGCTTCGGCCTAATTATCAAGTCGGAGAACAAGAAGAATTTAGGATTTTCATTTATTAACAGTTGACAAAATAAACAACAGTGTCTTTTGCAAGAAAAAGTACCTGGATGAATTTATTATTGCATAAGAGTTTTACAGCAATCACTAGTCATACCAATATTTCAGCTCTGATACACATGAAGACAGAGCTTCCCGTACTTGGACATTTTCAGAATCAAAGTCCAGTGCATCTTCATAAAGCCTTCTAGCTTGCTGCAACAACTTCACCTTCTCTTTGCTTTTTCTTGGCCGCAAACGAGATCTTTGCTGTAATGCAGCCCCCCATCTGAAAAGAGCTGCAATGCATCCATTTTGATTGAGAAACAAGTTTGACAACTTCTGCTTGAATTACAGATTGTGATTTTCCAAACCGTAAACGGTATATATAAGAAGATTAGAACTTCAGAACGCATCAAAAATTTCTTTCACTAATGCATGTCCACCATATATGATGCCAGTCATCCTATTCATAGATTTTCAGGTCTACATGTTTTGATAGCAGTATCACTGGGAATGTAAAAAGCATAAATTGAATATTTGATCTTATATCCAACAGGTCTTATCACCATTCCATCAAACAATATAAAGATGGCAGGGAGTTTATCATATACCATCTGGTGCATGGATATTGCTCTTAGACATCATAGCATCAAATTTATCAATTGCTGCTAGGAATACCTCATCTGCATCACGAGCAGCACCCTGAAATTTGCATAATGCAGTCAAGTGCAGTATAAGTGATAGTGATAGTGATATTTCGTGAATCATTAAACAAGCTGCTGTCCAGGTAACCACTGGGGTTGGCCCAGTGGCCAAGGAGGGCGCTTAGAGTCTTCCCTGCTGTCAGGTACAGGGTTTGAATCTTATGGCTGATAGTTGGGGGTGGGAAGGGTGTGAGGAGGGGTAGGAGAGTTAAAAAAATTCTGCTGTCCAGGTGAAAGCACCTGGCATGATTAAAAAGGAAGTAATTGAAGCACTTTGAACTAGAAAAGCCAACTTTGGCAAGGGTTTTTGCTTACTGGTCCAACATCGGCAAGTAATTGTGCTCGGAAGAAAAGAGCAAGTCCCCAGTTGTACATGGCTCTCACATCATTTCCATCAATTGACAAGGCTAATCTATATTTTCTTCCAGCATTAATGAGCAGTTCTTCACACTCTTCACAAACATCTGCAAGAATTGATGAAATCTTGTAATTCCTGGAAACTAGATCCTCTGCCGTGTCCCATTTATCAACTGATGCTTCATTTCCAGTGAGCAGAGCTCTCAACTGGCGGCTGAGCCTCAATTTTAGCTCTCCATGAAGAAGATATGTGTTTCCCAGCTGGCCTACTGCTAATAAGCTCATTGGCCTTATGTTTAAAGCTTGCAACAGCAATTCTGCAGACTTACATAAAAATTTCTCTGCAGCTTCATCATCACCTTGCAGCACCAAACATTCTTTAGCTTCTTTTAGAAGAACATTAGCTTCTGCAAGGCACGTACTGAACTCCATATCTTCTGAAGCCACTGTATATTCATCCATAGTCTGGGAATGTCGAGTATCAGAAATCACACTCTCGCCTCTGATAAACGATCCATAATCCTCATTTTCACCTCTTTTGACACTGTCAAAATCCTCAAAATTCCCTGCCAGATTATCCATTTTCTCTTCTTGCCCAAATGATGTCTTAGTTTTCCTATGCTTAAGGCTTACCCTGAAGTCCATAGATTCAAGTGAACGATCATGAGATGACCATCTTTCAACTTCCCCAGCATGACTTTGCTTCCAAGAGACTTCTTGGTTGCTCATACAGTCTAACCTCCTTTTCTGGTAAGTATACTTATTACTCTTAAGCACTTCTTTAACGGCATCACGCGTCTCTGCATATTTCAAATACTCATTTTCGGCGACCACATTCATTCTCCTAGCACCATTAACCAAGTTATTAGCTTTACCCCGATTTATATTATGATATTGATAAGTTGGTCCACGCAAACCCTCGTTCTCATTTTCAGCACTTCTATTGTATAATGATTTTGAAGTTCTTTGTTCAACTGAAGAAGCTAAAATGTTGCCTTGTTCGCGATGATTTACCTCCACATTTTTTAGTTCCCTCTTGCTCAAATCTCTCATTTTAATAGGCTTTGGGATTTTGGGCCTCTCCTGAAACAAATTCACAAAAAATTGGCCGAAACTAAAGCCATTATCACCTACCTCTTTCTTTTTCCTACTTGATTTTTGACTTAAATCTCTCTCCGTATCTTGATCCTCCGCTAATATATTGCCGATACAATCTTCAGCAACACTTTTGGCATCCAAAGCATCTAAGTTAATTGATTCCAAATTTTTCAGAAAAGTTCCTAAATCATTCAAGCTAACTTGATTGCAATCAATACAATCCTTAATACCGTTCTTCAAACTTACAAACTTAGCATCAAACCCACTTAACAAATCTACCAAGTCCCTCATTTTTCCAATAGATTCCTTTGAGTTCTGATCTTTAGGCCTTTTCTTAGCTCCACTGAAGCTGATATGACCCCCATTAGAAAACCCAACTGAGAACCCAACAGCAAAAACAATAGCGCAAGCTGGAAAACCGATTATTGAAGAAACTTTTACTCTAGAAATTGCCAAAGCACAGATAAATCCCAAAAGGTATACAAAAACATAGTACTTCTTATCACCAAATCCAAGAAAACTTCGGAGCTGATCATACCCACTTGAGTGGCCAAAGTTGCCACCGAGCTGAGGATGGTCCCACCCACCGTAGTAATCCACTGAGGCAGAAGCTGCATTGGAGCAAAATGGAATCATCTTGGTGGTGAAAGAACATTTTCTTGGCGATAAATTGATAAAGTTCAGATTTTTCTGGCCAAGTGGTGAAGGATGAAAAATGAAATTTCGAGTTGAGAATTGAGGATCCAATTGGAGAACAAGTCTTCTCGCGATTAAGATATTCATTTTGGGGCAAACTGATTACATACGATTCGAGTATGAACTATGAAGAGGCTCTCGTATTACATGAGCAGATTGAAGCATCTCGTCAGCCTTTCCAGGTTTAATCCAGCCATTTGATTATTTCTGTTGATCTTTCAACCTTTTTTTTTCTTTTTTTTAATTTTGCCTTTCTTCTTTCGGATGTGGGGCTGGCAATTTGATGGATCAAAACCTGGGCACATGTCAGGGCCAAATGGATAGAAAAAAGTGGTTCCGCAAATTCCTATTTCATAAGCCTCTGTGAAACTTCGGCTCAATTCAATTCATTTTTATCTAAGGATACAAAAAAGAGGCCCATTCAATGCTGTTGTGGATTACAATCTGCAAGTGCAAAAGGGATTTCGGGCCTGGATCAACTCTTATCAACGTCCGATAAAATTTGTGGTTCAGAGAAGATTGCGTGAGGATTTTGTTGAGACTTAATTGTACCAATTGCTAGAAAAGTATGCTTTAGATTGTCAAGTTACAAATGGTTGGTTACCAAGATATGATGGTGAGTTAGTAAATATAGAGAAAAAGACAAAAAGAAACTTGCAATCAAGATTTTTGAAGAAAATATTTAGTTTGACAATGCCTAGACTAATTTCTACCTATTCTTCTTTGCATCTATTCTTTGATATCTTTGTATGTTTAATGATGTAACTTTTGTCATTAGCGCAAATTATAAAAAAAATATGATGTTTTATTTGTCTTTCATATCCGGTCAGAACATAAGTAATTCCTTTAAAATCAGATGACAGTTCTAAAAAGATGTACTTCTGCAACCCAAAAAAAAAAAAAACACCCGTGGGTTTGTTTGGATAGTGTATTATTTGAAATAATTACTGTAACACTTTTTGTGATATGATGCATGTGAGATAAAAAGGTGATTGTGAATATAAAAAAGTAGGTTGGGAAATGTGTTTGTGATGCAAGCGAAATATTATTTAAAATAATTTTGGTATCCAAACACTCCCGGTCCATAATTGGCAATTGTCAAGTAGCATCCAATATCGGCAAGGCCTCAACAACAAGAAGCATAGGTCTCGATTGGTGTAGACAACTCACCAAAAATGGAAGGGTCGGATTTTCCCACACCTCAACTTTTTTCTTGAAAGTAATGGACGTGGCTGCAAGGTCTAAAAATCATACTACTATCAATCAAATGTTGATGAATTAGAGCAGACATCTAATTTTTGGCGTTGTCAAAAAAAAAAACCCTATAATTGACCTGAAACATATAAGATTAGAAATGTCTAGTTTACCTAATCCATTGATGGGTCTAACTCTAAGGTTGTTGGCAAGCGGACTGGATTGCATTAGTTTCCGTACAATGCCATTTTGCAATAGTTTTTCGTTTTCTATTTTTCGCATTTACGACCTAAACTTCAATAGTAGAAAATACTTTCTGTATTGTCGCAATCTTGACTAATTCTAATTGTAATTCTAACACTTGTTTGGCTCACCGTGTTCCCAATTACAAGAATGTTCATTTCAATCTCTTGAGTTGATCGGGATAGTAAAATTGATGTCATATCTTCCTATTAATTCAGATTCGAACATTTCTTGAAACATCTATCCGTCACACAAAATTTGTCTAATGCGTTTTATCTCTCCGTGTGTGATCGGCAGGTTATTGCACAAGGTGAGATTTATCGAGTA
The DNA here is from genome assembly GCF_036785885.1 of Coffea arabica. Taxonomy (NCBI): domain Eukaryota; kingdom Viridiplantae; phylum Streptophyta; class Magnoliopsida; order Gentianales; family Rubiaceae; genus Coffea; species Coffea arabica. The sequence goes on from NC_092312.1 coordinate 11,629,882, forward strand.
CGTAAGTCGGTCAACGGGGGTGAGTTGCTAAGAATAAATGCATGACACTGGTATGAGCATGACCGGCCATCAAAAAGGGGGAAACAATAATATAAGGATTTTTCAGGGCCACTTTACATTTATATTCTGCAATTTGTCGGCAAAGCTGAGGCCTTGATTCATGAGCACCTTTTGGGTACTGCTGGGAATAAGGACTTGATAATAAATTAGTAAGTGTTATTAACCAGGCCTCATGATTTTACTTGTCAAGATTCAAAAAAGGGTTAATTACAAAATTACAGTACAACTGTAATCGAAGGTGGTGTTTGGATTGCAATTCTCTATCAAAAAAATCTTTGCATTTTCGGGAGTATATTTCTCAATAACCTTTTTATCTCACATAGGAATACACATTTTCTCACCAATTCCAGTACTTTTTCTAAATATAAAAATCATATAAAATAGCAATCTATTATTACTGAAGTTCATTCTTATACGGGAGAAATACTCAACCAACTTACCCACGTCCCACAGCGGCTCTTGTATAAAAAACTACTCAAGAGAGCTACACCAAGTTTTTTGATTATCCTGACTTTGCATGAGACATCCACAAATGACGCACATCATACTCTAATGGATTACGTGAAGACTTAATTTTGTATTTCTAAGCTAAGCGCCCTTTGGAGTTTGGCCTCTTCTGAGTTTTAGAGCTCAGAACCTCAAACAAGAGAGCCTTCTCCTTCAAGAGCATCAGTATGGTTTTGGTAAACGGATATGATTGATAATTCAAGAGACAATAATAATGTCAAAGTCGGAGTGATTTGCATTTAAACCTGTCAACGGATCGGGTACGGGTCAAAATTAAACATTCTGGATTCAGATCCATTTTAGTATACATGCTTTGGATTTGGCTCATATATCCAATGAGTCTTACACTTGATTTTCCCAAATTCGAGCTCGAAAAGTCCGGATGTGGGCCGAGTCGAATTTTATAATAAATAAATAAATATATTTTTTTATAATTATTAGTTTATTGTATAACAAGTATTATTATATTAGTCAGTATATATATTATTATAATAATGAATATTATTGTATTATTGTTTGTATAATAGTCAGTAGATATTATTATTATTATAAGTATTATTATATTAATAATTATATATTTTTTATAATTATTATTTTATTTAAACGAGTCCGTGTCCAATATGAATCGGAATGCAATATTCCATATTTGACCTGCTTTTTAATTAGGAAGGATGGATCCGAATTGGGGTCCGGATAAACGGAATATTTTTATTTGTACCTAAGAAATAAAATAATTAGCGGATCCGGGTTGGGTCACTATCTAGACACGGACCTTCGAGACGCCTATCGGCAATGCATTAGAAAACTGCCCGGTTGAATTGGCGTCGTTATCCTATTCCTAAATCGGGAAGTGGACGGATCAAAGTTTGTACTGGTGGGAAGTAGATGAGAGATATTATTATTATTGGAAATTCTCTGTCAACTGAGCTGGACATCACCATTCACCACCAATGCATAATGCATCTCCCGTGACACAGCTTCAATTCTTGCCAAGCCTTCTTCTGGTTAGTGACCTGTCCGGCCTCTCTCCCCCTTTCTCTCGCGGATCTAATTCTCGCTTCATTCCTTCCTTCATCTGACCCACCAAGCTCTCTCTTTTTTTTCCCTTCTTTATTCCTAGTCTCCCCCATAAATCAATGCATTCACAAATTTCTCGCTCCTTCCTTTTTATTTTACCCCCTCTCTACCATAAAACCTCCTCCAATTTTTTCCATGGACACCTATTTGTCTGGGGGTAAACCACTATAAGCAACCTTTTAGTGCACTTCTCACTTGGTATGGGACATGAAAAGTTATCAATGCAGCTGTGACTAAACAGTATGACATAACATCTCGATTGTAATCCATTGTTAATTACTTCTATAATCTCGTAAATTATTACGTGTAAACTGTACGTGAACGCTGAGTGAATATTACAACTTGTTCAAATAGTATTATATTGTTCGGAAATAACTGTATTGTGTTAACAACTGCCGTTCTCGCCCTATGCGCCTTTTAGCTAGTTTCGAAAACCCTCAAGAATTTTCTCTAGATTTTTTTTTATTTTATTTTAAAGCATTAGATACTACTTACTATAAGATTATTCAAAGTAATACTCCTTCCGTCTCACCTTGATGGTCATGTTTCTTTTTTTACACAGTTTAAGAAAAAGTAGTTAATTTTATTAGAAAAATAAATTTAGATTAAAATATAACTACATTCTTCAATTGAAAAGTAGATTACAATTTGAGATAGACAGAACTAACTATCAAAGTGGTATTAGTGACTTTTCAGCATTTGCCATTGTACCAGACCCTCAGTCATGTGTATCTACCAAAACATTGCTGTATAGCTGTCCATCAAGCCAATTTTTTTGTGTTAACACAACGACTGCAGCAGTATCCGCTGACAATAATTCGCTTACATTGATTGTAATTGTAATGAATGGTGATATTGACGTTCCACCTTTCAATTCATGCACTGTTTTCTCACTGTGAAGAATTTTATATACTTTTTCAGTTAAGATAAGCACTGCCTTAAATAAATAAAAAAAAAGGAGTTAATTAGACTCAGAAAACTAGTACTGTCACTCTATTTTTTTTTTGACTTGAAATTGCAGAATTATGAGTAAGTATACATGTTAATCTTATCTAGATCTATCATTGGGCCCCCTAATAGCATTAATTTGACTTTCCATTCGAGCTGAATCGGGAAGAAAACAAATTGTAGCAGGATGAAGTTCTTGCATTGAGGAGTTGGCTGGTTTTAATCATTCGCGTATTTGACAAAGGTGAAAGTGCCACGACGTACGTGAGTCAGGCTTGCCTTTGTGGACTAAAACTAAAATATTACTACTTACAATGGTAAACCTAACAGATGAGAAAATGTTAGTACGTAAATGAATCTACCATACAACTTTTTTGTTTTCTTTTCTTTTCTTTCTTTCCTTTTTTTTTTTAAAAAAAAAAGTTTAAGAGAAACTTTAAAACGTTAATGAACTAAGAATTGGTCTTAAAAAAGTTTTAAACTTGCAGGAACTAGATTTGATTTTAAGATTCTCAAATTATATGTTCCAGATATCAAAGTTATTATCAACTAATTAAAGTTTGTCGCTTGATCCCATAATTACACTTTTCTACACATCACGAAGATTTTCTTGAATGAATACAGTAATAGAGCAAGCACAGCCTTGAGTTATAATAAATGCTCAGCTGCACCGCACCGGAGACAGAGTCCGTCTGCCTTGTGTTGCGGTGGCAGCAAGAACATTGTAGCAGAAATGTACATAGCAGAGAGCCAAGTTGCAGAAATTGTTCATTTTTTGGAGGACCATTGGTGTTCTTTAGCATAGAAAAGTACGGCCATTGGAGATACTTCTTCAAAATGCGGTAGAAAAAGAACCCACTCCTCGAGATACTTCTTCAAAACATTATCGACTTAGCAGCCATTGGAGGCCCGCCGGCCCCCATTGGATGGAGATTTCTACCAAAAAACAAGAGTGCCGGACAGAAGATATTGACTTGTGTAGCAGTGTGGTAATGAGTTCTACCTTACTTTTATTAGTTTCGTGCAACTGACAGTAACAGTTCTCTAACTCCGGTACTGAAGTTCTTAAAAAAAATGATTAGTTGGTCATATCCGACCGTGATATAGGTAAAATTTGATACCTTGCATCCTTGTTTGAAAAGCCCTTTTTTTTTCCCAAAAAAATTTCTACATTTTTTTCATGAAAACATCATTTTCCAATCACCATTTTACCTTATATATATCGAATCGTTACAGTACATCTTTCTATAAAAATTTCAAAAAATAGCAATCCAAACTGGATTTGGATTGCAGTTGGCTTTGTGATTTTTCGACCATTTATTCATTTTCATTTTTTTCATGTAAATATGCTTTACGATTCCTGCATGCTTCCTTCCTTAGCATGAAAAAGATGTCAAGGACTAAACTTTTGATTAAAAGATCATTTGCATAGATTATGGACTAATATTGTAACCAAAGAGCATGGAACATTTTCTCAAATTATTCTAAGTAATTAATCTCAAGTTATGTAATAATCAAGTAAAAGCAATTAAGTCTTGGGGTAATTAGATTTAAAAAGGAGGGCAAGAAGTAGAGGAAAAAGGGGTGAAGGGTAATGGGCAAGACTGCGTGGAGGGAAAGCTAGCAACCGAAAGCAGTGCATGTCGTGGCAGACAAAAACAAAAAGATAGCACACAATCTCAGACTTAGAGAAATCCTCAAAGACAGAGAAAGTGGATAAGAGCAGCAGTAGTATTAGCAGTGTCACCAGCAAATGCACCAAGTTGATTGATCACTCACGGACGAGGGGTAGGAACGATTGCTTCCTGCAAAAATTAAAAAAAAAAAAAAAAGGTAAATTTTAAATTATATTTTGTACATCATTTTTTACATCATACATGTGGTTCAAAAAATTTTATGTAATAATTATATGTTGTTAAAAGTAAATTACATTATTGCATGCGTACAAAATTACATGCTATGCATTTTGCTTAAAATCGATCCGAACTATTTTCCTGATAACCGTTCGCCCCGGTCTCTGATCACTCACTCCTCTGTCCATTTCTCCACTTGAGTGAAAAAGGGTTAATGACACTTAACCCCGTAAAATATGTAAGAATTTTCAATTGAATCTTAATCTTTTGTCCTAGTTCAAAACAATTTTTTTTTTTTTTGTAAAAAAAAAAGGACCTTCAAATGGTACAAACAATAATTCAAAAGATGACGACATCTTTCTTTAAGAGTATGGGCCCATAAAACCATTTTATCCTTTTCCATAATAGCACAATAATAAATTTAAAAGTTGACATCTTTTTTAACATCAAATTGTTTTGCTCACGCTCTATATGGAGAGATATTATCGTACTATCAGATTAGGTTAGAGTTTCGTTGGTGAAAATAAATGCTATATTTATAGACATTCTAAACTCTGCAAGTGATTAAATCCTACTTTAAAACAAGATCTTGTTCTAAAAAATTTTAATAGCATTAATACGTTTCACAATTGAGTTTGTAACCATTTTTTTCCCTTTAACCACAATTACTTTGAATTATATTGGGTTTTTTTGATAAATAGTAATTAATCTGCTCTAAAAAGTAAAAATCTTTCAATTAATAAATTGACCATATCAACATTTGTAATATTTCGCTTGTATCATAAATATATTTTCCAATCCATCTTTTTATAATTCTAACCACCTTTTTTCTCACATACATCATATCATATCGTAAAAAGTGCTATTTACTCTTTTTCCTTTTTCTTGAAGAGCTGATTCATTTTTCCTTCGTTTGCAAAAAAGGGATGGCGTATCCTGATTGGATTTTGGGTCTGAACTTTTCAAAAAGAATGAAACATGGATGGTTCAAACAAGTCCTAAAACTTTTGAAAAGTTCTACTCATCATGTTTTGATTAGAATAATCAAAATTGACCATCGTAATTTTAACAAATGTCAGGCCCATCATATCAAATTGAGTAAAATTCTCGGTTATTAATTATTGCGTCTCATAGATTATAGAATTAATGGACCACCACATGAATTTTGTTAGTGAACACACGTAGCTAAATGCCCTTGTTTGGATTGCTTGTTTTTGTCGGAAAATATTGTCGTTTTCCGTGATCACATTTTTCTATCACATTTTTTCCTCATATATATCAAATCGCTACAGTCATTTTTTACGAAAAATGCAATCCAAACACAATACATTAAACCCTCATTTTGCGATCGTACAAAAAGTGAATTCAACTCATTTTTTTACAACTTCAAATGATGACGAGATCACATGTGAATGCATCCCAATATTCTACAATGATATTAATACAAAAATTGAAAACCACCAATGCAATTTCTTATCATTAGATTCATTAACTATTAATAAACCACTTTCCTTAAAAAAAAAAAATCCTAATGTTAATTACATTCTCGACATTTCCTATCATGCGTAGGTAGATACATTAATCTTTCACAATGTGCACTAAAAGTATGAATGCAATCCTTTGACGTAAATTCGTCTAATTTCTAAAATGATAAAATTTGACATCGCATTATACGAACCTTTTTTTTTTCTTCCCAAAATCTCAAGATTATGCAAAAAAAAAAAAAAAATTGCAATCTCCCAATACAACTTTTATGAACACTATGCAATTCAAAAGTTGACAGAAGTGGACTTTGTAATAAAAGAAAAAATAGCGAGAGGTGGATTAAATTACGCCAAACCTAGGCCTTGTTTGGATTGCTTGTTTCCGTCGGAAAATATTGTCGTTTTCCGTGATCACATTTCTCTATCACCTTTTTTCCTCACATATATCAAATCGCTACAGTAATTTTTCCATGAAAAATGACGGAAAATACAATCCAAACACAACCTAACCTTTTTATTTTTATTCTCTATTTGAGGATAGAATATACTAACATAAGTAGCACAGTAAGTAATTGCATCATTGCATAGTACACCGACGACGAGAGAGATGAGTTGGGTGTTACGGGGAAAACTGAATTTAAAAAAAAAAAGAAGCACACTTTAGATTTTGGTTGGATTGTCATTTTTTAAAAAAATTTTTACATTTTTTTTCCAGCATATTTTTAACCTTTTTTTTATTACATATACATCAAATTAGTACCGCGTGTATTTTTTGTATAAGTTTCAAAAAATAACCATCTAAAAGGGGACTAATAAGTACTTTGTTAGCATTCATTATTTTGATATTTTATTAATTAAAGCTATACGGGGGCAGCGTCATCGGCCCGATCCACGTGTCCTTCGGAAAACGACTCATGGCTTTTTTTTAATTTGTTTTTCTCTATCTTTATCTCCCTCTCTATCTCACCAGTTTTTCCTCCCATTTTCGCTGTCTGCATTTGGATTGAATATTGAAGAAGAGAGGAAGGGAAGAGAAGAGAGGAACAGTATAGAACTCTTCATCGAAATACCCCACCCCACAGCTTAAAAAAAATATATTCATCAAATCTTTCTTTCTAGACAGAGAAAATCAGCGCAGTAACTGAAGAACCTTCTAGCTCACGAGGTTTTGAATTTTTGATCCATGGGGATGAGGAATCTCAGTTTCTAGAAAGGAAAAAGAAAAGCAATTAAAGGGAAAGAGCTACACAAAAAATCCCATTTGATTTTTGGAGAAAGATGTACATAGGAGGGGGAGGAGGAGTTGGGGGAGCCGGAGGAGGGACAATGCGGAAGTCATTTAAGGATTCTCTCAAAGTTCTTGAAGCTGATATTCAGCATGCCAATACTCTGTAAGTCTAATCTTTCCTTTATGTGGCTTACCTTTTTTTTTTCCTCCTCTTGTCGTCTAATTTTCTTTTAAACTGTTGATAATGTTTTAATTTTTGTAGTAATTTTTCGATCACAGATGAGTGGTACTTAACATTTTTTTTAACATTTGCCATTTTTACTTTCAGGTCAAAGTTTTGATTTTTGTGGATAACTCTTAAAGGGTTTTTGTGTTTCTGGTTTTGGTTTTATATTTGTTCGAAAATTCTGTCTTAGCTGAAAATTTTTTCCGGACTTCACATTTCTGTTTTGTATAAAAGGCTTCCACTTTTTAATCTGGTGAAATTGGAGATAAAAATAACTAGTCAAGTTCTTTAAAATGAAGTTTGAATTCTGATGGAAATTTTTTCTTAATATCTTACTTGAAAAAAGTTTTGATTATATTTTTATTGGGGTTTTCATAGTGTAAAATCCATGTAGTTGCAGTTCCTTCTTCTTCTTGTTCATCCTTTTTTTTTCCCCTGTAGGATGTTAAGGGAATGTGCATTTGATGGTTAGATAAATGTGGGGTTCAATTTTCCTTTGAAGTTTACTTTAAGAATTGCTTCAAAGTGCGATAAAGGTATCGTTTTTCAAGTTAATCAGATGCTTAGCTTCTGGTAAACCTTTTCAAAATGCTCATCAATAGTGACTTTGGTAGATTCAGTTCCCAATGAGATATCCTTCCATTTTACCCCGGTGCTTTTTCCTCTCTCTCTTTTTCGCGTTTGGTGAATGTTGATTTTTTGGTGGCAGATAAGCACGTCATTGTTGAGCACTGTTCCCTGCTGGGGCCTTTGGTTAGTGGGACGGTTGCCTTACCTAAAATACGTGGGGCTGATAAAACTGCGAAGGAATTACAACACAATTATAATATTCTATATATCTGTTAGAGTTTTGCGTAAATCCTGATGACAACTTTTGAGGAAATTTACAGGAAGGATAGCTGATTCACAAAAAGTGATGGAAAAAAGAGGAAATGGTACAAAATGAGCAACTAAATTAAGGCACACTAAAGTAAAAGAGGCTATTTACCATTTCTACATGAAAATCAGAAAGAAACTCTTGATAGAAGCATAACCACATTGATTCAAGCGCATTTGTCTGGACAAAATAAATTTCCGCTAAATTATGTATAATCCAATTAGATTTTGTCAATTGATCAATTGGTTTGTAATTAGCAGTGCTGCTGTTATTGTTGATTTTGATTTAGAATCTGAAAGTTGCAATATGGTCATTGCAGGGCTTCGGATTTTCCACGGGAGTATGATGGTGCTTGCCTGCAGATGAGAATGTCCTACAGTCCAGCAGCACACCTGTTCCTTTTCCTGGTTCAGTGGACTGACTGTCACCTAGCTGGTGCTCTTGGCCTGTTAAGAATCTTGATTTATAAGGTAACATATTCAATTTGAGTCATGCAAGGTCTTCCATAAGCTTAGTTTATCAGCTTGTCTCGTGCTCTAGGTTTACGTCGATGGCACCACAACAATGTCCACTCATGAAAGGAAAGCAAGCATTAGAGAATTCTATGGTAACTTTGTGCAATTATGTTCTCTTCTGCTTCATAAACCTTTTTTTAATGAGGTGAATTCTTGGGGTGTAAGGAGTTTAATTATGTAATATGAGGTTTACACCTATGATTTGAAATCTTTTGCAGCTATTATCTATCCCTCATTAATGCAACTCCAGAGGGGGGTAACCGATTCAGAAGACAAAAAGCAAAAAGCAGTGTGCTTGGAAAGATATAAAAGAAGAGATGAAGAGGAACACCGGCAAATTTCGGAGCTAGAAGTTGAAAGGGAGGAAGAATGTGGTATTTGCATGGAGATGAACAGCAAAATAGTCTTGCCCAACTGCAACCATGCCATGTGCATGAAATGCTACCGTGAATGGTACTCTTCTTTTTTCCTTCTTTTGCTACTTCTCTTTAGATCTCTGTAATTACTTTGTCCTCCTCTGTGCATCATTCAGGATCAATGACAGTCACTTATCAACTATGTTGTCTTTACTGCATTCCATGTTGGAATATATGCTTGGTTTATTTAATTCTGAGTCAGAGGCATATCCACAATGTAAATAGTTTTGGTGGGATATGGCTACGTAGTTACATCTGGACAATGTAAGTGGGGCAGTTTCATTTTCAAAAGACAGTTTAGAATGAAATAGCCAAAAATTCATGACCGAAGATAAACTATTTCTTATTATTAGTGTGTAGAAACTCTAGCATAATTTTAACTATCAATGTAAACTTATAAGTATCTGCCGTTCTGAAAAGTATGTTATACTGGCATGTGCAGCTGTATATTTGTAAGATTATATACTTTTACAGATCCTACAGTACAAAAGCTTTGTTTTGTATAGGTTTATACATATGTGAGATTAAATAAAGAAATCTTGCTAAATCTAGTGTTAGATTGCAAGTTTATAATCTTAGATGTTCACACACATTAATGGAGAAGAAGCTCAGATGAATGACAGGTCGAATTGGATAGTCACTGTGCTGTTGAAGTCTATGGTCCAGCTTATGGGCAATGGGCAGTAAGCAGGGTAATGAGCAAAATGCTAGTTCTTAATAAGTGGTCATTTTAAGTATATTGGTTTTTTTTTTTTTTAAATTTGCTTTTGCTATTATGTAACTTGCATCTAGAACTTGACATTTATCGTACTCTAGAATATTGAGCAAATGCTAGTACTTAATAAGTGGTCATTTTAAGTATATTTCTTTTTTTTTTTTTTTTGAAATTTGCTTTTGCTATTATGTAACTCGCATCTAGAACTTGACATTTATCGTACTCTAGAACTTGAACTGAAGGTGTTGAGTAATTACTTTTTCATCAATGCTTTGCAATTGGAAAAAAGGGGGGTTCAAGTGGAGTTGGAGATGGGGAAAATTGTGACATAGCTTCAATTATGGAAACAGGCTCACCAAATAATGCTTGTTGTGCTTTTTATTACAAGCTTTATATTACAATGAACTTGTTAAAAGTTTTTCCTCTGCTGTAAAACAACTACAGAGCTCTACTAGCTACAATTTTATACGTGATAGTATGTAGGTATTTCTATTCAGAGAACCTAGATGTCGCAATTGGGATTCCACCGATGAAGTATGTGCCAAAAGAAAATGCTAGTACATAATTGTCTTCATGCGCCAGTCAATGTGCTATACCAGAAGAGTGGGGCAATTACTTGCTTCTTAACTTTTTGGATTCATACTTTACTTCTAATCAAGTTTTATTCTGCTTGATTGGATATGTTACTCTTTAATCCCGTGCACTAGTGGATATTAAACATGCGGATGTTTACTAGTGTGTAATGTCAGGAGCAAGTTGAAGGTACTTCTTCATTCGAACCTTTTGAGATATTTGGAGTGATATATTTCCTATATTGTTTAGTATAAAGGAACAAACTGGTCGAGGAAAATAACCCAGTGCAAGGTTTACAACTACCTGGACTATCTCTTCCTTATCCTAGAAAAGTCTTTATCTGCGCCTTCTCTGCTTCTAGCAATAGTTTCCAAATGTATGTGGTTGTCTTGAAAGGTGATAGCCACCCAGATTAGATTATATATGAATGTGGAAATGATTTAATGGTTGTGAGGGGGGAAAGTGATTGGCTATTCAGGGGCTTACTCCTACTGCTGTCATTGTCAGCATGTTCTTTTATTGGCTTACAGACTACTGTATGATTCCCATCTGGTCTGCAAGGTGGTTTCAAAAACAGTTGGTCCCTCTTGCAATAGTTTCTGAGTGGATGATTTTAAACTCTTTCTCCTAATTATGCGAGTCACGTTTCTTCTCTCATTCATTCCAGCAAGAAGTGAACAATCATTAATCACTATATTTGAAAACACAACTTGCTTTACCTTTTATTGCATGTGTTTATTTTATTTACTGGTGTCCAAGTACTAAACATTATATTTGAAAACACAACTTGCTTTACCTTTTATTGAATGTGTTCATTTCATTTACCTAGGTGTCCAAGTATAAGGTGGTTTTGTGTATTTGCATAAAAATCAGAGGTGGAGCGTAGCGAGAATGCTTTCATGTGCTCGGTCAAAGTTGTTGGTGCTTAATATCACAATTATGTTCTGATAGTTTCCAATTGTGGGGTGGTAAATCATTTTTACTAGAAAGATTTTATTTTTAATGAAAAGAACACTTAACAGATATATTGGTCATTGGTCACCCCACTAAGTAAATGCTTTAACATGCTTTTGCTTCCTAATAGCTTTTTCTATCCTCTTTTCCTTTACCTCCTGATACCAAGAAAAGTTTTGTATCCAGATGAAGAGCGCTTTCAGCAAATTTGGTCTTGTTCCTTCCATAATGCAATATTGGAGCAACCAACTAGAACAAGGCTTTAGGGTTACTTATTCATTCACTTTTCACTTTAATATAATAGCATTAGAATATGACATATCGTGATAAGTGTGGTCCTTCACTGTTTAACTGATTAATAATGATTATGGTTTTTTTTAGTAGTAGGGTACAGACATGATTATATATGTGTTACAGAGATCCAAGTCCTATCAATAGCCAAGTACAAAGTTTCTTCCTGAAGCTAAAAATGTCTGCAGTAGAAAATATAAGTTTTATGGTTTGCTTTATCATAAGTTCCAGATCTTAAGCATGACAGTCATTTACACTGGGTTTTGAAATCACTGCTCTGGAAGTTTTTTCTTAGCTTTCAGCTTCATAGGTGGGCAGCACTAACCATTGGGAGCAAGTGTTTTACAGACCAAGGATCTAGATACCCTTCACAGGTTGTCAGGGACAGGTTTATGGGAAAATGAAATTGAAGTTCCTTTAGCAGAATTTTCTTTCCCCTCCCCCCACCTACCCACAAAAAAATTGATAAAAAAAATTAGGAGAGTATAATCAAGAATAAAGTTCTCCATGATTTATATATAGTGGATTTCCCTATCTATTTTGTGTAATCGTTTGTTGCTGACATCTCTCCAGGACATTGCCATACTATAATTTGATCTTGTACGTATATTTCTCTTTATTCCTGAAACCTTTTTTGAGCAAAAAGGTTATCGCAGGCGTTTAAGGTCACAATCGTGCCCCTTCTGCCGTGATAGCCTGAAGAGGGTCAACTCAGGTGATCTCTGGGTGCTTATGGACAGCAAGGATGTCGTGGACATGGCTACCATAACAAGGGAGAATCTGAGAAGGCTCTTTATGTATATAGATAAGTTGCCTCTTGTTGTTCCGGATAACCTTTTTGACACTTACGATAATCATTTAAGGTAGGCAAAAGGGTTTTGTCTGAGCGGTCTCCTGAAGTGCTGCTGTGTCTCTGGGTGTTCTAAACCCTATAATAACTTCTTCAACTAGATTAGAAATGCACTGGTTTCCTTCCACCTTTAAGTTGACAAACCCCGCCTGTATTAGTAGGCTGTGGGTGAATTTAAGTTAGAATAGCTAGAAGAGGCTTATAAATTGTATGTAGCAAAATCGTATATATGTACAGCTCAAAGACTCGGTTAAACAGTCCTTTATATCATTGGATATTCTTCCCTGCATTACCTTTGATGGACTTCTTAAGATCTGGGTATGCCAATAACACAAATGAATGCTTTTCTTGTTTGATTGTCTTGAATATGTGGCAGTTCCTCAGACTGCTTCAATGTCTTTGTAACACACGCACACGCACACGCACGGGGATGTTTCAATATTAGTTAAATGACGTGGATTGCAGATGAAATCTTGTGGTTTGGTGAAATGAGCTAATAAGGTCATATCCATTTTTAGAGATGGATAATGTTGTCGAAGCAGTTGTTAACAGTAGCATGTTAACTAGAAAAGGAGATTGGACCATATGACCAAACAAGACGTCGACAAGTTATGGCAGGAAGTTAAAAAATGGCCATTTCCTGGTCATTTATTCAACTCTATGGACATCAGGCAATTTTCAAACATGGCGAGCGGCTGCATAATTCAGGCAAAAGCACGAGAGAAATACTCTGCATGGGATTTCTTAGGACGACAGAATTGAAAAAGGGGACAAAGGAGCTCATGGACCTTTTATTAGACAGACGCTAAACGCTTCTCGACTGCAATGGAGCGAAGTTCGTTAAGACGGACAGGAATTGCAAAAGCTAAACATTTAACATGCAATTGGCTTGGCCAACGCAAACTGGGAATTCAATTGATTATTGTTCTGTTTCAAAATTGGGTGATTCGCCAGCTGTTTTTGCATTCAAACAAAAGAGCAAAGCAAATATAACTATCACATCTTCATGTAATTTGAGTCTAAAGCTGCTAACATATCCATCAAGTTTTGTTGTACCATTGAGTGTCAACTTCAGCTGCATGCTGTGGCTTGCCAAATCTCAAATTACAAAATTTAGCTGCTCAAGGGATGCTCACCCTGAATCTCATTCATTTCCAGGGAAGTTTTGAATCATGAAATTACAAATCCTGGTCCCCTGTCCAGAAAAGAAAAACTTGTCACGTCTAACAATCTCAATCTGCTGAAAAATTTGCTGTTGCATCTTGGATTTAAGGAGAAAAAATGAGAGCGACGAAAGAGAGGGGTGGAGGGGGGAAGTCTATAAACATTGAAGTAATTCCAGAACCTGATTTTTATGTGCTGAAGCTATGAGATCAAATAAAACCTGGTGCTGCACAGGCTTTAGTTGCCGTTGTCGAAGCACCCAGTATCGCAGACCCTGAGCATGACTAAGCACTCTCTACTACTGCTAGTGCTATGCATCAGGGAATATTGAACACCAAGAATTCCAAATCAGCTTCTGAACAGCAGAAAACCATCTGCAAACTCAAAAGAGTAAACCAAATCATTATTAACCTGCTGCTGTTACGACAAGGACCAGCAGGTGTTCCTATTCCACCATGCTCAGTCACTACTCTGCAACATATATCTTGTTGCATCTCTCCTTTCATCCATCCATGGCTCATGTAAGTGCAATATCAACTAAATAGGTAAGACACAAAAATCCAAATTTCTGTCCATCGACTCTACTTCCCAGAAAACACCAGTAATATGTAATATATACAATGTAAAACAATCATGAATCAGAATGAGGACAAACCCATTTTATTCTTCTTCCTAATTGATACAAGAAGCAGTGAGTTTGAAGAGAGTCCTGAACCTTAAAGCAGCATACCAGGACTAAGTAGCGAAGAACATGCGTTTATAGTTCCATCAACTTGCTTTATGAAAGAAATGATTAGGCAACCAAAAGGAAAAGACTATAGAGCATACATACCTATGAGTCAATCGTAATATCATATTCTGTTACATTTGATCTCCATAAAAAATCTTCCTCACACCAAATAGAAGAAAAATAAAAGCGCCTTCAAGGAATGTCATAGTAGCCATGTTTTGCTTCATATGAAAGAGGAGAGTTCTCGAATGACACTGCAAAGTTAATCAAAAGACATGTAAATTCCATGGAATTAAAATGAATCATATCCTAATTTTGCATATCATAAAATAAATAATCAAAGGATTGGACGGCTAGGCGACTCCATCTCTTCAGTTCAAGAAGGATGTAAATGTTCACTTGTAGGATGTGCAACCCCTTCACACAGCTGCTTTCTTTGAATCAGGATAGGCAACATCTTCCAACTGAAAATAGTGGGGAGCTATTTCCACCAGCCACTCTGGCTTTAATTCAGTCACCTGTCTCATGTACTCCTTGCTTGTCAAGACCAACTCATGGTAGATTACCCAGCTAGGAGGCGCTTGCAGTAAACCTGAACTAGGGTGGATATATACAGTTTGGGGCAGTTTTACAGTTCTATATAGTCCATTCTTTTGCATGACTGCTGAATTAGGAAAAAACCCAGAAGTTATGGCCTTCTTAATAGCTTCTAAGTCGTTGAGATTTGATGTCAAGGCAATTTCAACTCTTTCCAACAACCTCTTCAACTGATCTCTTATATCTCTTGCACGCCTCATGCTTCTGACTTGTATGAAATTCTCATGACACCATTGTGTTGAATAGTCTGTTTCCTTCCAAGAGTTGTAGACATTAAGTAATGCAATATGGTCCCCGGAATTCCCTACATGGAAATACATCCTTGCATTATCAGCGAGAACTTTTTTGTTGTTTGGACGATAAAAGATTGAATTTCCTACAGAGAGCATTGCTGCAATAGATATGATTTCCTCGCTGCATTTATACTTTTCAGAAGCTACGATCATCTTGGAAAGCATTGGATCAAGAGGGAACTCTGCCATTCTTCTACCAACCTTTGTCAGCTCACCATGCTTATTTAGCGCACCTAGTGCATAAAGAAGTTCCAGGGCTTTCAATAAAGCTTCTGTTGATGGTGGATCCATAAAGTCGAAGTTCAACAAGTTTTGAATGCCGAGGCTCTTGAGAGTAAGCACAACATTTGATAGGTTGCTCCTTTTTATCTCCGGGACGGTATTATCTTCCAAGTCGTTGTAGTAACTGTGTGCAGTGTACAGTCTAAAGCACTTTCCTGGACCCGTTCGTCCAGATCGACCAGCCCGTTGATCTGCAGATGCTTTTGAGATAGCAGCAGCCAATAATGACTCCACCCCAGTTCGGGGATTGTAAGACTTCATTTTGCAAAATCCTGGATCGATAACATACTTTATCCCATCAATCGTCAATGAAGTCTCAGCAATATTTGTCGCCAGGACACACTTGCGTGCCCCTTGAGGAGTGGGCTTGAATATTTTTGCCTGCAACTCTGTTCGTAGGTTTGCGTAAATTGGACATATGATCAGCTCTGCAATTTTTGCTCCAAAACCTTGTAGCCTATGCTTCAGGATCTCCTCGACAGTTTCAATTTCTTCCTGCCCAGTTAAGAAAATCAATATATCACCATCCCCAGGAGGTTGTGTCAGATGGATTTGTAAGGCAGTGACAACTGCAGCATCCAAGTAATCCGCCTCTGGTGCTTTGGTGAAATGGATGTCAACAGGATACCTCCTTCCAGGTATTTTGAAAATTGGAGCAAAATCAAAGTAATCACTGAACTTCTCAGCATCTAGTGTGGCACTTGAGATGAGCAACTTAAGATCAGGTCGAAAACGAGCAATGTCCTTAACCAAGCCAAATAGTATATCAGTCGATAATGTTCTCTCATGAGCCTCATCCACCATCAAGACGCTGTAGCTTGCAAGAGCAGGTTCACCAAGCAACTCCCTCAATAACATGCCATCGGTCATGTACTTCAGAACGGTCTTCTTGGAAGTACAGTCCTCAAAACGAATGGCATAACCAACCTCATGCCCGACTTTGACTCCCATTTCCTGAGAAACTCGAGCAGCAACACTCATGGCTGCAACTCGGCGTGGCTGGGTACACCCAACCTTTCCAACTTTTGTGAAACCTGCCTCGTGGAGATATTGAGGAATCTGGGTTGTCTTTCCAGAACCCGTCTCCCCGACGATAACAAGAACCTGATGATCATTTACAGCCTGAAGCAATTCTTCTCTATACTGATAAATAGGTAGAGCTTTTCGCTCCTCCTGAAGCACATCAAATGCTGATCTGCCCCCAGATTTTTCAGTTGGCTCAATAACCGATTCTTGTTCATCATTCATGCTATCCATAACTTCTGCCTTTATGAATTCAATCTGGTTATCAAATACAAACTCATATTCATCACCTCTTGGTTTTCTATCTCTTGACCCAAACTTGAGAATTGCCTTCCCCCTTTGATTTTGTTCCCATGCTTCTTGCTCAGCAAAGGGCTTCCCCGTATTTTCAGCATTAGGATCCCTGTGGCACTTGGAAGCGGCAGAAAATCTCTTGTCCTGATTTATACTCCCTTCCTGATCGTAGGATTCTGGCATCCTGTACTCTTTTACACTATCTGCCTCTTCAGAACTCTTCTTAACAAGCCCATACAATTCTTTCTGATATCTAAGATCGCAATGCTCTGCTTCTGTGAGTTTTAAGCCCTCAAATAAATACTGCTCATCTTGAATATCATCTCCAAGTTCCTCTACTTTATCTTGCTCCCTTTTCTTCAAATACTTTTGCCTCGAAACTTCCCTTAGCATCATAATGTGATCCATCTTAACAGCATTAGACCCCTGAACTGCCCCATTTCCCTCCTTCCTTGTTGACTTGTGCACTGCAGCCAACTCTCTAGTCCGTGCTGCATCCCTTTCTTTATAATTCTTCTCCAACTCCCTCTCCCTTCGATCACGAATTCTTTCTTCCTCTTCCATGTCAGAGTCATCACTTCTATCCTTGCAAATCTGACTTCTAACTAACCTTTCATCTTGAGAATCAGAATCAGCATCCTCTTTGATTTCTGTCCTCTTTCTGAATCTTTTTCTTGAGGTACCCTCTTTCCCCATCTCCATATCCATAGGCACCGAATTTATACCAACTCCTCCTCTATCAATCTGGTTCTGGTACTCATCATTAACTCCCAAAAGGGCACAATTGTTGTGTTTCCTAGTTGACAATGCTGCCACACTTTCTTGCTTTTGATACAAATTCAGCTCAGACGACTCCATAACCCCCAGTCTATCAAAAATTTGTTGAGCAAAAGACAATGTTTTGTTGTTCTTTGAAGGAAATCCCTCCCGTACAAGGAAATTCACAAGCTCCGGTGCAGACAAAGCTCTCTTAGATAGACTAATCACATATCGGACCACACAAGGATTTGAATATCCTTAAAATTGATATCAACTTATCTGACACCCAGCTCCTCAAATCACTCCCCACTAATCTATGCAATCTTGAAGATATGAATGTATTTGGACAAAATTACACAAAAGAAACAAATAATCTGACTGGTGACAGGGAAAACAGAAAAAGTAACAGAGAAAGATCCAAAGACAAAAAGAATCGAACTGAAATTGATATCAACTTATCTGACACCCACCTCCTCAAACCACTCCCCACTAATCTATGCAATCTTGAAGATATGAATGTATTTGGACAAAATTACACAAAAGAAACAAATAATCTGACTGAGGACAGGGAAAATAGAAAAAGTAACAGAGAAAGATCCAAAGACAAAAAGAATCGAACTGAAATTGATATCAAATTATCTGACACCCAGCTCCTCAAATCACTCCCCACTAATCTATGCAATCTTGAAGATATGAATGTATTTGGACAAAATTACACAAAAGAAACAAATAATCTGACTGAGGACAGGGAAAATAGAAAAAGTAACAGAGAAAGATCCAAAGACAAAAAGAATCGAATACTTCAGTTAGGAAATATCACGAATACTTTGTTACTAACCTGAAGCTCAAAGATACCAGCATCGTCCAACAATAAACACTAAGCCGGCTGACTTAAATGCTGAATCAAATAGGAAGCTAGTTGAAGGCCGCCCAACGAGCAAGGGTATAAGAAACCTGTACAACCCTCCACGCTTTCCCAACTTTAGTCAGTATTTTATTGTGGAAAAGTTTCCTCCTCTAGATTGATTTCTTCCTCCACAGAAATAAGCAGATGCCGAAAACAATCTAAAAAACTTGGTAGCGGAAATAAGATGAAAATACGATAAAAAGCGCCGCGGCTCTGCAACAAAGAAAGAAACGCCGCCAACGGGAGACTAGTCAGTTTCTTAATTATCAAACACAATTCCAAACCGACTGATTAATCAAATGCATCTTCGGAATTGCACTTGGGAATAGGTTTGATCAACCCACATAACCCTGATAGAAACAGGACTTATAAACTAACTTTCTGTTGAATATCAAGAAAATCCTTCTGATATTACAATCACAGAAGACAAAAAAAAAAAAAAAAAATTGGATCCAAGAAATTCATGAAATGGTAAAGAGCATATGAAGTGTGAAGTCGGTTACCCTCCTTGCAGGGACAATAAATGTTGGAAGCCGTTAGAGAATTCGTCTGAAACATGTGTGAGCTAAAGTTGGGGGGTAGTTTTGTTACTTTGTTTGGGGAACACGTAAGTTGACAAGTTCCCAGGGCTGCGGAAGTCTGAAACTCTTTGTTTGGGGAACACGTAAGTTGACAAAGTTCCCAGGGTGCGGAAGTCTGAAACCAAACAAGAGTTCGAAGTTTCCTCAATAATCGAAATAAATACAATTCAGACCCTTGAGTGGTAACTTCCGACCGCGGTCCCCGAGTTTCATATAGTTAGGGGTCATAACAGGGAAACTCCAAAGTCCAAAGTGTCCGGCAGAGATTAATGCTTTCAACGATCCGGTTTATTAATATTTTTGAATTAATCCTCATAATAGGAAGGAAAAATTGTTTAAAAAGTTACTCACATTTAGTTAAATGAATTTTTTTTGTCTTTTACTTTTAAAATACTAATTTTATATCCCTTGTAATATCCAAGCAGTAAAATTTGGTTCCAATCTATGTTTTCGACCATTTTTTATCCCAAATTTGTTATGTTACTCACATGTGATTTCTTTTTTTTTACAGACAGAAAATTCAAATCTCATTTATAGTTAAACAAATGACTCAACACATATTCATTTTTATCCTTATAGGAGTAAGATTTAATCCAAATTATATTCATCTTTTTTCTTAAAAAAATGGGATTTGACTTGATTTATATTTCTTTTTACCACTAAAAAAGTGGAATCTGAACTTTTTGTATATAAAAAAAATGATTGTATGTGGATCACATTTGATTTCAATTTAAAAAGTGACCAAAAATTTAAGTTAGAATCAATTTTTGTTAACTTGAATTTGTAGGAGATGTAAAGTTAATATTTTAAAAGTAAAGAGCGAAAAATTCATTTAGCGAAATGCAAGAGATGTTTTAAACAATTTTTCCAAATAGAAACATGAAACTTAATTTGGATTGATCTAGCTAGATCAGTTATCCATGTGAATTGAGTCGTCCTTCGGTTTTATACCATGTGATTATTTCTGGCTCCATTCTAATATTTCCTAGTAGCATCACATTACAAATTTGTAAACACAAAATTATTAGCCATAGACTTCAAAAATACTTGTATAGAATTGATATAGAAATATATTTATAGACCATATGGTATATTCGTATGGTCATATGACACTCATGCAGTATGTTTGAAAAGTGATGGTAAATGAGACTGATGTGGCTAATTTATACTGCTACTCTTTCCGTCCCACTTTGATAGTTCTGTTTTTTTTTTTTTTTACACAGTTTAAGAAAAAGTAGTAGTTAACTTTGTTGGAAAAGTAAATTTAGATTTCTATTTTTCTAAAATATCCTCACATTAAATATGGTACAGCTTTATGGGAATTTGAATTGATGGTTAAAAAAAAATCAATTCTCATTAAATGGAGGAGGTTTATAGTAACAACTTCTTATATTGAATAAGGGTATGTTAGAAAAATTAAAATACAACTACATTTTTCAATTGGAAAGTGGACTATAATTTGGGACAGATGAAAAAGAAAATATAGGATTATCAAAGTGGGACGGAGGAAGTATAATATATGGTCTACAAGTGAGATCATATATTAATCCTAAATCCGTCTGACAGTAATTTAAGAAAACTTCACTTTATAATTTATAGAGCTTTTGGCAAAAAATAATTATTAAGTTCGGGCGTATAGTTGCGTGAGTAAATAAATAAAAAGGACCACCCCAAACTTTACAAATTACACCCACAATTCCCACCAAAAATAAATAAATAAAAAGGACCCCAAACTTTAAACTAGGAAGGAGAAACAAAGCACATGTCTAGCTAGTTTGGGAGGAAGGAAATGGATAGAAAAGAAAGGCTTTGAAAGGATAATAAATTCTTTCCATCGTTTGAGAGCCAAAAAGAGAAGGAAAAGAAAGGATTTGGACTTCCTTCACTTCTCTCTGTGTATTGGAAAACTTTCCGCCCAAAGTTGGGCGGAAAAGGAAGGAAGGGACTGTGCTTTAAGTGAAATTTTCAATATGATAATATTACCCTCAAAATCATGATACAAAAATTTTTAATTCCGGATGAGTCTCTCAGCTTACTTGATTCACATTTATTTTCAAAAAGGGCAATTTTGTAAAATAACCTATTTGAGCATCTTTTCTTTTCATCTGTTTTCAACTCCCAAACAAAAGAAAACCACTTACCTTCTTTTCTTTTTTAAAACTCCCAAACAACTTAGATAGAAACTTAAATCCTTTCCCATCCTTTCTTTTCTTTTCTAACTAACCCTTTCTCTTCTTTTCTTTTCTATTCTAAACTCCCAAACTAGCTAGAAGTTTCACATGCTTTTTCAAAAAAAATGCCGTGGAAAATTGTATGCTGGGAAACAGCCAAGTTTCCCATTCCACGCCCAGTTGTCAATCCGGCCCCTCGCTGTCCGTCCCTCTGTTTGGAGAATTGCTTGTGGAAAAACAGAAAGATAAAAGAGTATGAGCAAAATCCAAACAATAAGTTATGGCCCATATCTTTTCTTCGCCCATTTGTGTACTCTGGTTCTAGTCCTACAGCTCCTTTTTTCCCTCCCCTCCGAAAACAAAAAGTGGCCATCGTTTTAATTTCTGTTTTTAAATCAATACAAACCGCTCGATTGGTTTGCTGCTTGATTTCTTAACACTTAACAGAGGGCAATAGGAAAAAGAGAACCAAGGGAAAACAAACAAAATAAAAGAGAGTCTCAATCTCTTTGCTGGACAAGGGGAGGGGGAAGGTATCAACTAGCAAGAGAGAGAGAGGAGAACAGAGGAGGCAATGGGGTTCGTAGAAGATGATAAAGAAGGAGTAATGGCTACAGATTTTTTCTGGTCATATACAGATGAGCCCCATGCCTCTCGTAGAAGACAGATCCTCTCTCAGTATCCTCAAATCAGAGAACTTTTTGGCCCTGACCCTTTTGCTTTTCTCAAGGTAGTTTCAACTTGCAGCAATGGCATTTCAATTTTAATTGATTTTGTGTATATCGCTTGAATTTGTGTAAATGTTTGATGGGATTTGGTTATTCGTTAATGTGGGTGCAAAAAAAAAAAATTTTTTTTTTAAAAAACTAATCTTTTGATCTTTCTTGTTTTATTTTTAATTTTTTTCATAAATTGTGTCTGCTAGTGCATCTTGCGTTCATTTGACTTGAAAGTTTTTGAATTTTTGCATTCCTAGTTTGATATTGACCTTGTTTTTGATGTTCTTTCGGGCTTTCGATGATGCATTGTGTTATTTATGCTGGAAAAGGTTTATGCTTTTTGGTTGGCATTATGCGATCTTTGAGGTTTTAAAGCTGTTTTGTTTAGATCGAATAGTGTTGACTTTGGGATCTCTGTTATTGACCTACCAGATATTTACATTAATTCTGGCAAAGAATCAAGTACTCGGTGTAGAGCTAAATCCTGAATCTTCAGTCCTCCAATTCTTTTTCTGTCCTTTTAACCGGAAGACTTTCCTCTAAGAATATGAAACTTTTGGTGGCAACTTTATCGAATCTTCCTTTTTTGAGTTGTTCAGGTGTTTGAACCCCATCATTAGTCTGGAAGGTTCAGTATTAGTTTCAATGATCTATGGTCTTTATGGTTGGAATATACGCAAACCCTTTTTTGGTTGGCATGGTCGGCCAATGGTATTTTCGTCATTGTTAATGGGACAGGGTGAATTGGCGATTCACATTTGCGAATTGCTACCCGTGTAATGGGCAGAGATAAGGTGCCCTTTGCTCTGTTTTAATTGATTAAATTTTCACCCATTATAAGCGAATATTAGATAGCTATAACTTAGCTGTGAATGGCAATGGACAATTACAGATTCCTCCCATAACTTGGAGCCTTCTGAGGATACCCAGCAATTGTAGAATTTTCTTGTTTTGCTAATAATCTTTCTTAAGATTGCTGATCTCTGACAACTGTTCACTTGGCTGTCTAATTTTCCTTGAGCTGTATGTTGTGACCATAGGCATGTTGTACTTGCAAAACTGCCTCTGATGATGTAATATCTGATGTCAATGGGTAAGATAATACTTGTTTTTTCTACAGTCTTCTCACAGCAGATGTGAAAATGGTACTTGAAAGGGTTTGTTGTCTCAGGTTTTTTTTTTTTTAATTCTTTTAGGTGGAGACGGTATTCATATGGCAGCATAGAGCATCAAAAGATTCATATTAAATACTCTTATTGACCAACATTGAGAATAGCTATCAACACTTGGAATTCTTTTTGTTTCACTTTCTTTTTTGGTCGATAGATAGATGCGAGTTGATGTGTTACCATAGATGACATACACTAAGTTCAACAGGTTTCTTTGTTTGTCAGTATGAAAGTTTCTATAGCTCCTAATGTTGCACTTATTCTCGTGTCATTTGCTTTTTGTTTGCCTGATGCTCTGCAAATTTCTTTTGCAGATTGCTATGGTTGTTTTGCTTCAGCTGTGGACTGCAACGTACCTTCACGATGCAAGTTGGCTGAAGATATTGATGGTGGCCTACTTTTTTGGCTCGTTTCTGAACCACAACCTCTTCCTGGCCATTCATGAACTGAGTCACAATCTTGCCTTTTCAACTCCTGTCTACAACCGTTGGCTTGGGATTTTTGCTAACCTTCCTATCGGGGTACCTATGTCTGTCACCTTCCAAAAGTACCATCTTGAGCATCATCGCTTCCAAGGAGTCGATGGAGTCGACATGGATGTCCCAAGCCTTGCGGAAGGCCATCTTGTGACAAACATTCTCACAAAATCCATTTGGGTCGTCTTACAACTCTTCTTTTATGCTTTCCGGCCACTTTTTCTCAAACCAAAACCGCCTGGTATATGGGAGCTTGTCAATTTGCTTGTTCAGTTGGCTCTTGATGCAGCTATGGTCTATTTCTGGGGCTGGAGATCTTTTGCATATATGATCCTTTCAACTTTTGTTGGTGGTGGAATGCACCCAATGGCTGGTCACTTTATCTCAGAACATTATGTCTTTAAGCCAGACCAAGAAACATATTCCTACTACGGTCCCTTGAATCTAATGACTTGGCATGTAGGATACCACAATGAGCATCATGATTTTCCTAGGATTCCTGGGTACAAGCTTCACAAGGTGAGGGAGATTGCACCTGAATATTATGACAGTTTGAAGTCATATAGATCTTGGAGCCAAGTCATCTACATGTATATAATGGACTGCACTGTTGGTCCCTTCAGTAGAATGAAGAGAAAGTTGTCTACAGTGACCACAAACAAATCTGATTAAGGTTTTTCTAGTGCTGCATTCCCTTTCCTTTTCCTCGCGTTTTTCCTGGTTTTAACATGGGATAGGCCTTTTTTGTTCTTTAAGTCGTTGGTTAGTTTTATGGTTTAGTACACAAACAAGATTTTGTAGTACTATTAGTTTTCTTTTTCCATTTTTCCTCTTACTAAAATGACATTTTCTGAGTTATGTTGTCGAAGCATGGAGGTATAGATGTTGCTAGTTGATATATTTGTAATACTATGAACTATTTTAGATTTATTTGCCCCATTTTTCTCCCTATGGAAGTTTTTTTTTTTTTTTTTCACTTTTTGGAATTCTTTCTACCTTGTTTGGATGGCATATTTGTATGCCTTGTATCTCATTTGATACGAGTTGGCAACTTTAATCGGATTTATTCCTGCACCCCTCTATTGAAACATGAAAGATGGTGGGGGTCTTGCATTTGAACATCGTGTAAAAAATTTTCTACGTTGGTGGCGTTGAAAATGAAAAAAATTTATTCCTATACTAGTGGGTGAGGAACACTCAATGTGTGTAAGAAAAAAAATAAATAACGAGAGAAAAATAAATGATCCACTCCAGGAGGAGAGTGCAATCCTCGAGTTAGGCTGATTCTTGCAGCATTTAAACCAAGGAATATAATTATACAGTAACAGAAATGGAAGGTGAGTCGGGCTGGTTCTTGTAGCATTTCAAGCGAGGAATAATTATAGAGTAATAGAAATGGAAGGTGATGCATTGGAATAACTAGGACTGTCAATGGGGTCGGGCTAACTCGAGTTTGGCTCGTTCGGCCTGAGAAAAAGCTCGATGAGCTTGACCTTTTAGTCAGTCAGTTTGAACTTGAATCTAAAAATTAGGTCCAAAATAAATATGGGTCGAGTTTGGGTCTCATTAGGTTCAAATCTGATATAGGCTCGACCCTTAAATTACTTATATATATAATGATACATATAATATTTTATATTTTGATATTATATATAATTATATATTCAAATAAATTATTATTAAATACTAAATATATATAAAATACAAAAATATATTTGAAGACTGATCTACTAGCTTTCTTGAAAGTCAATATTGGTAATGCATAACCAAAACTTTAACTTTTCTTATTGCTTGAGTAATTTTTTGTGTTGACATAATATTGATTAATTTCTTTTTGGTCTAGAAACACAAATCATCCAATATGTTTGGATTCAAGTCACAAACATATGAAGAAGTTCCAACCTTTAAAGATGTGTTGACTTATGGCCGCATGTTTTATTACTATTTTTCATGTATTTTGAACGAATTAGATATAAATATTGTTGAAAAATTATTTGGTTTATGTACTTTTTAAGACCTATTACTTGTTCATGTTTAGTTTTAATGTTGTAGTCATGTAAATGTTAAATTAGTTTTATAACTCAATAGTTATAGTAATTATATTAAGAAAATTGAAGAGCAATAAGTGAGTTTGGGTCAAACCCGAATAAGACTCAAAACCTGAATATTTTGTGAATTGAGTGTGATCATCATATATATTAACCCGAAACTCATGGTCCAAAATTCGAAAGTATTACAAATTAAATGAGTTAAGATTGAATTTATGAAAGCTTGATTCACATGACCCGATTAACTGGCCTAGAAATAACATCGATTAATAGCGCCGATTAACATGGGGATTAGTGGGTTAGTTAATCGTGAGAAACTGGCATGGAAAGAAGAGTGCAATGATAGTTAGTGTATAAGGGTGGAAAATTTAGTAAATATAAGAGGTGGATGGATGATACTGAATCGTGGAAGGATGTATTTGAAAAAACAAATAAGTTGGTCCAGATCAAGCACCAAACTTACTCAGACTTTTTATATCGAGAGAGATTTAGTTTGGTTGAGCTGTTTTGACACAAAATTCATTTCTTTTATAAATCGGGTCTAGCTCCCTCGTATACAACTGGGTTCATTTCCAAAAGCCCATTGGTATGTTATGGGCTGGTCCAGCATTATTGGACTTTCCTAATAAGAGTTGGATGAGTCACATATGATAAAAATGGATCCAGAGTCACTCAAGTTAAATTTTTATGAGTTCTCACAACATTTGGTTTAAACTTGCATAATTTTAGCACAAACATTGGAATTTGTCAATTGACGAAACTAAGTGGGTGTAAAAAAAAAAAAAAAAAAATCACAATTACATCAAAATTGTAACCAAAAGTTGTAAGAATTATACTATCAACTGACTGGACAAACGTCAATTTGAGAGGCTGATTGGAGAAAAACTTGACTTGAGAGGCTGATCCGAGAAAAACACCAGTTCGAGCATTGCAGACTCTTTCTTCTTGAAAGACAAATTACAGACTTTTAAAAGTTCTTCGGTGAACATCAAGTTTTCAACCCTGATTGACTAAGGCTTTTTAGTAGATAAACCCCCCTAAGTTCCAGCAGATTGTGATGGCCATGTTTGGAACATTCTACTGCAAAGCAAGGAAATTTCGTGGGTTGCTACTACAAAGTAAAGAACTAGTAGCTAGGGACCATGCACATGCACGTTTTGGCTTTTATTCTGCAGGCAAGAAACTGAGAATCCACAGCATCTTCAACTGAGTTCTTTGTCACACCCTTCCAAATCCAGCAGACACTGGAGCTCCAGCCAGTTCAATCGACTACCTGATTATCATGAAAATTATATCAATTTTATATGGTGACCCGTTAAAAGTTTAGTGAAATTAGGAATTCTATGTAATACATATTTGCATTTGCAGGTTCCAAGAAAAGATTGGGTTCATGGTACCCTCCGGTCCTCGTATTTGTAGTAAACGAATTGTGGTTCCCCAATCGCATATGTTGGAATCGTTTGTGCAGCAGGAGGGTTCAGAAACGGGGCCCTGAAATTACCATGCTCTACATCACTATCAGTATCATAGTTGATTCTCTCGTCTGCATCTACACTTTTGATGATTGTGGCAATCAAGATGGAGCAACCCTGTGGAATTCATGCATCATAAAGATTGTGATTTGGAATGCAATACAGCAGATTCATTTCATGGAATAGTCTATAAGGAGCTTGAAAATTTTCAATCGTTAAACAACTATACTTGTTAAAATGGTTTCACTTTGCATCAAATTAAGAAAAGTCACTCGTGGCTTTGCAGTTAAGGTAATCTTGAATTTTGTTTTTTCAATTCACTGTATAAGTGATTGAAGGAGACGGAAATGACATGACAAATACGAGAGTCGAAAGTCCGTTTTTTTTTTTATATATATATATAGAAAAATATACTACAGCAATTTGATATATGTAAAGTAAAAGAATAATTGAAAAATGTGTCAAGATCGAGAATATTTAAACAAGGTTACGTTTGTATATAGTGTCAAAATAATAAGAATAAAATAACAAATTATATTAAAAGGGCAATAAAAAGAACTAGCAAAATGCAATTGCTTGATTTTCCAAGTAAAGAAACCAAAGAAAGTACCTGAGCTAGAAATATCGAGAATGAAACCCATTGACATAATTGCATATTTGAACTCACAAAATCCTTGAAATCGTCGAATCTTCCTGATGGATCATCCGGTAGATCCTATCATGGCACCAATAGCAGGTGATGAGACCCAAACAATTACGTTGGACGATTTGATTTGCACACACAAAAAAGTTAAGGTCTTTTGACATCTAATTTTACCTCTTCCCAGTCTGAGTTGAGCAGAACATCTGCTAGCAATGCTGTGTCCAATATGAGAAGCACGAAGACAACGAAAGAGTACTGTGTTGTGATTAAGGTCAACAAATTTCAAAGCCATGCTGCCCAATTATAACTCTGGAGATTTATTTGTGACAAGGATACACAGCTAAGGCACCAGGAATTGGCAGTATCTGCTGCCATATGGCCAAGGAATGTGATTGCACACAAAGCAATGCCAACACCAACAAAAGCATGAATCAACCTGCATAGAATGCAAGTTACACAAGAAGAAATACTGGATTCAAAAGGAAATGACTCGACTCAAACTGTCAAAGCAATTGCCTTTGGTAAATAGAAACGAGCTTTTCCTGCTAAAATTGACAAAGCAAAAGCTTTTGTTCAAGAAGATATTAATTTGGACTTTGCAGTTAATTCTCGTGATGACCATGCAAATATTTAGCATGATTATATGATTCATATTGTGTTCAGGAGATTTAAACACATAACAATCAATAAAACATCCACAGTGAGATAATTAACTATTAATTGCCTGCTGGTACATAAACAAAAAAAAAAAGGGGAACTTTTTAAGGTAGTGAAGGCTAAGAGCCTGTAGGCAAGATAAACCAAGAATGAAGTAACACGAAGGAACTTTGCTCTAGTGTCATAGAAAATATATAGAAAGAGACAGCAACATAATATTGATCTGCTGAGAAAAATAAATCATACTTCTTAAGCATAAACTTACCATGGCGAAGCAAAATCATAATCGTCATCATCATCAGATTAACTTACCATGGCAAGGCAAACTTACCTGACCTAGGATCCTAACATTATTACTGAATATATAAACAAAAAAGGAACTTTTTGTGCAAGATTGTGAAGACTACTAGCTTGTAGTTAAAATAACCCTAGTGAAAATTAACAAGAAAGAACTTTGCGTTAATTGAACAATATTTAAAACGAGATAGTTCAACTTCTATTACTGCAGTTATTGTGTATCTTGTCATCGAAAAAGAGCTTTGTTCAGCTCTGATCTTGAAGAAGAGCTTATATAGGTAAGGTGATCCCAAGATAACATCAAGGAGCTTTATAAGAAGCTTTACATATAGGAGTATCTAATAAAGAAACCCTAAGCTACGCAAATGGGAACTCTGCCGCGAGTTTCACTGCCAAATGACTAAGAATATCTTAAACATGATAGGCAATCAGGTGGTATAAAAGACTAGCTAGGTTAGACTCCAAGAATAGCGACTTCTGTGCTTCAAAATTGGAATAAGTTAAAAGATTATACTTACCATGGCAAAGCATAAGCATCATCATCATCATCAGCAACAGATGAGCTGTAGTCGATGTCTCGCTCCCAAACTCTAATCATCCAGATACCATATACGATCATTGCAATTCCCAACAAACCCATTGCTGCATTCAACACTTTTAGGGTTACTTGCAGGCATCTCTTCATAGCTCTCGCCATTTTCAAACTAGCTAAGTATAAATTAAGCTTGTTTAAATCTTTACAGTCTATCACTTGCTGAAAATATATGTGCAAGACTTGCAAATTGCATAAGACCTTAAAAGTGGTTTTAGTAGTTAGACCTTGATTAACTGCAGATGTCTCGAGACTTCTGCTGTTCAGAGTTTGGACCAGTGGCATTTATCCTCAATTGTTCTTCTACTTTCTTAGGACTCGTTTGGTTCAAATTTCAAAATCACTATCACAATAGGTACAATATAATGAGGAATAACAATAGATTTGATAAAAATGCATAGGGTGATTGGTAACTTTACAATAACATGTTTTAATAATAAACAAACGAAATGCTACTCTGTAGTAGTTAATCATGAAACCCATTAACAGATTCTGATTGACTTAAAATAAATATTATATATGGATATGATTGAAATTGATACCCATTCCTTATCTTAAAACCTATTTACCAAACACCTCCTTAGTTTTGAAGTGCTGCGGTTATGTGGATTTTACAAGGAAAGGCTATTGTTGCAAGCTTGTACTGGATTAAACTCCATGAGCTACAGCAGTTGGCAACAAAAATGATGCATGCAATCAAAGGAAGGAAATTTCCACGTTGCAACAAAAATGATGCAATGGAAGGAAGGAAATTTCCATGAAACATCCCATGCTTTTTGTACTTACGTTCAATGACACTGAAGACTAGGTGTATCTGATAAAACTGAATTCTAAATTCGGCAAACTATAAGATTGTTAAGTATTAAATCTAATACATGTTAATGATACTAATTAATAAGTGAATAGTTTAACACTTATTTTTTTAAACAAGTTTTATTTAAAAAATTTAGTATCATTTAATTAATTTACACGTTCTATTTTTTTGTAATCAAACGTGTTTGAACGTATCAAGATTGAATTATATTATCAAAAAGGACCTAGATATTGGTGCTTTTTGTTTGTGTCTGCTCTTGAAGTATTCATTATCCCGCACCACCCCATCACCCAGCCTCCGGCTTCGTCCAAGTTAGTTTGTGATCAATATTAGCTTGATTTTTGCCAAATTTCCAGCCCCATAAAAAAGAGAGGGGCCCGGGCGGAAGAGAACGTAGGTGAACATCTTTATAGAAGGAATGGATTGACTAAAATTGTGAGCTCAACCAATGGTTTCACAAAAAATCTAAAACCTTACTAAGAGAGGTGAAAAGTTTTAAACCCGAATTTTTAGTTGTTTTGGTGCCAGCCACCATTAGTGGGTAAGCACAATTTCGAGCCCTAAATGGTGAGTCCCAAGTCCCAACCTTCCCGCACGATATTTATAATTGGTAATAAATCCAAAAATGTTCAATTTTCTAAATCTCATAGGCATGGTAAGCCCAGGCAGTCATCTGATGCTGTGGTGTAGTGGTTATCACGTTAGTCTTACACACTAAAGGTCCCCAGTTCGATCCTGGGCAGCATCACGTTGCGGCCATGTTTCTGCATAATAACAAAATTGACGGTTGAAATTGTTTTGTGCTAAAATAGAATTATGCTTTCGAATACTCTCACCTTGGGCAACATCATTCATTATTCTCACTCCTATCGTTGTTGTTATTGTTGTGTGTGTGTCTACGTGCAGGATGAAATTGGCGGCATTGTGGAGAAGGATTTGAGTTCTGATGTTGTGGAGAAGGATTTGAAACAAACTGGGACTTGTCACAGATTTCTTCTTCATTTACACAATGGTGCACTTAGACAATGCAACGGTGAATTGAAATTTTTTTCTTTTTAACAAGGAAATGATGGAATATAAGAATCGAAGACGAGAGAAGAAGGATTAAAACTCAAGACTCCCAGAGCTTCATTTTTAACCATTAGACCAACATTGACGAATTGAATGTCAACCTACTCAAAGATAAGAATTTCTGAATCCTAGTTATAAAATCCACTCTTATATATACATAAACCCATATGCAAATTAATCGTATCATTGCTTTGTTCCTTCGTCAGATGAGTGGAGTTCATAACTGGCCTTTTAGAATGCAAAGAAATGTCTAAGACATTTCAAACAGAAGGTATGCCAAAGCTATTGCAATTCTCCTTGTTCACAGAAGCATAAACCGGTAAACATACATCTAAACGGACTCCAAGTTGATGCAGTGCGCCATCAAGAACAAATTCAGCTGTGCAGTCTTCAAAAAAGTTCTCGCAGCAAAATTCTACTTATCAAGCTTTTGGGCTATCATATTAGAAATGGAAAAAAAGGAATATAACATGCTTTAGCTGCATCAATTTGTGGCTATATCAATTAACAAAAGTTGCTCATGTATGCTAACAATTATCCAAGAAGGCCTATACATAAGGCACCTAAGCTGCAAGAATGACGAGGTTTACATGTTATACATGTAATTGTACATCCTTTACCCATGGGAAAGACTCATATTTCACCCATTAAGGTATGATGTAAACCCTCAGCAAGAAATTTGAGTGACTCGATCTATGACTGCGGTTATATATTTGCTCAAATAGGCCATAAAAACTTTTAACAAACTAGATAATGCTCCTGTGTTGAGGAAAGGAGTCTAAAGTGCCCTAAGCTACAGAATAACTAGCTAAATCTTGGAATTGGCTTATGCAGAAGTGGAGGGTACGTCATTAATGGTGGGTGTACTGGAGTCAGGAGATGGTCTGGATTCGACAGGGGGTGGAGTAGGTTTCTCCTCAGGAGGAGGCTTGGATGGCCTGTTTGGATGAACTTGACTAACTTGTTGAGGAGGGATATCAAACTGCACACAACAAAAGCAATTTCATCAGGATGATAGGAAACATCTACAATTACAAGTAATTAAGATCCATAACAGAAATTGTGTTCACAGGCTACATTAACATGATTGTGAACAGAATACACTCGGACTAACACAAAAATACATCTTGGTCTATGTGAACTGATGTCTTTGCTTTTGATAGTGCTCGTTTCCCTAACTATCCTCTCTTTTCAACATAGCAAGGGGAGTGGGGAAGCCTTGAGCATTCATCCATATACCAGGGCAGATGCCTCTTCAATTGAATTACCCTTTTATACTGAAGATACATACAGGTCTGACATCCTTTCCCTAGAGGTGGGGAGGATAGGGCTGGAAAGGAGTGCCATATCATCCTTTCAGCTCTGTAACATAATTTTCTGATTATAGACGTCCCAATTCAGAAAACCATAACATATCAATAAATACTCCAGCCATAAGCAAATTTTTCTTGTATCAATTCTTTTCGTTTCACATGAAGCAATTAAATAGACAATCCTCTGCATATTCCAAAAGCTTTTGTTACCAGCATGCTAAAATGTTGCATTTTCATTTTGTCTTACTTATAACCAAGAGCCATCAATCAACCTACATATTGTAGATCTTCCATGGAAAAAAAATCTGCAGTTCCCCCACATTCCTATCTTGTATCAAAAAACTTAGCATAAAAGAATACAACTTTATGGTCAGGAGACGAGACCGACCTTGTATCCGCAGCCAGCTATACAAGCGTGAAAACATTCCTGTACGAAAAAAAGGTAATAAAACTATAACATAGGAATAAACAGAACCAGATCACTTGCTCAAATGGAAAAAGGAAAAGGGGGCATTAAAATAATCATGGTGTTTTTTTCTTCCTATGTAAATGTATTACCAAAGAACCATATCTAGATCTTTTTTCCCAACAGAAAATGACCAAATACTACTAGTGCAACATGCCCAATGAAACTATCAAACACCGAAAAAAAAAGTATAACTCCATTTCTTTCTACCTTGCAGTTAGTTTTCAAACATGCCGCGGTTTTCATGTTTTATCTTGTCTTGGACAACTTCAGCGTCAATGCTAAGGAACTCCAATGAATTATTGATCAACCCTAATTGCTAAATGGAAGTCATCCCTAGAAGAAAATTTTGAGGAGAGAAATGAAGATCGTTCCTTCTCAACATACTGACTGCTGAGGAAGTCTGCAAAAAATTTTGCAACACCCTCTATAACTTCCGTTCTTTATCACAAAGCATGATCCTAGCTAGCTGCATTTTTTCTTGATAGAACTTATCATTTTTCGACAAGACATTGGCACTTCTTGTCAACTAATTAGAAATATTAGACAATATCTTCAGAGTCAGAAACTGGCAAAACTTTCAGACTTATGTAAAGAGGTTGAATTCATAATTTTAAATCTCCAAACCACTGGAAACAACAATGAAAGAGTAAAACATGAGGAAAAATGATGGGCAGTGGATAGTGCAGTATAATAGACTGTGTGCACTACCATTAATAACCAAATGTTGTAATAATAGATGAAATAGAAAAAACCTCTGAGTAGCTGGCAGCACCAGGAGAACGGTCAATGTAAGCACTCCACTGGTGATCCTTGAAAACTGGGTCTTTATAGCATATCTCATCACATTCTCCCATACCTGAGGATCAAGTGTCTATTGTATCATCTCGTTTAATCCCAGTTTGGTTTATGAATGAGAATATCATCACCACAGACATAACTAATCAAATACATTCTTGAAAAATTAATATCCAATATCAAGCCAAAGCAGTATATTAAAGGGAAAAAGGTCACCATATAGCATGTTAGATAAGAAATACACATCACAGAACATGGACTTTTGCACAAAAAACAAATAATGTCAACAGTGTCAGCCACACAAAAAAAAAATTATTTGTACATAAGCACCAGTTCACGTCCAAAGACACTAAAAGACAGCGTTTCAAGCATCAATAGACAGACAAGGGCAACTTTCTGCATTTCTTGCAGATATTTTGCAACCAGCTCAAGCCATTTCCAAGCAACAATCTTGACATTCTCAAAGCATTTCATCTTTACCTAAGGCATAGGCGCCTAATCCAGTCAACTTAAATGAAAAACAAATGCCAGGCCACAATTCCAGTTGGAGAATGAGAGTATTTAACTAAACATACTTGAGTACTCACAAATTGAGAAGATCAATACAAGGTGGGTGCCACATGAGATGCTAACCTTGCCAACAAGAGACAAGGAACCAAACTCTCAGGTGCAATCACTAATTTCCAGAATCAAATTATTACCACTTATCTACTTACCAAAAAAGACTACTTCAACAGAAGGTAAGACTAACTTCAAGTTTCAGGTTTCATCTCTTCCCTTCCCCAAAACTATATTAAGGGGTACACATGTGGCAACTTATGATGCATAAGAGTGCTTTAAGAATGTGTAATGAGGAGCTTGATATGTTGAATAAAAGGATCCAGCATTTGGTTCAATTATGCTATAGGTATATACACAAGCGGAGTACCATATGATACATAAGTTAACAGATAACATTAAAAAAACTTAACATTCTAAAATTACCACAACAGACCCCCAACAATTTATTTATTTATTATTATTATTATTATTATTTTTTAGGGTAAGTAAGAGGTCTCGAACCCAGGACCTCTCATTTACACTCCCTCCCCCCATATCACCCAAACCATCCCTCCCCCTGACCAACAATTGAGTTAAATTTTCCTGGGTAATGCAACAAGACTCAGCATAAGGATCTCATTTCCAGATTTAGACAACATGCAACAATGGTCAACTGAAGTTTTCAAAGAAGGTTATTAACAAAGAAAGGTGATGCGGATTAAAGTTTGCAACTTACACTCCTCCCACGTGTCGCCATCTGAATCACACCCTTTTTTGCAAAATACTCTCCCTACACAAATTCAGTTAACTGTTAATTGGAAGTACTGGATAAATAAACAAAAGAAATTAAGCATAGCTCTTCATTTTCATAATATGATAAGATCAGACATAACTGTAACAACCAACAAGAGATAATACCATCCTAAAGAAAGCCACCCACATACAAACAAGACTACATGTAACTAATGAACAACTAATCAAAGTTTTGACTTGAAAATGACTAACAAATCAAAGTCCTTTGCTCTTTCACCTGATTTATAGCATTAACACAATGAACATGTCCATTGTATGTTTGACCTTCTAGACAAAATCATCTCAAAGTCAAAATTTGATTGTTGAAGCTCATATCATTTTGGACGAAACAAACCTGTAAACCTACAGTTCTAAACACTGAATACATTAAATTATAAAATGGGATACTAACAACAAAGTGCAACAGTTAAATTGAATTAAAATATTCATACAAAACTAACATCACGTTTGTATATGAAAAGAGTGGCACAATCTCATATCAGTATGTGTATAACCAGTAAAGAGTTGTCTTATGTGCAAACACTTGTTGAGCTCACAGCCTACCTCTTTAATCGGCATCATCAACAGCTTATCTGGAAGAATATTTATTATTATATAAACAAAACATTGAATTCTCCTTTGTGCCACTTAAAGCCTAAACAGCCACTAGAAAAGCAAAAGCAAAGCTATGTGGGAGTAACTAGTAATGAATGATATGAATGCCATCAAAGTATCAACCAAACAGAGATATCACAGTATAAATATGTTTGGAAAAAACTGCTTTTGATTAAGCAATTGATTCTCTCAGACTAGTTGAGGACCCTAGAAAGTGATAGGCACAAGTTTTTGCCTTGTTGAGACAGATATATGTAGAACTATAGGTTTGACTTAAAGAATTCTTTGTTTATTGTTCATTTTCATTTTTTTTTGTATTTTTCCCCTGAAGGGGGGTTTGGTCACCTTTTCTCCAGAGAACTAACTGGAAATTTTGATTGAAAGTCAGAAATGATCATTTCATGCTCCTAGAGCTGAGCTTTGCAGCTTCATCGGCTAAACATTCCTTTGGAACTTGTTGTCTTAAATCATACTGGAACTAACTCTCCAGAAGTTGTGATCAAAGTTATTTAGAATGGAGCACATAGTATGTCTGTAAGAAGAAGTTAGTTTCATAAATAAGTCCAGCATTGCACTGTGTCCCTGCTTCATTTGGATCCAAATAATATCTTACAGTCATATTGCATATTTCATAAATCTTTAACAGTTGAAACCACATTGTGCATTATTTCAAAAACACATGAATAGGAATCAAGTTGAAAACTATCCCACCTAAAGCTGAGTAGCTCTAAGCATGCACTTGTTTTAGACCGCATGAACAAAGCTTCTTCCACCATAAGGGAAAAGGAAATAGAAACACAAAGAGAGGCACATGTCACACAGTTTACTTTCATCTGATGATGAGACTGTTTAACATCCAAATTCAGCATAACATTGCTGCGACAACCTCAAGTCCTCCACCCACAACTTATGCAAAGAAACTTCAAAATCTTGACAATTCTACCATCTTTGAGAAAATCTTCAAACATTTGTATATATTAACACTTCAACATATAATGCTGCAGAAAAATTGGAAATAAGCCAAAGTAACATAAACTAACAACAATCGTCAAAATGCGCGACCAGGCACCGGCCCAAATATTAGACTTATCAACGTTATCTGACGAGTGACCACAATCCTATTATAGCATATAATCCGCATAAAACTTAAACTCTCACACAGTCTCTCGTACATTCCCTCCGAACAAGAATATATGCACCATTTCCAACTAATTCCTAGCAAAGAAAACTAAGAAAAGAACCATCAAAATTTCAGATATTCATTATTTAATTTGTAGTATATCTTACAGGCAATCAAGACTATTTCACGTTTCATTGAACCAAAATGAACTGACCAAAAAGAAAATTTTCACCGCATAACAAACCTAATTCATGAGAGACATAAACTTCAGAAATCAACGTACAATATCAATCAGACTTCAAATTCAAACGAGAAAAAAAAAGGGAAAAAAGAGGGACAGAGTAAATTACAGGGAATTTGCATGAGAGCTGCATATTTATGGGTGCATTGATTGTTACAAGGCGGCGTCCATTGCTGCGGAATCATTTTTTCCATCTTTTCAGGTTTTTTTCCTTCCTCTGCAATGATGAGAAAATGATGATCGACGACCGTTACCAACGAGGGGACGGAGATGAACATTTTTTGGGGGAAAGTACAGTACACACTCTTACAGAGACGAGGGCAGTATGGTCATTGAACTGAGATGTCCGAATAGACCGGCGTTTGGGCCTGTGGATGGAATTAGTCTTTGTAGATAATTGATACTTTTTCCAGGCCCGTCCCATGCATTATCCAGAAAAATTCTCCGACTTTGGATTTTACTTTCGAAGAAATCACCTTCAGAAGAGTGGGCCTTCAACCCAGTCTAGGCTGTGAAGTAGTACTAAAATTTGAGGGTCAAAAAATTACTTGAATTCTATTTCCACCTTGATTTAATCCAATGACTCAAGAACCAACGTAGATTTTGGATATATATATATATATATATATATATATTTACATTTTTTCTTTCAGTGTAAGTGGAAAGACACGAATCTGAAACCTCTTGCTTACACTCCCTCCCCGTACCACCCAATCCAATCCTCCTCGTAGATTTTGGATATATTGTTTCTGCTAATTACAGATTTGTAATTTCTTGTATATGTTTAACCTGACATAAGCGCGGTGATATAGATCAATTTTTTTTTTAAAGTGAGAAGCTGTAAATCCAAAACCTCCTACTTACAATCCCTCCCATTTTATCATCCAACCCTTATAATTTCTCCCACTTTACTATCTAACCCAACCGACCTTGAATATTTTTGCTTTTTTATTAAGAGTTACTTCTTTAGAAGGAGGGAAAAAAAAGAACTTTCTTCTCATTTTTTAATAAAAAAAATTTCTTGCTAATGCGTGCCCCGTTGGATTTTTATTTATTTTTATTTTAGGCTTTTCAAAGTGGAAGCAGCTTTTTCCATCGCCTGTTGTGTTGAATTATTTTATTTTATTTTTATTTTAGGCTTTTCAAGGTGGAAACAGCTTTTCCCAGCGAGTTCCAACTTGGAAGAATATTCAAAGCGTGGCTGCTGATTCTTGAACCGTTGCATCGCCGCAAAGATTCGTGAATCTACTGAGATTCCACAATTTCACGGGGACCACAAAATCCTGGGGCCGCCCGCTCACTGGAGCACTTTGGCCGATAGCTGCCCCGCGTACGGGAAAATTCTCATGGTACCCTTAGAGGCTGGAGCGGATCCTCCTAAAACAGTAGCCAATAAATAGAAAAATAATTGGTAATAGTAGCCGATGGGTCTCTATAAAAAGAAGAAATGAATGGTTAGTAGCTAAGTTTGAGATTGCAACAACTTAAACCGGAGGTTTTGGATTCTAATTTTCCTGTTTGATCCTTTTTTTTTTTAAATTTCATCCGTTTTTTATTTTAAAAAAAAAAGATGATTAAGAAGATGGAATCACAAATCGTAATACAATTAGTAAAATATACTACCATCACCTATACATATTAAGCCGTGACGCCAGTTTTAGGGTGTCGAAAGATTAAGCATAACAACTCTACTTCCTTAATCCTAAATTTCAGGTATTCTCTATCTATCATTAGTGCAGTTTTCTAATTAGTTTATTAATAGTATTGGCTTTTGTTTTATAAAAAAAAAAAAAAAATTAGGTATTTGGAGAGTTTGTTTGTAAGTTTCTCCGTAGTGCTATTAGAATCCTTTAATAAATTACAATGTGCTAGTAATTCCACTTGTCAATGATTCTTTCCTTACTAGTTACTACTACTAGGAATTTTTTATTTATTGCCTTTTTTGAATGAATTTTTTTTTTTTTTTTTTTTGGATTCGAACAATTAGTGGCAAAAATATTATTATTATAGTAGTACAAGTTGCATATGTAGTGCAAGCTGCGGTGCATGCCCACTCACCAAAAAGGTGAAACAAACAAAAACAGACGACATCGCGGGAAGTTAGGAGTGCGGAACTCGTCTTACTATATAGTATATACCCACGCAGACTAGCAGAGTAGTAGTAGTAAGGAGCAAGGGGGATTGCACCGCACCAGGGAAAGAAACGAGAGGTGGAAAAATGATCTCAAAGACATGGAAAATTGGGGCTCTCTTGCCAATTCTTGTATCTGTTGCTGTTCTCTTCCTTCATATCCCTTTCAAGGTTTAATATTCTTCTGTTTTCTTCTCTGTTTTTTTCTGTAGTTTTTTTGTTTTTTGGGGAACTATTATGGATTTCAATCAATGGTCCCGTAATGGAACAAAGTCTGAAGCTTTTATTCCATATACCAAATGAATAGTAGAATCAGTTTAAATTGCAAGCATACTCAAACTTTCATAGCGTGTGCAGAGCATAGCCGTTAGGCCTGTTAAGGGTCTTCTTCTTTCGTTTTAGAACAAATTCAGTTTTCACCAACCTTGTCCTCTTTGAAAATGATATGCTAGAGCATGGGGGAGGAAGACATCTACATGGATGTATCACGTATGTTGATATAGGGCTGTGGAATTCTGGATATTATAGACATACATTCTTTTGATAGTTGACAGTGTTGAAAGGAGTGAAATAGGTGGTAATTTGCTTGATATGCAAAATTAGCCTCAGGGGTGGTTAGGGTGGCAATCCTTTGGCATAAGGTCTGCTATTTAATCTCTATTATAAGCAAATCCTCTGCAGAGGCGCAGGGTGTAAATTAGACTAGCTAGCTTGGTACATGGGTTTACATGCTCTTCACAGGTTTTCCAACACCTGAAGTATTATTTCTGCTGCATTTGTATTTACTCTGTAAGCCAAGCCAGATACTAAACCATAAAGTCACAACCTTGCTCTCACTTGAGTTGAGATCATGTTGATGGGGGACTTATTATTGGTTGGACAGCAAAAATTATAGTATGAAATGCTATAATCAAGCTTAGAAGCTTTTTCCTTGGTAATTGTTTGTGTTGTTCGCAAATGAATTGTGGAAATTACTTGCAAGCTAAAAAATACAAAAACTATAGGATGGTTCCTTTCTTATTATCCAACAAGATCAATTTAAGTTATTATATATTAAACATTTTCCATGACTTACCTGTCAAATTTTAATGACAAGTTACATAATTAACATGTATGGGAAGAATATAAACAGTTATCACTTACATTGCTATTTTAGTAGTTGAAATGATTAAATGTCATCAGAGACCATTTATTACCAATTTATTTGCATTAATTCAAATTGATTCTGAAGGATCTGCGCTGCAGCTCTCTGCAAACAGATGCAGTCTTTACCCTCATAGCCATTACTGGATAGCTAGCAAGCGTATTGTAACCCCCAAAGGAATCGTATCGGGTACAGGTGTGTTCATAATTTTCATTATTCAGGACTTCTGAGACAACGTTTGGACCTCTAGGACTGCAAATTGGTGATATTGAATGTTTACTGGAAAATAAGAAAAAAAAAATTTAGAGGGACTTGTAGTAGGTTACCTGCTATACGGTAATTGCAAATTATAAGCATGTTGAATGGATTGTGCAACTAAATAAGTGATACTACTGAATTATTTAGAATATTATAAATGGGAGATACCTTTCAGTGGTAACTTCATTATGAAGACAATCAGTTAAGTATTCACCTACTGTTATGAACGACATATGTTTTCTGTGGTTTGTAATTGAACAGTTGAAATAAAAGGAGGAAGAATAGTATCCGTGCTTGAAGAAGAACATTGGCAAAAGAGTGTCAAGAGTCTGCAAGTTATAGATTATGGGAATGCTGTGATCATGCCTGGTTTGGTTGATGTGTAAGACAGTGCTGTTAGCAGTCTATGTTCGTCTACTTCTTCATTATTTCCTTCTATTTTGCCTTTGTGTTTGACTGTTGGAAGAAACCAAATATTTCTGAGTAACCCTTAACACTTGCAAGTGTACTATTTCTGCAACCTCTTGGTAAGAACTGGAAGTCAGAGAAAAAGATAATTGAACTGCAAGAGGACTTAATGAAACATGTCTTCGAGTATGCTACTGCATACATTTGAAAACCTTGAATACATTCCACTGAGTAGAAACTCACTTTCATTATTTTTCAATTTACCAGTCCCAAAGGTCCTTTTTCGTTTGGGTCAAACTGAGATATAATCAGGTTTTGATGCGGGATGCTTAGATTTGATGTGCAACCCGGATACTCGCTTCAGATTTTCAGTTATAAATGAATGAAGATAGGACTAAAAGTGATTTTATTATAGTCATAATACACATTCAAGGTCCCT
This sequence comes from Coffea arabica, assembly GCF_036785885.1. NCBI lineage: Eukaryota > Viridiplantae > Streptophyta > Magnoliopsida > Gentianales > Rubiaceae > Coffea > Coffea arabica. The sequence goes on from NC_092312.1 coordinate 11,671,480, forward strand.
TGTTTTCCAGTACTGGAGGTTTCTCTTCAAAACCATTTTATGCAAGGAACTGTAGAATCTATTTATTGTGATTATCCAATCAATCTTCCAAAATGGATTATTGACCTGTATAAAAGAAGAAAGGATAAAAAAAATGAAAATGAATAATCTTTGTTGCTATGTCACGTTTTAGTATTTGTAGCACAGTGGACTTGTTTCTTTTGGAATAGTATTTTAGTTTGAACTTGCACTGCCACCTGTCTGCCTTTGTATATTAATTTCTCATGCAACATGCCTTTTCACTTGCTTACTCTAATTTTGATGAACACAGTTAAATTACGTTGAACACCTTTAGTTGTCCTTTGTTCTGCTTCTTATTTCCCTTTGAAAGTAATAGGATGCTTCCCAAGTTTGACTTACGTGCAAATTGCAATGGTTCAATTCTTATGAGCTGTCTCCAAACTTGTCCCAAGTAAAAGATGGTATAATAATGCAGGCATGCCCATCTTGATGACCCTGGAAAGGAAGAATGGGAAGGATTTCCTTCAGGGACAAGAGCTGCTGCGGCTGGTATATACATTGTATTCCTTATCTGTCTTCCTGTTTTAAGTACATTGTTGTAAGCATGTACTCTTCTTCTTCTAAGAAGAATTCTGTTAGCATGATAAATTTCTGCCGGAAGTCATGGAGCATGAAGGTTTATGTGGTTATATAAAGTTGAACCATTTTCCATCATCAGACCCTATCCCGATTTGTTTACCTACTACAAAAAGTGCTCTTCATTGGTCAGTTTGCCAAGCTTGAATGATCTTACTTAAGTATATACTGCTATTTGATGTGGAATATTGTTTACTAAGTTAAAGTTCATTTACTCCACAAATCCATGTTGATCTATTTTCCAACATTGACCCGTGAATAATGTGCCTTACCATTTCCTTGCAGGTGGGATTACAACACTGATCGACATGCCTCTTAATAGTGTTCCATCTACTGTTTCTGAAGAAACTCTTGGACTTAAGGTATAGATATCTCACTTAATTTGCTTAGATGGCACTGTTAAAATTGATTCTTTCCAGTTAAATTTGATATTCCTGAGTCATAATTTCTCATCTGTCTTAACAGCTCCAGGCTGCAGCAGGAAGGATATATATTGATGTTGGTATGCATTTCTAATTATACGTTGACATGTTAAGTTTTCATGGTTAACAATTAAGCTCTTCCACCCACAGGTTTTTGGGGAGGTCTGGTACCAGAAAATGCCTTCAATGCAAGTTCTCTGGAGGGTCTCCTGAAGGCAGGAGCTCTTGGCCTGAAGGTATCTTGTTCTGATATTCTTAACCATTTTTCTTGTCCATTCTACCAGGATGGGGATGTTATAGAATGCATTAAGCAGGATGACTTTGAGTAATGAAATTAGAACAGCCAATATGAGTGGAGTTATCATCAAAAGTCATGCGATTTGGTTATCTCCTGAAACGTCAATTCCTGTTTCTATCTAACACAATTTGACCTTTTTTTTTCTATCTCCTGTAGTCCTTCATGTGTCCGTCTGGAATTAATGACTTTCCTATGACGAATATAAGCCATATTAAGGTAATCTGATTTATGTGATCCCCATTGTGAATATTTCTAGATACATTAACGTGTGATGTTTATTTATGCATGGAAGCCTTCCATTGCATATTTGGACTTGGTTTCGTGTTCTATTTGCTCTGTTCACTATGTAGTATGCACTCAATGTTTTATCCTTGTTATCCACCCAGAATTTATCTAATATGTATTTCTCCTTTAGGAAGGACTCCTTGTATTGGCAAAATACAGAAGGCCTCTCCTTGTGCATGCAGAAATTCCACAAGATGATGCAGGTTACTTGGAAAACAAAGATGGTCGTGACAATCCTAGATCTTATGATGTATATCTTAAGTCAAGGCCTGCTTCTTGGTAAAACATTGAAAAATTAATATTTCTATGGCCTACTTCATAAGTCTGGGTCTCCCAGAAACTTGTATTGTATTGATACATATGCTGTATGGATATGGTTACATACTGAGTTAAATTTTCTGAAGTGCAAATCTAATATGTGCATACCTTGATTTGATCAAGATCTCTTGAGTCTCTTATTATCTGATATTTTCTTTCATTGAATCCCCTTCATTTGTAATCAGGGAAGAAGCCGCTATCAAGGATCTTTTAACTGTATCAAAAGACACAAGAACAGGTGGCCCTGCAGAAGGGGCTCATCTTCACATTGTTCATCTGTCAGATGCAAGATCTTCATTTGAGCTCATTAAGGTACTCTTTGTTTTGTTTCATTTTGTTGTTTAGAATTCAACAATGCGACCTGCTAGCTAACTTTGAGTGCATTTTCAATATGGCTTTGCTTGTAAAATGATCCTTTCTATCTGTCTATAATGGTGAATGCGTCTTGAAACGCGCAAAGCCCTGGCAAATGATGTACTTAGTCAATTGACATTTACATTTGAAGTACATCATAGAGTTATTCCACAAAATTTTGCATGTATTAAGTTTATGATTTGATAGAATGTTTCAGTGGAGAAGCCGAATGAAAATAGGTCTTGCAAATTTTCAAGATTAATTTTAGCTCCCATCTTCTTCTCCCAGTTCATGCGGAAATTTTTGCTTCTTATTTGGACAAATAACCTTTTCACCTTTCCGAGCTTTTCCTATTAGACTACAGTTCTAGATTATTGCAAAATGTCACAGTGAATTTTATGTATCAAATATTTAGGAGTGAGCAATGATAAATAGGGACGGAAGGAGGGCAATTCTTATCATAACTTGAGTACTCTGACTTCTTTCAGTTTGATTATTCCGCTTTAACTCACTTGGTTATGATATTCAATATTCTGCCATTTTAAATTGTTATCTGCTCATTGCATTACTATATATTCTGTGCGCTCAGTACTTTAATTCTACTTCTCCAGGAAGCAAAGAAAAGTGGCGACAGCATGACTGTTGAAACTTGCCCCCACTATCTAGCTTTTTCAGCTGAAAAGATCCCAGATGGAGACACTCGCTTTAAGTGTGCTCCACCTATTCGTGATGCTGCAAATAAAGAAAAGCTGTGGGCAGCTTTGATAGTAGTTTTCAAACTCATAATGCCTAAATTTGTGTATTTCTTGTGGTTCAAATGGTTCACAAATGTGATTCTTGGTTTCTCTCAGGATGGGGATATTGACATGTTAAGCTCAGACCACTCACCATCAGCACCACAACTCAAACTTTTCAATGAAGGTGATTTCTTGAGGGCATGGGGCGGCATATCTTCTTTGCAGGTCAGCGTGCTTAAAAGTTGATATTTAAGAATCCCTCTAAGTACTGGATTCTTTTTTTTCTTCTTCTTCTTCTTTTTTTTTTTTAATGTTTACATTTGTTTTGATTTTGGTAAACGTAACTCTGCACTAAAGGAAATCATGAAGCTACCTACCTACTACTCTGATATGGTAGCTACCATGGCATAACATGCCCTTATGCCCTTTGTGTAGGAAGGAAGGCCCCTAACAAGGGGGAAGGTGTTGGGCTTCGACAAGCATATCCAATGACCTGAATTCTTTAACATTTGAAAAAATTATCCAAATCAAAACGTTATTCATTTTCTAAGCATATTGCATCCACCTTGAACTCTCTGATTCAAGTGTAGTTTTGTGAACAGAACCCTCCGAAGTCCACAAAATCAGCTTTTGCAAATCTGAAGCTAAGGCCCAATAAACTTTATACAGTTAGGCAAACTGGCAAAGCTACTGTGTTAACAGTCAGCTGTTTCGTCCATTTAGACCATCCCTAATAAACTGGACTATGTAAGCATGATGTCACAACTAAATTGAAAAGTAAAGCAAAGAACTGCAAATAACATAAAAAGCATTTGAATCAATTAAGAGAACTGTTTCGTAGAACTGCAGGTTTATGGTCCTCACCCCTTTCACAACATGCTTAACGGTTCAAAACAAAAAAATCACGTCTTTCAACAAGTCTTTTTGAATCAAGGAGAGAATCCCTTTTCATGTTACTGTAGATTGCATTTAAAACTAACACAAAATACTGATTCTGGTTCCTTTTTGGTTTTTCAAATCATCGCTCCGTTTAGATTGGCCATTTTTTCAAAAACAAGTTTTTCAAATACAATGTTATAGTAATACAAAATAATTTAAAAAACATTTCATCCATATAATATATCAAATATTTCAAAAAATTTTTATAGCAAAAATTTTTCATATACACTGCTATAGTAAAATTTTTCAAAAACACCCCCAAAAAAGTCACTAATGATATGTGTCGTTATTCTATTGTTTGGGCTGATCACAGGTCTCTCACTCTCTCTGTGTCTCATATTCATGCATGTCTATTTGCAGTTCGTACTTCCTGTGACTTGGTCATATGGGCAGAAATATGGAATTACGCTCGAACAATTAGCTTCATGGTGGAGTGAAAAGCCTGCTAAACTTGCTGGCTTAAGTTATAAGGTAATATTTCCACCGTTGTGAGGAAAACTAATGGAAGTGAAATTCCCATCTGCTTTTCTGGGTCACTAATAACTTTCAATCAAGTGCCATGCATGAGAATTGTGTCATTTAATTTCACAGTCATATTTTTCTGACGCTGATATCAGAATACATAGAACCTCTTCAGGGGCTTTCCCAAAGACCAAGGTTTTATTTTTTTTCTGTAATTTTAACTGGTAAACAATCCGAATATTGTGCAGGGAGCAATTTCAATTGGCTATGAAGCAGATTTTGTGGTATGGGAACCAGAAGTGGAATTTGACCTTGATGAGAACCATCCTGTATATCATAAGCATCCTGTAAGTTCTCACTTCCTCACCACTCTGTCTGTTTATCTGTATGATCGACATACTGCTTGTAATTTCTCTTTGTGGTACTTCTTTTCCAAAGAATGCACCCTGGTTTGGCACCGTGGGCTTGAATGTGTGTTATTCTATGATCAAATTTCTTTGGTATGGTCATAGTATAAGGCCATTTGATAGTAAAAATCACATACATACTCAATCTGGATAGCCTTACTTTCTTCGGAGTTTGGACTGCACGTACTGATTCAAATATTGCCTTTTATATTAAAATATTAAAGAAAGTGTTAGTTTTAATAGTTTTCCAAAAGTATAGAAATACATTAAGAAGTCGACTTCAGCTATCTCAGACCAAAACTTTTAGTATTTATTCTCCTTTTCACCAAAATTCATCTAAGGTCGCTTCTTCAATCTACTGATGATGCTCCTGACCATCACGGCTGTAGCAGTGTTTAACATGTAAGCACCGCCTGCTTTGACTTTGCCAGTGTTATTGCATCCCCAAATTCCAACAGCCTTCATTTTTACCACCCAGTTTTCACAGAACTGGTGCTAGCTGTGCTGACTGATTTCATCTTTTTAATCAGCTTTCTCACACTGGCACCACAACAGGTATTAAATTTCCCAAGAATACTCACCTTCTTGGTTTTCTTAGTCATGTTGAACAGCTGGGAAGACTCACAGGGACGAGGGGGTCGAAGGTTGGACCCTCAAAATCACCAGACTTCCTTAATTTTTATAGGGAACTGTTTCCAATAGGAAAACCCAACCAACAAATATGCTTTGTATTGGGAAGGGAAGAAGGAGAAAATCTTTTGGAGAATGAAAGTTGACTGAAGTTGACTTCTGTACATAAGTGGTTTTAAATTAACTGTGTTTTTTTTTTTTTTAAGTTCCAGTAAGAAGGCGATATCTTTGGTAAAAATCCCCAGGGCTTTGGTTGTGAGTTATATATTGTAAATCAGATGGATGTTGTATTGGCTCATAAACTTCCATGGTGAGTGACGAACATGCTTCTTCCAATGAAAAAAATGACCTCTCAATTCTTCCATTCCTTCTGCAGACTATCTCGGCGTACATTGGATCTAGACTCTCAGGAAAAGTTTTGGCTACCTTTGTGAGGGGAAACCTTGTTTACAATGAAGGAAAGCATGCTCTTGCGTGTGGTTCCCCAATCCTTGCAACACTATAAGGAAATCGTACCTTTGGTAATTTCATGGTTCTTCTACCTGTCTTTTTCAGTTCTTCCACTTACCTTTTGCTGCTTTGAACCTGTGTTGTTTCTTTTTGTCAAATACGCTGATCGCTGATTCTTGAATTTCTTTAGGTAGTCGGAGTATTATTGCGTGGTACGCATATTGCCGCACGGGTTGCTCAACTGAGGATTCTTCATTGCACTTGTGAATTGACTGGAGGAGGAGCTCTGGCGGAAGGGGTCATCCTGAAGCATGTAAATTTGGGATTTAGCATCATGTTCATACTTCATTGATGCCTGGATTTGTCTATAGCTGTATCCTAAGCTGTCAATGCAGCTGTCGAACACTAATTCCATAGTCTGTCTAGGAGGAGTTGACATTGAAATGAATGGCATTCTGATTTCCAAACAAAAATTTCTGCAATTTTGCATTGCGGTTTTGAGTTGGTCAACTGTATCTAACATGCATCAATTTAGATTTGAGAGAAGTAACCGGCTTCATCCATTCATTATTTCTGTTGCCAATGTCACACTACTAATAATGAATGTTCCCCAGCAGAATCAGAATGGTTTAGGAGCCAATAGGCAATAACGATGATATCTTCAAAATTAAGGATTATTAGTATTTCATTAGAAACCAACTTTAGCAAAGTTGTCATGGGATAAATCGGACCTTACTAGGATGTCTTTTTTTTTTTTTTTTTCATTATGTTTTAAAATTTGTTGTATGGGACTTTACTTGGAAGCTAAGAACACTAGTCATCTTATTTTGCCAGATGATCAAAAAATTCTGGTGATGGATATTACGCCATGTTCCCATGCAGCCCACCTTAGCTAATTGGAGCCAAAACCTTCCCTCCAATTCAGCTTTAGATATAGATATAAGATGTGTTGCTTTCTATGAATTCCCATCAAAATTCAAATTATAGTTTCAATAATGAAATTCTGCAGCAACTTTATCGCTCTCAATAAGCCTCCACCCTACCGCACACCCTTCCCCTGCAACTACCCCAAGTCCGTCAGACGCCTCCGCATTTCCGTCTCCGCTGACTCGACTCAGCGTCTGCAACTCGCCCAATCACTCCAGTCCGAGGCTCTTCGAATTCTAGAATGGCCCGCCGTCTGCGCCCAGCTTGCCGCATTCACCTCCACGTCAATGGGCCTTGCTGCCGCCCAGTCGGCCAGGATTCCACTGGGGCGAAGCCCAGAAGAGAGCAGGACTCTCCTGGCCCAAACATCCGCGGCCCTGGCCATTCCTCGGCCGTTGGACTTTTCCGGGATAGAGGACGTTTCCGTCTTGGTTGATTCTGCAGTGGCCGGAAACTTGCTGACGATTCAAGAGCTGTGTTTGTTTAAACGGACTCTTGCGTCAGCTAGACATTTGGTCGAACAGGTGGAAGAGTTTTCAGTGGACAGTAATTCCTCTGAGAGGTAACTTTTTGAAGATGAAGTAAAGTTTTAACTGCATTAATTTAACTGAGTTATAGTCCAGCTTGTGCTACTCCGAGTAGATTAATTGAGTCGAGCTTGGTCGAGCGCAGTACCCGAGTCGCGAGCTCATTGAGTTTGAGCTTAATCGAGCTTCGTGTATTTTTATATTTGAGTTACATAGTACAAACCTGACACAAGGACGAGAAGTATTTTTATGGAAGCTCGAAGGCTTGAGTTTTGACCATCAACCCCTACCTGTCGATTAAAAAATGGGATTTGAGAGGAGCCAAAAAGCTAGCGGATCAGAAAGATTTGTATGGAATGTCCTACTCCTGCCTGAGCTTTCCAATCAACCAATCCCCTATTTGAGGGACATCTGTGTTAGGCAGGCCCAGAAAAACGTGTGGTCAAAATATTTGAGCATTTTGTTGTATTCAAGCCGGCCTAGAGCTCTTTCATTAACTCAACGATTTGAGCTCAAGCTTGGTTTGGCAGGTCAATAAGTCTGACTTGACTTGACTTGATTGCATCCTTGGCACAACTGATTCTGGAGGAGTGCGGGTTTATCTTCAAATCTAGTAACAACAATGGTTGAAAGCTGTAAACTCATCTTGCTATGATCTTAGTATGCTTATATGTGGGCATGTTTTTGTTGCATGTCTAAATAGCTATTGCTTTTTGTATGGCAGTTTGACATCGTCGAGGGAATGCATGTACATCCTATGGATGGATTGTCATCATGGCTTGGGTAGGGCTCTAAAATAGGTTTCTGGAGGAGTTGTAAAAGTGGGAGTGGAAGTGATAGTTATAGCAATTCATTGTTCTTTAACATAAGTGATGTAGAAGCTGCTGCATATTAATTTTAACAGCTATGGGACGGACTCATAGGATTCTATCTCTCCTTGTATTCAAACAGGTGCTCTCCTCTTCTTGATGTCCTTCAAAGTGTCAATTTCCTGGTGCAGTTGGAGGAAAAAATAGATTTCTGTATCGATTGTAAATTTTCAGTAGTGCTTGACAGAGCTAGTGAGGAGTTGGAGCTTATTAGGTCAGAAAGGAAGAGGAATATGGACAATCTGGAATCCATGCTGAAGCAAACAGCAACCCAGATGTTTCAGGCTGGTGGAATTGACAAACCATTGGTTACCAAACGTCGATCAAGGATGTGTGTGGCAGTTAGAGCTTCCCATAGGTCGCTGCTCCCAGATGGCGTTGTTCTAAATGTTAGCAGCTCAGGAGCAACATATTTCATGGAGCCTAAGGAGGCCATTAACTTGAACAATGAAGAAGTGAGGCTATTAGATGAGGAGAAGCTCGAGGAACGTGTGATCTTAAGCCTACTAACATCTGAGATTGTGCAATCAAATTCAGAGATAAAGTATTTACTGGACAGAATATTGGATTTAGATCTTGCATTCGCTAGAGCTGCTCATGCGAAATGGATCAATGGGGTTTGTCCAGTTCTAAGTTCAGAAAGTTTTGGGAAATCTGGATTGAGTTCTTTATTAGTAGACATTCGAGGCATACAACATCCTTTGCTGCTAGCACCCTTTTTGACAAAATTGTCTGACCTTGTTCCATCTGAATCCAGAAACTCAGCTAAATTGTATCAAAGGAATGACTTCTTCAATTCCAAAACAGTTTCTCCTGTTCCTGTTGATATCAAGATTGGGTATAATATAAAAGTCGTCGTAATTTCGGGACCTAATACGGGTGGCAAAACTGCATCCATGAAAACTCTAGGACTAGCTTCCGTTATGTCAAAAGCTGGCATGTATTTGCCTGCTCAGGACAATCCGCAGCTGCCGTGGTTTGATTTGATTCTGGCAGATATTGGAGATCATCAGGTAGTAGATTCTTTCTGGCCCTTTATAGTTTTATATCTCTTCTCGATTTTATTCCTTGTCTCTGTTTAATGGCTTCGCATTTTTCATATTTGGTTGAAGTCGCTTGAACAAAGTCTCTCAACTTTTAGTGGGCACATTTCAAGGCTTTGTAAAATTTTGGAAACTGCATCCAGAAAGTCTCTGGTCCTTATTGATGAAATTGGAAGTGGGACTGATCCTTCGGAAGGTGTAGCTCTCTCTGCCAGCATTTTAAAATATATTGTTGATCGGGTCAAGTTAGCTGTTGTCACTACCCATTATGCTGACTTGACTCAACTCAAAGGTAAAGATAGTAGGTTCGAAAATGCTGCAATGGAGTTTTCCCTGGAGACATTACAGCCTACCTATCGGATGCTTTGGGGAAGCGCAGGAGAATCCAATGCCATAAGCGTTGCTGAAAGAATTGGCTTTGATGAGAAGATAATTAACCGTGCCCAAGCATGGATAAACAAGTTGACCCCAGAGAAGGTGCAGATGCAGAAAGGTTTGCTGTACCAGTCACTAATGGAAGAAAGAAACAGATTAGAAATTCAAGCAAATAAAGCTGCATCTCTTCACTTGGATGTTATGAGCATTTATTATGAGGTATGTAAGTTGCACGATTGTAAATATTTAATCTTTGAGAAAAGAGATACTTGTTATGAGACAATATGCAATGAAAATGTTTTTCTCCTATTTTATTGCTGTCCTTGATTACCATATATACCCTGCTTCCTTCATTCATGTTTATCGTCACATAAGTTGCACAAAAAGCTAAAGTGCCTGCATATAACACTAGCATAACATGTTTACTTGTATTGGTGGGCAAGGAATGGCTTTTCTCTTCTCTTGGCAACTTCTGTTGCCCATGATATCTATCATTCTTTATTTCAATTTCTCAACCTATACATGCATCCATTTATGTGCATGTGTTTTATTGATGCACTACGTGCTATAACATATAGGTGAGTACATCATATAATGTACAGGAGTATTTTCCCCTTTTGTTTCACTTCAATTTTTAGATAGGTGGAAAGCGGTGAATACTCTTCTTTGTTACGTCACAGTTTGCACCCTCTTTTGCTTCATAAGTTTCTGTTTACTCCATTTTTCCTTCCTAAATTGAAGATAAGAAATGCAGCAGATGACCTTGAAGGGCGCGAGGCAACTCTTAAGACAAAGGAAACCCAACAGATCCAACAGGAATTGAAGGCAGTGAAGAAAGAAATTGAAGATATAGTGCATGAATTTGAGAACCAACTTAAAAATGCTGATGCAGATAAGTACAATCTGCTGCTGAAGAAAGCAGAATCTGCAATTGCATCCATTGTTGAAACTCATCAGCCTACTGATGGTCTTTCTATTGGGAATTCGGACGGTAGGTTGTATGTACCACAGCCTGGTGAGCAAGTGTATGTCAAGGGACTTGGGAAAAAGTTGGCTACTGTAATTGAAGCACCTGGAGATGATGACATGGTCCTCGTCCAACATGGAAAAGTCAGAGTACGTGTGAATAAAAACAGTGTAGGAGCTCTTGCAAATGCGGATATTAGTGGTGGAACAGCTTCTAATCAGGTATGAGGAGTAACATCAAATTTGTTAATTATTGGCGATTTTCCAAAGTTCTTAATATATTGTCCTTAGGCATGATGTTACAAAATTTTCAGCATTTTTTTTACAATGCTACTTTATTAGAGGATTATCGTTTTTTTTTTGGGTCAGTCAGCCTTTGGGAACACACGTCTTCATTAATTTCTCAATTTGGACATATCATGGACAGTTGATCTGAAATTGGATATTACTTACGAGAGGAAACTAGGACTGCATGTGGACATCAGCTCTCTGCATCAGTTAAACAGAAGAAAATAGGCATTTTCTACACAATTGCCTAAATGTTTTTTTGTATTTTTCATAGCACAATGCTCTCCATTTTTGAAGCAAATCAACAAACAATACCTGCTACTGCTTTGTGGAAAGGCATCTATATTTAAATAGACCAGCTGATGCTTTTAACCATCGGCTGGAACAGATATTGCCCTGTAATGTTTGTTTACCTCCAAAGCCAACAGTTAAACATCCTTGCATGCTTCACCTAATTATGATTTGCTACTTTATGTTAACTAATCGTTCTATATTGGAAAGCTGAGAGATTAAACGTGCTTCTTATGGAACCTGAGGGACTGAATTGGTGCAAAATCCAACTATCGGGTACTAAAAGTGATTAGACATTTAAAGAATTGTCTTTTGGTTTGAGATTTTCATTGTGGATATAACTTCAGTTACATCATATTCCTTCAGGTGTAATTGATTGATCTGCATTGTACTTATTAGTTGAATGTTGCAATTCTCTATCCTGCATTAATTTTGAGATTAAAATGATCAACAATGTGTTGGAGCATACACTACTAAATCTGATGGCAGTGGGTGTACCTGTTGACATTGTAGGGAGTTTTGAGAAACCTCAAGAGCCTTAGGAGCTTCTCCAAAATGAGCAATAGTGAGGAGGTTTCCTATGGACCTGTGTTTCAAACATCCAAGAATACAGTGGACTTACGAGGTATGCGATCTGAGGAAGCTGCTCACTACCTTGAGATGGCCCTCAATTCAAGAGGACCAGGTTCTGTTCTTTTTGTCATACATGGGATGGGCACTGGGGTGGTGAAGGAGCGAGCATTACAGATTCTGAAAAACCATCCACGTGTTGCCAAGTTTGAGCAGGAAAGTCCTATGAATTACGGTTGCACAGTTGCTTATATAAAGTGAATGTTCTTCCATCCCATTTATGAAATGCAATTTTTTTGCCCCTCCTTTGAAGTGGTTGCATTAGCTTATACCGATGCATGTGCATTTGAATGTTTAAGATTTCAAGAGTTAGAGGTCCTGAAATTTAAATCCCATTTCTCCATCTCCGTTTCTTAAATTCTATTTTTCTCTCCTAGAAAAAAAAATTTAAAAATTGTCTCATCGTATTGTCCAAATTAAAGAATAAGTATAGAGGTCTTCTTTTCTTACTAAATACAAAGTGACCTTAGTGCAAAATTAGACCTTGTTTAGAATAGTAATTAAAGTACAGAATACTAATAGAACATCTTTAATTCATCTCTCAAATGATGGTGATATAGTAATAGTATACAAGTTTATAACGTGACATGAACATGGTTCAAGGTGTATTCCACTTTTATTTAAAACAATGTCTATATAAATACGCTGACAATTGGTAGAGTACATGGAAACACGTTTGTGTCATTCCCATCATAAGACGATGAATTATTGCTGTTTGTATTAGGATTTGTAGTTCTATTTTGATGATATTAATAGTTGCAACCTTGTATTTTATGTCTTGGCTGGGAAGAGATGAATTGTCGAGTTGTTCATGTTTTGAATCGACAAATGCGGAGTATTTGTTTGTTAGAGATAAATCTAAGGTGCAATAGATGCAGAATCGAAGCTCATCCCAAATGTTTGTGCTTATTTACCTCCGCATTAGCAGAATTGAAGCTAGCAACTTTTGCTGATACTCGATCAGTAGATAATTGATTGAACATTACTTTTGAAGTATAAATATCGCTGAATCTGTCCAGATTCAGTTCTCATTTATGGAGATAACAAATCATCTAGACAGGTAGACCCTCTTTTAAGTTTTATGTGGCGGATATTAAGGCGTTGCCATTTACGGCTAGCCTAATCGGATTCAGGAGCCAAGGCAGCAGAAGGTTCGTCTGCTGCTTTGTTGTTGTTTGGCCCAGTAGCACCGGTACCGGGAGGAAGATGATGATGATTGGTGTATAGAGTAAAAGGGTGACAATTGTGGCAACTTGGATGTGGCACACACTGATAAGGTCCTCCACCGCCTCCACCACCGCCTCCATTTCCATTCCCGTACCCAGGGCCACCGTAACCAGGCGTCCATCCTGAGCCACCGCCGCCACCTCCATTTCCACCATTGCCAGGGCCACCGTAACCGGGCATGCCTCCAGGACCCGAGCCGCCTCCGCCTCCGCCACCGCCACCATTTCCCGGGCCACCATAACCAGGCATGCCTCCAGAACCTCCACCACCACCACCACCGCCACCGCCACCGCCGCCGCCACCGCCACCTCCTCCGCCACTACCACTTCCGCTGCCTTGTCCATAACCACAGCCAGCCCAAGCACCGTATTGGCACCCACCATCGCTACCTCCGCCATAGTATGGCTCACCCCAGCCACCTAGTGCACGCACCTTGGGTTCATGATCACCAGTGACCAAATTGGCTCTGTGAGCAGAGGACACTGATAAGCTCAGCATAACCGTAAAGGCTACGTAAGCCCAAGTACACGCTGCCATTTTCAGAATTTAGAGGACGTTAAGCTATATTTACTGATTTGATTAACACTTTTGTTTTTATTATTATTATACATTTTGGTCTGTATGTTACATTACATGCACATATTTATAGCAGGAGACTTGAACAGTTTCTTGAGTGCATGGCATTTTCCTGAGAAAGTGGTACAAAATAAGTTGCATAAAACAGAAAGCAACATGTCATGCATTTCGAGTTGGTTCAATTCTGTTGTTCATGTTTATCTGTCACGCCATAAGTGCTTATGGATGGATATCTTGCTCTGGAGTTCCTCAAATTCTTTGAAGAGAATTGATGTATGTGTACAACTATCATCATTCTCCTTGTGAAGTACGTCCAAATTATCTCGTCAATTAGACTGTGTACAGTATATATATATATATATATGGTTCTCTATCTTGGCTCAATCAGAAAAGGAATTCAAAGTCATGATAACTCAGTTTAAAGTTGAAACTAGTCAAGTCATATATGATAATCCAGTTCACACATTTAAAGTTAGTGGATTCATATTTTAACATATTCAAATCATTTGATAATTAAAAATTGAATATTTGAATTAATTAAGTGGCACTGAATTTCCTGGACAAAACTAGTTTTCAAAATTAAACCATAAGTTATTCACTTATTAGCGGATGTGATATATATTCAAATGTATTATATTTAATGTTCAACAATTCAATAATTTAATAGATTCAGATTTCACACCTCAATTTTATCAAACTCACACAGAACCTATTTTTAAAAAAAAAAAAAAAAAACTCAAACAAGTATAGTCATATAGGATCAATTCTCAAATCACTATTGTATGATTATTAAGCAAAGGCGAAGAATCTAAAAATGCCCCCACACCACAGGCCCCCAACTCCCAAGTCCCTGATTGGGAATCTAATCTATATATCACCTCTTCCTCTTGCCTGGCCTTTACCATCTGGCTTGCAGCCATATACAATGGGATCCACGGCGATGTCATGTCTAATGTCTTCAGCTTGGATTTGATCCCTGATTGGCCACAAAAATACAAAGTCAGTCGCTGCACGTCTGTGATTGCAAGAGATAAAAAGTGAATCCTCAACAGCTTTTTGTTTTGTGGATTGGAAAATTAATGCAGATGCCATACATGTTCTAGCACTATTCATTACTCTGGTTTCAAGGAACAGCAAATGAATAAACCCCTAAAGCTCATTTCAATCAGAAAAAATAGACGTTCAGCCGCTGGACATGCTACTAGCTGGAAAGTATGGCAAAAGCAGAAGAGGGTCTCGTCTATCATCTATGCTTTGTTTTCACTCTAAAAGACTGAAGTCGATTCTGTTACTTTCTTGCTTGCTTTTATTTTCTTTTGAAAGACTACAAAGTTTCTCATCCACCACAAATTTCGCACCATGCTAATTGCCAATGAACAAGATATTCGCTGGACCCGATGGTCCTTATCTACCATATTTGCCTTTGTTTTTTTTTCAATTTTCACGAGGAGCCAATCAATCCTCTCTGATTCACGAGCATACTTCATGTGAGAGCTATTTATCATTAATTTCACCAGCGGTTTCACTATCCCAAGTTCAACCCAAAAAAAAAAACTAACGAGTTTCATCTATTTGATCCCAGATTTTGTAAATTGCTTGATTCTAAAAATTTGTATGTTTAGTATTTTCATAATATGGGACTGCCAACATAGGAGAGTTATACAATTTAGTGAATAATAATGTATGTTTCCTAGTCCTTACATTTTAATCCATAGAACTCAAAGGAGCCAGTTCAATGTTCAAATTTAGTCACCCCTTTAAAAATCTCATTTTTTTCCATAATTTTAAACTTTTTTTTAATACGGGATTTTTTCGCTCAGTTATGTAGCTCTTAAATACTCTCCCCAAACCCCCCCCCCCCCCCCCCCCCCCCCCACCACACAAAAAAAATGCTCAAGAATATGAAATCATGGTTCCGCAACTTTAATGAAATTGTCTTTCATGGTCCTCAAATATTACGAGGGGATAGTTTAGAATGTGATTACTTCATGCACGTGATGATAAATGAAAATTATTTTTCACAAACTTTCATGCACCTTGCCTCCCACATTAATTATGAGGTGAGAAATCAAAAGTTTAAATATTGTTTTCCAACAATGTGTTTTTATATAAAAATTATTTTAAATCCATATGAGTGCGTGGTGTACTTCCGATCTCCGTCAGATTTCCTCGACTCAGTTGAACCACCCCTTAGAATAGGATTCCTCCAGTGTAGGAATAGGAATAAGTTAGGCTAGATTAGATGTGCCGTTATAACAACAAAAAAAAAAACCTTCATGCACCTTTAAACAAGTTAGAAGTCATTAAAATAAATTATAGAATATGAATGAAAAGTAGTTCTAGTTTATAGTTTGAACATTATTTTGTTCATAATAATTTAAACATTGAATTTCTTTTCTTACAAGCTAAAATACGTTTGGAAAATTTCATTCTCGAAATCTTTGTGCTTTGTTCAAAGATCAAATTTTGCACCAGCCAAGGAAATCACAAACAAACAAACAAACAAACAAACAAAAGGAAAAAGCACACGATGCTCTAATAAAAGAGTGAAAAAGACTTTAAAAAGCAAGGCCAAGAAAGGAAAAAGAAGGTTTATACCAAAAAAAATTGGTAGGAAAAGAAAAAAGGAAAAACCCAGAAAATAGCGAAAACCGCAGGCCATATATAGCCACAGGACGGGACCCTGCGCAGACTCGCTGACTCCTGCCTGCTTTGAGAATTTTGCTTCGGCGAGATTGGGAGAGACAACGAGAGAGTAGCCAGAGAGGAGGGAAAGTGAAAAGAAAATGGGAGGAGGGTCGGTGAAGGAATTGAAATCGAAAGCCGAGCTGGAGAAGACATTGGTAGAGAAGACAACGGTGATTTTACACTTCTGGGCATCATGGTGTGAAGCTTCTAAGCAGATGGACCAAGTCTTTTCTCATCTTTCCACTGATTTCCCTCATGCCCGCTTCTTCAGAGTAAACCCTTTTCCCCTTTTCTCTCTCTCTCTCGTTATAATGATATTTTTTGATATCCTTATCCATTCTTAATTGCATCCCTATTGCAACTATGTTTTAGTTGATTTAGTCGATGAATTTTCTTTCATCTTGGACATTTTTTTAACTCTTTTATTTATTTATTTATTTATTTATTTTGCTGTTATGCTGCTTTCTTGTTTCTTAAATTTGGGAGGAATAGAGGTTGAGGGTTTTATTATCATTATGCGCTTATTATAGTTCATATGTTATAATTAATTAAACTTGTGAAGCCTAATGGGAGTATGTAAATTTTGAGAAAAATGGGTCCTTGATGCCAGAGGAATATGTCAGAAGAAAAAAATTTGATAATGGTGTAGATGTGATTGATAAAAGGAATATTTTTAATAGCTTAATGTATATAGGAGTCAAATTAGAAGTTGGGTGTACAAGGTAAATGAGATATCTTGTTGGGCTGAGGCAGTGATTCTTTGTGGGCAAAGGAAATGTGTATTGGACAAGCAGCAATCATTATCTATTTCTGTCAAAGTGTTAGTCTGGAAGCAGAACTGGTTAACGACTCTTTTTAATGGGTCAGAAAATGCCACATTAGAAATCTAGTGATGATTCCAACTTGCACGTAATAAGTCTAACAATCTTCAGTCAGGGTTTTATTACCTTTTATGGTAGTTGGTGGAAGGAAATCAAGATATCAGAAGGGTAAAGCTGATCCCAACTGGTAGCTTGATTTTGTTTTGTCTTTTGACGATTTTGAAAAGGGCTGACCTGGTTGAATAGTAACATCCTTATCAAAAAGGAAATTAACTTTTTTCCTTTAATGAAATACCCCAAAAAATGGAAAAAGTCAAATGATGATTAGGTAGAAAGTGTAAGGTCTTAATTTTTTATGCTTGTATAGAGCAAACATTGTAATTGGAAAAAGTTTCTCTTCATTTAGGTAGCTGAAGATTGAAGGAACTCTGCCTTTATAAGGGATTCCAATCCTCTTCCGCATTCCTTCCCGTTCTTCTGCCAAACTATCATAAGCTTTAGTAACTCATGTTGCTTTCTCATCTTTTTGTGCCTTTTGTGTATAAAATATGCTCCCATGGTGAGCTAGGAATCCTTTCTGAGCATTTATCTTTCCAGAATTTTTGAACTATAATTGTGTCCCAATTTTCTTATGAGGATGACAAGGACTTAACTGGAAATAGGTTGAATCATTATCCATCATTTTTGTTTGTGGGGAGGTAGTCTTGGCACTTGGCACCAATGTACGATGCATGAGCCGGTAAGAGAATACATAGACAGTAGGGATATGGAAAGCTGGAATAAGAAATAGGGTAACAGAATCATGTAATCCAGTGTCCTAGGAAGCAGGTAGAATTGAGATAGGAGTTTAATTATCTGCGTCTATTGGCTACATGATTATGTAGTTGGTTCCCTGCCTTGCTCCTCATAATTTAATTGTAAACATTGTAGAAACAAGAATCCGTACTGGGTTTGGAATAAAACTAGTTACCTGTTATCACTAGTGATAGGAGCAGGAAATGGTTTGAGTGAAATTGAAACGACAAACTATGATCCTCAAGGTGTTATTTATGCACTCCATTCCACATTGTGTAATTTTGAGCTATTTAACTTTTTTACAAACTGCCTGAGGTTTACACCTCTAAGATTTGGAAAATACTGATGATTTGAAGGTTAACCCTTTCTCTGTTCTTGCTTTTTAACTTCTTGGGTTTTGTGGTCTGAAGGCTCTTTGTCTGGGTGAATATTAGACTTGAGGAAAGGACAGTATTTTGGGATTTGCTATCTGCTGTACACTTTGATTTTGTATAGTGTTGACCTTTCTTGAGAAGTGCACTACTCTCTATTAATTCATTGTTCATCACTTCCTCTGTGTCACTACAGGTTGAAGCTGAAGAACAACCAGAGATTTCTGAGGCATATTCAGTTGCTGCTGTGCCTTACTTTGTCTTCTTTAAGGTAATTTCAAGTTGTAATTCTACTTCTCAAGAGCGTTCAGCTTTTTTCTGCAGTCCGTTGTGTTTTGCTCCTTCTGGAGTTTTTAACTTAATTTAAGAATGTATCTGGGAATGTTATGTGTCTTATTTTCGAGCCTTTCATGTGTAAGTTTGTTCCTTTTTGGTGCTTTTAGGATGGTAAGAGTGTGGATACCCTGGAAGGTGCTGACCCCTCAGCTTTAGCTAACAAGGTTGCTAAAGTTGCTGGATCTGTCACTGCTGACGAACCTGCAGCTCCTGCTAGTTTAGGTATGGCTGCAGGGCCAGCAATCCTTGAAACAGTCAAGGATTTTGCTAAAGACAATTCTAAAGTGGAAAGCCATTCACCTGGCACTGGAAATGGGCTTAAATTGCGATTAGAACAGCTTGTGAATTCTCATCCAGTAATGCTCTTTATGAAAGGAAGCCCTGAGGAACCTAGATGTGGTTTTAGCCGGACAGTAGTCGACATCTTGAAGAAAGAAAAGATCAAATTTGGAAGCTTTGATATTCTGACGGATGACGAGGTTCGTGAGGGATTGAAGAAGTTCTCCAACTGGCCAACATATCCTCAACTCTACTGTAAGGGTGAGCTTCTCGGTGGCTGTGACATTGTAACTGCTATGCATGAGAGTGGTGAACTTAAAGAAGTTTTGTTGGATCATGGAACTGAAGCATCTGATTCCTCTAAAGCAGAAGCAACAGAACCTGGAATGGGAAAGGGTGGCATCTCTGAGGCCTCTGGTTTGAGTGCAGACCTGAACTCTCGTTTGGATAGCTTAATTAATTCTAGTCCAGTTATGCTTTTTATGAAGGGGGAACCAGATGCACCGCGTTGTGGTTTTAGCCGGAAAGTTGTTGATATTCTGAGACAAGAGAAAATAGATTTTAAGAGCTTTGACATCCTTACTGACGATGAAGTCCGTCAAGGCCTAAAAGTTTACTCAAACTGGTCCAGCTATCCTCAGCTGTACATAAAGGGTGAACTGATTGGTGGATCTGATATTGTGTTGGACATGCAAAAGAGTGGAGAGCTCAGTAAGGTTCTTGCTGAGAAAGGTATTCCTAATGGGATCACCCTGGAAGTGCGCCTTAAGCAGCTGATAACTTCTTCTCCTGTGATGCTTTTTATGAAGGGTACTCCAGATGCTTCACGTTGTGGTTTCAGCTCCAAGGTAGTAAACGCCTTGAAGGAGGAGGAAGTGGAGTTTGGATCATTTGATATTTTAACTGATGAGGAGGTTAGGCAGGGATTGAAGACCTTGTCAAACTGGCCAACCTTTCCACAGCTCTATTACAAGGGTGAACTGATAGGAGGTTGTGATATTATACTGGAGCTAAAAAGCAATGGCGAGTTGAAATCTACCTTATCTGAATAGGTTTAGGAAATGTAGGCTGAAGCGGTGCTACTCCCTACTACTGATGGCTTATTGATCTAGAAGTCTTTAAAAATGTTGTCCGCTGGAAAATGGTTTCAGAACCCTTGTCTTATATTTCTCCCCTTTTTAGGGAACCTTCTTCATGCTCTGGTTGCACATTCCTATAATTATTGGAGAATATTTTTGGATCATCATTGTCTTGTGCTCCTATTTAAAGAATCTACACACCAGACTTGAATAGTGTGGTGACTAGACTTGAATTTTGCAAGAAAACAACCCTAAATTTGCAGTTCCAGTTTCCATCACCTGATATTTTCCGCCATGCCCCCTGACTTTTTTATTTTAAAATTTTTTTGGTTGAGTATTGGCTCCTGAATTTCATTAAAAAGCATGATTCATGAATAGTAAAAATCAGAAACAGATAGTGCAATAAGCTTGCCATTTTGCTTTCCCATGGACGTAACGAAGATACAAGAATATCTAGTTTGATCCTTAGCCAACATCAGAAGAGGTGCTCCGGAACCATGTTCATTGCAGAAAATTCTATAAATAAACCACGAGTACCACCATCAATATATGTTACACTCTAAGCAGACCCCCTTGATCATAGTGCTTAGCGATGAACTTCACAAAGCCAGTCATCAATGGAATCGTTTATTGAAACTACCTTGTGCAATGAATCCTAACAAGAGCCAAGCAAAATTCAACTAGTCTCCAAATAAGGTTTGCTTTCCCTTAACTGACACGATAGTAGTAAGATGTGGTAAAACTTGCTAGCAACATCAATCCAACCCAACCTGCATAACCTTTAACCTCTTCATCTGGGTTGATAACCTCCTAGTACACCATTATCTTTTTCTGAATCGGCTTCCATTCTTTTCAAAAGAATCAGCTGCCAGTGCACCTCTTCACCACCACTTGAACGCATATTATCAGATTCAAGCATAACAAGAATTCAACTTTCACGTACGACATTGATCATGCTCTTATTAATGCTTCAGTATCTTCCATGCTTCCCTTATCTCCTAAAAAGTTGTTTAGTTTTGTAAGGACACTTGGATCAGGCTTCCATCCTTCCCTCTGTCCACAAAAAGACAAAGCAACTTTCATGCATTCCACAGCCTTCTCCATCTCATCCTTGTGCAGGTAGCCCGCTGATAATCTTCCCCAACTCTCTGGCGAATGTGCTTTCCCTTCACCCATCAAACCTTTAAGCATAGCCTCAGCCTTCTCACAAAGCCCCTTCTCTATGTATCCCAAAATTATTGTGTTTGGCACTCGAAAATCATAGCAGTTGCCAGATGACTCCCACTCCTTTAGGCATTCCAGTGCTGATTCAAACTCATCAATCCTCACCAGACTCTTCAGCATATTTAGGTAATCCTTGTTGATACACTTTTTAAAGGTGTTTTTCTCTAGCGCCCATAATCTAAAGACCTGAGCCTTGTTTCCCAGATTAGCATGCAGTGAGATAAGATGGTTATAACCTTCATTGTCATTATTGTCCAGTATCTTCTCAGCTCTTTGAAGATAACTATTTGCCTCATCTTTTAGGCCTTCCTTGATATAGAAATTTGCAACAACTGCATATGTGTTCCAGTCCATGCTGATGTTGGGTTGGTATTCCATTTCGCGCAAAACATTCTTAATGCCATCCATGTCCGACCTCACACCGTAAGAGTTAATGCAGAGTCTATAACTCAAATTATCAGGAGAAACCCCATTGTCTTGCATCCGAATTAGCACATCAGGGACTTTTTCATGTTGACCAACCTTGGTATAAAGGACCATGATATCATTGTATGCAACAGATGATAAGCTAAGACCTTTCTCTTTCATCATCTGCAGAAGAGACAATGACTTATCAGATTGGCCCTGGCGTGCATAGGAATGCAGGAGAGCACCATATGTCTTTTCTGTTTTATCTTCTTCACTCAAGTCAGTAAAATAATTTTCTGCAGAAAGATATCCATGTACTCTACCAATCAGATCAAGCTGCACAGCATGCTCGGTCGGTGAATACGTGAACATGCCACTCTTTTTCATCCATTCACAGACCTATTAATTAAAATCAGAAAGCAGTTTCTCAGTTTGACTTTTCTTTGCATGAGTCACAACTTAATTCTGTAACTTTCAAGCAGCCATCCAAACAAACATGTAATTCTGTTAATCAGCAACTTTAGAGATGACAAAGAAAAGTTTTGAAGTTTAGACTTGTGCTACAATACGAGTGACAGCCTCTGAACAACACTCAAAATATAAAATGTAGAACTTCAGTTAATTACAGCGAAAAAGAAAACCAAGGATTGGGCCAATATTTCTCTGGAATGGTTTGGTGGCATTGTCCCAAGGCAACCCGAGGTAATTAGGTACCACTACAGCAGGAACCCTAAAAGCTCGTTTTATTACAGAATATAGGTCTGGAAAACCCAGGATCTCTTTGAATTCCAGGCGGTTCGTGCCAATCTGTGTTTCATTTAAAGTTATCCGTAGAAGAAATGAACAATAATTTGCACTTTTAGTGTAAAAAGAAAAGAAAGAAAGAAAGAAAACGTCAGTGAGGAAAAAGTGAAAACAACTCCACATATCGCACAAGACTTCAGAGAAACATGCAGCCCACAGCTCTTGTAAGGCTTTCATATTCCGAAAGAGGTTGTTCGAAAACATATTCTAACAATCACCATTTCCATGCGAACTCCCATTATGTCTTCATAAAATGTCATGTCAAAGCCCTGCCAAGAAAAAGAAACTTCTCCACTACATAGGAGAGAGTAGATACACATGACCACCCCAATCCGCCTAACATTTGTTTCTATTTATTGACAAGAAAAAGCTTAAATTCATTTTTTTTGGGTTAAAAGCCTTGATATATGCGCACATGATGAACTAATAGTTGAAGGCACTCACAAGCACTACAAGGCTTCGTCCAAAGTTCAGGGAAACTATTAGGTTGCATACGCCGAATACTACCCCTCTTACTTCCAACTAATATACATGAAAGTTTACCATAAGGAGTTCAGTTTAAGGAAGTAGTGAAGTAAAGGGGATAGCATTTGACAATTGACAGCAACTTTCAGAATTTAGGACAAATTTTGAAAAAAAAAAAAAAAACCAATTCAATAAAGAAACAATTTTTGCAACAATCAACCAGAAAATTGAAAGAAAGAAGAAGAAGAACAAGAAGACAGAGTAGTTAGCATTATGGAAGTACCTGGAGGGCGTGAGAGAATCGACTGCGTTTGCGGAGGTCGTGAATGATGCGAAGAAGCTCCGCGAATCGAACTTTCTTGCCGCTTTCGACCCATTGGTCCAGAACTGGTCCAATTTTGATTTTAGGATTTCCCAACGGGCTGATTCTGGAGTAGAGCGTCTCTTTCTTCTCCTTCTTCCTGATCTCCTCCCCCTCCCTGTTGCTCTGGTTGCCACCCCTACCACTGTTAATTACTATTTGATTGGTGCAGTAGAATTTCTGAGTGTTTTTTACGCGGGAATTGACTGAAATTAGGGTTTGAAACAGGGATAGTCGACGGCTTAGTGATTGCATTTTCAGCATTTGTTCTTTTGTTTGAAGTTCTGAATTAAGGTGGCAGGGGCTTTGATGAGGAATATGAAGAGTGGAACGGGTTATATTGTAACTGGTCAATATCAAAATTGCCCACTAAAGTCAGAAAGATTTCAGTTAAGTCCCTGCATCAGATCTCCAATTTGCTATTGTTCGGGTGACTTGTCATCCTAGAGTTATCTCAATTGACTATACAAACATGTTTTTGAAATTATCGTGTGACTCGTATCCGTTTGGATTGGCTGTTTTTGGGGTATTTTTAAAAAATTTTGCTGTAGTAGAGTTTTTAAATTATATTTTGAGATATTTTCAAAAAATATTTTAAAATATTTAAATGTAAAAGAGTTTTTAAATATATTTTGAAATATTTTTTAAAATTTTTAAAAAAATTAAACTAATTTTTAAATTACCTTTTAGAACACTTTTTAAAATTATTTATTATATTTGAAAAACTAGTTTTTGAAAAACACTCCGATCCCAGATGAAAAAAAGTTTTAAAAAATCAACATACCATAATAGTCCACATTCATCAAATTGTCTTAAGGTTGTTATTAGTTTGACACTTTTAAGTTGCTCATGGAATTGGTATTACATATACAATAGATGGTTTCTTTTTTGATGCTCCCATAATAAATTTTTAGATGGTCTAAGCATGCACTTTAACCATAATGGATCTTCCGTTCCACGTCTTATGCCACTTTCTATTTCATTTTTTTTTATAATATATTGCTATTTTTTCCTTCATAAAAATCATAAACATCATTTTAACTGTGTGAATGAAATTGTTGGCAAATTTTATTACTTTTTCTCGTGGTTGAGCAATTAAACACATAATTTCTTTCGTGATTTTTGAAATTTACTTAATACTCACTTGTACTTTATGTAAAAAAGCAGGACGGAGGAAAATGTAACTTTATAGATGCTTTGAGGGTCACAAACCTAATGTGTGGATTTTTTGAAAATTAATAGTATTTTGTCATTTTTTTTCTAGCCAAAATACCCTCAAAGTGTTTTAAGACCAAAAAAAAGCAAGAATTTGGGGGTAGATTTAAAAATATTACAATTTCCTTACTTTCTTCGTCGACATAAAAAATACCAATCAATTCCTTGCATAATTTGGTGAGATTGATTGCGAAAAAGGAAGAATGTACTTGTGAAATTTAATAACTTGCCGCGGGACAGTGAACTCATTCTAACAAAGGGTGTCTATTTATATATTTTTATTCACTTTGCACATCTACCCAAATTACAAGACGTTACTGAGTAGGTTTAAAAAGTACTCCCTCCGTCCCACTTTGATAGTCGTGTATTCCTTTTTCATCTGTCTCAAATTATAGTCCACTTTCCAATTAAAAAATGTAGTTATATTTTAATTTTCCTAAAATATCCTTATTCAATGTAAGTAGTTATTACTATAAACCTACCTTATTTAATGAGAGTTGATTCTTTTTCTACCATCAATTCAAGTTCCCATAAAGTTGTACCATATTTAATGTGAGGGTATTTTAGGAAAATAGCAATCTAAATTTACTTTTCCAATAAAGTTAACTACTTTTTCTTAAATTGTGTGAAAAAAGAAATAGGACTGTCAAAGTGGGACGGAGGGAGTAATCGTTAAACCACATGGGTATGGTGCATTCTATCCACAAAAAAAAATAATAATAAAATATGCTAGTAAAAGTAATCACGTTGATCATACAAATTAACTTAATATTCTACACTTATAATTTATACCAAAGGGCAAGTATTGGAAATCACCTTCACCATTAGGTATGTAGAACCTCTCTTCCTCTTCTAAGCACGAGGTCTTGACCTTCATCAGTCGCATTCTCCAATAGATAGCCAATTTTTCTGTATTTTGACTGTGTGTACATTTAAACACAAGTCCAACTTTCCAAAAAAGAAACGAAATCATGCGTTAAATTCTGTTCCATTTCTACCACAAACGGGTCATTGGTTTTGGGATTTATTCTTTAATGTTATGGTCATGGACTCATCGTCCCGTGACTCCCGTTGCAGCTATAACGACAATTATAAAGGAATACGTGTATATTGCTTAATTCTTTTTTCAGACGATAACAAAACTTCCATTAATGACAAAAACATTTACATTGCTCCTTCATCATTTTTTGGCTAATCTATTCAGCCAACTTGGAAAAGATTCTGTAGGAATATGTGTACATTGCTTAATTAACATTATTGTTTATTTATACTTCCTCTGTCCTAGTTTTTTTTTCACACAATTTAAGAAAAAGTAGTTAACTTTGTTGGAATAATAAATTTAGATTGCTATTTTTTAAAATATCCTTACATTAAATAGAGTAAAACTTTATATTAATTATTTATGAAAACTTGAATTGATGGTTTATGGGAACTTGAATTGATGATAAAAAAAGAATCAATCCTTATTTTACATTATTTCACATTTTGGCTTGAAAGAATGACAAGGTTGGCTTTTCATATATCAATATGTTTTGAAAAATCTAAATGTATTAAATGGGGTGGTAGGTTAACAATCTATATTAGATAAGGTAGTTTATACTAATAACAACTTACATTGAATAAGGGTATTTTAGAGAAATTAAAAGATAACGATATTCTTCAATTGAAAAGTGGATTAATTACAATTTGAGACAGATAAAAATGGAAAATATGATTATTAAAGTGGAACGGAGGGAGGAGCATATATTGAAGTCCTTGCCTTGTTTCTTTTCTTTTCGCCCGTAATTCAATCATTTCATGAGTACGTGGCCTTGCTGCTAGAGGAAGAACAAGGACGAAGCTGCTCATGTGCTTGAAGAATCAAGAAAGGAGTCGTGCTTTTGTTGCATAGAACCTAATATCATGCATCTTAACCAATTCACCCACAGGTCTAGTAGTACTATTTTCTTCTTGGATTTTTTTTTTTTTTTGCCCCCCAATAGATGAAATCGTGATTCATGAGGTTGCCAAAACTGAACTTACCACTAACTGAGGGGCGACAAAAGAATTCTTGACTATCCCATTTTCATTTATGGCTTGTTTTACTCATGCTGCACCATGATTTGTGTGTTAAATAACTGGTGAACGTGCCCCATTTACGAGGTAGGCAAGCCTGTAAATCAGAAAAATGCTATTACAAAACCATATGAGCCAATCATGAACCTAGATCAAATATATGTTATTGTTGAGAAGTTTTTGAACCCCATGTTTCTTGGTCTGATTTTTCTCAGTGGCATTAAAAAATTTTTGATTTCTACTTATGACTCAAAATGTCAGCATTTAATGCTAAACAATTGTTTTTCGAATAATTGAGGTGTCTATATCCAAAAGTAAAGCAACTTAAAATTAAAAAGCGACTTAATCAATTCTGATTAAATACAAAGAATAATTAACCAGAACCAAACGGGCCAATAGATAAATAAAAAAAAAAAAAAAAAAGCAGTGCTGAAAGCGGGCTGAATATATGTGCTTTCATCAATATTTAAGCTTGAAGTCAAATATACAAGTTGCTTGCTATTACCATCATAAACTATTCCTACAGACAATCTTTGCATAAGATTTCATGCAGATTGCCTTTTTGAATTTGACTCAAACCAGGAAAAAGACTAACCACAATGGTTCTAAAGTTCAATGAACCTAATGGACAGCAAACATAAATAAATAGTCCATTATTGCATCCCAAATCCCTAACCTCCAACAACCAACCATGTTCCGAAGCAGCTAGCATAACCTCCTAACTTTATTGTGGTGATCGTCCCAGTAAAAAGAAAGGCACTCCATCAACTTCAGCTCCAGTGTTTTGAAGTGGGCTATCTGCATCTGGAGCTCCATTCTTTCTTTCTTCAGATTCTGGTTTTCCTGCATGAGTAGCAGACGAGTAGTATTATTTTCCTCAACCGTGGATGAAGGGCTGTTGTTACTCTCTTCTGATGCTTTCAGATATTGAGGAAAGGCGCTGGGCTCGCACTTCTTCCGGTGTATCTCCGACAGCAGATGCCGGCACCCCTTCTGGAATTTCTCGTGCTGGAATTCCCATCTCTTAGATGCTGTTTTCTTGAATCCCTATGAAGAAACCAGAATTGACATTCTTGTTAGTTCTCTTCTGGGATTTGTACAAAAAAAAAGAGTACGTGGTGTAGTTGAATTCAAAAAATACACTACTCTATCTTCAACTTTCACTAATTTTCACTTTGGCCCTTAAAAGTTTGTTCAGTCTTAAAAAATACTAACGATTAAAGAAAATAGGGTACGCAGTCCTTATGATTATGGAATATGGAAGAGCTACAGCGTTAACGAACCATTATTATGATTTTGGAATATTAGGTCAAAAAACAACCAAATAGCAAAAAAAAAAAAAAACAAAGAATCAATGCCATGTGGTGAGAATTGCAAAATGGCCTTAAAGTTGAAAGATTTACTATAAAGCATAAACAACAATATCGTACTTCTTGAAAGTTGGTGGGATTGTCATTTCATTGCGGAAAATCATATGCTGTTCGCTAAACGTAAACACCATAGTACTGATTTCAAAAACCATTCATGTTGACCAAACTCAAAAGAATTTATCATCTGATCTTCTTCATGTTTGGCTGCTTTGGCACCTCGACCTACGATAATATTTGGAATTGGAACCAAGAAGAGGAGTATATATTGTGACTATACATATATATATATATATATATATTAAGTATAAGGAAGTTTCGGTGCTAAGCAGTGCAGTAGATTACTGGTACTAATTAAACGACAAATAGTCAAAAGAATTCTCAATTTGTTTTTCAACCGCAATCTTCAACGCAGAACTAACAACAAGATGCATTAAATAATCTTTTCCTGTAGGAGGAAGAGGATAAACGATTAGATACCTTCTTTTTCCAACTACTAAATTTATTGTGGAATCAGGAATATGGGAACCTTCCGAGTCTACGTTGGCCTTCTATAAAGAAACTGAGCATTCACATTTAGACTTCTGTGTATTCTAAACAAGTGCTTTGTTATTCTACGGCGAATTAAGTCAAAACATTTATTCTTATTCTCCTAAGATTCCAAACCAGCAGTGTGATTATTTTGACTGCTGTGGTATACTGCGCAGCCACCTTTTTCATTTTATATTTCAAAACAATAATTTGTTAGAAAAAGAAAAAGAAAAAAAAAACAAATACCAGCCCATCAGAGCAAGGTCAATCAATGGAAAGCTTAAAGAAGATTATTGAGTTTGTTAGGAATTGGTCCGTGCGAGAAGGGTTTGTCTGGAGAAGTAATCATATGGGAAAAAAATGTTTTTTTGTTGCATAATGAACATGTTTTCCAATCAATTTTTTTTTTCTATCTTCTTAATCACATTTGTATTTTGCATGTATTACCTTACAAAAAAATTACACTGGGTTTGTTTGGATTGCTTCATATTTTTCCAATTTTATTTGCTTACATCATTTTTACAATTTTCAATACACCTTTTTATCTTCCCAATATCTTTTTATCTCACATACATCACATCACAAAAAGTGCTACAGTAAAAATATCTCAAATAATCCCAAATAACTTACAATCCAAACAGACTAACTATTATTCTAAAGAATTTATTCCGAACAATCTTCTATTTTAAAGAACATTTCATCATTTTGTGTTGAATGAAAAGCTTGACAGCTTATTTCGACTTTTTTTTAAAAAAAATTTTGGAAACTCTTCTCAAAAGAAAAAGCCACTGAACTTTGCAAAGTTTTGTGTGAAATGAACAGCTTGACAACTTATTGGATTGTGTTTTCCAAAGTTTTGTTCGTGTTTATCCCTACGCTTGCACACAGTCAAATCAGCCGACATCTTTCACACATTAAGGTTTCGTATGCATTTGTTCCCAAAACAATAATAATTATTCCAAGTTAGCCTCTCATCTTCCAAAAGTGTTAAGAGGCAATATATCCTACTAATATTCTTGACGCATCAAATCAAAGATTAAATCAAATTACTTTTCTCTACTACAGAATGGCCCGAGGATGATGCATGTAAAACAACCAATAGTAACTTTACTTTTCTCATCCCTGTTAATTACACGATAATAGATCAAATTAGACGTTCATGAATTCAAGATGTAATTAACCACTCTCCGGTAAAGTGTCCTTCACATCAAACCTGAATATTCATTCTAACTCTTGACTAAGGCATTTTCACTTTATCTTCATGCATTCTGGCCATGGAATATCGAATATGTGCTGAACTGAGCCACAAAGAGAAGCCACACAAACACCCACATGATACATGCAAACTGTAAAACATGTCAAACTTGAGATGGATGGATGTTTATCAAAAAGGGCCCTTAATATGCAAATTAATCAGAGAGAAGATAACACACGCACACGCACACAAAATTATGGAGTCAGTATATGATAAAGGAAGATCAGGGAGACTCACATAGGTATTGAGCTGTCGAATGAAGCTAGAGAAATTATTATGCTTGAAATATCTAGGCAACATGAGCTCAGAAAACTCAGCAGGAGACCAAACAACAAAACCTGTTCCATCAGCGGTCCATGACACTACCCTTTGGCCCCAGCTTCCTCTTTCAGTTGCTTCCCTGCGACCCCTCTCTTCTTCCTCCTCCAAAAGGTCATAGGTCTTGGATAGAAATGGAGCCGGGCTCTTAATCCTCGATGAGGAAGATGACGACTGCCCCACGATTGGTCTCCTTCGCTCTCTAGCCATTCTTGAATTGTCTAGAGAACTCAAACAGTTCTACTGTTTGAATGCATATTCTCTTCTGCTTAATAATTATGGACCCGCTTCTTGGAAACTACTAGTTCTGTCATCTGTGGAAGATGCTACTGATACGGGTAGTACTATATATCTTTCTTTGGTTGCACTGTTCTTGTCGCTTTCTTTGTCGACTGAGTGCATATTTCTACGCTTTTCGCAAGGGGGACCCAAAGAGACATAGTCCGAAACTGAAAGTGGATATTTTTCCATCTTTTGCTTTGGATATTATTGGTTACTTCGTTTGAAAGGATAGTAGAATTTTCGTGGTGTCTATTATAAGCTTGGGAGACGTGTAATTTGAATATGTCAATGAAATGCCATTTAGTGATTCATAGACCAACCAATCCAAAAGGATGTCTTTGTTGTCCGGAAAGATTAATCGGTGGCACAATTAGTGCGGTCGCCGAAGTAGAAGAAGAAGATGGAGTGTAATTTACAGTCAATTTCCTATAAAGAGTCGGGCTCACATGACAAATAGTTTACTTAATTACGTACTCTCAAAATAACTCCTCTTGAAGTGCAGCTTTAAGTGATTTCTGTAGTTAGTTAGTACTAGTATTAGATTAAATGCATGGTGAGACAAAAAAAAGAAGGGTTAATTACATTTACCTCCCCAGAGGTTTGATCATATTACCAATCAATCCTTGTAATTTGTTCAAATAACGGTCTCATCCTTTGAATGATCAAACATTTAACAAAAACCTCCTTAATGTCGAAAATGCCCTTATTGAGGCCATGTTGCATTAAAAAAAGAACATATTTTTATTTTATTAATCCTGAACCAATCCAAAAAAATAGAAAAAAGTTTTTGCTTATTATTTTATAAAAATCATATCTTTGCTTCCATAAATAGTTTTGAATCAATAATTATTTTAAATCTTAAAAATGAATATTAAAAATTAGATAAATTGAAAGAAAAAAAAAGAAGAAATTATTTTAATTCCTGAAGTATGGTTCAAATTGAGGAAAACATGCCTTGTGCTCTCCGCAACATGCCTTGAACCACAAATTCGAACCATACTTGAGGCTTTAAAATAATTGCTTCTTTTTTAATTGAAAATTAGTATTGATCACATCCCAAAAAACTGCCCTTAACTTTCCTAGCGAATAAAATAAATTTTGTCATAAACACAAAGTTATTCCTCAATCCTCCTTTTTGGAAACGAGAAGAAATTCATTACTTCAATAAAGGCACTAAGTATATAGAAGTCACTATAAAGCGGTGTTTTTTCTTTTGTCCACACAAAATCTTTCTTCCTCAAAGGCAAAAGATCACACTGCACAAAATCTTTCTTCCTTAGCGCTGCTGCGTTGGAAGTAACATATATGTGCCGCGAAAGAGTTCAAAGAATCCACGGAAATTTGAGGAAGGGCCGCGAAAGCTGACTTTCGATTTCGAAGACTGTGGCGGCGACTGATGTCATATATACGTTTTTCACTTTTCAGCTCCAAAAAACAGGAAATGGATCCAAAAGGTGCACTCTCCCCGACGTACGGAGTACAAAATACTCTTGAATCCTTCGCGGTAATTCTACTAATTTGTAAAAATTGGTGCTCTAGTGTACAAAAATGAATACTATCATTTTACAAGTCAATATGGTTTTTTTTTTTTTTAATGTTACGCTTCACATATTAATTAATGTGAATTGTATTCAACTATGACTGCTAACAAGAATTCATTTTGGTCGTTGTCCTGGTTATTATTCAGGTAGTAAAATCATATTTGAATCAAATTTAAAAATATGAAGCAGACAAATATAGGTGGTTGGTCATTTTGTTTAATTTGGATCCGCCGTCTGATCTAATATATTTTGCAAATACGTTTATTCTCTTGAATTTACTAATAATTAATATAACTCTAGAATTGATCGACATGCATCTAAACCTAGTCGTACCAAAGAAATGAGTTTCTAATTTCTTGCAAACAATTTTCACGATTCTATGTTTTCCTTGCTCCGTGGTAAAACATATTTTT
The DNA here is from genome assembly GCF_036785885.1 of Coffea arabica. Taxonomy (NCBI): domain Eukaryota; kingdom Viridiplantae; phylum Streptophyta; class Magnoliopsida; order Gentianales; family Rubiaceae; genus Coffea; species Coffea arabica. The sequence goes on from NC_092312.1 coordinate 11,703,745, forward strand.
TGGTCAAATGTAGAAAAATTCTAAATCAAGTGCGGGTCAAGGAAATCAAGCTCGTGTAGCTTCCATTGAAATGTGGAACCGGACACCAAAAACAAAAACTAACAGGCAAAAACATCCGCCCCAGAACAAAAAACCAAAATACAAAAAACATACGCAAAAGAAATCAGGAGCCATGAAGATATAATGGTAAGGTGGCAGCAAACCTGATTTGACTACGCGCTCCGGGTCCCCTTTGGAGACTATTTTTTCGTGGTTTATGCCTTTATTTATGCCCATTGAATTCGAGTGTTGAACCCCAAAAAAAAAAACAAAAACTGTAGCTTTCTTCTCAAAAATAGTAATACGTCTTCGATCGTGAAACTCCTAATTCATGCAATACATTATGCTTATTCAATCCTGAATGTTCTAATAGATTCAAGCCCGGAGAAGACAAGCCCGGAGGCATATACAGATTAAAAAATGGTTTCACTCGGAGACTTTTCCATGCATGGTATGTTTATAAATTCTAAAGACTAATTGAGGGGTTGACGTACTACAGGTACATGTCCTTGAATTCAACTGCGTATTCGTGTCCTTGCTTGCGTTTGCTTAGAAAGAGAAAAACTTCTCCTCTATTTTAGACTTCAAACTCGATTACCTCACATGTTACACATCAGGAACTCGCATGATAGTCTTAAAAATTTATCCAATAGAATCACCATCCAAATCTTTAGCTTTGCACGACGGAATTATGCGTTATGTAAAATGTATTTAGTGAATATAAACAGATGTATACACATATGAATCACGAATTCTTTGACAATAGATCTTGTTTCAAACTATGAAGTATGAATATAATTGTCTCCATCTACCCTGCACAGGTTAGTTTTGTTCGTGATCAGGCGTGAAGTTGGCTATATTGCCAAAGTCTGTAGTTGGAACATTATACCTTGTATCTATTAGCCGCTGCAGTTGTAAATCACTACAATGTGAATAAAGAAGTTCGGAACCTGATTAAAAAGACTTGACTCAAACTGGATTATGAATGTTGACTTGAAAATCTGACATCTTTTTATTGTTGTTCTTGAGAGTCTTGACTAGAAGAAGGGGCGTATTTATTAGCCCCAGAAAGACTGGGTTCCATCAAATAGCTCTCACACACCAAAAAAAAAAAAAAAAAAAATTGTAAAAGAAGGATTAATTTTGACTTTCAAGAAAAAAAAAATGTAATGATGCGCTTTTACTTTGTGTTGAATGAATGATAAAATATAGAATCATCCAAAAGTATGCATATATGATTCAACAGTTTGAAGATTTTTTTTTTTTTTTTTTAAATAGAGGAAAGGTAGGAATTAAGAAGCAAGAAAGGAGAAGGAAAATTTGAACCCAGAACTTCTAAATCTTAGAACTCAACCTTAATGATCACTATAATCAACTTTCATTCAGATCTTCTTTTACAAATCAAAATATATCAGTGTTTGTCTCCAAAATATCACCAAAACTTAATTAAGTACCACGTCCCAAGATTTACAGCGTTAACTGTGCCTACGACTTTGAAATTAATCAGAGCTCAGAAAGGGACATCAGACTCATCTTAGTCAACAAAGATATATGTATGTATGTATATATTTTTTCAGTGAAACTCATGAGACTTGGTAAAAGAAGCTAGAAATCAAAATGGTTCTCGAACATGCACGAAATTTGGGTCATTTGGTTGCATGGCAGACCAAAACTAAGGCCTTGTTATTGAGTCCTTCCTCAGTTCACACCTTCATATTTATATCAGACGGTTGCTTGGGACAGATATCAGGTACAGTCGTCATAGATCCATGGTTCTACAGGTTAAGTTTACTGTTTGGTGGTTTGGTTAATTGATAGAAAAAAAAAAAAAACATGTGAGTATGATCGAGAAAAGAGCTTAGGATTAAGTATGTATGTTGCTTCAAGGTGATCATCTCATGGATTTGTGCACGTCAAAGAACTAAATGAAGTAGAGATTCATATTCATCAGCCATAAGAAAGTTTGCAGAAGAAGGATGAAATGAACCAGATAAATCAGTTGGATAATAATTAATGTCCGTCCGTCCGAGTTCAATGGATAAATAACTTATAAGCCTCGTCCGAGCGTGTACAAGGAATTTGGCATCACTTGAGTTTTCTGAGAGGTTGAAATGGTCTGGAAAGCAATGCTGGAGGAGTTCAGGCCTTTCATGGTTTTGAGGCCTTGTAGTACAATTAACTTGGCCCAGAAACTCATTCTCCCTCGCTTACTCATCAAATTCAATGAAAACAGGACGACATTTTGGGAGAGCAAATAGTAAGCCAGGTCAAGATGCCATGGGTAACAAACATTTATTCAGGATTTTGAATCGAGTTGATGGACAAAATAAGACAGTTTCGTTTGTAAGAAGGATTTATAAGTAATTTTAAGTTAAAAAATATAAGTAAAAATTAAATAATTTTATAATTCGCTTTTGAGTTAAACTTACTATTTAAATTCGTTGAAAGTCAAGGTCGAACTTGATTTTCACGAGCAAAGCAAGTTTTTTTTCTTATATGATGAGTTGGGTGCCAAGCTACTCGCTAGTAGTTTGCATTCACTTGCACCCTAAGTAATATCAGTTGATAATATTTTAGGATCAAAGTTAAAATTTTTTCAAGATTGGGTAAAAACGTTAGCGTAAAAACTCAAATGAATCTCTAATTTTAAGCCATCTTTGAGGGAAAGAAAAGAAAAATGTCCTGTCTAAGCCCGCATTTGTAACTCCTGTATGTCGAAATTGAAGTCCACTATTTTACACCAAAAATGATCATAATTACTCACTTGCTAAACAATGCAAAGAAAATCACAAAAAATTTTGAGAAAATACTAGGGCTGCAAGATTGATCCGTTCAAAGGATAACCAATCAAGCATTCCAGACTGCATGATGCAGGGAAAAAATTTTGAAAACAAAAAAACAACTTGCTACTTTCTCCTTTTTATCCATCTACTGTTTTCTCCAGTTTATCTATCCACGGTTGATTGTTTTTATTTATGATAATAACAATTTATCCCCTTAAGGTATTCCGTGATTCTCACTTTTCCTCTAACATTTATTTTTTATCACTTAAATCTCTAAGAGACAAAAATATCGCTCTATTATGCTAAGTTTTTAATTTTCAAATTTTTTTGCTTTCCTTAATTATTGAACTTTAACATGCAATTTGATATTGACCACTCTAATTGATGGTAATAAAGTTTCGTATGAGATGAGCATACAAAATTAGGGAATACATTAATAATTGATTAATTTTTAAAAACTGGCAAATAAAAAAGATCCTAATAAGCAAGAACTTATTACAGGAAAATCAACAAAAAAAAAAGTCCAATACCAACATGTGAAGGTGTAATTGTAAAAATGGGTAATTGACTGTGAATAGTGTAATTATAAGAAAATAGAATATATTTTTTGCTTGATTTCTTAAATTTGAAAATAGATGAAATTGATTTGTAAAAAATATGCAGTTTTTTTAATTTTGTAAATTAGGGAACAAACATCCTAAAATTTTTTGTTAGAGAAATATATTATTTTCTTATAAATAAAATTTTGAAAAAAAGAAAACTATTTTGGAACAAAAACAAGATTAGAGACAAATAAAAAAAAAAGGAAAACAACTATATGGCAAAGGGGTATTTTTATCTTTTAGGGGTTAAGTGACACAAAATGAAAGTTAAGTGAAAAATCAGGATATGACTTTAGTGGGTAAATTACAATTAACCCCGTTTCTGAATTTTACCAACCCCCTACGGAAAAAAAAAAAAATGGAGACTCTACACTTAGCAGGGAGCACTGCTTAGAGGGCCACGGAAATGGCTGGCTTCTGAATTGAAGACTCCAAATTTCATAAACCCTTCGTGGCCTCGTGCTTCTTAAAACCCAAACTAATTTGCTCTCGCCTTCTGTCACTCTCTCCCTCCAATCCAAAAAATGAACATTCTTTTCCCCAATCCCCTTAGTCAGCTCTCAAAATCTGCTTCGCAGAAAATGTTTACGCATTTCTTTTGCACAAGATCACCAAAATCCCTCGACCGATCTCACCCTTCAAACAATCTTTACAAAAGAATTTCACCTCTGGGTGATCCAAAAATCTCAGTGGTGCCTGTGCTTGATCAGTGGGCTGCCGAAGGAAGACCTGTCCACAAAGAATATCTAGAGAGCATCGTAAAGGAATTGAAAGCATACAAAAGATACAAACATGCCCTCGAGGTTTTGCATTCTTTTTCTCTTGCTTCCTTGCCATTTTCTTGTACTGAAATGCAATTTCTGTATTGTTTTCCTGTTTCCGTTGGGCTATATGCTTGTGGATATTTTTCCTATTATGAGTAAATGCGTAAAATTTTTTGAAAAGAAATATGGATAATCATACTTGGTTTCCAGAAATATAGAAGTTAGATTTTTCAATAATCAACTTTTAGTTAGGGTCGACTGCCAGGAGATCGACGTTACTATTTCTCCTTTTTTTCACCTTCCGCAGCTTATTTTTCTTTTCCTCATCCATTTGCACATCAAGCAACATTGTCGCAGACCGAATGAAACAGTTTGGATTAACCTTGGACCTTTCATTGGACTTGATGGTTGCGAAGAGTAGGAGGTCAAAAGCCCAAATTTGGCGTACATTAAATTCATGGGCGAAGTATTGTTTGCACCTTATTATCATGCACTGCCTGAGAATAAGAACCGTGAATCATATGGACACTGCTCCCAGTAAAGCGACCAACTTAATTGAAGAAAACTTAAGAAGCATTCTGTTTCAAATTTGTGAAACATACCATGCATCCAATTGGAGTTCCAAATACTTAAATCTAGAATATGGAGCAACTAATTATGGAACCTACACAATTACTAGCTTGAAGCCCGGTCCGTGTATGAACCTTCCGCACTTTATGTAACTCCTTTTGTGTGATCATCATGCTTCTGTAGGTGTAGTCATTGTCGCAGATATATCTGAAAATTGAAATTACTGAATTTTAGCTATTTGTGAAGCTTGATCTTGGCACCTGACCAGCCAGTTTTCTATTATTTCTTTCTTAAATGGGCTCGTGTCTTTCCTTAACAAACTTTAGGTAGAAAACTAGAAAATTTCTTTAGCATATTCAATCACATGAAGCTATAGAATAGTTTGTACTGGTAAAGAAACCATCTATGGTGGCATGATAAAGCAGCACAGTGGCAAAGTTGTAGCTGTGACAGAATGGCTGCTATCTCTCCTTTGGTCCGTACTCAGTACAATTGAATTATAGGTGGATTCATATGCCTGTCAGGTTGATCGGAAGGGGGAAGGATAAAATAACTTGCTTTTTGATTCTTCCTTTCCTTCTGACTAGAGCAGTATCATGAGAGGTGTTGCTGTGACTAGGAATTGAATTCTCGAGATGTTGATGGGGATGGTTGATATGCTTGCTTGAAGTTCAGTTGTTAACTCAGTAGGGGTGAGGTGAATATAACATTCTCTGTATGTTGTGAATGTTAGCCAAATTTAACCTTCTTATGCAGCAGGGCATCTGCTTTAAGGAACGAATCTGAATGAAAATGGACTCCTAATGTTCTTATGTATGATATTCCTAAATGTAGAAAGTACAAAAAAATTTTATAGTCATGTTGCCTTCATCTTATGATTCCATTCTGTATCAAATTTATGTTTAGGTATCACGGTGGATGACCGAAAAAAGATACATGCCTTTGAGAGAGCTGGATGTTTCCATTCAAATTAATTTGATTCACAGAGTACATGGCTTGAAGGAAGCTGAGAACTGTTTCAATAATGTCAGTAGTAAGCTAAAAGGCTTTAATGCTCACATAGCCCTCCTTAACTGCTATGTCCATGAAAAATCAGTGGAAAAAGCAGAGGCCTTAATGCAGAAAATGAGGGAAATGGGGTATGCTAATTCACCACTACCCTACAATCTCATGATGAATCTCCATTATGGCTTGGGAAACTATAAGAAGCTAGATGATCTAATGAATGAAATGGAAGGAAGGGGAATTAAATTTGACCCATTCACCCTCACCATCCGGTTAAGTGCTTATGCGGCTGCTTCTGATGCTGAAGGTGTAGATAAAATTGCTAAGATGATGGAAATTGATCCGCTGATTGTTCCAGACTTTAGTGTCTATGCTGTTGTAGCCCAGGGGTACTTAAAAGTTGGTCAGTTGGATAAAGCTTTGCCAATTTTGAAGAAAATGGAGGAATTAGCAGTAACCACAAGGAAAGGAAAATTTCCGTATGATTTCCTGCTCAAATTGTATGCTGGAATGCAGAGGAGAGATGATGTGCTCCGAATATGGGAAATGTACAAGCAAAAACAGAAGATCAATAACAAGGGTTACATGACCATGATGAGCTCACTACTGAGCTTTGGCGATGTTGGAGGCATTGAGGACATCTTTAAAGAATGGGAATCGAGGGGATTATCCTATGATTTTCGGGTTCCAAATGTTTTGATACATGCTTATTGCAGAAATGGGGAATTGGAGAAGGCTGAGGCCCTTATAGACAAGGGGTTATCAGAAGGGGGTGAACCTTTTGCAACAACATGGTTTTATATGGCACTTGGATACATAAAGGATAATCAGATTTCAAAAGCTGTGGAAGCATTGAAGAAGGCAATCTTGAAATGCCCTCCTGATCACAAGCCTAATACAGAAACATTGAACACCTGTCTGGAACATATGGAGAGGGGGGATGTGGAAAAGTCAGAGGAGTTCATAAAGCTTATAAAGAAAGAGAGCTTATGTTCACTGGCTGTTCAAGATAGCTCCATGGATTTTATCAAGTCTGGTGAATCTCAATCTTGATTGCATGGCTGATATTGAAGAAATGGCAGCATCAAGTTTTCAATTTCTTGAACGGCATTACATTATGAAGAGCATATATATAATGATACATACACCTTGCTGATTGGGTTTTCAACCGCTCATGATAGCTCAATTTCAGGTAATGTTTTCGAGGCTGCCTAGTACATTTGATTCAATTCCTTGTAGTGTCACTTACTGCGGTTAGTCATCACTCACCAGGTAAATATGCAGTTATTCAACTCTTCATATTATGTTAACAGCCTTGTTGTCACGGCGAAGTGGTTTAGTAGCAACATAGACTTCACTTTAAGGTGTTTAAGCAGTTATTTGACCCCTAACTAGCCTCTTGGGGATCATATATATTGCTGTTTGATATGACACCTTTATTTTCCGTACTCTAGATATCAGAACATTCCAAGTTAGGTATGGAATTGACGCGAGATATATTGTACTTGGGTGGGTTTGACACTTATCCAAAAATGATGAATTGAATTTTTATCAAGTGGTGAACAACTCTTGTACCCCTAGGCGTGGAGGGATTCTCTCACTGCCTGCCAACACCTGTATATCAGATTTCACATGGGAGTCCTTGTCAAATGTTTAAGAGGTGAATCCTCCTTGCATGCCCTACAATGCCCGATCTGATTCTTGCATCTGCCTTCATCAATGAACGTGGTACAATCAACCACTAGTAATTTCATTTTAGTCCCTACATATCAAGGGCCAAGCTACAGCTTCTTGATTGGGATAAGTAGTTTATTGTACTCTGGTTCGACTCTCATGGCCCATGAAATTATGTCTCTCAATTATGTAATATGAAGAATATTCAACCTGAAAAAGCTTCCAACCAAGAGATAACCTGAGAAGGGTATCAACTTGATAATTCAAGATGTCCTTTTTCCAGCTGAATCAGCTTGATGCGTAGCTTACATCATTCTGGCAAATCCATTATTCTTATCCGAAAATGGATGCAATTGTATCAAATGCTGACAATCCATTTGTCAGACACTGAAAGATTTGCAACGCTGATCATCTGCTGTGATAGGATATCATGTAAAATGAGAAGAAAAGTATGAAGATGACAATTTGCGATTTGGGCTCGTTTTGCGCAATCTTTGAAGAGAATTAGAGCTTCCAATGCGCAACATTTTGGCTTCTTGTGTCTTCCATTTCAGTACGAGATCTATAATTATTATTGTTCAGTTCAATCGATCCTTGCTATCAGAGACAGGACTTCTAAAGAAAATGCTAAAAACCGAGGGGGTAGTTGGATTATGGAACTAACTTGGGGGTTTGGTACATTGGATGAAACTTTTTTAGAATGGCCACACATCTATGCAAAAGGATAAGTTCACAGTGGAAGTTTATCAAACATTCACTCCATTTGGATTAGCTATTTTTAAAATTGTTTTTGAAATATTTTACTGTAATAATGTATATAAAAAATTTTCACTATAAATGTTTTTTGTGATATTTTTGAAATACATTTTTTGAGATATTTTTAAAGTTAAAATATATTTTAGTGTATTTTTTAAAAATTAATACTATCACTCGCCACCTCCGCCACCTCTTGCCAACTCCTCCTCCTCTTTTCTTTTTCTCCTCCCCTCCTTCTTTCTCGTCCTCCCTCTTCCTCATCCTCCCTTCTCCTTTCCTTCCCTTTTCCTGCCATATCCCCGTCCCTCCCCTCCTTCCCACTCCTTGATCTAGTCATGGACAGTTCAGGGAGGGGGAGGCAGGGATTGTGGCGGGAAAGGAAAGGGGAAGAGAGAAGGGGAGGAGAAGAGGAGGAAAAAGAAGGTAGAAGAAGAGAGAGGATATTTTTAGAGTTATTTTTGTTTATATATTACTATAATATAATATATGAAAAGCTTGTTGTTCAAAAAATGGGAAATCCAAATAGAGCCATATTATTATGAAATACAGCAAATATGAAAGGGTTAAATTGAAAAAAAAATACATGGACCACAAAGTTATAAAGAACATGAGAAATCTATAAGCATGATCCATATCCAAAAAAAAAAAAAAAAATCTTCAACGCATGATAATGATTGATGACTGCAAAATAATTCCATCACATAAGGTGCACAACACACCAACATCTAGATAAAGAGTGTTGAACGACCTATGATCTGCCGACATTTTTGGTATGTTAACTATATGATAAGTAAGAGTTTAATCTAACATCAGAACTAAGCCTATGTTCGCATCATTTATAACATTTAATCAAACCCGTGCTAAAGCTCCACTAGAATCCTTTTGATCTTTGACCGCAATTTCGCTCGACTTTCTTGGTTGGAGATCAAGAATTTCGCCATTTTAATTAACCCCTTCATTCTCCTGAGAAATAAACAATCGTAAGAGAAAAGGCAAACGGAGCTAGGGAAAATTAAACTTAGAGCCAAAAACTATAAGCTCCAAGAAGGTCTCCTAATTAACCAAAGACCTAGTGCAAGATCTTAATTTTTGGAATCAAGATCTTACACGAGTATTGAGAAACATGTTTAGAGATTGAAATTAAAAAAAAAAAAAAAAAAGGTTTTATGTTCGTTTCATAAGCTTGACTGGCCAATCTATCCGCATATTCTCCGATGGCCAACATGGAATCAAATTGCAAAACTAAGCACAGAAACAAGTTGTAGTCTCAAGTTCTTCTATGGCAGGATCAAAGTTCGAGCAGAAACGAAAACCATCCAAGACTTGGCAAAAATTGTGGGTATTACCACAGATCATCATATATTACATACCATGTCGTAACAATCGAAGGTTATTGACATGCCTCTGAGATCCATTTGTACAAAGAGGTCAGGGGAGGAGGAATACCTAAGCTAGACATTTTCGTCATCGATGCTAAAGCACAAGATTAGAATACAAAAAGGCACAATAGAATCCAATAGAAGAGAAAAACTGATATTCTATTTAAAGATTTGTGAGCTTGTATCTCCTGCCTTCTCACCCTGGGGCTGGCACTTCCCTCTGCATGGTATGAATTGGGAAATGTATAAAAGCTCTCCCAGTTACCAAATGCCCTAGCATATATCATCTCTCCATAGTTTCCATTCATAGGATGACAAACCGCCAGTGGGACCGTTAGTGCAGGTGAACTGGAATCCTCACTCTCACTCGGGGCTGTCGGCTCAGTTTGTAGATTCAGGTAAGGACTGTTAGATGGCAGCTGTTGGCGAAGATTGGCGGAAGTCGTCTGAGCTAGTCTAGCAGATGCGTTTGGTCTAGGAGGTATTGCCATGATCTTACTTGAAGAGGTCACTTTGTCGTCAGACACAGGTTCAGAGAGGCTTCGGCCACGGCCATAAAGGGGCACAAGGGATTCTTGGGAAATTTCGGCCTTGCAAATTGGGCAGTATGTGCACTCATCTTGAGTAAGAGAAGACATCTGCAACTCTAGCCACTTATAAATGCAGGGCCAACAGTAGAGGTGCCCACAGAAGGTAACAACTGGATCGTTCGCTGATTCTAAGCAGATGCTACAATCAAAGCAGGCAGATGCCCTCTCGGAGTCTGCTATTTTTGAAGCGGGGATGGATTTCAAATCTTGTGCCAGCTGTTGCTCAAATTCCATAGCCATGATTTGACAATCTTCTATCAGCCTAGGATTGTTTTGTCTGAAAAGAGACAATCAGAAAACAACAATGTTTTTTTTTAGTGCCTCGAGAGATTAGCATTCGTAAACCGAAAACACAAGTAGAGGTCAAAAGAGCATCAAGATTGCATATGGAGACCAACAAGTCAAGACATGGCTAAAAGATGCTTGACGGCCAAATAAGTTAGGAAGAGATGAGAAAATGCATCTTTCTTGGGTACAAGTACAGCTCAGTATGTTTAGTCGTGTTTGGTGGTTGGGTGTTTAAAAAATATCCAAAAACATGTTGCATGAATCAACATAACTAAAGGGCCCATCAGCACGAATTTAGTAAACAAACAAAGGATGGAGGCAGGCCTCCAAAAGATAATACATGTGATCCTTGACAGAAGACTCCTTCAAATTTCTGAATACTAGCAGCTCTTTAGTTTATTTTTTTTTTTCATAAATGAATCTCCAATTAAGAGAAAGATTTCCATCTCAACACCCTAGTGATCAACCAAATTGAAGACATTGAAAAGTTACAGGGAAAACTAGAAAGGTAAAAGGGCTTGGCTTCTGTTTCAGACAGGCGACAAAATTGGCAAGCAAAGCATAGAAGTTTCAGACATACATATAATTCCCAAGTGGTCCTATACACTATACAGTAGCATATCTTGTAAAATTTAAGAGAAAAATCAAATCTTGAAGATCTCCGCAGAAATCAATTCAAATACTACCTTAATACCCTTCATCCATGCAAAATCACCAACATCTATCCCAATAATTCGTTTCAATTCGCATACTAATAACCAACTAAAAAGCTCAGCATCACAATTCACAAGCAAAAACCAATCCTTAAAGAAATGGATCTAAGTGAATATTCCGCATTAACTTACAGAAAATTAAATTTTACATTAACATGATCTTCAACAACTATGCAAAATTAGTCTCTTGCTCCAACATGTTAACGTAAAACTTGCAGAGCTACCACATAAGGCCAATACAAAAGTTCCCCAGACTAACAAAAGAAAAAAAATACTAGCCAAGGATACACAATAAAGATGATCAAGGATACACACCTAAAAAAAAAAAAAATTGATGGATCCTTGTTCCAAGAAGGAGCTGTTCAGCTTTCCAGTGCTTCAATGGCTCTTCTTGAGAGAAGATCTGATAAATCTGGAGTTGTTCAGAGAATCTCAGGAGAAACCCAGTAGAATTTTTTCAGGAAAAAATGAGAATGAGTGTAAACTTGATGAAGTTAAGGTGGGGGAGCGGAGGACGGTGGTGGTGGTTGGCAGTTGATGAGCTGATGGCCTTACTCTTTGGGGAGTCTTGGGAGTTAATAGGGGGCTAAAATATATATACACAGGTGAAGAATTTCTCAACAGGGGAAACTAGTGGAGTTGTATTTTTTATTTTCTTTAATTTTTTTTTTTGTGGTGCCGTTTGTTTGATGGGCTGACGTGGCATTTTGTTACGGGTGAGAACGAGGAAATACACGTGCGCTACAGTCTATGTGTTATATTGTCCTTGTCACCGGTAGCCAAATCCAGGACGAAGCTTCTATTTTCTTTTTCTTTTTGTTACTTTCTAAGATAATATTAAATGGCTAAAATGTGACTTTTTATGCTTACTCGGTTAAAATCTCAGAAGGTGGTCGTGTTTTTTTATTTACCTATGTGGTGTATATATTTTTCGAAAAGTATATTTAGATTATTTACTAATTTTTCCTTGGAACCACAAAAATTTAATAATATAGCTAAATATGTGCGTGGATCAAGCAGTATAAGTGTATAACTTATAAATAAGCAGTATATTTGCAAGCAGTACAAAAATAATGTACAAAAGAGAAATTAAAAAAAAGAAAACCACCAAAAGAGATCGAAAGACAGTATGCTCACATCGTTTCAAACATCGAAAAGACTTATCCAGTTAAATAATTTGATTATATTTTAATTATGTACTAGTTTTTAGCCCCGTTATATGAATGGGACTGCATATAATTTGTTGAATGATTTTAAAAAACAAAAATGATAAGTTGATTGAGAACAAGATTTAGTAAGGTATAATCGAAATGAATATATATAAGGCAAAAATTAATAAATTGATTGAAAGTTATTATAAATAAGGAAGTAAAAAAAAAAGAAAATTAAATGTTACAGCAAAAAGATAGATAATTAAAAATAAAAAAAATACCAAACATTAAAGAGATCCACATGGCAAAAAGATAAATAATCCATTTGTCAGAACGTGGATATATCCAGTTCAACAAGTTACCATATATGTAACTAACTGAAAACATCATTTTATTTCATATATATATATATATATATATATATATATATATATATAATCAATTTTCTATACACTAGCACTATATATAGTTTAATCATTGGATGCATAATACATAATTTATATTTAAATTTAAAACTCAAATTTTGTATATATATCATGCATCTAACTATAATAGTGTATAATATAAGAATAATTCATACACGCGTGTGTGTGTGATATATCAACATAATATAAATTAAGGTCTTGTTTGAATTGTAATTTTCTGTAGTTTTTATTAAAAAAATGTACTATAGTGATTATTTGATATATGTGAGATAAAAAATTGATTAAAAAATATGTTCATAGAAAACATAAAATTTTTTTTGATGAAAATTGACTTTCCAAATAAGGCCCAAGGCTTAGCATTATGATTTTACCTTCCAAGTTACACGCTTCATATACCTTTTTTTTTTCTCTCTCAATTTTCTATCTTAAACTTTTACTTTATGCTCCTAGTTAACTCTCAACAGCGCAAAGAAACACACGCATCCAGAATCTGAAGTAACCCCACAAGTTTACTCAAAAGACAATTGCTTTATGCTCTTAGTTAAAGATACTTGCGTTTGCGGAGTATATTTTCCTTTTTAGTAAATAGTTCTCGAAATTAAAATTCGACGAAGTTGAAGTTCGTATGGAAATGATTTTGAGCCAAAATTGGTAAATACGCTTAGAAGAAATGATATACTACACGAAAAGAAAACGCGGGCGCGAAGGAGAGGTCGCCCTCAATTAAATGGTGACATTGACGATCAAAATTACTACGTTTGTCATAGTACCACGAGTCGGGGGGATGGGTCCTTAACGGCATTTGAATTGATCAGTGTAGTACTGTAGTGGTATGAATTATGATGGAAGTTTGACGGGACCAGAGGACCTGCCTGCTTAATTCTGCTGCTTCTAGTTCTAGATCGCCTTTTACAAGTCTCTGCAGTGGCTCTTCTAGAAGATTGATCTTTGACAAAAGATATCCATCAAATTTCTCTCTCACATCGTTCACGGCAATTAATTTTCATGCCTCAGCCTCACCACTCATCCACTGAAGTTCGGTCCCATACTACTTTGAATCTAACATTTAATGATCGTTGATCAATCGCCTTTGGGAGGAATTTGTTGACAATATTCCTTCAATTTCGTTAAATAAATTTTTTTCATCGTTTACTTTTAAAATATTAACTTTAAATTCCTTATAAATTTAAGTTAGTAAAATTTGGTCAAAATCTAAATTTTCGACCATTTTTTAGCCTGAAATCATCGTATAATTCACATACAATCATTTTTTATGTATAACAAAAGTCAAATTTCACTTGTTTAGTGACAAAAATGAATACTATAAATTGGATCATATCCAATCTTTTTTAGGAAAAAAATGTAATTTGGATTAGAGTCTATTTTCTAGGAGTAAAGATAAATACAGATCGGATCATTTTGTTTAATGACAAATGAAATCTAATTTTTTGCTCTGAAAAAAAAATAATGTTGTTATAGGTCTTGTGACGGATTCAGGGTGTCAGAAACCTAAATTGAGATCAAATTTTATCAACTTAATTTGCTAAAGGATATAAGGTTACTATTTTAAAAGTGAATGACGAAACAATTCATTTGATGAAATGTGAGACATATTTTGAACCATTTTCCTTTTTATTTCTTTACCTTTTTTTTTTTTTTTACAAACATCATAATTTCAGAGCACTAATGACAATAAAATACAACCATACAACAAATTTGAAAAACTAACAATGATTACAACACACTGAAAAATTAACAAAGATTACGGTCGAATGTTTCAAAATATATTCCAAATTTGGATAAAACTCATGCACAGTCCAATTGACATATCAGCATTTCTTCAATTACTAGTTAACCACTTCAAATTGAATATCAGGTTGAGAAAAGTGGCATAATAAAATAAATTTCAGATCTAACAAAGATCGTATTTTGAAAATGAAAGGTGAGACATTTCAAGTAACGATACATTACAGCCATTTGACAATAATGTTTAACATATTAATGCATAATTGGAAATTGTAATTATTGTCTTTATCTTGTAGCAGATAAAATCTCAGCTACCAAGGCACCTTCATAGCATCAATATTTGGCCTAATGATTTAATTACTTTTACTTCATACTCACTTGGCCCCTTCAAAGTGTGAATTTGACAAAAGAGTTAAAACTCTTATCCACTCAATCATTAATTATAAAAAAAAAATTAAGCTTATTATAATTGGAATTTAAACACCCTTTTGGAGATCACAATGTCACATCCAAGGCTCCCGGAAGGCAGGTACACAAGGAGAGTAGCTGTGTACTCATATAACACACAGCCTCTTCATGTCTTAAATTCGCATATTTACTTTCACATAAAGGGTTCATAAAAGAACCTATAGAACACAGGACACATGATAACCAACTCTCTTTAGTGGAGTTGGCCGCTGCCTTTAGCATAGGATGGTAGGTCAAGGATTGGGTCTGTTTGGATTGTGAATTATTAGAGATATTTTTACTGTAGCACTTTTTGTGATGTGATGTATGTGAGATAAAAAGGTAATTGGGAAGGTAAAAAGGTGTATTGGAAATTGTAATGATGACGTAAGCAAATAAATTTAGGGAAATAAAGCTCAATCCAAACAAACCCAATATTTGCCTCCTATCAAAAAATTGCCACTTAATATGAGTTTACTTAAGATTTAAGCACTAAGAACTGACCAAGAAAATAAACAACATGTATATGTAGGCGCGCACACACATAATATATGTACATGTATTATGCTTTTCTTGTAAAAACTAACATCATTCATCGAGATTGAGGAGTGTCTAGTAAATGGATATGAGGGGTAGGATTGGATTTGGTTATAACCTAAATCCATTGTTTGGTGTATTGTGAGAATTATATGAGAATGAATCAAAGTAGTATTAAATTTTGCCATCTATCATTCTCTACTTGTAGCTTGAGTTTCAAATTAATAAACCCTTTAATGGTTGAAAATCTTTCCACTTCCGGACCAACACAAGTAAGGGGGAATGGCCGAAAAACCTCATTAAGATTTAAGAGCTTGTTTCTCAAGAGTACAATTCGATATTATATCTCGGTTTTAACAAACTTGAAGAAGCAAGAGTTGTTCTCAAACCTATTGAACGACCTTTGCCATTAATCCTTAAAAGCAAGTCACACAAAGCCCACAAATACATTTTAAAAAATACTACTAATAGATTACGATCACAAAAAATTACAAAAACAGATTATAACAGGCCAAATAATAGAGAGGTGCAAACCTGAACCAGTAGTATACTACTGCGGACAAAATCGATTCATTCTTGCAGCCGGCTAACACATGATATAATCCTCAACAGCTCGCCCCGCCCTTGGTGACATTTGTAGTGGTTGGCGATTCCTTTTGTAAGCATCGCATGCCTCGCAGCAAACCTTTACGGCTCTATCACCCAATTTGACGCGTACTACCATACCAAGTGCGTTTCTTTCTTTTTTAAATAAAAAGTTTGGATGAATCTGGCGCTGATTATCATAACAGTCTCTCCGAAACTGTAGTTGTTACAGATCGTTTATTAACACGATTCTCACATCGACAGTGAGATTCAAATATAATTTTGTAGAGAAGTGGCATATCCTTACCAGTTGAATCAACTTGTGTTGACAAATCCGTTCCTAGTTCCATCACCCTATTTGATCTGATGCTAAGTCCCTCACAATTAAAGTCCATTTGTGGAGCACAACATTTAACTGCGACGATCAGTAAACTATGGGATCATAGTAAAAATTAAATAAGGCAATTTTAAAAGAAGAATAGCAAGGGTTTCAAAAAAACCTTTTGGAATCCAATCCAAATACGTCAAGGAAATATGCAAACTTTGATGGATGCTTGCTTGGTAGGACTACCAAGCAAGTTCCACTTCCACCTTGGTGTCATGGCATCAGAAAATCTATGTTTTCAGAACCGGACCGGATAGCGACTCGGCCGAGGTCAGGGGTCAGGGGTCAATGGGTTCGACCGGGGGTCGATAGGGGTCGAACCGGATGACGTCATAAATAAAAATTATTTTAAAATTAAAATGTTATATATATAATATCTAATAATATATTGATATTAATAAAGGCATATTCATATATATTTGATGTTTCAAATATATTTAACAAGAAAATACAAAGAAATTAGAACAATCAAGTAGCAATTTATATTATTTAATAAATATTAACAAGTTTAGAATTAAAATTATGAATTTAATTGAAAAATAACATCAAATTTTAGGACAATATTTATAAAGTATCAAATATTTGAGGTATATCAATAAGTTTTAACAATTTAGGGGGTCAAAACATAATATTAAAAAGTTTGAATTTTTTTTTTAAAAAAATACTGTTGAACCGGAAAAACCGGTTTTTTCCCGGTCAAACCCGGTCAAACCCGGTTTTTGACCGGCTTTGACCGGGTTTTAAATTTCCGGTTTTCTAATGTGACTCGGACCGGCTACCTGGCCGGTTCCCGGTTCAACCGGTTCGACCGCCCGGTCCGGTCCGAGTTTGAAAACAGAGCAGAAAATATGTGGTTTGCTTCTAGATGGACGTTTTCGTTTTCGACTAGTACTCTCTGACCTATTCAACAAACGAACAACATACGTACAGCGCATCTTTTTATGCGAGCAAACCAATCAATATCTTGATACCGCTAGCACAACTAATGGATTAAAAGTACTCCAATCTTTAATAATGGGTCCGGTTAAAATATATTTTAGGTGTTATAATAATATTAATTAAGAAAGTTAACTCAATATACGAGAGGATAAGTAAAATTAAATAAAAAAAGTATATAGTGCAAGAAAAAATTATTATTATTAATATGTGCATACATATATATATATGTGTCAGTGGAGGCCCTTTAGAAAAACTCTTTAATAATAACCATTGGATTAACTATTATATATCAAATTGACTCGGTGACTTAAGTTTCCAAAGTTGGATGTCATGAGCATCACAGGAATTTCCAAGCAGAAGACCATTTGAAGAAAATAACTCCTCCCCAATTTTCTCATCCGGCCACCTTCTAGGAATTCCCTAAAACAAATTGACTTGTTGGTAAACATGTTGATGCAAATTACTTTTGTACTTCTACCAATATTAGTCAATAAAGAAAAAAAAAAAAAAAAGCAAACCAGTTGACCGGCAGTTGAAATCATGAACATTCAACTTTTCCCAGCTCCTGCCCTCTCTAAACTAATCTGTATTAGAGAGTATTTCTAAATCTGCTACTTAATTAGTCTTGTTTGATTTGAGATCTTAACTTTTAACTTTATTGACTATTGAAAAAAAAATATCTGAAATATAGAAACGAAACAAACCGAACATAAAAAAGTAAAAATACATATAATAAAAAAAATTTAATTATTCAAAATCAGAATATAAAATCAGGTAACGGGATTTAAGTGAGAGCAGGCCCTGTGCGTGTAGCATGAATTTCATTAGATTTTAGAATCCCATGCATCTCCATCTTCAAAAGGCGACGGTTGCGGGCCAAGAACGTTAAACGTGGAGTTATCGTATAAAAAAAAATATACTACATATCTATGAAAAAGGATCAGTTGATCTTTCTAGCTCCTTGTACCTTGGCATGGGCAGTCGTGAATAGACAAAGAAAAACCTACCATTAATGAATTTTATAATTAATGGAATTGACGGAAATGGGGAAAGTTTCAAAGATCCAAGTGAGATTTTCTTCTCCTATTACAGCATCCTCTGTTAGCATGCCTCCAAAAAGTGAAAGTTAACGTCCAGCTCCCGTTTAGATGTGATTCATTAACTGTTACTTTTAGAAATTTTTGTAGAAAATTATATTGTAATAATTTGATATATGTAAGTTAAAAATGTGATTAAAAAAATTAATAAATCTTATATATACTGACAGTGTATAATACACTGTCACCACTTGATTCATGACATCTCTGTAAAAGTTGAATTTCAAATTTAAATTTTGTATAGCTATCAATTATCTAACGCTGGCTCACAGTGTATATATTTTCTATGTAGGAAAAATTAATCTTTAAAAAGTATGTTTATAGAAAACGTAAAAAAAATGTTTTGCGAAAAAATCACAAATTTAATCGGTTGAAAAGATTGTCCAAACGTCACGAATATTGAACCGACCATCCAGACGACTGCGACGGCTTCGCTTGTGCAAATAAAGACCGAGAGACAAAGTGGTCAAAGTTCAAATTTTCCTGGTCTTCTAGAAGACTAATCTTCTGATGTCAATCAAGCCACCATGATGAATGATGGTTGGTGTATCCAAATTCCAAGGGGTCGTGTCTGCAGAAAATCAACGAGTACCGATGATATGGTATTATTTAAAATAATTGTTATAGTAGTATTTTTTGTGATGTAATGTTTGTAAAGTAAAAAAATAATTAATAATATAAAAAAATAAGTTTAAAAATATGTTTGTAATGTACGTAAATTATTATTTTAAAAAATTATCAATCCAAACACACCCTATATAAAATCGTTGTTAGATCCCTATTCCCCTTCAAAAGTTGAAAAGGTCTATTTCAATGGCTTATACTTCCGTAGTTACTAGTTAGAAGAGATGATTAAACAATTCGTTCAGAAAAAACTTTTACTGTAAAACTTTTTATGATGTAATGCATGTGAAACAAAAAAGGATAATTTAAAAACCACATATGAAAAAGACTCCAAAAACTTTTTATTAACCAAAGATAATTGATCAAAAATAAATCTGGTTAACCTTTTTTTTTAATTTGCAATCAGAAGGAGGCAACCTATGTAACAAGAAGCTCCCAAAATATTTTTAATTTCAAAAAAAGAAAAAAAAAAAAACAAAAGAAGCTCCCATAAGATTGTCCACAAGCAATGCCTTCACCACTTCTAAAGGTTCCAAGACCTTGTTTTCTGTTGCTTTAAATTTTATAAAGTCTAATTATAAAAATTGATTATGGAGACTAATCAAAAATAGCAAAAGCTACTTTTGGGATATTATAAAATTTACTTTTTTGGTCATTAAAAAATCTATAATCAGAATACAAAAGTAATCGAAAACATAACAGAAACTGATAATCCAAAATCAGAATCTATAATTAGTTAAAATAATCAATAAAAAAACAAAAGCCCTAAATAGAATACTGAATGCCACTTTCCATTCCTTGCCGGTGTTTCTCATTTCCAATGAGTTTTTTGGCCCATGTGGTTATTAACTGGGCCCATTATAGTTATTGGGCTAATTAAAACGAATACGCTAGGACGAACCTGAATTTTCATTGGATATGTCAAAGCCCATTTAGAGAGTGAATGCCCAGCCCAATTACCAGCCAGTACCTTGGACTTGGAGTTTCTTCGCGCCACTGAATATATTAAGAATTACAAATAACTAGACCAGTGTAGTCTCATTCTCCAATTCAAAAATCTCTCTCAAAATTCACAAATATCCAGAGCACAGAAATCGCTCAATTTAGGAGAACAAAAACGAAGAAATTTCTCCAAAACATTTGAAAATGTCGGCAGCGACGGCGGGAAAATCAAGCTCGAAGAAGCGAGGCAGTGAATCAGATGTTTCGAAATCGGAGAGGCTGAAGCGAGTCGTCATAGAAGATGATTTCGACGCCGATCTCTCCAAGTCCGTCGAAGTTCTATTCCTGTTTTTTCGATTATTTTTGCTCGAATATGTAGATTTAATTAAGAATAAAATGTTGAAATTGCAGTGATATTAAAGGAATTATGACGGCTCTGCAGCAAATTAGGCAGAAAGCTCAAAAGGACGGCGAGAAGAAGAACGAAGAAACTATTTCCAGGTTAATTTTCAACGGCTTTTAACTTTTTCCTTATATCTGGATTCACGAAACCAGAATTTGTGTTTGCTTAGTTTTCTATGTATAATTTTGATATTTATGATACTTTTACCTATTTTGTATTCGTAATTGAAGCTGTATAGTGGTAAGCATGAAAGTCCTTTCCTGGTTATGCTTGTCGTCTCTGTGTGTGTGAGTGAGAATGTGTATATGCTGATTTACGAACTGAGTAAATTGTTATGGAGCTTTCTGTTTTACTTCATGTCTCAAATCTTTGCTCGGATGCTGTTTATGTTGCCGTGAAGATTTATTCAGCCGGTTTTCGTTAGAATGGATGTGAAACAATGCGAGTTTGTAAATGTACCATAGCGAGATTGAAGCATGTGGTTTTTGATATTTCTAGCTTACTATAATTTTGTAGCTCTGAAAGTTTGCTTCAGCTTGTTGGTGATTTTGTAGACCACTAATTCAGCTGCTCTGGATTGAGTTGAAACATCTGTTTTATTGTTTTTTATTTTGCGTATACCAGATTAAACAATACGGATTCCAGAATATTCTACCTTTCAGCTCTTGATATTTCATGCGATTCTTATTTGAGTTTTCTTAGAATTGCTTGGAGAGATTTTGCCCCAAAATACTCTAAATTGGTGATACAGTAATCATGTTGGATGCGTGCACTATCTCAGAGAATCTGACATTAGTTGTAGATTCTGGTTTTAGTATATTTGATGGTATAGTAAAAATGAGTCTAGAGCTGATAAATTATCTATTTTCCGTGAGCTCGAAATTGCTGAGGTGTGTAAGAGATTCATGTTTGGGTTGTCCAAGTTCCCAATGGGGTTCGACTAATGACTGGGTGCACTAGTTTATTGCTTGTATTCGTATATATTTTTGATACCCCTGCCAACTGTTAACTGGCTTTTTGTTCACAGTGTGGCATCAGAGATCAAGTCAAATCTTGATGAGTTGAGAACAAAGCTTGAGAAGGACAGGTGAAAAGTTATCATCCATTATATTCACAGTCCACCTCAAAAATTTTAAGATGTTAAGTTTTTGCTGTGTAGAAGTTTGCTGGAGTAGCATATTTCATCTCCAAGTGAATGGAAAACCATCTCTCATTGTTCTCTTTTCTGCTGAATTTTCAGGCAAGCTTTTGCTAAAGCGCTATCAAAGAGCTCAAAAGAGGTTTGCACTGGAATGGCGAAATCAAATTGGCTGAATTTTGCTTGAGTTTAATGCTTTGCTATGAATGGGTACGCTTATGACTTTGCAGTGTGAAAATTTGTTGAAGAATGAATCTACCAAGTTTCAAGCAGTGTACGAGAATTTCTGCAAGGAGAAAACTGTACATATGCAGGGTTTGAAGGGTAAGCACTTTGAGCATGTGAATTTTGCATAAAATGTCCAATTCCATGGTCAGTTGTACCTCACACAGCAGCACTGTTCCATTTCCGTACCTGTGTTTCTCATGAAAAATTCTCCTCAATTATTTATAAGAAACACTTTTTAAAAAAATCACTGACTGAATTTGAGCTCCCCCTTTTCTCCTATCAAGAACAGTCAGATATGGGATCAATTCTTCCTGAAAGATGCTGCTATTTTCCTAACTAACTAGTTATGCCCAATTGAAAGATGCTGTTTTTCTGTGATTTATGCATAGCTTTAAAGTGATGTTGGTCCAGACTCGGACCTTCAACCATTAAATCATGTTAATTTTATAATATTTTCGTTCTACTCATTTACCTGGTAGGTGAAGGACCTTGGCTGTTAATGACTGCCCTAAAAAAGTTTGTAGTGACTGTTATTTATTGTTCTGCAGACGCAATTTCGAAGTACGAGGAAGAAAAGGAAAAATTATTCATGCGATATGAACAATTAAGTGAGCAACAGGACCTCAAGTTATTCCCTGTTCTGTCTTTAGAAACAACTTGACTTGTATACTTCCAAATTTTCAGGGAAGAAAGAGAAGAGTATGATAGCTGAACTTGAGAAAGCCTGTGCAAGTAGAATTACTGACTTGGAGGAGTCGCTGAAGAAGAAGAAACAGGTGAACATATAATTCCTCCCTCTCTTTTTGTGCCTGTACGTGTTTATGTGATCTTGTTGACAATGACCTTTCTCTCTTTTTGCCTTGCAGGATGACAAAACTTTTAGCATTCTGAGAAAGACTCTGGGTTCTTTTCTGGATAATGCTTCTGATGAAGACTTCCCACCAGATGATTGAAATTTTGTCGGAACAGTTGTTTGCCACTTTTACTGACCCCGAAATGACAAAAATAGCAGTTCTTTCTGTTTTTTGGGTTAAATCTTATATATAGCTCTCTTCCTCCTAAACACACGTACTACCCTATCCTTTTCCTCTATGCATTTTGTATAGTATATTGGGATGCTACCAGATATTCGTCCAGCTCCCAGTGTTGCCATAGTTGTGAGTTCAATGCCTTTAGCTGTCAGACCAGTATACTCGAATGTTTGGAAACTTCAGGTCCAAATCTTTCGGCAGCCACTTCTACTTATGGCCAATTGCTCCCGAAGGCCAATTATGATGTCTGCTGGTGTATGTGCATGCCCAATGCAGGAGCCAGTCATTCGCTTACGGCTTATTCCTTTTTGAGTGGAGTCCGCTGGACCACATACCTACAAACTCTTGGCGTTTGAGCAACTCTTTCGATTACTTACAGACCTAGCAAGTACTCCTAAAGGTCATTGTATTATTTGAGTTACTTAATCGTAACGACAGCCAATTTTAAACTTATTCGTTGTCCACACACGAGTGGTGGTTTTTGGAAAGGTTTTCTCAAATAGTAAGACTTTTGAAAGAACATATTCAGTGAATGTTATTTTTTCAAAACATATTTACCTAGCTAAAAAATAAACACTTTTTGTGAATGCATCTTTTGAATAAATATCGCATTCAATGAATACGTTTCTCACCTTTAAGGAAGAGGTTTGAAAACTACCATCCTCTAATATTTCTTATAAAAATTCACTCTTTGGGAATTTACTCATAAGTTCAGTTTATTAGTTTTAAATTCTAATCCATTTGCTCTTTAAATACAGTATTTCACAGATAGTTTCAAGTTTTTTTGAATACAAAGGAAGGTCCCGGGGGGCCTGGGGTAAAAGAGCTAGGGGAAAATTTTTTCAAAATGAGACGCCTATTGGAACCGAACCTAGGATCTATTTTACCGCTAAAACGCGATCCTTTCGTCCTTACCTCTATAAAACGCCTGCATTCAATGGTCGAAAAATACTTATTTCAAAATTTGAACAGGCTTTAACTCGGCAACATGCAGAGTAAAGCTTTTCTCAACTCATCCCAGTCTAGAGGCTTGAACATGCAACGTGGGGAACATGCTTTTCTCAAGTCATCCAACTAAAAAACCAGTGGCACAATAGCCACTGGACTCTGTCCACACTGGTGGGCGGGAGTTCAAACTACCGTAGCCTTCAGAAGAAGGCATCCAGATTCCAGATACAGGAAAAAAGCTAACAATACAGTAGTAACAATTTGCAATCAAGGAAAGGCTCAACATTCAAAATAGACAAGGTGAGGCCTTCATTTATGGAACAAAATATGCCGAGTCACAGCACCAACGTCCAGCTAACTAAATGGGAAAAAGAACTAGAAGTCTAGAGCGTAACTAGCTATCTAATGAACACGGTTGACAGAAAGCGGTCGGCGAGCCTGTTGCACAGATAGAGGGGGTCGCCTGTTGTGAGCCTGCACATTTTGCAAATCCAAGCAAAAGATGTAATAGGAGCATCTTAGAATTTATCCTCGGAAGATAAATGAAATTACCAACATCAATGAAAGTAGTAGTCTGCAAACTATTCATGCCACTCAACGTAGTTTCTTCCCAGATTTGAAATGATAACAGTTTCCTAGAATATTTTTAAGGAAACACTGCAAGCTGATACGCAGATCTTCAGTAGTTCACAAGTTTAAGACACGACTGAAAGTTTTACTAGATGAGAGATGGCAAGCTCTTGACTCCTCTAAGATGGCTAGACAAACTTCATATTCCATCAGGAATTTCTGCTCATTTTTAGAGTAAATTCCAAAAGACACAGCTTTATCATTTATTAACATAGATCAACTCATGCATGTTAACTAATCATCCTTTTCCTTCCCACATAAAAGTTCTTCTTTCTCCTGCAGGCTGAGGATTCAGGTGGCCCACCTTTTCTTTTCCCCCTTCTCTTGCGAAGGTTAAACACCAAGGTTTTTCACTCTTTCCAGATTACCACCCAAAGGTCAAAAAATGAAATACGAATCAAAAATTACTTTTTGATTACTTGATTGTCAATGTTGAGGTTCTGAAACTGAACCAATAGATGATGACATAAGTGGTCAGAAAGTTATCTAGCAGTTTTAGGAGCTAGAATGATCAAAGAAAGAGATCCGTACACCAATTTCTGTCACAGAGCGGCAAGAGCAACATCTGACAGATGGTGCTCCATATGGGTACATGAGCAACACTGCACAACCCCCGCACTTGACTTGTCCAACCTGATGATCTGCAAAAGAAACAGTGTAACTCAAAGCCATATCAAAGAAAGTACTCGTATAAAACATCATTCAAATCCAAACCATAATGTGTAAAATTGAATGTTGATGACCTTCTACACATTTACTATTTCAACGGCTTTAAAGTAACAAGTGCAAACTTGTTGCAGCATAGATTGGGTGGCTGGAAGGATGGGATAAAATTATCTTGAGACGAGCAAGTAAATGCAAGAGTAAGATACTTAACATTAGGATAGCAAAAGCCATTACGCGAACAATAGAATACAGGTTCATGCCAGCCTTTGGTTTTTTGACAGGTCTGCGTACATCTAGAAGTCATGATCAATATGGAATAGCCACACTAAGAGGCAAAACCTATTTATGGGACCTGTATCACAAAAATATGGTTCGAAGAGCTATTTGTAGCATATCCTTAACACTAGAAGCAGAAAGGCAGTTACAATCACCATCAGAAACAGCTTTTGACTTTTCAAAACTTGTTCAAAAAATAGAAAGAAAAAAACACTTTCAACTTATTGAACAATTACTTGTCTATAAGCATCCAAAAAAAGGCAACAGCAAATGATAGTCATATGAAGAAATCCTAGATAAATGGAGTCCTAAAATCAAGCGAAACCTTAGTAGTTTATTTTGTTAATGAAGCCTGTAGAGGCATTATATAAACCATGTCAAGATTAACTTCATTAGTACTGAGTCTTGGTTCTTCATCAAATCTATCCCAAGACCGTCCATACTGAAAATTCAAAATTTTGACGCATATAATCACTGTTAGAATGCATGTCACAGACAGAAAAGAACTTTGCTGTTAACGAGCTGTAAAGTCTATAACAAAAGCATTGGATTTTCTTCAATTCGCCTTCAAACCAGCCAGTTTTAGAAGCATATGACCTCTTCATCTGGAATTTTTAGCTGTATAATGATTGAACATAATTGAAGTAGCTTTCCGGTATCATTCTGCCTCTTTGAACAGCCTCAGAAAGTAGAGTGCACGATCTCTTTATAACTGCCTCATATGTACCCTAGGGGCTCTAGTAGAGTTACATGAACACTTCATCTGGAATTTTGAGCAGTACAACGGTTGCACATAACTGGAGCAGCTTTCAGGTATCATTCAGCCTTTTTGAACAGTCTTCGAAAGTCGCATGCAAAATCTCTTTATAACTCCCTAATACGTACCCTAGGGGCTCTCCCAGGGCTATTTGGAAGTCAACTCACAAATCAGTAGTGTATCCAAATAGATGCAATACTGGACAGGCGAAGGAATCTTCCATGGGAGAGCATATAAATGGACGGCAAACTTGGCCAAACAAAGTGACTAGTATGAGTATAAATTACCCTTTATGCATAAAATATTAAACTAATATACAAGCTTCATGCTCCCAGGGTAGAATAAGGTGTATCAAAGGCATAAGATCATCAAACTAATTAAACCAAACACAAAATATCGAGATGTGTCCCAAACTCCAATAACTCGTATAGCTGATGGCAGGTTAAAGGAGGAAAGGATAGAAATTATAATATCTTATCCAGGTTTGAATACTAGCAAAACAAAGATTTGAAATATGACCAACAGATTTTAAAACACATGTTTCAGACAAAATCCGAAATCCATTAAATTTTGTGATCTAGTGAAGAAACAAAAAAACCACAAAAACATGAATTCATTAATGAGTGAAAGAACCAATCAAGACCTTCTAGAACAAGGTTGACAGTCTGGCAACAAGAGCACTGGACATATTTGACTCCTGGAGGATACGCAAGCAACAGCCGGCAGGAACCACAAACCATCTGACCCTTTTCTGCATTCAAGTCACACAACCTTGAGGTGAAACTGCTAACATAGACCAACCCACATCTCTCAAAGCAGGAAAGTTTTCCGGTAAAGATTTCAGAACCATGAAATCATTTTAAGCAACAATGCAAAGGCATTAACATTTTAGATTAAGAGATACATAATGCCATCATCCACATTCAGAAGAAGAGACACATTCTAGAGCAGATATTATGTGGTTCCTCCACCTTAAAATAACACGGAGGCGGACAAGCATTTGAGAAAGATACAGAAGTTACAGTAACACTCATCCTTGTAGTCAAATGGAAAAACGATACAGCTATGCTGCCACATTTCAAGATCATATGGCAATTCGAGATGTATTGCCAAAATGTAGTATGGCCAAAAAAAATTCACGCGGGTAAAAAGTACCTAGAGCACCTCAAGGGGTTATGGTGCTGATGAACAACCCAAGGATACTAATTCCCATCTATCTAAGGGGCTAAATAGATGTCACAATTACAAAATTTCCTTGAATAGTGCTTCAAATTCTCCTTACAATAAAAATCAAGAAATCAAGAATAAATCGGTTTCTTGTTTGGGCCTTTGTCTTTTTCTTTCACAAGCATCTTATTTCCTCAGAAGTATTCTATGCTATAATTCGTCATCCTACTCACCACGTAAGGGGCTACATAAAACTTGGAAGTTGGCCTTTTAAGGAGTAAAATATATATCTTGGAGCAGCAACACACTAATTCAGAAAATATTTATACATGAAAACTACATCAAACTATTGGAGTATAATATTAAAGGCAAAGATACCTGATTTCTTTGGGTTTATAGCTTTTCAAGTTGAAGTCATCTGTAAGAGCAGCTCAAGGTACAAACTAGACTTTGTACCTCCATAAACATGATTTGGCACATTTATTATGGTACATTGCAAAAATATTTTGTTTCCCCTTTTTACACATGACATGCTCGTGAAAACACTCTGTTATGTGTGCAAGATTCAAACCACTGACTACACTTGATTCAAACCATTATCATAAGAAAAAAAGATTCAAACCACGAAAAAATTGGACAGAGTATTTGATTAGAAAAAAGGAAAAAGGAAATTTGAGCGACTATAGAAGAAGACAAGAAAATATAGGGAAAAGATAACATGGTGTGATACTTTGACTTTCTACATGGACTTGAACTTCGGGAAGCTCCAGGAAGGAAAAATCAGAACAACAGTGGTCAGAGACAATACCACTCTACAACAATGGTGACAGCAACCCATGAGAATTTCCACCACTCCCAGATGATAACAGAAAAATGTATTCTAAGACATATAGGCACAGGTCCATTGCAGTATCAACTGTAAGATTAATGGTGCTTGAAGATTAAATTAAAAATGGAAGTGAGTTAATTGCACGTCCATGGAAGTTCAGTATTTTAGTTATGTTAAAAATGTATGCTTTACACACTTACATGTAAGAAAAGACTTACCCGAAGGAGATGATACTGCAGGTAGTGGTCGAGGTGGTGTAGGTGGAAGCAACTTCAGTGGAGGTACAGATTTCTGCCCTGGTTGGGACCCTTCATCAATGTATTTGGTTCTGTCTTCATGATTTCCCGTTTGTGTATCTGACAATGACAGGCTAGTTATGATTACATATAATCATAGAAAAATAAACCAAAAATCTAAAAGCATTAAACCTTGCAGGAGGTTGATATAAATCTTTGTTTGTTTGCCCTAAGACAAGATATACATTGTGGTTTCCAATAAATGATAATTAAAATAAACAGAATAGGCTGTTCAAAATTCCATAACACATAAAACAGAATGATGGGCATCTAGAAATAAATAAAAATGAACAAAAGACATCCATTAAAATGACAAGGGATCAAGCAACAATCTTTTATGCTAGAACTTTGAGGTGCAACAATGTGCTCAAATATGTATAAAATGATGAATGGAATTTTTGCTTAAAAGTTCTAAAATATTCTTGTGCAGTAAATCAAGATAGCAGTTTTAATATTTCTTTCCCTCAATCCACAAATTACAAAACATCATGATCATCTGTACAAGGATATTATCATCAAATATAACTATGCATTTGGATTATCCAGCACAAGTTCTCCTTTTCTTTTTTTCTTTTTTAATTTGGCTGTGGCATAAGGCACCAGTTCTCCTTCTTTTGAACAAACCCCATATGTTGAATACACACAGGTCACTCCTTTTTGAACCTAATGCCAAATTGTGGGCTTGAGTTATCGACAAGATAGGTAAAAGTTCAGCAAGGAAATAGCCTATCATACCCTTTAGTTACTTTAAGCAAATTAAATTAGTATGACCTTCATTTTTGTGCTTCCAATCAAATATTCTATGAGCTTTCTAAAAGTGTTTCTTATTTTTCTTGCAAGCCTTTATATGCTGCAGGCAAAAATTTCCACCCAGCAAGATATAAGCAGAATCTAGCAGTCTACCCACAAATAATACACATCATATGATGGACATCATAATGCATAATGAACTAGAGATCCAAAATTAGCAAATGACATAATTCAAAGCTAGCCAAAATTCTACTAAATATTTAGTAAAAGCAGATAAAACTGTTTCTGGATGACTAAATACCCTATCTTGATAACCAAACTTTTGCTTGCTAAATATCCAGCAAAGGAGATGTATGTTTCTTGATTGTCTGAGCACAGCCACGACCAATAAACAAAGTCATGGAGTCCTGAAAATAAGTAACAAGGGAGGGCAGGACTAAAGCTTCGTAAACAAGATTGAAATGTTTTCTTAATGAATAAGAATTATCCTGATACTGCAGGGTTGTGCTATCCTTGAAGCAAATCAAGCAATTAACTATGGGCAAATGAGGAGAATGAATCAAGTTCTCCATGAATGTGTTTGCACATTATTGAACAGAAGGATACAAGAATTTAAGATCATAAACACCAAAATGAAGAGAAAGAAAATAAAGAGAAAAGTAAAGAACCAAGAAAGATGGTTGGAGAAAGAACTTACCAGCAAGAACAGCTTCTGATGACTGTGAGGCCAGTGGAACTGAGTGCCACCCAGGTGGAGGCCCTTCTTCATTTTCATCCTCTTTTTGCTTGTCCGACATTTCTACGTCTGAATATTATGAATAAGTTAATTCACTGAAAATTTTCAAAGGGAAAAACAGAACATATTCTATTAAGTAGATGAATAACTCGGAGGACTACAAGAAGGACAAAAAACATACATGACAACTGTTATCCAGGAAGGCAGCACCACTACCACAACTTGTCATGATACAGAATTTTAGATGGCTATTGCTGAGTCAAATATAATTAAACAGCTATCAGCTACCATATAAATGTAATCAATCTGATGAAACTGTCCGCAGGCATTCTTGACCAAAGTCCACTCCTAGAAAACTCCCAGTCTAATCAGTTGTCATCTTCCCTCAACCCACGCATATGAGGAATAGTACCATCTTCTAGAAATCTTTCCCCATAGAGTGCAACCGCTCAAAAAACATTTCAATTTCATGATCAGGGTATAGATATATGCACGTGACATCACAACCACTTCAGTTCAGGCACTTGAGCAAAGTTTAGCTACATGAATACTGGATTAAGCTTCATACTAATGTATGCAGAAAATGAATTCTTAAATTGGTTCAGAATCTTCGAAGGAAACTGAGATCCTCTGTATATCCCACCATCCTAGTAACAATATGAGAAACTCAAGTAAAAAGATACATTCTGAAGATCACAAGGAAATTTCAACTAAAAGGTAAGGGCCAACTAACTATACACAGAGCAGGGGCGTATTGGTATAATCTCCCTTTCGCCTAATATGTTCCTGATAGATAAATTTTGACCTCCTGTTGACAACATTCTTTAAGTCTCAACCTCTACTTTCTTTCTAGCAGTTTTTTGTAATACAGAATTCAATAACAAAAAACTATACTTTTGCAATTCATTTTTAATCAGACACAAATAGGCTCTGTATCTTTCACTAGTGTCAATATCATAATCATTCATTCAAGTGTAACGTTGAAATGCTAAAAACACCAACCTAATAGACAATTTAATAGGCAAGAAACAGGGTGTTACAAACTCTTGTTATAATCAGGGGAAGGAAATAACCTGTTCCATGACTGACACAGAAAAAATATGTAAAAGATCCACATCTATCTAAAAGGTTTAGCTATCAAAGAACCAAGCAAATTAAGCAGTTTAAGACGTCCCCTCAATCTCAAGTCATGCTTTTGACAACCCAATACTTAGGAAGGGACATGACTTCAGAGCCCCATGCTCAAACGCATTGACTTATGTACTTACACCTTCAAAGCCCTACACTCAAGCCTTGATGAAACCAAGTGACAAAGTTTCTTTTTTTGCCCACACCACTCCTTTATTTGAGCACCTGATCAAGTTATTAGACATTTTCCTACGCTTTGTACAGACTATACCACACAGTGCACCGAATTTATACTCTCTCAAGGCACAGTGGTTGTCTGAGACTGTACAATCATGAAGTGCAAGTGAACAAGTACATGTTGTCCTGATTAATGAACTCATACACTAATTAAACCCCTAATCCACCCCCAACAAGATATACATAAACATATTACTAATGATAAAACAAGGAAAAAGAAGGGTACAAGAAAATTCATGAATTTCCATAACTGAAGATCAAAGTGTAAAAAGTTTCAGTCTTTAACATTGTTGGGAAAACTTTTCTTCCTTGGGATATAATACCCTTTAACATATAACAAACATACTGACCAGAAGGGTGAACTGGCTGAAAGGTTGCAGGAGGAATTGAAGACCATCCAGGTGGTGGACCATCGACATCTTCATCTTCATCATCTTCATTTTCATTAATTTCTGCATCTTTTTCTTCCTTAACTAAATTTTCTTCTATTTGGGTAGCAATGCAATGAAATCCAGGCGGTGGGCCGTCGTCATCATCATCATCATCTTCTTCTCCTCCTCCTCCTCCTCCTTTGACGAGGTCTTTCTCCTCAGTCCCCATTCTCTCTTTTTAGTAGTCTTCCTCTGATGCCATACTTTTTTCTTCCGGGTGGCTATCGCCCAAAGAGCAAATTGCCAAAAGTGTCACTAAACTACACACTAGTACTTGTTCATGTCACTAAATTTATTCATTGGCTAAAAATATCACTGAACTAACGCAAAAAAGCATGTTTTGTAGCATTCCGTGTAATCTAGGGTTTGAAGGGCAAAATTGTCTAAAAACTTTAAGGTAAAGTGGTTGGCCGTTCAATTCAGACGCAAAACTTTGTTACTAAATTTTCAATTGAAAAGACAAGACAAAATTTAGGGTCGACAAGATTAGAATGGATAATTCAAAAATTGAAAAAGAAAATCTGGTAGACAAGTTCATCAATCACATAAGGCGCTGTTTGATTAATCACAGATGAAGTGGATAAAGCGAAATAGAAATGAATACTTGGATTCGTATGAACTATGTGGTAAGAAATCGCTAAAACCCATACATTCCTCTTGATTTGGTTAATAATGTATGAATGGTGTTATTGAACTATGTGGGTATTGTATTTAGTGAGTAAAAGGATTTTATGTTTTGTACTGGTTGAGAAGAAAGCGACATGAGAGCACTGGTGGGATTGAAAAGGACGTTTCTTTATAGGATTCATTTTGTTGTCATCACAATATGTTGCAAAGGGTCTTACAAGAACATTTTTTTTTTATAATTTATTGAAATTTATTGTTAATTGTGTTTCGTGTGTTAGATGGTTGCTGATTTTACGTTCATTTTTAATTATATGAACAATAAAAATACTAATTAAGATTAATTTTTTTTGTGTTGATGTAGAAAATGGAAGAGGTGCATTTTCAATTAAACTTCACCATGAGAATAAAATTAAGGAAAACAAGTACAAGAGTTATGATAGGAGAGAGGTAGACTACTTTGACATGCATCATGCATATGTTATGTCGTTACAAGTGATAAATGAAATGGTTCTAAAATGCGGGCACCGGAGGATTATGTTGTATTATTATGTTGATTCTAGAAATGACTTGAACCACAGACTAAAAGAATTTCAAACGGATAAAAATATGCGAAAATTTTGTGATTAGTGTATGAATATAAGTTTATAGAGGTTTACTACGATCATTTGATATTAGAAGAAATATATGAGCTTGGTAGGTAGAAAAAAGAGCAGATGGAGGAACTATTGCAGAAGTCTACAGTTATTATAGAGGAGATTGAAAATGTTGTTGAAGTAGTTCCAAAAAAACTTGCGAGACCTTGTGCTAGGAAAAAGGCTATTGCTGCTTTGGAGTAAAAGCAAGACTGTCCAATTTGAGAGTTCGAAAATAATACAACAACTGTAGAACCAGTTGTAGAAATGAACAAGACAAATGAGGCAAGAAATGATACTGTTGAAAAAGCCATTCAAGATGGAACGCATAATAGAACTGAGTATGATTCGAGTTTTAATCATAGGAAAGACTTTGCTAATTATAATAAATAATGCTAAGATGAACAAATGTATCAACAAGAGTGTGAGTAGCACATGGAGATTCAAGATACTTTTGTTGGGGCCCAAAAAAGGGCCAATCAAGGTAGCTACCTCCACACAGAGTCCTTTCATCATGATGAACCAATTGAAAAAGATCATCATGAAAACTCTACATTCAAACATGAGCCATCAACCAAGGGCAAGAGGCAAGGAAGGAAGAGACAACAAACTAGAAATTTCACAAGAAAAAGGAGTGATAAAGCGCAACAGTCCCAAGCCACTGGTTCAGAAAATAAAGATGGAGTAGGTGGACCTAAACACAATTCACTTATAAATGATACCTTAGATGTGGAGTTTCATAGTGATCCTGATACAAGTGAAGATGATGATGCTCCAATGAGGTATACCAGTCTCAATATTGCCAGAGATAGTTGAACTCCACAGTTTCATGTTGACCAGAAATTTGGTACCAAAAAGAAGTTTATAATTGCCATAAAAAACTATGCAATCATATCTAGTAGACCAATCTATATGTATACCAGTGACAAGACAAGATTGAGATCTAAATGTAGGCATCCTAATTGCAAGTGATACATGTATGCTTTACAGGTTCCAACGTTGGGCACATTTGATTTTGTATTTAAGCAATCATATCTGGTAGACCAATCTATATGTATACCAATGACAAGACAAGATTGAGATCTAAATCTAGGCATCCTAATTGCAAGTGATACATGTATGCTTCACAGGTTCCAACGTTAGGCACATTTGATTTTGTATTTAAGAGAATGCTTGATGTACACAATAATTGTAGCCATGCTTAGAGGAATAAGAATATGACTTCAGAGTGGCTGGCAGAAAAATTTGAAAAGCTAGCCCGTATAAACATGAAAATGCTAGTTGGACAGCTGTTGCAAAATGTTGATTAACAGTTCAATTGTGAACAAAAAACAAAGGATACAAAGCATTAGCCGTAGTTAAAGCAAACATTAGAAGTTCAGCAACTAAGCAATATGCTTTAATTGAAAAATATGCAGTAGAATTACAGAAAATATATCCTAACACCACCATCGATGTCAAGTTCTACCGAAAACCTGATTCCCAAAGCAACCCTAAGTTCATGAGGTTGTACTATTATTTGGGAGCACTAAAAACATGTTTCAAAAAAGGATGTAGGCTTCTTATTGTTCTGGATGGGTGCCATATTAAGGGACCTTACCCTGACTAACTATTGACTGCTATTGGGGTTGATCTCAATAATGGATGGTGACTAATAACTTGGGCTATTATTGAAAAAGAGGTAAACAAGTAATGGCATTGATTTTTAAGTTTGTTGATTGAAGATTTAGACATACTTCATGGAATCAGAGAATATACATTTATTTCAAACTAATAGAAAGTGAGTTTCTATACATTCACTTCACTAATTTTCATGTAAGTGGCTAACACACAGCTACCTTGGATCCCTAATATGTGTTGTTTTACTATCTTGATATTGATAGAGTTTTAATAGTGATCTACTTGAATTGTTGTCATATGCTGGACATAGATTTTGCGTACAACACATGTATAAAAATTTTAAGACGAAATACCTTAGGGAGCTCCTGAAGTAGAAATTTTGAAACATTGCATCAGTTACAATAGTTGAATTTTATGTTGCAACATTGGAAGGGTTGAGAGAATTTGACCAACAGGCTTATGCATGGATTAAAAAATCAGCAGCACCCTAATATTGGTGTAAGACTTTTTTCCTATACCACATAAAATCTGACATGTTTGCCAATAATTTATCCGAGATCTTTAATTCACATGTATTGAATTATAGAGATTTAATCATTGAATTGTGTGAGGGGATTAGAGGATTTCTTATGGAGGGAATAAAAAGTAGGACTTCTTGGATGAGGAAATGTAGTGGTTCCGTTGGTTCAACAATAAAGATTTTGATTGAAAAAAGAGAAAAACTATCTAGAAGATGGCGTCTAATTTCAAATGGTAAAGGAGAGTATCAAATCAATGGATTAAGGGGGAAACAGTTTGTTGTATACTTAAGAGAGAAAATATGTACTTGTAACTTAGTGGCAAATTAGTGATCTTCTATGTTGTCATGCAATTTCGATCATTATTAAAATTGGTGGGACCCCTATGAATATGCACACGATTGTTATAGTAGAGATGTCTTTTTAGCAATCTATGATAATGTATTTTATCCAATAAATGGCAAGTTCCTGTGGTCTGAGAGCAATACGTTGAATTCTCCCATACCATGTGTTCAACCTGGTCGGTCAAAAAGATCAAGAAAGAACTAAAGTAAGAAGTGATGTTCATATTGGAAAAAACAATGTGCAAAAACTGAAGAAACATGTAATCATGCACTGCAAAAAATGTGGGCAAGCAAGTCACAATAGTACTACTTGCAAATATGTTTCAGATTCTGGTGTTGCTGATCCATCTCACTCTGCTGGCATGAAATATGTTGTTACAAAATCTGCTACAAGGCCTATCACATTATCTGATAGAAGTAATTCTAGAAATGCTGTTACAAGTCCTGAATCTGGTTTTACATAAAGGTGCTTTTGGTGCAGATACCCCCCAACATGAAGCATTTGTAGAGTTTGAAACATTGACAAAAAAAGAGGGGCAATCAAACAACAATAACACTACTCTTGTTATATCTTCACAAGCTGATAGTGTTGGATATGTGAAAACTTATAATGCTTAAAACGAACAAAGATTAGATACTGTTGTTAGAACAACCAAACCAAAACAGAATATTAGAAAGACTAATGCACTAGTTAGTCCACAATTTTGGTCCTACTATTTTGGCACTTTTCCTAATTAAATTGTTTAATTTACAATGTGTTCATACTGTCTATATTTGTTGCCCACAGATAAGGAGAATTAGGCTTACAATTGTTAACCAAGACACCAGTGGCACTGCTAGACATATGAATTTTGGAGCTCATAAAAAAAGGGAACCTGGCAAGAGAAAGTTGAGTGATATAAATAAAATTATGATAAACACTAAATACGAATACTTAGATAAAGAACCTCCTTTTATGATTAATAGATGGGCTGGAAGTTCAACAAACGCTAGAGGTGAAGGTTCAACTTAAGGGATCCATAATGTTGACTAATTTTCTTTTCTTTTGTTTTTTCAACTAAAGTAGTCTTTTGTATGGTATCCATTATTTGAGATTGACAGATTTAGGACGATTGACATGCTTAAACAAATGATAACTTTTGTTGGAAGTTTAGAATATTCATTTGATACTTTTGTCAATTGATTGTAGTTATGGACAAGTAATAAAGTCTGAAATATTGACTGATGTATTTGTCAATTGTTTATATATATATATATGTATATATATATGTGTTGATTTTATCTTCTCCAATTATGTCTATTTGTATTTGCCATATATAACGCCAAAGGAACAGCTCACATCTAAATTCACAATTATAACATTGTTTAAAAAATAAAAAACATTTTCATCCCAAAAAGGTGAATAACACCTGACAAAATAAAGTGTAAACATTAGTATTACACATAACAATATGTACAACAAACAAAATTACCTACAAGAAACTACAAGAACAATGGTGTCCTAATATCCATCAAATTGAAACTTGCTAAAATAATGTCCATTTGTAGGCCCCCAAATCCATATCAATAGAGTCACAATTACTCATACCGCAACAACAAAAACAATGAACAAATTTTTCCTCGACTTACTTCCAAGTTTCTTTTTCACCTGTCGCGCCCCATTTTTTGATAAGAAAAATAAATAAATGGTTTGAGAAAGATGTTTTTGTGATTCAATTTTGATTGGAAAATGATTTTTGTAAGTTGAAAAAGATATGGGTCTAATATGGGACTTGAAGAAAGCGACGATTTGACCCAAAAAAAATATTTTTTTTAAAAGGGTTTTTGAATGAGAAATTGGAGTCGCCACTTGGTAATGATTAAGGTGTACCAAGCCACCTAAAAAATAAATTTTTAAAGACAAAGTAGTAAAACCCTTTTAAAAACGACTCCTATTCCACGTAAGCCAAAGAAAAAGGTTCGGGAGTCACGTTTGACAAAGGGGAAGGCAAGGATAGAACCCAAGACACCCCTTTGACCTAGCCAAGGCTAGTTGCGCGACTTAACCTTACCTTTCCTAATCTTCTACCCAATGTATGTATCGCACGTTGGATATGACTATATGAATGCAAAACGGAAAGGAAAATGCAATCCTAAATTCTACGATGTCTCTTGTGAGGCTTTTGGTCCCAAACCACATGAATTGTGGCGGCCAACAAAGGAAAACTCATAGAGGTCGATTAATGCAAATGAGAGTTCAAATTCAAGCGTGCAAGTGTGAAAGTGTATGAAAGATGCAAGAAATATAAGTGCAAGTGTGCGAATGTAAAAAATGCATGTGAAATTGTATAAAATTCAAGTGTTTTTCGTGTGCAAGTGTGTGAAAATAGAATAAGAGATATATAAGGTAAAGTGGAATTCCATTTGTGAGGTGAAAATGATCACGTGATAGGAAAAATGTAGTGAAAAAGTATGGTTTGAGAAATGTGAAAAATGTGGTTAAAAGAGTATGTAGGTGATAAAAATGAAAGTATGACCCTAGGGGAATGCAACAAATTGGGTACGGGGATGACGCCTAATTTTTCGACTTTGATTTTCCCTCGGATTAGAAGGTAAAACTAGCGTGCTAAGGCTATCGAGTAGCCACACTCGCTCGTTTCCCTTATCAAGAGGGGATACTCAAGCAAAATGAACCCTATAGCTAGTATGGGATGCAAAACCTAAAATGAGGGGAAAAGGGGTTCGAGGATCATGCCAAATGATAAAACTAAGAAAAATGCGTGATATGTGGTGAACAAGCAAATGATGTACTAACGAGGGAAAATCCCTAAGGGTCTAGCGTTGGACTAGCCCATTCTATGAATTCCGACTAGCGTTGGACTAGTAGAAACGATAAAAGAAGCCACAACTAGCGTTGGGCTAGTGTGGTGACGTACATTTATCCATTCCATTCATCGACACTATGGAAAGCAAGTAGACATACCAAATACTCATAAACACGTAGCACGTAACATTTAGCATGCTCGACTAAATGCAAGACCCTAATAAAGCGATTAAACACTTAACACGTAGGCATGCAACCAACTAATGAACCTATTACATTCACTAACTAAAACAAAAGGGGAAGGGGAAAATGGACCAAATTGCTCGCCACAGCCCTATCTATTACAAGCCAAGAGGTGTACACATACCCCATTAAAAGAATAACTTAAGTAAATGAAATAAATGAAAGGAAATAAGGAGAGGCTAGGAAAGCAAGTAGACATGCAAATTTCAATTAGCACATTAGTCCACATAGGAGAGAAACAAAAGGGGTAAAAGAGATTATACCTCCCCGTTGGTGATACTAAGGAAGTAAACAAACTCAACTTGGCTAGAGTCACCCAAGAAAAGACTAACTTAGGCTAAAATCATCAAAAACAAAAGATTAATGCACCAATTTAGTGATAAGATATAAACTAAACAATTTGGATCCACCAAAACATCAAACTTTCCCTCAATTGCAACTCAATGAAGTCAAAACTAATTAAAGACCAAGCAAAGGCATGATCATCCAACCTCCAAGCATAACATCTACTAAGACCCAAATACAAGCACTACTCAAATCATTTGAACCTAATTGAAGCATTTAAAAAACTCAAAGGTTCCCAAGTAAAAATAAAGTCCAAGCAAACATCATATCTCAAGAATCCAAGAGTGAATGAAGGTCCATGAATGGTTTAAACTTGCATTTCTAGGACCCAAAAACAAGCACTACTCAAACATTCAAGTCCAATTGAAACGTTTGAAAACTTCAAAGGTCCCAAAAATAAAGAAAAAGCCAAGCAATGATTGAAATTACAATTACTTTAGAACCTACATGCAAGAATCAGCACATAATTGAGCCACAAAGCAACAAAGGGAGGCTTAGGGGGGCAAAGTGTGATTATTCTAGGACTTAATTGCAAGAAGTCAGCACATGATTGGGCCACAATGCAACAAAGGAAGACTTGAGGGGTCAAAGTGTAACTTTTCTGAAATTTTTCATGCAAACCATGCAAACCTACAAAACTCATATTCCTGCAATTTTCCAGCAACCATTCTTTCAGCAATCTGTCATTTAGCCCAGATGCATTTGTACAAAACAAACCAATGGATTCAACGACTCAACTTGCACGCAACAACTTAGAAGAAGGTTATGCAAAATCTGGAAAAGACTTTCATGCAAGGCTCATGAAGAAACTGAGATTTCTGCAATTGTCCAGCCAATGTTGCTTCTGCAACTTTTGAGCTTTTCAAAATGTGAATATAAGATTTCAAAACAAATTCATCAAGGACCATTTCTCAACACCACCTAAAAGCTAGACATTATGATTAACGCGATCTAATCATGAACACCAAACCATTAAAATCATATAAAGACCAATGAGAAAATGAACAGAGATAATGCCGCGGCAGAGAAAACAAAACCAGCTATCATTTTCTGCAACATCATTTCGCTTCCCCACAGTGCCAACGCAGCTATACAGCAGAAATTTTCTTTTCTTCCTCAACCATGTTCATGCCATTTCCTTATTCAAATTAAACACATTCATGCAAACAAACCAAGAAGAAACATGCTGGAATTATCATCTAAACAAAACACCATAGCTTGGGACCGAAAAGGAAGAAAACGATAAGACAAGGCCGTGAGTTTCTGTTCGGCAAACTGAAATGCGTTTTCCATCAAGTACTTTGGCATGATTCAAATGTCTTTTAAACACCAAACACACAAACTCAACACTAAACAGACAAAAGACAGCCATTTTCTAAACTTTTCATGCAAATGTTATGAGGAAAGTTGCTGCAATAGAAAGGAAGGCTTGCCGCAATTCAAACCTATTGCCATTCGCACTTAAAAAACAAAACTGCTGCAACCAACGAAGAAAAATCAAGTTTCTAGCAGTAAAACCTCTTATTATGACTCTAAGGATCTTAACAGGCACAAGTTATGCAAATAGAGACCCAAGACACAGTCTTTCGGTCATCAAATTGGAAAAAGCTATAACCTTTCAACCAAATATCAAGCTAAGCATCCTTCAAACACGAACTATAATTTCAGCAAACAAAAGGAAAGAACTACAAAAGATTAGTACTGGCCGAAAAGGTTCAATTTGATTGCAGTCAAAATTTTAGTTCAAAGG
Source organism: Coffea arabica (assembly GCF_036785885.1). Classification (NCBI taxonomy): domain Eukaryota; kingdom Viridiplantae; phylum Streptophyta; class Magnoliopsida; order Gentianales; family Rubiaceae; genus Coffea; species Coffea arabica. Next base: position 11,744,319 of record NC_092312.1, read on the forward strand.
TTCTAGCATACAACATAAAACCCCACTCATAAGAGGATCATCAACATCAGCCGTCAACATACCAAACAAAAATCCAAGATTTGGAAAGCTATTTGGAAGAAAAGGCAAAAGAGAGGCTTACAATGCTATTTTTGGTGAAGATTCGGCAGCAACGATGAAGCTGGATTTGATAAGCGACAACTATCCCAGATGATGCTGGATTTTTCCCTTCGTTTCTTTTTCCTGAAACTCTTCTTGCAACTTCAGATCCTCTCTTCACTTTCGAACAATTTTTCAGTTGTCGTCTCCTCTAGCACAGCCGAATGCCACCCTCGACCTCCTATCTCTTTCCCAAGCTTCCCCAGTTATTTTCTTTTCTTCCGTCACCTTCAGCCATCATCCACAAAACCTCTATTTCCTCAGCCCTCAAGCTCTCGTTCACTCTCGGCTCTATCTCTTTCTCTCTAGCTATCCACGTTTCTTTTCTCAAGCTCCTTGCCGTCAACTATCCTCTCTGGTTTCTTTTTTTTTTCTTTGTTTTCTTTGAGCAAATTTTTTGCAGCCGTCAACTTTTTCCGTCGGACTTTGGTTCAGATTTTTCTCTCCCTATTTGCGGCTCTCAACTCTAAAAACTCCTCCCGCGGCTGATGCTTTCTTTTTTCTTTTATATGGAATTCCAGGTTCCTAAACCCTCACCCCAATGGTGAGGATGAAGGCTTGTCCTTCCCTTTCCATCCAGCCATCCGATGGCTATTGAAGTTGTACCTTGCACGCTGCAATTTTGCAGCGTGCATGCTGCGGTAAAATTTTTATTTTTTTTTAAATAATAACTAAAATAAAATTAAAAAAAAAAAGAAAACTATTTAACTTAATACAAAAATGTAAAAATGATATTAAATAAAGAAAAACACTAATTTTAAAAACATCAGACAAAAAATAAACAAACTAGAAATAATAAACAATCAAAGTTGCGTTTTTTCATTTTTCTTCTTTCTTTTTTTTTTTCATTTTTGTCATTTTTCCCTTTTTTTTCATTTTTTTTTCAAAATAACTTAATAAAAATAAAATGCCAAAAGGTTGAATTTAAAAGAAATAAACGTATTTTTGTGAACAAATTTTCCTTTTTCTTTCTTTCCATTTTTCCAAGCCAACTAAAGCCTATATTTTTTTGATTTTTTCTTCTTTTCCCTCTTTTTCTTTAATTTTCTCTTTTCTCTTCTTTTTATGATTTTTCATTTTCATTTTTCCTTCAAGAAAGCATTGAATAAAAATAAAATGACTAAAACATATTTTTGATATTTTCCTTTTCTTTTTTTTTTCTAAAAAACTCTAAGCTAATCTTAAACTTAAAAGCTAAAACTAAAAACTAGAACTAAAAGTAAATAAGAATAAATAGCAAATGAAATAGGTCAACTTAAAGGGCGAAAATGAATAAAACTAAAATATCATAACAACTAATAGTGCAAAACACACAATAACGAACTAAAATGCAAGCAATCGAAAATGAAAATCATGAAATAGATGCTACATAAAATTATTCAAAATTTGGTGTCTACATCACCTTTCTATCTTGAACCTCCATTTTTTCAGCTTCGTTTTGCCATTTTTGAATATCTTCTCACAATGCTTCATTCTCGAATTCTAGTCTATTTGCTTTCCTAAGAGGCTAGGTATTACTTGTTTCGAATGAGCACACATTTCATTATCATAACACTCTCAATAGCCATATTCATTAATCTAACCAAAATTTTTTGTCCCATCAAATTGTATAACACACCCTTTAATTTATCAACTTTAATCTCCCAAAAAAAAACTCATCTTATCACAAGCACGTTCAAGGTATTTTTTTATTGGGTTTCTATCAGTCCATGAAGTCTTTAAAATAATTTTTCTTCTGTATTGATAAATCGGAGTTGCTACCTTGCGTCTTGACATCGTGGAGTTTTAACCTTCCTAACAAAGTAGAGATTCCAAAATAGTTGTTAAACTCACCTCAAATCTCAAGAAAATGATGGGTTCAAGAAAGTTGGGATAAGTGTGTCACGACCTCAAGGTTAATTTCTGGAATGATGGAAGAATTTGAGAATGTTGATTGAGAAGAGTCAAGAATTTAGAGAGATTGGGAGATTTGAGAGGAAGAACAGAGAAGGTTAGAGAGAGAAAGTAGAGAACAAGATTGAAGAGCAGCAAGTTTTGTGATTAATTTCCGTATCCTCCATTACATGTGGGTCCCACTTCTTATAACCAACCTAACCAACTTAGCAACAGAATTTAACTACCAGATGCCTCATTAAGTGAAACGGCATCGTATTGCTATTACTAAAGAAAGCCAAAACTGCATCGTTTAACTAATCTACGGACTAAACTAACTATTGCTCCAATTGGTGCACTAATTGAGCCATTATTGCGTTAAGGCCCTATAGCTTGTGACCTGACAATCCCTTTCCCTTAAGAACAGACTTGTCCTCAAGTCTGGAATGCAGGAAACTGTCGTTCGATGAAAGACTTATCCTCCCAAGAAGCTTCCTCTGCCTCCAATTGACTCCATTTAATCAAGAACTGAATGACAGGTTGCTCATTGCGTAAAATGACTCTTCTACTCAGGATTGCCTCGGGCTGCATTGGACATTGGTCTTGTGTATCTAATTCTGGCAGATTGATAGAGCTTCCTCGCAGTGTGCCCAGCTTCTTCTTGAGCAGTGAGACATGGAACACAGGGTGCAACCTCGTGCCTGCTGGTAACTTCAATTTGTAAGCCACTGAACCAACTTTCTCCTCCATTTCAAAGGGTCCATAGTATTTTGCAGATAGCTTGAGACACTTCCTTACTGCCACTGTTTGTTGTCGATATGGTTGAAGTTTCAGAAACACCTAATCCCCAACAGCAAATTCCCTCTCGGTCCTGTGTTGATCAGCAAAGTACTTCATTCTTTGCTGAGCCTTAGCTAAGTTGTCCCTGATGCAAGTAGAGATTCTATTTCTTTCCTGTAGCAGGTTGGCAGCTGCAGGTACCACAGAGTCTAAGTAAAGCCCCAATGGCAGAGATACTGGTTTGTATCCAAACAGTGCTTCGAAGGGTGTCATTTTGAGGCTGGAATGATAGGTAGAATTGTACCACCATTCAGCCATAGGTAGCCATTTACTCCACTGTGATGGTATTTCTCCTGTCATGCATCGCAAGTAGCTTTCCACACATTGATTGAGCCTCTCACTCTGACCATCAGATTGGGGGTGATAAGAGGACGTATAATGCAAGTCTGTTCCCAGTACCTTAAATAATTCCTTCCAAAACCCACTGGTGAAGACCTTGTCTCTGTCAGTAATGATGGATTCAGGCAACCCGTGTATTCTGAATATGTTATCCAGAAAAACTTGTGCTATTACTTTGGCAGTGAAGGGATGAGTGAGCCTAATAAAATGGCCAAATTTAGTGAATCTGTCAATCACCACTAGTATGGTGTCATTCCCTTGAGACTTAGGCAGCTTCTCAATGAAGTCCATGGAAATGTGAGTCCAAGCCTGTGTTGGAATGGGAATTGGTTGCAGCAGGCCAGGATAAGGTACATGCTCAGATTTATTCCTTTGGCATGTGTCACAGTTTCGTATGAATGTGATTACCTCTTGTTTCATGCCTGGCCAGTAAAACAGTGACTTAATCTTTTGCCAACAACTCTTCTGTCCTGAATGCCCCCCAACTGCTGAGCCATGAAGTACTTGCAGGATCTGGTGCCTAGTGTTATTGGCACTTCCCACATATATCTTCCCTTGGTATCTCAGCACTCCATCCACCAATTTGTAATCAGTGTAAGCAGTGGAGTCCAACAGTAGTTGAGCCATGATTGTTTGGCAGTAATCATCCTCCTCATAACTTTTCTGCAGTTCTTCCAACCAGCCTGGCCTAACAGCAGTGATAGCTAGGCAGGATCCATTCGTACTAACTGACTCAGGTTCATGCCTCTTAGATAAGGCATCTGCAACTTGATTTTCAGAGCCCTTCCTATACTATATCTCATAATCCAGCCCCATTAGTTTTGTCATCCACTTATGCTGTAGAGCAGTATGCAGTTTCTGATCCAACAGGTATTTTAATGACTGATGATCTGTTCTAATTACAAAGTGACTCCCCACCAAGTAATGCCTCCATTTTGTGACTGCCAGAACCAAGGCAAGAAGTTCCTTTTCATATACTGATAGTCCTAAATTCTTGGGTGATAGGGCCTTGTTCAAGAAGGCAATGGGGTGCCCTTCTTGCATTAGGACTGCCCCAATTCCCCCTCCACTGGCATCTGTTTCCACCACAAATGCCTTCTTGAAGTCTGGTAAACTAAGGACTGGAGCTGAACACATTAATTCCTTCAAGTGCTCAAAAGCTGCTTGTGCCTGTATACTCCATTTGAAGTTGTCCTTTCTGAGCAGTTCAGTCAAAGGCTTGCACACCTACCCATATTGCCTTACAAATCTCCTATAGTAGCCAGTTAGCCCCAAGAACCCCCTCAACTCCTTGACAGTTTTTGGTACTGGCCACTGCAAAATGCTGCTAACCTTGGAGTCATCCATTCTCACTCCCTGCTCAGTAATGGTATGCCCCAAATAGTCTATCCTTTCCTGAGCAAATGCACATTTGGACTTCTTCACATATAACTGGTTCTCTCGCAATATGTTCATTACAGTTCTCAGATGCTGGAGGTGTTCCTTTAATGTGGGGTTGTACACTAAAATGTCATCAAAAAAAACTAGGACAAATTTTCTGAGATAAGGTTGGAAAACCTGGTTCATTAATGACTGAAAAGTGGCAGGAGCATTTGTGAGACCAAAAGGCATCACCAGGAATTCGAAGTGTCCACAATGGGTCTGGAAAGCTGTCTTGAAGGTGTCCTGTGGTTTAACTCTGATCTGATGGTAGCCTGCTGTCAGGTCCAGTTTAGTTTTGAATACTGCTCCTGCTAACTCATCCAGCAACTCGTCTACATTGGGTATTGGGAACCTATCCTTGACAGTAAGTTCATTCAACTTTCTATAATTCACACAGAATCTCCAGGTTCCTTCTTTTTTTTTGACCAACAACACAGGAGAAGCAAAGGGGCTGTTGCTGTGCTTCACAATGCCTCTGTGTAGCATTTCAGTCACTTGCCTCTCTATCTCCTCCTTGTGATAGTGAGGGTACCTGTAAGGTTTGAGCTTGAAAGGTTGGGTATCTGGTTTAAGTGGTATCTCATGATTCACACTCCTGGTAGGGGGTAATGAGCTGGGAGTTTGAAAGACATCTTCAAACTCCTGCAGTAGTTCCTGCACTGCCTGTGGTATGGACTCTGGACTGCCCTCATTGTTCTGATGCGATCTCATGGCCATGCACATCTGTCTCTTATATTCAATGAAGGTCCTCAAATCCTTTCCCCTGATCAAGTCCATGTCACACTTATCTGCTTGGCCATGCAGGTGGATCTCCCCTCCTTCATGGTGTAATGAGATTCTAAGCTGCTGGAAATCAAAGGTGATGGGACTGAAGTGTGTCATCCAGTCCACTCCCAGTATGATATCCCATCCTCCTAGCTCCATGGCTTTGAGACTGAACTTGAATTGATGTCGGTTGATACTCCATTGCACCCCAGGACAGACAGCATTGCTGGTAACACATGTTCCATCCCCCATGATCACAGAAAAAGGTTGTTCCACCCACTGATACTTGAGGTCCATCCCAATGACCAACTCACTACTGATAAAGCTATCAGAACTTCCAGTATCCACTAAGATGAGCACCTCTTCCCCATCCAGAACTCCTGTCAATGTAATGGTTTTTCTTTTCAGTGCCTCAGACAGGGCATGCAAGGACATTTCCATCGTCTGGCCAGGATTTCCAGTTTATTCATCCTGTTCCCCCAAGGCATCTTCAAAGGCAACTTCCTCCTCTTCCTCCATGATCAAGCAGTTCATGTGGCCACCCTTACACTGATGCCCCACTCCATATTTTTCCCCACATTTAAAGCATAATCCCTTACTCCTTCTGTACTGTATTTCTTGTGCAGAAAGCCTCCTAGGATCTTTGGTGCTCTCCTGCATACCTTCCAACTTAGAAGGTTTTTGGCTGTTGTAGAAAGGAAGTTTATATGAAGCAGCCCCTGGGGTGGTAGTAGCACTTCTGGACAATCCCAGCCTGTTGTCTCCTATAGGTTTGACATTTTCCTTAGAGCTCTTATGCTGCAGTTTCAAGGAATACTCTTGCCATTGTGACAGTTCAAATGCTTCAACCAAAGTTACAGGTTTCAACATCTTAATCATAGGTTTGATCTCCTCCTTCAGTCCACTCAGAAAACTAGAGATGAAGTACTTTTCGTCCAGATTACGATTTCTTATCATCATCAAAGCCTTTAATTCCTCGAATTTCTCCTGGTATTCTTCCACACTACCTACTTGTTGAAGTTTATTAAATTCTTCTACTATATCTCTACCAGTTCTGTCATTGAATCTGAGACACAGTAATTCCCCAAATTCTTCCCAACTAAGTCTAGGTCTCTCAATTCTGACCCCTTGGAACCACCTATCAGCCTTGCCTTCTAAGTACATTTCGATTACATCAACTTTATGTTCTTCAGGAACTTGATAATTCAGAAAATACTTGTTGCATTTACGCAACCATTCCCTAGGATTCTCCCCAGCAAACATTTGCAAATCAATTTTAGGAGGATTCGGAATGTGAAACTTACTCCAATCCTTCTTGAAGTTCCTCTGAGTCTCATACTCCAGTGATAGCCTCTGATGACCTGGTGGTGTTGGCAGTAGTGGCGATTGGTCTATCATCCTGCCGCCTCCTTCGGTTGCCTTCTCTTTTCCATAGGACAGCTTAGACAGTAGGTCGTTAAATTTCTGTTCAAGAACTAGATTGAAATTCTGCTCCATTCCTGATATCAGGTTCTCCATACGCTTGTTATTCTCTTCAAGCTCCATCTTCAGGTCCTCCTTGTCCTGCTGGTGCTCGGATCTAGTCGCCTGAATGGCTTCCACTAGCTCTTGGAGCTTAGCTTCTTGTTTCCTCACCTGTTCTTCTATGGTGCGGAATCTGGTACTTTCCGCCATGACTGTGGTTCAGCTCCAAGGATTGCCTGCTCTGATACCACTTTGTCACGACCTCAAGGTTAATTTCTGGAATGATGGAAGAATTTGAGAATGTTGATTGAGAAGAGTCAAGAATTTAGAGAGATTGGGAGATTTGAGAGGAAGAACAGAGAAGGTTAGAGAGAGAAAGTAGAGAACAAGATTGAAGAGCAGCAAGTTTTGTGATTAATTTCCGTATCCTCCATTACATGTGGGTCCCACTTCTTATAACCAACCTAACCAACTTAGCAACAGAATTTAACTACCAGATGCCTCATTAAGTGAAACGGCATCGTATTGCTATTACTAAAGAAAGCCAAAACTGCATCGTTTAACTAATCTACGGACTAAACTAACTATTGCTCCAATTGGTGCTCTAATTGAGCCATTATTGCGTTAAGGCCCTATAGCTTGTGACCTGACAAAGTGATTGTGATTTGGTCGTTTATAAAGATAAAAATTAGCCAAAAAAATGAATCGACAATTTTGACCCTCTAAAATCAAGCCCACAAGTGCAGATAAAGGGATTTAGTTTGAGTTTACGGTGAAATTACATAAAATGCTACAAAATATGCACTTTCGTTAGTTCAGTAACATTTTTTATTAATAAATAAATTTAGTGACTTGAACAAGTGCTAGCGTATAATTTAGTGGCATTTCTAGCGATCTGCTCGTCGCCAGAATGTCCACTGTCTTGAAACTTAAAAGTTAAATGCTTAAAATGTTTACCACTAGTTGTGTTATCAGTCAAATTACACGACCTACCCTCTGACTGTATTTTGATTTTTGTCCCTATAGTTAATGTATTTTGCCAATTAACCCTAGTTGTTACGAATATTTATCGAAGAGCCTTGTATCAAAGGATCTTTTAAAAATGCTCTAGTCCAGTCATAATATAAAGGTTGTAAATCGTATTTCCTATGAATAAGTATAAAATAACAATTCATGGCTGACGAGGATAGTGGTTTTAGAAATCCTAGATAAAGTAACGTAAATTTTTCATCTAAGATAATATATCGTACTATTATCTAGTTTTAATAAGTAATTATAATGGATCACATACATTAAATCTAATATTCCTAGATGAAAAAATGATTGTAACATGGTCGTGAAGGATCTTGGACCATTCAGAATACGTTTGAGCATACGCCAGTAAATGTTCTGGCAATAATGAGATGCCAACACAGATTTTGTCAAACAGAAATCTACCACGCCCTACTCATCATCTCTCCTGCTCCGTGAAAGCATCTTCCAATTAACCCAGGAATGACAGGGGATACAACTTACAACGTGATACAACAACAGTAGGTTATTACATTACATCCGACTTCTCAGAAGATGCTAACACCAAAGAAAACTAGTTGCCTAGCCAAGATTTCATCCAAAGTAACACCAAATGACCAATTATTAAAAGACGACGTTCACGCGTGAAAGATAACATGTTCTATTACGATCACCATCTTCTATAACCTTTTACTCTCCCAATACAACCATAGCACTGGCAACGAGCATCAAATCCCTCTCTTCAGCTGCTCTTTGATTTGTCTGATATCCCTTGTCAGCATTCTCGGTGCTATGGCCATTGACATGAGCTCTTGGAACAGCAGTTTGCAGGCATATGGAATGTGAACCTGAGAATCAACCAAAATCAAACACAAACATCTCAGGCTCAGGCTCAGGCACCCATTAAAGCATACGCACAACAATCTATTGTTCGTGTGTGATTAGGTCATGGTAAGGGGGCTTCATAAGAAAAGTATGGGGGTTACGGATTATTGATGGAATTTAACAAAAAATGGCATCAAACTGGTAGTAATTATTACCTGGACTATATCAGTTTTGTTCTTGCAGCTTCTGCACTCAAAAGAATTCTTCTTCAAGTTTGCAATCGCAATCAACCCACAACGCTCACAAACATGGACCCTGTATGCATCACTTTGGTCAAACAATCTTTCCTTAAGAAAGTGAGCAGCACCATGGGCGATCATGCAATCTCTCTCCATCTCTCCAAATCGGAGACCACCATCACGTGATCGCCCTTCTGCTGGTTGCCTGGTGAGGATCTGAACTGGGCCTCTCCCACGAGAATGGATTTTATCATCAACCATGTGCTTCAGCCTTTGGTAATAAGTAGGCCCAAGGAAAATAGTGGCCGTTAAAGGTCTCCCAGTGTGACCATTATACATTCTTTCAAAACCACGCATCTGGTATCCACATTTGTGCAGGGCTTTACTGATGTTATCTACAGTGACATCAGTAAAAGGCGTAGCATCTCCCTCTTTTCCCATGTGCGCAGCAACCTTACCCATGATACACTCAATCAGCTGACCAATTGTCATTCGAGAAGGAATAGCATGGGGATTGACAATAATGTCAGGGGTTATTCCTTCAATAGTGAACGGCATATCTTCTTGAGTGTAGGTCATGCCTACAGTTCCCTTCTGACCATGCCTACTGCTAAACTTGTCTCCAATTTGCGGAATGCGAACAGATCTCACCCTCACTTTAACAAACCTCAAACCATCAGCATTTGTTGTGAGTAGGACCTGATCCACCATACCAGTCTCACTATGGCGCAAACTTGTGCTATGATCACGCTTGGTGTATCGAGTAGCTAATGCTGATGGAACCTGAGCATCATCCTGATGAATAGGAGTGGTCTTCCCAATGATCACATCCTCACCTGAAACTCTCGTTCCTGGTGGGGCGAGACCATCATCATCCAATTTATCATAAGAACCATGTCGCATGCCCATGGTGTTAGACCTATCTGGGCGCCCGAAGTCCTCTTTGACTAAAGTCCCCATCTTCTTCTCCTCATCTCTGTACGATCGGAAAAACAGAGATCGAAAGAATCCACGATCAACAGACGACTGATTCATAATGACAGAATCTTCTTGGTTGTATCCAGAGTAGCAAGAAATGGCAACAATTGCATTGATGCCAGCAGGTAGTTGCCTGAAGTGCAAGTGCTCCATGGCTCGAGTAGTAACAAGTGGTTTTTGAGGATAATATAGCACATAGGCCAAAGTGTCCTGATGCAAAAAAGGAGTGAGTAACCATAAAGTATACATCAACTGATGTAACAGAAAACATGGTGAATAAAGATCAAAATTCTACCATGCGAAATTGGTAGTTTGTGACATATATTCCCATCGCTTGCTTACCCATGGCAGACTGATACGTGTTACGAGGAGACTGATAACCAAAAAAAAAAAGGTTAGACAACTCAAATAAATAGCAATAATACCTTCATTAACATACTATTAGGGGATAAGAGTAGGCTCACCTGATTGTGGTCAGGGAATGGTATAATTGAAGCACAAACACCCAAAATGAGTGATGGGTGAATCTCACAATGCGTATACGTATCAGAATAGGCCTCCTCAGGATTCAGCCTCGCCGTTACAAGATCCTTGAACAATTAGCATTGACATTTCAACATCTCAAATTATCTTAAGACAATGATTGAGAGAGAGAGGGAGAGAGAAAGGGAGGGAGGGACAGAGAGACTCAAGTTACTAACATTAATGGTCATTGAAATCATAGTGGTTTCTTCTTCTTCAGTGTCGATGTATTCTATGAATCCCTTGGCCACAAGGTCATGCCAGCCACCTTCTTCTGGGGACTCCTATAAAAGAATAAGCAGGTCATGATATAAGCAGAAACATCAGAAGCATAAGCAAAGAATAGAGGAAGAATTCAGGATCAAAATGAATGTACCCTTGCTTGCAAGGCTTGAATATCCTTCTTCTTAATCAGAAGCCTTTGCTTTTCCACAATAAATAATGGACGACTGCAGCGGCCATAATCAGTATAGATGCGCAGTTCCTTTAAACGAATATCACGAACTACACCAACCTCTGTGTTAACATCAACCTGTTCATCCAAAAGAAGTAAAATAATTAACACTCTGTGTGACAAACAGCACAATTTGAATAATGCTTATTCAAATTATGAATGCTGGAAATTATGTTGCTGTAGTCTACACATGGATGGGAAAAACACGATCCAGTAACTACTTAAAAGAAAAATTTGCTATGTTTATACAAAAACATGTTAACTAACCCATAAAGAAGTGAACAGATATTCTGAAGCCAATGCTAATTAACTCCACTAGCACCTTATAAAGGTTTTTCTTTTTTAAGTCAATTTCAACACCATTGTGAAAGATGGCTTTTCTCAAATTAAACTTCCTCAATTGATGATTTGGCACCTTTCATTCTACACTGTGATGCAGACATCTAAAAAAATATGAACATCGAGTAGCTTAACCAATGGTATAAGTCCATTCAATAAGATAGTAAATCATGAGGCTGCACACAGATAAGCGCTACAAAAACTACAAAACATGTCTCAGCAATCATGCCTAAACAAAGGACAGTTAAAAAAGAGACAGAAAATCCATCCTCACCCGTCTTCTCAGACGCCTCAGGGTCCTGACCAACATATCAGGGTCACGGTGGATACCAACCCAACAACCATTGACAAAGATTTTTGTAGCTTGTGGAATGACTGCAGGTGAAATTTCCTACAACCCAAAGGGCATGCCTTGAGATCAGTGGTCATATAGAAAATTCAGTCTTCCAAAGATGTAGAGATTTCTCACCTCAAAATTCTCAGTTCCCCATTCCTCCAAAAACTCCAGAATGGGATATGCTGCTGAACCAACTGTTATGTACACCATCAAAGCTAGATTCTTCACAAGTCCACACGCCTGATAAGACAGCAAGGGAGATCAAATATGTGGTTTATCAAACAATCAACATTTGGCAAAATGGGGAAAAAAGAAGCAAATGAACTGCAACATGTCAAAAATTCTCTCATCAGCAGTGTACTCACCTGTCCTTCAGGCGTTTCTGCTGGGCACATCATTCCCCACTGCGAGTTGTGCAATTGCCTTGGTTTGGCCAGTTTCCCTATAATCAAGAACAATCTCGATCAAAGACAATCAAAGAAAATACTAAACTTTAACTGCATGCCTATCACCAATCTTTCCTTTAGTATTTTAATTAGTATTTTAACTTAGTCCCTACTGTCATCAATCTTGTGCATTCATGACTCAGTGAGAGAGGAGGATAGAGAGGTCATGCAAATCCACACATCTCAATCTTTACTGCATGACTAGATGAAACGTACACCCAAAGGAGAACCATTGGAAGAAGAGAGAGGGGGTGGGGGGCGGGGGAGGGAAGACATTCACCTTCACGCCCTATTGGAGAATTTAGCCTCCGCAAGTGTGATAAAGTTGAGGCATAAGTCAAACGATTTAACACCTGCAGTTTTCCATTTCATTCAAGTTAATACCCACTGCATCCCTAGATTAATGAATGACATGTAGAAATCTAAAAATAAACCTGTGAAACACCAGCCCTTGTACCCGCTGCATTTGCTTGCCCCCAGTTACCAGTGGCAAGTGAGTATTTAAGGCCACTGGTTATAGTTTTTGCTTTGATTGCAAATTGCAGGTTAACGTCTTTTCCGTTGTCAACACACTGTAAACAATGAATAACATATTAAACAAGAGCCAATGAAAATAAGCATCAGCATAACTTAAGAGAAGAGTCTGCATTAAGTACCTTCTGAACATAAGCTCTGACATCCCTGGTTAATTTTCTGAACAGCTGCACCCATGCATAGACATCTGAACTTAGTAACAGCCACTTTCAAAAGTCAATTGAATTAAAGAACATCATGATCAATTACAAACCATTCTAAACAGGCCACCAAGCAATGGACCAGCAAGATCCAGTCTTTTGTTTCCATAATGGTCTCTGTCATCTTCTGCCCTCCGGCCAAGTGCACACAGCAAAAGCCGATGGATGATGTAGCTGTTAGGTGCAAAAATTTGTTTATCATAATAAAGGTATCACCTCCAAATACAGTTATGTAACAAATTCAATGCAAGGCATACCCAAAATAGTATGCTTTCTTTGTTTCACAGTATTCTCCAACCCCAACATGTGGGAGCATTTCTTTCTGAAGAATCTCTTTAGCATACCTGTAAGTAGATGAAAAAACATTCTCACATGCAATTCAAGTGGAGAAGCTAGGCATTACTTGAATCAATGACAAACAATTCTCGAGCACATACTTAATCCTCTTTTCCCTTGTGACGCCAACAGTAGCTCCTCTTTTTCCAATATAATCCAGGGCAACCTGCAGCAAATAACATAATTTACCAGACTGAAACAGGAAAAAAATGCACTCATAATTTTCCAAATTCTTAAGCCTAATAAGAAAACATGCAAATGGCACACAAACATGAACCAAGAGAAAAAAGAAAAATAATGCAGGGTACCAAATTGGTTTAAATTGCTAAACAGAAATTCATTAAATATATCAAAGTCTTGGAAGAAACTGTTGCCAACTCAAACCCAGTCACATGTGAGACACGTCCAATTGGAATTTTTTCAAACAAAGGGGGAAGAAACAATTGTGATAGAAGGAATACTTGAAGAGCTATTATGATCAGTGGAACTCGAAGTATCATACACGCACTCAACATACTAAAAGAGAAAACCAGAAAACTTAGAGAAGGCAGGCAAAATCTGCAGAGCTTAAAGCCCTACAAGGAGCCTACCTGTTGATTTTGTATAACAAATGCTTCTTCCAAGGATGGACGAAGCAACTCCATCATTTGGGTATCAGAGAAATCATAGCAAATATGTTCCAGTATATCTTTGTCAGCAACAAACCCCAATGCTCGAAAAACAATAATGATAGGAATTTCTGTTCGGATGTATGGAAGGGTAGCACGTATATACTGGCCTGAAGCACCCTGCAATTACCTCAACTAATTAGCAACTCCCTACCACTTCTGCAGAGAAAAAGTCCAGCAAATAAATGATAAACTTTGGTTCTGCATATACCCCTTTGGCACTAGACCGAGAAAGCATTCGCACAAACATTGTGCTGGGAGGTCTATTCTGTGTCTCGGCCATGGACCGGACTTCTGCCACGTATGCATACTTGTTGGGTTGCCTCTTTTTGAACACATAGACGTGATTAGTGCTCATTTTCTCCTGAGCAATCAGAACCTTTTCACTTCCGTTGATGATGAAGTACCCTCCTTGATCATATGGGCACTCTCCAAGCTCAGTAAGATCCTTTTCTGAGTTCTGGAACAATGTACAGTAACTCGACCGGAGCATTATAGGGACCTGTTCAAACAAATAAGACAAGTATACATTAAAAAGCAGATGATTGATTTCCCAGAGATCATATCATTATTCTCACCCCTCCCCAGGCACCAAAAGAAGAGTTTTGGGGATTGGGGGAAGCTGTTGGAAAGGCAAAGTGAAAAACTGCACCTTCCCAATGAAGACTTTCCCAAAATCCTGAGTCTCAGTAACTTCCTCACCATCATGCCCTTTCTTAATAACTCTCTTTGTCACGTCCACATACAAGGGGGCCGAATATGTCAGATTCCTAAGCCTTGCAGCCTTTGGAAACAATGTTGCAGTTTCTCCATCTGACTCCGTCATCATGGGCTTGCTCAGATATATCTGGCCAAAACTGATCTTATACACAGTCTGCAAAAGCATGATGAACAAAGTTATGACCATTTATGTCCAAGTAACTCTCAGCTCAGTCCTTCAATCAGCAACATAGTTATCAACTGGATAACAAGAAATCAAGAGAAAAATTGTTTGATATCCTCTACTTTACCCAACCCCATAATTGCAGAAAAAAATGGAAAGCACTATAAAAGGAAAATATTCTATACCCGAACTTAGAAAATTAAATCACCCTGTAATTTTTAGCTCCTTTAAAGTTTATAAAACATTCCCATAAAACGCTAATAAGAGTTGAAGACCCCTTTCATTTCCCTTAAACCACAGAAGCTTCTCTAAGTGCAAAGTTGTTACTAGCTCATGTTTCCTTGTTTCCATTCAATTTAACTCACTTAACCATTTCAATTCCACAGAATTCGTCTAGTACTAGGATCCAACTGCTCTGATTGATGAGTTATTATTACTCATACAAAATGTCAGCTTCATATACAATCCAAAACTTGACAATTCCGACAGCAACCGAGCACTAATTCAAACGCTCCCTAACAAAACCCTAGAAAATCTTCCTCTGCAGCCACGCCCAGTGCAGATTGCACATCAAAGACTCCTTAGCCTTTACTTTTACTTCATTCAAACCCTTGAATTCACTAAACACATGCCGTAAACCTCAAATTTGATACTCCAATCCATTACTCAAAAGACATCCTTCAAGCCGCCAAAAAAAAAACCCTAAGCAAAACTCAACTGAGGAATCACCGCCAATTTTTTTCAAAATTACTTCTGAAAAACAGAGTCAGAACTGCATTATTACCCAATTGTCAAGTCATCTTTATCAAATTTAAAAGTTAGTCATATTCGAGCAAGTTCTCGACCTCAGCGAAATCGGACTGGTGACCCGGATTGTGCTGGGACTCAGGTCGGATCTCAATATCCGCGGATTCATCGACTATTTCTTGCATTGTGTTCTGAATAAATTCATCGAAGGAGTCCAGCTGCTGTCTCACTAATCCCTTCTCCTCGAAGTAAGCACTGATCACTGCCCAAGCATCCTCTTGGGTAATCTCCTCCTCCTCGTCGTTGTACTGATTATCCTCGTACTCGTCTTCCATATCCATATTATTTGACTTGGTAGTTCTCTTCAATTCAAAATCAGTAAAACTTTTAGCGACAGTGGACGCCCGATCCGGGTTGGTTTTTGGGTGGAGAGAGAAAGGTCCGAAGAGAGTCCAACGAGCAGGAGAGGAGGAGGAAAATGAGTTGAAAAATGGGGAGAAGGTGGCTTATATCGGGAGGGAAAGAAATGGAAACCGGGGCAAATCAGGCAAGTCGGCGAGGAAAATATTTGGGGGATTTAACCTTTTTTTTTTAAACTTCAATGGGTGATTCGAACCCAATTTTTCTTTTCTTTTTTTTTGTGGATTTGATTTTTCTTCGTACTTATATATTAAATTGATCCCTTTATATATGCACATATATATATATATATATATATATATATTGAGAAAGTGAAACTACATGGAATTCTTCTATATTCCTATATTTTTGGAAAATTGTTAAAAATGTATTACATAGAACATAATTAACATATAGACAAACTGAACAATGGTTATGCTTTTCACCCTTTTATTTATTAGTTCCCTCATAACATTATACAAAATAATGCAAAATTGAAGAATGTGCACTATTTTCTTGTAGATAAAGTGGATTTTACATGATGAAAACTGTTTTTTAGATTTTAGTTAATATATTGCAGAAAGACATAGAATTGTGAAGTTTTGAAAATTTAAAATTGGGCTTTTCTTGTATAAAAATATAGGTGGCCTTTTTTTTTTTGTGCATTTTCGAAAAGTATTCGTTTAGCGTCCACATTTCTTGCCACCAAAGTTCCTAACTTCCTATATTAGATTTGTCAAGCTTAAGTGCTTAACCACAAAATGTCCTTATTTGAAATATTTTCAAAAGTTTGAGGGTTGAAAAGCTATAAGCCGTGAAGTTGCAGCTAGGGGTGAAATCGAGCCGAGTCGAGCTCGAGTAGTGGCGTACTCGAGCTCGAGCTCGACACAGATCGCCAGAGCTCGAGCGAGCTCGATAACCAAGGATCGAGATCGACTCGATAAAAGTGTATGCAGACTCGAACTCGACTTGATCGAGCTCGACATGTCATTCGAGCTCGATATCAAGTCGAGTACTCGAGCTCGAATGAGCTCGAATTGATCCTGGTTCCTGCGCAAATCTAAAGAATCTAGTCTTTGTATCTTAAATGCAACACTACTAATTTGTACTAAACAATAAACTAAGTTGCACTAATCATTCGAATGAAAGTACATTAATATCAATTGAACAAGATTAATTGCAATTCAAAGAAACAAAACTTAGAAGCCAATTAAAGTCTTGGAGGCTTGGAGCCACATGGACAAAACTTAGAAGCATGCCATTGCATACAGAGGACAGAACCTTCGGCAGAGGTTTCAAACCTTCAACAAGCTTGGGGAATCAGATGCAACCTTCCACTGCACTCTGCCCAGCAACACGCACGACAGGGGAGACAGCAACCATAGCAACGATAGCAACTGTGATGAATTGATCCAAACCAACCATAGCAACTGTGTTACCCCATGGCACATCCTCAACTGTTTCCTGCTTCTTACCCATCCAAATAACTATTCTTTAGACATTCTTAAGTCTTAACATTATAACATACAAGTCCTTTTTCTCTCTCGGAACATAGTTGGGACCCATGATTCTAACCTTCATGCCAGTGGCACTTTTTCCAGAAAACACACGGCCAAAAGTAAAGAAAACATCAAATTAGGTCTAACAAGATGGATGTCTAGCCGATCAAAAACAAATCATGCGAATGACATCAATCTAACAGATCATGCGAGTTGATATCCCAATAATGTTTTGGATCTTAAACTCATTTACTATTGATGCCAGCCACCATCTCATCTTGAAATGGATATTATGGTATCCCATTTTTTTTAATTTGCATTGGATAAAATCAGAAAGCCTTTTGTTTACATTTTCTTATTTTTATCAACGAGAAACAAACAAAAGGAATAGCTCAATCAGATTCAGAGCTGAGTTTAGGAAAAACTTCAGGGCCCAAGAGAAAATTTGTATGAAACTTCAAGCACTACTGTAGCAATAAAGCCTGAAAGTTTTGATAAGATTTCATATATATTCGGCTGGGAATCATAAAGGGGGCTATTAGAAGCTTTGATATGTCTTCAGATTGAGAAACTTTTGTACTTTATGACGTATCCCCTTTTCTGCAGTTTCCTATTCCATGCAGTGTTTTGTTTTCCAGGAAAGGTTAGTTTTAGTTCCGATTGAGAAACTCTTGTTTTCATGCTGTTATTGACCCAAGTAAAAGATCTTTTAGTTTAACTGCATAAGCTAGCATCAAAATTATTCTCCAGAGAACATAACTGAATATTCTCATTAATCTCATTAATATACTAGCTAATTAACACTTAATAATCCAACTTAAAGCAAATTTCTGAAATCAGTGCATTTTCACATCAAAGAAAAACCCATAAACATGTTAGAGCCAATGTCAAGAAACTTACCAATTCTTGGAGCTATCGCGCCAACCACCGAATCACTTGTTGAAGGAATCGAGCTGCCCTCCATTTCCTCAAAATTCCAGTACAGCAATGGAGAAGGAATGGGATACGGAAATTGAATATATTGAATCGCAGGCTGCAGCCCCCAATTTTTTTGGTTAGGGTTTGGAGATTAAAAATTAATATTACATTTATAAAATTTAACCTCATAATGCACATATTTACTACACAAATGCACAATAAGTACCTTAATTTGTCAAATGCAGCTGTTGAAATTGATGGGTTTTGATTTGATTTGAAACCCCCACTCAAAGGTCGGCTGCTCAGTGCTCACGCTGCTACCTACTCCAAGTTGAGCTAAACTGCTGAAGTGTTTATAGCTTTAGATGATCAGTTGTGACTTGTGACAGTTGAGGAGATGAGCCAAAGAATAAGAGATTGCGATTTGAGAGAGGCTGAAGAGGAAGGAACGGCCGAACGAAGAAGAAGAAAGAACTGTGAAGGATGAATTCGACGGAAGCTTTTTCATTTTTCGTTTTTAGTTTTCCTCATTTCATCAGAATTCTCGAGCCAAAATTACTTATTCACCCTTGTTTACTAATTGGCAGGGAACTGCTTAAGCCCGTAAATATTCTAGCTAACAAACCTAAAAGAGTAAATTGATATATAAACTAAAATAAAAAATATATATGTGCTACCGAGCTCGAGCTACTCGTCGAGCTCGAATTTCTGACTCCTAAATACTCGAGATCGGCTCGTTTACTGTAGCAAGTAGATCGAGATTGACTCGAACTCGAATTTGCTCGAAATCGATTCGAGTAGCTAATCAAGCTACTCGCGAGCTCGATTCAAGCTACTCGAATTCTCTGCACCCCTAGTTGCAGCACTGTACTTGGAATATTGAATACACTCAAGCAAAATTGATTTATCAAACCTGTAAAATTGTAGCTATCAAAATTTGGAGAATGCATTTTTTTTAGAAGCTAAGAAGCAAACTTTTTTTTTTTTTTGAGGGTACAACAAAGTTTTCATTCATTCAAATCATAGATTACAGATTTAATAAACGAAGGAGGGAAATCATCCCACCAAACAGTTGAGAAAATTTTGCTAAAACATGAGCTAACAAATTTCTAATTCTACAAACATGGGAGATTTGACAACATCGAAAATTTTTATTTAAGTATCCGGGTCTTGTCCGATAGATTACTAAAATTAGAAAAATCACTTCATGGCAAAGCTTGGCAAACCTAAATTTGGATACAACTATTTATGTGAAATATCTGAATTGTAATAATAATCAGAATCGAATTCATTCAAACTCTTATATATTATATATACCGAATAAAGAAATATCTGAATTGTGATTAAAAAAAAGTTTTGAATTGGGCCCCAAGATGTCAAGTCATGCTACTGTTCATGTTTCAACTAGATCACTAAAAAGTACTTGGAAAATTAGATCAATTGGAAAATAATAACCAAAAAGCATGGTGAATTTGACGTCACACATTCACATTTTGGGCCTCTGAGAGTAATTGGGCGCAGGTCTATTTTGTATGGGTAGAGTTTCTTATCTACGTGTCAAAGCCCAATACGAACATCCGAGCCCGTCATTGCAGATGGATACGTAAAAGCATCAAACTGATCCAGAGGGCAAAGTTTCCGGAACTGAGACTTCTTGTGCTTCTGCTCTGAACACCGGATGACCAAGTTCAAGTCCAACGTATAATCATTTTTGATGATTTTTTTCAGTGCAAGTGCGAGAATTACTTGTACTCCCTCTTCCATATCGTTTAATCTATTTCTTCCCTTATTGGGACGAGTATATTTTGCAAACAAAGACAAAAGAGATAAATATTATTATTCTTGGACAGTTGCACACTTGCACTGAGGTATTTCCCTCTTTTTTTTTTTTTTTTCTTTTGTGTGGTTGTAGAAGCAAAAGAAATTTGTATGTCAGACCAACAACTAAATAAGGATTTAAATTCATGAATGAGCTAAAAATACTGAAAATTTTTGAATTAAGAATGTGTTTAATAAAACTGAATTCTGAAATTTAAAAGCTGAAGTTCGAATCCATTAAATTATTGAATTGTCATGCACTAAATCTGATACATTTGAGTATATATTACATTAAGTGGTAAGTTAATAGTTTTTCATTTATTTTGAGAGCAAGTTTTGCCTAAAAAATAATAAAGATGGAAAAAGTTACAGGAGTACTTTTTATTTTGGTGTATAACCCCCAGGTCTGTTATCACTTTGAAACTGTTATTACATTTTTAGTAACAGCACACGCTTGAATCGTAATTTCTGAGAGGTGTATTATATTTGAATTATCGATAAGCGTCAGTTGTCAAAACGAGTTTATGAGGCACTGATTTTTCCATCATATTGAGCTGTATTAATTGTAGTTGGATAGTTTTAAACCTCGTCAACTTTCAACCCAAGTGAGCCAGTCTCTAGGGCTGCAAACGAATCGAGCCGCTCGCGAGTCTCTAGTCTCTACCATTGCCTTTCATTGCGGACAGATCGACTTAAGTGTAACAAATCAATGATTGATGGACTAGCTACTCGATCAAAATACTGGCTAGTTATATATACTTCTTAGTAAGAAAATTGTGACTTTATGTATCTTTGTATTTCTTGCATGCATCTTTGTTTGCCGAAGGAACACCATGCATGCAGATGTCTGTCCATACACTGGCTATGAAGGACAATAAGAGCTATTCGATTGAGCAAAATGTCAACATTTTTTTGTCAAACAAGATTAGTAATCCTGAAGAAATAAGATTAATATATAACTCGATACAATTTCAAGTACTCAGCAGTTGATCCCATCTAAACTGCTGTAGCTAATCTTCATTCAGAATTTGCTGAGGAGATTTGCTCTTTGCTGAGGCAAGAATGAAAACAGAATGATCACTTGAAACTTTTCAGTTTGATCCAAGTTAGAAGCAAGCACATAATGCATGTGTTGTTTCACATATATACTCACAATTAATTGATTATTTGACCTCCCAAAGGGTGATGAGTAATGACTCTCCAGCATTAATTAATTTGTGAAACGTATATTAGACTTTTCACCGACATGTGCACGTTATTACCACTGATTAGTCCCGGAAATAATCTGCTGGTGGGTCGTTGAGCTGTCCATTACAATGGCACAAATAGTCCAATATTCATTTCTCAATCTATTAAACAAAGAAAAAGGTCAAAGATCATTCTTTAAAGTAAACTGACCCTTACATATGATGTAAGAGGCACAACTCTTCCATGCAACAACGTGGGAAAACTACATTGGCACTTTAAGTAATTCATTTTGCCCTTCTTCAAGTCGAGAGAGATTGGTAATAATAATGACTATCAAAAGATGTTTCTTTTGGTAATTGTGTTTTAATTAAGTTAAAATGATAAAATCTTATCAATTTTTTTTTTGCATTATTATTGTCTATATAATATATAATATCTAAACAATGGCAGTCGGTGTAAATAATATTTTTTTGTCATCTTTTAAACTTTCAATTTTACCATTATAAAAATTAATTTTTATTCTAATCACCTAATCACATTTTTATCAATATAACTGCTCGTAATCACTCTAAATATTGTAACTACCAAATTACTATAACCACATAAACCAAAGCTCTTTCATGAAATTTTTATATAAATTTTTTTTTTTTTGCATGTAACAAACAATACTTATACAGAATTTATTTATTTTAATTGTTCCCTAATTGCACACATATTGGATGTACCTTAACACTAATAACAATTAAAAGAATGAACAATACTCCTAAAGTCTGCTATATTATATGTTCTTGTCTAGATTATACAAAACGATCAATATAGAAAATTTTCTGATGTATGGAGTCCGATCTAGTACTCTTAGAAAATGACCCTTGTTGAGTCTGATGATTTAATCAAATTGTGGTGCAAATGGTAGTCTATACACCCATTAGGTTACCAAGAACGCGACCCGAGAAGACAAGTCTACCACCCTCGTATCTGCCTTTCCTAACTCCGGCGGTACACCTCTTGCTATCCACCCGTCTTTTTCAGTAAATTATATATACTTGTCCTTGACATCATATTTTAAACTTCAATCTCCTTCATTTGAACTAGAAAATTGCAAAAATTGTTTCCTTGCCTCAGTCGATCGATCCAACTACAATCCTTTCCAGAACGCCATCTCCCAACTGACTGATTTTCCTCTCTGAAGCCAGGCCTGTCTTGATGACTTTGGCTAAGAGAGTCCCCATCTTTCTGCTCAGGCTCCTGGCCCTGGGAGCTTCGGTTACTGCAGCAGTTGTGATGGTTTCAGCACGTGACTCTGCTCAAGTCTTCAACATGACCTTTGAAGCAAACTATACCAATTCACCAACTTTCAAGTAAGGGACTCTTTTTCCTTCCTTTATTTTTGTGTTTAATTCTTTCTGTACATGCAACTGAGGACTAATGGAGAGAGGGAGAAATGTTTTCATATCCCCTCCTTGTCAGCCTGGTATACATTAAATGCTCTACCAGTGACAACTGAGCTAGCCCATCGAAAGTATATTTATGAAATCATAATATGTTTGGATACAAGATTATTTGAAAAAAGTTTTTTTGAGAAGAATATGGCAGTAATTATTGTGATCTGATGCATGTAAAATAAAGTAATAATTGATAATTGTGTTTATGATGCAACAAGAAAAAAATTTACAAAAAAAGTGAGCTATCCGAAAACCCAAATTGTTATGGCTTTGTAACATGCTGTTATCTTCTGGAACAGATACTTTGTGATCATAAATGCAGTGGCAGGTGGCTATACCCTCATAGTACTGTTCTGTCCGTCTAAGGTTTCACTGTTCCGATTCTTGTTAGTCTCAGATTTGGTACGCGATTATCTTCTTTCTCTTCTCTTCTCTTCACTTCTCTCATGATCGATTACTGGCCGTTATGGTAAAATATTGCCTTCTGATCTTTCTTGCGTTTACATAGATTGTTACGCTGTTGTTGGATTCAAGCGTTTCAGCTAATATAGCCATCGGTCAAGTGGGAAAGCATGGGAACTCGCACGCTGGCTGGTTACCTATCTGTAATCAAGTTCCAAAGTTTTGTAACCACGTTGCAGGAGCTCTTATTGCTAACTTTGTGGCTTCCTTAGCGTATTTAGTTATTCTTCTTTACTCTCTTCACATTGTCCTCAATCTTCCTAAACCTTAAAGGTTTATGTCCTCTAGCTCTTATGGAGATTTTGTCTTCTTCTTTTCTTTTCTTTTCTTTTTTTTTTCTCTCCTTTAGCTTCGACATTTGCCCTTCAAACTTCTATACAGTAGATGATATTATCCATCAATGAATACGACTAGATATATGGCAGCTGCTTGAATTAGCACGCAATAACGTATTGTGTCATATAGAAAGGAATTGAGATCCTCGTATTATTGTACATTTTTTGGTTTCAAGGGATGAAAAGTCTGTCTTCATTGTCAGTTTGTAACTCTCTCTTCCCGTAGGAAATGAATGGATGATGCCACCGTGCAATTTGAATTTGTTCAACTTACTTGTGCAATTTGGTTTATTATTTTTTTTGTTTCCTTAAAATCCAATAATTATTTTAGTTCTTTTTTTGTTTTCTTTAAATTTAATAACTATTAACTGAGTAATACACAAAATTTAACAAATTTAAAAAAAATTTTAATGAATTTTCTGCTATATTTTTTAATTTTCTATTACATGTTACTTTTTAAAATTATTGTATTTATTTTTTACTAAGTTAATAGTTATTGAATTTTTTAAAAAATTAAAAAGAACTAAAATACGATGCCCTTGAAGATAAAATTGTAGTATAATAAAAAGTGAGACAAACAGTAGCACAAGAAATGAAACAGAAAATCCGCTACATACATACGTTGCACTAATCTCAACATAAGACTAACGTTGCTAAAAGCCTATCTTTTACAAAGATGTTTGGACTCGGAAATCTCAATGATTTGCATATTTACGTCTGCTGTGTGTATGAAGATGTGATCATTCAAATAGACAACTAGCAGATCAACTGAAGCTCTTACTGCTAAACGTTCTCAATCTCAATTTTACAAAGATGTTTTATTTCAAACATCTTAGAAGACTTACTTTGATTATCCAAGGACTCGATGTTTCATAAGTTGCTCGTTGAATCGAACCATAACAACAAAACCTTACTTGTGCTCGATAGTCTGCCAAAAGTTTTTTTTTTTTTTTTTTTGTTTTGTTTTTGGGAATGTCCAGAGAATTTATGCTTTTTGTAAAAATATGTAAACATCTCTTGTTGTACATGATTGAGTGTACATGAACTTCAAATACTTATTATATAGAGAATGATAATGCATAAACTATCACATTTGGATATATGACATATATATATAATTTATATTTTAAATTCAAATTTAAATTAGTTATCGTACATTCACTAAAAGATTAATTTCTAAAGAATACTTGAAAATAGAGTAATAGCGCAACCGTGTAAGTAACAGGTGAGGTGCCCGGATCATGACTTTTCTAGGTGTAAAACTTGTTACGAGAGAATTAGCATTAAAAATCTAAAGTTGACTTAAAAAAGTATTAAATTTCGTGGTTTGCAAAATGAAAAAGCCCAATGTTGTCAACATTTTACTTTCTTTTTTTACAAATGGTATGTTACGTACTTCATATTTTGCCGGTATTTTTTTTTTAAAAAAACAATGAAAAAATCGTTCACTTGGGGGGAAAGCCAGGCCTAGATCCAGCACAGCAAATTTTAACGGGGCCGATCTTGGGCCGAATTGGGAGCTTTGGTATGGACCGAATTCAGGCTCAGCAAAGCTGCTGTAAAAAAACCCAGTAACAGGCCTGTAGTATTATTATTATTTTCATTTTTAACAGTAAGGGCAATAATATTAGGATTAACTTTTATGCATTGATAATATAGTAATTTTCTTACAATAGCAATCTTGGATATATGTTATATGTATATGATTTGAATTTTAATTTTGAATTCATATTATATGCTTGTGTAAAAAAACTTTATACTGATACTAACAGTATATAAAAAAAATTATCCACAATACTAACTTGGGTTGCGCCTAGAGTACACCCCATCGAGTTTTGGAGAGTAAAAGGTGAAAAATCTCTCCCGATTGAATTGCTATTTTTTGAATTTTTTTATAAAAAAAATGTATCGTAACGATTTGATAAATTAAAAGAGTGACTAAAAATAGATTCACGAAAAACTTAAATTTTTTTTTTTGAGAAAAAAAACAATCCATATCTTTTGTTTTTATTACTGTTCCAATATAAACTGCAAACATCTTAGACTAATGTACTTTCTCGGCCGCAGAATTCATGCTAAAAGTGAAGAATGATGATAATTAAAGAAGATCTTGCTAGAGTGAAAATTTGAGCTTCTTTTTTTTTAATTTAATTAACGAAGCCTATAAAAACATATTATGTTTTGATAAAGGAAAAGGAATTTGAGCTTCAAATCATCCATTTTCTCATATTGAGTCCTGGCTAGATTTCGCTTCTAACGAAACAAAAGGCAGTCAATTTTCTATCTTAGTGAGTCCGACCGAAAGGAAGGCCAGAACTACCACTTGCCCGCCGCATATCCAATTTGTCCATGTCAAATCCCAAAGAAACCGAGGCAGCGATGACAATTGTCAATGGCTAAAGGTACCCCGCTAAAATCAGCTTTCTGCAGTTACGCAGCGCAAGTGACCTAACCAAAAATAAAAGGAGTCCAAATGAAACTCCCACCACAAAAAATTCAATACAGCCACCTATTGAAATGGTTAAACGGACCATGCCAGCCATAATATCTATCCTGTGTCCCTTCACTTCTTCTTTCTGGGATGTGTTACCTAGGAGGGCATTAACAGAATTAACTAAATATTCTAGCACTTCCACCTGGAGAAAGATCAGTAGGGAAAGATGAGTTGTAGAACAGGAGCACTCATAACCACCAGTCATTTTGCTAGCACTTCAATTTTTGATGATTTCAAGGTATCCACCGAGTTTCATCGTCCCAAGTCATGTTCAAGTGTTCGGATTCAGTGCTCTTCTTCGAGCCCACACCTGCATGTTACTACTGGTAATCCCAACTCATTCAACTTTTCTTGTTCTCTCTTCAAATTTGCGGTGCCTTGGATTCAAGATTCTGAATTCACAGCTGCTTTTCTGCATTCGTCAACTGAGGCTTCTGATGCCCCTGTGTTTGTTCCTCTTGGTTCTTTTTCTCTTTTCCAGACTTTCCAGTTTGCATGACCATAAAATTCGTCTTAATCTGATCTTTGATTAACAGAGAAATTTGGGAATGATGCTTCATTGACTGGTGGAGCATATGACTTCGAAAAGGCAACAACATCCCTTACTCAGAAATTATTGTTTACTCCCAAGAAGGTTACCCTTGTTCGCCATGGTCTCAGCACTTGGAATGAAGAAGGTAGAGTTCAGGTTTGTTGGCCTTGATTTGAAAATCCACTTTTCTTTTAACTTTATCTCCTGCTTCCGTGGCTTCTCTACCTCTGCTTAAGCTCATTTTGCTCCATCTGCTAGACTACTGGATCAGTTGTACCGATTTGATTTATATTAAAGTAAGTTTTGTTCTGTCTTAATTAAGAATTCTTGGTAATTTTAAACCTGTAAGTTCAGAGATTATTTGGTGTAGCACCTAGGTTGCAGAATTCAGATTTTATGAAAGTCTATCTAGCTGCAAGGCTGCAACTGTAATTCTAAATTTAGGAAAACATGTCAAACAATAATCACAGGAAACAAACTTTATGATAGAGGGAAAAAGATTGGCAAAAATATATGGTAGATGGAGTTTACAGAACAACCATGAATACAGTGCATGTATATCCTTTAAAACTCAGTAGCTATAGATCCTTGATCTCATGTGAATGTGGTATACTTTGTTGTATTAGTAAAATTCAATTTGAGGGCCTAATGACAAAAATCATTTGCTTTACTGTTGTTCCAGCATAATTGCCTATTCACTATTTCTAATCAGCTAATGCCATTGTGTTGCTTTAGGGAAGTTCAAATCTCTCCACTTTGACTGAAACTGGAGTAGCTCAAGCAGAGAGGTGCAAGAAAGCATTAGTTGATACGCACTTTGATCAATGTTTCTCCAGTCCAATATCACGTGCCAAGGTCCAAAAAATAAGATTTGTTTTGTATTTTGTGTGTGCTTCAGTGGATGATCCTATTCCTTAATTGCCACTCTCTAATGCAGTCCACAGCTGAAATTATATGGCAAGGTAGGGAGCAGCCTTTGGTTTTTCTTGATTCGCTGAAGGAGGCCCATCTATTTTTCCTCGAAGGGATGAAAAATGGTCAGTCTTCTTTTGTTTTGGACGCGTTCATTCCTTTCCTATTTGTGAATTAATCGAGTTTGTCCATAGATAAGATACAAGTCATTTATAACCTTGATGTAATGCTTCACTATATATTCCTCTGCAATATTTTTCATTTTCCTAAATCACATTTAGTATCTGGAGGCAGTGGATGCTTTGCGGATGTATCCAAAGGAGTATTCAACATGGAGAGAAGATCCAGCAAATTTTATTGTGAATGGTGTCTATCCAGTTCGGAAACTTTGGGACACAGCAAGTGATGCTTGGAAAGAAATCTTACTTACACCTGTAAGATTCTTGTAGTTGCTGTGCATTTCTAGTTATTGCACTGAGAACTGCATTGATTATGTTTCTGAAATTTTCTTGGCTGTGTGGTTTGTGAAACAGGGAGAGAATTTTTTGGTTGTAACGCACAAATCAATGTTGAGAGCGCTGATCTGCATTGCTCTTGGACTAGGCCCAGAGAGGTATTCATTACTTGACAAGAGTAACTTGAATAGTGTGTTGCACCTTGTATAAGTGACTAGTAGTATCAATCATTCTTCCTAAATAGAATTTCTACAAGCCAAAGTCCTTGCAGGATGGGGATAATGTCTCACAATCTTGCGTGAAATGTCTTCTTATGTCATGTCTATTGTATTTTGCAAGATACTACCTGCCCTTTTAATAGCATTTTTACCTTACAACAGTTTTGAGTAACTTGACTCATTCAGCAGTTCTGGGTTAACTGCTTTGCATTCTTTCAGGTTCCGTGCAGTCGACATAAATAACGGTGGGCTATCTGTGTTCAACTTCAACAAACAAGGGGAGGCAATGCTTCAATCATTAAATATGACAGCTCATATGTACACTGATCACATCTACAGGCATCAGAAAAAAGTGAAATGAATGAAGTAATTGAACAGAAACAAGACCATAATCTACTAGCAAAGTTGCTGATCAGAAAAAAGCCAAGTTATCCGTGAACGTTGATCAGAAACAAGCCAAGTTTGTCGTCCGAGAGTCTGGGAAGCAGGCAAGGAGCCAAAAAGAAGCTGAGAGATTGGAAAGAGGCAGTTCCTGTAGACAGATTTTTGATGTCGAATCTAATACTAGAGCTTAGTGACCATATAACATTTTCTCATTGTACTTTCTTTTAGTTTAATGCAATTCAGAAGCAACAAGATACGAGATTTCCAGTTCACATGCTTTCTTGCTTTACCCGAGAAGTTGTCTTTTGATTTCACCTACTACTTAGAATATTAAACTACGACAGCTTGCATAAATTATGGCTTGGTGTAGTTGTATCTGGCCGCTTTACTTCTTATAATGCTGTGTTCTTACAATATTTAGGATTAGCATACACAATATACACTTTTAACAAATAAAAAATTAAAATCTATGATGTAAATATACATAAAAATACATAGACAAAGAAGAATAAATTGCTAAAGTAACACCTAATACCATCCAGAAATTAATCCAACAGCACCAAGTTAATTCATATTTTCAGTACCGAGCTAGATGTAGCTAATTGTGTATTCATGAATTACCGTATCAATCGCCTATTCCACTGTTTATCCCTACTACAACACATTTGGAGAATAAAATGCAAAGCTACACAAATAGGAATTTGGAGACTCTGAGCCGGATTTGATGAGTTCTTGAAGAAGCAAAAAGAACATGTTCAAGTTAAAGAGAGATCCTAAAATGGTACTAGTATACATTAAAAGAATATGTACTGCATCAGCCTTCCGGAATTCAATTGAAAGTCTTGGTGGGAGAATGCATGAAGAGAGACTTTCATGCTAGTAATCTGTCCGTCTTTGCTTGATGAATGCAAAGCTTTCTCAGCAACCAGACACTTTTGGCTTCAATGGAAACAGAACACTGGCACAGACTTCACCGTACCAAATCCTTCTTAGAGCCGGCTCGCATCTCAAACTCCTCAAACAAGTCCATGCCCACATCATCACCACCGGCCGGAACCACCATCTCCCGCTGCTGACTAAGCTCGCCACCTCAGCCATCAGTTCTGGCGCCATCCTGTACGCCCAGAAGCTCTTCCTCTGTGCCCCAACTGTTGACGGTTTTCTCCTCTCTTCCCTCATCACCGCCGCCTCAAAATTCCACTTCCCACTCCAAACCGTCCTCTTCTATCGCCACATGCTTGCGCGTAACATCTCCCCTACTAACTACACATATACTTCTGTGATTAAGGCTTGCGCTCAATTACAGGACCCGAGAACTGGTAGAGTTGTTCATTGCCACATTTTGACTAATGGGTTCAGTTTGGATCAATTTGTTGAAGCTGCATTAGTGAGTTTTTACGCTAAAATTAGGGAATTAAAATTTGCGAGGAAGATGTTCGATGAAATGCCCCAGAAGAGTATTGTCTCGTGGAATTCTATGATTTCAGGTTATGAACAGAATGGATTTGCGGATGAAGCAATCATGCTGTTTGCTAAAATGAGAGAGTTAGGTGTTCAGTTTGATTCTGCTACTCTTGTAAGTGTGTTATCAGCTTGCGCGGACACGGGGGCACTTGAATTGGGAAGCTGGGTTCATGATTATGTGAAGAGCAATCCGATTAGTTTAGACGTGGTTCTTGGTACTGCACTGATTAATATGTATGCCAAGTGTGGGAATGTGAGGAAAGCTCAGGGAGTTTTTGAGCTAATGGATGAGCCCAATGTCATGGCTTGGACTGCCATGATCTCAGGTTATGGAATGCATGGTTTCGGTAAAGAAGCTATTGATTTATTTCGACTGATGATAAATCAGGGAATCTATCCAAATGAAATTACTTTTGTTGCTGTATTGTCTGCATGTGCTCACGCTGGGCTAGTCCAGGCGGGCCGTGAGGCATTTGCTATCATGAAGAATTATGGTATGATGCCGGGCACAGAGCATCATGTTTGCATGGTTGATATGTTTGGGAGGATGGGTTTGCTCAGTGAAGCATATCACTATATAAAGGATCTGTTTCCTGTCCAGCCAGCACCGGCAGTTTGGACTGCCATGCTTGGGGCTTGCAAATTGCACAAAAATTATGATCTTGGTGTAGAAGTTGCTGATAATCTTTTTGCTGCGGAACCTGACAATGCAGGACACTACGTTTTGCTTTCAAATATGTATGCGTTGGCTGGACAGATGGAACGTGTTGAAATGGTTAGAAATGCCGCGATAAGTAAAGAGTTGAAGAAACCAGCTGGTTACAGCGTCATAGAGATTGATCAGAAGGCACATCTTTTTAGCACAGGTGGCATGCCTCACCCTGAGAGCATGGCGATACTTCAGTTCTTGGATGAATTGGTTCAGCAGATCAAGGCAGCAGGTTATGTACCAGTTTCTGAAGCTATTATGCACGAGTTAGAGGAAGAAGAGAAGGAATGTGCTCTTAGATACCACAGCGAGAAGTTTGCTGTAGCTTTCGGACTCTTGAAAACAAGGCAGGGGGTTCCTATTCGAATTGTGAAAAACTTGCGAATCTGCGAGGATTGCCACATGGCTATCAAGTACATTTCATTAGTATCCAAAAGAGAAATTTGTGTTCGAGACAAGCTTCGCTTTCACCATTTTAAAGATGGCTCCTGTTCTTGCAAGGATTTCTGGTGATGTACTGCTGGATCAACTGTCAATAATTAGCATGTTTCAGCATAGATTGACATGAGAGTTACTTATAAAACTTGTCCAAATTTTGCCAGTTTGCTCTTACAACAAATTTACCAACACAGATAATAAAATTTGTAATATTAGTAGTATTTTGGCACAACAGTTGTTATTCGTATATGGTTGCTGGAGTGTCAAATTTTGCCTTCACCAGTCGCTTGGTGCCTAAGAGCGGCCTTCCCACGGTGATCTTTAACAGTAGTGATATGATACAGTATGGTATACGCCAACCAAGGGAGATTAATTACTCCCTCCGTCCCACTTTGATAGTCCTGTTTTCTTTTTTCGTCTGTCCTAAATTATAGTCCACTTTCCAATTGAATAATGTAGTTGTATTTTAATTTTTCTAAAATACCCTTATTCAATGTAAGATGTTGTTACTATAAATCTACCCCATTAATAAGAGTTAATTCTTATTTTACCATTAATTTAAATTTTCATAAAATTGTACTTTAATTAATGTGAAGATATTTTAGAAAAATAGCTACCTAAATTGAGTGTTCCAACAAAGTTAACTACTTTTTTTTAAACTGTATGAAAAAAAAAACAGGACTATCAAAGTGAGACGGAGGGAGTAACATTTGGCGGCGAGAGCTGGGATTACGTGGGCAACTGCGAGTGAGGAGCGTGCGAGAACGCAGGGCGTCCCGAGTGTGGTTCCGGAGTTCCGTGGCGTCTGTAAATTGCAATGCGATGAGTCAGTGGAAAGATAAGCAGTTCGCCAGTTCACTCAGCCGTTGGACGTCTTGGTGCGACGTGTAATGTGGAATTTTTGGTGTATCTGTTTCTCTTTTTCTTTAGTGTGTTTGGACGGGAGATTATTTGTTCAAATATATTTACTTATATCATTATTATAATTTTTAATATATTTTTTTATCTTTTTAATTATTTTTTTATCTCATATATATCATATCACAAAAAATATTACAGTAAAAATATCTCAAATAATTTATATCCAAATGAGGGTTTGTTTGGATTAAGCATTATTTTCTCAATTTTATTTGTTTACATCATCATTACAATTTTTAATATATTTTTTTATTTTTTTAATTATCTTTTTATCTCACATATATCACATCATAAAAAGTGCTACAGTAAAAATATCCTAAATAACATACAATCGAAACAAGCCCGATCATCTTTGTTTTTTTGGTTTATCTGTTTCATCATCACTCGTGATGAAAAAGAGAAATTAGCCACTGTACATTTACTGTTTTTCGATAGCCAGCTGCTCGGAAACAAGTTGTTTTTCTTACGTCATAACATTTTTTCATTATCATTTTATTTTTCAATCATTATCACTTTAATATCATTTGTGTCACGTCATAAAAAATTTAGAAAGTTTTTTTCGAATAATCTTTCATCTACCTTTTAAGAACTGGATTAACAATCTTCAATTAATTATTAGTGTGGTTACATCTTGTTTTTAGCTAGATACAAAGCAGTTGGTACAGAACAAACTGGGATGGTTCGGTAGAGTTGAATTCTCACTGTAGTTGTTTGGGGTTCTTGACAGTGTAATTCTTTCATCAACGGGTGTTAATTCATGGACCTTGAGAAAAGCAAATTATAAAATTATTTATTATTTAAAATTTTAATTAAAAATTAGGAAAAAAAAGTTCGTATGAAACAAAACGTATGGTACTATTACTGTATTAAGAAGAAAATTTCAACCGAATCATCATTCTTTTGAGAAAAAACTTAGAAGATAAAGGACACATAATTGATTAACATGCAGAATAAGAAAAACTGTAATCAAGCAAGTAATAAAGACAATTATGAGATCCAAAGATCCAAATTATTTGAAGTTTTACAAGAAAAAAGCCTAGTAATTGTAAATTATTTGACTCTTCCTATCTCATTTATACATAAGGTACCAAGGGATCATATCTTACATCTAGCACAACTAAGCATGAGAGCCAAAGTTCATGCTGGAAGAGTAATGCCTAAATGGACTGTGATTTTTTGTCGAAAAATTCTTATATTTCTTGTAAATTCATTTTCAATCATTTTTTTTTCATGTAGGGTAAAATACAAAAAAGTCCCCTGTAGTAAACCTAATACACAGAAAAGTCTCCCGTAATTTCAAAATATATAACACTACACCCCGTACTTTGAACTAAATTGTAAAGGTGACGGAATCCGTTAAATTTAACGGAAATGACTTATTGGAACATAAAAAAAAATTTTTATATCAAATTTTTAATAAATATACATGTTCTATCCCTTAAATCTCAATTCTCTCTATCTAGAGAATAAAACAAATCATTTTTTTGAATTGCCTTTCGCTTAATTATATCAGGGCATTTTTGTCATTTTGTCCATTTCCGTTAAAGTTTAACAGATTCCGTCATCTTTACAATTTAGTTCAAAGTACGGGATGTTGTATTGTATATTTTGAAACCACGAGGGATTTTTCTGTATATTAGATTTATCACAGGGGACTTTTTTGTTTTTTACCCTTTCATGTATATCAAATTGTTATAGTATATTTGTTTTTACAAAAATTTTTAAAAATAACAATTTAAATGAGAATTTTGCTTAACACGGTATTAATTTTGGTATTGAATTTTTTATACGATCACCAGTCGCCAAGGGAACAAAAATGGCAGTATATTCTCCAGTCACGTGAAGGGTCCAGTTTGGCAGCGTGCGGTGGATTCCACACTAAAAAACGAATCAAACAAGTTGCAAAGATTATCAGAGGGTCACGGACCATTCATATTGCGTGCACTTAATTCCTTTTTAAAATTGGCTTTTTGAATAATTTTGTAAATTCTCTTACTAGTGGATGTGATCTAGAATTAAAAAGAAATTTTTTTACGTCAGCTCTTCTGAAGATAGTTACAAGTACTTTCATACAAGACGATTATATGGTATTTTAATGAAAATTCTTCTGTAATAGCAGTGGAGTACTTTTTAATTGAATACACGCATTTTGTGAGGTGAAAAAGTTATTATGTAGTGTTTTTACAAAATCTTTTTATCATACAATCAAAGACTTTTTTTTTAAAAAAAACAAAAGTTACTTTTAACTATTATTAATGTTAACCTTTGACTGAGAAAAGTTGTTGTTGGCTAAATTTTAATTTGAAGAAATAATTAAGCACTAATTGGTTGGGTACATGTGTCCGACGACTTTATTTTGATTTACCCATATCAACTAAAAGCTTTTTCTTTTGATAAACTCGTGCTCCCGCTTTTTAAGTTTTATTAATCCACAGTCTAATGATCTTTTTGTTTTTGTTTCTTTTTCCAATTAAAAGCATCCAGATGTAGTAATAGTTTGGTGCACGTGTCTCTATCTTCACCGGCTCTCGAGTCTTCTTGGGCTTGCGTTTGTCTTGCACTCGCAACCATGCTTGACTCAGCAATCAATGCAGGCATATTTCTTCACACGACTCCCAAGACGGCAAGCTGCAGTGCGCAAGTATGTAAAAGTTCACGTGCTTTGTTACTGTATTTGTTTTTTTTTTTCCCCTCTTGATTTGTTTGGACAAGAGATTATTTGAAAAAATTACTTATTTGACTGTATTATAAATATGTTTTTAATTTATTTTTTTATCTTTTTAAGTAATTTTGTCTCAAATATATCATATCTAAAAAATATTATAATAATTATTTAAAATAATACCTCAAATAAAACTTTTGTTACTGAATATGATAAACACGTGACTTCAATATCTAAGATGGTGTAATTTCGAGCGCATTATTTTTTTTAAAGGTAAAAGGATTATTAGAGCTTGTTTGCATCAAAAGTTTTTTGAAAGTTTTTTATTTAGTGTGTTTGGATAGCCAAATAATAGCTGAAAATTATTTGTTTACATCACAAAAGATAATTATTTAGTGTGTTACAATAATTATTTCAAATAATTTCCTATCCAAATACAATGAATATTATTTATTGTGACTCTTTTTTGATGTAATGTATACAAAATAAAAAATAAAAAATAAGCATATTTTGCGAATAATAAAAAGAATTTCAAACAAACCAATCCAATTGCTTTGCAATAACTTAGAAAATCAGTGATAAATTATTGCGATGTTCCTTTACCCTTAACTCATAACGTCATCCTAGCTTTTCCACACCTCTAATGTGCTACTCTAACGTTAGCACATTCAAATTATCCTCGTCAGTATAAATTCAAACATTATTAACTTTTTTTGGAATAAAATATTAGAAAGTGCAATCAAGTCGAATCAAGTTTGACTAGTGCACTCTTTTAAGTTTTTGATTCGAGTTAAAAAATTTAGACTCGAACCTGTTGAGCTCAAAATCAAACTTGAGTTGGATTTTGTTTTACTTTACTTGAGTTGAAGCCGGAGTTCATGCAAATCAAATTCAATCGAGTTTAACTCAAACTCAATTAAGTTTAATCAAACTTAATCAAATTTTAGAAATATAAATTAATATTTTATATAATTTTAAATAAATGACAAAATAGACATTTTATACTAGCAAATAGAAAACATATATACGTGAAATTTGATCGAGTTCGATGAATTTTTGACTTTCATGTATTAGGTTCGAGTTTCACTCAAATATTGGCTGAACAAACTCACGAACTACTCGATTAAATTCGACTCATTTGCATATCTGTAAAATATGTTAATAAACTTAAGAAAAGGATATTAACCGTATATTCATTTATTTGATGAAAAATGTTAAAATACTGCTTAACGAGAAAAGTGCTTGTAAATTGATTCGCTACTATTATTTAAAACGAGACGCAACGCAACTTGGGTGAAAGAAGAGCAGTGAAAAGCAAAAACACATGAATAACCTCAAATCATCCGCAGCCTAATCTTACCCCACCGAAATTATCTATTGATTAATTACTCTCAGAATCATATTTATCTATGAAGATCATTCCCAGCGTAATAGATCCCCCATGATTTGAGATTTTCGCTAAAATTTGTTTTATTCTGCAATAAATAGATGATAGCTTTCCAATCCACAGTAACTGAAAGGGCACGTGTAAAAATGTTATTAATGTTTCCAATTCCCTCCTTTGAAGATCATTCCCAAAATCTCTCCCATTATTTGAATTGGCATTCATTACTGATCGGTTTATCCAGTCTCTACTGTAACTTACACTTCGGAAAGCCCGCTTTTCAGTATCCCAGTAACCACGTACTTCCCACTCGCAATCCTATAGCGCGTGGCCAACATCCCACCAGCGAATTAGAGACATTCCCATGATAGATAGTAACCCAACCTCCACGGCCACCCCTACTGATAAGCTCATCTTCAGTCAGTCAAGAAAAGGCAAAGAGGTTACTACCACTTTTTCTTCCATTGTCCCTTTTGTTTGTTCTTTCTTTTACTCCTCAATCACTTTAATATTCTTTTGTAGTATATACTAATAAATGCGAGCGATTCTTTATCACTTTATTTCTGACTGTTACTTCGGTCTTTTGAAGCTCAACAACAACTCCAGTGGCTAAAGCAACAATTTCTGAAGAACCCATTTGCTTGAATATCCTGAAGAAGCTGATGCTATGAATTTAAGGCAGCGTCCTCAAGCTACGCCCGGCCGCGGGACACTTGACGCGCCGCCTCGACCTCCCTTACAGCAGCAGGAGCCATATAACATAATTCCCATTCATAATCTCTGGACTGGCCATCCTTCTCTCCGGTACCCAGAGGTACGGGCCGCCGTAGCCGCCCTGCGCGCCACTGAGGACCTCAAGGTGCCGTCCTTTATGCCGTGGAATGATTCCATGGATATCGTGGACTGGCTGGGGTTCTTCTTCGGGTTCCAAGGGGACAACGTGAAGAACCAAAGAGAGCACTTGGTGCTTCACTTGGCAAACTCCCAAATGCGCCTCCAACCTCCCCCAGCAAGCGTCGATCGCCTTGATTTTGATGTACTCCGCCGCTTTAGTCAGAAGTTGCTCAAGAATTACACCTCATGGTGCTCTTATTTGCGTAAAAGGTCTCAGGTTCGGCTTCCGAAACGCCGGAACTCTGCCCTTCTCCGCCGGGAACTCTTGTATGTAAGCCTCTACTTGTTGATTTGGGGCGAGGCGGCGAACCTCCGCTTTACGCCGGAATGTTTGTGTTATATTTATCATAACATGGCTGGGGAGTTAAATCACATTCTTGATGGGCATATTGATGAAAATACTGGACAGCCGTATGTTCCCTCGACTTGTGGTCAATATGGTTTCTTGAATTATATTGTTACACCTATTTACACTGCAATTAAGGGTGAAGTTGCGAGGAGCAGAAATGGGGCTGCCCCACATTCTGCTTGGAGGAATTATGATGATATTAACGAGTACTTTTGGAGTAGAAAGTGCTTTAAGAGACTGAAATGGCCTATTGATTTGTCGAGTAATTTTCTTTTGGTTAGTGGTGGCGAGAGAGTAGGGAAGACAGGATTTGTGGAGCAAAGAACTTTCTGGAATGTTTTTAGGAGTTTTGATAGGTTGTGGGTGATGCTAATTTTGTTCTTTCAGGCTGCTATGCTTGTTGCCTGGGAGCGAAGCAAGTATCCATGGCAAGCCTTGGAGAGTAGGGATCTGCAGGTGCAGCTGCTTACAATATTCATTACTTGGGCAGCCTTGAGATTTGTTCAAGCAATTCTTGATGCTGGGACGCAGTACAGTTTAGTCTCAAGGGACACGATATGGATTGGCGTGAGAATGGTGTTAAAAGGGTTAGATGCTCTCACGTGGACCGTTGTGTTTGGGGTGTTTTATGGGAGGATTTGGAGCCAAAAAAATTCTGATGGCAGGTGGTCATATGGAGCAAACCAGAGAATATTGACATTTCTGAAGGTTGCTTTAGTCTACGTCATTCCTGAGTTGTTGGCTCTGGTTCTTTTCATTCTTCCATGGATTCGAAATTTACTCGAGGAAGTGGATTGGACTATCTTTCGCTGGTTAAGATGGTGGTTTTATACCCCAATATTTGTCGGTCGGGGGCTCAGGGAAGGACTTGTTAGTAACATAAAGTACACGATATTTTGGATTCTTGTGCTGCTTTCAAAATTCTTGTTCAGTTACTTTCTTCAGATCAAGCCCCTGGTTGCTCCAACAAAGGCTCTTCTGAAGATGCATGGAACATACAGGTGGCATCAATTTTTTGGTAGCACCAATAGAACGGCTGTAATTATGTTGTGGGTTCCTGTTATTTTGATATATTTAATGGATTTGTTAGTTTGGTATTCAATATTCTCCTCTATTGTCGGGGGAGTTATTGGATTGTTTTCTCATATAGGCGAGATCCGAAACATTCAACAGCTGAGGCTTCGATTCCAGTTCTTTGCAAGCGCATTGCAATTTAATCTAATGCCTGAGGATCACACCACAGGCTCGAAAGCAACACTGGTACACAAACTGCGGGATGCACTGCATAGACTGAAGCTGCGGTATGGCCTTGGCCAGCCATACAAGAAGATGGAATCTAGCCAGGTGGAAGCAACTAGGTTTGCATTGCTGTGGAATGAAATGATAATTACTTTGAGAGAGGAAGACCTGGTCAGTGACCAGGAAGTGGAGCTAATGGAACTGCCTCCTAATTGTTGGAACATTAAGGTTATTCGATGGCCCTGTGCTCTTCTCTGCAATGAGCTCTTGCTTGCTCTCAGTCATGCAACAGAACTGGAGGATGCGCCAGATAGATGGGTATGGTATAGGATTTGCAAGAATGAGTACAGACGCTGTGCTGTAATTGAGGTGTATGATAGCATCAAATATTTGCTTTGTGACGTTATTATTAAATATGGCACAGAAGAGCATTCAATAGTCACTAATCTGTTCACTGGCATTGATGAAAGCATTCATTTTGAAAAGTTCGCAGCGACATACAAGACATCTGTTTTCCCCAAGATTCATGAACAGTTGATATCTCTCATCCATCTTTTGCTCATGCCTCAGAAGAACATGACAAAGATAGTGAATGTAATGCAGTACTTGTATGAGCTTTCTGTTCGAGAATTTCCACGGATGAAGAAATCTGTTGCACTGTTGAAACAGGAAGGTTTAGCACCTCTAAATCCTGCATCATCTGCTGATGGACAACTTTTTGAAAATGCTCTGGAATTTCCTGAAGCTGGAGACATTTTCTTCTATAGGCAGCTAAGACGTTTGCAGACAATACTTACATCTAAAGATTCAATGCACAATGTCCCAAGAAATCTTGAGTCGAGGAGACGCATTGCTTTCTTTAGTAATTCGTTATTTATGAACATGCCACGAGCTCCGCAAGTTGAGAAGATGATGGCCTTCAGTGTCTTGACTCCTTACTATGATGAAGATGTGTTGTATGGTAAAGAAATGCTTAGAAGTCCCAATGAAGATGGCATCTCAACCTTATTTTATTTGCAGAAGATTTATGAAGATGAGTGGACAAATTTTCTGGAGAGGATGCGCAGGGAAGGTATGGAAAATGATGATGAGATTTGGACCACAAAGGTGAGGGATCTCCGACTGTGGGCATCACACAGAGGCCAGACATTGTCTCGTACAGTGAGAGGGATGATGTACTACTATAGGGCACTGAAAATGCTTGCCTTCCTTGATACTGCGTCTGAGTTGGATATAAGGCAGGGATCGGACGGAAATGCTTATCTTGCTTCACTGCAGCAGAACAGCGGTTTGGAGGGACTAGATTCTCACACGGCATCAACTTCTCAAACTCTTGGCCGAGCAAGTAGCAGTGTGAGCCTTCTTTTCAAAGGTCACGAGTTTGGCAGTGCTATGATGAAATTCACTTATGTTGTTGCCTGCCAGATGTATGGGCATCATAAGGGAAAGGGTGATCCTCGTGCTGAAGATATTTTCAACTTGATGAAAAATAATGAGGCCCTTCGAGTAGCTTATGTTGACGAGGTTTACCTGGGAAGGGAAGAGGTGGAATATTACTCTGTCTTGGTGAAGTATGATCAACAACTAAAGAGAGAGGTTGAAATTTACCGTATCAAGTTGCCTGGTCCATTGAAGCTGGGTGAAGGTAAACCAGAGAACCAGAACCATGCCATCATTTTTACTCGCGGTGATGCTATTCAGACCATAGATATGAACCAAGATAATTATTTTGAGGAGGCATTGAAGATGCGGAATTTACTGGAGGAGTTTAAATCCTATCATGGTATCAGGAGGCCCACAATTCTCGGAATTCGTGAAAATATTTTTACTGGTTCTGTGTCATCTCTTGCTTGGTTCATGTCTGCTCAAGAAATGAGTTTTGTAACTCTGGGGCAACGAGTTCTGGCAAATCCTTTGAAGGTTCGGATGCACTACGGTCATCCTGATGTCTTTGACAGATTCTGGTTTTTGACTCGAGGTGGCATAAGCAAAGCTTCTAAAGTGATCAATATTAGTGAGGACATATATGCGGGATTCAATTGCACGTTGCGAGGTGGCAATGTGACCCACCATGAGTACATACAGGTGGGTAAGGGAAGGGATGTTGGATTAAATCAGATATCCATGTTTGAGGCAAAGGTTGCTAGCGGCAATGGTGAGCAGGTCTTGAGTAGAGATGTATACAGGTTGGGTCATCGGCTAGATTTCTTTCGTATGCTTTCGTTCTTTTATAGTACTGTCGGATACTTCTTCAACACCATGATGGTGGTCCTCATGGTCTACACTTTTCTTTGGGGACGCCTTTATCTTGCTCTCAGTGGTGTTGAAAACAGTGCCAAGGAAGCGAGTGACAATAAAGCGCTTGGTGCAATCTTGAATCAACAGTTCATCATCCAAATTGGTATTTTCACTGCCCTCCCAATGATTGTGGAAAATTCTCTAGAACATGGGTTCCTTCCTGCTATTTGGGATTTTGTAACAATGCAACTGCAGCTTGCTTCACTGTTTTACACATTCTCACTTGGAACACGTGCACATTATTTTGGTCGGACCATTCTTCATGGAGGTGCCAAGTACAGGGCTACTGGACGTGGTTTTGTTGTGCAACATAAAAGCTTTGCAGAGAACTATAGATTATATGCTCGCAGCCATTTTGTGAAAGCAATTGAGCTTGGAGTGATTCTCATAGTGTACGCCTCACATAGTCCTTTGGCTTCAAATACCTTTGTTTACATTGCAATGACCATCTCAAGTTGGTTCCTTGTTGTATCGTGGATGATGTCACCCTTTATCTTCAATCCTTCTGGTTTTGATTGGTTGAAAACTGTCTACGACTTCGATGATTTCATGAAATGGCTATGGTATAATAGAGGAGTTTTCATAAAAGCAGATCTCAGCTGGGAAACATGGTGGTACGAGGAGCAGGAGCACTTGAGGACAACTGGTCTTTGGGGAAAATTACTGGAGATTATTTTAGATCTTCGTTTCTTCTTTTTCCAGTACGGAATTGTTTACCACTTGAACATTACTGGTAAGAACAAAAGTATTGCTGTGTATTTGCTGTCTTGGATCTACATGGTTGTGGCAGTTGCAATCTATATTGTCATAGGATATGCTCAGGAAAAGTATGCTGCAAAGAAGCATATCTACTATCGACTGGTTCAGTTGGTTGTTATTGTGCTTATTGTACTTGTGATCTTTCTGTTGCTCAAGTTCACTGGCTTTACATTTCTTGATCTTATCTCGAGTCTCTTGGCATTTATACCCACGGGATGGGGCATAATACAAATTGCTCAAGTTCTCAGGCCTTTTCTGCAATCCACAGTAGTTTGGGAGACTCTAGTCTCCTTGGCTCGTCTGTATGATATGATATTTGGGTTAATTGTTATGGTTCCTCTGGCAATTGTGTCATGGATGCCTGGACTAGAGTCGATGCAGACAAGGAT
Organism: Coffea arabica; assembly: GCF_036785885.1. NCBI lineage: Eukaryota > Viridiplantae > Streptophyta > Magnoliopsida > Gentianales > Rubiaceae > Coffea > Coffea arabica. The sequence goes on from NC_092312.1 coordinate 11,786,237, forward strand.
GCTGTTCAATGAAGCTTTCAGCAGGGGACTCCAGATATCTCAGATCCTGACTGGCAAAAAGTCCAACTAGGACATGTAATAACAGGTAGTTTTCTATTTCAAATTTCTCAAATACTCCTCCCATGTGGATATACAAGGACCTGTGTTGTGCAGTTCCTTGTACCCAATTGTTTGCTTCTGCTTAATCTAATTGTGTGCTTGTGCTTAATCTACTTTTTCATTGCAGTGATTTTTGACTAATTCTTCATTTGTGAATTAGGAATATTAGCTGCAACTTGTGACTACATAGGAACGAGATTGGAGGGAAGGGTTGGGTTGGGTGGTAAGGTAGGAGGGATTGTAAGTTGGAGGTCTTGAAGTTGGAGGTCCTGGGTTCAAGACCTCCCACTTACACCAAAAAAAAAAAAAAAAAAAGCATAGTAATGAGATTGTGTCAGATCCTTCTGGTCTTTTCCAGATATTCAAAAGCTTGGTGGACCACTTCTGATCAATTAACAATTGCCTTGGATCAATGAGAATACTAGATTGAATCTCAAACCCTGAGTTATTATTTTACTTTTCTTTACTTGGCTTTAGTGTCTTCCTTTTTCTTTGCACTTGATTCTGGAAAGTATAAGAATTGCATTGACCTGGGTAATATCTGACTCCTTTGTCCTGTCTAAGCAGGAAAGTTCAGGTTGCCTTCCTTTTGGATCTTAAATTGATACGAGTTCTCAATCTTCGAAGGAGTTTTTCTTCTGTAGCCAGACTTGTAAAGCTGAAGTACAATTTTGGGCCTAGATATGAAACCTGAATTATTGATTGATGTCTTTATTACTGTTGGTCATTTCTTGGAATCGACATAGATTTCTATGTTGCCATGATTGAAACAAAATTTAGATTGTGGTTTTCTCACAGCATGAAGTTTTGCCTTAACAAGGCTGTGGATGTTGATAAGATTATATTCATGAAAAAAATTTATAAACTGTATATTTTGTCAAATAATGAAGCTAATTTACCTGATATTCGGTCCTGACAGGCTGTTGGCACCAACCAGGATCAACTTTACATATGGGCCTTGAAGAGCCATGGCCCACTTAATTCTAGAAATCTGCCTTCTGTAATTTCCATCTAAGGTTAGAAATCCTCACATATGACTTGTCAATTGTAAAACTAGACTGTATAATATTTCCTTCTATTTCTAAACGAAGGTTCTAAAAGTTGTTTTTGGTCTTTGTACCCCAACAAGATTTGGCTGTTAGCTGGATACCAGAGTAGATCGCTTGTAGTAGGTATGATTGCCTGATAATTAAGAATTTATGCTTGTTCATTGATTCTATCCTCACAGGCAAATCAACCACAGGGTTGAAATCTGTTAATCTAATTGCCAGCCGTTATCTGACTTTAGTTCTATCCAACAAGAAGGTTAAAATTTTCCTCTTTTAGAAGCTGAAAGCATACGGGATCTAGTATGAGCCATAAGTGGAGTAGCGACATGGAATGTAATTGGCCCTATGGCGAATGCCAAGGACATGAGTGAACTGGTCATGGTTTTATCTATAAAGAGGTCAGGGATGGCACCAAATAAATGAAACTGGTTCAAATATGGGTTGTAAGCTGCTGGTCAGCGAGCGTTTCATGTAATTTAATTCAAACAAAAAAAAAACAAAGAAAAAAAAAATAGTAGTCTCAGTAATCATCATGATATTGCTATAGTGAATTCTCAATTTGTTCTTTTAATGAAGAGGGCTGTGATTATTGTTTTTGTTTCTCCTTCTTTACTGGCCCTATGATTTACAAGCGCAGTTTTTTTTTCTTTTTAATTTTCTTTGTTTTTTTCACATGGTTGATACAACTAAATGACTGATTCCGAGTAGTCGCATTTTCATTTCATGGTTTGCCATTGTTTGGCTATTTGCCGGATTAAAAGACTGCTTGTCTTTCTATTACTTAGACATGATTTTCTTCTTTCCAGGCCTAAAGGAGAAATTTCTCTGGAGTATCTCTTGGACTAATGCACTGGCAGCATGTAATTCCGATGATGGACAGTCCTGTTATATTTTGATTTTGATGCTCAGTGGTTGGGCAATAACCAGGAAGCAGTATATAATTAACTGTTAGTGGGATGATTAGTTACACGCTTATAGTTTTGTAATTAAGCAATTTGAAGAAATAGACTTGGTTTTCCTTGTTCATGTAAACATCTCTGATCTGATGCTGTACATATTTTCACATGTAAATTAAAGTAGCTTGGTGCTGTTCCAGACTACAGTTTTGTGCAAAATTTTTAGACAATTTCGATCTGCTTTTTGGAAAAGCTCCTCTTAAATTGTGCTCCTCTTATTGCCTTTTATGGACCAGCTGTTCGAGTTGTAACAGATTAGAGAGTATCACCATTTATACATTGAAATTGAAGAAAGCATTTCCTTCAGTTGGAAAAGATGATAGTAGCATCATTCTTCTTTAATGGTAGAGGTAAGTGAGTATTATTTTGAAGCAGGTTAGACCACTCTATAACGGCCTCATAGTTGGGGATCATGTTCATTTTCATTAAAAATATGATGCAATTGAAGCTACTGGAACTTGCGTCTGCAAAACAGTGCGTGGACCAAGATTGCGTACCCAGAAAAACTTGAATTTTGGCAGAACAAATGACAGAACAACCAGCGCATTTCAAGCAAACGAGTCTTTGGCAGTTGTTTCTTTTGAGCAAAACAAACACCTTGCCGGGAGATTATCGAAACACAGGAAAAAGAAGTTCAAAAGCATGCATGACTGGCTGAATGAAAATTTTTTAGCTATAAGCAATTGAAACAAAGTCGTCGTCTCAAGCATGAATTATTCTGTATCAGTGTTAACTACAGGCACTCTCTCGTACACTAAATTTTGTCTAAATCTCTTAGGAAGAAGGAAGCGCCCACCAAATGTCTGCTGCAAGAAAATGAGGAATGCTAACAAGAGACCAACACCACAGATTATGATATCCCAGGCAGTGGAGTAGTAATCCAGTCTCGGATTCGCATATATCTTGTTAAGCGAAAATAATACAGACCTGTGAGCCCTGTAAAGATCATAGACATGAGGTAACAAGCGCACCAAAGTGGTCCCAACATAAAAGGAAGGAGCAAGAGCCCTCTCTCTGGTGTCACAAAACAAATTGAAGAGAACCTGAGGGAACAGAAAACCATCCCGTATCAAACCGGCAAAAGACTTCAGGTCTCCCCAAAAAGACTGCCTTTGAGGGTGAGGTTTGTAGTCTGGCAAGAATGATAAAGCCTTTCCATGAGACGTTGATGACGGATGAGCAAACCAAGCAATTAAACCACCACCCAAGTACAGGGGCAGGCACAAGAAGAAAGCCTTCTTCTCTGAGATGCAGAGGGTTTTCCGGCTTTCATCTTTGGCTTTTGCAGACCAAGTCAGCTGAAGAAGACGAAACTCCAACAAGAAAGCCACCATTGTAATGACTCTTACTAATACCTCATTTACCTCCAGCCAACCATCACTACCAAGATATACATTCTGCCTATTGCGGTTTGACAAGAAAAGAGCTTCAAAATTCAAGAGCAGTGGAATCATGTGAGCCAGGGTCACCACTGTCAACATCAAAACAGAAATCAACGGGAGCATTTTTGGATGCTTTTGCACATAAACTAGCTGCAATCCTACAAAGATGCATGCCAATGTATTGGAAACCAGAACCATGGTCATCTCCAGGTCCATTGTCCATAAAGATTCTTTGGCTTGACTTTTATACAGGGAGCGTGAAACAATCTCAAGTGGCTCAAAATAAAGAGGGTCAGACTTCATTCTCTTGCTTTGTATGGTTCCATTGACAACTTTTCCAACTTTTGCATTCAGCTCATGATACTGTATGTCAACGAGGATTTCACAGTCCAGAGAAGAATTTCTCCCAAATTTCACATAAGGTAATGGAACATACAAACAGCCGACCATGCAAAGGTGCCCAAGATTTGAATCATATATTCCCTCAGCAGATATTCGCAGTGAACTGAATGAAGGAAGTTCACGACTAATATTTAAACCATGTAGAGGGCGAAATACTAATTCATAGCTGATGTTAACCAAATTACCTTGGCTGTAGCTCACCTGGCCTGTAGACTCACCCTCTCCAAATGCTCCATCTTGGCTAAAATGTTTATTGCCCATGAACAGGGGAGAAGTGTACCCAGAAACACTTTCTCCTTTTTGGTTTCTCACAGACATGACAAAACCCATATCACGTGACAGTGCATTGGGAAATTTCCCACCTTTGCCTCCATCATGTTTCGTCTTCCCAGCACAAGATGTCTTTGCATTCTCAATCTCGGTATATTCATACCTCACCCCAACAGGTCTCATAACTCTTCGCATCCTACTCCCAAATTCAACTCTACCAAAATAACCCGATTCATTCGGGCTTCTACTACTCCATATCTCCCCAACCAGAGAATTTCTTTGCCTTACTGATAACACCATTGGGAATCTCAAACTCAATCGAATCGAACAATCCCCAACAGTGCCTTGACCATCCACAGTTCGACAAGCAACCATGTCAAGCCTCTTCTTCGCACCATCCCACTTCCCCTCAGCAACTAAAGTCTCATTAGGTTCGGAAGATAACTTCATCTGAGCAGTTCCAAATTGCAACAAGTACCTCACATAACCATTCTCCAGACACTCTATCTTATCAAAAGTCATACTGCTCGGCAATGCACTATCCCCTTTTCCCCCATGGACAACATCACAGTTCACACTTTCACAATTGCTTTTATAGTCCAAATCCAAAAACCTAGCTCTCCCAATCAACTGACAAACTTGATCTGTCCCCCTTAATCCCAGCGACCCATTCGACAAATCATCAAATCGCTGGAACACATTTTTCTCAATTTCTTTGTTAATCAATTTATACACATAACCCCTCGAATTCAGACCTAAAACATTCAACGATCCGACAAGTTTACTATCCACAGTCAAAAGTTCCAATGTACCATTGACATAGCTATTGAAAATACTGGACGCATTGGGATAGTTAACCTTAAAAACTGCAAAAAGAGAGCGATACCTCCTCTCCTCACCTGACCCCACCATACAGAGCTTCCCAGAGGTGGAATTCCAAAACCCACTCAGGTAAAAGTCGTGAACTTCATCGTCGACGTAAAAAGGATCCACCGGCGTTCTGTGTGGCCGGTAAACAACGATTCTGAGGCCACGGCGGTTGTGATTGCTGATATGCCCCTGAAGCCGAAAACCCCGCAAATCCACGCCTCCGTCCACTTTGAAAATCCCGTCGTTCTGGGTGCTCTGAGCACTTCTCGTGGTAAAGCGCAGCTTCTTGGGGAAGTTGTACATTGACGGGTGCGGTTCGTCATGTTTTCCTGAAGAGAATGTGAAGCGGGCGTTAGAAATCGTAAGCTTTATGGGGTCTTCCGTGAGAGGCTGGGTGGAGGATGGGGAGGACTCCCGGACGACGTCGTTGCAGTACTCCGAGTAGATAATTTGAGGGTTTGCAGAGGTGATTGAGGGGATGGACAAGAAGAGAAGGAAGAGAAGGGGGAGGAGAGAGCGATTGATTAGGCATTTTGGGAACAAGAAAAGTAGAGGTCCACTACTCTCCATTGCTGGGGGGTGCGTGGAGAGTGAGATAAGATATGGTGCTTGCATATATTTAACACACGATTAAGCCTAAGAATAAATGTAGTGATAATGCCGAGACTAGACAGCTTGCAAGCAATTGAACCACCTATCATGATCATGCATGACTCTTGCTCCAAAAGATTAAAAAGGGAACTTCAATTTGTGGTTTAGTAATTACAACAAATAGATTAACTTAATCTAATCACCGTTTACCACATAGGAAATTTTCCGGTGGCTATATAGATTTCTGTGAATAAACTTGTATATCATATACTAAACACTATATAAATTTGAAAATATTATGTTACAAATATAATTCGTGATAACTTGGTAATATTATAGGGTGTTTCGAGCATTATACCGTCAAATTAAAATTTTTCATTGGATAATAAAATAAGAGTTTGTTTGAATTGTAATTTTTTAGAATTTGTATGGAAAAAAATGTTATATTGATGTGATGTATGTGGGGTAGAATGTGTGATGAGGAGATGCATAAAAAAAAATATTTCCTAAAATTCACAATCCAAACAGAATTTTAGATGTAATAATTTCAATCATTTAAAATAAACCGCGTGATTGTTACTAAATCACATAATTTAGATTTCATGAATGGTACCATTCTTGATTTTTTAAATCCACGACATTATTTCCTTTTTGTTTTCTATTTAATTTTGCCCTTTTACTTAGGAATGCTAAGTTTAAAGAAAAAATATTATCATTTACTTTTTTACTTTTACTAAGTTTGGCAATATTTTATTTTTATTTACCCTCCCACTAATAAACTTCAAACCAAATTCCTATATAAGCGGAGCTACTACTTTTTTAAATTAGAAAGGCATGGGAGCCACTTCTTACTTAAGAAAATGTTATTTGCACTCAATTTTTTATTATTTGCAATTCCATCATTTATTTTATCATATAGTCTAATTATTGAAACTTATATGATCAAAATGATTATTGGAGTGTGAATAACAAAAATTGAGTGTAAATAATCTTACTTATTTAAATTAATAAGAAAGCATGAATGGATGTTATATTTGTTATCTTTTCTTATGGTCTTATGGAAGTTTTAATTGTTGTAAAATTATAAATAACACAAGGCAATCGAAAACGTGATGGGTTGAAGTTCAACACCCCCTTAACTTTATATTTAGCTGCACTTTACCCTTCAACTTTACATTTAGTTGTACATTTGTGATTTTTTTGAAACGTGATTGTAATTTGCAAAACTCATTTGTAGGGGTGGTTATAGGGTTAGTTTGGGGATAAATATTTTTTAATTATAAAAATGTAACATTGTATTAAAATAGCATACGAATAAGCATTTGTCTTTAATTATGGAGTAAAAAGGATTTAAAGTATAAATAACAAAGTATAAACAGTTTATGAAGTAGATAGTGGAAATGTTTTAAATTTTAAATTTGATTGGTGATAGGGTTAGTTATAACCCACTACTTTTTATGTATTAAAATAAATACAAAAATCTAGAAAAAAGAATGAAAAGTTTAGAAGCCATTTAGAGGGTCTCTGATAAAAACCCCTTCCTCAATACATATAGATATAGATGTGGCAATCAAAAAATTAGGCTTTAAATTTAGGAAATGGTCCCCGGAAAAGGAGTGGAGGAATTTCCCACAGTTTAATAGTTTTGTCCATGAGAACATAGTATATGACATATGTCATCAAGTTTCATGGATGTATCATGACATCTCTTTGTTATTTCTAAAACTGGTATTTTGCGCATTCATTAGGACCCAAAAAGGGAAATTCATCTATATGTCACAGGACTTAAGAAAAGCAAAAACTGTCCGGAGTTGAATTTAGCAAACCATATGGGAGGGACACAGAGAACGTTACCACTTTTTCTTGTTATTGTATCTCTGGTGCAGGCCATTTCTTGTATCATTTGTCTATTTAGTCCAATTGACGTTTTAACGTATAATATCAATCATTGCATTTCCAGTAGAGGAAAATGAAATCAATATCCTTGTAAAATAACTTCAACACTTTTGTGGAAAATTTGCCAAAATGGTCCCTCATATTTTCGAGAAAAACTTTTTTAGTTCTCCACATTTAAAATCGGACGAAATACACCCCGTTGGTCTTAGAGCTCATTTTCAATTGGTTTTTTGGTCAAAACGTGTACACCTCACTAACATGCCCACAATTTTAAGGGCAAAATGCGAATACAATTAGTTTTTGTTTTTTTCCCAAATTTCAAGCATATGACGATCACATGACCACCTTCCGAACGAACAAAAAACTCTAATTTTTATCCACCAAAGCCATAATCGAACAAGAAAGACTAAGGTCAATTGCACTTTCTGCACTTTTTTCACTTATATAACATCTGCCTCATTGTAGACAGCTTTTGATTATGTAGTTTTAGTGGATAAGAATTAGGATTTATATTAGGAAGATGATCATGCAATTGTCATGTATTTTTTCTTTTCCTAGAGAGAAACGAATTGTGATCCCATTTTGCCCTCGAAAATTGCTGGCATTGAGAGAGGCATGTACTTTTTCAACTAAAAATTGATATCCAAGATAAACTCTGGGACTAAATAGGCAAAATTTTAATATTTTAAGGACTATTTTGGCTAATTTTGATTGTGAAGGACTAAAATAATTGTTGTTGATAACGTGAGGGACCATTTTGGCAAAATTTTCCGTACTTTCATCATCATGTACAACTTTCCTCGACAAAATCTCAATAAGATATGCAAGTTAAAATTTTGTTTACACTCCAAAAATAAAAAAAGGGGAGGTACATGGATTTGATAGTCTTAGCGTTAGTCAAGAGGGTTGATTACGCCAAAATTGACGTTGAGGTTGAAGCTACAAATCAGGGGAATCGTTAAAGGGATTTATTGAGTCCCTCACAGGACTCCAAAGTTGCCGGCTTTTGGAGTTATCGTGGGGAGTTAGATTTATTTGCTAAAAATTTCTACTTTCGTAAGAAAATGTCAGAAAGAAAACTCATTCTCAGGAGCTTGGAGGGTCTTTATCTCTTAGTAGCGGGGCACCCTGTGAGGTTTTCTATCCCACATTGGTATTGGGGGGGTTGGGGTTTAGGTTTATAAGTCCCTTACAGGACTCCAAAAGTTGCCGGCTTTTGGAGTTACTGTGGGGAGTTAGATTTATTTGCTAAAAATTCTTATTTTCGTAAGAAAATGTCAGAAAAAAATTAAAGGGATTTATTGCCTTTAACCCTTTTTCAAAATCCATATGTCGCTTTGTGTATTACTTAGTAAAAAGGACAATGGTGATTATCGACACGTCCTACATTACTATTTATTCCCGTCATATCTTGTCTCAAGGCTTTCTCCATCACGAATTCGCGGACATGGCCCTTTTCATTTGGCTAGCTTGAAGATTGGCTTTTTTTTTTTTTTTTTTTCACTTCAATCATACATGCTGATATATGTCCTCATAGACTATATATCTATACACATATATAAGAAGCAGTTGGATTTTCCTCTTTGCCGCAGTTTTCGCCTTGCAATTTCATCTGCTTTGTTTGTGAGGAAAATTTGAGAAAAAAACGGGGATCAGTTTCATTTGCTTCGTTAAGTTTCATCTGCTTTCTTTTATCGGATTACAGTCAGATGGTTGGAGTGTGTGCAATCCAAGGTTCATTAGCTTTGTTGGTGAGGCAAAATTTAAAATAGAGCCATCTGTCTGTTGCCATGCAGAGGGAAAAATTTTAAATGGAGGCATCTGTCTGTTGCCATGCAGAGGGAAACACCGTTTGTTTCTTTGTTCCAGAAAGCTCATTATCTCTCATCTCTCATATCTCATATAGTAGATAGATATAGATAGATGGTGGTTTTGTGTCATAACCCATTAACATACTGATATCTTTGAAATTGCATTTGTGTCGCTGCATTCTTTTTTTGCGTTCCAACTGGAGTTTTAGTTTTCTGCCGTCTGTCCTTTCTTTGTGTCGAAGAAGGTAATTCCAACTGGAGTTTTAGTTTTCTGCCGTCTGTCCTTTCTTTGTATCGAAGAAGGTAATGACTCTATTTCTCTTCGAGTATATAATGATTGTATTCTTGTTGCATGTTCTATTCATCACCTTCCGTTTTCTTCTTTGCAGCTTTTAAACAATTTCCACCTCTTAAACAACTTCCTCTTTCTTTCTTTTGTCGACTTCTAGCTTCGTTTGCTAACTTTGTCCTTTCCTGCTTCTTATATCTGCAACTCCATCGTCTGGTTATTATCCGTCCAAGTCAGCCATTATGGTACACAAACTTCCCAACGTGACCAGCACTTCACAGAGCAGCTCCAGCGGCCTTAGTGGAGAAAAAAACACAACAATGCTCATCGACTCTCCACCACACCCATAAACAACCGAAGTTGCACACACACCAGAATCTTCAACAAATATAGACAGCAATCTCCTGACCGCATTCAAACTGACAGAGAGCCCCATCAAAAAACAACGAACCGACGACTACAACAATTAAGCTTGCAACCCTTCACCACTTTTGAAAGTGCAAAGAGCTCTAAGAAGCTTCAGCTGTAAATATGTCTAAATATGCTTGCATGATCCTGTAAATTGGATATAGACAATGATCCACATAAATCTATCCTCTTCAAAAGACCTGAAAAATTATCTATATCACAGACGCAGTCCATTAATCTTTTACAAAATATGCATTTCACTTAACTTCTCAACGCAATAATAAAAAATAAAAAAAATAAAAAAAAAGTCCCATGACGCCCGCGCATCGCGCGGGGACCGCACCTAGTATATATATATATACATGATGTCCTTCCGCTGACAAGGAGGGAATGATTACATTACTAGAATCCAATCACCCGGAATCTGGGAAATTTGCACCACCTTTGGTTGGATATGACATGAGCACTATCACTCTATCAGTATAGTTGCTTTACAACTCACAGCAGCAGCAGCAGCAACTAGCAGTATAGTGCTGATCCTGACACCCTTCAACCTTTCTCTCATTAACTGAGGCAGCAAGACATACAAGAACTGATATCCAATCGTTGCTCAAATATTCCCCTTGACTGAGATCAACATTGCAGAAAAAGAAATAAGATATACACAGATAACTAATACTCAACAAACCCTCCAGTCAACTAGCTGTTACTGCATTTTTCTCCAGCAACTGCAAGCTTACAGTTTAGGAGCAGATCTGCAGCAACAGAGCATTTTTTTGGTTGACTGAAATTTATTTCAAGCCTATATACAGAATTACAGATACATAGCAGAACATGCGGTGTTTTCTCATGCCTTTGTCCTCACATACATTCACAAACAACATAAGCACCAGAGTAAACTGGTTTGGGTGCCAGGAACTGTACTTGCACACTCATAAGACAATGCAACTGCAGAATAAGGTAAATTTAATAACATAGACAAGCTACAAATTTCTTTATAATGGTCAATGATTACTATCCTGCTTTAATACGTCGCTGCAGTCCATACCCTTACTGGAGAATGCTTCAACAAGTCTAGGGAAGAGCTTGGTAAGCATGATCTTGAACCCCATAGAGCTTTCAATTCTTATTCCTTGTGCAATTTTCTCATTTCCATAAGCTGAACCTACCGGAGCTCCATTCATATATGCCTTACAAGCCAATAGAATATGTTTGCAATGTTGACTAAAGTGCTCCACAACCAGTGCCTCAAAATGCTGCACCAAATTGAACAAGACACATCAAGACTTGAGCAATCTTTGTTTTCTTTCAGTTGATAAAAAAGGTTTCTTAGTATTGTCTCATAGAGTAGACGTCTTAGTCAATCTAAACTAGTACATTCACTTTGGTAAAGGAGTTATTTTTATCAGAGACATCTTTAAAGCGTAGCTCAATCATGAATATCTCCCAAGACAATTACTGTTCGACCTTGTATATATTCCAAGCTACAATAATTCCATTAGAAGGGAATCACTGTCTAGACTTTACAATTAAGTTTAACTAGGAGGAGTTAAAACTCGTTTTAGCAGAACGGGAATCATGTCATCAGGTTGCTCTAATTAAAAGGACTAGCTATTACTGTAGTCCCCGTAATGATAGGGGCAAACAGATAAGCTTACCTTGGGTGGCTTGCGTAGTAGGTATAACATGGACTTGCAGTTAACAAGGAATGCATTTTCATTGTAGCTCACTGAGTTCTTCTCACCCTCAGATTTTCCAATCTGCGAATCATATCCAGCCTCATTGAAATAAGGCTTTTCATTAAGGACAAGAGCTTGGAGGGACAGGAGAACTTGAAGAATTGTAGAATTTTCAGGATTCCAAACTTCACTTCCAGACCCTGTCCATGTATTGAGGAGACTAAGGCAAATTTTGCCTGACTCGTATAAATTAGGATTGACACGAAGTCCACCAGAATTGTAGTACACCATCTGAAATTTTCATGTGCCGAAATTTCATCAGCATCAGTTCAAAATACACCGTCAATGCCCTATATGTGATTATTATTGTTGCATTTACAATGGCAAAGGTATTGCAATTCAATTAAGTACTAAATTCATTGCCCCAAAGTTCTAAATTGTTCAGTGACATCACATAAAATCTAATTAGAGTTTATCAAGAAAAATAGCCATTTCAGTGGAAAAGAGATTTTGCTATCCAATTGAATGATTCCAAGTATAATCATAGTAAGCAGCAAAAAGTAGTACTTACAGGTGGTTGATAAGGATACTCCAGGGGAAGAAAAATGTCAAAGAAAAATAATCCATCGTGATATGGTGTTCCAGGAGCCCCTACAAGAACAGCTCGCAGAAGATCCATTCTTTCCTCATATGTACGAACAAAGACCGTTTCTGTACAGAAAGTATTTCCAAGTTAAAATGGTAATAAAATATAGCTGCCACACCCCATGGTACTAATATACAACCAATTCCAAATGTATATATCAAAGATTCCCAAATTCACATTTAAACAAATTGTTCTATGCCATAAAGTAAAATCAGGTTATATTACAATAGAAGCATACTGCACTAAAAAATCTTATTCAACATATAAAAGGTCCCACAAATTTTTTTCAACTTATCATTATATGCCAAAAGGAGAAAAGAGGTCACATAAGTAGAACTACTAAATTAGATACAAGAATTTATCTCTTTCCCTCTATACAAGTCACTAGTGTGCTTTGACAGTGCTGTTATCTATTGTTAAATCTATTCAATACTTAGAACTCCTATCTATACAACCAAATTATTTCCCCCTTAACAAAAACAATAGGAAATATAATATTGCAACTACTGGCGGATGGGGGAATGTGCAAGAGGATTGTGGTACATGTTCAGTCAACATTTCTTAGAAGTGATTGAATACAATGAGAAATGCTAATGCTGAGCCTGAGAGAAAGTTAAAGTTTCTCACCTGGAAGATTTTTTTCTAAAATGCTCCATTCTTTCTGGACTCTTTTCAGCCAAGCTCGATTCATCTACAAAGAAACAAAAACCTTATCAAATCAAGAAACAAAAAAAAAAACAAAAAAGAGAAAGAAAAGGAAGAAAACTGAGCACGCTCTTGAAGACGATCTAAATCTTTCATATGTCAAACCTGGGAAGATTGCCGGCCCTTTCCAGCACCATCAACAAAATGGTGGTCAGAGCAATCATTAACCATATCAAATCGCCTGAAGAATTCAGGATGCTTATTGTTACATGGAAGCACACAATCCTTTTCTTCTTCAACCTCTTTGGTGTGCTGCACTGAATTTGTTTCCTTAGTTGTCTCTATTTCACCTATATCCACTGGTGTACTAACCGGATGTATGTCACAAAGTTCAAGTTCCTCCTCACTAAAGATAACAGCCTTTTCCTCGTCTTTTGATAACCATCTGTATGCTCCAAATAGTGAACTACCCAGGGAGCCAAAGAGGGTTGAGGTGATCGTAGTGAAAAGTCCAATGGCTGCTTGAGGGAAAGAAGAGGAACTAGAGCTGATTAACTTATTTTCAATCTCTTCTCTGTCAGCCTTGAAACCTGATTGGTCCTGACATAGGCATATAATTATTTCAGTTCATATTTCCCACAAACATTGAAACATATGCTCGTTATTTAGAATATCATGGCAAACACCTGCACACAAGTTAATATTTCCTTCACAAAAGAAATCAGAGGAATATTGTGAAGGCTTTATTAACATTTGGCCACCGGTCTGGCATTGATGACAAAATTTTTAGCTTCAGGCTTCCCGATCAAATTTAACTCCATTTATTCTCATATTCTGTTTTCAAGTATTTTAAGTTCTTAAAAGTCAATGATTAAGCTTAACATTGCCAACCACATCTTAGTTTTTCAATCATGGAAAAGAGGGGAAAGGAGTTGAGAGAGAGAGAGAGAGAGAGAGAGAGGATCACCTTCTCCATATATTCCAAAGATTGGTCGCCAAGCACAATCATCTCCTCATTTGATGGCTCAGTGTGTCCATTGTAAGGTGCAACTGTGGCAGATAAACCTTCAAATTTGTCAACTTGATAGATCTCATATGGTGCAACCTACAGTGACATTCCAAGATTCAAGAAGGCCATCAAATACAAATTCAACGAAGAGACACACTTCATATTTCACAACATCACACTAGTTAACTTTTTAGATTTGCAGGCAAAAAATGACTTCTCAATAGGCTGTAAATACTATTACAGACACATTATGGCATAAATACACATTTGCAAAACGTACGACCAAACCACCATTAACTTTCAGTGGGACATATGAATATGATATGTTTCCATCTGTAGTGATGCATTACATTATGCATAAGAATTCACAATACACCTGGACACACTTAACACACTCTAGTTGGGGAAGCAAGTACCATAGTTGTAGCACCATTAGCCCATTTCACTTGAACATCCCCACCTTTGAAGCCAACTACAATGCCAAAGCAGCACGAGAAATCATGGCAGGAATTTCCATTCAGGCATTCACATGTATCAGTATATGTAGGATATGTCTCAGTGCCTGTAACTGCACCCCATTTTGATATCAAGTGGTTTCCAGAAACTTTTCCAGAAGATTGATAAACAAAATGATACTTCTGCAACCTAATAACTACAGCACCAACAGCATATGAGTAGTCTGGGTGTTCAACCAATTCATATGCACTAACAATTTCCTCCATCTGCTCTAGCTTAACGCTGGTTGCTTGATCTATGGAAACAGTTCTCCACTCCACCTTCACAGTTCTTTCTTTAGCATCTACACATTTCACAATGCCCCATCTTTGGACACTGGGAACAGGCAAATCATCGCAGATTCCCTTTTCTAGCACGAATTGCTCAGGCCAGAAATCATGCGCATCAACTACACTCACAGGAAGCAGAGAGTTTGAATCTAGTCCAACTGAAAGGCTACCATCCTGCCATAGCACATTGACTTTTGTCTTTGTCTTTGTGATAACTGCAATTCCCTGGAAGTGATGAACCAAGTTGCCTCTTTGAGATATACCTTCTGATTTTTCTTTTCCATCAATAAGTCCTTTAGCTGGTGGACTTAAAAAACTATTTTCATTCAGAGCCTTGCAGTCAATTACTGGTATACACCAATCACCTAGCTGCCAGTTTGCTTGAGTGAAACATGGCAACAAGGTCAAGTTTTTTAAATCTTGCAAAGATGAGGGAGTAGATATCTTTTGTCCTACCACTTCACAACCAAGCCAATTTACATACACAAGTCCAGCATCCACTGAACAGACAGTGCCTTGATTTCTATTATCCTTTTTCATACCACATAACCACCTGGTTGGTTTCGAGACAGGTAAAGATTCCACCTGTACTCTCTGTCCTGGATAGAAAGGATAAAGGGAATCTTCAAGTAAGTCTGGAGAAATAGGTACAAGCTTCTCTGGACCCATTGTAGAGAATTCAGACTTTGTTCCATCATCAAAAAGAACAGTTATGCAATCAACTATGTTTTGCACTTTTCCCAGCCAGGCACCGTACACCACATAGTCGCCTACTGATACAGATCGAATTTTTTTCAAAATTTTGCAATTGACATCTCGAATTTTGCTTCCATGAACATTCTCCAAGTCCACAGTGAGATCCACATCTACCACTTTTCCCATCTGCCCAGATGGATCTTTTGCAGAACAGACAATATCCCCATGCATGAATCCTCTTTCAAATGAGAGGAAATCATCAATTTTGCCAATGGATTCCTCAAGACTCGAAAGAATAGAAGATGCATGTCCACCATAAAGAAATTCAACATCATCCTGATCCTCACTGCTACTGCTTTCACTGAAACTGTCAAAGTCTGTGAGGCGCAAATCCATGAAGCAGATTCCTGCAAGAATTACTAAAATTTGGTAAGCCAAATATTGCGTAAAAAAAGAAATGGAATTTGGAATTTGAATATGAGGTCAGAATGCAACTTATTACCTGTTTCTATTCAGAATTATAGATGCAGATCCTTGATCCCCTTGTTTTTTTTGGCCTCAGTGATGTTGATCACAAGTTAACAAGTTAAAGAAAACTTCAACAGAAAGGCTCAGGTTGAGAGATCGAAGCTTCTACCTGAACATTGGTCATGTGACATGTATTAGTGCTAAAGACCTGGTCTTGACTAAGGGAAGATGGTAAGATATTTGGGGAGTTGACAAATTGCCCTATTCTTCAACAAGATTTAAATGTTGAAGGAGAAAGCATACGGCACTTAAGAAGACAAAATGAAGTAAGCTTAGTCTACTACTTGATTTTTGCAAGTGATACTAGTTGAACAGAATACAAGAACATGATACTTGAAATGGTTAAAAGAGGCACTACCAGGTATACATAATTATCCTCACCTCCCGCTTTACAATGTATATCTTTGCCAGATTGAGCGGAATCCTTCTATGGATGTACTGCAAGTAAGATGAAATGTCTTCCTCAAAAAGAAAGTAGAGAAGCAAGAGATGATACAATGTGTCTTCTCAATCAATTGATCATGTATCACAGATCACAATATTTCTCCAAGATATTGGAGATGAATTGCCAAAGGAGATTTGCCCCAGAAGAGCGAAAGAAGTCTAATGTAGACTCCTAAATGCCAAAGGAGATTTGCCCAATGAATGGACGAATTTTCCCACTAGTAGAAGCTAGCAGAAGAAATTATTTAAACAACCGAGATGCAGATTCCATTACAAAGCCCTTGTTCCTAACAGCTTGGTGCTAAAGTCCCATGACACCTGGACATAGCTTGTAAGTTAATTGTTTTCAAACACGTAAGGAACCCTTCTCTCGTATTGTAGAGAAATCTCAGCACAATAGAGGAACTTAAAAATTTGCCAAAGGAGATTTGCCCGAAAGAGCTAATATTTCAAATCTAGAGATATATATATTGCTGTCAATACTTCAAATCTAGAGAGATATATATATTGCTGCCTAAAAGGAACTGTCTTCCACAACCAGATTTATATTGCCAAAGGAGATTTGCCCCTGAGAAAAACCAAAATGTCTGTGAAATCCACCCGCTGCCAGAGGTTAATGATTTGCCTTCAGGAAAAATGTTGATTTAACCACAAAATGACAGAATCTGGTGCACAGAGTTACCAATCAGCCATGGTGATATCGATCTGACATGCACAACGTGCAATCAAGAAAAGAACATTTTAAACTCTGGTCTACCAGAATGACTACTCTTGCTCTTCAGATACCAGTAATGCTTCTTTTGCCTTTATAATGTCCAGAGAACCTGCAAACATGCCACCTTTTAGAGTCAGTGCCACACACACACACACATACAAAAAAACACACACACAGAGTCTCCAGGCAAAGAAATCATCTCATGTGTTCATTTTTTTTCTCAATTGAAGAAACAATTACAGAACATAATCATGTAGTGACAATCTTCTCTGCTTTTTGTCATTGAGGAAATAATAATGCAATTCCACAGATCTGATCCTCTCCAAATTGGAGAAAGTGAAATGAAACAAGAAATTAACACTATCTAATTGTAAACCTCTATCATTGTGACATTTTCTTGTGAATTGCATGCAGTAGTGAAAATTGTATTGAAGCTGAAATCAGATTATAACACTTTGAATTGGGATCTCTCTTTCTTGTATCCGATATCAATCATATTGCACTCATAAATGGAACTTTAAAGAGTAAAGGAAATCTTAGAACCCCATCAAAGCCACGGTATGGCAAGAGAACTTCCTAGATCTTCTACTTCATTTTGTTTCAAGAAAAGAAAAGTACAATGGATTTTCTACTAATATTTTTTCGAGTTTTGACATGCATCATCCATAATACGAAATAAAAACCTCTTAGACTGTGTGTTCAAGAAAAGAAGAGCACATCTTGTGTCTTTTTTTTTTTTTTTTTTTTTTTTGGGTTCACATTGTTTTTGCTTTGCCGCATAAATAAATTTGTTTCTTCTTATCTTTCCTTAAGTCTCACTCTTGGCAGATCGTTCAATCAACCGGATAGAACTCTCCCACGAAGTAAGTACATGAATATGAAGTAAATAGATTCAAGAACCCATCGTCAGTGTCTCATCCTTTAGATTCCCCTTTCCCGTCCTGGTTCTTGGTTTGCACCCTCTTAAACACCAAAACAAAGGAGGGGGGAAAAGAAAAACTAAAATGATCATAGAAAGTTTACTCTTTTTTCCACCTCAATAATCAAGGAATCTACCACAGAGTTGAAATTGAAATTTGACGCCAAATATGTAAAATGCTGAGCCAGCTAGCATACATGCATAAAATCCAAAATAAATGCGTACCTTCAAGAAATCTCTAACAAATTCAACTTCATAAGAACATTTCTAGCCTAGAAATATCCACTACGAGCTCATAGAAAAATAGAGGTAAAGCAACAAATTTAAGTGATGACCCTATACTATAAATTACTTTATTCAATACAGTTAAAAGACAAATAATCAAGACAATCATTAAAACTCTGAAGAAAACAACAAGTTGTAACAAAAACGAACTGAAACTTCATGGCAAAGCTTCCACACAAGACATCCGAACCATAATTTGGTTGACATAGACAAAAAGTGACCCAATATTCAAAAATAAGATGAAGCATGAACTGCAAAATAACACGAAAGTTACCATTTTGCAGCTCATCAAGATTATTTCCACCGCAAGGCTCAATCAACCCCACAGCACATCCAGAAAAAAAAAACACTCCAATCATAAATTAACCAACCCAGAACTTGAATTCTTGAATTTTCTTTCACTTTCTGTATCTGCTCCCTTGACTTTCTTGAACCCTCTTGCACTTATCCAGACTTTCTTGGTTGCAGCAGACTACAGAGTGAATGATCAACCATACAAAAATAAAGGTTATGGGAATTCAGAGAGGCGAATAAGGCCCTCCCCAAATCCCACTACCCATTAGGCCATTCTCCAAGTCTGCAAACATGACATGCAAGACACTCTGTGAATCTTCAATTCATCTTTTCTCTGGTTCTCCAACTCTGTGGGTGCTGCTAGACTTTCTGTTTTTTGGGGGGCTGTGAGAAAGGGAAAGAATAAAAAGATCGTCAGTTTTCGGTGGTTTGCTCGTGGGGGGCAGTTGTTGGTTACAACCAGCACTAGGCATTATGTTGAACTAGTTAAGCGTGCGGGGCTTTTGATACTGTTCTAAGAGGTATATACCACAGTCTCTCTTGGGTCTAAATCGCTCCCTCCTCGTGCGCATATTCCCTTTTTGGCGGTCCAACAGTACAAGGTTGACTAAATGTCAGTAGTATTCCGTTTCCAAACTCAAATGGATAAACCTTTGGGGAAAATGCCAGTTTTCATCCCTAAACTTTGGGGTAAGAACACATTTCGTCCCTCAACTTTCGGGCTCAACACATTTGATGTCTGAATTAATAATTTTTGACCAATGTTATCCTTAAACGGCTATTTTACCAATTTTTAAACGGACCGTTATGTATTCTTTTTTTCTTTGTCTGAACAAAAACAAAATCAGGTAAGTATCCAGCTGTCTCCACTTTCCCTTGTACGAAACCAACCTGAACTTCATTTGCTCTCTTCTAACCCTTTTCTTTCACTTCGGCAACAACCAAATCGCATTCCTCCAAGACTAAGCTTTGTTTGCAAATTTCTCCGAGAGTAAACCCCCTCTTCCAAATCGAGAAGAAACTAGCATAAGGCAACAGCCAGCGTTGTGGCTGCATTTCCATAAAATGAGATCGAGAAGTCTTGAGTCGTCATCATCATCAACATCAAACAGCAACACCCGGCTCTGTGTCTGTGGATTGCGGGCAAAAATGGCAACATCATGGCGGGATGATAATCCTGGGAGACGGTTCTATGGTTGTTCAAGATGGCCTGTAAGAAAATTTTTATTTTTTTATTTTTATTACTCTTTTGGCCCAAATTAATTGTGCTTTGCTGATGTTTCTGAATGGGTTTATATTTGTAGAGACCTGATAGGTGTAAATATTTTGAATGGCATGATGAACCAATTTGTACAAGAGGAAGGATGATTATACCGGGTTTGTTAAGAAGGGTGAATCGGATGGAAGAAACAATTGCAAAAAGCCGTAGAAGAGAAAAATATTGATTGGCATCATCATACTATTGGCTATGCTGCTGATTATGTCTATTATTATGAAAAAGACTGGACATGCAATGGAGCGAAAGTTAGTGCTAAACTTGGAGTGAGTTATTGAATTGGAGCTGCTAAATCTGTTCATTTTGGTTTTTGTACTGTTTTTGATTGGATTAGCAGCAGTAGAACTAGCATTGGGTGGAATAAGATTATGGTGCTTATGATCAGAGAAACAAGGATGATAAAACAGAATGAGATGATTATGATGAGGCTTTTGTAGTTTTTTTGTAGATTTCTTGACGCAGATAATCCTGAGCAGAATGATGGCACGACCAGATGAAGATGATCCTGTAGGACTGCTTGTTCCTTGTGTGTGTGTGTGCGAAGAGATAAAGCCAAAGAAAAGCATCCAAGCTCAAGAGTGAATGTTGTTGGTTTCAACAGCCACTAATTATGACACTAGAATGTGAAGGTTATTTATTATCTGTGTATCATTATGTACATTTAGTCTTAAACTTAAGGGATAATTTCAGAAACCTCCCCTGAGGTTTCTGACAATTTCACTGACCTCCCCTGAGGTTTCCACAATTACACTAACCTCCCTTGAGGTTTCTGATTTTGTAACAAAATCAGCCCATGACCACAAAAGTAAACATAAAAAAGTGTTTTCAGGAAAGAGAGGAAATTTTGTTCCCATAAATGCCCTTAAGGTAGGTGTACAAGTTATATTAGTGAATTAATGAAAAGTAATAAAAATCAGAAATAAATAAGAAAAAGTGAGGGGATGGGTATGGGAATCATAAAATTTTACTTATGGATATAAACAATTGGGTAACGCAACCGACCCAATTAACCCATCTACCACCACTCAGGTCATTTCACAAATACATTCATCAGACAAAACTTTCCTCTTGTCACAAAAATTCAAAGCAATGTGGTACATGTTCACAAGCAAGCAGGTTAAAATCCCGCCTGCATAATAACGTTGAAACCCGCAAGCAGGATTCTGTGTTTTTTCTATTTCAAGGTTAGCTCGCATGCGGGTTAATGTTATATTTGAGCGCGAGAAGAAAAAATTGGTAATTAGGCTCTTTGGGTATTATAAGTAAATATTTAAATTAATGGCAGTTTTATTACACCAATATTATTGTATTATCATTATTATGATTATTGTATTATTTCTTATGCAAATATAACATTTAATTATTTAAATTTTATTTTATTTTTACAATTTATAAAATTTTTATCACTTATGCAAATTTTACGACTCAAGACTTCTCGATCTCATTTTATGGAAATGCAGCCACAACGCTGGCTGTTGCCTTATGCTAGTTTCTTCTCGATTTGGAAGAGGGGGTTTACTCTCGGAGAAATTTGCAAACAAAGCTTAGTCTTGGAGGAATGCGATTTGGTTGTTGCCGAAGTGAAAGAAAAGGGTTAGAAGAGAGCAAATGAAGTTCAGGTTGGTTTCGTACAAGGGAAAGTGGAGACAGCTGGATACTTACCTGATTTTGTTTTTGTTCAGACAAAGAAAAAAAGAATACATAACGGTCCGTTTAAAAATTGGTAAAATAGCCGTTTAAGGATAACATTGGTCAAAAATTATTAATTCAGACATCAAATGTGTTGAGCCCGAAAGTTGAGGGACGAAATGTGTCCTTACCCCAAAGTTTAGGGATGAAAACTGGCATTTTCCCTAAACCTTTGCATCTACTCTGACTTCCCTCTATTCTATTAGAGTATCATAGCATTTGTCATTTTGATATTAAAAAAAAAAAGTTTAGGATGAGAAGAAAATTAAATAGGATAGGAGGCCTCACAAGCGGGGTAATGATCAATTTGTTAAATTGATTCATATAATTCTTATTACATATTTGATGTAAATTCGTACGGTTTTACTTATAATAGTAACTTTTATACTAATTTAATTGTATGAATTGATAAATTTAAATTTATATCCAGGTTGTATGAGTTTAAATTGAATTTTTTAAAGCAAGTTTACACTAGAAATTATAAGAATTACATCAACTGATACTCAACTTTTGAGACTCTATTTCCGCATTAAGTGGCATGCAGTGATTGTCATTCTTGTAAATCACTTACTAATTAGCATAGTTGATGTTGTAACTTCAACCCCTTATTATTATTATTTTTTTAACGTTACTTGACATTTTAGGCTTTCCTCACGAGTCAAGAAATGGGAAACATAAAGGAGAAAATTGCCAAAGTAATCAGAATTGTCTCACATTAAAAGAAAACAATTTGATCTCTAGCATGTGTAAATTGAACTACTTTACCCAAATTACATTTTTGGTCGTTTACTATTTTGGGTCATTTTTGGCAAAAATAGTCGTACCATTGTCAAGTCCACAAAATTTGAGAAACAAAAAGAATTAAGTTTGATGCCTACATGGGCATGCACTCTCAAATTTGCACCTAATTTTCTGTGAATATATTTTTCAATCACTTTTTAATCTTATACACATCAAATAGTTATGTTATATATTTTTTTTAATAAAAACTCCAGAAACTAACAATCCAAACGGGTACTGTAAAATCTCTTTTAGGGCAGAAATGGCTTGAATTTCTTAACAATAGACAAACCTTGAGAATTGAATAGTGTACCAGTGGACAAATAGCTTAAACTATCTACCGCCAATCAACCCGCAACGAATCTTCTGTCCCACACTCTGTGCCATTCTCTGTCCCACTTTTTATTATATTGTTATTTCTCCTACATAAATATCATGTTTTAGTTCTTTTTTGTTTCCTTAAGATCCAATAACTATTAATTGAGTTATACACAAAATTTAACATACTCAAAAAATCAAAATGCATAAAAAATGAGATTTTTTTTATGAATTTTCTGCTGTATTTTTTAATTTTTTATTATATATTACTTTTTCGAAACTACTGTTATTGGATCTTAAAAGTTATTGGATTTTAAAAAAACAAAAAAGAACTAAAATATGATATTTATGTAGGAGAAATAGCAATACAATAAAAAGTGGGACAAAGAATGATACAAAATGTGGGACAGAAGATCCGTTGCACAACCAACCCTTATAGTTAGTCAGAAGCCACCAGGCAACTCAACAGTGCTCCTGCAATCCATCCGTCCACCGACTGGGGATGTGAAAAATGGAACATTTTGGAGCTCTTTCGGCCCTAGCTTGTCAATTGCTGCAATCATGAGTCAATGCTAAATGTGGACGTCTAGTAATGGCTTCACACGTTAGTTGTATAGTTTCAAAACACTCGCAGATAATTATCAGTTGATTTTCATATCAAGGAAAAGGGAAAAAGCAAGAGCACTAAGAAGTAAAAAATGATAATTATTTGGAGCCTTCATAAATTGACATGCAACTTTTCTGTTTTGGAACGTAACTCCCAACATGACCTATTAATTTCAGCACCAGGTCGCAACACTTTATCTTGTGGAGTTGGACTATCAAGTCTTAAAGAGTGATTTAGCAGGGCTGATAATCTTCAGATACTGCTCCTGTCTCTTTCTTTTTCAAAGAAAAAAATTTTTTTTTTTGGAGGATTACAAAAATGAAGGAAAGAGAGAATTGGGCATTTCTATATCCTAAAATAATTTCTAAACAAATGAGGCATATCCTTGCATATGATAAATTTTCTAATTTAACTTCTCTTTTGGGCTCCGTAGAATGCCATTATGTACTTCACCTTGTAATCCACTCCCATGATTCATAGTTGCAGTGCCGTCTCTTTTGAATATCCACTTTGGATATTCGCATCCATGAAACTACATCATCCCACCTTAGTACATTCTGAATTAAAGAAGTACAACTAATTTAAGTATGTGGAAGACCCAAAAAAGTGTTTGGTCACAAACACACATGCAGAGCCATGAGAGTTGCTTTCAAGAACTGTGAATGGAATAAAGGCAGCAATCTATGGCATCATTCATATGTGCGACTTGCCAAGTTTAATATGTTAATTAAGGCAAAAAAGTAGGCTCACGAACACATGCACAAGAGTGAGAGTTGCTTTCACAAAATCTTGGTGGAGATCCAAGAAATTCAGCAATCAAATCTGTTCTTGATCAGTACTAGCCAAGCCAGGATTTCCGAGACACCTTGACTTGCCAAACCAATAACCATGCTGTCTCTGATTAACTGTGATATAAGTATGTAACTCAAACTCAAAGTCCATAATGACTCTGTTCTTTTCGTAGATGCAACATAAAAAGCAGGTTTTTAGTTAACAGCACTGATCATTTTCTTAGTTGGAAAGACACGAACAGGAGCAAAAGTTTTTCTGGTGAAAATGACATATTCCTAACAATGATCACTTTCCACTCGAGACTAACTCAAGAATCTATTGCACCCTTTTAACTCAGCTTTTATGGTGGATTATAAAGGTCAGCAATTTTACTTTTGCAATGTATTTGTCTTTGATTATATGGCTTTGCTTGGATTATGGAGTTTTCCACAAAGTTATTTTTGTTTTTGGAGTGTACAATAACACATTTCAAATTTACACAATTTCAAATGCACTAAAAAAAAAACTATTATCTCTTTCTTCTTACACCCGCCACCGTCATCCCCGATCTTCCTTTCTCCTCAACGCTGCCACCCCCTCCCCCTCCCCCTCCTCCTGCTTCATTCTCTCCTTTCCTCTCCCTTCCCCTCTTTCCTCCCTCCTCAAAATACATTTCAAAAACACTTATTCCAAATGGACCAGTAGTCTTTCTACATTCAAGGCTGTGACCCCAAGTGATCACAAGGGGCCATAAAAGACAAACGAAGAAGGAACCAAAATCTAGTTCCTCAGTAGGAATGTCCAAATGTAATTCCACTTAATCAAGTTAACAGGCATATTCATTTCCATTTAAATGCCTGAGTGGACAGAACTCTTGGTACAAAGTTTAGACAGTCATTATCCCATTTTCCCCACTCTGGACATTGGTATCTTGAATTACCAAAAGCTTGGTAGCTACGCTAGCTGGCTGCCTGAGTATGCTAGTGTACCAGAAAGTGTTAGGCCACTCGTACGCTAAAAAGTTCCCTAAGGAAACATGGGGGATTCTTCGTAGTTCATACCAATCCATCAAATTGTTCAACATTTGGTGCAAAAGTTTTATAGACGGAGTTAACCATTTGGATAATATATCTAAATCTACACCTTCTTGATTGAAAGGAATTCCCTACAACAAAGTAAATAGACCTCTAACATAACTTTGTTTATGTTCAAGTGATGTAAGGATTGATATACTTTAAGCAACTAACCTTGTAAAAGGATGATGTCAACATTCATTACAAAGCAATTAATTAATCAATAAGACTTATGAAGTCGTTACATGTAATTACAGAAGTATTGCATGTTGATGTGGCTAAATTGGCAAGTAACTTATACTCGTAAAGACATGGAAAAAGAAGGATACAATGTAGTCCAAGCACCAGAGATAATAATGAAGGTCGAATATTTTACGCCAATTGTTTTCACAAGTTGAAGGTGGCGCAATTATTCTTTTGCTAGCTATTGGATGATTGAAGTCTTCCACTATCTTCACAGAACAGACTGAGTTGGAGTGAATTTTCCTATATTTCACGTATATGCATCTGTCTTTTCCCTAGACTTTCTTTAACTTTCCTTTTGTGCGCTCAAAGTTGTAACGCTTTTATTCCACTAAACAATGCATGAGAAATTGAGGTTGAAGGAATGATGATCTGAAAGTCTACTTTGCATATGGCCTAGCCTTGGGGCCGCAAGATAGAACAATTACAGCAAGTCAACTTGTTAATCACATCGTATAACAATTGATGCCATTTTCGCAAGACGAAATTGGGGTTTTTTTTTTTTTTTTACATGTTTGCTTGTTATCTCCAAAATCATGTACATGCAATCAGGCTTCTTTCTTGTTTTCTATTTTTTTTCTGGGGAATGGGAATTTTGGTGTTTTATGATTTTAGCTACTCATGGATGGTTCCTATAGATTATAGAAGAACTGAAGAGCAAAACAATGTGTCGCGTTGCAATTATTATAAAAGACGAAGAAAGGAAGCAAAATAGTAGACTGACGAAAGAAAGTATGCTAAAAATTTTTCTAGTTAAAAAAAGTACGTGTGCTACCCCACCAAGACATAATGGATGATTTTGGTGCTGCAGAGAGGTTACTTAATTCTTCTCAGTAATTGATTTGATTAATCCTGTGATGTTCGGGAAGATATCTAAAGCTATACTCTGGATTTTTGCACCTGCATGCAAGATTTTAATAAAATTTCTTTGAGGAGAAAAGTTCAATGACAAAAAAATCTTACAACCCTATCAACAGTCCCAACGCCAGAGTTTTCTAATCAGCATAGACCTCAAGTTTCCAAAAAGGCAAATTTTCTTCTCAAACATGCATGGCTATCTAAAGTATCCCATCACAGCATATTCTTATTTTTGCATGTAATATTCCGCTCTCTCATGTACTACTAATTATATTTTTAAAAACTTGATTTTTAAATAGACTCTACATCTGACAACCAAAAATTGATATGTTGAAGGCCGCCTTAATTGTGTGAGAAAGAACTTTAAATAGCATGTAATTTAGTCGGTCATCCCCACGCCTAGCTCCCTCCCCATTTGACCAAAAGACGCAGTTTTAGATTGGAGCTCTAATTGCATTATTGCTTTTTAACGCACTACATATTTTTATCTGTGAGGATTAAATCTTAATCAATCACCCATAGGTTCGAACTTTTTGTATAGAGATTTAGTTAATGTGAAAATCGTTAAGGGTTGTACATAAATCATCCTTTATTAAACTTCTTTTTTTTTATTTTTCGTGAATATATTTTTTAATTATTTTTTTATTTTATATATGCATCAATTCGTTACGGCATATTTTTCTATAAAAACTCTTAAAAGTAGGAATCCAAGCCGGATTTGAATTAGGTTAGTCGTAATGGAGATCTCTTTGGCCAAATGTGAGACGCTGTAAGTGGAGCAACTATTATGTTGTGACAATGAATTCCATTAACTAGACTAAATCTAATCATAAACAGTAATATATTGGAGCACTCAACCGTTAATGCATTGTTAGTAAGACAGGTGGCAAAAGAAGTGAGGTCCACTAAGTCACTTAGTCCCACTCAATAATTCCACAAGGTCCGACATTGTTCTTCCCACTCTTGCTATTCGATGGTAGAGTTTGAAACCACTTTTTTGTTTTCCTTTTCCTCTAATTCGTTGGTATTTGTATAATATTCTGTAGGTACAAGGAAATTACGTACCCCATGAAATGATCCACTATAGTATAGAGGAGAACATGCAAGAGGGTAGATTCCAATAATGAAAACAAAAGGAAAAGAATTTCAGGATTGATTGGGCAAGGGTGCCTCAAAACCAGAAAGTGAAGAAGCCGACGTCCCCTCAAAACATTGCATGGAATTTGTCCAAAGCTAGTAAATTGAGTTAACTGTTGTTACATCTATGTACCAACAACATTACAACAATTTCCAGTCATATTTCTCTCCCGAAAAAAGTAAAGAACATCTTAGTCATTTTGGGGTAACATCCAAATCTGGTTGGAGAAAGATCGAAGTGCTTCAATTAAGAACGAGTCACTGCCAGTTAGTGCCATCTAATGTTCAAGCACAAGGAAATCTTGATCTGACAGACTTATTTCGACCATAAACTTATCCCTTGATCAGTTACTTCAACTAGCAGGCACAAAGAAACCAATCTTGATTTTTTTATTCTTGTAAGGTAATTTTGGTGGAAGATGGGACTGGTAAATCAGTTGGCTTTGTTTTAGTGGGATAAGATCGGGTAAATTCACTATAAGCATGACAAAAATGTAAGTGCGTTCAATATGTTTTACTTTTGGGTTAATTTTAAAAACTCTTGAGGTTTGTCATTAGGGGTGTGCAAAATCGAAAAATTCTAATTTACCGACCGAATTCGAATTAAATTCGGAAATTCAAATTCCACAATTCGGAATGAAAATCGGAATTTCGGTAACGAGATTTTTCAAATCGAAAATTCCGATTTCGAATTCACAATTCGAAATCAAAATCGAAATCGGAATTCGAAATTCCTATTTCGATTTCAAATATATTTTTCATATATATATAATATAATATAACATTTATATTATAATAATAATTTTTATATTCATGAATTCGATGAAATCGGAATTCCTATTTCGATTTCAATTTCATTTTCACACACACACACACACACACACACACATATATATAATATTATATATATAATATAATATTAATATAATAATAATAATTTTTATATTCATGAATTCGGTGAAATCGGAATTTACCGAATTTCGAATTGAATTCGGAACGAAATCGAAATCGGTCGAAATTCTGATATCAAAATTTCGATTTCAATTCACACCCCTATTTGTCATAACATTATTTAGGATTTCTTAAGTTTCAAAAATTTCACTTTATCTCCGCTACCAGTATAATGTGGCTAGATATCCTGATTAGAGGCATTGAAATGCCAATGTTACCTTCAAAGTCTTAATACTTCTTAAGAAGGAAAAAGTTCGGAGAAGAAAAAAAATTTAGGTTGTGTTTGGATTGCATATTTCGTCATTTTTCATGGAAAAATTACTGTAGCGATTTGATATATGTGAAGGAAAAAGGTGATAGGAAAATGTGATTACGAAAAACGACAATATTTTCCGACGGAAACAAGCAATCCAAGCAAGGCCTTAAGTCCCGTTGCAAAGCATGGTGATTGTCAAATTTGGTTGCTCCCACGTTCTATTTTACATGTAGGGAAATTTTTCAAGTTGGTCCCTAATATTTATATAAAAAAATTTTTTAGTCCCTAACATTTAAAATTAGCAAGAATAGTCCCTAATATATAAATTATGATCCATTTTTGTCCTAATACTCGTATTTGCTCATTTCTCTAACTGATAATAGCACGCCTCTCTCTCACGTGAGTATATTTTCAAGGGTAAAACTGGAAAACACACTTGTCGTCAGTGTAAACGTGGAATTGAAGCTTCTGTTGTTGTTGCTGCTGCTGCTTATTCTTTCGGACACCTCCGAATACAAGGATGCAAACTGTGGCAACACCAAAAGAACAAATAGCAACTATTCCGGTTAAGCTCCACTTCAGCATATTCAGCCCACCATGATTCTCTTCCAACTTAACCTCTTTTTGATTGTCAGCGTCATCCATGTTGTTACTGTTTTTCTTGATCATTTTTCCTTCTGGATCAATTTTCTGTCTTGGTGAGGAAATCTTGGATGTTTCCAGAGCCTCACCAGCAGCTTTATAGGCCTCTGCTTTCTCCTCAAACTGAAAAGCACCCGCGTCATTTTGAGGCTTTATCCCCTTAGCGGCGTGTCTGCTGCTGGTGCTGTTGTTGGACTTGAGCGAGTCCAATTTCATGTCAGCAAATAATTTAGTTTCCT
This sequence comes from Coffea arabica, assembly GCF_036785885.1. Taxonomy (NCBI): domain Eukaryota; kingdom Viridiplantae; phylum Streptophyta; class Magnoliopsida; order Gentianales; family Rubiaceae; genus Coffea; species Coffea arabica. The sequence goes on from NC_092312.1 coordinate 11,815,745, forward strand.
TAATTTTCTTGAAGAAAACTTGCGAGACCAGATCTTGATCAGCTTTCCCTGTTAGTATGCTGGGACTTCTGATGGATGTGTCAAATAGGCCTTAATCACTTGTTTCAACCCTTGATCGTCAACTTTGGGGATTTGATTCTTAGGTGCTGGCTCCAGCTAAATCGGGATAGGCACGAGTTGATTAGGCACTTTGGCTGCCGTCTCTACAGTAGTTTCGACAAATTTTGATGATTTTTGATATGGGTATATTTTCTTGTGGCTGTAATTTGAGGGGGAAAGGTGAAAATGGGTGATGGTCAGGTGTACTTTTGCTTTAGAAGGGAAACCAAGCGTGCTTTTCGATTTTGCCCTTGAAAATATGTTCACCTGAGAAAGGCGTACTATTTTCAGTCAAAAAAATAAGCAAATACGAGTATTATGATCAAAATAGATCATAATTTATTTGTTAGGAACTATTCAGATTGATTTTAAATATTAGAGATTAAAAAAAATTTTTGTGTAAATATTAGGGATCTATTTGGCAAATTTCCCTTACATGTATCTGTCCCTTTACGTTCTCGTTTATCATCTTTATTGCCTTCGTAACGTTGAAAGAACTTGCATTTGGTACTAGCAAGTATTAGAGCTTATTTGGATTCCTGTTGGTCTCGAAAATTATAATTGTCGCATTGCGATTGCATCCGCAATATCGACACAATCTGAATCATGTTGGTGAATTACAAGATCCTTCCAACACTTAAACTTGCCATATTGTGTTACCAATTTCTTCATATGTGCTCTTACTTTGCCTTTTTGCTACAAAATTTTTGGCCCTGTTATAAAACTAATAAACTACTATAGAATGAATAGAGATATTAGAGGAAAAGTAGAGCAATGGAGAATGATATTCTTGTATTTCAACAAGATACAAAAGTCATTTCCAAAGGGTGTCAATGTATCTCTATATATAGGTACTACAAGATTAAAGGTTCATTAATCCTATTAAACACCCACTACTACAAGAATATGAAGAAACCTATGAAACGGTTCTTCCACTACATGAATAGATTTATGGATTGTAACTTCTATATATAATGTAGCCATAAATCATGAATTAATCCTCTTGGGAATACAAAGGGACATCCATACTTTTAATTGTTTCATAACACTCCCCCTTGGATGTCCATTACACAAAGAATATGCCTCGTTAAAACCTTACCAGGGAAAAATCCATCGGGACAAAAACCCCAATGAAGGAAAAAGAGTACACTATTCTTGTGCATTAATTTCTCCCCCTGATGCAAACATTATTTGAGATATTTTAATCGTCGCATTCCAATATTCTTCACCAATTGCACTGAGATATGGTACTTCAGGACCAAGTATCTCTTCATCTTCCTCTTGCGATCTAAAATGATCATTTTTATGATCTAATGATCTGACGACCATTGGAGTACTTAATATATGTGTTTTATCCATATAAAATCGCTTTAATACCTTCCGGGTATATGCAGTTTGGTGGACAAAAATTCAACATTTCAAATGCTCAATTTGTAAATCAAGGCAGAATTTTGTCTTTCCAAAATCTTTGATCTCAAATTCTTTTCTCAAATATTCAACATTATTTTGAATCTCTTCAGGAGTTCCAATCAAATTTAGATTATCAACATATACAACAATTATCACAAAATTTGATCCATTTTTCTTAATAAAAACACATGGACATATTGGATCATTGGTATAACCTTTGTTTGTCAGACATTCATTGAGACGGTTATACCACATACGTCCAGATTGTTTGAGCCCATACAGAGACCTTTGTAATTTAATAGAATAAATATTTTTAGGTTTTGATTTGCATGCTTCAGGCATGTTGAATCGTTCGGGGATTCTCATATAAATATTATTTTCAAGATTCTCATATAAATATGCAGTAACGACGTCTATTAGACGCATATCTAATTTCTCATGTACTGCAAAATTCACAAGATATCTAAATGTAATAGCATCCACTACAGGTGAATACGTTTCATCATAATCAAATCCAAACCTTTGTGAAAATTCTTGGGCTACAAGTCTCACAATTTCTTTTTCCTCATTTCTCTTTATCACAAATACCCATTTATATTCTACTGACTTTACACCTTCAAGTGTTTGGACTACAGGTCCAAAAACTTTTCTTTTAACCAATAAATCCAATTCAGATTGGATCGTATCTTTCCACTTTGAACAATCATTTCTATACCGACATTCATCAACCGACCTAGATTCATGATCCTCATCAACTTCTATAATATCAAGTGCTACATTTCATTAGGCTCCAATTAAATTTTCTATGATTTAATTCTCTTCAGAAATTGGCTCTTCAGGAGCGACCTCTTCAAGGGGTTAAATTTTGTCATGACATTTATTTAATCTCTAGAGATATTTGAAATCAATTTATACCTTATTTAGGTAGGCCGGGCTTAAATTTATTTGTAGCACTTGTGCATGTCCTTCAGGGACATCAATTTTAATCAAAATATTTCCTGCAGGAATAATTGATTTAATGACTCTTCTGAAGTCGATAAATATAATTGATAATTGGTTTGCAACTTTCTGCAAATGAATAATCTTTTGAACTTTCAGTTCACGTTATTTTGTACGAGAATCCAAGAAATTCAATTTTTTAAAATGATTTCCTTTCGGTTGATTTCTTCCTCCCCCTAATGTCGGGAATCGTAACTCATCAGAATAAATAAATCATTTAATAGATCACTCATCAAATATTTTACGATATTTAATCGTAAAAAGTGATTCATACCCGACATAAATTCTAAATTTCTTTTGGAGCCATATATAATATAAAGGGGATATGTATAAATATTTGTCTGCTCTCAAATATTTTCACTTTCGTCAAATCATATATCCATTGGGATCAGTAAACTTCTGGTTTACTGCAGGTGATAATTATTAATCAAATGAGAATGAAGACAACTATATCGATAACCATTTCTCTCTCGAATGGTTATTATGATATAATTAACCTTTATCTCATTTGATTTATAAACATGATCTTTGTCATTGTCTCATTTAGTGTCTCAATTTGAATATTCAAATTCAATAAATTTTTCGAGACATGGTAAAAAGTAGTGATTTATTTATGATAAATTTTTCTCCTACAAGGAGAAATATAGTAGTGACTCTTCTGGAGTTTTCAATCACTTGAGTACAACTATTGATTGTGTTTGTTTCTCTTACTGGAATATAGTATATGTAGTAGTACTTATTAATGAGACACATATCATTGTCACCATAATTCTTATGGGACAAATATCATCACCATAATCCTTTGATCCCAAATATTTAACATCCATCTCTTCTTCAGGAAGAAAAGTTAATTAAATCAATCATCATACACCTTCAGGGTGTTTAAAGAAATTGGCCATGTGAAAATGCTATTATAATTTTGATTCGTCAAATGTACTTCGGGACATTTATCTTCAGAATTCTTATTTTCTTGTCCTCATCAATATTATCCCACTTTAAGTGGTAATTTTTTCTTTTGTTATGGTAAAATATATATTTACCAAAACCATAGTCATGGCATCAACCATAACTAATAAATTGAAATTTAGTCACATTCACTTCTGGGAATGGACTAGAATTAGCATGCAATAAGTCCAAAATACTTCTCAAAATTTCTCTTAATATTGCTACTACAGGAGCCTATTAGAGAAATCAATTGTAGAGAATATCATTTTCAATATATCTTATGAGTAAAATTTTCTCGACACAATTTCAACTGAGAAGTAATTTTAAAAATTGCATAATTATGTTCTTGTAGCCACAGGTAAATTTATCATACCAAGCTTTTGAAATAATGACCATCTTCTGGTGGCCCAATATTTTCGTTAAAAAACGACCATCTTCAGGTGGTCGAATCTTTTTCTTTAAGTATTCAAAGGACAAGTGAATTCTCAAACATAATTGATTTTCTATAATAGCATCTCTAAAACTCAATGCATCAGAATATAAGTATTTATAAAAAATAATTCTAAAGATAAATAAGTAGAATTAAAAGGAGAAATATTACCTCAAAGATGTCAAACAGTATATATTTGTGTTTAATGATTGCTCAGCAATAGGCACTTGTATTTTTTTGATCATTCAAATGTTAGCCATAAAAAATTGAAATAAATTTATGTGTCAAAAATTTACCTCAATAAGTAGACAAAAGTTACCGAAAAAATACGGGCAGAATCTCGTATTTCACTTTTACTCAAGGTAGAGGCTCCGTTTTCATCTTTTGCTCAAATGTAGAGACTCGTGCTGATAACGTGTTATAAAACTAATAAACTACTATAGAATGAATAGAGATATTAGAGGAAAAGTAGAGCAATGGAGAATGATATTCTTGTATTTCAACAAGATACAAAAGTCATTTCCAAAGGGTGTCAATATATCTCTATATATAGGTACTACAAGATTAAAGGTTCATTAATCCTATTAAACACCCACTACTACAAGAATATGAAGAAACCTATGAAACGGTTCTTCCACTACATGAATAGATTTATGGATTGTAACTTCTATACATAATGTAGTCATAAATCATGAATTAATCCTCTTGAGAATACAAAGGGACATCCATACTTTTAATTGTTTCATAACAGGCCCTTTTTTTTCCTAATTTTTATGTTACTGAAGGAGCTGCAGAAGTCATCATTGAAGTAACGGTCTTGTGGCTGATTTGTTATTACTCTATTGCACTTACGCCTCCTCAAATACTTAATTTAATATTTCATCCTTAGCTATCCTTTTATTCCTGGTATAAAATTCATGAATCAGGTTACACAAGGGGGTAGATGTCAACAGATAATAGACTGTTATCTCTCCCTTTCAATGCATTTTTTAATCTTTCTTTGCTCATAAGGGCTGACAATGTCGTGCAATATGTCATTTCAGGAGACAGAGAGGTGAGTTTTCCAAAAACTTGACGGGCTCTAAGTGATATCGATTCTTGAAATTAACCCCTCACTTTTTAGAGGAATTAAGTCAATGAGTACAAAAATAAAAGGGAGAAAGAGAAGATTCTCTTATACTTTTAATAAGGCCTTCTAAAACAGACCAGTCTTATTGCCTAATTTGAAGCAGTGGACCGAAAGATTTATGGACCTACATGCTTCAGATGTTTATGCTTTTTCAAACAAACATTTTCCTAACTAAAGAAGATAAGGAGCAGAGTGGATGAAAATGCTCTCACTGTTCTTGACAAACTACTAGTTGAGATATGTGCCTTTGTTCATGCGCCATGTAAATTGATCCTTATCTTCACCAATAGTAAGATGTCAAAAAGCACGTGCTAGAGCTTTGCAAGAAGGTACCCTTTTTTTTTTTTCCAAAAAATTTTTCTAATAAAAGAAGAGTGGAATTTGGAAAGCACAGAAGAGATAGGAAGATTATAATCCACGACCTCTAATTTCTTTTCTAAAAGGAAAGTACCCTAGAAATGCTAGTGATGATGTTATTGTAGCTTTACTTGCTTAGAGATAAAAAGGATTAGTTACATTAATTTGCATGAATGAAGTAAAAAAAAACGTACACGACTTGATGATAAATGACACTTATGATGGTGTTTTTTTGCACTATACTTTTTGACAAATACAAGACCTTCCTTCTCTCGTTATCATCAAACCCAATCCGATCCTCTCGGCAAATACAAGCACTCAACCCACGATAGAACACATTAGCCGTGACTGTTCTATGGTACAAATAATGGATAAGAACCAATTGCGATGTGGAAGAAGAGTACTTCTCCACAAGTTGATGTTAGAAAATCATTTTGTTTATCGAAAACGACTCCCAATTGTCGAACAAGATTAACTTGAGACCACTTTGTTAACTTAACCCCGGAGAGGACACTTCACTATTTTGGAAAATCAATGGCTGAGCACAAAAAAGACAAATTCCACAATGCATCTATAAAGAAAAGGAAACAGAAATTAATGGCCCATGAGCTGTTACATGATTTACAAATATTACTGGCCTAGCCAACATATACAAGCTTACAATAATGCTATTGCATCCTATATTCAAGATGTACTCTGGTGATAAAGGATAGGAGCTAAAAGATAATCAGATTAAGGATTTTGAGAATTTTACAGATAACTTGGTTTGAAAAAAGGGAATAAAGGGAAGAAACCAAATAAATCAGAACCCAAAAAAAAACCCAGATATAACAAATGGCCATATGCAGGCCAGGAAGTTTATTATTACTATTATGATTATTATTATTATTTGAAAGCCCTGGAAAGGTTAAAAAAAAAAAGATGAAAGGAAAGAAGATATTCATAAAAATTGGGCTACTCATGAAGTTTGCCCAAAAAAAAAAAAAAGGCCTGCTTTTCCGATATCATTTGGAGGCACCAATTTTTCATGTGGTTTGAGGTCTAACTTCTCAAGGCCGTGTTGCATACCTAACGGACTTGTATGGTTGCGCACAAGAGGACATGATAGCCCATTTGTTCAAAAAAGCAAAAAAAAATGCAGTCATTTGGAAGACGTGTGGCTGGTCCAGTATTCACCCATATCTACGGGCCTGCCATGCTTGTACCATCAAACTTGGGCAGTCAACTCGACCCAACTTTTCTTGAAGTGATCCTAACAACGTATGGGATGCTCCAACGGCCTTAACTCAACATATTGAAAGTGAGGGATTATGATTTTTTGATAACTTAGTTTAATACTTAAAATTAATAGATTTAGATCTTAAAATATTTATGAGTGTTTTCTAATAAAAAATAAAATATCTTAATTAATTAAATAGATCTGAATTATATAGGCAAAACTTACTTCAAAAATATATATATCTAGTATTTATAATTTAATAATTTAATAGATTCAAATTTCAGATTTCAATTTTATCAAACGCACTCTACATTCTGTTATTGGTTGGATGAGTACATTTTTTATTCAATACTTTTTGATTCAATAAATACTAATGTTCGTTCCTTGATTTGACTTAATTTGAACAAGAGAGACAAGCTGCATATTGACTGAAGAAAGCAGCAACACTCAAATGCATTGGCAAAATTTTCCAAGTCCTAATAACAATTTTTACTCATACTATAAATTGTTGTACATAGAGGCAAGAGCATCTTTGCTTATCAGAATGCTTCCAGTCACCAATTAGCCGACAAATTTTGTTAGAACAAAGAAATGATACAATTTCAATCTGCCACAAACTCCTTCAATTTGTAGAGGGGAGAAGTAATCAATAATATTTAGCTTACCCGGACACATATAAACATATTACTAACAATTAACAAACATGTTTATTGTATATGTGATGCAACATAAGCGGATTAAGAGGCAGAGTAGGGGCAGTGTTCATTGCCATCCTAAATACTAGAAAGGGCCTGACGAATATTCTGAACGGTATAAGGCTCATTTGAAAAGCTATGATTGAAAAAAAAAATACTTGTAATTTTGAGAAGAGCAAAGTATTTCACATATTATACAAACAAATAGATAAATAAAGTATATATATTTATGACACTATTTGATAGGTTTTATTTTAGGATTAATTTTTTATATACTAGCACTATAATAATTTTTTTTATATTAACAGCTGTAGATATATGTCATATGTGCATGATTTTAATTTCAAATTTGAATTCATGTTACGTGATATGTAATCTAAACCTGTTAGTATAAAAGAAAAAATTATACACCGATAGTATATAAAAAACATACTCCTTATTTTATATATTTAGTTCTCAAAACCCAATTTAATCGGTAAGAATATTAATCAAGTGACCAAATCCTCGCCCTTCCCCTTTCCATTGCACCTAAGAAATATGCTTACAAGCAGTAAACCCTTTCTTAAAAAAGAATAATAATAAGTTTTTAGCCCATCCCGGCAGAACTTGTAAAATCTCCCTTCCAACGGATGTACAATGAGCTGATTGTACGATTGGTATACCAACCTTTTAGTTGGCTGTACGTGAGCTCTTACTTTCCTCGGCTAATTATCTTGTTCATTTGCCATGCTACTTAATTAATCTCCACTTGACAGGACTCTTGAAAATGGAATCTAGCCAATGACTAGTACTACATGTGACATGATATATATATATATATATATATATATATATATATGTGTGTGTGTGTGTGTGTGTGCGTGTGTGTGTGTGTGTTAGAGTGTAGATGTCTTATTTTAAGGGTTAATTACAATTATCTTCCTTGAGATTTGACTAAATCACAAAATGAACCATCTAATTCGATCAAATTACATTGATGTGAAGCGTCCAACTTCAATCTCGAAAACCCAACTGAGGAGGCCATGAAATGACAAAAATGCCGGGTATTTAACATACAATTATCTCCGTTTAGGTTTATTTGAATTATTGAAAGGGCTGTATAGATAGGACTTGGGGTATTATTTGGAGAAAATTATTTGGAACGATACCATAACACTTTTTTGTGATGTAACATATGTGAAATAAAAAAGTGGTTGTTTATGATGCAAGTTGACTAATATTTGGAAATCTTTTTTGTAAATTTTGCTAACCAAACAGACATGTCCATTCAAAGAATTAAGAAATAAATATAAAAAAAATCATGAAATAGCTTATTTCAACTGCTACCATACTCTCTGGACCTATTTTTGTTGCATAACAATCATCCATTACATTTGAATATACAATTGAGTATGAAATAAGAAAAATTAGCTATATTATATGTAATTAGTAAAATGTGGTATTATGAGTCAAAATTTTCTTTTTGCAATAATCTTAAGTTGAATTCTTGTTCTTTTTTTTTTAGAAATTTCATTAAAATGTTGTTGACATTACATCAATTGACTAATGTAGAAGTTGTTTTTTTTTTTAATTGTTTGCATACTAGACGCATTCGACTATAAGTTAAAACAAATAGGATCCATTTTGTAATTTGAACAAATCGAGAAAGAAGGCAAACGCAATTAACTCAAACTTCAAAAGGGCAATTTGAGGCTTTCAGACCTATTTTTCTGTTGATGCAAGCAACATACCTAACAGCCATTAACATGAAGGGGTATTTGTTAAACGTTTAGATATTCAAGAGGGTCAATTGTAATTTGCCAAACCTTAGGGGAGATAGATGTAACTAACCCTATATTAATGAGTAAGTGGCAACTCACTTGCAAAAAACAAGATCGATTTGCATCAGTCAACGGCAAATAAATTAGTGTACCATGTAGATTTACAGAAGGTTCCCTATGTTGTCATTGAGTATTGATTAATCATAATCCATTGGTAATTATTGTTGATCCTGAACTAAAACATAGTATAAGTAGTAGTAGACAACACTAATTGGACCATCCCCAAACTTCTATAATCCCAAAATGCAAATCTTCTTCAGCTCATCAATCTCCAGAGACTAAATTATATAACATCTAGCAGTACTTCTTCTTGTGGCCTCATCAGACACAGGCACCTGGAAACATGGCCGCCTGTAATCAACTTCTGGCCTCGTCTACAAGATTTTTGCTGAATGTCAAACCGTTTCAGCGAAGGAAAAAACTCTCTACTTTCAATTCAATACTACCCAATTACACTAGGAAACCCCTGGAGTACTCCAGCAAGGCAATCCTTGGGCATGCAGAAACTTGCTCTGCTGAAGAAAATTTGGCGAAAGCTGAGAAAGACGAACCATCAAGGACGATTAGCCTGTCAGCTATTGTGACACTGAAATATGCTAATCCAACGGATCTAAAGGACGTGATTTTCCAATTGATGAATGCTTCCTCCACGACTAATGGCCGCGGTGTCGTGCTTCAGCTTGTTAGCTCTGAGCTCGATCCTCGTAAGCCCCGGATCATCATGAACTTTGTCCTCCTTTCTTAATCACTTGTTGATCCTTAAATATTGAATTTTTTCGATCAGAATTGCAATTGTATCAAATCAAAAAATTAAGCTACATGGAACTTCTATTGCACGATTTTCCAGTTCAGATTCAAGTATTCTAGTTTTGATAGTTAAAAGACCAAATAAACTCTCAATCTTTTTCGCATTTGGACCAATGTCACAGTACATTTTATAGTAATACTAATTCTTATAGTAGTATATATATATTTTTTTGCCCAATTATCTTGGATCTGAAAAAATTTTGAACTGTTCTACGGAAGATACAAGAGAGCCAAAGCTCAGCAGAGAAGCTGTATTAAACATGTCAAACTCAAATGGCCCAAGCAGTGGTTCTTCCCACCATCAAACTTTCAGAATTCAATTTACAGTTGACCACAACTTCGGCGTGCCGGGGGCCATTATGGTTTACAACAAGTACGAGAAAGAATTCTTCTTGATGAGCATCTCCGTTGAAGGGTTTGTCAATTTCGACTGCAAGTCTTGGATTCAACCAGAAAAGGTGAATTCCAGGCCCAGGGTGTTCTTCTCTAACAAGGTGAATGCTTAAGCTTAACTCCCATCAGTAGTACTATTCCAAGGCTCTGAAAATCAGATTCTTTGCCTAGGATGAACCTGGTGGGTTGGGATGGGTTACCAGAGATATATATCTAATTGAACATCAGTTTTGAATTTTGACTTGAGGGTGATAATATATGATATCTGGTTGAAACAGGCGTATCTGCCGTTCCAGACGCCGGCGGGGTTGAAGAAACTACGGGAGAGGGAACTTCAGGAACTGAGAGGTGATGGGACGGGGACTAGATTGGCGTCTGATAGGATATACGACTACGATGTGTATAATGATCTTGGAGATCCAGATAAAGGGATCGAACGTGTAAGACCTACCCTAGGAGGCCAACAAAATCCTCATCCTAGACGCTGCCGGACTGGCCGTCCTCCGACCATTGTTGGTGAGCCAAACATAATAACAATAGATTATTTGAAAATATTGGTTTGTTTGGATAGTGTATTATTTGAAATATTATTTGGAATAATTACTGTAGCACTTTTTGTGATGTGATGTATGTGAGATAAAAAGGTGATTGGGAATATAAAAAGGTAGGTTGGGAAATGTGTTTATGATGCAAGCGAAATATTATTTGGGATAATTGGGGTATCCAAATACTCTCATTATTTGGAGAGCTTTTTTGGTGATATAATGTATGTGAAATAAAAGGTTGTTAATGAAAAAGTGATTGAATAATGTGTTTATAATGCAAGTAAAATGATAATTTAAAAAAATTAGGAACATTGATGATACTAATAACAATATTAGAGGTTTAGGTTGATCAATTGCTTGTTCTTAGTACAACTGTTTAAAACAAAAATTTTTATCCTAGCATGTGTTATTAGTTTCAAGGGATAATTTCACAAACATCCCCTGTGGTTTTTGCCAATTTCACTCGGCTCCGTTCAAGTTCAAGAAATTATACTAACCTCTCTTGGTGTGATAATATGACTATAATATCCTTCATTTAATAGATAATTCACAATATGATGCAAGAGATAAATAAAACCAGGAAACCTTACCTCTTTTATTCTCCACCAATAGCTATTCCTTCTTTCTCCATTTCTCTCAGTTTGTAAGCAACGATTCTTTCTTTTTTCCCTCTTATTGTCTCTTTGACTTTCCTTTCCTCTTACTTTTTTACTATATTCACATCTCTGTTTATTTTAATGATGACCTATGATACCATAACCATTTCTATTTACATGATGAATATGGCACTATTTTACTTGCAAGAGCATATTTCATTATCAACTAAAGAAAAATGAATATGCTTGTAGTGATAATAAAGAAATAAATAATGCAATTGATAACTACGAAGCATAGAAGAAGAGGGATTAGTGGGAAAATTGTTGGGTTGGTTATTATCCTAAAAACTTGTGTAGGATATTAACAAATGCATTTGATTTTCTTTACGATTTAATATATATTTTTGTGGAGGTTGGAGAATTGTTCTATTGGTGGTGGTAGTTTAGATTATTATTTGATTTACGCATGGTACTAGGTATTGAATTGAAATTTAGAATGTGAGTTTGGTTGTTGGTTGTCAAGAGAGAATTGATTATTCAAAAACATTTAGGCTGGGATGATATTACAAGACAGATGTTAGAATTCTTTAAGTTACTGAAATTCTTGAACTGTTCAAACTATTTGCTTAGTAGGTTTGTCTCATGTTTAGAAATAATTAGATTTAGCGTTGGAGTTTGAAGTGTTTGCTTGGTGGTAGTGCTGTTGCAAATTTGGAAGAAAGTGTTGAGGAAAATAGTTTTATTTTGTTTTTTATAGAACAAGGGTAATTTAGGGTATTTGAGGAAAATCCAACCTGATGAGTCTATCTTGTTACCTAAATAGTAAAAACAAGGGAACTAAATGTAATTTCTAAAACTTGAGAGGAGATCTTTGCAACTGTCAGATACTTCAAGAGAGGTTTGTGAAATTATCCCTTGTTTAAATTTTTTTCACAATTCATATATTTAATAATTATAATATGTTTATAATGTCACATGTAATTTTTTTTCCTACCTTCCGTCCCTCTCACACCCTTCTTATCTCCAACTAAATGAGTTAGATGTAATATGTTACATGTGAATTACGATTGACCTAACGATTGAATCAATGACTCTTGACTCAATAAATTTTCCGAGTCAATGCATAGGTTGGGTTTCAAAACCATGGCCCTAAGTGAAAGCCATGGAAGACTCGTTATAAATGACTATTGATTTTAAGAGTTAAGAAGAAAGAAAGTGACAAGAGTATGGGGACCTAATTTTTCTTTAAGCAAACCAAAACTTTGTATTAAAATTGGAAGTAAGTGATAACAAAGAGAGTATAGCAGCCAGGTAAGACTATGTACAAGCTACAAATGAATATCCTACAGTAAATTATGCCAACCGTACACAATTAGACGAAAATCAACTGGGAAGTCCCCATCGAAGAGCAATGATCAATTTTCTTTGTTCCTAGAACCTAATTGTTAATGTGTATATTTACGATCTTCCAGTTAGAGTACTTTTGTCCACAAAAGCTAGTATTAGACAATGGAGCCAAAAGGAGACGAGCGACATTTAAATTTATTAAACAAATTAAAAAAATGTAGTTGATCAATCCAAGCTTGTTAAAATTATGGATCTTATTCTAAAACCTTTCAATAAAAAAAGAAAAAGAATCGAAACTTATAAATACTCCATCTTTCATTTATGACAAATGAACCATGTTTGATAGGTAGACAACTGGAAATTCTAATGTAAGACGCAGAAATTTAAGAAAGTAATTAATGGTATCAATCAACAATTATAAAACTATATCATTTTGACGAAGAATAAGATTGGTAAGCTCATTGTTAGCATGGGGTTAAAGTAATTGATGCTGAGTATATGTCATCTAATAACTATAGCTGCTGACTGCAGACGCCAATGCGGAAATCCCAGCAAGTTGTTCGAAACCTGTATATGTGCCCAGAGATGAAGAATTTGAGGAATCAAAGAACAGATATGTATCTACAGGAAAGCTTAAGGCAGTATTTGGTTACCTGATGTTTTCTTTAGTTCCCAACCTCTACTCCGACGTTACCAATCTCAAAATCAAATTACCCCATTACCAAAACAATTCTCCACCTGGTAAGTGATGTTTAATTTTGCTCATTCACTTGCCTTTGTTTTTTTTTTTTTTTTATCATGAAATCACGTTATAATAAACCACGCTTTAATTAGAAATTTCATTTTCTTACGTCTTCAACCACACTACGCAAGTAGTGCAAAATTTTACTTGTTTGATCGTTTACCTTTTCATATCAATCTTCCTTTAAATGTTTTTTTTCTTCATCCTAGTGTACTTTTTATGCATCAGCTTAAAAATCCAAAACATATTATCTGAACTCAAATTCTGCCAACCATTTAGTCCCTTTCGAGATGAATAACCACGTATATATGTGCAACATTCCTGAAGGGGCAAAGGGATTCTCGGATCTGGGGGACGACGAATTTGCTCTACGAGTTCTTGCAGGAATAAATCCCTTAAACATAGAAAGGTTGACGGTGAGTCTTTGTAAACATGGGTTTTTAAGTCCAGAAGTAGTCTTTATTTACAAGTTACTCGTTAAGTTCTGTTAATGCAATCCGATATATATGGTGTCTGGAAAAACAAAAATTTGCTGATCAGACAGGATTGTTTTTCTTGTTCAGAACTTCCCACCAAGGAGCAAACTCGATCCGTCTATCTACGGCCCCCTGGAATCAGCTCTCAAAGAAGAACACATCATCAGCCATCTAGATGGAATGTCAGTGCAACAGGTACGACTATCTGGGTGTTGGATCTTGTTTCCCAACCCTAGGTTCTACTGGGAATTCCTAAGGTGCTATTTGTACAGGAAATAAATTTTTCGAGGGCCAAATGAATTATCAATACTCAAGAATAGTCTTTCGTTTTTACTGTTGTTATGTGTACTTGGAAAAATACTGCGCTTCTTGGTGTCTGCAAAATTTTTTTTTTTTATCGACTAACTTTGACTAGTACTTTCAGGCAATGGACAAAAAGAAGCTATTCCTATTGGATTACCATGATCTCTATCTTCCCTTTCTCAATCAGATAAATGCTCTTGATGATCGCAAATCCTATGCGACACGGACATTGTTCTTCTTAACAAGCGCAGGTACTCTGAAACCCGTTGCGATCGAGCTGAGCCTTCCAAAAGGGGAGCTAACAGTTTCATCTAAGCAAGTTCTTACCCCTCCTATTGATGACACAAGTAACTGGCTATGGCAACTCGCCAAGGCTCATGTTTGCACCAATGATAGTGGAGTTCATCAACTTGTAAATCACTGGTAAACAATACAGTCTTAGGAGCAAAAGTTTTTCATATTTGATAGATATTAAAAAAAAGGGTGAAAATTGACCTCAAGTATTCCTTGCCTTGGGAAAGGGAGAATTCGTAAATAAAACTCATTGCATAAGATTAGATAGTCGTGCTTTACAGATTAATCAGCCTATGTAAAATTTGAGTGCATACCTAAAACAGTTCGTTGATGAGCAACATTTTAATTTAGATAGTCAATCTTATACAGGTTGCGGGTGCATGCCTGCATGGAACCAGTCATAATAGCTGCTCACCGTCAGTTAAGCATAATGCACCCCATATTCAAGCTTCTCAAACCTCATTTGCGATATACATTGAGGGTCAATACAACTGCCCGTGAAACTCTCCTCAATGCAAATGGTACCATTGAATCCTTCTATGCGCCAGGACAATATTGCATGCAGCTTGCTTGTTCTGCCTACAGAGATTTCTGGCGTTTCGATCAGGAAGGCCTTCCAGCCGATCTCATAAGGAGGTTAGCTAGTTTTGGGTTTGATTTTCTAAATGTTAACTAACTCCATGTAAGTGAAACTTCATACATCACTAATTGTCGATTGTTGTTCTTATAGAGGAATAGCGGTACCTGACCCTAAGCACGAACACGGGTTGAGACTTCTTATCGAGGACTACCCATATGCAAATGATGGCCTCCTCTACTGGTCAGCAATTGACAAATTGGTGAAGACTTATGTGGATCATTACTATCCAAATGCAGTTCTGATACAAGATGACAAGGAGCTGCAAGCTTGGTACAGGGAGGTAATTAATGTAGGCCATGCAGATCATCGCTTTGCTACTTGGTGGCCTAATCTTGAAACTCCTGATGATCTCATTAAAATTCTTACGACTTTAATATGGGTTGCATCTGGAGAACATGCTGCATTAAATTTTGGACAATATGGTAGATTTGACCCGAGCCATCCCAATTTGATGCGAAAGCTGTTGCCACAAGAGAATGATCCCGAGTATGCAAGTTTTCTTGAAAATCCAAAAGAGTATTTCCTATCATCTTTGCCCAGTTTGGACAACAGTGCTAAATTTGCATCTGTGCTAAGTGTGATCTCTGCCCATTCGAGTGATGAAGAATATATTGGGCAGAGGGATGACTTATTGAGCTGGTCAGGAGAACCAGAAATCTTGGAGGCGTTTTACAGATTCTTTGTGGACATCAAAATGCTAGAACGAGAGATTGAGGAAAGAAATTCCGATTCCAATTTGAGAAATAGATGTGCTGTTGGAATACCCCCATATGAACTGCTGATTCCTAGTTCAGGAAATGGTGCTACTTCTAGAGGAGTGCCAAATAGCATAACAGTGTGAATTTGGTTTAAAAACTTGTGGATTTTCTCATTTCAAAATATTGCTGTTTTCCCAAGTTCAATGTATTGGAAGAGAGTCAGAGACGGAGATTGTAATCAAATCAAACTCTGTTTAGTCAGTCAATTAAGCTGAAACCACTATCTGGTTTCATTGGGTGTAACAATTTGAAGAGCCATTGTTGGTTGCTACCACTTTATGATCTACAGCCTCAAACATATTGGTTGCTAAACCAATTGTGACGCTACATGTGAATTTGAGATCAGGATTAAATTGCGACTTTCCTATTGTGCCAGCGTTAATGAAAACAAGGCCAGATACAAAGCCAAATGTTTCTTTCCATTTTCGCCACCGATCCACTAGAGTTCTACTCGAAAAAATAGTGAGACATGCATTAGCACTGCACTTGGTATGAGGATTGGTGATCAAGATCAAAGATTTTTCTTTTTTCTAGCTTAATATATCACACTCAAAAGTTGTCTCTTATAAAATACTACTATATCTTTTCCAGCAATCGGACTATCATATGCCAAAACAACATAAATACGATCATGATCTTTACTTCACATATTTGATTAAATAAATGTATGAACTTGAAATTACCCTCTGCTAAAGAAGGATCCTACTGATCTTGTTCTATCTCTGGAATTAGGTAGGATCCGATGTAACCGATAACTGCAATTTCGTAATGAATTCTAAGTACTTCATAATAGGAAAAGATTGATTGTCACTTGGTCAAGAGGCGGGGTGACCGCAATGAAGGAGTTCATGTACCTCAGCTCGAATGTCAACTTGATAGGTTATCTTTGAATTGTACAAGTGTAGCTCCTCCATGCAGCAGAATATGAGCATGTTAATTGTTACCAAAAATAAAAATAATGTACTGGGAGGGAAACACAACAAAAAAAAGGACCGCGGGGGGGGGGGGGAACGTTGAAGGAAAAACCTGATCAAATTAAAGGTCTGCGACAATGTTGGTGGTCTTCTTGCTTGGTTTCTTGTAGGTAAAGATAATTGAGAAGATAAAAAGGTGTATTGAAAATTGTAATAATGATGTAAGCAAATATATTTGGAGAAATAACTTACCATCCAAACAAATATTCCCCTAAATAAGATGACCAGAAAAGATAAACCATGTCTCACCAGAGTTTGTCAGTTTTGCTGCAGGAAAAAAGGTTTCCTGGCCATGACAAGCAACCGATTAAAATTTATGTGGTACACCTAGCCCAAGACTCAACAGGGATGCGGGATCAAGTCTTTGATTGCACGATTTTTCATCAGTTTAAAACATTAACCATTCTCTGAAGGCACCATTAGTTGCTATGTGAAGAATCTTCTGATCAAAAATGGCAATGGTATGAGAAAGATTCATTTCCAGCGCATAATCCTTGGCAACGTAAAATATATACAATAAAATAATGGAAATGTTTGACATCTCAAAACCAAAACTTGTGAGGAAAGGGAGATTGCTGTGTAGAAACACTACCATGACACTCATCTTACAGTTCCCAGCCCCGCAACCGTGATTGAGGAAATGGGGATGGAAAGAATGAATTTTGCCTAACCAAAAATTTAAGTAGAGGCGATATCCTTGCTGCCAACAGCTACTTTCCTGTGACGCTTGGATTTTCTGTCCCTCCCTCGCTTCGCGGTGATCTTCTTTAGAGAAGAGTTAATATTTTCTGCCAAAAACTCAGGTACTGTTTTCTTAGGTTCTTCGTCAATCATAGGTGGTGGAGGATGCACAACCGCAATAGGGGGGTGGATGCCCCGGCTCTCAAGCGCATCTCTGTGGTAACCCTGCATGTTATAATAAATTGCAAAGTATTTAAATGGGCTGCCGGGGGAAAAAAAAAAGGCAATGCTATCTGTAGAGCAAGAGGGATAGTCACATCAAAGTTAGTAGATTGAAGGATAAATTACATAAAGATATTGTTCGTATGGCAGATGATGAAGTGAATCAGGGGCAGCGATAGATAAGGCTAGTGGAGAGAGAATAACAAAAGAAACAATGGTGGAAAGAATTGCCATTCAAACATTAAGAGAGAGAGACAGAGAAGAATCATCAAAAACAATTTAGTACTTGAAGCATTGGTTAAAAGAAAAATCGTTCCATTCGCTAAAAATGAGAATGAGAATTGCTATTGAAACATTACCAGACATTTTTTCACAAAACAGTAGTTTAATAGCTGATTATTGCCAGTACTAACTAGCACTGTGCACCATAAAAAAATTTCAAGAATTATCTCTAATAACACTGTCTCATTATTCTATCAGAAAACAGGATGTGAAATTTTGGGTGTTCTATGCAGGTTATATCAGGGAGTAAAAGATTGAAACTACGAGCAACAAGCAGCACAGGAAGGAAAATGCAGACAGTTCTAAAAGTAATTTTGGGAGAAATATTTGTAAGCTGAAATTAACAAATTATCTATAAGAAAATAATCAGAGGTCATATTCTTTCTTCTCTCTTTTTTTATCCTTTTCCATTAATAAGATTACCTGAACCACATAGTTGCGCCTCTCACAATCCAAGAACATGTTTATTGTCCAGTTAGTCTTTGAGTTGATCTTGTCCCTTACAGACGAGAAGCTAATCTGGTCTCTCGATGTAAAACGGTCCACTTCATTAAACCAAAGACAAGTAAAGAGGTTGGAGATTGGAATGTGCTCCCTTATGATAACGCATCCTTCAGGAACATCTGCAATCAGTGATAGTCAGATTGCACTAAGATAGACAAAAGTAAAAATGACCACCAACTTAAGCAAGAAAACACCCTAAAAGAAAATTTGACCAACGGATGTTGAAAGTGGAATGGAACAGACAAGAAGATTGGGTCATAGTCCTACCACTAGTGATAGGGAGTTTAGCCGAAGAATATGGGGTCAAACCCTCCTTTTTATAAAAATCAATCTGGAAGTCAATGGAGGCATTGTCATACTTTCCAGCAGCCTTATTAGCTTCTGCTTCCACAAACACATCAAATCGCCTGTAATGCCTTGATATTGCAAAAGTAGCATTTTTCCTCCACAAAAACCTGAAATGAAACAGAGGGTTGTCATGACTTTGTGTAAGCAGCTGGCAATTAGATAGACAGGGTACACATGAAAAAAAAAATTCTTTATCGTTCATCTCTTTTTTGTCTGGAGCATGACTCTGGTAAGAGAGTATTTCTGTTCACCAAGAGAATGCGAAAATATTCGAAAAAATATACTAATACTATGCAAAACATTCAGCAGAACAAGTTTCAGGGCAAAATAATGGTGATGCAAAATATCCAGCAGCAAGGTTTAGAAAGTCACGCAGTTGAAGTATGCAGACGAGATGACCCAAAAAACATGTCAGAAACATCAAGCAAAAAGGAGACAATTTGAAGAATGTTGGGCAAGAGGGAAAAAGTCTAGATTGATCAGCCAGATGTTGAATAAGAAAATTATAAGAATTGTTCGAATTCTAAGACTGAATTCATATATGATTAGCTCCATCCACAATATTTGTGCCAGATTGATCATAAGGATATGTACCACTAACATATGATTTCTTGCGACTGATCAAATAAAAAGATTCCAACTAAACAGGATAGATATGTTGTCCCTTAGAACAACCAGAATTGCTCATAAATGAAACTGGAACTAGAAGATTCTGTTCCATGACTGCTTTGGACCACTTATGCAATAACATCTCCATGTCTTGATAATGCGTAACCAACATTTTTTGTTAATTTATCATGATAAAGAGTTTCAAATCATGAAATAGATAATTTTTCATACAACAACAACCCTTATCAACAAAATCGTTTTTGTTACTATCATTACCACCTATCCAGTTTAATATGGAGCCTCCATTCATGACACTAGACTCGTGTATTCATTGTTTTCTTTTGGCAGGTTTTTGACAATTGTTGTGTGCCAAGTATAATGTATCCAGCTACCATGCCTGCATAACCATTCCCATTCAATAGTGACTCAGATATTTGAATTTCATTATCATTTTCCATCGGAAGGCATCCCATTTAGTACTGCAGGATCAAAGTAAATTTTGCTATCTCCAGCTTTCAGAAGAGTGTGTAAAATCTATTAAAGATTTAAAAATGTCGACATGTTGCAGTGTCCTAATACTCAACGTGATTTCTTTTCAAGACAAGCCTATTGGATAAATTTGGAAATGTTTCCTGAGACATGATCAACCAAAAACTTGCAATGAGTGGCAATGGCATAATTTTAGTTCCCATCCACCCCCATCCCCTTCCCAAAAGGAGAAGAAGCGAATAAAACCTAAGATTTGGACTAAAGGCAGGGGGAGAAAACAAACAAAATACCAAAACCACGCCTGTCCCAACCACAATATAACAAATAAATCATGTCCAAAGGACTTAATTTGCAGTTGGTAGCCATGAATCTAGAAAAAAAAAAAAGGCTGGTTATCCATTTGGCCACAAGAATAAGTGCCAGATATTTTTAAATCATTCGGAGTTGTAGCTTCTGTAGGCGTAGCTAACTATGACTTGGTATCAAACTGATGGTGCTTTGGAATTTTGGATAGCATGGGTGACAAAGGAAGGTTGTGAGGTAAGGAATTGGTGGACCCAGAGGAAGCAAGGACAGAAGAAAGGGCAGGCAACTGCACAAGTTTCATAAAACTTAAAATGGTGGATATCTCATGAAACAAAGGTCTGGTACATAGTTATCTATTTAAAGGGTCAAAATATAAGACGGAGAAACATCAATTTTTTCATAATAAGTACCAATATCACCTTCCAATGAAAGTTTAGAACTGACATTGGAAAATAGTTCAAGTACAGGAGGTAATGCCTCAGAAGTACCTCTCAAGTACTTGATATGGATCTACCACCAGCTCAAGCTTTCCATCAATCCATAAGGAATAGCGGGCACTTGGGAAAAGCCTATGAAGTAGAAGTTTTGGAACCTGCCAAAATCCCACTTAAGAATTACATCTTGCCTTTTTTGATGAAACGGCGAAATAGAATTACATCTTGCCTGCTTATATAGATTCAGCACTCTTCAAACCAGAAGTAATGGAATGATTTTCAAACAATAAAGCAATACCAAAATAGGATCTCTGTGAAATTGTCTATGAGATACAAGACAGCGATATGACCACAACTAATATTTGTCAGTCATTTTCTGGTTCTGAGAAGGAAGAAGTGCCACAGATACAGCAAATTAAAGAACTGCAAACAAAGAAAAGATTGGGAAACGTCCAAAGTTCAACCCAATCAACTAGGCTCTTGACATTTTAAAGATTTAGGAAATATACAAGCTTCATTCAAAATCCCCTGTCAATAATCTGAAAAGTATGAGATTTTCGGAGTTCAATTGCAGAAGCTTGGACAAGTTTAAAAGATACCTACTTAAGCAAACAATAAATAACTGACATAATAGATGAAATGAAATGTGGATAACAACAGTGGGAAAGCTATCTAGTAAACCTCGATTGGAGAAAGCCAGTATAGAAGAAACTAATAAATAGCTAAGATAGATAAATGAAAACTGGGTGTTGCAGCATGAAATTCTAGAATATGTAAAGAAAGACAGCTCATGGACCTACAAATGAAGCAAACAGTTCAAAAATTATATCAGGCTTATGTGGAGGGTATTTAACCATCAACTTTTCATTTTTTAACCAGAGTAAAATTCTTCTTTAAACTTCATGCAACTTTGGTGAGTGTTTGTTTGAGTTTACATCTAGAGGGGGTTTAGAACACACAAAATAGACACATTTAGAGAATTAAATCAGAAGAAAAGCACCCAAGATGCGCACATTAACCAGCAGTTGGTACTGAGACTTAATCCCTAAGCAGCAAATTATGTGCTACAAGTTTGGGAAGAAGTAGAACTTCCACAAGAATCATCTATTGGTACCAGCAATTTCTGTAAATTCTTTATACCAGGCCACAATAAAAAGCAAACAAGGACACACTTTTCACATGTTTTTGGAAAAAATATTCATAAAACACAAGAATTATACATGCATATAGATTTAAAGACAGGTATGACAGTCTAAAAGAAAAGTTCCACTGCAGAACTTCATAGATAAGAGACACGCTCCACAGAGGCTAGACTTAATAAAATTGTATATACTTCACTTAGATATTACATATCCTTAGATTAGGTAAAATTATTTACTTTGTCTTTCAAGAAGCGTGACTATTGATATCTTAAAAACCAGGGGTTTCAAATCTCAAAACAAATGAATCGAGGCTAAGTTTTTACTTTCCAATATGTCAAAGTAAAATTTCATTTTGGTCATTACAAGTGTACGTCAGACATATATTTATGTGTCCATAAGAAGTCATTACTTGATTGTAGATAGATGCCATTTATCATGTCAAAATTACCATAGGAGAAGTTCCACGGTCATGTATAGTCATGCATTGCATGTTCACAAAAGTGCCTTATCAATACTGGCAAAATTAGTAAAATAATTTTTGACAATTCCCCAAAAAAACTCACTGCCATATGTCCCATGCAGTTTTATCTGCTTCTCATTTGCAAACTCTGCAGCAAATATGTAAAAAATTTACATTAAATCTGAAACTGTCTTACCTTTCCATTGCGTCTTGGATCAGTGTAAGGCAAGTTGCGAACAACAACAATTCGCCACAACCCATTTTTCTTGTTAACATCCACAGCACTAGAATTTCTTAAAAAGGCTTCTGTTTCTTCATCCACAAACATATAGAAGCAGACGTTTTCCTTGGAATAGTCACTAATGTTCTTTGGTTGACGTATCAAATCAAAGGCTCCTGAGTAACAATGCATTGTCATGTTTATAAACCTAAAGCTTTCATGCTGGAATAACATACAAGTTGCATGAGAATATCATACCAAATATTGCAG
Source organism: Coffea arabica (assembly GCF_036785885.1). Taxonomy (NCBI): domain Eukaryota; kingdom Viridiplantae; phylum Streptophyta; class Magnoliopsida; order Gentianales; family Rubiaceae; genus Coffea; species Coffea arabica. The sequence goes on from NC_092312.1 coordinate 11,838,690, forward strand.
AGGCAACGACCACCCCTTGACAAGTTTCCATATCATGAAGGTCAGATTCATCGATGTCAAAACCTGTACCCAGTCCAGGCTTGACTCCTCTTACAAACCTATAATGGGTATATTGACACGCTCTTATTAAAATGAATCCAAACATGGATTACCAAATTATTTTAACCAAGAAGAGAAGAAAGACTTGTATTATGTTAAAATTCACTGAACTGCATCAGTAAAGAAATCATACCCGCAGTGCACGCTCATTGACTCCCTTATATCATAAGAATCATTTCTCTGTGCTAGTGAAGGATACCCACCAAATTCCGAACCTCCAAATTCAGTTTTAGTTAGGTTTTCTTCATGAATGTAAGTTAAATTCTTTAGAACAGGAGAGAAGGATGGTGCTGTTGGTTTTAAGCTGAGAACTTGTTCCATGGGAAGGTAGCACACTGGACAGGCTGAAAGAACAAAATAAACAGCATGCAGGAAAATTATTCCTAAATTCATAAAATGACCATGTTAATACAGGAGGAAAGAATAATAAGTTTCTGAATCTTCTTATTAGTCACAGTTTTGAAAGCATATTCTCATACAAACAAGTCGTAGAGAAATCAAAACAGAACAGGAAGTTAGAAGGCATACGACGCGGTCCAGTTCTTTTTGGATCTGCTGGTGGGGGAGGCAACGTGAAACCTTCACATGGATTCCCAGGAGGAAGGGTATATCCAGTAAAATATACTGGAGGAGATGGAGGAGGCGAGGGCGGTGGCGGAGATAGCAGCTGACCTGAAGTTGCAGTTCCTTGGCCTATGATTGCCTTAGAAGGTATCTTGACTTTAACTGTCTCATTTTCCACAGATAGTGGAGAAAATCCACTATAATCTAAAGTACTGTTAAATTGAATGTTCTTCATAGTGCTTTCTGCCGAATCTTCACCTGGAATTAATACGAATATGATCAGATTGTCAAATGAAAGATGAAAAGCAAAAATATTAGAACACAGCATAAATTCTCTGACATCAATCCCTACATCACGGATTCTCCAAAGACGGATTCATCATAATTAACAATTTTAAGCCTGCGTTCAGATTGTCATCAAACACTATTTATGATCGAGCTGGATTCATCACGATAAACAGTTCTCAGAAAGCATTCTCAACATCAAACATTATTAACTGCCAAACCACAACAAAAACGTATACTCACCAACTATATTAGTCAGTAATATTAAGCTGAACTTGCATTTAACGGTCTTCGCATTAATGGCATTCAAACTGTACTTTAGGCAAGCTAAAACCAAAATTAAGTGCACCAAACAAGGAAAAAGCATATTAAAGATTGCTAAAATAGACATTTACCTTTGCCAACATACAACACCCACATAAATACGGCGGCCGAAACAGCACACAAGAGCAGCATTCCAACCTTTTTTCTTGGGGCAAATTTAAAAATCCAGGGAAACAATCTTTCCTTCTCTTTGAGCATCTTGGATGGCTTTCGCGAATTGACAGGTGGCGTAGTTTGATTTGGCACTGAACCGTTCTGAAACTGAAATTGCTGTTGTTGCAATGATCCATAACTTCCTGAGGATCGAAGACCCAATGACCCTGTAGTCATTGCTGTCTTCTCAATCCCTTCTCTTCACCTCTCATCTCCCCCTTCCTTCCCCCTCATCCACAACCAACTCTATTGTACTTCTCTTTTCTTGCTAATTTCACCCGTGCAATCAACCAAAAAAGCAAATATTTTTTAATCCTCGCACAGTACAAAATCTCTGATATGCGCCCAAATTATTATGACAAAGTACACCAAAATATCCACTGCATAAATCAAATGAAACCAATCCAATAACACCAATCTGGCAGCAAATCAACTAAATTCACCCAAAATAATTTAATCCCAGCTCACCAATTGAGGCAAGAATCAAGTTAAAACAATAAAAAAAAAAAATCATATGCAGTATTGTTCAATCCAATGCCGCCAATCCCAGTAGAGAAAAACACTGTCGTAAAGGGTTGGAAATCGAATGAAGATTGGGTTTTTAGAGTAAACCCAGATGAAAGTTAACAGTTTGCGAGCAAAATAAACAACCACAGATGTAAGTAAAATAAGAATAAAGATAATGATCTATTTTTTTGAAGCAATAAAGATAATGATGTTAGAAGCAAAGACAGAAGAAAGAAGAGACAATGAAGCCTACAAATCCAAAAGGGACTTCATTTTTTCTAATGTAATATAATCCCAAGTGGGGATTGGATGTAGGACTAATAAATTTCGACATTCACAGAGAAATTAATAAGGATGGCCCTCTGCTGAAAATGAAAATGAGATTTGGATTTATTTCTTGTTTCTGAGGGGTTTTCGTGGGATGCCAGCCCATACTTTGATTTCAGATCAGAGTTCAGTTTAAGAATTTGTTTTGGTTAATTACTTAATTTAAGAAAGTGTTATCGTACTAACATCGTAATTACTGTGTGAATGAACCAATGTCGGAGAAAATGGTAATAATGTAAATTTCGTAAGTCTGTCAAAATTTTGTTACTCATATATTATTGAGATTTGAGAGTACTAAAATGCGCCAATTGCGGCTTATTTTAGACGGCAGGTTCTTCTCCCCTACGCGGAATAATAAGTAGAGGATGCTATTATTAGTACTAATTATAAGTATGAGTAGCATACTTGGCACCCACTTCTTAGTACATTAATTACCTCATTAATCAAACTCGGAAATTTTGATGTGATTTGACATTTTCTTTAATTGGAATTTTTATTGACATAAAGGTTAGAAGTTAAAATCTTAAACTCCACTAGATAGCTTCGCGATGGTTTGGCGAACACATATTGATACAGAAACCTTGACCAAATTCAGTGTCCACCAACTTCAAGTTCATTTTATACTCAAATTCAATGACAGCAAAAATTTATTTGAGCTTATTTGGGTAAATAAATATTTCAATTTAATTGAAATAATAATAAATTTCTTTTCTTGAAGAAAAAAGAGCATACTATAATATTAAATCATCAAAAAAAAAATGCTACCCTCAAAAACAAAAGAAATTTTTTTTTTGAAAAAAAAAAAGAACACTATGGCCATTGAAATCAAATATGATCTTCGTTACTTAACACACCTAAAAACTCTAACGGCTAAAATTAAATACTCCAAACATAGTGATTTTAGATTCTAATCCGCCTACTCTCTTCTCTTCGTTGATAGGAAAAAAAATACCCCTAAAAACACTAAAAGATAAAAGAAAAACATCTTAGTTGCATTAACACGTTCTGCCAAGTACCCCCAAATTTATTTTCTACCCGTTTTGCCTTCATTCTTTAGGTACCTAAAAAACTGAATACGATAAAAATGCATTCACCATGCTTGGCATTTGGCATGCAATTCTTTGAACTGAATTATTTTTACCGCGCATGCATCAATGAGTTAATGGAAATTTTGTCCGCATACAATTATTCACTTTTCCGACCGACTCTTTATGCCTTGGGACAATTCACGTTTCACTGCATGCCTTAATGAGTACTTACTTAACGAAGAAAATGGCTTAGTAAAACAGGTCTTATGGAGCGAAGCGCAGGAAAATTTTAATTTAGTTTATTAACTTGCATATAGTTTCCCTGTTGTGATAATAAAATTATTCAAACTTTCCAATTAAAAGGTAATTTTGGTTCTACCAATCAATTAAGCTATTCAATATGTTATCTGCACTCCATCATTATCAAGAATTTAGTGTATTAGTTGCACTATGTTAATTTAGTCCTAATCACAATTTTTTTCCCTATTTTTTTGTCCGGTGACTCATACCTTGTAGAAAATACACATAACTAATCCAATCAAACAGAAGATATTATTCTAAAGTTATTTTCATTTGTTCCGTAAAAATAAAGGATTATTTTAATTAACAAGTGCTCAATAGGCACTCGTTAATACGCTTTAATCACACTCTATCTGAATATATATATATATATAGTAACAATTATTTATCTTCTTTAGCACAAAAGAGAGCATTAGATAAATAAAGTCAATTATAAGATGAAAAAGAAACAAACTCATGAAATTTCTACGTAGGTAACCAATTACTGTAATAATCTCCAAAGAAAAGTAAGAGTAACGTAGCCTAGAAAGCACATTGAAACAACGGCCTTAAATCAATCATTGGGCTAGGCAGACCGCAGACACCAGAAAGGACAATAGTTGTTGTTTGCCACGTGGCAAAAATATCAACTACATAGGGGGAGTTTCACTAGCGGTTCATTAAAAAGAAGGGCACGCCATCCATAGAATAAGAAAGAAAGAAAGAAAAACACATTTTATATTGAGAAAAATGTGTTAAGAAGGACATCCATTTTGGGCTTCTTTCAACGGAAATGAAAGACGTGTTTTGTTTTCTTTTTTAGCTTTTGAATAGAGAAAAGCTGTGCTGTGGGGTTTTTCAAACTCGATTGCGGTCAATTTTGTCCCGGACGAACTTTTGAAAGTAGAAAAGAGAAGTTTTAACAAGTTTATCAAACGAGACTTTGCACAACTCTGCTGATGATTATCCCCTTCAAGGTTGATGATAACTTCTGTGTACGATTGTACGCGTAAGATATGTCGGTGGAAATTCTAATGCCTCGTTGGAATTGCATTTTCTGATTTTTTTATAAAAAAAAAAAATTACTGTAGCGATTTGATATATGTGAGGTAAAAAAATGATTGAAAAATGTAATAAAAAAGAGATTTGATAGTCACTTAATTAGGTTCTATAATCTTGATTTCTGGCTCAGAGAATTAACTTTTGCTATGTCTCTAGTTAAATCAATTGCAAGAAATCAACAAAATTGCTATTGGATCTTGGCCTTTTCAATAGCAAATTGTCACCTTTTTGTAGAGTAGTGCATCTTTTATCAATTTGAGATATGGAATTACCAAATCCGTGTAACATCAATGGCACGTGATCATATTCTAGTAATAATGGTACAAGAACCAGTTGGGCAAATAAATGATATTTTTCAGGCACAAAATCGCATAATATTTTTTGGTAAACACCCATTATATCAAAGAAATCATGCATTCCCCTCACATTTTTACGTAGGAAGGATAATGGCAGCACTTACTCATTCCTAAAATTTGACACCTATAGCTGAAGTTAATTAATTAAACAGTAATGAATGTTGGAGAACTGACAACAGCCATGTGCAATTATGAGAGCAAAAGTACCGAGAGAAGATGCGGCAATTTGCTGTATTAGTGACTGCCAAGTGCCCCCTACAATAAATTCAATAATTCATCTCCAAATCAAACACACAGGAGGTTCTTTTTTTCTTTTTTTTTTTTTTTTACTTTTAATGCATAGGGTTTTTTGTTTTTCCCCTGTTCTTCTTCGTATAGGATTGATCCTCAGTTTGATGTTTCACCGTTATGATGTAACTTTCAAGTGCCAAGGATACATGCGACCAATTCAAGAGAGAATGGCCCAAAATATGTATGTATATATATATAAAGAGAATTTCAGCTGTATGATGTGTGCTTGGCCATTCAAATGAAATGCAAGCAATCATAAGTCTGTTCTTAAATTTTTTAAAATTAAAAGCCAACACCTATCCCGATAATTCTGTTGCCCCTCTAAATATAATACTAGTCTCTCTCCCTTGATAATTCTTGATGATTAAAAAAAATATTTGACAACCATTATTTTCCACGGTCCAAAGATTATTACCTTCTATTCGAAGATAAACAATGAATACTGGTATAATTTATGGATAACTTTTTTTATACACTGTCAGTTCATTTTATTTTTTTACACTAGTAAGTTTAAATCATACCATCACGTGACATGAATTCAAATTTCAAGTTCAAATAATATACACGTGATATACATCCAAAGTTATTTATGTAAGAAAAATCACTGCACCGTCAATGCATAACAAGTTAATCCATGAATTATTAGGAGGGACTTTGAGGTCTCGTGTGTTTATTATTTTCTGAGATGTAGCATAATGCCTACTGCTATGTTATACTGCGTAGAACAAGCATGACAGACCAAGACCTCACTTTCAGAGAACATTCAGAAATTCATTTTCGAAAATTGATGTTGACTGCGATGTATGTGAATATATGGCAGCCTTCAAAATTTTATGAGTTTTGCATAATGGGGATCAAGTGGGACTCACTTAGAAAGATCTCAGGCAGTAAATTTAAGGTTGACCTGCGAGCGGCCTCTTCTGCCAAGGTGCTAAGCTCTTCATAAAAGCTAATTTTACACGTCCAGTATATTTAAGTTCGTAAAGACAATTTAGCCCAATGAATTGATTACTTCACATTTTTTGAAATAATGTTTTATTTACATCATAAATATATTTTTCAACTCATATTTTTATATTTTTTATTATTTTTTTATCTTACATACATCACATCATAAAAAGTATTATAATAATTATTTCAAATAACACCCTATCCAAACAAACCCATTCTAGCAGAGGATATGATGTATACCCACATGCTTTCTTTTTTTTCCTCCTCCTTAATTTTTTTTTTAAAGGGGACCAACGGTGACTCTTCATTTACTTATTTGATGATGATTTGAACCCATATATATATATATATATATATATTATAGGTGAGGCGTCACGCTTATGAGTTCTTTCCGCTGCAAGAGTTCATATTGTCAGAAAACCTCTCCATTTCCCTTTTGTTTTTTTTGCCCAAGTCACAGTCAAAATTTCATTAAACAATCATAAAGGAGTTAGAAGAGAACTAAGGCACCGGCACAATCTGTATATATTCCAATACTACATAAACAACAAAACAATTAAATCTATGGTAAACCACCAGTCTTTGGGCTGATGGCCACCGCCTAGTTTGGTGGGGTGGGAGGCAATGTCCAAAATGCCATATTTAAATAGTTTGTTGGTGTATTGTGTATCCGTTTGATCCGGTAGTGATTCAATTCTTTCCGGGTTATTTTTGGGCCTCCTTAGATCCGTTCCCTCCCCCTTAGTATAGCATAGATTAGGTTATACAACTGTTGTCGTCTTTAAAAAAAAAAAAAAATTTAAATCTATGGTAGATTGTATTTGCAAACAGAGCATTTGGAAAATGATTGATGTGAACGACTTACTACGGTGGTCCTACTGGATGTAATGGAATAACGAGAGCGGTCATTCGTTTTGGTGAAATGACTCTTTCAGTCTCTTTCGAGGTCAATTCACCTGCGTACGTTTGTTTATTGGAGTGATTAGAGGATGCTAAGGAATAAGTACTAGTTTGTAGCTCGCTTAATTTGCAATTAGAAATTAGTTGAAAAACGGAACCCACGAAGACTTTAAAATCCAATTAAATTGCATTATGACTTTTATTATTACATATAGTTTTCTGCGTTATTAAAGGGACAGTTACCCGAAAAAAACAATTTTTTTCTTCCAACTAATTAAATTTGCATTATGACTCTGATTAATACACGTAGTTTTCTCGTGTTATTAAAGTCACAGATACCCAAATACATTTTTTCTTTTGATAATTTAATTAACCTTTAGTGCTTAAAATTGTGGTAGTCTAAGTCAATTGTGATGGTAAGGAAGTCATGATGACAAATTTTCAAGCGTGAAGCCCACAATAAGGAAAAGGGATAATGAAATTTATTGCCCAAATGGCTTCACGCTTCAATTCTTTTTGTATGTTTCCCAATATATATATATTATTTGTTTGGTGCATGTCATTAAAAGCACCACATTTTCCCTGCACTTCTTTAACTTCTACGTTGGGGAAACCTTGAACGTGTATTGATCTATTCAGAAATCTATTGCCGTATTGCAAAGAAGTCAGGTTTCTGACGATAGAGTGACAGCTTGGACGTCAGAATTGGTGTTTCCATGTGCGGATGAATATATTATCCTTTGCCCAGTGACATATTGGAAAACCATGGGCTCTGTTTGGATTGTAAATTATTTGAGATATTTTTACTGTAGCACTTTTTGTGATGTGATGTCTGTGAGATAAAAAGGTAATTGAGAAGATAAAAAGGTGTATTGAAAATTGTAATGATGATGTAAGCAAATAAATTTTGACTAATAAATTTCTATCCAAACAAACCAATATAGAGAAAGTAAACGATCCATTTAAATTGGATGTGATAAGTTGCAATAATTTGTCAATCTATTATATATCTTCACTATTATTTCAGTAGGTAGGCAAGTTCTTTCTCTCAAACTTGTAACCAAATGACACTTTCTCCATTACTCATCCATATCTTCCATGTTCTTTTTTTTCTTTTTTTTTTTTATAGAATTCCATAGAACTATTTTTCAAAAATAATAATATGTGTCTGCATCATTATCTTGTACATGGTTGCACTTTCCTTCTTTACATGGATAAACAAGGAGAAAGTGGCCAAGGAAAACATATTTTTCTTCTTTTCCCTCACAAAATTCTTGAATCTCTAAGAAAGGTTGGTGTACGGATCCTGTTTACCAACCCATTTCTTTATTGTATATTCTGGAAATCATTTATTTAAGGCTTGAACAAAGTCAAGATTGATGCAGCTTTTGATTGGTTGTACTAGTTTTTATCAATTGAAGATTTTGACCTTTTAGCCGTAAACTTTTGACCTTTTCCTACCTAACAAAGGTTATGAATAAAGTAAGAATAAAGTGTATACTGAATCTTGGTAGTGTGAATGAATGTCTGCTACAATTAGCGTGTGAATGAATGTTTGTTAGGTTTTTCTATACCGAGTTTAAGGTAACATCTAACCTTCGAATATCATTTCATTTTGCTGTATTCTGCTCCTTTTTTCTTTCTTTTTTTTTTTTAAAAAAATAAGGAACCATATATAAAGTTTTGGGATAATTGCAGAAACCTCTCCTGTGATTTGAAAAATTACACTGACCTCCCTTAAGGTCACTAATCCTTTGCAAATTCAGTCCAAATGATTAAAATATTATTTTAGGAAGTGAAATTAAAATATTTTACTAAATTTGTCCTTTGTACTACGTATCCAATGAATGACAAAATACTACAAATTAATTAACAATTAATAAACTTTAAGGAGTATAGTTTATAGACAAATATGCATTACCTATTTAAAGTACCAGCTCTTTATGGGTATTTTACTTTCAAACATTTAATTTAATACAAATATTTACGCTCAAATACATATTTGTATTTACTTTCAAATATTTAATTTTTGTTAAATACAAAAACTACCAATCTCTCTTCAGTAAAAATATTAATATAACACTTTTCAATTTTAGTTACAAACATTTATATATTTAACATAAATTAAATGATTCAAAATAAAATACCCATAAAGAGTCAATACTTTACTCATGTAATGGATGAAAGTTATAAAGAATTAATACTTTTTGGGTCATTTTAAAAAAAATATTTAATTTATATTAAATACATAACCTACCGATTTTCTTTTTGCAAGAATATTACTGTAACACTTTTTGAATTTTACTAACAAATATTGATATATTTATCATAAATTAAATGTTTGAAAGTAAAATATCCATAAAAAATCGGTACTTTAAATGAGTAATGCGTGTTTGTCTATAAAGAGTTGGTAACTATTTAAAGTACCGGTTCTTTAAGGGTATTTTATTTTCAAATATTTAATTTAATACAAATATTTACGCTCAAATACAGATTTGTATTTACTTTCAAATATTTAATTTTTGTTAAATACAAAACCTACCAATCTCTCTTCCGTAAAAATATTAATATAACACTTTTTTAATTTTAGTTACAAATATTTATGTATTTAACATAAATTAAATTATTCAAAATAAAATGCACATAAAGAGCGAATACTTTACTCGTGTAATGGATGAAATCCATAAAAAATTAATACTTTATGAGTCATTTATTTTTTTAAAAAAATATTTTATTTATATTAATAAATAACCTATTGATTTCCTTTTTGCAAGAATATTACTATAACAATTTTTGAATTTTACTTATAAATATTGATATATTTATCATAAATTAAATATTTGAAAGTAAAATACTCGTAAAGAACTGGTATTTTAAATGAGTAATGCGTGTTTGTTCATAAATTATACTCTTTAAAATTTAATAATTGTTAATTGATTTATAGTACTTTGTCATTCATTGGATATGTATAACAAATAGCAAATCTGGTACAAAATTATAATTTCACTCCCTAAAATAATATTTTAATCGTTTGGACTAAATTTGCAAAGGATTAGTAATCTCAGGGGAGGTCAATGTGATTTTTCAAACCACAAGGGAGGTCAGTGCAAATGTCAGAAACCTCAGGGGAGGTTTCTGCAATTATCCCCAAAATTTTTTATTCTTGACGACATATAAAAATGATTCTATTTACTATGATTTGAGGTATCGTTCACTTGACAAGATTTGTGGAGAGATAAAAAATTAAAGTAACCAAATGGGTTGCATCCAATTTCAAGCCCGATCCAGAGAATCAGTTCAACAATAATGGTTGCATTTTGATTCACAAAAGTGTACATACTGCAGCAAAAATATACACGGTCAAACTTGTCTAAACTTCTGCAGGTAACGAGTTTGGTTGACTAATATCTCGCAAGTTATGTTCACGATAACAAAAAGACGCGGCTTTCTGTAACCAGGGTGGAGACAATAGGGACAGGCTATATTTTAAAATTCGGACCGCATCAGCCGATTGAATCGAAAATCGGCCAAATATTCAGTTCAAGTTATTATAAAAGATCAGGTGGATAAAAACTCAGTCAAATTTGGTTGGAAGAACTGGTTGGAGTCAAAGTCTTTTTTTTTTTTTTTGAAAAGGTCAAACATTTTCAATAATATGTTTTAACCTGTAGGTTGTTAAAAATTATTAATATATCTCAAATATTTCATACTTTATAAATATTGTCCTAAAATATGATGTTATTTTTCAATCAAGTCTATAATTTTAATTCTAAACTTGTTAATGTTCATTAAATAATATAAATTGCTACTTAATCGTTCTAATTTCTTTGTATTTTTTTGTTAAATATATTTGAAATATCAAATTTATATGAATATACCTTTATTAATATTAATATGCTTTTAGATATTTTACATACAATATTTTTAATTTTTAAATAATTTTTATTTATGACGTCATCCGGTTCAACCCCGATTGAACCCATTGACTCCTGACCCCTGAGCTCGACCTAGTCAATATCCGGTTCGAGTTTGAAAACATAGGGGATAGGCAGCTGCTTGGAGAATTATAAGGTGATACCAAAAAAAAAAAAAATTTTGCCCCACTAAGATATTTCCTAAGTGTACGTGTATAAGGTGATAGATAATGTATACATTATCATCATTGAATACACGATAACTAGTAAGATTTTCAATTTAAAATTCAAATTTTACATGTGCCGTGCATCCAATGGTAATAATGTATATACTATCAATGTATATATGATTAACTCGTAAAGTGATAATAACCTATCAAATAAATTTTTCCTTGAGAAAAATATCTATTTCTCAGTTAATTAAGTACATTAATCAAGAGTCTCAACTCTTTAACAATAACAAAATATCAACTCTTGCGTCAATTTTATACTCTTTTCAACTAAAGGAATTGTTAGTTTGTCTTTTATCATTTAATTTAATTACTTGAATTTAACTGGTTATGGAGAGATACCACAAGAGCAAGCCAAAATGATGAGAATCATGTAATTGAAGAGAAGCCAATGATAACTAATGGTGGCCAGAAATTACCATTTGGAATTTGTAAAGATAACATGAGAAAAATATTGTTGATTATCATCCTAATATTCGCAGGGACAATCAATAATACTACCATCTACAGTGTAGGCAATAAATTTGGGTTAATAAGCAGTGTTTGGATTGCCATTTTTCAAAGAAAATTTGTTATATTTTTCGTGAACATATTTTTCAATCACTTTTTTACCTCACATATATCAAATCGTTACAGTAAATTTTCTACAAAAAAATCCAAAAAAATACAATCCAAACAAGCCACATCCACATTGGTTAGCTCATTCATTTCGTATTAGGGGTGTGAATCAAAATCGAAATCGGTAATTCGGAACTTTGAAATCGAAATTTTTCGAAAATTTTGGTATCAGAATTTTCGACCGATTTCGATTTCGAATTCACCAATTCCAAATTCGAATTCGTTCTGAATTCAATTCGGAATTCGGTAAACTCCGATTTCACCAAATTCATGAATATAAAAATGATGATGATTATTATATAAATATTATATTACATATATATAAAAAAAATATTATATATATATGTGCGAAAACAAAATTGAAATCGAAATGGGAATTCCGATTTCACCGAATTCATGAATATAAAAATTATTATTATAATATAAATATTATATAATAATATATATATATATATATATATGAAAAACAGATTTAAATTCGAAATAGGAATTTCGAATTTCGATTTTGATTTGTGAATTCGAAATCGGAATTTTCGATTTGAAAAATCTCATTACTAAATTCGATCCGAATTCGACAAATTCAAAATCAGATATTCCGATTTCCATTCCGAATTGTCGAATTCGAAATTCCGAATTCAATTCGATTCGATCGATAAATTGAAATTTTTCGATTTTGCCCACCCTTATTTCGCATCATTATAAGATCAACTTTGATGGCTCTGTTTCGTCGCGTAATGAAGTCTTCCTTGCCGGTCTGGCAAAGCAGTTCCCAGCAGGGCTTGGGCTTGCGAGCGTTGAAATGGCGAAAACTGTTGCTGTCAGGGAAGCAGTTTTCTAGACGGAAAAAATATCTGATGGTTGCCCACTTCATCCTCGAAGGTGAGGTGATGCATCATCTCTTAAGGGTATTACAATGAACTAACGGACAAAATAATAAGAATTGATTTCAAATTGTAATTGTATATTACTTTTTTTTTTGAACTGTATTTGTCCGATATAACGTGCAATAATTTTGGACAAATATTTTCTAAAATAAAATAAAATTTGTTTGTCATAAACTCTTGCACAAAGTAAGACAAACCTTCTTAAACTAAGGAGTGCTTTTTGAGAGAATTCAAAATAGTAGAAAAGTGATTTTCTACAGTAAAACACTCTCTACTTGACCTCTATATATATGAGAGATTATTTAAAAAATAAATGAATTTAATAAATACTTGTACGGATAGATTTAATGTATTGTGTACAAATTTATGTACTTTAATTCATACATCACATAATTCTATGATCAAAGATATGAGTCTATCTTTACATTCAACGATTTCCACATACATGAATATATTCATGAATGAATATGCATTTATCGCAATGTATATACATCTTAGAATCATTTGATTCATAATACAATACATGTATGTATATCTTAGAATCACCAAATACAAATTTTGAAAATTTTCAACATCATCTACCGTTCAGTTACTACTTGATAAAGATGATTCTTTGCGACATAGGCCCAATAATTGATGATTGATGATGTCCGGACGTCTTTACCAGACAAAAACTTCATTGATTTAAATTGGATTCCAAGTGTGTTTTTTGACTTTTTCAGGATTGGCGGATTAGATTAGCGATGATTTCTTTACCCACTCAAAAGCCAACAAGCCAGACCAAGTCTTTTATCTTAATGGATCCAAGTTAACAGCCAGGCGTTTGAATCCTGCTTAATTTTTTGTTACATCTTTTCTCCATCAAAGAAAATGAAATGCATGGAAAGCCTTTGTTTAAAGGTGGATTTACCTCTAATCATGTTATATGTTCTAAATCATTCTAGTCCGAAGCTGACCTTACTAGAGGAGCCGTCATCATAATTCATAATATCAAATTGTCTTGTCATCACTAGAATGGAACCAGTCAGAAACCAATTTGGTTGGATAGCAGAAATGACGTTTGTGAAACGTAGGAATTGCGTTAGATTGCTTTTAGCTAACACATGAATGCAATGCGAATAAAAACTGCTCTCACTCTAAGTTGAAAACTTGAAGCTTGCAAGTACTTTCTTCAAGTTTGAATCAAAGGCATTGTCTTGGCGGCCGTTTATGCTGGAAAATATACACGAAAAAGGCAAAGAAAAAAAAAAAAACTTTGTCTTCCCATTTTCTTGAAACTTTTTTCTCTAAATTCTTAATAACTTTGTTGGGTCTATTCCCATCCGCCTCCTCCTTCTCTGTAATATACGACCAATTATAAAAAGTTATACGATTCCCTTGAAACATTTTCCTTCAAATTCTTAATAACTTTCTTGGGTCTATTCGCATACGCCTCCTCCCTCTCTCTAGGATACCCACACACAATGAAAAGCCTTTTGTATGAGGCCCGTTTAAAAATTTGGTCAAATTTCCCACATTACCCTTATTTTTTGAAGATAAAGGATGAAATTTGGTTTTCATAAAACATAAGACCAAAATTGTCCTTTTCGCAAAGTTATCCCCACGAAGATAACAAGTCAAATTATTGGAAGATAGAGTAGTACAAAGGATTACATAATGGGCTGTCTCGTTGATTGTGATAGAATCTGTCTTACAATACCTTATTAAACAAAATACTCTCAATTCTCGGACGGTCTGGACCTCTGGACAACATCCAGATGGGGATAACCCTAGAATCGTCGAGAGACTTGGGCCCATTTCTTTCCTTGTCCAGTGACCCTAATTTCCGTCGACCCAAAAGTCCACTTAGGTGGGGTCCAAATAACAAAATACACGTTGACAGTACTGTTATTTGTCCGTTGATAACTACATAGATATTTTGTTCACCGAAAAAAAAAACAAGAAAAGAAAACTTCAGAGACGTTGACCATTCCCATAGTTTTTTTTTTTTTAGGATAAGTAGGAGAACTCAAACTTGAGATCTCTCACTTACACTTTCTTCCTCCCGTACCACCCAACCCCAACCAATCTCATGCTGAAAAAAGATCCAGCTTAATTATGCAAGAATTTTTTGTAGAAAAAATGGCATCCAATTGACACACATGATGCGTTACATTATTACGAAAATTCCTCACCAAATCCTACATTTTCAAAAAATCCGACACTTAAAACCCTCTAAATCAGTACCCATCATTAGATAATCCGATATTAATTAGAACATTAGCGACCCAATAGAAACGCATTACTATGGAAAATATTAATAATTCTAGAACCCCTCCCCTCCCACCCCCGGCGCGGGGCCGGTATTATAAGCATTTCATTGTTAAACTTTAATCTTCAGTGTAACCACATATTTTCAGCCAGCACAAACAATTGACAAATTTATCTTATAGGATTACTGGTCCCGATTTATTCTACCTTTCTAATTCCTTAGTTCTAGTTTGGATTGTTAGTTTCTAGAGTTTTTATTAAAGAAAATACTATAATAATTTGATATATGCGACATAAAAAGATAATTGAAATATATGATCACAGAAAATATAATTTTTTTTAAAAAAAAACTATAATCCAAACAAGACCATAAACATTTCAAGCAAGGCGAAACTATGAGTTAAACCAGATGACTCGGTGAAATTTGCTAAAGTAGAGATTTGTTTCGTGCATTAAAACCCCTGAAGTTGTTATATTGAGCTTAATCACTCTAAAACAAGAAAAAAACATTCTAGTTTAAAGTGGTGTACGGTTCAAGTGATTGTAGTTTTTCTATTTTTCCACTTTATAAATCTTTGTAGTTTTGAAAATTCTCAATTGTTTTTCATACCTTTACATGTAAACACGCCATGCCTTAGCTTAGTGTTCTCATGTTACCTTGGACATGCGCAAGCACAGCCGTAGTCAAAGAGCAAAAGTCACCCGCCGAAATATTCCAGGAAGGGTTCTGCACACGAGCTGCAATATTCCACGTTTGCAGCCATCCTAGATATTTCCTCAGACCATTTAGCCGCCTCTCCATTTCCTCGGAGCCTAATTTGCTGCTTTATCCCTCCACTGTTTAACTCTTCGTAGGACATTGGAGTCAGTAATCCACCATAGCATTGTGAACATTTTACACCTGTCTCTGTGTCTGTCCACATGGTCAGAACCTTCCCTGTAGTTTCATATTATTGTCTTTATTTAAAGGGATTTACTCTTGCAAGTTGGGCTACGGCTCCGTTGTTGAATGTGTTGATTAGACAAAAGGCGGCCATGAACAGAAAGAAACCTTTGTTGCTTGCCCACGACGCCTCGATCTGGAGGAGATTTAATTTAGGCACATGGAGAAGAAAGTGCAAGAAGTACAGGATGAATGATGAATGTAAACTGGGATAAAGCTTCCTTTCAATTGCAGACTTCTCTCATGTTTTCGACACTTGCGTAATTTGAGGTTTTCTTAACGAGGCACAACTACCGTTTACCCTTTGTCCTTATAACACACAAAACACACCACCACCGGTGGTCTTTTTTTCATGATGGCTCTTTTGACGAGCTAGTTATACGAAAATTCGTTAAGTTAAGCTGGCTACATGGAGGCATTTGCATATATTAACAGATATTACTATGATTTTTTTTTTTCAAAAGATATCATTAATTCTTTACAAAGCTTTATAAATGATTTGTAACGGTAGAGAATGTTTGTGTATTTGTAAATTAAGCCACAAAGGGAAAGAGTTCAAACAGGAATACCTGTAACGGCTGCTTGTGTGTGTGTGTGTATATATATATATATTTGTAAATTAAAGCCACAAAGGGAAAGAGTCCAAATAGGGATACATACAATTTTCATTAAGCAATCGTAATCATTTCAACACCACCTCTCCGCATGACACATTAGTTTATCGATCACTTTTAGGGACAAAAGTGTCTACCAAACTTGCTTTTTATTTTATATTTAACTTGAGCAGTTATTTTCCCTGATGAAATCAAGAGTTAATAGTGTATTGCCAAACCCAAAAAAAAAAAAAAGAAAAAGAAAAAAGTGTTGATGATGAATTACCATGTCAACTACGAAGAAATATCCAACAATGACATCTTACCAGAAAAAAAAAAAAAAGAAGAAGAAGAAATGCAGCAATGATAGATTCTCCGACTGCAATTTATCTAGTTAGCACTTAGCAAGTTAGCAGGCAATTTAGACTATAATATTTCATGACAGAAGGACAAATACTAAGAAGTAGTATATTAAGTTGAATAGTGGTTAAATATATATATATATATATATAAAGGCTCAGAGTCCGAGGGGTTAATTTTGGAAGCATCCAGTCAAAATAGGACTTGAAAACTGTATTCAACCTCTCGGAGCAACTCAGATGGTGCCATGATGGTCTGTCTTTTCCTGTTCTAGAGAAAGGTTGCTTCATCAAATGATAATTTCCTCCATGAAAAACACTTCTCTTTCATCTTGTCTCCGATGAAGAATCGACCACAAATTCTTCTTCCTTATCTTCTATTCGCAATTCTATCCATCCAATCAGTGTTAGCAATAGATTTTGTCTACAACAGCTTCAATTCTTCCAGTATATCCCTTTATGGCAACGCAACCATCGAATCTCACATCCTCACACTAACAAATGAAACAGTTTTCTCAATTGGTCGTGCTCTGTACCCTGCAAAGATTGTCACAAAGCAAGCGACTTCATCATATGTGCTTCCATTTTCGACATCTTTCATTTTTGCTATGGCTCCCAACAAGAAGTACCAGCCTGGTCATGGCATAGTTTTCTTGTTTGTACCAGAAACAGGTATTGAAGGCACCGACGCAGCTCAGAATTTAGGCCTGTTAAACTTGACAAATAATGGTCTTCCTGGTAACCATCTTTTTGGAGTTGAATTTGATGTGTTCAAGAATGAAGAATTCAAGGATATAAGTGATAATCATGTGGGATTAGATGTCAATTCACTTGTATCGGAAGTTGCTAATGATGCTGGCTACTGGCCTGATGATGGCCAGCCCTTCAAGCCACTGAAGATGAATGATGGCAAGACTTATCAAGTTTGGATTGATTATGCTGATTCTAGAGTTAAGGTGACCATGGCACCAACTGGGATCAAAAGGCCCAAACAGCCTTTGTTGAATGCAACGCTTAACCTTTCACAAGTTTTTCAAGATGAAATGTATGTTGGATTCACTTCAGCGACAGGGCAGCTGGTTGAAAGTCACAAGATTTTAGCTTGGAGTTTTAGTAATACGAATTTTTCGCTGAGTGATGCATTGATCTCAAGCGGTTTGCCGTCATTTGAGCTTCCCAAAGATCCAATTTATAAAGAAAAAGTGTTCATTGCAGGTATGACTGTTGGCCTTTTTATTTTACTGCTTGTTGGATCTTTAATTTCTGTCTTTTTGATCAAAAATAGTCAGAGAAGAAAGAGGGAAAGAGAAGAAATGGAAGATTGGGAATTAGAGTATTGGCCTCATAGGATTACTTATCAAGAAATTGAAGCTGCTACAAAGAATTTTTCTGATGAAAACGTTATTGGAGTTGGAGGTAATGGGAAAGTCTACAGAGGCATAATGCCAGGAGGGGCGGCCGTAGCAGTTAAGCGAATTTCTCACCAAAATAGTGAAGGGATGAGAGAATTTATATCAGAGATTTCGAGCTTAGGAAGGCTAAAGCATAGAAATTTGGTGGGATTGAGAGGCTGGTGTAAGAAGGAGAAAGGTAGCTTCATTTTGGTTTATGATTATATGGAAAATGGGAGCCTAGACAAGAGAATTTTTGGGTGTGATGAGAGTAAAATGTTGAATTGTGAAGACAGACTTAGGATTGTAAAGGATGTGGCTTCAGCACTCTCGTACTTACATGAGGGCTGGGAAGCTAAGGTGCTGCACAGGGATATTAAGGCCAGCAATGTTTTACTTGACAAAGACATGAATGCAAGATTAGGTGATTTTGGCTTGGCTAGACTGCATGATCATGGCCAAGTGGCTGCCACAACTATGGTTGTTGGGACGGTAGGGTACATGGCACCGGAGTTGGTCAAGAATGGCAGGGCATCGACACAAACAGATGTGTTTGGATTCGGAGTCTTGATCTTGGAAGTCATCTGTGGCAGACAACCAATAGAAGAAGGAAAGCCACCTCTTGTAGATTGGGCATGGGAGCTAATGAGACGAGGCGAATTGCTTAATGCCACGGATGAGAGATTAAGGTTGGAAGGGAAATGCGATGAAGAGGAAGTCGAAAAAATGATGCATTTAGGCTTGTTATGTGCGCACCCTGACCCTAGTGTCAGACCAACAATGAGACAGGTCGTGAAATTCTTTGAAGGAAAGACTGATGCAGATGAATCTGACGGTGAAGATATGGACGTACACCTTCTTCAGAGGATGAAATCAAGGGATATTTGGCCTAATTGCTCAATCAGTATTGGTTCACACCCCACATTTGACGAGATCAGAGTGGATTTGTCCTCTTCGATGTCACTTTCTTGGTCCAAATCTATGGTGGAGGGTAGGTGAATACGCACACACACATCAATTTAAATGATGAACAAAATTTTCTCCGACGATACAATCTTTCTGGAACTGAATGTATCCCCAATTCCCAGGCCTGGCTCACTTGGGAATGGGACATGCCGTGGTTGAGGAAAATGAAGTGGGCAAATCAGCAGAATCATATTGTAGATTAGGATAGAAAGGCTTGTGGTTTTCAATCTGTACTCTTTCTTTATACCTTCATTTATTCTGCTTTCGCAAAAGATTTTTTTTTCCTTGTTCAGAGGTTTCCTTTTGTTATGACACATTTGTTAGGCTTTGCAGTGTTCTTTAAGTCTAGTTGCAATGTAAATGATAGCTTGAGCTCTCTCTAGATGCAAAGAAGGATGTTTCTTCTTTAAAGATTGTCCTACGAACAAAATGATGTAGTAAAGATTTATACGAATGCCATTTTCCTCTCGGACAAGATCAAGTGACAAAATTAGGGAGCCAAAAAGGAGGAGTTTGCCGCATACCAGGCTGGAATCCAGAGACACTAGAGGGGGCCAGGTGATCAGCGTTCCCTGCCGCCGGATGCAAGGGAAAAAGAGCAGTATTTCAGAATCAGCCGCCTCGAAAGTAGGGGTAGCAATTTCCGACACGACCCGAAAACACGACACAAATCTAACACGAAATTAATGGGTTTGGGTTGAGATTTCGAGAGTTCGGGTCAGAATCGGGTCGAACCCGATGAACTCAAAAATAAAACAGGTCGATTTCGGGTCAACCCATAGGTGACCTGATATGACCCGTTTACGAATTAAAAATAATTTAATAAACATAAAAATTATTTTATCTAACTAAACTAAGTTATTCTTTTTTTTCAAAGGCATTAATTACTTAATCCTAAATGAATTTATTTAACTTGTGTGAAGTTGAAATTATTATATTTGGACAAAGAATATATTATATTATTTTTTACCTATGTACTGTTTTAATTTATTTTATATTTGGTTTGGGATAAAACACTTTTATGGTGTTTAATTTATTTTAGATTTGGTTTGGAATTATTTATTTAAATTTTTATTACTTGATTATGTAATTAATTTTGTGAGAAATTGATTTTATTAGAAATTACAGTGATAAATTAATAAATTAAAATTAAGTTTCGGGTCGACCCGCCAACCCGTCAACCCGAAATTTTCGGGTTCGTGTCAGGTATCCTGACCCGTTTCGGGTTGGCGGGTCAGGTTCGGGTCAGCGGATTTTCTGTTATACTCGGGTCTCA
Source organism: Coffea arabica (assembly GCF_036785885.1). Taxonomy (NCBI): domain Eukaryota; kingdom Viridiplantae; phylum Streptophyta; class Magnoliopsida; order Gentianales; family Rubiaceae; genus Coffea; species Coffea arabica. The sequence goes on from NC_092312.1 coordinate 11,859,240, forward strand.
ACCCGACCCGATTGTCACCCCTACTCGAAAGTCGAATCATGGATATCACTCTATATAGAAACATATTATACACCAGTATTAGGGTTATTATCACTTTACCCTCGTAACGTTTGGTGTTACTATCAATTTTCTTTTTAACATTATCTTTTAGTCACTTTACCCCTAAGATTAACGGTCAAATTTAACGGAGTTTATTAATTAAAGTGAAAAGACATGTTTAACCCTTAAAATTATTATCACCTTACCCCCATAAAATATAGTCTCATTATCAATTTACCCATAGAATTATTTTTTAGACAATTTATCCTATCATTAAACCAATTTAGGAAGTTAAAAAATTTTAGAAGAAAATACCCTCCTCTTTGCATGATAAAAATAATAAAAAATTTAGAATGACTCTTCTCCTTTTTAGTATCAAGAAAAAAAGTCAAAATATTAATTTCTTTCTTCTTGACAATCTTATTCATATTGAAAAAAAAATAAAAAGATAGAGAGGAGAAGGAGGAAGGGGAGAGGGAGAGAGAGAGCTCAATTCTTTTTTTAAAAATTACAAATAAGAAAGAATTAAATACTTTTATTATTTTAAAATTATTTCACTTTTTTTTTATCATCAAATTTCAATCCTAATCTCAACAATCTTAAAGTAATACAATAATGTTAGACTTTTCTTTATTTTCTTTTTTTTTTTTGCAAAATCTAATTTTTTGTCTCCTTCTTTCCTATCTTTTTTTTTCTAAGTATTAATAAATGTGAAAAAAAAGAAATTTGAGAAAATTCTTTTATTTTTATGTTTTTCGATCTCTTAAAGTGAATAAAAAGGAAGAATAACCATTCCAATTTTTTTATTTTTAATTATATATAAAAAAGTGTAAATATATTTAAAATTTTTTGACCATACTAGTTAGATTAACGATGATGTAAAATGTCAAGAAAATAATGTTAGGAACTAAAGTGATTGTATCCCTATAATTTAAACGAATAAAGTGATTATAACAATGTAGTAATGCTATAAAATAAAAGAGTATTTTTGTCTAAAATTTTTTAACATGTTGAGTTGAATTACTTATGGGGGTAAAGTTAGGGGTGCTAGCAAGTCAAGCTGCTCGCGAGTAGTTCGCGAGCAACTTGATCAAAAGCTTGACTCGAGCTCGGTAAAATCGAGCTCGAGCTCGAGCTCGAGCTACTCGTTAAATTTAACGAGTCGAGTTCGAGCTCAAGAAATAAATACTTGAGTGCTCGTCGAGCTTAATCGAGTTTTCATATTTTATTTATATTATATTATATATTATATATTTTAAAAAAAATTATAGATTTATTTCAAAACTCGAACTCGAGTAGCTTGGGTTTGATATTTTACTCGAGCTTACTCGAGCTCAAACGAGTCGAGCTCGAGTTTAGTTTTATTTCATCGAGTCGAGCTCGAGTCCAAATTTTTTTACTCGATCGAGCTCGAGCTCGAGTAGCACAAATTTTGATCGAGCTCGAGCTCGAGTATGATGCTACTCGAGCTCGACTCGGCTCGATAGCACCTCTAGGTAAAGCGACTAAAAGATAACGTTATGAGGTAAACTGATAGTAATGATATAGTTTAAGGGGGTAAAATGATAATAACCCCCAGTATTATGCCAACCTATTTAGACTTTAGAGAGGGTTGGTAAAAATGTATTGTTTCTAATTAATCTAAAATGCTGCTAATTTCATAGTAATGATCAAATCGAGTTCAGCTTATCACTGGTTGATTGTTTTGTTGATTTTACCCTTAGCATGGAGGGTGAAATAGCTCCATATATAACTACATTGAAAAAAAAACCACGGTAACTTCTCATCTTCCCAATTTTTTGTGTTGCTCAAACCAAAGTGTTGATACTTCGGTCCGACTTTATAGTGGATATGTAAAAGTGTGAAACAAAATATCGGCCAGGATTGTTTTTTCTTTCCTTTCTTCATATTTTCCTTTTTCTTTAATCACCTCAGCAATACTTATTTTTTCCTTTTAACACTTAAACTTTGAAGAAAAATAATTTTTACGAATAAATTTGCTTTTATTAATTGCACTTACTTTTTTTTTAATATTTTTACCGTAATTACAACATTTGTATAATTTAATCTATCCTATTTTAGAAGGAGGGGGAGTTTAAAGAGGCTGTATAAGGGGCTAGCAGATATATGGGTCTGACTAGACCAAAAGGGTGCATTGGCACCTCCTTGAATTTTTTTTTTTACTTCAGATGAGTTTTAAACCCTCGACCTACAATCCAAACAGCGATTTAATCCCTTGTTTAGTTGTGCTTACTTATGTGTGCCTCAATTACTAGCATACACATGGATGGATAATTCTTTCTTATTATGGTAACACATTTTTTGGAAACTTATGCGTATATCTTACCATATGGATCATTATCATTTGGCAGAATTCTCCAAAGTAAATTATCTGGATAGCCATTAAATTTTTTGAATAGTGGAGTTTTGACCACTCAGCTGTTAATAGTATATTTTTATTTACTGAACTATTAAAAATATAAATTTTGGATGGTTTCATCTGATTCTACCGTTAATTTTACTAGATCTAACTGCCAATAGTATGTCTAATAAATCATAGTTCAGTGGGTAAAGTTAATGATAGAATTAGACGAAATGACCGAAAATTTACACATTTGATAGTTCAGTGGGTAAAAATATATTATTGATAGTTGAGTGGACAAATTTTTTAATTATTCAAAAAGTTCAGTGGTTAGTTAATTGGGTAATTTGCTCTAATTCTCCAAGAGAATATGTGAGGAAAGGCTCGCTTCTCCCCTCTCCCACCCCCATGATTCCCCTAAAAAGTTGTATAAATGTTTCACATACTTATATAGAAATTAGGTTTTAGATCCCAAGAGTTTAGAAGTCTCTTTTTGTCCCCCTAAAATACTAAAAGTCTCTACTTATAACTTGGTGAATATTATACTTCGCCTCCCAAATTTTTTGCAAATACATAAGAATGCCCTTAGGTATATATCTCATAAATCTCGCCCTTCCCACAAACTCTAACATCTATTTCCGTTAGTGTGAGGTAACTCAGACGCAATTAATTCTTGAAATATTATTGTCGAGATACTTGTTTAAATTCATAAATAAATTTTTTAAATTTGTAAATTATGAGTTCGTTTGAATAGGAGTTTATTGAGATGATTTATTTGAGATAATTACTGTAACACATTTTATGATGTAATGTACGTGAAATAAAAAGGTGATTGAAAAAATAAAAAATATGATTAAAATTCGTGAAGCAAATTATTTTAACTCAAATCTCAATCCAAACATACTCCATATGTTTTGGATCTCTCGATACAAAATTTTTTAACTACGCCATATAGATTATCTCATCAATGTTACCATTGAAAATCGCTGTTTTTACATCCATTTGATGTAATTCAAGATTGAAATATTCTACTAATGCCATGATAATTTTAAAAGAATCTTTCGAAAAGAAAAGAGATAAAATTTCTTTATAGTGTAAAATTCTTAGCGACAAGATGAGATTTGTAACTTTTCACATTACTTTTCGAATCTCTCTTGATTTTAAATATTTATTTACAACCAATAAATTTCACTCCTTCTGACAATGGGACAAGATCCTAAATATCATTGTCTTTTATAAATTTAATCATTCATGGCATCAATCCACTTTTAAAATTTAAATTTTTCATAACTTGACAAAAGTTGATTGAATAATCTTCCATCAATTCAGTGTCATCCTTATATTTTTTTTAAAAAATAATGTAATCATCTGACACTGGACTTCTCTTTTCTCTAGTGAATTTTTTTAATGGCACTGATTCTTGAAGAGGTGGAGTTTGTTATTCTATAACTGTTTATTTTTTTTATATTATCTTGATTTGTTGTATCACAATCAAGATCATGAATAGAATTTTGAATAAGATCAATGAAACTTGTGGAAATGTTAACATATTTCTCTTCAAAATAAGGTCTCTTACTATATCTTCTCCCCCAAATTCGACATTTTCAAAGATTCGAACATTTTGCCTTTTGAAAATCAATTTAGTCATGAGATCATAAAATTTGTAACCCCCGAATCTCTCAAAATATTCAATAAAATAACAACTAACCATTCTTAAGTCCAATTTATTTTCATTTGACCTATAAGGTTTTGTTTCAATTGGATATTTCCAAATATGTAAATGTTTCAAAATGAGTTTTTTTCCTGTCCAAAACTTATAAGGAATTTTGATAATTACTTTAGTTGAAACTTTTTAAGTGCTTCTTCTCAAACTAACTCTGGTAAGGTAGAATAACATATTATACTCCTTATCACATTTTTAAGTGTTCTATTTCGTGTTTCAATTACATCATTCATAGTGGGTGAATTCAGCATAATGTACTGTGAGACGATATCGTATTTTTCTAGATATTTAGCAAATGATCATGGACGTTGTTTATATGAACCGCAATATTTGTCATAGTATTCATAACCATGGTCAGATCTAACGTTTTTAACTATTTTGTTGAGTTGATTCTCAACTTCAATTTTAAAAATTTTGAACATGTCCAACAACTGTAATTTTTCAAAAATGAGACATATATAGTCATATCTTGAAAAATTCTCTATGAACGTTATAAAATATTGTTGACCATTTCAAACAGATATTATGTATAAGATTTAAGACGTCTAATAATTTATTAGTTTCAAATCTTCTTTTATTAGTTTGTTTCTTCTTTATACAGCTAATAAAATCATCAAAATCTATTAAATTCAAGCAATCGAGATTTTCATTTGACACGAGTTTTTTTATTCTCCGTCTGGATATATGACCTAATCTCTTATGCCATAATGCAGTCGAATTCTCATTGGTTAATTTTCTCTTTACTCTTCTAGTACATAAATATAAGGATTCATTAAATGAGATAATTGTATCAATTAAATATAGATTATTATAGTGTATTAAATAATCATAACTAACTAATTTTGAATCATGAAACAATTAAAATTTTTTATTTTTAAATCAACAAAAATAACTAACTTTGTTCAAAACAGAAATAAAAATCAAATTTCGTCGAAAAGACGGTACAATAAATATTTTATTAAGATTCAAATAAAATCTAATTTTTAACAATAATTTAAAAACTTTTATTATTTCAATTTGAACTGTTTTGTTATCACCTACGTCGATATATCTTATATTATCATTAGATTTTCGGCAATTCAGACAACCCTACATAGACACACTAATGTGAGTCGTTGCACTAAAATCTAATTACCATATGTGTCTCGATACATAAACCAAATTAAGAAGCATATTTTTTTTAGCACACTAAGCGTGATAGTTGGTACAATGCTTCTTTTTATACCCTTCAATTTCACAGAAGAAACAACTATTCTTTTTCGGATTGATAGATTTCTTTTGTTGTTTCATTTGAAGGGCCGTACCTACAGTTTCTTTATCTTTTTTTTTTTTTATATCCCTTACTTTTATTATTAGTGATTGAAATCAAATGAGTACTCTCTGTCTAATTTTATTTCAACATTTTCTCTTCCTCTACAAAGTAAGATGAATTTATTTAGAGGCCAAATCTCCTTTTGATAGTTGTAACTCACTTTAAATTGGTTAAACTAGGTAGGAAGGAATATTAAAATCAAATGCATTAGTAACTGTTCAAAAGTACTAATTTAAGTGCATTTAATTTCGAAATTAGATGAGACATCTTGTTTACAATTCGCAGCCTACCATTAATGGGCTTTGTCTTTCAAGAATGGTATAATATTTGTGACTGCAATTCCTTTCAAAACCAAAAATATTATCAGACCAAAATATAGATACACACGGTAGAGCAAACGATCAAAAAGCACAAGAAGATTTTCTCGATGGCCCGAGGCCATCTCGCTATTTTGTACACACACACGAAAATTGAAGGCCAAGTAGAAGTGGTACAGATGATCTATATGACTTCAACTGCTGTAAGATGTAAACCGGGCATGCTCTCCAACAAATCTACTGTAAGCATGGAAGCCCTCGGCCGAGCTGGTCGGCTAGAGCATGCTGTCGATAAGGGTGCAGAAGATGTTGTACGTTCACAAGTTTTCAGCCATTTAGCTTGCATGTATTTGTGTTTTCTCCATGGCCCCAAGTGCATTTTCTTGTCCTTCATGCACCTTTTAGCTGCCGAGCACAAAATCTTGATTAAAGACAACAATCTTTCAATTTTACCTACAAATACGTCGGGAAGCCTCTTGATAAGCTGGTTATATTCTTCACTTGCTCTTGCCATCTCAAATTCGGCTCGAAAACTCAATTCTATGATCACCCTCGCTTCTTTTTTGGAACTTGAGTTGTCTATTACATCCAGAAAGGTATGTTCACCTGCAAAACAGCGTAAGTGCTGCAATTGAGAAGCCTATTAAGATTCGGTTGGAATTGAAAAAGAAGCAGAAATATTCTTTATTTCTTGGAGTTCCTAAGCATCATCTTCTTCACTTAGGAGGAGAGTAATTAACTGGACCACTGAGTTGTCTTTTCATTTGTTGTTGTTGTTTTATATAAAGAAGAAGGCGATCGATATTTTTTTCATAACCAAGTAATGAAATTTGTCACTTATTGTTGCACATTTAGACAAGGTAGGACAAAAAAGTTATGGAGAAAGAAGAAGTCCACGGAGCTTTTAACCAGCTAACAGAACATGACCCTCAAGAAAAAGTGAACCATCTACAGGTGCATGGCTACTGTTGCAAACAGGTTTCAGATTGGAGCTAAATATCTCTGCATCACAGGCTATAGATATAGATGGAGCTCATTTATGGACAAAATTTTATTAATAGTTTGACAGCTGAAGAGTTGTTGTAGATCTTGATAGGAGTGGTCCCTAATATAAAATTATACAAAATATAAACAGCCAATCTGACAATAAAATAGTAATTACTAAAGCAGATATAGGAATTTTGAATTACCTGATGGAATATCTGGTGAGCTCCTCCACTTAGACTTGCAAATTGCACTATTAAAACCTGCACTTTGAAGACGTCTGCAGACCTCTTTCATCAGACAATTTTTGCAACCGTCAGCATTAGTTGCTCTTCCGCAATTACAGATCAGATTCCCCGACTGTTGTACTTCTTTTACTGCTTCTTTTGTGACAGTTCTGATTTTTGATTCTACAGAACTTGTTCTGCATAATGTACCCTGAACCAATAACACTTCACAAATGTTAATACCAATTATAGTTCCTCCTGAGAGATCAAAGGATATTCGAGACAACAATTCAGAACATCAGAATATCAAAGAGGACTTGTTAAATGAAAAAAGGAAGTAAATTCATGCAATATTGTAAGGCTTGAACATGAATTTTCCGTTTCCACATTCTTCATTTGATAATTGATATTGCCGCCATCATTCGCAAGCTTGTTTAACTTTTGAAGTACTATTTCTCATTCTTCTTTAAGTATACTTAAAATTCTATGTAATGTGCTGAATTTGGAGAATCAAAAATGGAATTCAGGACCATGCATGACAATTTTGTGGATTTGAGGCACGTTGATGAATCAAAAGAAGAACAATGCCTGTAATTCTCAAAGAAAAACAGATAGAGAAAGAAAGGAATCTTACTTGCAACAGCTGATTTTGTGATTCCCAAAAACTTTTATCTCGATCATTCGCTGGAACGTCTTTCTCTTCGTTATTATCGTCGTCCTGGATTTCATATTCACCATTGTCACTAAAGCTGCCAACCAACGACCCTTCACTTTCTTCATCAAGAAATCTGAAAACTGTATCCGGTATATGGATCGCGGGGTCACCGGAATACTCAATTTCCCGATTATCCCACGTCAAAATCCGGTGATTTCTGGAAATTCTAGCCATTGCTTCAGCCGTTGGTTTATGCTGTCACAATTTTTCTAATATTTTGGGTTGTCTTTCCAAATCTTTGGAAATGGGTATATATACAAAGGCCAGACGGTATGTGGGACCCCGTTATCCGCTGTGGCACGATCAAACCCTAGGAACATGTTTGCCCTGCACTGCATCTAGGTGGCGCCGTATTATTGGTTAAGCTCCATCAAGTAAGGTCAAGTTCGGCGGACCAGACAGCCAGGATCCACGTCAGGAGCTGGTCAATTATTTGATCAACTCAACTCTTGAAGCTTGTGGATATGCTCGAATATTCGGGAAATTGTAGTTTAAGGCTCTCCAGGGAAAAAAAATGTAGATCCCCCCTGAATTTTATACCTATATCTCAAATTCATACACCTAAACTACCTGAAATAATTTGATTACATTAAATTGATCCCTTCAATACTTATACTTTTAATGCAAATATTGCAATCTCACTTTATTATTCTTGATTGTTTATTTTAAACTGCGTAATATGTCAATTTAACTTTTAATTTCTGACATCAATTCAAGAATGTGAACAACAACAATGTTGATACTTCAATTGAGAGCTAAAAAATTTGGGAACTAAATCTTTCTAGTTGAGCTATGAGCTAAAGTAAGCATTTGTATAGAGAATAATTTTTGAGCTCTAATATGAGTAGAATGTGGTGAACAATACACATCTAAGAATAAACTTTAAGGAAAAAAATGTTTTGCTTTAAAAACCACGAGTGCTTTTGCAAAGTAGCCATAGTTGAAGAACAAGCTACTTTTATTACTTGATATATATATATATATATATTTCTAAAGAAATTGCAATTCAATGTAAGTAATGGGGAAAAAAAGAAAAAAAAATGTAAGTAATGGGGTCTTGTGGTACAATGAGATAGTCAGCAAGAATAGAAGGGGCAAACCGCATATTTCCAATCTTTATGTTGCCATTATTTGGTCATCCTATCCTAATCTTGAACTGGTGGGACCAACAATAATGTGGAAATTGGATCTCTATTGAACGTGGCAGAATCCTGATCGTCAATTCTTTAGGTTTATCCAATGAGGTGGGACCAACTGGGATGCGCTACCTAACGTCAAACAACAATGATGTTGCCATACGCGGCGTCTTGCCCATGGTTTTGGTTGTCGGCCTATGGACGAAACTGACCATGGATAAGTTCGAAATTTAGAATATAGGTAGGGTAATTCCGGTAATTAAAATATGCGATGATTGGGAGTAAGAACGGAGCGAAAAAGGCAAAAACGAAAAAAGATTAAAAAAATGAGGATGGCATCTTCTTTATTTTACATGTGAATATTCTTTTTTTTTTTTTCAACAAACAAACGGTAATAAAAAAAAAAAAAAGAGGACGGCATTGTCCCGTCAACGTCAATATATATAAGAATTATTAATTTAAAAATAAATACTCTTAAGTAGAATAAGTAGATCTTGCACCCCAACACAACAACAACAAAAAAAAAAAAAAAAAAAAAAAAGAAGAAGAACGTGAACTCTTGGATGGATTTAACAGTTGTGAGTATGATCAATTCCATCAGACTTCAAACATAAATTTAACAAGACTAATTGGGTTTCCCATGTTTCATTCATTTTCACGAAAGAAAAGGAGACCAATCGTTGACACACATGGAATGAATATCCATGGATAACGTTGTTGCAATCTCGTTAATTAGTTCTTCAAATGCCAGCTCCATGCTACTTACACGGACGGACACGTACATTCTGCAGGTTAACCTGCGAGCGACAAATGCAGAAGTTAACGGCTGACAGATTGCAGTTCTCGTCTTCCACGTATCTTATCAATTTCATTTTCAACCTTCCTGTTCTTTATATCTTTCGTCACTTCTCGTCCTCGATTTAGTGGCTTACAATTTTAATTCTCATTAAAAGTTCACGTGATTTGACTTTGTTACCATCGATCATAACATGAGAAATAAACACTGGTTCATAACTTGTACTGCTATGATTCATTCATTTGCTATTAATGCAAGCTCAACAGAAATTACTGGGGAGGGGCCATTTTCTTTGATTTCCCTCCATAGAAACTTGTACCCTTCAGTTAGCCAGGTGTTGGCTGCAGCTTGGTTTCCAGTTTACACCTCTAGATACAGTGGATGATGAAATGTGGCAAAACCATTCTAAACCTACCACATGGGTGGGCGCAAATACATCATTCAGCATCAAAAGACAAAATTGATGCGACCAGTCACTTCAATCAAAAAAAAAAAAAAAAAAAAAACTGAACAAAAGGTCTGTCTGGATAATATGATGGGATAATCCTCTAGCATGTACCTAAACCAATTGAGAAGACAATAATAAAATATCAGTTACCAGATAAATTATCTTGCGTGCCAATAGCGACCCGAAAGCAATGAGGAAGCATCTTTGAACCATGACATATTATTAATTAAAGACAATTTAATTAGTTAAGGACATCGCCTTTCCAAGAATTTACTGGCAATACGTGTAAGGCACCTAAATTTATTTGCTATCATGTGTATAATGTTGAAAACCATATATTTAAATTGAAGTAACTTTTTGTTGACATTACAATTTTCTTTAACATATCTTCAAGTGTATTTTTATGTATGGTCTTAAAAATGAAAAAGAAGGCTATACTTTGCTTCTTTTTTTTTTTTTTTTGTTTATAAAGGATTTCTATATGTTTGATCCTGTGATTCTTAATTAGACGATTCAAATGTCATATGTGATGTTGCATGGATAAAAGCTTAGTCGACTCTGATGTGCGAATGTCACAAATACGCGGCGTCTTGCCTATGAGATAAGAGTACGAAATTCTACCTGTCGGCAATTAAAATATGTCATGCGTGATTAGGACAGACCGAATTGATAAGGGGGAAAAAATAATGGGATGCCAAATTGTAGTTGCAACCAATGGTGTTAAATTCGGATCGGATAGCGACTCCGTTAAACTATTGGGTGGGTCGGATTAGCGAACCGTTCTCAAAAACTTGCTGACGTCAACATGATGTTATAATTATATTGTATTTTTATAAGTTTCTGAAATATTGAAATTAAGTTCTTGGTTATATTTGGCCAATCATGAAAAATGTTCCAAAAATATTATACTTGCAATCAAATATACACCTTTATATATAAAAATGTAAATTCATGGTTAAAATATATCCATTCTCCAAACCTACTTGAAAAACTAAATTAAAACAAATTAATGCAAGTTGGAACCACTGAAGCTAAATTAATGAGATCATAGGAATGAAAACATCTTGATTTAGAGATCATTTAGGAAAGCGAGTAATTTTGATATTTGTACTAAATGGATGACTTTTTTATTTAATAAATGAAAATGTTACAATTTAGGTAACTCAATTTATATTTGGGGAAAAGAAGAAAGAAAAGTTTGAAAATCGGGTTAACCAGTCAAATTGGGTCACTTGTTTAACCAATTTTTGATGGATTTGATTGATTTTTTTATTAAAGCGGTTTTATACTATAAGCTAGTTTGGAAAGAAGCCCGGTTTACGGTCGGACCGGTCGATATAGTCTGGGTCTAACAACACTAGTTGCAACGGTTAACGAAATGAAGTTCTGGCTAATTTCTGGACATACAATTCATAGAAACTTGTACACTTGGTGATCCATTTAGGGCAGCAAATTTAGCCATGTGTTGGCAGCTAGAAACTTGTACAAACCGTTGATTCAGCATAAAATGACAGAAGCTGGTAGGACCAGTTGGTATACATGACTCTCACCATCATTTCAGTAGAAATTCTAACTTTTGTAGTCACAAAAAAAAAAAAAAAAAAAAAAGAACGTGAACTTTGGCCCTGAAATTAATTTTCTATTCACGGATATTTTTCATTTGGTAATTTCTGCAAACTTCGTGACCAAACTGCATCTGGTAGCGGTTGGCGATAAGCATTCACTCAAGTTGCTTGCAGAAAAGAGTGAGTTAGTAATAAACTTCTACCATATTAGATGCTCGTTTTTATGATGGAGCATTCAAGGTAGACGCACTCAGCTTGTGTTAACAAGTGATAATCTTTAAGTGCAATAATGCTGTCAAAGAGGTAATGGATATTCTGATGCGATAATCCTCTTGCATGCACCTAAACCAATTGCATACGATATTACCGGAAAAAATCATCTTATCTGTCAATGTAATAGCTACCAAAAGGAATAAGCAACCTACCATTCATTCAGAATTCCATCAAAATGGTTATCTATTATGGCGTCCTCTGAACATTAACTCCTTGTATTGTAGGCCAAAAATAGCGTATAGAGTGATCTTTTTGGCACTATTATCAAGAAGAAAACGTAACGTATAGAAATTGAATGCTACATGAACTCCAAAAGGTGAGCCAAACGAATGCAGTTCAAGATATCCATGAAGACGGAATAAGGTTTTGTTTGGGAATCAAATCAACGTTTGACTACTTCTGCTCAGGTTTCCAGCAAAACAAAATAATTAATGGCGCAACCAGCAGCTTTTTTTTTTTTTTTTGTACTTTAGTTCTTAAATATATGAAACATAGTTGTGAGGGTCTGGATCCTATTATTACAAGCTTACGATTTTCTGACCCAATTACAATGCTGATAGGATTGCTAGATTTAGATAAATGTTAATTAAACCATTAGAATCTTCGTATTTTATGTCAATTAATTTGTGACATAAGAGAATGTTTGATAATGCAGGATTTAAATGTCATATTTGATCAATTTAAACAAATCATTGTTGCTTTCTTTTTTATGTTTAGTCCACAGATAAAATTAAATGTGTGGCACCTAAAATTATATGGTACTAGAATGTAATGTTGAAAACCATTACTTTAAGTAGAAATTTTTTTGTTGTTCAATTTACACTTTTTTTTTTAAACATTTCTTAACATCTATTTCGTGTATTTGCATAAAGGCAAATAGGATCTTACAATCCTACATGTCCAGCCTTGTGATTTCTAAAACCATCTGGAACCAAATTATAGAAACCATATAAAAATGAGATGCTATTTGTTTAGATTTGAAGGAGTCGTGTATGTCGTTGTTGGTGGAAACTACACTTTTGCTGAGTTTTGCACTGTGGTTTTGATTTTTTCCCTAATTAGAAAAAATTAAGAATTCATGGGCATTTTCTCGCACAATTGTTTGCTGGACTACCTAAACAAAATTATTCACTTCTACAAAATTATCCTAGTGCCATTGATACAATTGGTTATTTTTATTTTTGCTAATACCTTTTCTTTCCCTGAAAAAAAAAAAAGAATAAAATCCCAAATTCAAGTTCAAGAAAGAACTCTAAATTTGACATCAAAATCGAAACTCTTATTTCTACATAGGAAAACTCCAATGACGAAAATTCCAAACTAAATCCTTTTAAGTAAAGAGACCCTAGAATTATGAAAGAGAAATGATTGTTGCTGGACTGCCTATTGTCCAGCTCCTCCACCTTGTCTGAGGAGGAGAAGAGAAGTTAAAAGGTTTGCTCCAAAACTTAATTAAATCCTCCTACCCAGCAATTTGTCAGGAAAACAAAATATACCTTCCTAAAGATTTGTTTGCGCCTAGCCTACCACACTCATTAGTCTTCTCCTGGGGTTTGTGATATGAGTATTAATAGTTACAGGCGCTACAAATGGTGGTTCATAAAGTCTTGATAATTTAAAGAATACTACTAATCTGATAGTGTTTTACATTACAGAGAAAATATCCCTACTTGCACAGCTTCTTCTCCTCGTCTGTCTTTGGTGTAGTCTAACACCACCCACAACTTCTCTCTACTCCTGCATCCACCATGGCAGCCATCCACTTTCTATTACCAAATCAATATCAATCCACAAATTACTTTCTCATGGCACCATTGAATAAACATATTCAAATTCTTGTTAAATGTATCAGGGAATGGTAGAGTGCCACCATTAATCAATTAAAAATAGGAAATGTATAAGAAGAACGTAGGATGGCAGGTAGGAACTGGGGTATCAGTAGAGAGAGAGGCAAGGGAATTAAAAAGAGAAAGAAAAGAGAGAAAAAAAAAATTAAGGGAGGTGGTGATAGGCATACGGAGGAGGCAGAGGAGTATGGGATTGCAGGGAAGGGTGTTGGGAAGTTGGATTTTGGGGAGTAGCAGGAGAGAAGGAAAATAAAATGAGAAACATCTTGGTTGGATAAATATTAACCGGATTAGCCGGTAACCAATATTAGCCGAAGAGGGGTGGGATTTAAGAAGCGGGAAGGGGATGGAAATAGCTGCGTAAAGATGCAATCTCCTCCGACTGCAACGTATTTGTAATAGCACTACCTAGGTAACACTTTTTAAAAATAAGGTTAGTTTAGGCAACAACTGTTATTAAACTTGCTTTATTGGTCCGAATCTCAGCTCTAAACTGTGTACTTACTCCTCTGCCTGATTGTTGTGCACTGAGACTAGGATATAGTATAGATTATAATCGTGGAAATCAACAAGAAGCACCAGAAAATTTAAATGAATGTATGTCCCGCTTCGATCGATGTTGTTACTTGAGCACCTTCCTCAACTTTTCTATGCATGAGTTCGTGCAAGGACACAACAGTATGAGTTTTGAATTCTTGATCTATCTAGGAAGCTACCAAATATGATAGTGGGAAGTTACCGATTCAATTTAAAGCCAAGCTATAGGTCTAATTAAAGCTGTAAATTTAGCAAAAGTATGAACCTGTTATCAAATTTTAGCTATTACTACATCCCAGATCACGTCTATTCTATTCTTGGCAGGAAAGAGTGTTAACATGGAATTCCAGCTAGAGCCCATGAAAATGTTTATCACAGTTCAAAAACCTGCACTGTTACTGGATGAGAAAAGACTATAAATTCGAGGTGGAAAGTGCAAATCCCTCGGAACCTCAAATAGCTTGAAAAATGGTGTCTAAAAATAATCTAGTACTATGTTTGACTTTGATTATGGCAATATTCTTCATTTCCAAATCACTGACAGCTTATGCAGATAAAGATGTTTCTTCAGGAGCGGAAGAAACGACACCAGCTCAAACACCAAGTCAGCCATATCAATTCATTAATGAGTTTCGCAACACACTTTCAATAGACCGAGAATTTTGCATGATGGTTCTGGCATCAAATCCCAGGAGTGCCTCGGCAAAAACTTATGTTGATCTCATATATATTTCCGTGGATATAGCAGTAAAATATGCAAACGATACCGAAGAGTACATGATATCTATTCTGAACAATACCGCGCGCAATAAAAGAAGAATATCTTCCTGCTCTCATAGAGTGCATTTCTGACTACAATCAAGGCCAAGATTATTTGCTGAATATAACTGGAAGTGAAGGATGGTCCTGTAATGGCAAGTGATGATGCACTTCGGGTGACAGGTTGTCAGCCTGTACAATAATAAAACCTGCTCAAATTAAAAGTAATTTCTGTAGATAGTGGTGAGCAGTGTCGAATCCACAGGGATTGGGAGTAATTGTTTCTTTTCAAATTCACAGTGACAAGGGAGTGTTTTTATATCAGGGGTGACAATTTATGCAATTCAACCAAAAGTAAAATAATAAAAATAAAATAGTCAACTAGAAATTAAATAACAATTTACTAAAATAAAATGAGTGATAATTAAGGATCTAGTCAAGGAATAACTTCAGCAATGGTTTACCTAATTGATCATTGAAACAAAGGCAATTCCAATTATTTACCAATAAATAGGTTATAACTGTCAAACAAGCGATGACAGTCAACCCCTCCTTACTGTGTCGGTGATTAAGGTACGCCCGTTAATCACTGTCCTAATTGAGAAATAATCTTAGGTACGCCGATAAGATTTAATTCCCCAATTGCCTTACGTATTAGAGGAGTCCTATTCTAACCAAATAACGCACTACTAGGGTTATTTCAGATTAGCCCGTATATCCCCCTGACACAAATCTAATCATGCTAGTTGTCACTATTTCAAGGTAATTAAACAATTACGGATTTAATGCCCTAATTGACAATAGATTACCAAATTAACTAATTATCCGGATTCAAAACAATCAATTAATTAAATAATCATAAGCACTGTAACCAGGGAATATGCGAATACCAATAAATAAAAAAAAAGGTAAAATTAAATCGATCTCATAATTTTAGGCGAGCCAAAGCATCCGTTGCTCTTTAACTAGAAAAAGGGATTTAACTCATCCCTGGTTTACTCTTACCGAAAAGAAAAGAAAAGCAACTAAGAATGAAAGGAAAAGTCAAAGGCTAAGCTTTCCTTGACATGCGTAGGAAGTAAAAAAGAAGCCAAAAGGGAAAAGTTCCCCTTAAGCTAAAAGGAGTCCTCCCCTATTTAATTACTAGCTAAGCCCTCTAAGTGCGGCGGCTCCCAATAGGAAGAAGAAGCCCTTCAGCCGTCCTTCCTTCACCGAATTTATCAAAATGGGCGTAATATTTTCTTTTTAAAAAATGTCCTTGGGACGAGCTCTATCATTTAGATTTTTTTTCTGTCAAATTGACACCTGATATCATATTTTCGCCCTACTCCCTCAAATAGATGCAAAATACTAAAAGTGAGTAGAATTTAACAATTAACCCGCATCGGGTCAGGTAATAAGGAAAATTAATAATAAAATAAATGATCAAATTGCAACCTATCATCGGGCTTCTGAGCAGTTAGAAAATTGTGAGCAAATTTTGATATCTAGTAATGTTGAAGATCACTCACTTGCGGCCAAACACAAATTTGCGAGAGCATGTGTTCGCCTTTGTATGGACCTTGCGTTTAATATTCGTTAAGTTGCACTTTGTGTGGACTATTGCTACAAGTATAAATAAATAAAAGTTAGTTTTTTTCCCTTTTTAGCAGGAATACGTGGAATTTAAGAGTCGGAAAAGAGAAAAAAGAATTGAAATTTGAGATCTTTAGATCTTGGAGTCTCGACCTAATAAATAAAAGCTTGTCGTCCCTACGTGAAAACGGGAAAAAGACTCAATTGATACAAACAATTCGTTGTGTGTCTCTCTTTTGGAAGTCAATTCGGATGATAAGTGCTGGCAAAAATTCTAAGAAAAAAAAAGGTTCGGATGGTAAGTATTGGAGATCTGCTTGACATCAGGGTATGGTTTCTCAATGAACTCGAAGAATCGATGGATATCATGAATACTAATTAGGTTTGTGTCAACGTTTTGTTTGAATCTGAAACTCGGAATCCAAATATAGAAGCATGCATCTTTCGACCCCGGGAGAAAAACATTTGTTATTGTGACGACCCCACCTCCCCCTAAGGCGTACCAAAGGGTTCGGCAGACCGCCTGCCCAGCTCTCGCCAGGACTCACTCCCTATCTCAAACGAGTCATGTACACACATCCATGAACCATAAATAACATTCCCAATTCAAGATTATAATTTACATTGATAGAAATCGAGGTACAAAGTCTCAATACACCAAACTAGTTCAAAACGTATACAATCCAAGTACAACATGTTCCATTCGAGGAATAGCGCGAGTACAAGACCAAAAAGTCAAAAGTCAAAACAAAAGGCTACGCTAGTCTTTTACAAGTCTCACGCGTCACTCGTACCCCTGAAAGGAAAACAAATGGAGTGGAATGAGCTAAAAGCCCAGTGAGGTTCCAAATAGCAAATTGACCATTATTTAGAAGTACAAGTTTTTGGTATAGCAAAGTAACAAGCATGAAGAGTTCATAAAGGTGAGCAATAACACGTCAAGTAGCAATCTTAAAATGAACGAATGTAGAAAATTTTTCAAAAGAAACAATAATCCAATAAACAATAATTACTCCAAAGTATAAGGATACGGATGACTCTCAGGAGCCAAATTCCCATTACATTACCAGAAGCTTGATCCCGTAGTAGTTGACACTCCGTCAACTTTCAAGTAAGTAACCAATCCAGTAGAACACCACTTAAACGACTCTCCGTCCACCGTTCAACCCCCAGCTGGGCCCAAAATCCTCAAGAACATGGGTGGTAATACTCGAGTATACCGATTAGTCGAGAAGATATCACTCCACTCGACAATACAAGAGACCCAGGGTTTGTTACCCAATCGACCAACCCCTTGCCGGCTCGACTAGAGTAACTCGCCACAGGGTTTCTGGAATTCCAGGAAGTGCGCGCATCATAATCAAGTATATCAAGTCAATTGCAACAATAAACAAGTATATCACGTAAGGGCAAGTGCGATAAAGTACACTCTTGCCCTATCAATTCACGTATATAACATGTACTCATATTGGTCACGTATCAAGTTCAAGTATCTAGTGCAATTCGGTATTTGAAAGCACTCACCAAAAGATATAGTGCCTTTACTGGTCACTTTCAGGTTATACTCCGGGTTCGGAGTCCAAATCTGCGATAAAACTCAGTTTGAGAACTTTGAAACATGACTAAGATTCGAAACTTAGACGTTTCGTTCAATAAAATCAAGAAATTGAAATTCACTCGGATGGTAGTCGTGAAACACTTGCTCGCTTTTTAAATGGTAAAACTTTGTAACATTTATACTTGAAAATGCCATGCAAGTCGAAAGTATAAGGAAAACATACTCCGAGCAATCATTATTTCCTTTCTCAAGGGTACAAGTTCGGCCAAGTCCTTCCTTATATACCCCGGAACAAAAATACTCAAGTACCCTAGATGGTTCAAGCACTATTCATATCAATTCGACCCAAGTCGCAAGTGTATTTATATAGTTCTCGAGCGTAAATTCGGGCAGCATGCCCTTTGTGTTTACCTAATTTTCCAGCCATTTAGGCTTCATTATTTTTCTCAACCACAACCCAACATCACATATGTCAACAATTCATGTCCAGAGCCGTTCCATAGGCTCACAATATCATAATAACAAGAATCACAACAATGACAAGTGCAGAAATTCAACTTAGCACAAGACAGATTTGACGTACGAATGCGGAAATAACATATCCGAGGCTACGCTTATCGGATTGAGGCGTAACCTATGCCGTTTCGAAGCTAAGACACAGAGCTACAATGTCCATGAAGGTCACTTAATCCAGTTTCTAATGTAAATTGGTCAAATTCTCCAATTACCAAACCTGAAATCAATTCACCGGCTGTTTAAATGCAGAACACTGTAATGGACATAACTCAGTGTACACAAGTCCGAATCAGGTGTTCTTAGAGGAATTTTAAAGCTACTTCAGAGCACTACAACTTTCATGTTTTGGTCCAGAGCTAAATCAGAATGGATCCTGGTAAAAAAATCGTGATAAACTGGACTGAACTGAAGAAACGGACTACTGGGAAATTCTTAAAGCAGTAGGGGTATTTTGGACTTTTCACGTTCTGCGTTGCTCCGATTGAGCTGAAATTTTGTAGGCACCTATAAAACACCATTCTCTACAACTTTCCTTCTTTGACCAAAGGCCAATTCGGCCTCTAACATACAGATACAATTTCGGACAGAATGCTTGGGAAATTTTCCAGAAATCTGGAATTTTTAGCTCTAAGTGTAGTTTCCTCAAATTTCTGGTTCCAATCACCACTAAACAACCTTATATAACTTTAATTGCAACATTCATGCATCATACATCAACTTGAGCAGAAAATCAGGAACCCTAGTTCATCAAATAAATTGGGAAAAACTACTAAAACATGCTCATCATCCATAATCTCACCATAAAATCAAGTTACTAGGCTTAATATAACAAGATTAGAAGTAAAACTTGGAGAGATAAACTCTCTTACCTTGAATAAAAGTCACCAAGAGTAGCACAAGCTCTCCCCTTCAAGAATCACACCACAACTCACTAGCTAGTCACTCAAGAACAAGTTTAATCGGTTTATTTTGTTTGATTTCTCCCTAAGTTGTTGGATTGAAGATGAAATGAAGGAGTTTTTTTTTTTCTTCTTGTTGTTCCTCCCCTCTCTCTCTCTCGGTTCTTATGCAGAAATATGGAGGAAGATGAGGCTTGGTTTGTCTTATATAGAAGTAAGAGGTTAAGGGTAATTGTGTCCACAATTTTTGGCCAACACTTGGCCTATTCTTGTCCACAAAATTTTTCTCTTTCTTTCCTTGTATTTGAGCCACAATTTCGGTCAAGCTATAATCATGAGGGGGAAGATATTTTGTTCAACTTCAATAAATTTGTTTGGTAAGCAAAAATGGTGGTCAAGCGGTGCGTTCAATCGGTAATGCGCGGGACCCGCCGGTTCGCGCCGTTTTTCTTAAAAACACCCGTACTAGAGTTTTTACTTTCCATTCACTAACCTTATCTCATGGCTACTACTCACATATTATTTCTCACTTAAAAGTCACTTTTAATCATCAAATTGATCCTTAGCCAGTACCGAAATTTCATCCGATGGAAAATCGAAAAACCCTAATTTTGCTCAAATCTTGAAACCGAAGCGGAAAACCCTATTTTCTAGGTTCATCTGCACTTATAGTTAAACAATTGGATAGTAGAGCTTTAATAAATAATAATTTCCAAATAAAAGGAAATTTTTAAGAAAACGTGAGGAATTTTCCAATTCCAGTAATTAAAATTAGGGTTTCAATTAAAATAGGAGAGATTTAGGAAAACCGGTTAGTCACAAGTAAACTAGGGTTTTTGGCTACAATATTAGGGTTTCTAGTCTTTTTAAAACAAAAATAGGTTTTAAATCAAATCCAAAGAAATACACTTTAATATTTTCTTCACAAACAACCTCCTAATATTCGGGATGTTACAGTTATTCCATTTGGGTTCTTCTCAATTATTAATTAGCAATTCAAACAAACAGAAGAATGGAGCAATTGATACTGGCTAGTGATTAAATTATAAAAGACTCATAAAAGATGATCTCTTCGCTCCATTATAAAAGACTCATACTAGCTAGCACACAGTTTAATTTGATTCCTTAATAAAACTGATAAAAAGCCCGGATCTAAAAGTGCTAAAATAACATACGTAATTAGTCCATGTCAGTGAAATAAATGAAGCAATCATAGGACTTTCAATTAAGAATTACTTGATTAGTGAATTTGTGAAGTACGAAGGATTTTTGGCTCAACTAAGCGAAAACATGCTCAACAGGTTTTAATAAATTTAGTTCTCGAAACTTTATAAACTAAAACAACATAGAGGTAAATGTATGTTATTCCACAGGACTATTACTATAAGGATTAAGTTTTTTATACACTGATTGTGTAGTGATTTTTTTACAAATCAGATTTGGATATATCCACATGTGCATGATTTAAAATTCAAATTTGAATTCATACTGTGTAGCATGATCTAAACTTGCAAGTGTAAAAAAAAAAATTATACACTAACATTGTATAGAAAAGTTGTCCTTGATATAATTCTCTATCGATGAAGTCCAAGTAATTATTCTTTAAAATTGGAAATTTTAAAGAATTCTAAGAAAATATTCTAAATCTATTATTGTTGGCATTTATACTTCAAAATTCAGATGTACAATATCTTTAGGTGAACCTGCAAGTTTCCTAATAATTAATCAAATTCATGTCCAGTGCTAGTTATACGGCATTATTGTACCAAAGATTAATCCTTTCCACTTACCATAGGATTATATTCAGCCACGCCTCGTATTAATTTTCTTGTGCAATAACAACACGTGGGTGCCCAAATACTGTTGTGGACATGTGGTGCCTCTCAACAGTCCGACACTCCGACTAATACATGGAGTTTGTTTGAACACCTCATGTGGCTGTAGCCCAATTAAGTTGGTTTTTTTTTTTTTCCCCTTTGAAAACAAATTAAGTTGGTTAAAAGCATAATTAGTACGGATCAAGCATTTGTTACTGATTTCTGTCAATGCCAAGAATGCTAAAGCATCGGCACTCTTATCAATGCCAATTAATGCTTTAATTAAAGACTATCTTTTAGGTGAATTTTGTTTGTCAGCATGTTTTTCCTCGCCAAACTATACAATAATGTATATAATTAGGGGTTTGATATGACTTACAACTCATGGCTATACTGTGGGGACGACATTACCCTGCTGGGATCCTTGTCCAAAAATTGCTTCATGCCTCCCTTTGAGTAAACTTGCTTCTTCTGTCCGAATCCCAGCGCTATTCGTCCCAATTGTTCAATTTTCAAACTGAAGATGTAATATAATTGTGGCAGTCACCGAGAAGCAACAGAATAAAGGAATTGAGAAAAATAACGTCCATGTCCTTTTAGGTGTTGTTATTTTTGGTGGAACGCCTTTCAATTCCAATTCCTACCTACTTTTGAAGCACCTCAGTCAAAATAACTAAATCAGCACCTCCTTCAACTGTTGTATCCATTCATTTGAGATAGGACAGTGGTGTATGAGTTTTAGCCTCTTGAGTCTTGACCATCTAGGAAGGAATTAAAATATGGAAGTGAGAAGATACCAATTCTATAATCAAACTGCAAAACTTACAAGTACACGCCTAATGGAAGCCGTAAATTTTAGCTAAGTATACACCTGTTATTAAATGTCAACTACTACGTCTAATCCATGCCTTTAAGGTCACCAAATGGGAAAATCCAGAAGTTGTTGAGCAAAGTATGATAGATTTGAACTCAGGAGTTCTTCTCCCTGATCATGGCTATACTATTCTTGGGAGGAAACAGTTAAAATGAATTCCAGCTAGAACCCGTGATAATGGTTATCACAGTTGAAACACATGCAATGCTACAGCATGAATAAGACTATAAATTTGTGGTGGAACGTGCAAATCCCTTCTAACGTCATATAACTCGAAAACATGGTGTCTCAAAAAAGTCTAGTGTCATTGGTTGCTCTGTTTGTGACATTCCTCATTTCCAAGTCACCAACAGCCTATGCAGAACAAGATCATTCTGAAGCAACGACACCGGCTCCAGCACCAAGTGAACCAAACCAATTTGCTAAGGAATTTTGCAGCAAAAGAAGTTATAAAGAAGGACGAGAATTTTGCACGAGAGTTCTGGCGTCAAATCCCAGGAGTGCCTCGGCAAAAACTTATGTTGATCTCATACGTATTTCGATAGATATAGCAGTGACAAATGCAAACATTACCAAAGAATACATGACATCTTTGTTGAATAGTCATGCAACAGGGGGAGAATTTCTGGAGGCTCTCAAACAGTGCATTTCTGACTATGATACGGGCATAGGTGACTTGCTCAAGATAACTACAGATATGAGTTTTTACCCTCCACTGGCAAGTTATGAGGCTTTTCTGGCTCTGGCTTCTGACCAGTTGGGCTATTGTGAGGAAGCTTTGAAATCTGATAATGTTGCCGATGGCTCAATTTTATCCAAACATGAAGTTGCCAAAGCAAGTGTTTCGCTTTGTGTGGACATTGCGAAATGTATTAATTAAGTTGCTTTTTTGCCCTTTTGTTGACTATGCGATGAGTATAAATTAAATAAAAGATTTGTTGCAAGTCTATGCGAAAAAGGAAAAAGAATTACTGTGTTAAATGTTTTTTTTTTTTGTTTCTACCATCTTTTGTGTCAATTGAGTGCTTAAGAGTTCCTTTTTCTTGTACCAAAAATGCCTTGGCCTAGTTCTCCGCAAGTTAATACAGATGATTAAGTGTTCAAAATCTGCTTTTTGTTGGGGCTTACTAATATTTCATCTTGCGTCCCTCGGAGAAAGCCAAAACGAGTCGAGAACAAATATTGTCCTGCTCGTTCTGAAGCAGATGTTCGACTGAGTACTAAATTTGATGCTTGAGATTGACTTGATAATATTCAGGGAATTCAAGAAAGAAAAGGGTGCTCAAGCTTGAACTCAATTAAATGATTAATCATAGGCAAAATATGTAAATTATCCAAAAGGTCTTTAAAGGAGTTTTGGTAATTTTGCATTAGGAGCTCTTCTCCCTGATCACGGCAATACTATTCTTGGCAGCAAACAGTTAACATGGAGTTCGAGCTAGAACCCATGATAATGGTTATCACAGTTTAAACACATGCAATGCTACTGGTTGAATAAGACTATAAATTTGTGGTGGTTCGTGCAAATCCCTTCTAACCTCACATAACTCGAAAACATGGTGTCTCAAAAAAATCTAGTATCATGGGTTGCTTCGTTTATGACATTCCTCATTACCAAGTCACCAACAGCCTATGCAGAAAAAGATCATTCTTTAGCAACAACACGGGCTCCAGCACCAAGTGAATCATCCAAATTTGCTATGGAGTTCTGCAACAAAATAAGTTCTAAAGAAGGCCGGGAATTTTGCATGAGAGTTCTGGCGTCAAATCCCAGGAGTGCCTCGGCAAAAGGTTTTGTTGATCTCCTACATATTTCGATAGATATAACAGTGAGATATGCAAACATTACCAAAGAGTACATGGCATCTTTGTTGAATAGTAATACAGCAAAAGGAGAATTTCTTCCGGCTCTCAAACAATGCATTTCTGACTATGATGCGGGCATACGTGAGTTGCTGCTTATAACTAAGGATATGGTGGATGATCCTGCACTGGCAAGTTATGATGCTGTTGTGGCTTCTGACCAGTTAGGCTATTGTGAGGAAGCTTTGAAATCTGATAATGTTGTCGATCGCTCAATTTTATCCAAACATAAAATTGCCAAAGCAAGTGTTTTGCTTTGTGTGGACGTTGCGAATCATATTAATTAAGTTGCTTTTTGGCCTGTGTGTGGACTATTGCGATGAGCATGAACTAAATAAAAGTTTTGTCGCAAATCTTTGTGAAAAAGGAAAAAGAATTGCTGTGTTAAATGCTATTTTTTGTGTTTCTACTATCTTTTGAGTCAATTGATGCTTAAAGGTACCTTTTTTCTTGTACCAAAAATACCTTAGCCTACTTCTCTGCGAGTTAATTCCGATGGTAAGTGTTCAAAATCTGCTTGGCCTTCGGGCATGGTTTTTCTGCAGTTGTAGGATCCTTTTATGAACATTCTTGGGTTTAAATATTTCATCTTGCGATCCTAGGAGAAAGCCAAAATTTTAGGGAAGCTCAAGTTTGATCGAGTACTAAATTTGATGCTCAAGATCGACTTAATAATATTTAGAGAAGTTCGAAAAAGGAATGCACAATATCTTTATTGAACTTCCGAGACTCTTAAGAGGTCAAATGCATGTCCTGTGGTGATCTGATCATACCTTTTTTGACACAAGACACAACCAACATGGTTAAACTACTTCAAATAGATTGATCTAGCACTAATCCCACCATCAACAGCTAAATCATGTGCACTTATGTAGGCAGATTCATCTGAGGCAAGAAATAGAGCAGCCTCAGCAACATGTCTGCCGTTCAGGGATTCTCCGTTGAGGTTAACTCGGTAACTTAGAAATCTATGAATCTGTTCTGGAGCCAATCTCGAAGAACTAGACACCATTGGCATGGCAATACGCGCAGGAGAGATGCAATTAACTGTTATTCCAAACTCTCCTAGCTGGCTCAACTGCAGCAGCTTTAACAAGACCTATTACAGATGCTTAGAAGCCTTATATGCAGCTGGACCTCCTGTAGACAGTGTAGCTTCAGTACTCGCAGTTCACATAATCGAGCCGCGAATTTTTCCAGCCACCATGGCCTTAGCCGCATGCTTAATAGCAAAGGCAGAACAACGAACAATTACAGCCATGGTCTCGTCGAAATCTTTAGCATCTATGGCTAGAATACTGTTTTTAAGACCAGGGACCCCGGCATTGCCAAACATGATGTCAAGACTGCCATATTTCTGGATAGCATATGCTACGGTTTCCTCTACTTCTTTTTCGTTCTTCACATTGCATTGCTTGTACGTGGCTTTGTCATGAACCGATGGATTCCGCGACCTGGTGGCCGGGATCATCTTGAATGTCGGCAACCACCACAGAGTCTCCATGCTCCACGAATATTCTTGCTGTTGCTTCACCTATGCCACTGGCTGCCCCGGTGATTATTGCCATCTTTCTCTCTAACCTGGAAATATTTTCAACAAAAACTTCATAACGAGAAATAATTAAGGATTCCAGTGGCGTGAAATTAATTGCTTACTTCAGTTGAGTAAAGAGGTTAAGATAGAAAGTAACCTTCGGTTAGCCATCGATCAAGATTCGACAAAGCTGTGCAAGAAGGAGATAGCAACTTGGTTTGCTCAATTTTTCCACGTATCACTGCTAATTTTATAGGAAAAAAGTGTTTGTCGGGTAAGGACCAAATTGACATCCAAAGTTTCAACGGAAATGCATCTGATCCTTTAAGTGGGCAATCTTGATAAATTTTGGACATTTTATGTTAAAATGTCAAAAATTTATCAAACAAATGCTTGCAAAGTTTGTTTGCAAAAGAATCTCGTATTTGAGGAGGTTAATCCAGCTTGGTAGTTTTTTAATTTTTTATATTGATTGATGGAAATACGCTTTTTACAAGATTACAACAAGCCCTAATTGGTGGAAGTAATATAAACAGATTAAAGCTTAATTAACAACAAATCAAGACGCAAACAAAGAGAGGATGTTATTATGGCTAAAGCTAAAAGTTTTTTAACACTACAAAGATTCCAATCCACATGTTGTAATTTAGATTATGTGACATCCGAAAAGAAAAAGAGAGGATTTAACTAAAAACCGTATAATGAAGAGGTGACTTCACCATGGAGAATGAAATTTAATTATGCTTGAATTTCTTTTCTCTCCTACCATAAGACATTGAATTCTGAAAGGAGGAATATTCATAGCCATGCAAAACCTGAACTAAATTCTAAAAGAAAACCCCATTCAGAATCTAAACTCAAATCTATAATAAGAATGCATCATAGTTTGGGGAGGAGGAAGGGATAAATGGCTTGAAATGGTACCCGTTGATGAGCCGACTTACCTCATTAATTCAGTTCAATCTAATCTAATTTTTAATACTTTTGACATTAAGGTAGTTTTAGTATTCTCCAACTTAAGCTTGAAAAATCCCTTTCTACATAGGTGCTCGATATTGTGCTTGCCGTCAAGCTAAACATGGTTGATTATAAAACATTACGGCTTATGTATACGTTTTACAATTATAGTGTCTAGTCATGGGTTTAATATTAAAAAATAGTAAATCTTTTATACACTGACAGTATATACACTAGCGAGTCTAGATGCATATCACGTGCACAAAATTTAATGTTCAAGTTCAAATTCAGATAATGTGATATTCATCAAACCCTATCAGTGTATACACTGATAGTGTAGAAAATATTAATCCTTAAAAAAATGATAAATCTTTTATGTACTGACAATGTATATATTAGCGAGTCTAGATACATACTACATATACAAAATTTAACACTTTCTTCCACTTTTACAACTACAAATAAAACTTCCAAAAACAATGAATAACTTTCTCTCTTTTCGAAAGAATAAAAGATACACTCCTATTATTTTTAATGCGTATATATACGCACAGTCTGTGCCTTTCTCACTGTATACATAAAATGTGAGCAAGGTTTGGTGTTCAAAAAATATATCATCCTTTTGAATTATCAACTTAGCCTTATTGTTAAGGGCAAAATGATGACAATATAATTATACAATTTTCTCTTCCTATATCAATACAGATATTTTGATTCGATTTGTCCATGTTCATCTCATGGCATTTGAAAGACATGAAGACTACAGTATATCTGCTGCTGCACTTCTTTCTTCACCATCGATAAAAAAATCACGATTTTTGTATCCAAAAGATACATGCAAGGAAAGTTGGAAGGAAAAAGGAGTGATCGTAGCCATTTAAACATTTGAAGATTAGTTGGATTTTCCTAAGGATTCTTCTAATTTCTTTTAGATTCGTTGTATTCTTCTCATTTTTTTTATTGTGATCTCGATTAGTATTGAATACAATTTACTTGAATAATCTGTTTATTTTTTTACTCTCTTTTATAATTTTTTTCCACCCAGCTATAAATTAGTAAGATATTTAGTTATCTTTTTCCTCCTACCAAAGAATTTATTTATAACTCATTCACATTTCATCTTTTTGTGCATTTTGCCCTTTTTATGTTTACATATTGTACATGTGTTTATGTGTCTTACTGTATCATATGTTTCACAAATTGCACACACATTGAGTGTGTCCCAATCACTAGTATATACAGAGGATTAATTGTGATCTCCATTTGCCCTCTTGATTACTTGAATTCGTTACTTTTTAATTACATATGAAATGTCTTATCAATTAGGCCACGCATACAATTTATTGAAACCTCATTTTGTTTATTATAAAGTCTTCAACAAGGTCATTAGAATTTAAGAAACAAAATCAAAAAACTTGTCAAGCTGATAAATCTATTACTAATCATTTTAAGTTAATTTTTATATGCTTTTGGAATTGATTACCTGAAAATGAAAAAGCGGCTTGTAATTTTTTTTTTTTCATTTGAGCTAATATATTGTGTCTTTTATCAGCATCTCGTGCCATTCTCGTCACCCTTTTTCCTATCATCTCAATCACTCTTTTTCCTATTATCTCAATCATTTATTATGATCAGAGCATATGAATGAAAAAAATTTAAGAAGAAACATCTTCTTCTCCCTCCATATTAAGCCTAGTAAAACATTTTTGTTGAAGGGGATTTTCAGCAGCATTAATATATACATACATATGAATTTTTAAGATCACTATTTGTCCATACCTCCCTGTTGATTATTTTTTTTAAGCAAGTTATTTAAAAAAAAAAAACTTTACATGATGTTAAGTACCAAATACCAATAACGATTTGGTTAACAACTGAACAATTTTCCATTCTCACACCGAAATTTTGTTGTTGTCAAAATTGTAGTTTTTGATGCCTATTATCAAATTTTCAATTGAATATTCGTTAAAAATGTTTATGTAAATGATTTTTATTTTTTTATTAGCTGCACTAGCTTATCACTACCGCTAAGAATATTTAAGAGTCGAAGGTCGAGGCTCGAATCTAACGACCGTCTTTGTCTTCCAATATTTGGTGTCAGGCGAAATCCGCATTCCTAAGGCTATGTCGGCTCCACCGGCAGCTCTCCTCCACAGTGTCCATCTCCGCCATGAACACTGAAAGCCAACCATGTGAGATCATGCTTAAGATTCGAACCTTTCATTTTGTACTAAAGATTCACTTCTGGAGTCTTTCATAAAACATTTCTTCAAGAAGGTACAAAACAATAAATAAATAAAGATGATCAAAACAACTCAAATTGTTGAGGTTGAAAAAAAGTGTTCTGCTGAATACAGTAACAGATTTCTTAGTTTACTTTGGTTTCACCCCTGAAAATCATTATCATGCATTGATGTTTTTACTTAGGCTTCTTGAAATTAAAGATGATCAAAACAATTCAAAGAGTTGAGGTTGAAAACAAGTGTTCTGCTGAATACAGTAAAAGATTTCTTAGTTTACTTTGGTTTCACCCCTAAATATCATTACCATGCATTGATGTTTTTACTTAGGTGTCTTCAAATTGGTTGTTTTCCCATCAATTTTTAAGTTCAAGAACTGGGAATTTCAAATGGGTTCAGACAGATTAGTTCTTTAAACAGTGCCTTTGAATTATGTAGTTGGATTAGGACTTAAAGCGTTCCTTTATTGGTTGTTATTTTTCTTCTCCAGCCGTCTTTTGGGCCGAGGCTTTTGTGTTTAGGGACGGTTATTTCGGGAGTTGGGAAGCATAAAGTGGAGGGAGCATAATTCAAATTCAGAATTCGCATGATACATTTCCTGAGGAATTTTGGTTCATTTTGATTGATACTTGTTTGGTTTCTAAAGCTCTTGAATTTTATTGTACTTGAAACTTAATTGCTCTGATGCGCTTTTGATCTATGAATATTCAGGTGCCTCAGTTGATTAGTGACAGTTTCATCTCCTCAAGAAAATGGTATGGTGCCCGAACTGCGTCAGGGACTGTCGTGTAGACCGTGATCATGCTAGTGGATACATGTAAGTATATCTACTGCTTCCGTCAGTTATTTAGGCCAATTTGGCTTCTGAAATTGTAATTCCAGTTATCTCAAGCTTTGCAATTCGTGAATGTTATCATTTGGTGCATTTCTTGCAGATGTTGTTCTGAATGCGGAAGAATACACTATCAAGATGTCTTCACAGATGAGCCCACATTCGTCAAGGGACCAGGAGGAGTGGTCTGCTTCTGTTCCATGTCACACTTGTGTGTGACCATTAAACTGAGAGAACATTGTATTTTCTAAAGGTTGCCTAAATAATCAAATTGAAAGGCAAATCCTGAAGAAAAGGACTTAACAATTTTTATTTCATCGCAACTTCTTGTGATGTTTTTGTGAGACATTGTGGTTGTTAATTGCATTTTATGTCAATGCTGCTGATATAGTTTCTTTGGGCTTGGTGCAGAGCCGTTTGGCTGGCAGTTTTGTGAGGAGCGTTCAAAGCGATTGTTCAGAATCATTTAAAAGAACATTAGAGAATGGTCTGTGCCTCTGTTTCCTAACTGCTGTTGCTTAAATATTATGGAACATATCTTGAGTTTGTCTTTGCCATCATATCTTGATGGTTTTTGCGTTTTTGTTTTCTTCAGTCTGGGTTGTATGTATTATGTCATCAAATTTCTTTTTGTTGGACAAAGCTATGTATTCTCTTTGGCTGTATGAATGATCTGCATGCTCTTTTAATGCAGTAAAGGATTATTTTGTGTTATTTCAGCAGTCTTCACTTATCTGGTATCATTACTCTTTGCAGGAAGTAGGCAAATTAATGATTTGATGATAAAACTGGATATCCCTGACGAGTCTTTAGGTGCACAAGCAGCTTCATTTTATCGGGTTGGTTTTCGTATTCTTCCTTTTTCTTTTTGGTGATATTTCAATTTCCATCAGTTATTGGTACGCCTGAGATCTTGCAGATTGCAGTTGAGCGTAGTTTCACCAAAGGACGTAGAACTGCTCATGTTGCAGCAGCTTGCCTCTACATTGCTTGCAGGTCAGCTGCTCTCTTTTTCTTTCAGCAACAATTAGTCGGATATTTCTTAAAAATACCTTTGGAAAGTTAGTTTGAGTGATATTATGGCATTGACCTGATGAAGATAATTGGCATATATGCTGTGGTATTAAAGCATCAACTTGCTAAAGCAATTATGTCTGGCTTGGTTTTGGTAAATATTGATATTCTTGATACAGGTATTAAAAGGCAAAGATTGAGTTGTGTATTTTTACAAGGCTTACCTTGAGATCCACTGACTTCATTATATGATGTAGTATCTTTTGCAGAAATCTAATCTGCTGTTTCCGGTTAGTTGTCTTAGCAGTAAATAAGGTTTCATTCTTATTGCGGGAGTGGTTCCAACTTTAGGTTCTCCCACATTTGCTATTTAGGTTTTTACTCATTCTGGATAAGGTTTGACAGATTATTCGGGTTCCAATGGAAGAAATAATGGAAATTTGATAACAATTAATCTGATTTCAACTAAGAGGTTTACAAGAAGATCGGTAGAGTATTTCATAAGTTAAGATTCCCTTCATAAATTAGTTCCAAGTTAACACCAAGTTAAATTTTCCCTCATCTTTGTCGTTAACAATAACCACTCAGCTCTTTTGTGACAACCTGCTGCCAACATAGCCATTCATAAACTCATGCTTTTTCCTCTTTGCCATTGTTATGTATATACAAGCAACTAAATACACATAAAAGCTTTCTAAGTCTGAGACTGGAGGGTGGACATATGGTTTCCTACAACCTTTGATAGCTATCTATGAAAACTACTGGCCATACTAACATAAATCAGGACAAGCAAAAGCAACTTTAAGCTATGTTGCAGTCACTTTACAGTGGTGTGATACTTGTTTAGATGTCATAGTAACGATGATCACCAGTCATCACGTCAACCAAACGTGTGTACAACTAATAAAATTGGAAGATAAATAGATTTGGTTTGAAACTACTTCAAGAAAATTTATTAATTACAGGAAAAAATGAATCCTCCAATGTCTGTCTTTAAGTACATGGTTAGTTATTCTTAGTCACAATATTTATGGAGTCACAGAATCAGCCTTACAAGTAGGGCTTATATTTTAAATAAAGAAATTAAAGAGGGAGGGACACCACAAATTAAGGGATGCTTTTACTTGATATACAGTATGAATATTCAAATGGCAGAAGGTTTGATTCAAGTTGTTGCTAGGGATAATCCTAGTGGGCTGTGAAAGTAACAACTCGTGCAATTTGTGTCTGGACTATAATTTGTTTCTCCAGTGGAATTGGTAATTATGTTTTGCAGTTAATGAAGTTATTATTGCTAACATAATAGCTAAAATTCATTGTCTTAATTCCTCTAAACTGTCTCTTTTACTGGGTATTAGATCCACAACCAATATTTTCAATTGTTTAATGCTGTAGTAGTTATTTGCATCTAAGATATTGCCTCCAATTAAATTGGGGTTTTACAGGTATATGTCCAAGATCTCATTTGTAGAAGCATTTTCACATTCTTTTTCCTAATCCATTTTCATGCTGTTCCAATATATCCTCCCGTTTTAACTTGTCTTTGAAAATTAATTGTAATGATGTACATAGTCACTAGCAGTTGAGATATATAAAGTATGGTGAACAACGTTTTCTTATGAGGGAGTCGTGCCCTTTTTGTTGGTTGATGCTATTAGTCCAATCTCTTTTGCCTCTGGACAATTTGGCAAACAAATTGCTAAAGCATGTTAACACACTTGTCACCTGCTCTGCTATTGAAATTGGTTTGAATGATCTTCTATATGTCAACAGACAAGATTTAATGCTAAGAAGTGATAGATCAATTTATAACATGTTAGCTCAAATGGGTATTTTGCTAGAACCATAAAGTAGCTCAACTTTTAGAAGAATTGTCAATGAATTGTCTTTTAAGGATAGGATAAACTGTTCGTAGTTGTCATGGGATTGGTCTTTAAAATGCAATCTAACTTTTCCCCGAAAATTTGAAATTCTTCTTTCCTTGAGTTATTACTCAGTTTTAGTATTATATAAGTGAAGAATTTGTCAACATTACGTACATTCTTCTTTTTCTGTATCATTTTGATGATGAAATAAAAATGCATGAGGGAGGCTATTGAAGTACTTCAATACCCCTAGATCATTGCTTGAAAATATAATAGATTCAGTTTTGGGTTCATAGTCTAAAGACAAATATTAACTTCATGTATTTTGATGCCCTTGTACATGACCAAGTGTATGCTGCTGTGTATTTCCAGTATTTCTTTGTCTGACAGCTAATACCTTGTTATCTTTTTGTTTATTGTAGGGCCAATGACAAGCCATACTTACTTATTGATTTTTCCATTTGGTTGAGTGTAAATGTGTAAGAGAATTCCCATTATGACGTCATATTTACTTGTTTTCTTGGTTTAGATTCCCCTTCCAATGTTTTTTGATGAAATTTACTGCTTCATACATACATCTTTAGTGTCTTTAGTTGCCTGAAGACTTTTACGTTTGTGACTAACAACGGTAATTTATGTTATAGTTATGTGTTGGGAGCTGTCTATCTACAGCTTTGCAAAGTTTTGAACTTTGAAGAGCATCCATTTGTTCAGAAACCTATTGATCCTAGCCTTTTTATGCATCGATTTACAAGTGGTAAGGTTCCAGTGTCTTTCTGAAGTTTTAACCATATTATGCGTTCGTGTTATGTTGGACAAATTTCAATGCTGTTCTCTAATTGTAATTTTGGTGGAAGTTGAGTTATTTAGCAATTATTCATCTACAAAAAATGGATTGTACATAGACAGGCAAAAAGTAGATCGTACATAGACTAGATTAGTTATAAGGTAATGTTGGTTGCAACGTACTTATTGTGGGCCTTGTTTCTGGTGTCTTTATTCATTAATTTCTCTCCAACTTCAATGCTTTCGAAAAACAAGATCCTGCATTTTTTCCTCTTTCTGATTCATCATTCTTTTCCTTCCATACAAGAATTTACTCTATCTTTAAATCACGTGGCATTCTTGACAGAACTCAATGGCTTATCCATTTATAGGACCTGAATATGTTAAACTAGCTGAATTGAACCTTTCTTCTATCAGAATCAAATATAGTTAATATAAAGAGAGAGGAGATGTTTGTTGGATCTACAAGGGATTTTATCAAGGTTCTTATATGGTTTCACCTCATTGCTCATGGTCTGACCAACTTTAAGTACAATCATCAAGGATGCTAGTTACTCTTATTATTGTCATTTTTCTTTGTATGAATATATTTTTGAGGTCATTGGTGGGAAGACTCTCTTCAAACATGAGTTATTAATACACTAGAAGTTCCAATCCACTTTTAATTTTTGGTTAAATTGGAGAAATATTTGTTTCTTTGCAAGTTCAGTGGTTGGTGCAGGTGCTTTGTTGCTCCCATTACAAACATTGCGTGATCCCTCCTCATAGTCACGTCTTATATTCTCGATCATTCAAGTCCTACAACATACATTGTTGAGATGGTTTAAAATAGATAGTATCACCTTCCTTTTATCATTGCACGCTATTAATATTTATATCTGCATTAGCTTTAATGAAAGGCGACTATAAAAATAAGGTTTGGAAGACAGCACTGCAAATAGTTGCCAGCATGAAGCGAGACTGGATGCAGGTTTGCTATCATTCTTTCATGTAGTTAACATATACTTCTTTGTTGTGCGTTGGCTATTGTATGAGGTGTTGATGAATTATCAATTTGGTTTACATCCTTTACAGACAGGCAGAAAACCAAGTGGGATATGCGGTGCTGCATTGTACATCTCTGCACTTTCACATGGGTGTAGTTACTCAAAGTCAGAAATTGTAAGTGACATTGTGTTGCCATTTCTAAATATTTCTTTACCAGATATAACCAAACACTCTTATATTCTTACTGGAGCTCACTTGAGTGACAATATCACAAATGATAATTGAAGAGATTGTTGTGAAGTAATATGCTATTCCTCCATCCCTATTGTTTTAAATTTTTTCATTTGATAAGATTTCTGGTAATGGATGTCCTGCAAACTACAAACTGAAGAAGTTAATTTGTCAGTGTGTTAGCATTGTTGCACAATTGTTTCAAGTTTATTGCTGTTCATGTGTTAAATAGTGATGTTTCTGGAACATGGTAATAAGTTGTAAAGAAGCTTATACAGTTCCTTGGTGTAGACTCTGTCAGTAGGTTCGCTCTTATTTCACCCCCCACCCCCGGCAAACACCGGCAACCCTCTCATTTTTGCCTGCTATAGTTGGATTTTGTCTATCATGCCTCATAGATGCATTCTGTACTCTATCCTCATAACTTTCTTTTATATCTAAAATGATGCAATTTGAAGGAAAGTTATTTAGTGCTAAAAATAGAGATTCTTGCTCCAGATTCTTCTATTAATGTTCAAATCTAACTGATTTTTAAGGTAAAGCTGACTGAATTCTTGCTTAAAAAAGTAACTATAAAAGTGATTGAGATTCACATGTATTTGCATGAATTTCTAACTTATTCACCCTTCCACTGTTTTTAGGTGAAAATTGTTCATATATGTGAAGCAACACTGACCAAAAGGTTGGTTGAGTTTGAGAATACAAAATCTGGAAGCTTAACAGTAAGTTCCTGCTCTTCCAAGCATGATCTGCTAGCATCGAACCGTGTAGCTTATGTAACAACAGTAGGTTTCTTGTGACATAGCAGTTCATTTACATAGTTGCATTGAGATGGATCATTCTGTACTACTGCCACATCCAGAAAGTGTCTTAAGCAAAGGCATCAGGGATAATATATTTACTGATCTTCTGTGACAGGCTCTTTTTGTTTCTTTGTTTTTTTTCATTCCTTTTTCCCTTCTCATGTCAATAGTTAGCCCTTTACTTATTCAGGTGGAAATTAGAAGTTGCTATTATCCAAGAATACATTATTGCCTTGTTAAAGTTGTACTGGTATAATTTGGAAATACTACATGAGCAAGCATGAAGTTCCAGGATCTCACTTTGGTCTAAACCTCTTATGCTATTAGATTAGCACTTAAAAGTGGTTTCATTAAAGAAATGTAAGCATTGCCTATTGTCTTTCTGAAGGTTTACAGTCACAGGCTACAATGGTTTAGTGTCGTCATTTGAGTATATGAGATAATATATGTGGTTAATCATTTGGGATCTCTTCTAGGTTTGTTCTGATTAGGACGTATGGTTTTATGGTCTTTGATTTTAATTTAGCAATGAGTTTTAGTTAAGCATGTGCAAAATGGTATCGGCCCTTGAAATGATGGTTCTTTTTGTTGCAAAACTTGGTGCAAGGGAGCTATAAAAGAGATGCAAGGGAGCTATAATAGCATAATTTCTATTTTTGGTCAACTTGCTAACCCCTGCAGTCATGGGAATCGTGTGTATAAACTGAGATATGTGTTTTTAAATGGTTCTTGCTTTATCCCAATCATGATTTATAATTACAGTTTTAAGACCAATCAAGACTATCTTATTCTTCACTTGCTTCCCTGTGCAACTTATTTGGAGTGTTTCTTTATCAATCGATCTTTTTTAATGACCTTGATGTTGGAAACTGTACTTCTATTTGGATGATGACAAAGATATGAATAAAATATGGGCTGTTAAGGATGTTTTGGAAAAAATCAAGTCAAAAGGACATATTTGTTATGTGCTACGAGAATAGTAATGGTCGGAACAGTTGTTATTTCAAAAGGGCGAAAGGAATAATAAAAGGGTTAAGGTGCTTTTCTCATTGACAGGGAAGTGGCAGCAACTGCAAGAGTAAGATTCTAGGGCATGTCTTATTTTTTCTTCCCTTTTCTTTTTTCCTACTTCTTCAACTGCCTTGCTTATCATCTCTTATCAACATAAAAGGATAGACACTGTCAATAAAAGGCATTAGCCATAAGGCAGTTGCATGCTGTTGCTTGTGGTTACGAAGGTCTGAAGCAAAAATAATGGATTTTGTCCTCAATCCTTGTTTCTATAACCTTTGTGCAATTAAAAGCCACTTTTAAAATCTTGGTACCATGAGACTCCTGGAGTCGTAGAGATTGTTCACTATATAAAGCAGAGTGACTTGTTTCTCTTGAGGCTAATATAGAGGACTGTCTAAGATAGGCTAACTATGGAAATTTGTGGAGTGATGTTTTGGTCGTCTTTCCCTTTTAGTTTTGGAATAGTGGATGTTGTTTGTCATTTATATTGGAGGTTTCTGAAAGAGATATTTGTGAGGTCTGAAATATGCATGGGAGATGGTGGAGAGCTGGTGGCATTAAAAGGACCTAAAACGGAGTTAGTCATAGCCCATGTTGAGCATAGGTTTAATCTTTTTTGGGTTTATTACTTTTGGATTTTGTCATGTTTGGCTGTTGCTTGAAGTTAGTTAAGATTGATGTTAAGAAATTATTGGATTGACTTGCAAAAATTCTCATGATATAAAAATGGAATTTGTCTTTACTGATGGAGGATTATGTAAAAGAGGAAAAATTTTTTCACTCTCCTTTTCTTTGCCTCTTGTCTCTAGAATTTCCATTTGTGATCAGTTTTCTTAATATGTCTTGAGGCTCATACTTCCTCAACACAATCTCTTTTCAGATTGAGGAATTCAATCAGAATGCGGAAGAGTTTGAAAAGGAGAATCATTCATCCACATCACCAGATATATACCTGCAGGAGTCTGGCAAAAAGGAAGTGCTTTGCCAACACAAAGGAAAAGAACCTCATTTTGCTCATGGGCTTTGCAGAAGCTGCTATAAAGATGTGAGTTCTATGCCTTTTTCCTTCCCTTCCCGTAACTTTTATTTTGGATGTGATTTATGCTCCTCTCATATGTTCCAGTTCATTGAACTCTCTGGTGGACTTGATGAAGGATGTGAACCTCCAGCGTTCCAGGTTGCTGAAAGGGATAGATTAGCCCGAGCATCTGCTGAGAAGGTTGGGAATCAAAAATTCTTGTGACCATTGGTGGTGATATGATAAGTGCTATAATAAAATGTGACTATGTAGTAAACGATTAGAGACACCATCTGAATGATGTGCAGTGTCTGAAATGAATCTATTTATACATGAAACATGCACTCAAAACTATATGATAAATTTAATAGCTTAAGTAACAACTTTGAGCTATCTTGTTAAGTGTGTCCCTGATAATGAATAAATTTTCTCCCTTGGCACGTTAAAGGCCATGAAATCACTTAAAGAGTAAATATCAACTGTGGAAGTTTTTTGGAACTTCTCATTTCTTGACTAATTTTTCAGTTGAGGTTGTCATCAATTAATAAATGCATAAGTAAACAATGACTTGCCTCTGTATAATCTTAGAGCTTTTAGATAAGGTTGTCATTTGTATTGTACAAGCTCAAATTTTAGTATGAGATTGTAATTTAACATTGTAGAAAACAAGCAAAGGCCTCTGACAGGGCAATTTAACCTGCACATGAGAAGATAAGATTTCAAATTATACTGTTGATTTATTTTTTAAGGATTATTTAGCTAATTGGAGGGTTTGCAGCTTCAGTTAATGCCAAAATTGAGCTGATGAAACTTTGTTGTTGACATAACCAAGCACTCGAGAATATTTCTATGGAAGAAAAAGTTTAATATGCATATATCCTTTCCATATGCATGAGTACTTAATTTGAATTTTTTTTTTTTTTTTAATTTTGGTACTCTGACCTTATAGAAGTTATTTTTGTAGGAAGGAAGCACTGATCAGGCAAATCAAGATAGTTGTAACCATGAGAAAGAAGCGGTGCCAGTGTCAGCAAGTGCTTGTAAGTGTCTGATGGTATTGGTTTGAAATTCTCTCCCACCTGGCAGGCCTATGTTGTTCTTACCTCTGACTTTTGTCCTTATTCCGGCAGCTGCCCCTCAGAATCTGGACAAAAGTTGTGATGACACATTTCGCAAAGATGACGATATTCCATCTGTCACAGTTGAGACAGATAACCTTTCTGATATTGATGATGTAGAGGTGAGTAAATCAGTCAGAAAGGTGTGCGCATAACCCATTGTCTATGCCTATGGTTTTCCTTAAGGGAATAGTTTGTTCTAGTTCAAGCATGATACAGTATTGGCCTGACCTTGGCACCATTGCATAGTTCAAATATACCTCATTCATTTCGTGTGCACTCCTTTTGTTTCATTATTATTTCTTTAATGATGCTCTCTGTTGTTCTTCCATGGGCATATTTTTGTGTAAATTTAGGTATGACTCAGATGGCTGAATTCGCTCATTTATTGAGGGGGACAAATTACGGATAATGTAATAATCAAAGTTTTTGTTTCACACACTCATGATTTTGTATTGCAGGTCAATTCCTACCTTAATAGTAAGGAAGAAAGCCACTATAAGAAGATTATCTGGGAACAAATGAATAAGGAATACGTTAAGGTGAATAAGATTTTCTGACATTGGTAACTTTCATCCATGATTTGCTGAAGCAGTTCGAGAACAAGCTGTGAAATTATTGATGAGAAAAGAGTGTTAACTGCTAAATGTTTTCAGGAACAAGCAGCTAAGGAAGTGGCTGCTGCTTTACGAGATTGTGGTGAAGTTACAGATGATGTCCTTGCAGCACGGAAACTTGCAGCTGCAGCTGCTGCTGCTGTGGCAAAATCAAGAGATGTAAGTTGCTATGTACGTAGTTGGTATTTTCGAAACATTATCCTGGACATATTTATCCCAATCAATTGGAACTTCTCTGGTGATAGAATGTCTGTGAAGCTTCTGTCTTGATTTTTTTTCTCTCTCTAACTGCACCACCCCTCCCCCCTGGGGGCAACCAAGAGAGGGAGAATATAGTTCCAGGTTTTGACAGCAATGGATTACAAGCTATGAAGTGGTGGAAAATGTGCTATAGATCCTATCAAAGTAGAGTTTGTTTAAGAAGCATACATATCATACATGGAGATATCCATTTTCAAGTGGACTTGAGTTTATGTTACCTTTCATCAACAAATGTGTTCTTCTTTCGGAGAAGAAACAAACTCGATCTTGTTTTGGTACTAGGATATCCTTGACTCTGACATATGTTGCACTGTAACTGGCTATTTGTCAAATTCTCAATTACCTTAAAATGCTTAGCAAATATTTTCAAATGAATGACAATTGAAAAGTGATTAATTAAGGTATTTGCAATATAATATTTGTGGTGGTTCTTGATTAGTGAACTTACTACTGCTGCACCTTATGGACTCCCAGCAACGAAAACTGAAGAGAGCTGAATCTAAAAATGCTGGCCCAGCTCCAACTGCTGCTGAAGCAACCCGTCAGATGCTGATGAAAAAGGTATGCCACACGAGACCTTATGGGATTAGTTTATGAAAGATTATATAGCAGCAGACTCTTCTTGTTCTTTTCTTATCCAAAAACTGTGAAATAGGATTAAGTTCTACTCATATTTTTTCTTTATCACACTTCTTCAAGTTTTTCGGTTTTCTATGTTTTGCAGGGGTTAAGTTCGAAAATTAATTATGACGTTCTGGAGAAACTATTTGATGAGAGTGTATGTCAATCTATATGACTTAATTCCTTTTACTAGCTTTCTTCTGGAATATATCCCGTTGATTGATAGTCCTTATCATTTCAGTTAATTTTAGCCATCAAGACTAGCCTTTCACTTCCACTATATTTGGACAAGATGCAAGTTACATTGTGGCAGGAAATGATACTTCATTCAACAAAATTGATTTCACATGCCAGAACTATATGTGGTGGCCATCTGTTTTTGATTAACATGAAAGCGATAATGCTTAACGAAGTTTTTGATCCATAACAACTAGTCTAAGATAAAAGAAACGGTTATTTTCCAGAACATTTAAAAGGCTTTAACTTACCTATAAGCATAATATTTGTGTATAATGTATAATGAGAGCACAAAGTTACCTGAATCAGAAAATAATCATTTGTGGGGAAGAAAGAAGTCTGATATTCTATTTTCTCCTCTTTTAGAAATTCAAAGTTGGTTTTCTTCACCAAACATTGTTGCTTAGGAGCAAAATGTCAAGTTTCTGATAGGATCATCTTAAAGTTTAGTGCAGAACATGGGGAAAGAATGGAGATAAGGCTGTTTGGATTGAAGTTGGACTGCTTAGCAGATGTAGGATAACTTATATGTAATGTGGTTTTTGACATCTAATCGGTGCTCCTTTGTTTGAAATAATGAAAGATCCATTGTGTTAAGCTCTGTACTTTTTTTTCACTTGATTAAGCTTTTTCTGTTAGAAAAGGTTTGGGCTCTGTAGAGTGGATAGTCCATTTTCGCTTCCCAGATTTTGAAGACTAGTTATAAATCTTGCTTTCATGCTTTCTCCGTTCCTGAATGTGTGTTCTTTAATGCGCTTTAATTACATCCTCTAGCAACTGTGGTATTTTTAGTCCATGAAAGATTGCGCTACTCCAACAATAATTATAATTCAAAAACATAATAACATTTCTTGAGTTCAATCTTGTGGATCAGTATTGAGTCAAGTTTGAGCTTTAGGAAACGGGTTCACTTTGAATTCGACCTATGCCGAGTCTAGTTGAGCTACGTCGAACAATCTCAAAACGAACCAACTGCAGTCGCAGGGCTGGATAATCTTTTTTCTGATTAGGTATTAGATTCAGTTCTTCTCCTGTTCTATTTGGTTTGGAAGGTTTGATATATCAGCTTTGGTAAGGAGAATGTAGTTTACTTCATTACTGATTTCGTTCAAAATGTGTTTCTTTTGCCAGCCTTCGGTCCAATTATGGCTAGTGTTTCTTTGCTTGATCTTATATTTTTAAGTTTGTATTTAGTTCTCCTAGTGACTTGTACAAGAGTTTATGTCTGTGCAGTCGCCTCCAAGCACCAAAAAGCCTCGTATGGAACCTCCCCGCAATGACCACAATGCCTCTGGAAAATATGCAAACAAGAAGGATAATGAAGCAGAATGAACAATGTTAATAAGCAGGAGCTGAACGAGGATTATATGGAAGATGATATTACCATAGAAGTAGATGAAGAGCAGGATCAAAATGAGGAAGACATGTTCTATTGTGATGAAGATGATAATGATAATTTTGATGAAGATTGATTTTTTTTTTATAGCATCTTCATAGTTTTAAAGGAAAGAGCATGATTCTTGTAAAATTTTCAATGCATTCTTAAATATCCTCTCTTTCAAAATGAGTTCTTTTTAGTAATTATTATTGCACAGACTCAACACCTGTCAATAATCAAATCTTAGTGTCACTTTTCTTTTAGAATTATTAGAGTTGAAAGAAAGAAAGAGGAAAACCTAGGCGTTTCCATAGAAAAATTTTTAAAGAAAGACAAAAAAAAAAGTTTTTTGTTTTTCAAAGAAAAACCAAGGTTAAGCAACATGGTTAAAAAAGCTAAAGTCAATTGTTGAAAATTACTTTATAAATGTGTCTGTTATCCGAAGATATATTTAGGAAAATTTGAGAGAGTGGATTATGGAGAGGAGACTACTCCTTTAGAATTAGAATGCTATCCAAATGCCGTGCCAATGGGTGCAAGAAGGATGCTACTTTCAAGTTTCAAGCTAAAGTTAAGGACTTATAACCCATTAAGCACTCTTCAAACACGCCAACAAGCCATTAAACACGCCAACGCCAATGACAACACAATTGACTTATAACCTGTTAAACACGCCAATGACAATATAAATAATATTGATCAAGCCTTTTCTCCTTCTTCTTTTTTTCCGGAAAATTGTATTGGTGAAGAAATTTCTATATTTTTGGGGTTCGGAGATGTTGATTCATGTCTTAATTCACCTTTTTAACTCAAATGTTGGCCACAAAATGTGAAGTCACACTATGATATGGGATTTTATAAGTAGTCATATTGAAAATTTTAGCTTGTAAAATTCGAGGTCAATTCACTATATTAAGACAACTTATAATTGTTTGATACTGTCCCATTTGCAACGATCTGTACTAATTTTCCAAGATATCATCTTCGCAAACTAATACAGACCCGGAGATCACGAAATTAGGAAAGACCAATAGCTGCTTTTGTCTTAAAATTTCTTTAAATTGAAGCAAAAATGTTCTTCCAGGAAAGAAAAACTGGAGGAGTTCGTGAGCCTCCAATAGAAGGAAGAAAAGTTAGATACTATCAAATGATTTTTGTATCTGCATCTTTAGTTGATAAAATGAGTATGATGTTTGGAGAAAAAAAAAATCATTAGTGATTCTCTGGTGGCGACACAAGCTTCGTCTCCATAGGCATTTTGATCCGACTGTTGAAGTTATATGAACCAGACATCCAACCGTATGTGTCATATAGAAAAGAAATGTCAAAATCAGATTTCAATTTCTTGTCCTACATTATTCTTAATAATTTCTTCCAAAAATTCTATATCGCTTGAAACGTTATTGTTTCATCATTAATGAGTCTTTTACTACAGACAAAATATTTGTCTTGACCAATAAATTTTCCTAAATCCACTGGCATTATCATGTTGTTAATTGAGGAGGTGATTTTCGGTTGGTACCTAGACCGACCTGGATCAGTCCTCTCTGAGATGAAGTGAGATGAACTCTTGTGTCCGAAGTGAACCTCGGTGTCCGAAGTGAGTGGCGGGGCTTCACCCCTGGGATCACTCCAACGATCAAGTTAGTATGAGAACGAGAATAATAAGAGTATAAGCAAATGAATAGTGTGCTTACTTGTTGGGAGTGTGTCTGGGGTATTTATAGAGGGAGAGTAGAGGACAGAGCGGAGGGCTTATGCTTGTGGGACCCACCCTCTGGTCATTACGGCTCTGTCCCGTGTCAGGAGGTCTGACTCTGACACTGTAGTTGCCTGGGCATGATGACGGGGAGTATTGTGCAGGTGCCATTAAGTGCCTCCAG
The DNA here is from genome assembly GCF_036785885.1 of Coffea arabica. NCBI lineage: Eukaryota > Viridiplantae > Streptophyta > Magnoliopsida > Gentianales > Rubiaceae > Coffea > Coffea arabica. The sequence continues at coordinate 11,902,778 of NC_092312.1, forward strand.
TGCTTTTCAGATAAAGCACTGGTCCTGGGTGATGTCAGATGGTTTGACGTCATCAGCGTGCAGCTGAGGTGGGGGTGCCGAGGTCGGCTACACAGTAGGCTAGGGAAACGGCTGAGGCCGAGCTCAGGGATGATGCCCGGGACACGGATGAGCTCTGATGAGGGACGTGGTGAGTTCACCTCGGCCACTCAGGATGGCCGAGGTGAGCATCCTCAATAAGCCCCCCAAGCCTCGGATGCTCCGAGCAAGGGAGGTGCCGAGGCTTCCTTGTGCTGAAGTCATGAAGAGTCGAGGTCCCGAAACCGCTCCGGAAGATGCGGGGACGCGACACGTGGGCGAGTCAGTTGATAGGACGTGGTCACTGGTAACCGTCGCGTCGTGAAGTAGTGGGACGTTTCGTGCAGTGGGTGTCAGCCGAAAGGACGGGGCATTAATGAAGAGAGAGAAACAGAAGGGCAGGTACTCAGTATCTTGAATTCGAAGAGTTGCCGCCTTTCCGTATTCTGGCTGCCTCTTCGGGTTCTGGCCCCCTCCTATAAATAGGGGGTCCTTTTCACCGCATGGCCCATCATTTTCTTCCTCTGCCTGGGACTTGCCAAATTTACGTCTGTTGCCGAGATCAATCCTGCCAGCCGAAGTCACAGCCGAAGTCATCCACTTCGTCCAGTTCCGTAGACAATAGTAAGTATCCCTTTTCTTTCTTATCTCGCCTTTCACTCATGGCCAAAACGGCTAAAACCCACAAGGAGACCGTGACACCGGGCTACCAGATCGAGGTGAGGCCGAATCCGGAGGAAGAAGCGACGACATCCAGCTCGGAGGGGTCAACACCGAGTTCAGAGGGGTCGACCGAGGTGAGGGTCGGAGAGACAACCTCAGAGTTGGAGTCGTCCGAGATGAGGGTCGGAGAGACAACCTCAGAGTTGGAGTCGTCCGAGATGAGCGAAGAGGGTTCCATGGTGGACTATAACGAGGAGCTCGGCGTCGAGATTCCGCACGATGAGAACGTATTGGAGCCCGTTGCTCCTAGGGATGTGGTCAACATTGACTTTGGCAAGATGCCGAAGTTTAGGAGTCGCGTAGGACGAGATAGGGCCCAGAAGGTAGTGAACAAGTACCCATTCCGGCCGGGGTACGAAATTCTGCCGCCCGAGGTGGATGACACAGCCGCGAAGCCCCCCTACGGCATGGTAGCCGTCTACGTTCAACAGCTGGAGGCCGAGCTGAGGATGCCGACGTCGAGGTTCCTCAGGGATTTGCTTCGTCACTTCGGTGTGAGGATCACCCAACTCACCCCGAACGCGATCCGCATCATCGTGGGGTTCGAGATGCTTTGCCGACATCAGGAGGTGACTCCCTCCGTCGACCTCTTCCGCCGATGCTATACTCTCAAGGCGCACTGGACGGATAAAGGATGGTTTTATGTTGGCAATCGAAACAATGCCATCCCGAAGTTGGTGATCGGTGCTCCCAGCTCGATCAAGAACTGCAAGCGCGACTACTTCTTCGTGTCCGGAGTGGACTTCCCGAGGGATTTTTGGTGGAGGCCAATTAAGGCGAAGGCCGACCCCTCGGCGGGGGATGCCGAAGAGGAATCCTTCCAGAAGTTGATGAAGTCGGGACTTCGGCTGTTCAGCCATGATTACCCCGAAGCCGTGCTCGTGGATGGGGGGATAAGTCGAGCCGTGATCAATACTACCAAGCCTCCCTTCTTTTCCACTGAACTTGAGATACCTTGTAATTTTTCTTTCGTAACTTTGCTTTCACTTCGGTTAAGGCATATGATAATATTTATTTCTTGTTCAGTGACTAAACTGTCCGACCTCGTCGTCTCTGGCGCGTCCGAAGTGGCAAAGAGGCAGAAGAGGAAGAGCACTGACGAGACCTCAGCACCTCCGCCAAAGAAGAAGAAGTCACAAGGACCAACCGCTAAGACTTCGGCGCCTAAAGGCACTCCCACCAAGGTTGGCCAGAGCAGCTTGGCCACTGCGGCTACTGGGTCCACCTCATCTGTACCAGAGGGAGTTCCCCTTGGAGTTGTTACAACAGTCACACCTCCTTCTGGCCGAGGCAAGCAGCTGAAGCCTCCAGTTAATCCGGTGTCGGGGACCTCGCTATGGAATCGTTTCCATAGCCCCCCAGTGTTTCCCGGAGACGAGAAGACGCACTCCGGCAATCATTGGTGTCCGAACTGGAAGATTTCGGTCAACGACAGGTGCCAACATCCTCGGGTCGCTCAAGAGCTAGTAATGCACTCCACTCTGCCAAGGGATTTGGAGTTCATGAAAAAACTAAGCCCGGCCGAGATGGTTCAAAGTCTGATGGTGACCACGGCTTCCAACTCAGCTTTTGCGGCCGAGATGGCTCACAGATACTGTGCTCTGGTCGAGGAGCAGGACACCGGCAAGCTGCAGACTCAGATCTCCAAGTTGGAGAAACAACTGGCGGTGTCCGAATCCGAGAAGTCGGAGCTTCAGAGGCGACTTCAAGAGGCTGAAGCTAAGGGTGAGGAGGACGAGGCTACGATGAATAGTTTCAGATCAGCCCTCGAGGAGGAGCAGAAGAGGGGGGACGAAGTGAAGAAGTCCCACGCACAAGCTCTCGAGGGTGCTGGAGCCTCGGCAGTGGATGCGTTTCGAAGGTCCGATGCCTTCATCAAGGACCTCGGCCAACTGCTTACGCCTAACTTCATGTTTGGCTTCACATCGGCCATTAATGAGGCTGCGGCTCACCTCTCCTCCGAAACCTTGGAGTCTTTGAAAAACCATGACAGCTACAATGAGGACTCCAAGGAGTTATGTGATCGGATGGCCGAAGGCATTCAGGCAGGAAGGAATTTGGCCGAAGTCTAGGTCGAGTTCAACAAGTGGCTGTCCGAACTCGACGATGTGTTCGAGGAGGTGGAAGTAGAAGAAGTTGGAGGAGAGGACGCTGAGGGAGACGAAGCCGCCGGGGACGAAGTCGGAGGGGACATCGGCAAAGAGCATTGAGATGAACACCCCGGCGGAAAAGAGGCCGAAGAGGAGGCTGTCCAGGAGGGAGCCAAGACCGGGAATGGAGTCGAGACGGGGGTCTAGGCTCATAGGCTTCGCGGGGGTGGTCGAGGTGGAGAGTGCTTAGCAGCATTCGGACCTCGGCCTTGTATTTTTTGTAACGCTCTTTTCTGTTGAATGAAATCTATTCCTTCTGTTCTCAGCATTTCAATTTCTTGTTTTGACTTCTTCCCTTGCTTGTCCCCCTTATTTTTTAACTGCGTAATAACGATGTTGAAAAATAACATAATAGCCGAAGTCATAGCTTGACAAGATAACTGGATAAAGTCAACTTTGATGAAATAATTGAATGAAGTCATAACTTCAAGCATAATACAACCTAAGGTTCTCGGCGTGCCAAGACCTCGGCACTAATGAGCCATCTCGGTAGCTCAGTTTACAATACCTCTTAGGGTCAGATTCCACAACTCGGTAAGGGCCTTCCCATTTCGGGCATAATTTCCCTTGCGGCTCAACTCGGCTGACTGAATTTTTCCTGAGAACCAAGTCTCCAGGACGGAATCTACGATGTCTGACACGGGCATTGTAATAATGTGTCAGTGTATTCTTGTATGAAGCTATCCGGGCTGAGGCGAGGTCCCTTCGTTCTTCGACGAGGTCGAGGTCCAGCTGCCTCTCTTCGTCGTTCACCTCGGCGGCATAGGCTGCCAGCCGAGGGTTGGGAGTAAGGATCTCAGCCGGGATGACAGCCTCGGCGCCGTAGGTCAGGGAGAATGGGGTCTCTTGCGTCGCTGACCTCGGCGTGGTCCGATATGACCACAAGACACTGGGGAGTTCCTCCACCCAAGATGACCCAGCTCGGTGTAGTCGGGTCTTGAGGCCATACAGGAGAGTCCGGTTGAAGTTTTCTGCTTGACCATTAGCCGAGGGTGGCCTACCGAAGTGAAGTGTTGTTTGATGCCGAGGGTCTCGCACCAGGTCTTGAAGGGGTTCTCGGCAAACTGTCTCCCATTGTCCGAGATGATGATCTGAGGTATGCCGAAGCGGCAGACAATGCATTTCCAAAAGAATTTTTGAATGGCCAGCCCCGAGATGGTCCGAAGTGACTCGGCCTCGACCCACTTAGTGAAGTAGTCCACAGCAGTCACCAGGAAGGTATAGCCCCCGACCGCTTTAGGGAAAGGACCTATGATATCTGTCCCCCATTGCTCGAATGGCCAAGGTGAAGTGATGGGGACCATGAAATTTGAGGGCTGGTGATGCTCGGGTGCGTGGACTTGGCAGGAAGGACAGTTGAGAGCGAGGTCCTGGGAGTCTTGCCGAAGTGATGGCCAGAAATACCCAAGAAGCATAGCTTTCTTGGCTAACATCCGGTGGTCGACGTGAGCCCCACATAGGCCTTCGTGGATCTCGTGGAGGACGTGACGTCCGGCCTCGGGAGTGACACACCTCAGCCATGGGTCGAGGTAAGAGCGATTGTATAGTTCTCCATCGCGGAGAGCGTACCGAGCCGCCTTGCGTTGTATTCTTCTCGCCTCGGCTCGGTCTTCAGGGAGTGTTCCCTGACTCAAGAAGAGGATGAACGGGGTCATCCAGGTATCTTCGGAGTGCACGGGGCAGGCCACCTCTTCCACATATCCGGGTTCACTCAGAACTTCCACTAAAATCGTTTTGTTGAGGTCAGAGAATGAAGTGGAGGCCAGCCGGGATAAGGCGTCGGCTCGCTTATTCTGGGACCGGGGGATTTTTTGGATTTCGAATGACTTGAAGTATGCGGTGAGTTGGTGAACTTTGGAGAGGTACCTTTGCATGGTCTCATCCTTAGCCTCGTATTCACAGAGAACTTGGCGTACCACGAGCTGGGAGTCACTGCGGACGTGGATTTGTTGGGCGCCGAGCTTGCGGGCTAACTGGAGTCCAGCGATTAGAGACTCGTACTCGGCTTCATTGTTGGTGGCCGGGAAGTCAAAACGGAGGGCGTACGAGCACGCCTCCCCCTGAGGTCCTTCCAGGAGCAGTCCGGCTCCGCAGCCGTCTCCATTAGAGGATCCATCGACATACAATGTCCACAGGGATGAGGTGGACATCTCGGCTAAGGCTGAGGTGGACTCCGGACCTTCCGTGAAGGTGAGCTCAGCAAGGAAGTCAGTCAAAACTTGAGCTTTTATGGCGGTGCGTGGCTCGTAGGACAAGTCATATTCTCCCAATTCGACAGCCCACTTGGTGAGGCGACCAGAAGCTTCGGGTCGCACCAATATTTGCCGAATGGGCTGGTCAGTCCTGACCGAGATAGGATGGGCTAAGAAGTAGGGCTTCAACCGCCGAGCTGCGTGGACTAGTCCCAGCACCAGTTTTTTCACCTGAGTGTATCGAGTCTCCGGCCCGCGAAGAGCTCGGCTGACGTAGTAGACCGGCACTTGGGTGCCCTCATCTCGGATGAGCACAGCGCTGACAGCCTCGTCGGCTGCAGAGAGGTAGAGGTAGAGCTTTTCCTCGGGCCGAGGTGAAGCAAGGGTGGGTAGATGATGCAAGTACTGCTTCAGCTGGTCGAAAGCAGCCTGACACTCCTCAGTTCAGGCGAACTGGTCAGCCTTTTTTAGCACCTTAAAGAAGGGCAGAGCTTTCTCGGCGGATTGGGACAGGAAGCGATTCAGCGCGGCCAGGCGTCCATTCAATCTTTGGATTTCTCGAATGTTCCGAGGTGGGGACATGTCCTGAATGGCCTTGATTTTGTCGGGGTTGGCCTCGATTCCCCGGTGGGAAACCAGATACCCCAATAATTTTCCCGAGGTGACGCCGAAGACGCACTTCTTGGGATTCAGCTTCATCCTCGAGTCTCGCAGGACCCCGAAGACTTCCCTCAAGTCTGACAGGAAGGATGAAGTGGCGAGACTTTTGACGAGGATGTCGTCCACGTAGGCCTCCACATTGCGGCCGATCTGATTCTTGAAGAGTCGGTTGATCAGCCTTTGGTAGGTCGCCCCGGCATTCTTTAGCCCGAATGGCATGGTAGTATAACAATAAGTACCTTGGTCGGTGTAGAACGCCGTTTTCTCTTGGTCCTCTTCACTTATTCCTATTTGATGATACCCTTTGAAGGCATCTAGGAAGCAGAGGACTTCATACCCCATCGCCGAGTCGACGAGGGCGCCTATCCTTGGCAGGGGATAGCAATCTTTGGGGCAGGCCTTGTTGAGGTCGGTGAAGTCTACACACATTCTCCATCCACCGGTGTCCTTTTTGACCATAACTGGGTTGGACAGCCAGGTGGGATATTGGACCTCGTGAATCATCTTGGCCGGCAAGAGCTTATCGACCTCATCCGATATGGCCTTGCTACGCTCGGGGCCGAAGTGTCTCCGTTTCTGCCGCACAGGTCGTGCCTGTGGGTTGACGTTAAGTTGATGAATCATGAGCTCGGGTGGCACTCCGACCACTTCATCTGCGGACCACGCGAAGATGTCTCGGTGGTCCTTGATCAGGGAGATCATTTCCTCTTTCAGGGGTGAGGGGAGTCCGGCCCCTACTTGGACCAGTTGGTCAGGTTTGGCTTCATCCAAGACCACTTGTTCCACCTCATCCCCGGGCTCAAGCCTGCTGGGCTCTCCTGCCTTCTGAGGGTCGATGCAGTCTATGGAGAGGACAGCCGGCCTCTTTTCTTCTGACCTCGGCGGGGGCTGAGGTCCGACTGCCGCTTGGATGGTGGCGAGATAGCATTCTCGGGCGGCGCCCACGTCGCTGCTCACCTCGGCCACACCCTCTGGTGTTGAAAACTTGAAACTCAGGTGGTAGGTGGAATATACGGCTCTCAAGGCATTGAGCGTGGGCCGGCCTATCAGCATGTTGTAAGGAGAGTCCGTTTTAACCACCGCAAAGCTGACAGGCACAGTTCGGCAACGGGGATGACGCCCGATAGTCACCATTTAATTCACCATGCCCTCCGGGTGGACGACGTGTCCCCCGAAGCCGACAAGGGGAGTTCTGACCGGAGTGAGTTGCTCCCGGGTCAACTTCAAACTCTCCAAGGTCCGGTAGTACATGACGTCTACCGAGCTTCCGGGGTCAACGTATACCTTTTTGACTATGTAATTGTTTGTGAGGACCTCAATCACGAGGGTCTCGTGATTGCTGGAGGCAGCGGGGACAGGGTCGCGGGAACCATAGGTTATCACCTCGGACAGCCTCGAACTCGGCTCGGCCACATCCATACCGGCTTGGCGGTAGGTCCGCTTCCGGGAGTTCTGGCTGTCTCTTCCCGTGGGGCCACCTGAGATGGTATTGATCACCCCGGCAATGTTTGGGCCGTAGCCTGGTGATCCGTCACGTGGAGGCCTCTGATCCTCCTTGTGGTCCTCAGGGCCTCGGCAATTAAGCTTGGTGTCCCGCCTGTCTTCTCGACGAGGACCTCGGCTCTCCCGGTGGGAAACACTTCGGTTGAAGCTTCCGTCTTTGCGGATGAACTGCTTCAGGTATCCTTGTCGGATTAGGTTTTCGATCTCTCGCTTCAGATCGTTGCAATCTTCAGTCTCGTGCCCAACGTCTCGGTGGTAGGCGCAGTAGAGGTTGGAGTTTCTCTTATCTCTCCTCCCAGGGATCTCAGGAGGTGTTCGGCCGAGGTGGTTCTGCCTCATTACAGCCAAGACATGAGATCGGCTGGAATTGAGCGGTGTCAGCTCAGCGTCCGAGGTGGACGACCGGCCTCTCACGATCCGGTCGAAGACACTCCTGCGGTCTCGGAGTGGGTTTGAAGTGCTACTTGGGCCGGGTTCACCTCGGCCAGTGTCTTTCCTTCTCCGGGGATCTTGCCCCGTACGAGATGCTTGGGCTTCTCGCTTCATGCGGTTCACATCCTCACTTCGGATTCCCTGGTCCACTCTATCCCAGAGTTCCCGAAGTGTACGGGGGTACTCCCGATGAATTTCAGTGTTGAAGATTCCCGCCACCAATCCGTTGGTAAAGGCCGCGATAGTTATCTACTCGTTCTGGTCAGGTATCTGCACATTCTCCTCGTTGAACCTTTGAGTATACGAGCGAATGGACTCGCCCTGACCCTGTTGCAGGTTCAAGAGGTAGGCTGAAGTCTTGGTTATCGGTCGGGACGACACGAAGCGGTGGATGAACCGGTCTATCAGTTCATCCAGGGAGGAAATACTCCCCGGCTCTAAACTCCAGAACCACTTGCGGGCAGTCCCATGTAGGAAGATGGGGAAAGCCCGGCATATCACGGCGTCGGGGACGCAGTAGAGTCGGAAGGCGGAGATGAAGGCGCGGAGGTAATCCTCGGGGTCATCTCGGCCGTCATAAGTGTGCAAGTTTGGGAGCTTGAAGTTCGGGGGTACCATCTCCCCATTGATGTCATCCGTAAAGGGCGGAGCCCTCATGTAGTCAGAAGCTAGGCCCTCGGGGCGCCGAGGTGGGTCCTCAACTCGTTTCCCTAGCAGTCCCCGGGAGAACGCCCGGGAGATGGAGGCAAGTTTAGACGTCGCCTTGGAGGGGGCGCGCCTGGAGGTACTCCGAGAGAGACGCCCCTCATCGGAGTCTTCACCTGAAGGTGCCTCAGGGGACTTCGTCGGCCTCCTCTTGGAAGACTCAGCCTTTTCTTTCCCCTGTCTTTTGAGGTACCTTCCTAGCTCCTCAAAAATGGTAGGGTTGTGTGATACGAACTCGGCCATCTTGGCGATGGCCTCCTCGTTGTTAGGCTGGGTTCTCGGGGACCCTTGCTCTTCAGAAATGTGATCTTGCTGGGCTCCCGAGGTCTGCCCAGCCCCAGTTGAGGGAACTCGACCACTTCTGGAGCGCGTGGATCTCATTTTAGTAATAGTAGTCTCGTTCCCACAGACGGCGCCAGTTGAGGAGGTGATTTTCGGTTGGTACCTAGACCGACCTGGATCAGTCCTCTCTGAGATGAAGTGAGATGAACTCTTGTGTCCGAAGTGAACCTCGGTGTCCGAAGTGAGTGGCGGGGTTTCACCCCTGGGATCACTCCGACGATCAAGTTAGTATGAGAACGAGAATAATAAGAGTATAAGCAAATGAACAGTGTGCTTACTTGTTGGGAGTGTGTCTGGGGTATTTATAGAGGGAGAGTAGAGGACAGAGCGGAGGGCTTATGCTTGTGGGACCCACCCTCTGGTCATTACGGCTCTGTCCCGTGTCAGGAGATCTGACTCTGACACTGTAGTTGCCTGGGCATGATGACGGGGAGTATTGTGCAGGTGCCATTAAGTGCCTCCAGTGCTTTTCAGATAAAGCACTGGTCCTGGGTGATGTCAGATGGTTTGACGTCATCAGCGTGCAGCTGAGGTGGGGGTGCCGAGGTCGGCTACACAGTAGGCTAGGGAAACGGCCGAGGCCGAGCTCAGGGATGATGCCCGGGACACGGATGAGCTCTGATGAGGGACGTGGTGAGTTCACCTCGGCCACTCGGGATGGCCGAGGTGAGCATCCTCATTAATCATAGAAAAACATTAAATGTGTTTGGATAGAAAATTATTTGAAATAATTACTGTACTATTTTTCTATGATGTGATGTATATAAAATAAAAAAAATGATTGAAAATATGAGAAAGTTCATTAGAAAATGCGTTAATGATGTAAGCAACTGATTATTTGTAAATAATATCTATCCAAGCATATTAATTATGAGTAACTTTCAAGCAGAAGGGTCCAAATGTTCAACACAGCCACAAAATTAGGACACAGCTAGAATATGTGGACAAAATATGTTTTAACTGAAACAGAAGGGACTAAAATCAGACTAACACTTAAAAAAGAGGGCCAAAAGCGGAATTTGCCGTCTAAAGTTTAAACAAACACCTAAATATCAATATTGAAACTGCTTAAATTGTTCTATTTTCTATTATCAATTGTGAAAGACTAGTGGAACACATAGATTTGTTAAAGATAGTAAATGCTATACTCCTTTTTTCTTTTTTCTTTTTTTTTTGCTTTTAGAACCTACAGGGCATGCAATACAATTCAACGAAGAATTTTGCATGAACACTACCTATTAGCTAGTATTTAGTTGTGTGTTTGGGCGTAAAGAGTAATAGGAAATCTCCACCCAACGAGGCAGGAATCACAAATGTTTGTGCACGAAAACCAATTGGATACATGGGTAAGGTAATGCTGTCTGAGCTGTTAATTAGAAACCAAATTCCGCACCACGAATTAATTGAAGCAATGGTAATCTTTCATGAAACAGCACAAAAACATTGACGCAGAAGAAAGAAACTTGCTAAAAGTTGAAAATTCAACCGGACAGGAAAATTAGGGGAAAAAAAAAACCAGACAAACAGAACAACCAATTCCTGCCAAATAAAAAACACAGACATAAAAACAAAACAGTAGTAAACCCAAAGGCCCACCTAAGTCATTGAGGGTCCCCCCCCCCAACCAACTCCAAATTCAACGCTAATCAACACGTATCCGTGCGAACCGTACATTCCAACCAAACTTAAACCAAGCAATATGGTCATTAGATCAAAGTTAATTTGGAAGAGATTGCATGAGCTTGGGACGTGGATTAGTTTTTGCAGGTTTTGTTGCTCGCTTTTTATGATAAGACGTTTTGAATCAAATAAGTAAAGTAATGCAAAAGTGGTCCTTGAGTTGGCCGAGATTCTAAAATTAATGTCATGTCTTTCTATTAATTCGAGTTCAAATTTCTCTCCAAGAATATCTATCCATCGCACAAGACTTGTTTAGTGCGTATTATCTTTCCGTGTGATTAGTGAGCTATTGCATGGGATAGGGTTTATCTAATGTGCATTCTTGTGCAGCAGTTACAGGTTTCCTTGTAAAAAAAACAAAAACAAAAAAAGTATTGCAAAAGTGTGTGTATGTGTGTGAATTAACTTGCTATGAGAACAAACAAAGAAAAATTAGGGAAATTTGTCAAAGGGGAATGGGAGGATTAATTATCCATAAAAAGGGTGTAGATTTTTTAGAAATTTAGAGGTGGGAGTAGAATACCATTTGGAGATTGTGAATAAACTAATCTTGTAGGTAGATTTAAAAAGAAAAAATCCTTTTTTGTACGTATGAATGTATATATTAGCATGTATACATGAATTCACCAAATACACACTTATATTCATTGCACTCGTGTGTACAGAACGTAGATATATAAGTATATTATGGTTTGCGTAGATGCATGTACGGATGTACACATATTCATTAAGGCGCATTCTTCAAATAATTAAAGTGCCTAAGCATTGTTGTGGAGGTAATTTAATTATTTAATACTAAATTAATAGCTATATGATTCTGGAATAGTAATCGCATCCCATTTACAAAAATTTCCAGAGCTTATGCTTTTCTTATAAAATGTTGAATTTTTTTTCCTATTCTCGTTTTACAAAATTTGCCAAATAATTAAGACTACTCATTGAAACTCAAACAACCAAATATTTGAGCAAATAAAACTATGCAAATTTAAAAGATCTTAATTTGTTTAAAATTGCATGAACAAGGATACTTTTGGATTCTCTCATAGTCTCATGTGTTGGATATTTTAAAAAGACATTTAAAAATAAAATTACATAGATAAGTGTCATCTAGCCACAAAATGTTATACAAGGAAATAAAGGACCCAAAACCACTCAGAGAAATTAGTCTTTATCGTTCATCTTTACGATAGATTTCATGAATAGCTTAATATATTAATGAACAAATTATCCGAACGGTCACTAAACTTTTGCAATCGTCAAGTTTTGATCACTCAACTATTAAAAGTCTGGTTTTGATCACTAAAATGTATAAAGTTAAGGTTCTAGGCCATTCTGCTAGATTTAGTCGTTGAGTTTGTTTATCCGCACGATTTTCAAGACAAAAGAAAGGGTCAATTTAGGAATTTCAACATGCATCTTCTTCTTCTTCTTATTGTGAAGCACCCGGCTTATGGATTCGATCAGTCCGACGAGTTCAACTCCATATCCAATCCGATTGTCCTCCATATCTTCAACAAAATCTCCAACATCAAAACCCTAATCCGCCGCTCCGTTTCCAAAAGGTTCAATTCGCTGGTTCCTCAAGCTGACTCGCTCCTCCTCCGAGTTGATCGAGCCATCTCTACGACCGATTCCGACGACAACGATGGCGAAGCCTTCTTTGTCGCCTTCCTTTGATCCATCGTGAAATCCCTTCATACTTTCATTTCCCTAAACAAGCATACCCATTTTGGTAGCCCGACCAAGACTCATAACTCTCCCACTCAGATCCTCCGCGAGTTCGAGAACATCTAGAGTCTCCGAATCGAGCTCCCCTCCGGCGACCTGAGGTTGGAAAAAGGCACCACGATGATGGGAGTTTAACATGCCTTTTCAACCTACTTGCAAGAAAATTTGCAACTTGGTATACTCCTCTAGCTAAGTGTGTCGTTGACAATTAAGCAAATTAATGGCCTCTCCACACTTCTTATTGTCTATAAAGAAAGGAAACCTCAATCATCCTCCTTCTCAACGGCACTTTTCTCCATGGCATCCATCAATAAGAAAATAGTACTAGCATCAACTAGAATTTTTCAGAGATTTTAATGACCTTCGAATCTAGTGAAACTCTTTCATCAGCCGAAGTATCATAAGAAAAGGGTTTGTTTGGGTATGGTTGGAATGCCGTAGTTTAGAATTACAGCAGCGAATAAGAGATTTTTAGCAGAGCTTCTGGGTGGTTGACATACGAGGCACGGATAGAGAAGAAGAAGAAGATGCATGTTGAACTTCCTAAATTAACCCCTTCTTTTGTCTTGAAAATCGTGCGGATAAACGGATTAGCAAACTTAACGACTAAATCTAACAGAATGGCTTGGAACCTTAACTTTATACATTTTAGTGACCAAAACCAGACTTTTAATAGTTGAATGATCAAAACTTGACAATTGCAAAAGTTTAGTGGCCATCCGGATTATTTACTCTATATTAATCTAATATGAGAAGGTTCAAGTATTAATTTTTCTAGAAAAGTTTCAAAATATTGGGGCGTAATAATTGTGATCATGTGTAATCATATGATAAACTAAATGTAATTTAGATATATTAACAAGTCAAACAACCAAAAGTTAAACAAAATAAATTAAAATCCATTTATATATACTAATATACACTAATAATATATACACTATCACGATATTACGGTTGTATGTAAAATTTGGATTTCAAATTTAAATTCAAATTATATGTCATGCATCCAATTTAAAGGTAATATCGAGTTCGAGTAGCACCATGCTCGAACTCGAACTCGATTATTATCAATGCTTGAATTCGAACGAGTATATAAATTTGAGTTCAAACTGGACTCGACGTAATGGAAATTGAGCTTGAACTTGACTCGTTTGAACTCAAGTAAACTATAAGCCTTATCAATCTCGAGTTACTCTAGCTCGAACTCGAGTTTTTTTTTTCTTGTTTTTAATTTTTTATATTTTAGATTTATCAGATTATTGTTTTGCCATATATCACTTCTTTTTATTGAACATTATTTCATGTCATGTAAATTTATTAAAATATGAATCCATAATAACCATTCCATAAATCAAAATATATAATATATAAATAATATAAATACTTGATTAAACTCCTCCAATATTCGAGTAGTTGCTAGTAGGCCTGTCAATCGGGCATAATAAGCCGGATTTTGATGAGTTCAAGTTCAACTCATTTAATTTGAAACATTTTCGGGTTTCGAACTATGAGTTTCGGGTTCGTAAATGTGAAACTCATACTCAACTCACATAATATTCGGGTTATGAGTCTTAATCGGGTTTAGCCCAAACTCACTTATTACTCCTTAATTTTCTTAATATAATTACTATAACTATTAAGTTGTAAAACTAATTTAACATTTACAAGATTATAATATTTAAACTAAACATGAACAAATAATAGTTCTTAAAAAGTATGTAAATCAAAAAAATTTTCAACAATATTTATATTTAATCGTTTAAAATGCATGAAAAATAGTAATAAAACATGCAATCATAAGCCATACATCTTTAAAAGTTGAAACTTTTTTTTTATAATCTTGTGATTTAAATCCAAATATGCTTGATGATTTTTGTGTTTGTAGACAAAAAAAAATCAACCAATAATATGCCAATACAAAAATTTACTCAACCAATAAGAAAAATTAGAGATTTAGTTATCCATTACTAATATTGGCTCTCAAGAAAGCTCATGAAAGAGTCTTTAGATGCATTTTTATGTTTTGTAATTTATATATATATTTAGTATTTAGTAAAAATATATTTGAATATATAATTATATGTAATATCAAAATATAAATATTATATATATAGGTAATTAAAGGGCCGGGTCTATATCGAGTTTGAGCCTACTAAGGTCCAAACTCGGCTCATATTTAATTCGGACCTAATTTTTAGGTTCAAACTCAGACCGACTCACTAAATGATCGGGTTCATTGGACTTTTTATCGGGCCAAACGAGCCCAGCTCAGACTGACTCAACCCCATTAATAGTCCTAGTTACTACTTATGCTCAAACTCGACTTGTTCAAATTGATTTTAAACCAAACTTTTGACCAACTCCCGAAACAAGCTTTTGACCAACTCGCGAGTATAGCTGTTAACGAGCCGAGTCGAGCTCGAGCATGTGATAATCGAGCTCGACTCGAACCCCTAATCGAGCCAGCTCGAGCTCGCTCGATTAGTAATTCGAGCTTCACAAACTATTCGAGATCGACTCGATATGCTCGGTAGAAAACTCGAGCTCGAGCTCGAGTTCAAAATTGAGTCGAGCTTATCGAGCTCGAGCTCGAGCTTGTCGAGCCTGTAGAGTATCAAATACACAATAAAAATGACGTTAATACCCCTACTATTCGAGCAGTTTTGAGTTTGAAGTCGAGCCTATCGAGCCTGTAGAGTATCAAATACATAATGAAATGACACTAATACCCCTACTATTCGAGCCTGTCGAGCTTAAACGAGTCGAGCTATGCTTGGCTCGTCTATTAAACGAGCATCAAGTTGAACTCGAGCTCGGCTCGTTTCTCTCAATAAACGAGCCGAGTCGAGCCCTTATCGAGCCGGGTCGAGCTCGGCTCGTGAGCTACCCGGTTCGATTAACAGCTCTACTCGCGAGTGGTTTGGCTTGATCACACCCCAAATCCCATACATCGAAGATTAATGCATTAAATTATACACAAAATGAAAAACAAAATCTGAGTAGTTATTTGCATGCCTCAATCCCTCCGATAGTGACAGTGACCTCGTATTCTATTGCTGCCCTCAATCTTTTCCTAATATTCCCTTTTAATTTTGTCTCTCTCGTCTTTTATTGACTTTCGCAAAGAGTAGGCCCCACGCTTGGTTTTGCCCCTCCTATCACCGCCCACCACACTCCATCCCCACAAGCGCAGGTCCAATCAGCATCATTAAAGTGGGCCCCACAAGGCTTGCTTACGCGCACCCGCATGCTGTAAAATGGTACATTTCGTATATTTGTACGTATAAGCAAAGCCATTGAACCCTTTGTGTCATTTTATTGACTCTTTCCGCCGTACTGATTAACGTTTTCAAAAGCTCCCTAAATTTTCAATATTTGTGTCATAGTTGGACACAAACTCCATATGGGATTTAAATATTGCTCTCTCTTTCTCTCTAAATAAAATGATAATCACTATTTTATGGCGAGAGAAAGAGAGATAGATTTTGAGGAAAGATTATTGGTTTTTTGTTTGGGTTCTGTTTCTTTTTTTTTTTTTTTTTTTGAAAATCTTTCAAGAATAACAGGTTTTCGTTTTTAAATTATCTAATATGATTCGTGATTATCCTGAAGTAATGATTGGTTTCTTGGTGTTTGGTGGTGGATGTAATGATGGGTGTTTCTTTGCTTTCAAGCTAATTGGGTATTCCCTTTTATTTTTCATCAATTAATTTTTTTTTTGTGTAATATTTTATTAATTTATTTGGTTTTTGGGGTTGATTGTGCCTCTTTTGGCTTTTCCAGCCTTTGAAGGAAGGTGGAGAGTTTGACTTTGAAGAGAAAGAGAGAGGGAGGGTCGGTTTTGGTGGAGATTTTGACTCGAATGCAATTGGGGTTGATCAGGTCAGGTCTATTGATGGTTCTGATGTAGAATGATGGGCTGGAGATTAGAATTTTAGATCTTTCAGCAAATTGATTCAGAATTTTGCTGGGCTTCTTTTACTTTACAGTATACAATTTATTTGTTCACTGATTTTATTTTGATGGGAGTGAGGGAATTGGTACTTTTATGGGACTCTGTAAATCTAGAGGAACTTTTTGGCAAGAAAATCTTGATTTGAAGCTTCCTTCTTCTCAGCTGAAGAAGGGGGAAGAGAAGAAGACTGGATTGGCGTTTGGATATCAGGTGTTTTAGTGATTGTTAGCTAAAATGGAGGAAGAGGCTAATTCTTGGATTAGGAGGACAAAGTTTTCTCACACAGTTTGTCATAGATTAGATTCATCAAGACTGGCCTCTATTCCGTTGACTATTAATCAGAGGGGGGGAATCCCAGTTGCAAAATCTAGGCTTGCTGTTACACCTTCTGCTGCTTATGTTAATCCTAAACAAGACCCTATTGTTAGTCCGTTACAAAGAAATCCCACGACAAACAAGCAGAGGGCTGTTTCCCCATCCCCACAAACCAAGCTTTTGGATACGTTTAAGGAGGCAAAGCAGGCAAGGTCTGTAAAGAGGAGACACTCAACTCCAAATTCAAGAAAATCTGAGAAAGGACTTGTTGGAAAGCTGTTTCATCATAAAGATTCTCATAAAAATTCCCATGAGCAGAAGCCAAATGGTTCTAAGTCTCCATTGAATAATAGTCGTCTGAGGCACTTCTCAGCTATGAAATTTCACGAGAAATCCAAGGGCAAGAAGGATTCAGCCTGGACTAAGTATTTTGATCACGGTGGAGGAAGGGTGACCTCAGTGGAAGCAGCTGATGAGCATATGGTTGATCTTTCTAAGCTGTTTCTTGGCCTAAGATTTGCTCATGGTGCACATAGCCAGCTTTACCATGGCATTTACAAGGATGAACCTGTTGCTGTGAAAATTATTCGACTTCCTGATGATGACGAAAATGGAGACTTAGCTGCTCGGTTAGAGAAGCAATTCAACAGAGAGGTTACTCTGTTATCCCGTCTCCACCACCCAAATGTTATAAAGGTAGTGTGGAATTCTCTTTTGCCAGTTTGATTTTTTCGTCAGTCGTGACTGATTATTTGAGTGATAAGTTCTTATAGTTGATTCAACGTGATGAAATATTAATTAAAAAGTTGGTATATATTGATAAGCATGTTTCGTGAGAACTGATCTTATTGTTTTGACATCAAGGTATGTTTTTGGTTTTCATTTGGTTCAAATTTTCCTTGTGCTGCAGTTTGTAGCAGCCTGCAGAATGCCACCTGTATTTTGTGTTATCACAGAATACTTAGCTGAGGGTTCTTTGAGATCATACCTTCACAAACTTGAGCAGAAGCCTATGGAGGAGAAATTTCTTCCCTTAACAAAGCTAATCACTGTGGCTTTGGATATTGCTCGTGGAATGGAGTATATTCACTCACAAGGTGTTATACATAGGGATCTCAAACCAGAGAATATTCTTATAAATGAAGATTTCCACCTAAAAGTTGCTGATTTTGGAATAGCTTGTGAAGAGGCATACTGTGATCTTCTTGCTGATGATCCAGGTACATACCGGTGGATGGCGCCTGAAATGATCAAGCGCAAGTCCTACGGCAGGAAAGTTGATGTGTATGGCTTTGGACTCATTTTATGGGAAATGGTTGCTGGGACTATTCCCTATGAAGATATGACTCCAATTCAAGCTGCTTTTGCTGTAGTAAACAAGGTATGCTGCTAGGTTACTTTATTTCTTGACTTATATGATCTATTGTTGTACAGATTTTAAATTTTCATGATAGCTTATATGCGTATTTATATATGCTTTTCTTTTCCCATTTTTAATCTCCGTGCTCCTGAACGTGCCCTTATCTTTTATTTTGAGTTGATTTTAAAGTAGATGAATGTTATGGAAGAAGTTGTTACTGATGCAGATAGTTTTCTCCCATCTGGTTTGAATTTTCCTTTGTGAATAAAAAGAATGAAGCTTGTCAATCTAATTCAGATGATGAAAGAAAATAGGTTTGAGGGATCCCAACCAATAAGCATGTTAAATCTGACAAGTGAATGGAAAGTCCAGTGTGTCGAAGCTCAGATCTTGCTCTCTGAATTTGACATGCTTGAAGTTGTGTTATTATCACCATAGCTATAACAAGTTGTGTTGCCAACATTACTTGGTTACATTGGTATCTTCGTTTTGCTCTATATAAATAGCACAATCTTATGCAGAATAGCTTGCTCTCTTGACATATTAAAGGTCATGCTATTGAATGCAAATATCATGCTGGCATAGCCTAATTGCCTTCAAGTGAATAATGAAGTCCTGTTATTGGTCTTCCTATGTCACCAGAATTTTGGAGATGACTTTTCTCTATGGTATCTTGATGTTGTAAAAACAACATTCACCCTTTGTTTTCTATATCGGGTTCTGGTGTGAAACAAAAACTGAAATTTGAATGCTGCAGTACTTTGTTGGTTTGACATACAAATGTTCCTCTGCTTCTTTGCTCTCTAGATCCTTAGAAGATTTTAACGTGTGGAAATCTTGTATGTCTTTTATTTCATGTAATTGTATTAATTAGCTCTCTCTGGGATTTTCTAGAATCTACGGCCTCCTGTCCCAGAGCGTTGTCCTCCAGCAATGAGAGCTTTAATAGAGCAATGTTGGTCTTTGCAGCCAGACAAGAGGCCTGAATTCTGGCAGATTGTGAAGGTATTAGAGCAGTTTGAGAGTTCTCTTGCTTCTGATGGAACCCTGAATCTGGTTAACAATCCAATCTGTCAGGATCATAAGAAGGGGCTTCTCCATTGGATCCAAAAGCTTGGTCCACATTCAGATACATCATCAATGCCTAAACCTAGATTTCAATGAATTTTGGATGATTTGTAGCTTCACTTAGATCCCATTGTAATTAAAAGGTTTTTTTCTCAATTCTCTTTGCGGTTTTCATCCCTTTATCTCTGAGCCCAATGTGAATGTTAGACTGTAGGCAGTCATTCAAATGAATTATCGTTTGTACTATCACATTATGGATACAAAGGCCATGGTTATCAAATTCTGAGCACAATAGTTGTATTTCATGATTACGAAGGAATGTGAAAAATTTTGGATTTTCTGTATAGGGAACTCCAGAGTCCAACCTCCCTCAGGCCTGTCTTTATTCACTTTTTCTGTTATTTGTTTACTTATCTAAAGGTGGTTATTTTGGTTTCTCAGCTCCATTTTTTGTTTGGGGGGTTCTGGCAGTCCCCAAGTGAAGTTGGCGTTAAATGTATCTACATCTTCTTCGTTTTACAGTTATTTGATTATTCTGGAAATTAGACTGGCAAGATATGAATTTTTCTGATCATCTTAAAGTTTTGAGCTGTGAAAGAAGTACTTTCACGTCGAAGTAGGCGTCTGGGTAGGCGAGCATAAACAGACATTTTACTTGATGCCTGTGAGGATCAACCTAATTCCTTCTTCCTTCCAGCTGTTACACTTTCACTGGATTACCACAGCATACAACACCTGGTGCATTTGAAGGAGAATGACCTGAATGTTATTGAAGCATGATAAATATATATTGCTTTCATCTTATTTCGTTGCTTAAGAAAGAGATCTTGCTGAATTTTGTTCCTTAGCAGCGGGCTGCAACTGTCATTTGTTGCACCGATCACAAGCATCTTATGGATATGTAGATATATCGTCCTTTGACTTTGCATTCTGTGTCAACATGGGGTAATGATGCATGATTAATTATGCTTGCGGATTTTTTGTGTCCACTTTGTTGTGAATGAAAAGTTTTGTTTTTTTTTCTGTAATTTGCAAAGATATTTTTAGCTCTCTCATTCCACGAGCACCAAAATTTGTTTTCCTTTCACCTTCTTCTTCCCTAAACTTTTGACTCCCAAAACAGAGAAATGAATCCATCCTATGACAGCTGAGAAGTGCACTTTTTCTTGACTTCGACTTGCAAACCTTCTTGTGCAGGCAGGCAGGATACATATCTTGATTCCTGTCATCGGATGCTCGTGGAAAACTTTAAAACAAATTGTTTAGCCGAACGAGTATAGGAAGTCCGTGATTGGACTGGGTTGTATCATGAAATTCCTTCTACTTAACGTAACGAGACCTTGCATGCTACCCGTGATTGTTTAGCATCTTTAGTGCTGCTGCTTGATACACGACTGTGTCTATTAAATTTGCAAGTCTAGAGAATTTTTTTCTCTAAAATTTTGGATTTCTATACTTCCCACGTCAACATGTTTACTCGAACGCCAATTGTATTGTATTAAAGGAAACTATTCCATTAATCGGAAGCAAAGAATAATTTTGTCTAATCACTTAATATAATAACCATTGGGACCAGAATTAGAAGGGTTAAGATGAAAAATACACTTTATTATTCAGTATTACAAAAGACGAAATGTAATGATGGTAAAGCAAAATGTATTTTTCTTCCTAAGTCCTAACCTTTTTTTATTCTAGTTTCGATGGTTATATTAAATGGACGGACACAAATTTCCTGTGGTTCTGACTGTCACTTATGATTAAAATGGGCAGAAAACCTGAAAGCATACACTTTCTAATCCTTCGAGGGATGCACTGAGATAAATTTTAAATTAGAGACCAAAACTTGATAATAGAAATAGTTTACTATTAAGAAATTGGGGCATATTTCTGACAATTTGTTTTTGAAGGGCCAAAAGACGACAGTGGAAATAGTTTAGGGACCGGCTCGCTGTACCTCTTTGTTTGTTTTTCGGTCGGTCACTCTCAAGAATTCATCAAACTTAGGCAGTTTCGTCAAAAAGCAAAAAGCTACTGTACCATAATTTCTTAACCCTTGAGAAGGTTGTCTACGATTGTGTTAAGTGCGAAATTCATCATCTATCAGTATCTTCACAAACCGTCGATGCTACAGCCACTTGGTAAGGTTCAGGCCCCCCACGAGAAAAATCTTGGGACTTGGAAAAAGTATCTATGCACAAAAAATCTTCACGTAATGTGAAGATATCTGTCAAAATCGCGGGATGTAACGATCACCACAAGAAACACACCAAACGTTTCATGACCTTTTTTTTTTTTTTTTTTTTTTTGTCGACGGAGGGGTGTCCGGATCAATCCTTACGGGACCCGACTAATTTTCTGCGGCCCGAGCTCGATGCCCCAACTCGGCCCGAATACGTTAAGTGTGCGGAGGAATCCAGCGAAGCGGAGACTCGAACTTGTGACCTCAAAATTCACTGGTGAGAGGCGCTGCCGCTGGACCATTCATGCGGGGGCTTTATTTGTCTAAATTCTGTATTTTGGTGCCTCGCGATCAAAATAAGAAATTTTTTAAAATAATAAAGTACTCTCGCATAATACCTCTGAAAAGTTATTTAAAATTGTTTTTTCCTTTTCCTTTTTGACTTTTGTTTTTTAGTTTTTTTTGTCTGCTTTTTCTTTAGCGTAAACAGAAAGGACTTATACTTTCTCTCTGCAATCCGCCTAACCCATTCCACCCCCTTGTTTTTGGTTAAAACACGGTAGTTCTATGGGTGGATTTCTTTTTATTTGACATATTATACTAACAGAATGAGTTTGAGAATCAATATATCAAACCACTCAACCAAATATATATATATATATATATCTCTCTCGTTGCAAAAAGGCCATTCCTGGTTTGCCTATGGGCTCTTGAGAGACTTTTAATTGATTTGAAAACCTACTTGTAAGGTATTAATATTTGAAAGAAAAAATTAATCTCCAGCTCTTTGCTGCTGTAACCATCAGCACATACAAGCTGGTCGAATATAATATCACACAATTAGCAGTAAATTTGTAAAAGATGCATGTGAATTGATTTTATACGAGCAGTCTTCTTTGACGTCAGATTTAAAATTCGAATCCTGCTCCTGACAATTGGAAGTACGAAGGATATAGGAAGGGGTGAAACAGTTAGAAAAAATATAGGGTCAAGATTCAAAACATCATTTGTATGGGATGGAATCCTTTTGAAACCGAAGTAAACTCCGACTTGAGCGCGCCTAAGCTGTGATAGTTGTCAGGTTTCTTGTTTTTACTTTGAGAAATGATTTACAGGGCTGTCATCTGTCTTAATTCAGTTGTGATATTGCAAATTTAGTAATACCAATTTTGCAGAAAGCCTTGTTCTACAACTCATTCTGTTCTTCAATTTTAGGGCTGTAGTATTGATTAACCACTAACTAACTTAAATAGGTAGTAAGAAAAAATTTATATGCATTAACCTTGTAATAACTAGCAACAATTAAATAGCTGAATTAAGGATTTCCATTTCCAACTAGGGAGGCTTAAGCTAGATCAAAATTTATAGAGTATAACCGAAACATTAAAAAAAAAAAAATTTGGGAAAGAAAAACGGCATAATTATTGACAATACACATATGGAGGCTTTATTCTCTTTTCTTTCAAAAAACCAAAAAAAAAAGAAAGAAAAGCACAGCCCACAAATATGAAAATAACAATATAGTGAAACTACATTCGATTCGTTAGCCCATACTCCTCAACTTCCCAAACTGCGGAAAGCGTCAAGTAACCGGGAATAGGGGGACGTACATTAGCCCATTTGTCATGCAAGGTCTACATGCCCAGCCGAAGATAGATAGATGGTTGGCAAAGACAATTTCATTGCCATTGCCCCATGGCTGGGCCTAACCAGGGCGACCCACGAAAAAGCTCAAGACCTGGATAGGCTTCAATAGAGGCCAGGTGTAATCTTGCTAAGATCCACCTCAACTGGCAAGAATATTTACCCGGTACATATATTGATGGGGATTTATTCCTCTAGCTTTTTCTCGCTCATGCCCATTTCGTCCTTCAACATTGTTTTAGTGTCCATTTGAGGTTCCGGTGTTTTCGGTAAAAAAAATATTTTTGATTGCTAAAAGTACTTTTTAGGCATTTGATGAATATCATTTCGTAAAATTATGAGTGAAACTTTCGTGGTTATAAGATCAAATTTGATACCTTTAGAATAGCTTTTTGTGTTTTTTAAAAAATAAAATATTAAGTTTAATCATTTTTATCCTATATTATGAACTAAAAAAGAAATAAATACATTTAAAATTTTTTGAATTACACGTTGTCCAAGACAATAAGAATAAGTATATATTGAATTGTATATCCAAATAATATATTTAAAAGCGCTTGAGCATTTAATAAGTGATTTTATTAAAAGCTCGATTAGGTAAAATACTTTTCAATAAACTATTTCAAAGTATGTTGTTTGGATAAAAGCACTTATCAAGTGCGGCCCTTAGTCTAATTTAGTCTTTGAACTTAAATTTTCTTATCTAATTAAATCTTTTTATGGCAGCACCAATTATTATAATCTTTCTAGCAAAATCACCAACCCAACCCGTCAAGGATAATATGAGAATCGGAGGCCAGGGCCAATATCCAAAAGAATGTGCATGGAATACAAGTGTCGGATGTTAAATGGTTGCCAATATACACCACATGAGGATTTATGTACACCTAACTATTTAAATCACATCCCACATTTCAAAAACTAGCAAAATTTTGGCGCCTATGTAGACTCGATCTAGCAAATATTTGGGTAAATTCGATCTATGTAGAACTAGTTACTCAAAATTAGTCATACTATCTCACCAATTTAAATAATAAAAATGTAATAAAATTTGGGTCATTAAATTTACAAGATCAAGTCTATCCAAATTTTTGTCAATTTTGGCAGTTCAAATTCTTTATGTTTCCTTTTGACAAAGAAAAAAGTTTTTTGCCTTGATTCGTGACGTGGAGCGAACCGAATCCATCTAAACTCGTTATTATTATTATTATTATTATTTTTAAAAAGGAGCTCTAACCATCTTGGACGAACCACTGGGCCAATGGCTCAGTGGCCACCAGGGAGGGACTTAAGTCCCTCCTTGGGCTGTTGAACCCTCACCAGTAGCGAAAAAAATCTAAGAGTTGTGTCATAGCACTTCCTTGATTTAGATGGGTCTGTATACCCACTAGCCCCTACCACAGCCTCCTTAGGCTCCCCTCCCCCTAGATTAGAAAAAAAACCATCTTGGACGTGTTATGGATCAGGGCAAGTGAAATGGTAATGGTTGCCAGCTTTAAAAGGTTAAGAATTGGGCAGCAAAGCAAATACTCACACTGAAAATGTTTGGTTGAGCCAAGGTCAGTATAATTCTGATAGAATTGGTACACGTTTTAAAAAAAAAAAAAAAAAACTTACTGTGAACAATTAATTTTTAACAATTTTGTTATAAAAGTATAACAGTTATTCATGGAGAAGTTACCGACTTACCGTCTGTAACCTTCGTAGATGATGATACATATATACAATGACCGATGGCACGCTGCGAAGTGCCATCTCCTGATTCAGGACATGCGGAAAAAAAAAAAAAACCATTTTCACAAGGTTTTCGTTGCCTCAATTATTCAATAATGGCTACCCCAGGCAGGCCTAGCCCCAAATTTGTTGTCAGGGGGCTATCCTAATTTTACATCTTTCACTTTCCCTCAGATAATTTTACATCTCTTTTTCCCTGGTCAGAAATCCTCTGCTAATCTAAGTGTTGAAATGGTCCCCAAACTCTTCCCATTCCCCACTTCATTCCTTGTGACACGTGGAATTAGGCTCGTCCCAGCTGACAGCCATTGTTGCACAAAAAAGGAACCAGGAATCGACCATTTTTTTCGGTATATTATTTTAATTGGAGCACACACATATTTTTTGATCTATTTTTTAATATCTTCAACAAAATTTTTTTTTATCTCACAAGTATTATATTAAAAAAATTGCTATCATAGTATTATTCTAAATAATTTATTCAAATAATCACCTATCGAAATACACGCAATCGAGGGGTCAATTGAATAAATCAAATATGATATTAGTCGAGTAAAAAATTTGCGCATCGATACATTGAGTATGAGTTTAATATCATATGTTATCATGGATTCACAACCAAATTCCAGAACATGGAATCTTGATTTTCACTAAGAAATTGCAGGAAAAATGAAAGCCCAAAAACTGGAAGAAGAAGAAAAATAGGAGCTTGGAAGGAATGCAAGACAAATATTCAGAAAAAAAAAAAAGAAGCTCGGAAGTCAAAGGCTTTTCCCACATTTCTCGGCAATTGGGTTCAAGACTTCTCATCATTTATAATCTCTCTTGTCTTTCCATTCAACCTAACCCTCCATCGGTGAGAAGACTATTCGCACAAGAGGATCTCACCAATCATAATTTTATCTACGTGAGACAATTTTATGGTGCAGATTTAAGTAAGTTTAAATGTCTAACATAAATATACAAGTTTATATTTGTTATGCTAAGCATAATAAGTTGTGCTCAAAATCATTTGGGTGGAATAATCGGCTTGTTTCAGCTGATGACGGATTTAGATATTTCCCCCTTTAAAATTATGCCTACGATATATAGATAAAAAAACACACTATATATATATATATATATATATATATGGGGCATGCCAAATTGGAACACCTAAATGCAACCCCCAAAAAAAAAAAAAAAAAAAAAAAAACCACAAACAAAAGGAAGAAAGTGGGACAGCAGCATGACCTTGATAAAGCTTGAGATTGTTCGAACTCGAGATCCAACTAACAAATGTTGAAGTAAGCAAGCTAGTTTTTGTCGAGTTGAGCATGAATAACTGCCCGACTTTTAAATGTTTCTTCTTGCCTTCGACCTTGCTCGGTGTGTATCATACCCCCAAAAGCAAAAGTTTGATGTTTCTTTTTTTATTCCAGAATGAAGCAAGTTAAGATGCTTTCAAGCTACGCTAGAACATTTTTCGAACTTGAGTTCTCTGGTTACAATGGATTCGAAAATGTCAAGAAAAGGAAACTCTCTGTTTCCTTCTCCTCGCAAGTCCCATCCCCCACAGGTTTCCTTTTCTTGCAAAAACATGCCAAATCTAGGGAACAAAAAGTTTGGCTTCGTGCATCCAACAATTCAATATCTGAATCAGTACCGCAAAAAGCTTAAAATTGGATATGTCTCCTTTGCGATCCAAAGCGCCCGAATATGCGCGGATTTCTGGCGAGGACGTCTCTCTATTTGATCCTCTCATCTCTAAATGGTTTCCAGGTGTCCAAACTGATATGGCCCTCCAATCGCCAGCTTAAGACCAGTCATTTTTATTACTTGTCAACAGCATTGTCAAAAATGCTCAAGACTGGTCACGTGATTCACATGTCATGTCAGCATCATAACAAAAGGAAATACTTCATCCCATACTCCACTTCTTTGTTTAGGCACTATGGTTTTTGTTAACATTCATAAATTCTAGCATTTTAAATTGAAAAAATAAAATAATTTTTTTTGAGTCCAGAGAATAAGGAGTTTCTAGTCTTAAAAAATTAAATTAAAAAAAAAAAAGGAATGCATGTGATGGAGCGTGTAAACCATTATAATTGTTTATCGTAAAAGAAAATTCTTTAGCACGTTATTGTCGAAATCTGTATGCAGTACTAGGAATAAAGGAGGAGGAAAAAAAATCCAAACATAATAAATAAAAGAAGGAAAAGTAGAGAAAGTAGATAAAAATCATTATTGTCTTTTTCTATCTTGGATTTTTTTTTTTTAAATTATAAAGAGGTAATTTGTAGTTTGGCGAGTACAAATCCCTTATCACAGGGTGGCAATTCGAATTCAAGCGGGCCTTGCCAAATGTACTATATTCATCACGTGCTGTGCACAATTCTTTCTATCTTGCATTTTTTTCTTTTTTTTTTGACAGAACCAAATGAGCGACGGAATTGCATTGGGAAAGGGACAAAAACAATTATGAGCACAAGACAAGTTGGTTGGAGTATGAACTCAACGTTTTTATTTTATTAGGTAGGTTTGTTAGTTTTTACCTTTTTTTTTTTTTTTGGAAGAATTTCAGTGGACTCGTCCGAAGCCGTGGCCCTCCAAAACGATCAAAAGATTGGACAATGCCAAGTGGTTCATTGCCATTAGATTAGACTACTTACAAATCGACAAGTTTTTCTTTCCTTGTCCTCTTTTTCCTTCCTTCCATATTGTGTGGTAGTGGGGGGGGGGGGGGGGGGGGGGGAGTGGGGGGGGTCAGTTATCCGCTTTGTTTTGTGCTGACAATTGACTGAATTCAGATGGGACAAATGCGTGTAAACACACGGGGTGGTCCATTGCCAATGTACTTCTTAAGATCAAATACGCTATGATCTCTTAACTCAGTCAAATGTGAACTTGGAATCTCATTTTTACGTAGCCTCAACTGTGTGTTTGTTGTCTTATAACTTCTGACAAATTCTCAGGCGTCGAAAACATATTCTTTTGACATTGCATATAGTATCGAATAGAAAATGAATGACTACATGCCCAAAAATATATCCGTAGTGCAAGTGTTGGAAATTTTTTTTTTATATAAATAAAAAATTTTGAATTCAGAATCCCTTACTTTTAATTTGTTAATTTCTCCGATCCAACCCTCCCTCGTATGAGTGAGAGTGCTGGATCAACTGTTTGCCACCAAGTAAATTCTCGGGGAGTCTGTTGGTAATTTCATAAACAACCTCAATCTCGTTTTAACTCGCAGCCCGTAAAGTAATTTCGGCCTCGCATCATTGGAGTGCGACTTGCGAAACGATTGCTTAGACAGCACGTGAGTGGAAAACACCGGAGAAATTTCTAAAATTATGATAATTTTTAAAAAAATTCTACAAAAGGGGTATTTTGTGTACTGGTTTCTGTTTTTGGGGTCTTCGCATTCTTCAAATGCGAGTTCCTTGAGCTCGCATTTGCTGAATGCGAACTCTCCTTAAATTTTCTACCACCGAAATTTAAAAAAAAATCAAAAAAAAAACTGACCTCGCATTTCACAAATGCGAGTTATATGTACCTCGCATTTCTGAAATGCGAGGTCATGTACCTCGCATTAAACCACAAAACCTCTGTTGTCCAGTGGGCGCTGCAAGCTGCAATTTTACACTTATGATTATTGCTAGTGATCAAGTATTCACTATGTACCTATGTTGTTTGCTTTCCAACAACAGGATTCTAGATTTTGCCTAAAAATTTTTCTTTTTGCTTCAGTTGTAATGCCATTTTCTCTTGCTTTATGATTTCATTGCAAATTGTAAATGCAATTGTAAATCATTTACAATTTGCAATGCAAATTTTACTACTTAAGGCTCTAAATTCATCACAACTGGGAAAAAAAAAAGATCCCATAATATTGGCATCAATAGTTGATAATAATTTGGGGGAATAAATCTTAACCAATCTAGAAAGCTTTTTGGTTGGACTTTATCTTGCATCCAATAAATACGAATTCCTAGAAAATTGCATAAAAAAATTCTAATATTTTTTAAATTACTTTTTAAATTTGTTTATTTGTTAAATTCATTCTTAATAATTTACCATAAACTCTTTGTTGTTAAAAAATATATGTAGCTGATGTTGTAAAGTGTATTAATCTAGTAATTCAATAATTTAAGTATCTATAAAGTAATTGAGAATTCGTAGTTACTCAACTACTTATATTAAAAGTAACATATTATATACCACATAAAAAAGAAAAGTTAGCAATTATTATTTATAGTGAAATAAAAAATAAGAATGAACAAGAATAGTATTTTATTTTTTTGTTATTGATACTACTAATAATTGATTAATCAATTTCTCTAATTTGCTATTATGTAGTGGAAAAGTTAAATTTCTTAAATGACATTTATAATACATTTATAAATATTTGTAAATAAATGTATTTATGTATTGATAAAAAAATCTGTAAATGTATAAATGTATTATATTATATATAATACGTAATATAAATATATTTATAAATGTGTAATTAATATAAATGTATAAATTATAAATGAATATTATATAAATCTATAATTTATAATTTATAAATATATATTAATATTATGTATAAATGTATAATTAATAGTATTTGTAATTTATAATTTTTATTGTTTAAATATTTATATACATTTATGTGTTTGTAATACATTTATAAATATTTATAAATAAATATATTTATATAATTATATAAAAATACAAAAATATATTATATTGTATATAATACATAATATAAATATAATATAAATGTATTAATTGTATAAATTAAAAATGAATATTATATAAATGTATAAATTAATATATTATAAATATATATTAAATTTATGTATAAATGTATTAATATAATTAATATAAATGTATAAATGTATTATATTATACATAATACATAATATTAATGTATATTATAAATATACATAAATGTTAATATAAATGTATAATTACATAAATACATATATATATAAATGTATAATATATATTAAATATATGTTAAATATATAATATTTAAATAAATGTATAATTACATATTTATATTATACATAATTTATAAAAATATATAATATTTATACAAATATATTATAAATATATAAAAATATAGTTTGTAGGGGTTTTTTGCATTAACCCTTTATGAAATGATTATTACGTGATTATTTATAACTTAGATTTGCTTAGATTATTTATAACTTAGATTTGCTTATTTGTTTATTGTAATTTATTATGATTAATATACATACATATATACATTTATTTTTATTTTTGGAAAAAATTTGACAGAGTCTCCCCTTAAAAGTGGCCTAAACTCCCTGCCAGCAAATCCAAAATAGAAAACATTTAATCTGAACAATAAATCGTACATTGAAATAACAATATATTGACATGTCAACTGTGTTAGACTTGTAACATATGTCTAGCACATTAGCTACAAAAGATTAATCTAAAAACAAAGATTATAGCCTGTGACTAATTTCCGTGTTCATTTTGCTCCACTCGACTTGTGTTTTGACCACCACTCAATGCCTCCAATCTGTCTTCGATCGCAGACAATCGCCCCTCGACTGCATGTATTCTCCCATCCAACCGATCAACCACTTCACGCATTGCACGCATCTCAGTGATCATAGCTCCAATCATGTCTTGAATCGTTCGCCCATTCGTAGCCTGAGAAGACCCTGCATCAGTTGTGGCCTGCCTGTTTTCGCCGTCTTCTTGTTGTTCTTCCTCACCCAATTCCGTTTCATCGCGATAGGCAATTCGGTCCATTGTGGCTTGTTCACTATTGCTGATGCAGTGTTGTACGATTCGCCTATCAAATTTACACCGAAGTACTCAAAGATACGCGTTAGTGTCCTAGCATAGGGTAGTGCTTTCTTAGCCCCCTTAAACCCTGCAGTTCTTGACATGGCACCGAGTATGATTGTGGATATTGGAATCCCAGATACATTGCCTAAACCAGCCTCTAATTTGTCTAGGAAATACACATCCATTACCCGGACTTCATTCTTGCTGCTTGAAGCCGGCAGATTTTTTTTTTTTCCAACATTTGATTTGCCCAAAACATTGTTACACCATTAAGGATAACTTAATAACAAGTTGGCATAAGAAGATTAAGTAATTAACATGCTTCAATTGCAAAAATGAAAAATGAAAAGGATAGACAAAAATTAATGGATAAATTCGAAAGTATGTAAATAAATTGTTTTTATTTTAATTTTTTGTAAGTGCATAAACAAATTCTTACTCCATTTCTTTTTCAAAGTACAGACAGCAACATGGGAAAAAATTCAAAGGATAGCATGATCTTAAAAGTTATATCAGATTTACTTGCTAGATCTTTAATTGCTAGATCAAAAAAATTTTATTATATAAGGATATTCAAGCACTCCTGCGCATTGTGTGCACGTAAAAAGATTCCTGTCCTTTATGAATTTTCATAGCATGATTGATCTTTAAGGTATCTGACATGCTATCTTCTTTATTGTCTACATTTATCATTAAACCAACCGAAACTTAGGACAGGCCATTCTTGTAATCAACCACAAGAAGAAACTTAGCTCCGATAACAAGCAATGTACAATCCAAATAAATTGCCAACCGAAACAACAACAATGTCCAATAAATTGCCAAATCATAAAAGCCACTTCAATTCGTAAAAACAAAAAATCCCAGAAAAAAAATTAAACCTCAGAAAAAAAAATCTTACCTCTTATGCTGTTTCTGGTGAAAGGAATGGCAAATGGAGAAAGACGGATGCCGGACTTAAATGGAGCTAGCTACCAGAGATGGGTTCCCAAAGGGGAAGCTCTGCAATGGTAGAGAGCTTCCGATGAAAGCTTCGGACAGGAACAAATGCCGCCTTTCTGGTTTCGTCTGAGGAGAAACGCCGCAACTCTACAAAATTGCAGAGCTTCCGAGGAGAAGGTCGACAGATTCCGACGACAAAGCTGTGGCTCTGATTTCCGATGACAAAGCTCAGACCAAGATAATTTTGAGAGTGAGGAGGCTGCACGGAAAGAGTAAAGGGAGTCACGACTGAAGAGAAATGCGAAATTGGGAAGTCTGATTGATTTCAGATTGAGTACCTCACATTCATGAAATGCGAGGTACTAAGCTCGCATTAGGAGAATGCGATATTCTTTTTCTTTTTTCGTGAAAACACTTACCTCGCATTGGTGAAATGCGAGGTACCTGAACTCGCATTTCACAAATGCGAAGATCACAAGTCTGGAATCAACTCCACAAATTACCTCCTTTGTAGAATAACTTTTTTTTTTCATCATAATTTAAGAATTTTCTCAAAACACTGGGAAGATGGATCTTTTATATCCTTGGTCCATGCGGATAACGAGAGAAATTACCACGTTCTTCATTTTTTCCTCTTTGATCTCGTAAACCTATGAATCTGCAACAATCAGGGATGTGATATATTGTGTCCATTCCATGATGCTAAGTCCATGCTTACAAATTTCTAGGACACGTGAAAGTTGTATTTTGCTGGTCAAATTACATCAGCCACATATATTAGTCCTTGATATTTTGTCAAGAACGCGAGAAAGCCTCAAATCATCAGCTAGATCTCTCCTCAGAAGAAATTATTTTAATTCCTGAAGTATGGTTCAAATTGAGGAAAACATGTCTTGTGCTCTCCGCAACATGTCTTGAATCACAAATTCGAACCATACTTGAGGATTTAAAATAATTGTTTCTTTTTTATTTTTCTTTCAATTTATCTAATTTTTAATATTCATTTTTAAGATTTAAAATAATTATTGATTCAAAACTATTTATGGAAGCAAAAATATGATTTTTATAAAATAATAAGCAAAAACCTTTTTCTATTTTTTTGTATTACTTGAAGGTTAATAAATAAAAATATGTTCTTTTTTTAATGCAATATGGCCTAAAAAATGGCATTTTTGGCATTAATGGGGTTTTTGTTAAATATTTGATCATTCAAAGGGTGAGACCATTATTTGGACAAATTACAGGGATTGATTGGTAATATGGTCAAACCTCAGGGGAGGTAAATGTAATTAACTCTTTTATTAATTGCAATATATGACTCCTATCTTAGCCTAGCTACAACTAATTTCCAATTATGTGGTGGCATCCGTCTATACGTGGACGCTAATTGGGTTCAGAATTTGGTGAAGGGTTAAAAGAACTAATGAAGAATGAGCAGCTATTGCCTGCCTGTTTTCAACATCAAGTATCCAACATATTTATTATTATGATTATAATATGGCCATTGCTGATCTTTACCTCTACGAGATGGACCAGCTAGAAGGCCTAGGGTGGTACCACTTTTAAGTTTTGTCCCTCACTCGCGCTGTTGGTCAAGATGCAAAGAAAAGAAACGATCTAATCTTCTCTCTCTCTCTATATATATATATTGGAAAAATTATTTAAAATATTACTTACATTTTGTTGAATATAATTTTTTGCTACTATTTTTTAAAATAACTCTACGTCGATATAAAATCAAATTGACAAAATTTAGTTCTAATCTCTAGGGTTTTTAGCTATTTTTTATCATTATCATTTTTTTAAGGGCAAAGTGATGTCGTACGATGATCAGGGCTGCTTTCCAAGCAATTAGAATGCAGAGACAAAATCTGAAAACGTTTACTGCGGGATCAAGTCACATTTCTATATGAAATATGAACGACCCACCCACATTCTCATTCTAAACAATTTCTACCCCGAATTATTGGAGAGCATGCAGGAGGCCTGTTCGTGGAAGTGACGTAGTACTTCTTTTTCTCAAATAGGAAATCATAAAATTAATTCATAAAATTATCTTCTAGAAGAACTCCGTACATAATTAGTATATTAGAAACATAAATGATTTATTAGTCTTCCCGCATTTTTTTATTCTAGTTTTGGTACGACAACGGCATATGTGAATGATATTTTGAAAAATCGTTTAAGACATTTCGTCAAATGAATTTTTTTGCTCTTCATTTTTAAAATAATAACTTTACGTCATTGACAAATTTAATTGAGCAAAATTGAGTTTTAATCTAAGTTTTTAATCAATTTTTTAGTTTGAAATCATCGCGTGATCCACATACAACCATTTTTTATACACACGAATGTCATATTTCACTTTTATAACGGCAAAAATGAATATGAATCGAATCAAATCTCACTTTTTTAGAAACAAAAATATGAATATAGTTCGGATCAGTTCTTACTTTTTTAGGAGTAAAAACTAATATGGATCTAATCACCCGTATAATTACAAATAAAATCTAACTTTTTTTCCCTAAAACAATAACCATGCATAAGTCCCGATTTTGTAAGAAACTTAAAATTACTATTTTAAAAGTGGGGGTATGAAAAAAGTCATTTAAAGAAATATGATGGACGTTTTAACCGATTTTTTCCTGATATTTTCTTCTACGAAAAGGAACACTTACACTATACTACTGCAACAAGGGAGGAAGAATTATCCAATTGGGTTATAAAAAAAGAAGATTAGATGGAAAGGCTTATCTAGACCACACAATTGTACTCACACCCTCTAAACCTTTTTTTGTTTTTGACCGAAGAGCGTCGCAGAAATTCTTGTGGCCGACTACGTTGAGGGTGGTTAAGGAGTGTGGATATCGGTTCTTACACCTTTCAAAATTCAAGGACTGACGTAAATGCTTCCGGACAAAGAATGATGAACTTCCTCCCTCTCATGATCTCCAGCCTAATTCAAAGCATGTGCTAATTAATACTACTATCTTGAACTGACTCATGCAATGTGAATCACGGTTCAGAGACATTTCTATCAGCCATCAGGTTCGTTGTGTGTGTAAATCAAAAGCCGATATCAAAACAGGTTTTGCTTTCCAAAATTCTACCAAACATAGATGGTCAAAAATTGTATTTGTGGGGCACCACAAAACTCATCCAGACCCCACCAATTTCCCTTATCTGGACCTTTCTTTGCTCCGGCTAATGATAACTTTGTGCACTGTACAGTTCAGCATTCGGCCCTTTCTCTTTTCAGTTCAGGTATCCTTTTGCTGCATAGTTCAAACCATATGTCTTAGGCATACTTACCAAGAAGCAAAACTTATCCCCAGCATGGCCATTTTTTCTTAGGTGAAATCTTCTGTGCTCAAGTTCCTAGTTCCCACTGCAGGAGTAGAATATAATAACATATCCACATGGAGCAAAACCCTAGTTCATCTAAAGCTGACAGAAAAACCATTGAGAGAGACAGAAGAAATCGGATGAAGACCCTTTATTCCAAGCTCACATCTCTTATTCCTCCTCAATCCAGGGTTCCTTCCTAGCCCAGAACACGTCTTCATATATAACCTGCATACACCTCACTTCTTCTTCTTTGTTTTTTTTTTCTTTTTTTTTTTTTTTTTTTTGCCCTTTTTCTATGTTTTTATAGGGGAAGTGTGGCAAAGAAGTAAAAAATCTGGGAGCAAATGTGTTTGGTGTATGTTCATATATCTCGAAATTATGTTAAGTTTTTTTTTTTCCTTCTTTTCATGTTTCCAGGAAGCATCATCTCTGCCAGATCAACTTGAGGAAGCCACAAATTACATAAAGAAGATGCAGATCAAGTTGGAGAAGTTGAAGGAGAGAAGAGATTTTACTAATGGAACAAGATTAAGCAGTGATACAGATACAGCGTCTGCAGGTCTGAGACTGCCACATATTGACATTCAAGAAAGGGGTTCGGCTCTGGAAGTGGTTCTGATAACTAAGTCGGATTGCCAATTCATGTTCACTGAGACCATCCGTTTGCTCCACGAAGAAGGAGCTGAGGTTGTCAATGCCAGTTTTTCTGTGCTGGGTGAAACCATTTTCCACACTGTACATTGCAAGGTAACCACTAGCCTGCTGTCTTTTCATGCTTTTTTCTGCCATGTCTAAGAGAAATCTGAACTTTTCTTCTCTTTTGTGTCTTTAGATAGGAGAATCAGCACCTTGTTCTGCAGCAGCAAGGATATCCGAGAAGCTAAAGAAGTTTGTTTACGGTGACAATTAGTTAACTGATCTGACATGTTTTTCGCTTGTTTTTCATTAGTTTGAGTCTTGACTTGTTATCATTCCAAATGGAGATCAATTCATTTTCCCTGCCGTTTTTGTGTCACGTCTGAGGTGTAAGATATGAATCTCTTGAATCCGCTTCAATCTATTGACTGATTATATGCTTCTTGTAGTCTTAAACTTTTTCTTCTTCTTCTACACTAGGATTAGGCCCTCCTCCGTATACCATTTAGATATAATCGTGCATCATTAAGATTGAAAATGAAAGTTAGGTACATACATTATCACCCACATTTTCCTAGCAAACATGGGTTGTTTTGCAAGTGAGATACCAGCGTTGCTACATAGTTGTTGGTATTCGCCAACACAGGCTTAAGTTAGTTGCATATGCAAGATTTAGATCATATTTGGTCAATAACCAACCACCAAGGTTTAAGTATGTATTTCTAGTGCTTCGAAGCATGCACATGCCATTTGATACTTTGATTAAGGTTCACAGGTTCAGCGTCTACGTCTTAATTCCACGAGGTCTGGCCACAGTGCAAAGAAAGCCAGTACTTTATTTTCTGAAGTTGTTGTTGTTAACTAGATGCAAATAACTATAATTACTAGTACCAGTAGTGTTTATCAGCCATGAGATGATTCCGTTCAAGATGTTTGATCCTATTCCTAAGAATCACCAAGTCATATGCCATTTGTTCAAGATATGTTAAGAACCAGTAGTGTTTTATGTTCTAGATGGATGTGTGATAGCTCTATGTACGTACAAAGATTCCCTAGGATATTATTTGTAACTGGTCAACGTCAAGTTCTCAGGAAATAAGGGATCGTGTTGAAATCTAGAAACGTGAAAAAATGAAATATAAAACAGCCTTCGGGGTAGTTGCAGGCTTTTTCCCTCTCACAAGTTAAACTAGAGAATGGCATTGGATCACACGAGCTCTTTTTGATCCTCTCATTGAGCGCAAGTTGGACTAAATTATTAGATTAACCTAACCCTTGTTCTCATTGCAGAATTTTTATATACAAATGGTCTGGTGGTAGATGAAATAGTGGTTTAGGTTGCGCATGTATATGGTCCCCCACCCCACCCCCCCCCCCCCAAAAAAAAAGACAATCCATAAGTTATCTCTCGTTCTTTACCTTCTTGCATGCATATGGATCAGGAGTTTATAGGGAATGTTTTTCTAGTTAGAAATCAGTGATACTTAAATTTGTCAAGTAATGTTAAGTTATGATGGTAGTGATATATGCTTACTAATTACCAATAGATGAAATCCTACCACTTTCACAATCAATCTTAACATTCACTTAAGAAACCTTTCTATTCACTAGTTGTCCTTACTGTTTTGTCTTGTTTGTCTATTTATGGTCATTTTCAAGATAGGACTGAAAGCAATGGTAGAATTGCATTGAAGACATGTTTGAACTGTCAACTACAGAAAATATATAGGCCTTTTTCTGAATGCCCAGTGCTTTTCATTCGAAGTGTACTTGGAGCTTTTGCTCTTGTAATTTACAAGGCGGAAGAGCAAATTGTGGCTCCATGGTGCTCTCTTTGGTTGGACAAAGTGTCAATTTGCATCTCTTTTTTTGCGATGACAAACCATCTATTTAAAAAGCCAAGAGCTGATTTAAGTGGCAAGAGACAAAGCCCTCAATCTACATATTAGAAGTCGATCGAAGAGGCTTTGATCTAACTAGCTACTAAGGTTGAAACCTCAAAATTTAGAGATCTCTCTCTCTCTTTCTCTCTTTGCATTTTAAATCCCCTACCCCTATTTTGCTGAAAAAATTAAAAACAAATACATATTAGAAATTAACATTCAGCCATAGTATGTGCTCAAAATTAACCACATTGAACCAACAATATGTTTGAGTTGCCAAGATAACAAGTCTCTTCATCCTAATTCGCTTTTGAATTTCAATTTGGGTCCATCTATAAAAAGTTGACTCTAAATTACAACGTTAGTAAGGAGCGATAAACACAAATATGAAAATTCCTAAAATTAAGGAGATGGGTTATCCAGTAATTTGTAAACACAAATATAGAAAGCCTAGCTTGTAAACAATAGAAGCCGAAGGGCTAACGCAATTTTATATTGACAGACATGAAGGACTTCACAAGCCCACAATTATATATCCTATAAAAAGTATTAAGAACTATTGAGAAAAAGTAAAGAACTTTCCAAGAAATTTATGTACTCTCACTTATTTTATCAGTATGACCTTGATAAACAGACAATAAAGAAAGTGTTGAGAAAATAGCAAAGGACTTTCCTAGAATTCTTAGGTACTCTCACTCATTTTACCAATATGACCTTGATAGACAGACAATAAGGGAACTATTGAGAAAAGGTAAAGAACTTTGCAAGGAATTTAAGTACTCTCGCTTATTGTATCAATATGACCTTGATAAACAGATACTGTACAATATAAGAGGAGGGCACAAACGGTAGACACGGCCGC
This sequence comes from Coffea arabica, assembly GCF_036785885.1. NCBI lineage: Eukaryota > Viridiplantae > Streptophyta > Magnoliopsida > Gentianales > Rubiaceae > Coffea > Coffea arabica. Next base: position 11,940,675 of record NC_092312.1, read on the forward strand.
CAATCCCTTGGTAAACTAGGCAACTTCGGAGGAGTAATTAACAACTTTAGTGTACGCTTCCGAAGAGCGAGCCCCCGAAACAAAAATTGAAGGCATGTGGCGTCCCGAATTTTGAGCGTCGATTTGGACCAACGTCCGCCCATGAACGGTAGACGTTATACACTTTTGTTAAGAATATTACAAGATTCATTTTTCAAGTGCGCCTATGAATTCAGAACTTGTTTACAAGAATGACGATTCTGTAAGACAATTCCTCTTGCCAATACATTTGCAATAATTTTTTATTAGTAGTAAAATTAGATGCATGTCCTCTGCTTAATTTTATGTGTTATCCAATAAAGTAAAATTCTCATATTATTGATTTCAGAAAAAAAATTTTATGTTATTTTTATTGAGCTTTGATTAAGTTCAAAATAGGGTTCGAGATCCACTTTGACATTGAGAACTCCTTAAAATTGGATTCAGATCAGCTTAATTAAATCAAAATTCAACTCAACTCAAAATTCAACTCAACTCGACTGCCTTGCAGCCGAGTTTCAAGAGATAGAAAGTAGTAGTGACTTCCGCGGTGATTTCTATCATTCTATTCCCTGCCCTTCTCTTGAACAACATCCACATGATCACACTGACCAAATTTCAATTATCCATTACGCCAACGATTGCATTGGACCGTAAAACATTTGGATTTCCGTATATCCTAGCCCAAGTACTGGAAATTTCATTTTCTTGAATTTCTCTTGGGCCCGTCTTACCCTGTTTGGGCCCATCTTCAACCATAAACCTTTACCAGAGACTGAGCTAGGGTTTTTCTTATCGTTCTCCTTCTCTCTTCTTCTTCTTCTTCTTCTTCTTCCACCTCCTCTTTCTCGGTGAAATAGAAACCTTCTCAGTAAGCTCCGATTTGGATCAAAGTCATGGTGGGTTTTGAAGTCGGAGCGGTTCCGTTCAATCCTGACGGTTGGGGCCCACCCGATTCCTCCACCGCCAATTCCATTTCCGTCCCAAACCACCCATCCAATGTCCCCTTCGCCCCGTTTTCCCGGTCTGACAAGCTCGGTCGAATCGCAGACTGGACCCGAGCTATTTCCAACCCCAATCGTCCTGGATCTAATCCATCCAACAAAAATGTTTCTGACTCTGCCTTTGATTTCACCGGCGACGACTCTTTTGCAACCTTAGCCGCCGACGAGGACTCCTCTTTCCGTTTAGTTGACAATGCCGCCTCGAAATCCCACCACGGCCACCATCAGAACCGCCCCAAATTCAACCCCAGGTGGCGTTTCAACCCCCACCACCACCGCTCTCAGCTACCCCAGCGCCGCGACGAAGAGGTCGAAGCCCGAAAACGCGAAGCCGAGAAGGAACGAGCTCGTAGAGACCGTCTTTACAACCTCAATCGCTCTTCCACCAACGCCGGACCTCGCCGCGAGTCTGCCGTCTTCAAATCGTCCGTCGATATCCAGCCGGAGTGGAATATGCTCGATCAAATCCCCTTCTCCACCTTCTCCAAGCTCTCCTTCTCCGTACCCGAGCCGGAAGACCTCCTTGTATGCGGTGGGCTCGAATTTTATGACCGGTCATACGATCGAATCACCCCCAAAAACGAACGCCGTCTGGAGCGCTTCAAGAATCGCAATTTCTTCAAGGTGACAACCACTGATGACCCTGTAATCCGCCGCCTGGCCAACGAGGATAAAGCTACAGTTTTTGCAACAGATACGATATTGTCAAGTTTAATGTGCGCTCCCAGGTCAGTTTATTCATGGGATATTGTGATTCAACGCGTTGGGAATAAGTTATTTTTTGATAAGCGTGATGGATCGCAGTTGGATTTGTTATCCGTGCACGAGACTTCTCAGGAGCCTTTACCTGATGTGAAGGATGATATAAACTCTGCTTATTCATTAAGTGTCGAGGCTGCTTATATAAACCAGAACTTTTCGCAGCAGGTTTTGATTAGGGACGGGAATAAGGTTACTTTTGAGGAGCCGAACCCATTTGCAAACGAAGGAGAGGAAGTGGCCTCGGTGGCTTACAGGTATAGGAGGTGGAAGTTGGATGATGATATGTACTTAGTTGCACGGTGCGAGGTTCAGAGTGTGGTGGAATTGAATAATCAAAGGTCGTTTTTGACTCTTAATGCGTTGAATGAATTTGATCCTAAGTACTCGGGTGTTGATTGGAGGCAGAAGTTGGAGACTCAGAGGGGTGCTGTCTTGGCCACTGAATTGAAGAACAATGCCAATAAGTTGGCTAAATGGACTGCTCAGGCGCTTTTGGGTAGTGCTGATATGATGAAATTGGGGTATGTTTCTAGGGTTCATCCAAGGGATCATTTTAACCATGTGATATTGGCTGTTGTTGGATATAAACCGAGGGAGTTTGCTGCGCAGATTAATTTGAATACCTCTAATATGTGGGGCATTGTGAAGAGTATCGTGGACTTGTGTATGAAGTTGAATGAAGGGAAGTATGTGCTTGTTAAGGACCCATCCAAGCCACAAGTGAGGATTTACGAGGTCCCACCTGATGCATTTGAGAATGACTATGTGGAGGAGCCGTTGCCAGAGGAGGAGCAGGTTCAGCCTCCTGCAGAGGATGCTGAAGGTGGGGAGGCGAATGCTACGGCTAATGATGTGGAGGACAAGGATGTCAGTGCTGAACCGGTAGCAGCTTGAATGGTATTTTTACTAGTAGACATGAATAGTTGCATTTGGTTATGTTTGTTGCTTCTTCCTAGTAAGAGCATATTGATTCAAGAAGTTGATTTACCCTTTGATGCTGTTCTATGTCATCTTGTTAGTTTTTTTTTTTAACAAAACTATGCATCAAGTCCTTTTCCAGTGGCTGATATACTATTACCTTGTAAGTATGTTATGGTTTTCTATAATACTGGGAAGGTTTCTCTTAGAATCGAATTGGATATGATATGAGAATGTATTCTTTGGCTGTGAAATTGAATCCTTTCAGAGATGATATATTTTTATTCTTGGTCAAAATAAGTGTGGCCTTTCTGTGGCATTGATTTACTTAATTGTATAACAAAGATTATCGGTTGGTTTGCAAATGATTTGTGGAGGTGTTATTATCCTGTGAAATGGGTGGTAATCTTGGATTTGGTGGTCACTAGCTGAAGTCCTTAAATAGCTGAGTTGACCTCTTTTATATATTTGTTCTTGTTGTTTTCAGCAAGAAAGAGATAAGGAAGAGATAGGATTACCTTTCATTTTCTGTTCTCCCCAATAAAGTCATATTAGGCTCTGAGTCTTCAGAAACTAGCCTCTTACCTGGACCTTGAATGTGCTTTATCTTGTTCTGCTTGATGTTTCATCTGAGATTAACAAATGTTCTTTTGGCTGCTTATACAACCTTCTAAGTATGATGTATGTGAACATGTATGATTGTTCTTCAATTGTATTAGAAAAAGTCTATGTGGGCATGGATGATCTAGGTTAAATGTTTGTGTGTGTGTGTGTGGGGCATAGGCAGCTGTTTGGTGTTTCTACGGCCTAGTTCATTAGCTTTTGCATGGACCCTGATTTACATGTCAAAAAGATATAAACCATCTGATCATCGCAACTTGGACATAGTCTCGTATTTGGTGAAACTATTAAGCTGGTAATTGGAGTTGATCCTAAATGCTCCAGTTATAGTATTCTTGTGGGTTCTTTTAATCTTGTTTTCTGATGAAGTTCCTTTCTTGTCACTGAAGCTTGCAACTCTACGTGAAGTTTTAATTTCCCAACGTGCTAGCAAAATTTCTTGCGACATATGGTTCCATGTCTTGGTGAACGGCAATACAACCACCCTCTCTCTCTCTATCTCTCTTTCTGTGGATTGCCCTGGTAGATTATGTCAGGGGCCTTGTGGCTTTGTCAGCTTGTTTTAACTAGTTAAATAAGTTTATGCACAATCATATGGAGTAGTAGATCGGTCTTATATGGAGGTATGATACCGCTATTTATGTTGTATTTGCAAAAGATTTTGAATGTTGTGCTTGCAGATCTTACCGCTGTGAATGACCATGCTTTTGAAGGACAAAATTTCATCCACCTTTCATATGAACATGCTATGATCTTCTTTAGTTTCCTCCTTGAATTTTGTACCATCTTGTTAATAGTTCAGGGTAGTTCTTGTTGATTTATCTACTTGTGTTGCATGTTTTTCTGGCTGAGTTGGATGATGTATTTCTTCCTTTGTTGTCCCTTTTGCAGGTTAGAAGCTAAGATAATGGTTCTAGAAGCTAATCTAGCGGCAGCTGTACGTGCTTTACGTGTCTAAAAGTTGTTGATAATGGTTCTAGAAGCTAATTCCGGGATTATTATAGCCTCAGCTGTACTTGCTTTACATGTTCAAAGGTGGTTGATCCCCTTTTCTTTTTTTTTAAAAAAAGTCAACTGTATCGTTTGAGTTGTTTGTGGCCATCTTGTGGCTGTGAAAATTTTGCTAGGTTGCTTTAAGGATATGACACAATGAGTCAGCAGTTTCAAAGGATTTTTCTGTCCATCTATCTATTCTGATACAAATCTAGAGAAGTTAATTATGTGATTAGTAATAGCATGGAAACTGTTTCACTCATCTGTTGTTCTCTTGTCAATCAAAGCGTGACCCTGTTGCTTTATGATGATCAAAGATTGAACAGTGCCTGTTGCTTTATGTTAGATAGATAGATAGAGAACAATTTAGTCTCAAAAAAAAAAAAAAAAGGGTTTGGTGTGTCCTCTTTGGGAAAATAGAATTTCAGCGTAGCTACAGGATGGTGTTTTTGACAATGGATGTATCAGAATATATCTCATGCTTTCATAATGCCCGTTGCTAGAGGGTTAAATTTGCTGAAGTATGTAGTCCCTTGTTAGAGAGTTGGATTTGCCTCAAGTATATATTCAAAGTAAGAATCTGAAGCACGTCGATGCAAATATGACGATAATTTGCTTGTTCTGTTTGATTGCGGGGAGCCCCAAACCAACAGCTAATCCCTAGGGGTAAATCTTCATGCTCCAAAAAAAAAAAATTAATAAATAAGGGCCAACATATATATATATATATTTTTTAACAAAAATGTATCCAACATCAAAACAGCTACACCTACCGTACTTTTAGGGGGTTGAGAAAACTTGTAAACGGTACATCGTTCACGTTTCTGCAGGGTGCACCGCATGCTAAGATTGGGCAGGAATTTGGAGCAATTTCTTGTGCCATACAACTTCTATTCTTGCAAAAATTTTATTTAGCATGAATGGATTTCGAATTCGATACCTTTTACTCGCGCTCGTTCCGCTTAATCACGTAACCCATTGCCTTGATTCCCGAAGAAGAGCGAAATTTTAGAATTGGACATAAATTTCCCCTCTACAATAACGTAAATTACAAATAGCCGGTCAATGCCTTCTCTTTGCATTCATCACGGTCAACTCTGGAACTAGCGGCCAAAAACAAGAAAAAAGAAAGCTTTCAATGGCATCAAGGTTTCTCCGGAACAAAATCCCAGTATCTAGAAAAGTAAATGGTTCCGTAAGAATTGGCCCAGACATCCCTTAGTCGAAAAAAAAAATAAATGAGAAAATGAAATGTTTCATCCCTTATATTTTATAAAAATATTCTTTTCATCCCTCACTTTAAAATGAAGCAATTTCATCCCTGACATTTAAAAATTAAAACTATTACATCCCTGAATCTAATTTTCAATCTAAATCAAACCATCCAATATCTCAGTAATAAATTTCGGAGATAGAATTGATAGGTCACTTGGTTAACTCAACTTGAACAATACATGGGTCTGTGCTAGATTAATGTGTGATTTCAGGATAATGATTTTAGAAATTGATTGGAGTAGTGTTTATTACAGCTGGACGACTTGAATGAATCTAATGAGTTACTAGATGAAGTAGGATGTATTAGTAATTGACAACAAAAGATCCAAATTACTAAAACAGTGGCATCGCTTGGAGCGGGAAAAAGGTTCAGACTTGAAACCAGCGCCGAGACTGTGGTCTTTTTTATCCATTTTTGGCGGCATTTTTAATGTTCGGTTTGATCAAGACTTGCTCGATTGCGTCTGCACTTTTTCTAGGTTTATTACTTCCTCCGTTACAAATTATTTGTCGCATTTCAGGATTTCAACTTTTTTAAAAATATATGATTGATGGTGATGTTAGTGAATTCATTTTCAAAATTATTGTTGAAAATTCAAATTTAAAATTTGAATTTAATATGAAATATAAATAAAAGTGGAGATAACATTAAAAATTGATACTCTCAAAAATAATTTTGAGTTCAATAAGATAATAAATATTTTAAAATATATTACTAAAATAAAAAATATGACACTTTTAATACTTCCGACCGACCGACGGAGGGAGTAACAACCAAAGGAAGAGCATACAGAGGGTCAAGGAACCAACAAATACCAGCTAGCAAAAGGAACCAACAAATTACACTACATGTCTACTGCGGCGAGAACATTTTTCTGGTCAAAATCCTTTGGCCTTTAATTCTGGTTTTATTGAACTAATTCAAAATGGAGGCATGAATTTAATTGAGCTTGAAATTTAATGGCAAAAGTAATTGCAGCAGCGTTCACTAGTTTTTGACGGTTTATATGGTCAATACTTTTTCCCGCTGCTGTAGTAGTTGAAGGATTAACGAGCGCTAATAAATTAGTCATAGATAACTGGCGATTTATTTCGCCGATTACGTGTATTAGACGGTTGACCGAACCTTCTATTCCTTTTCGTTTCCGGTTTGCCGTTAGCCTGTGGTTAGTTAGTGACCTGTTGCAGGTCTTTTTTCCATTTTCGTGTCCTAAACGATACATACACCTTCACTTGTCCATCTATTTGTCACTCGGATATCTTTTCCTCATTTTCTGTTTGTTCTAGAAAAAAGAAAATGTTTCAATTCCAAAACTCTAATAATTCAATGTAAAAGAAAATGCGACTAAATTGACGGTGATGTCAGTGGATTTATTTTCTAAATTGTCCTCTGAAGTTTAAACTTTAGATTTGAATTTAATACGAAATATAAATAAAGGTGAGAATAATTAATATTTAAAAAAATATATCAAAAATAACTTTAATTTATATATTTCTGAACAATTCAAAAGTACGAATATATGATAATACTTTGTATCAGCGTATTAGTACCTGACTGACTGACTGCCAAAGTACTTTGTAGAATCAGTATGTATGCTAAAGTAAATGCAAAAGGTGCTTAGCGATTGATCGATCGGGCTTAGTCGCCAAATACCAGATCACATGGCAGGGTTTGATGGGTTTGTCTTGCTTAATAATATTAACAATCGGCCGCGGTGGGAGAATGGGACTGCCTCCTGAGTCCTGAATTGGTACTGTCGATGGCCCCAAGGCCGAAACCAGGAGGCGGACACGGTCCATGTGGCATTACATTAGATACCAGCAATCAATCAACCAGCCAGCCAACTGCTTTTAATGTTGCCCCATGTTTTTCTCCATCACATTTATTAATACTCAGCATAGAAATCAGATTTTAAAAAAAGAAAAAATAATAATAATCAAACTAGCAACAGGGGAGAAAATAATTCAGTGGGCTAGGCTAGCCACTTTACACTTTCTTTTCTCTTGTGCTGAACAACCACTTTTGCTTGCTTATAAAAGCTTTTGTGTTGTAATTAACTTTCTAGCCAACCTGTCTTTCTGTCAAGCATCAAGAAAGTTTTTTCGCTTCAGTATTTCACAGCAATCTTTCATTACTCTGTGCCTGTGGAGGAAAACCCTCAGCAGCTTTTCTCAGATCAATCAATGGCTTCTCTTGTTCTTCTTCTATCCGAACTAATTAGACATGAAAATCCAGACCACCTAATTTCATTGCCCGCTTTTTCTTCTAAAACTACTACTGCCACGGCTAATCCCAGGAACCCAAGTGCTGCAGCATCCACCGCCAAAAGGGATGTCAAGATTTCCTCCAGTACAAGGTCAAGCGATTACGAGGCAGAGCAAATGCAAGATGATCTGCCAAGAGTTTGTGTGGACCTGGTTTAGGGTTTTTTTTTTTTTGTTTTCCAATGTCAATGTAGTGCAATTTTAATACCAACAGATGTAGATGTGTTTATGCAAATCATTTCAAATCTAAAATTGAATTATGTGATATATATTTATTAATTTATACCCCGCTTTTATATTTACCGAGAGTGACAGCGCATAAAAAATTACCAATTATTTTTCCTTCAAGTTTCACTAGCCGGGATTTTGACGTCTGATGGTGGGCCGTAACACATGAATTTCTAGCCCACAACGCTTTGAACCTTCAAAATATGACACAGCGGATTCTCCAGGCATTGCTGGGACTGGATAATGTCAGCCCAAAAACAAAAGGCCTTCTTGGGCTTACGTGAAGAATAAGGCTTATTAGGAATGCAAATTAATGTATTTTTGGCAGGAAGGCAATCTCGGTCGGACGCCGGGCTGGAGCGGTTGTTCTGATAACCGCTCCGGAAGGTATAACATCATTTGTACATGATGTAACAATAGAACAACAGCGAGTAATATTAGAACAACATTTTTGTGAGTTACAAGACGTGATCTGAGCCCCACAAATTTTTGAGGCCTCGTCCAGGCCGTGAACTGCCTGGAACGGTTGTCTCAGTCTTAGTCTGCAATTTAAGGTTGCATCTTGTCATCCTATGTGATAGATGCAACTCGCAGTCAAGAAGTAATCTTGATTTCCACTTTGGTCCCCCTCCAATTGGGAAAAAAATAAAATTTTTTTTGTTTGGTCGTTTGGATGTTGGACAATTCTACTTGATTAATTTCAAGAATTCACTTATGAGTGTTGCTTTTTCTCTCTCATTTGGGGACCAAGTTGCTGTCCAAGAAAACAAACAAACAAAAAAAAATGATTTGACATCGGTACCTCATTTCAATCTCTTGTTTGTTGGTTTTTGTAAGATTTGTTTCCCATTTGTGATCAATTCAAACAAGAACAAACTCGGTTCGCTAGGCTACGATCAAAAGTTTTCTTTCCACACCACACAGTACGTGAAATATTAATGGTGTATTAACAGCTCGTTTGAATTGCATTTTTTTTCTGAAATTTTTTTTTAAGATACTATGTATGTGAAGTTAAAAAAAAAAAAGTTAAAAAATGTGTTAAAAGGATATTTCCATTAAACTCCCAAAAAAAAAATGTAGCCCAATATTCTCCCCACCGACGGTGTAATGGACCCAAACTCGAGCCTCAACCCACGCTTCAATGCACATGTTAATGAACCTAGAATTTATAATTTTGGCTTATAAATATGGATTAATTTTATTTTTACAATAAGCATAGTTGCATGCATGTTATGTATCAAACTTTAAGTTTTTCTTACGCATCTTACGTGCATCCAAGTTACTTAGTATAAAAAAAAAAAAATTCCTATAAATATTATACATCACAATTAACCTGAAAGCTATCACAATTATGCATCCTCCAAGCCCTTCTGTAATAAAATCACTACTGTTTAACATCACCACAAGCCCCTACCCGAGAAAGACCCTCCCTCATCCTTATGTACGATTTATTTTCGATTGACTTTGTTTAGCTCTACGTTCTTATGATAAATTAATTATTTTCTTTGACTTTGTTCTCTCGAATTTTCTCGAATCATGCCATATACCAACTTAACTCTCGCCGCTGTATCCGCTCTGGTTTTTGTTTTTTTTTTTTGTCTTTTCTCCCCAACAATTGAAGGACGTGTTTGTTCGATTTCCATACACTCATTTGTGGTAAATCTTTTGGTCCTAGTACTGCACATCTCGAACGTTTTGAGCTTCTTTTCTATCAGCGAACATTTTAGCTGAACTGTTTTCACCATCACCTCCCACAGGCAATGTGTCATAGTACGCGTTTTTAAGAAGAGTAAGAGCCTGTTTGGATTATTATTTTTTGAGAGTTTTTATTGGAAATTATACCGTAACACTTTTTTTTGAAAATGTGACGAGCGTGAGATAAAAACGTGATTCGAAAATGTGTTAAAAAATATTCTTACAAAATTCCAAACATGTTTTACCGAAAAAGTACAATCCAAACAAAAAGTGACCGTAACCAACTACTTTAGAGTAGTTGATCACCAAAAAAGTTGCTCATCAGAAAGACGAGAATTTGTCATATATTGCTCCGTGAAATCCTCATTAATGACCACTTAGCACACACTACCCACATTAATGAAACCGACTCAGTTGGCCGCCACGGGACTTAAGTTCCTTCCTGGCCAAATCTCCCTAGCTGCTTGTACTCTGATTCAAGCTTTTCTGAAAAAACTTCGTCACAGGGTGCATGAAACATTGTCCAATAGCGTTTCAATCCCCTTTGATTTTTCATTGATGGATCCACCTCTTCACCTACCTTCATGTAGAATAGAAGTAAAAATAGAATATAAATTATTGCATCAATAGAAAAAGAAAAAAGACAAAGTACCCGTAATGATGCGATTAAGAATTCATAAAGATGGTGATGTTTGTGCAATAAGCGCAATCAATGATTTCATTTCAACCCAAAAGAAAGGTCAGAGAGCTGCAAACACGAGAAATTAGATTGGATCTAAAGTTAATTAGTGATATTACGCGTTTGAGATTTTTTTCGGGTCTTCCAGTCGATCTACCCGGTGCACTATTTGACACCGACAGCTGATTAACTCTAATCCCGAGATCTTAATACCATTTTTTTTTTTTATTTTGATCCCATTACTTCGACGACTATTTATGGGCGCATTTCTCGGAATATAGAGAATAAAATAAAGAAAAGCTACAACCAATCTTGAATCCAAATCAAACAAATGGTTGATCAGTAACATTGCTTGAAATTGCTGAGTTGTTCGCGGGTTTTGAAGTAAGAGTACGAGGTATCAAAGCTTTAAATTAAGCACGAAGGAGCCACAACAGATCTTGTACGTGATGAATTAATATCCGTTTGTTCTAATGATTACAGATCTTTGATCACAGAGAAATTTGTTCATCTCAGAGCTTGCAATAGATAAGTTGCAATTATATCACAAAATATGAGGAGGGGAAAAGGAAAACAAAAAAGAAAAAGAAGTCGAGAGTACAATCGAGTACATTTTGGACGGTTTTTTCTTAAATGAAGAAACGAATGTATTCTGCTAATGTAGAAAACCAACATAAAGGTGACAAATGGATAGTGGTGGGCCAAGCAAGCAAGGACAAGCAAACTTGTTAACCGGCCAGGCATCAAGGGCAAAACCGGCAACATAATTTGTTGTGGGACCTCTCGGAATTGACAATGGCGCGAAATGGTCAGTAAAACCTTCTGTTGGCGCCAAAGAAATGCAATGGCGCGAAATGTATTCTGACGATTAAGATATTTCCAAATTGCCCGCGTGCCACTGGTCAGGAGGGAGATTTGTTATCAAAACTTGGATTTGTTTAAAGGCGTGCTCTATCATTTTGGCAAGTGGCGTGCTTTAACTTTCATGAAAACCACACGCTTTTAAGTTATTATAATTAATTGATATATATGAGATCATATTAGTAACTTTAATCAACTATGTTCGACTTAGTTGACCATGAACAATCATATAAATTAGTCCTATTAATAGTTGTATAAATAAGCCTAAGTAGTTATAATCGTTGGAATCCACTATCTGACAATGATCTAACAACAAATTGAGAGATAACAATGATCCATATCTATCACCATCTTATGAGCTAGCATCAAGGAATCGACAATAGATTAGACCCTTAATTAGTTATAATCGTCGGAATTGACTGTCCAATTTAATTGTTATAATGAGTTGTTATCATCTTAGCCCAACAACGAATTGGGGAATTCATAGGAAGATGATCCATATATACAATCGTCTACTTATGAGGTAGCACCAAGGAATCTATAATCAAATTAGAGACTTAATTAGTTATAATCGTCGGAATTGACTATCCAATTTAATTGTTATAATGAGTTGTTATCATCTTAGCCCAACAACGAATTGGAGAATTCATCGATTCCGATGATCCATATCTACAATTGTCGACTTATGAGTTAGCACCAAGGAATCTATAATCAAATTAGAGACTTAATTAGTTATAATCATCGGAATCGACTATCTGATTAATTGCTGTAATTAGCTATTATCGTTATAGTCTTACAACGCATTAGGAAATTCATAACGAAATGATCCATATCTATTACCATTTTCTTATGAGCAAGCACCACATCTATCGACTATCGGATTGAATGCATAATTAGGTGGTATTTGGTAAAAAGGTTTCGGTATAGAGAATTGAAATAAATCTCATAATCATTGTTTGGATTACTACTATCGGAATTGAAATTTTGGAATTATATCTAAAAATTTGGAGTTTTCCAATTCCCTAGTAATTTGAAGGGTATTGGATAAAAGCCAAGTCTGATTCCCTTTTAGAAACGAGGCTCGTCCCACTACTTGTTAAAAATTAATATATAATTATATAATATATTTATAATAAAAAATGTAAATGTAATTATATTTATAAATATTATATACACATGTATAATATATTATATAAATATATATTATATAATAATATATTATATTAGTTAATTAAATTCATAAGGAGAGGAATTATCATATTAGGAGGTTTAATCTTTATTGCCTTATTTTCTTCCATCTTAGGAGTTTTAATCTTTATTACCTTATTTTCTTTACATGTATATTAGTACTAGTATTCATTTCATTGAATGTGAATTAGTAACACTACTAGTTTTCAGTACACGCGTGGCACGTACTAGATTTAGCATTGTTACAAACTAGTATATCATTACCGTGTATTATATATTAACTTTGGTTTACACGTGTATTAATTCAACTACTTATATCCATATATTGGCATCTCAAGACCGATCATTAAACACGAATTACAGAGCATGCTTGAACAAAAAATACAAAATAAAAGTCAATGTTAATGACGATAATTACTCTGCATGCATGCAAAAATTGCAAATTAAATGAGCGTCTGGATAACAACGCATAACTGCCACGTTGGCATAACATATTCTTCAAGTATGAACATGGCACGTGGTAATAGTGAATTCTTACATTGTGATGAAAAAAAAAATGATTCTACAACGAGGGCGTATTGTGAATGGTTTTCTGGAATTGGGGTCTTCGCATTCTCAGAATGCGAGCTCATTGAGCTCGCATTTTGAGAATGCGAGCTCAGTGAGAGCTCAACATCAAAATGCGAGTTCAGTGAGCTCGCATTCTGAGAATGCGAGTTCAGTGAGCTCGCATTCTGAGAATGCGAGCTCGCACTAACGTTGAAACCCGCAAGCGGGATTCTGTGTTTTTTCTATTTCAAGGTTAGCTCGCATGCGGGTTAATGTTATATTTGAGCGCGAGAAGAAAAAATTGGTAATTAGGCTCTTTGGGCATTATAAGTAAATATTTAAATTAATGGCAGTTTTATTACACCAATATTATTGTATTATCATTATTATGATTATTGTATTATTTCTTATGCAAATATAACATTTAATTATTTAAATTTGATTTTATTTTTACAATTTATAAAATTTTTATCACTTATATAATATTTTTAAAACCCTAATACATCTAAATTTGATTTTATTTTTCAAATTTATAAGATTTTTATTTAAAAAAATGGGATACGGATAAGATATCCGGTTGGTTCGATTTGCATAGGTGCATATGAGAATATCCGAATACTCTTTAAACCCGCATGCGTGTTTAAGGAGATTATGGCAACTCTCTGACACACTAAATAAAAAAGATAAGAGCTCGCATTTGCTTCCTAGAAATAATTCCCTAGCTCTTAAAAAAGGAAAAAAAAAATTGAGAAGAGCTCGCATTCGTGGAATGCGAGCTCAATAACCAGAGCTCGCATTCCACGAATGCGAGCTCTTGTAAGCTCGCATTTGTGAAATGCGAGCTCATTGAGCTCGCATTTCACAAATGCGAAGACCCCCTGACGGAAATTAAACCTAAAATCACCCTTTTTGTAGAATTTTTTTAAAATTCATCACAAAGTTGGAAATTTCTCCAACACTCTTGTATGTTTGTCGGCAAGCATTAGATTCTTCATAAGACAAATGGTGTCGGGTTGGGCAGCCCTATATGTGTCCTTATATATGTTAAATTCATTTTTTACCCTTTAAACAATTTATCATTTTTTTAGTTGGTCAAATGAAAGCTTTTACTTCTACAACCGGTATCCAACCACTACATCTGAAATCGTGCCACTTCTTCTAAGTAGGATCCAACGGCTATATTGCACACAAGTCCATCTTATGGTTCAAATTAAATTTCTACCACAACAGACAAAAGAATTATTTCTGTGCTGAAGTGATATCCCATTTTGGACCAAGTTGTGGACCTCATCATTAGTTGGAAAATTAGTTAAAGTACGTGTTATCTTAGGGCCTATATTTGTATATACGAAGTTCTGTACGTACCATGTACACTTTTCATTTCTTTTATACATACATGTTTTGTTTTTTTCTTCATCTCTTTTCTGGACACGTTTAATTTTTTTCCCCCTCTTAATGGCAGAATCTACTGAGTACTACCAGTACATATTCAATCTTGATCACCACCCATTTCTATCGCCAACATTTAGCGGTCTTGCCTACAAATTGCGGTTAAGCCCAGCAAAATTAATAACTTGATAGTAAACATGATCTATTTGCAGAAATTAGCTGATGAAGTTTTGATCTAATGACTAAAGTTATGGTTTCAAAAATTAAAAGTTTCCTTCTTGCTCGTTTCTTAAGTATCATCTTTTCTCCGTTGAAAAGGCGTTTCTTTGAAAAGTTTACACGTTAAAAGTGGGATTTGGAGCACATGTGATTGTATTATGTCCAGTTCCGTCTTATAATTATATTTGTTATGATATTTGATGTATAATTATATTACGTTATTATGCGAAATATATATATGAAATATTTTATTCATTTACACCAACATTTTTACAAATATGACAATATTATGCAATTGTGCATTAAATAATGTAAAGTATACTTCAACCTCACAAAACCTGATGAAATCACAATTGCCACCCCCCTTCCCCCCCCGCGCGCGGGCGCGCCTCAGCTCCGTGATTGCATTCACCATTTCTTGCGGAAGTTCCCGCGTTAAAAGATGATGCATTCAGGGTTAGACCAAACATTGAGTGCTTAAATTAATTTGTCATTGAATGAACCTATTCAATTTCTTTCAAATAATTCACCACTCTAATATTTCTTAGATGCTAGACAGCTAAATAGCCCTTTAAGCTGAAAAAAAAAACAAGCCACATGACGAAGAGGATAGCCAGTTCACAGTTGCAGAGTTTTCACATAAATGGTAGCATTATTCACTTTCATTCTTCGGGTTTTGTGGCATTGAAAACGCAGGAAGAGCATGATGTGTTTTCGAATCTAAGTTGCCAAACCACATTAAAGTCATTGGATTCTAATTTCCTGAAGAGGGTACATGAAAAAGAAAAAAAAAAGTAAGTTGAAACTTGCAGATTGCGACCTCGCAAGCCGTGCAGTGAACAAAATTCATCAACCCCACCTCTGCATGTGAAAGTAACAAGCCACATGTACTGTTCCGTGATTCACTATCAAGAACAAACACTATTTGAGGCAAGTTTAATGGGATTATTGCAGCAGCCTTACCTCAAAGTCTTTTCTGTCTTTCATTTTCTTCTTCTTTCCTAGCCTGTAGTAAGTTACAGTGCTATTTTCTGAAATTTTTGGTGAAGTTACAAAGTACAAACAACGTTATAAAATATGAGTGAGCCTCCCTCAGTTTTCCTGTCTTATTAAAATGGTCTTTCTAGAATTGAAATGTTTGTTTATATCGTCATCAATACATTTGTGTAATATTTAGACAGAAAAAGGAGGTCAGTAATTTTTTGGAATATTGGGTGCATAGCCACACAAATGCTATAGCTCTTGAGAAAATGTGGTCAGTAATTTTTTTTTAATTTTTGCCTCAATGTCGGTGACATCATAGAACACTGCATCATCTAATCGAAAAATTAGTTGGCTTCTCAATACAATGAATCCTTAAAAAACTAATTTTAGTTTTTCTGCTATAACTTATAAGCCTCATTTGATAACTCGATTCAGCACTTAAATTTAATAGGTTCGCACCTTGATATGTTCAAATGTATTTGATAACTAAACATAGAATGTTTTTAATTAATTAAATGACTCTGAATTGCTTAAGCAAAACTTATTCTATAAAATAAGTGATAAGTTGTTCACTTATCATTTGAATATGCTAAAATGTTAGGATTTTAATATTTAACAATTTAGTAACTCAACATATTTATGTTTCAGATTTCAAATTTTAGATTTTAATTTTATGAAACACACCCTTAGTATCAAACTGCTTGTTGGAATTATCAATTTATCATGACATATATAACGATTATTAGTCCATGCAAAATAAATGAATACAAGTCACCTTATTATATGATCCAACATCCATATATGTATGTATTTTTTTTTCAGTGTAAGTAGGCGTGTGTATGTTTTATTTTTTTTTCCGAGCCACCAGCTGTCAAGTTGTATCCAGAGGTGTGTATGACGACCTTACAATGCCCTTATTCGCTATAGAAAAGAGTAGAGTAGAACATAAGATTAGTAGGGAATTTATAATTTTGACCCTTAAATGGTTATATTTATGGAGTGAGACTGGGAACCAAATAAGTCGTCTTCCTCTGGAATCTGGACTAGATATGTGTACAGTGTAACTTAAGGGTTCAATTGTTGGATAAAATATCAGATGGCATTGACATCAAGCGAGGCAGATGTAAATTTTGAGTCTGAATCCTTCGTAGCCTGTCTTTCTCAGGAATTCTCAACAGCAATATTTTAAGCCTCCCGCAGTATTAAGTAGGCCCGATATGAAGATTAGAGCAAACTCCCACCCTAATATGTCGACTTCAAAGCCCTATAAATACACTCCCCAAAGCTTACTAAAACCCACGAACTAAGTCACAAACCACACACCCCCTTCCACTGCCCAGCATTGGCCATCATGGCTTCTTTCTCAGCCAAAATCCCTGTTCTCATGCAGCTCTCAATGCTTCTGCTCATAAGCTCATCAGTTTTTGCTGACCAGCATGAACATTCCAAATGGCCAGCACATCCACCAGCTGAAGCCCCTGAACACCACAAGGGTCACCACCACCACCACCACCACCACCCCCCAACCTACCCTCCAGCGAAGCCTCCGGTTCATCCACCGGTTAAGCCTCCAGTGCACCCTCCCGTGAAGCCTCCGGTTCATCCACCAGTGTACCCTCCCGTGGAGCCTCCAGTTCATCCACCGGTTAAGCCTCCAGTGCACCCTCCCGTGAAGCCTCCGGTTCATCCACCAGTGTACCCTCCCGTGAAGCCTCCAGTTCATCCACCGGTTAAGCCTCCAGTACACCCACCGGTTAAGCCTCCAGTGCACCCTCCCGTGAAGCCTCCGGTTCATCCACCAGTGTACCCTCCCGTGAAGCCTCCAGTTCATCCACCGGTTAAGCCTCCAGTACACCCACCGGTTAAGCCTCCAGTGCACCCTCCCGTGAAGCCTCCGGTTCATCCACCAGTGTACCCTCCCGTGAAGCCTCCAGTTCATCCACCGGTTAAGCCTCCAGTGCACCCTCCCGTGAAGCCTCCAGTACACCCACCAGTGTACCCTCCCGTGAAGCCTCCAGTTCATCCACCGGTTAAGCCTCCAGTGCACCCTCCCGTGAAGCCTCCAGTACACCCACCGGTTAAGCCTCCAGTGCACCCTCCCGTGAAGCCTCCGGTTCATCCACCAGTATACCCTCCCGTGAAGCCTCCAGTTCATCCACCGGTTAAGCCTCCAGTGCACCCTCCCGTGAAGCCTCCAGTACACCCACCGGTTAAGCCTCCAGTGCACCCTCCTGTGAAGCCTCCAGTTAAGCCTCCAGTGTACCCTCCCGTGAAGCCTCCAGTCCACCCTCCGGTAAGGAAGCTTGTGGCGGTACAAGGAGTTGTTTATTGCAAGACCTGCAGTTATGCTGGTTTTAATCCCAAGGCAGCTGTGCCTCTCCAGGGTACGTCCATAACGCTACTTTAAACATCCCCTTTTCACAATTTTCCGTTCTTCTTTTAGGTGTTTTTTTCTTATGCTTTTTAGCTTAGGAACTTGTAGAGGACAGCATTTCGTGAGTACCACAAAGTATTGTTCCAAAAGATACTACTCTCTCGTGCACCCTTTCATTTTGCCCTTTTATTCCAAAACAATCCTGAGCTACAATGTCATGCACAAGAACTGATTCGTGTTGCTCAAACAAAAGAAGCCGAAACCAAGAAACCTTGAAGAATCGAAATGCTACAATTGGAATAAGGAAATAGAGTTTGTCACGTGGGCCTGTTGTTAAAAGTCATAAACCTTCATGACACTAAAGTGAGCTAAACGACAAAAATCAAAGAATGTTCGCGCATGGTTAGGAAAGAAGGAATGGCTAATAATTTGTTTGACCGAGTCTTTTTTACGTTTTTTTTTTTGGTGAATTACTCTGGGACTTCATGATGTATTGTTACTGTGGAATTGCAGGTGCTGTGGTGAGAGTTAGATGTCATAATACCCGGTTTAAGCCTGTGGTGGCAGAAGGCAAGACAGACAAGAATGGTTACTTCTTGATCGTGCCAGAGATGGTGACCAGCGTCGCTGCCAGCACTTGTAAGGCGTATCTAGTGAAATCGCCCTCCATGAAGTGCAGCGCTCCGACAAATCTCAATTATGGATCGACGGGAGCAGGCTTAATGCCAAATCCAGCTCACAAGCCCAATCCTTTGGCACCAAAATATGCCCTGTACAATGTTGGACCTTTTGCCTTTGGACCAGCAAAGCTGACCCCATGCCATCGTTGAGATTCCTCCAGCATTGATCTCTGAATTGTCAAGTCTTCAGTATTTCAGCCATGTCAAAGCCTATGAAGTGTGTTACAGCTCTCCTTTTTTTTTTTTTTTTTGGGTTAAATTTGGGTCCTGCTCTTTAATAAGTTATGCCCACTGTCAAAAGTGCCAGTCTGCAAGTCTGCAGTGTGGGAATTGAAAAATTACTGTATTGCTATGGTAATGCAGTATTAAAATTACTGTTGGGCTTATTATTTTTTATGTTCAGAATTACTGTATTCTCAAGTTGTATTGAAATATTTTGGAATGTAACACTATGGTATTAAAATAATATTATGTCCGTCGTACTATTAATGTCATATTTTTATTTTTTCGAATGTTTCAAAAAGGAATCACTCTCTAAAAATTAACATCATGTTTTATTAGTCTTTTCACCTTGTCGACGTTTTCCACCCTTCCAATGCATTCCTCATGCTTTTAAATTATGAATTTGAGAATAACATATTGTAAAGTCACCCAAATCTAACTCCTCCGAATACAATGGAGCTGGTTACAATGATTACATGTTCTGTCAAAGAGCTGGTTTCTCGACAAACGAATCAAATTATGGAACCGATGGAGGAGTACTTTTATTTGTGAATGAAAGAGAATTGCTGATTTGATACTCTACTATTCTTTTTCTTAGTAAATTATTAACCTTTGTGAGTCAACTGGGGCATTCTTAAATTATTACAAACCTAAAGCTGAGTAGTCAATTAGCGTACAACTGCACCAATTGTGGGGGACATAGATCCGACTTTTTCTGCAGCTGAACCTTTTGAAGCATGAACAGCTGGATATTGCCACGCTACAAAGTAAAAATCAAATTAATCCTCTGCAGACTGCTGCATTACCCATTAACGACAGTTAAGTTCAAGAAGGTTCACCAGTCCAGTGTCCTTTCCTTGGATGCCAATCATCTCCATAAAATTTGTTGGATGTTTGTTTGCTTTTTGGCTATGTACTCTCCCTGTCAGCGTGCCATCAAAGCAAAGGCACGTCGGGTTTTTCAAGGTAGGCTCTGAACGGTGAATGCCAGCCGATTTTGCCATTCAGGGGATCCAAAGATTCCTGCTTTCTCTTCTCCTTGCAGGCAACCATTAACAATTTCGAGAAGGCCATTTGCGTTATGATCAATGTGAAAAAGTGTGGGGAATAATTTTGGATGAGAACGCGTTGGTACCCTACTAGTGCTGGCTGGTAGAGGGGCAATCCGTATTTGCTACCCCAGATTCTTGATAGCATGCTACGGTGCTTATTGGTTTTTTATGAACGCTCTCTGATATTGCTTGAGAACGCTCTCTGCAAAATGTACACGAGTTTGTAAAATATTTTTTATGAAACAATATTGGTTTTTTTTTTTTGGCTAGAAACTGGAGATTGTTCTAACCCAATACGAAAAGAGAATAATCAATTATCAGAGGTAACCGTCATAAAATGGAAATGTTACAGGGATTTTGATTTAGAAAAAACAAAAAAGAAAAGGAAAAAAGAGATGTATGTCCGTCCATATATCACTTGAAATTCTCGGTGACATGTTTTTCTATGCCAATTCAATGCCACCTATAGTATTGCGCCAAGTGTCCCATTATTATTTACACTTTAATTTTTTAATAATTCAACTTAGTTTGGTTTAACACAAGTGTAAATAATAACAGGACACTTGACACAATATTATAGGTGGCATTGGGTTGGCATAAAAAACATGTCATCGAGGATCCCAAGTGGTCCACATATAGGCCATAGCTCGTTAATTTGCTAGAAGCTTTGTAAGGGCATTGACATCCTTATTTACCAAATGTAACTTTGATAACAGTCACAATTAAGAAAAAGAGATTACATCTGAGCGAGCGACCAATAAATCTAACTTTCTATCAGAAAAAAAAAAGAATAATCTAACTGCTTTTTCAATAAGTCTAACTTCAAAGGACAAAGGACCTTTTTATAAAGTTTAATATTCTCCCCGCCGTAACTCAATATTCTCAAGGCGTTAAAAATACGAAGTCCTTAAATTCTTCTGCTCAGATTTGCCTTCAAGTTGTGATTTTCCACCCTAGCAGTAAACTTAGGTCACAGATTCTCGGTCGAAACACCTTATTCTCAAGTCTAGTGCTTCATGGAAAGGAATAAATTCTGCGACTTGAGAATGAAGTGTAGACAGGCATGCCGAAGGCCAATATAGCCCTCCAGACGAAGTTTTTTTTTTTTTTTTTTCATTAACCATAGCAATTTCAATTACATTCACGATTGTAGGCTTATATAACTCCAAAGGGTTCAAAGAAAATCAGGACCGAAAGGAAAAATGGGAAGATTACTCGACCAGCTATCCCTAGCCATTGACGGTCCTATGGATCCTCAAGTTTACTGGCGGTTTTTAGATAACCTTTTGGATCTGCGGAATCCACAAAAGAGAGGTAGTATAAGATCCAAATCACAATGGTTGTTGTTGTAAATTGCAGTCTTAAAAATAGAATGCGTTCATTCATGTCAGCTTGTACAATGACAACCGTGCATGTGTAACCATTCCAACTGTTACGTACTGGTATATGATTTGTGAGGTTCTTGCATGCATGTTGTAGTGGGACCCACCCACGTGTCGGTTCGAGCATGAAGACATGGCAAGTCGGGTAGGTCAGCTCGGGAAAATAAAAGGCCAGTTCGCGCAAGGCCGCCGATTCCCAGCTGGATGGGCTTGATGGGCCGTGGCACCCGAACTTGTCGGAACCGACAGACGGATCCCTAGAAAGACTCTCTCTCTACCAGGACTCATAGTCCTATAAGGAAACTACTACCCAGAACTCTATAAATACAACACAATAGACACTACAAGAAAATTGGTCATTAGTGATAAGTCATTTTTGTCACAATAAAATTAAAAGTCGTCACTGATAACTTTTATTGACAACTTTCTAGTCGTCACACAGTCGTCGCTGAAGGCCCGTTGGTAAAAGTACATGTGACGACCCTAAAAGTCGTCAGTGAATCAAACTATTTTGTGACAACTGGTATCGTCAATAATTGTTGTAATTTTAGTGATGACACAGTATCATGTCAATGATGTACAAAGTAATGTCGTCACTAAAACTAATCCATAGTTGTCATTGGTATAGATTAATTATTGACAACTTTTGTTGTCACTAAACACTTTTTAATTCTATGACAATAGGTTGTTATCAATGTAGAATTTTAATTCAGTGACAACACTTTATCACTATGAAATTTGAAGATTTTCCTGATACAATTATATCTAAAAATGGCAAAAAATGACAATGCTTGATAATTAACAGATGAAGGCATCCAATACATTACGAAATGCCAAAATATCATATCAAATATTCGAATATCATAATGAAGTTCAACAACACCCTACAAATAGTTTGATAAGTGGTATTTGGCCTAAACTTCACATATAAGTCAAGGTAGCTTTACAAAAAAAATCCAAGTCCCAAAAAAAATATGTGCTGTCAAAACATTTCCTAGGTATAAGATTTTCTTTATAGTTCTTGAGTTAATTAGCAACTCCTGCTGCTTATCTTCTAAAAAGCTAAAATGAGCAACATATTTGCAGTGAAGTCCTGCAATTATTAGTTAGTCATAAGCAAAACTTGAGACAAGAAAGAGAACCAAAGAATTTGCAAGAAAATAAGGTAAATCATTCCTTTGAAGTATAATCTAGACAGTGACTAAATAAGAGCAAAGTAAGAGATAAAGCACTTAGAACATTAGAGTTCAAGAAACACTTCTTTTACTTCTACTAAATTATTAAGAACTTAGGAAACAATTAATATGCTTATGCTACCATATTAAAAACCAAACAGTGATCCTTCTATGGCTTCGTAGGCTCCATTTGTATGGTTCATTCAATAGATCATGCATAGCAACTTCAACTTTTCAGATATTGAAAACGATATTATTTACCACTAGACCAAGTTTCGATGACAAATAAAACTCCAACATATATAGAGATTCTTTGCACCCATTGGTAATGTTTTATTGATTTTAATAACAAAAATTTGATGCATCTAATATTTTAGTGAAACTGTGTAAAATAATGAAAAAGATGCTCCATTATAAATCAAAGCTTTAGACTATGAGGTGAACTAGTACATTCACTAACCAACCTACTTTCAATTTTCAAAAGTTCTAATAGCAAATATCTCATGCTAGTAGCTTTAATAGCATAAAAGTAAGTAATTATCAAGAAAAGTATGCATTAGATGTCATGAAATATCAGATTATGAAATTTCTTTTTTACTAGTTAGATTAGAGACCATTTGTAGCTTGGTTATATGCAAATGTCTCCAAAAACAAATTGAAAATTGTCACTTTTATAGAAACTTGGTTGATAAGACCCAACTATTTGAAACAAGTATAGCATAGATAGAAAGGAGTATAAAATTACCCCAAAAACAACACTATAATTGAAAATTCCATAGCAAGGACCAATAGAAAAATAATAAATTGTTTCATTCATGTACCAAGATTTGGGATTATTACAGCTTACAAGCTTTCATACTAAGCATCAAGAAGAAGCAAAAATATAATATGTTATCTCTGATCAATAAAATTAAGGTACAACAATTCTATTAATCTTATTCCTCTTACTCATCGCCTACATTAAAGAAGTGAAAGGATTAATCAAATTCAACAAAATATAGCATGTATGGTACTAAGAAATAGTAATTGAAAAACAATCAGGCCATTTACCTTAAATTCAGGACTGCAAAAGTAGTTACAAAGGAAACTCCAATCATTTTCTACCACATATGCAAGATGATTTGCTAGTGCTTCCTCCATTATCCCAGATTGTTTGAAGATCTTATCAAATGTATAATGCCGACTTCGGTATTGTGAATTTAGTTGCTTAAGCAATGCTGACTTAATATCTTGACATTCATCATGAGTGAAACTATTCTGAAATATGAAGTTCGATCATACCAAAATTAGTAAAAAATGATACAACTTGATAAGTCAAGTGGAAAATTGTGTCTCTCCTATGAAGTTAACTTACATTAGTGAGTTTCAGCATTGTTTCTCTGTCAACTTCTTCAAGCTTAGACCATTTTGGTGCTTTTCATTTCCCATATTTTTGAATCACACAACTTGCCTCTGAGATAAACTTTTGAGCACCTTCTCCAATTATTTTTCCAC
Organism: Coffea arabica; assembly: GCF_036785885.1. Lineage (NCBI taxonomy): Eukaryota > Viridiplantae > Streptophyta > Magnoliopsida > Gentianales > Rubiaceae > Coffea > Coffea arabica. Next base: position 11,964,702 of record NC_092312.1, read on the forward strand.
TCAATTCTGAGACGTTAACTTTTACTTTCTTTCCAGCCATTTTTTCCTTAAACAATGCAATGTTATGAGTATGACCTCTCTTCCTACTTAAGTTCACATGGTCTAACCAAAACATATTTAGAAGATTATTAATATAAATAATGAAACATGACATGAGATATATTAAGTTGTAATGCAGTTACAGGTAGATCTTACAAACCATTTCCATTGTCATGAAGATCCTTGCTCTCATTAGGTGTATTATTTCCACCAACGGACTGGTTAGATACAACCTGCTACAGTAGGAGGCTCATATGTTTGCATCTTAACAGATGTAGAAGATGCCAATCCATCCCTTGATGATGTTGCAACAATTTTTTGACTAGCTGATGCAGTATGAACCCATATATTCTAGCCATGTATACAAGGACATAATCAGTATAAGCAGCTAAATGACAACCTCCTATCGAGACACCGAACCCATGTTAGCAGCTTCAAGCATAGTAAAAAAAAAATACAAATCATAGTACAAACAATTTAAGGTTTTGGAGTCTAATTCACATCAAATTGTACATATGTAGATGGATCTAATAAGGCCTGAAACTATGAATTTAAATAGAACATTATTGCTCAAAAGTTAAAGGAAAATCAAGCATAGTCAAGCGTAATCTGTGTTTCAGCTAATTAGTGGTAAATGATTTTTAACAACCAGGGATGACTATGTTCCAAAGATCATTTTAGCTAATCAAAAGTAATCTATGCTCCAAAGATGACTTTTTAACAAGCAAAAATATAACAGTAAGACAGTAAGAGGATTAAATGAGACAAAATAGACCATACAAGATGCTGGACAGATTGCAGAATACTTGAACAAAACATTTGACCATCTTTGGGGACATTTCTACTTGCAAAATTTGAAGTGTCTTATTCTTTAAAATTCTCTTATTTCCCTCTTCCAACATCTATAACTAAATTCATAATCCTTCCACTAAATTTTATAAACCCTAGACCTGCAAAATACCTTTCTCTCTATACCAAAAAAATCCTCCCAAAAGGTATCCCCTAAACAAAAAAACAAACTCAAATCAAACACTTGGTGGACTAAACATAACACCAGAAATGCTGGCCAACTACTCACCATTGTGTCAATTCTTGGGCTTACAGTAATTTTCTTCAATGTGGTTGATAATTACCAAACTAGTATTCCGGGGCTTTAGAACATTGGGGACGTTGTAGTTTTGGGCTAAATATATCCCAAAAACCATACCTACCGTGAATGAAAAACAGTCATAATTAATCTCATTCTTGTATTTTTTTTAAGTTCTTATTGTCTATGGGCTTTTCGGTAATCCGAAGAATTGAGGATGGAAGCTCTAATACATGGAAGAACTAATGCAACGGAGAAGGAGATTATTGCACCCACAACTTAAATCTTTCTATGAGATTATTGAACCCACAACTCAAACAATCTAAAAGAAAAAAAATTAGTGCAACATAATTGGGGGAAAAATAAGAAAAACAATGAGAGATATGAGAGGACTTACCTTAGAGTTAGGGGAGAATGAATCGATTTCAGCTTGGGGAATCCATATTTGGCCGAGAGTTTATGGAAAATGGAGAGTGTCTTCTCTTCTTTGAGGGATGCGAGATAGAAAAGTGAAAAGTCAGAGTGGGGAGTTTGGGAAAAGGAATGGTGGCTTGTTTCTCTCTGGAGAGTACTGAGAGTTAAAGGGTGTTTCTTTCTCCCAATTTTCAACAAAAGAGTCCCCGCCAACTTTTTTACTATTTTGCCGTCACAAAGTTTCGGTACTAGTTAATTCAATCAATTTTGTAACTTTAACTTTTATTTGAATTTACTAACATATTAAATTTTTTGAAAATAATTTACTAATGTATTATTAGGCCTGTCAACGGGTCGGGTCTAGACCCGGATCCAGACCGGATCCGTGAAATTATTGCGAGTATGGGTAGAGATTTAATTTCGTTTCCCGGATTCGGATCCGTTTTGTAAAAAAAAAACAGGTCGGATACGGAATATAGTATTCCGACCCGTATTAGACCCGGATCCGGATATAAAATGAATTAATAATTTAAAATATATATATTTATCAATATAATTTGATTAGGTTGATGTATTTGAATAAAGTCAATTTGATTTCTTTTCTTATTTGATTTTTTCTTTGCATTAGTTAGAAATTAGTTTACAAATATTTTTTTTTCTCATTTTTATTAGAAATTATAAATTTTGCTAAATTTGTTCGGGTAGATCCGACCCGGATCCGGGACCCGCCGGATCCGGATCCGGAACATAGAATAAAAGACCCGTAGGGTAAACGGGTCGGATCCGGGTCCGGTATAGTAATTCGGGTCCGGGTCATTATTCCGGTCCGGACCCGACCCATTGACAGCCCTATGTATTATTAACCATTTCTTGTTAACCATACTGTCTCAAAATTGTAATTGGTAGAAATTTTAAATAGATCATATTCAATTAACAAAGCACATTTTAAATAGCGCACATTCAATTAACATCCAATACAAAACTTCACTATTAATCCATTATCTTCAAATAAGAAAAAAAATGCACAATTAAACTAATACATAAAGTGTATTAGTTAATTAAGTATGGAGTTTAGGATTTATCCACTTCAATAGCTAGTTCAATTTGAAAACTCTTATTTATATTCATATCAAATTAACTAATAATCATTCTAAGTTAAGTAGTCATAAGTTTATTTACACTAATGAATTTTTTATTTTTTAATTATTATTATTCTAATGAAATTATTACATATACAAGAAAATTAAACTAATAAGGAGGTTCATAAGTATATAACAGTTAAAAACCATTAAAAAACACATAGTGATTACAAAAAATTAGGAGTAATAGTTGCAAAAAGCAATAAATATTTTAAATCAAATAGTGACAAAACTAGGTTGTCACTAACGGCTATACAATGTTATCAGTAACAACAATTGCAAAGTTGTCAAAGAAAGTGCTATTAATACTGACAACTTTTAGAAAGTTGTTACTGTTGCAGTTCCCGCTCTCTTCATGGCTCCTGACAGGAATTGAACTGTGACGACAATGCAAGGTCGTCACTGATGTGTTGACTCCCTTGACTCAATTGTGACAACTTTCTGTATCGTGGTTAAAGGACCCCATTCTGTGACAATTGTTTTTCGTCGCCGAAAAATGTTGTCACTAATAACCAAATTTCTTGTACTGGGGGTAAAACAAGGTACGTTGTCTACTATACTCTATATTGTTACTCTGATCAAAAAGCTCTCGTTGAATTGTTCGTCGGAGTGTCGCCGAGGAGCCAACCCCGTCTTTCACCTCTCTTCGCAGGTCAATTGGCACGCGTCTCTTTCTTTCGTCAGCCCGTTCCTACCCAGTTTGCCCAGCTCGTGCGGTACAATTCAGATCTTGCTTCGGTAGTCGCATCACGTGTATTGTCGATAAAATAGATAAACAAAAACAATTTTGATATCACTTTGCTTTCTTGAGAAAAAAATATGGTAATAGATCAAACCTCCTATATATACTTAGCACTTGAGTAGGAGATGACTAATTCTAGATCAAAGAATAGAATTTTGAACTTAGGTTGGATTCAGCATTTAAGGAGATACTAATAAAAATGACAACATTAATCATTTGTAATCACGAATCAACCACCAGTTAACAATATCTGAATATACATTGTTATAGCTCTTATTTCTATCCAATTGAGTATCGACATCTCATGTGACATTTCCTCAAAACAAAAAAAAAAAAGTGGCATAGGAGTGTAAATGAATCTAATAAAACTGAACATCCTAATGTTCAAACTTGTTTGATTATTTTAACGAGTTTAAAATTTTTGTCAATTTTGATTTATTTATTTGCCAAATCGAATTTGAACGAATTTTTTTATCAAGTTTAAAAATTATCGAACATGAAATACTGTTTAAACTACTCTTGACTGGTTGACAAACAAACTCTTATCAAATCGAATTCGATTCAGATATTAAATAATTTAATTCATCCTTCAACTCTAACGTGACATTTCATCTCCAAAAACTCGTTCTAAAGTATGTAATGGAACGGAGAATCGGCCTACCGACAATGGTAAGATACTAGATTTTTAACTTCTTGAACTCTGACGGGCCTCGATTGTCCGAGGTCCATAAACTCCTGATGTATATTCCTCAAGTCCGAGCCCAGTTGAAATGCATACTTGATTTGTTGATTAAGGTTCTGTTTTACCGGAAACAACTTGCAAGGACTATCAGTAGGGACAGTTGCGGGGCAGTGTCATGTGCAGGCCCAAAGGTTCCAACATGCTGCGGTGCTCAATGGCTGTAGCTTTTATGGCCTGAAAGTAATAGGGAAGTAGAAATGTTAGAAACGTTGAAATTTTGAAAGTTATGAATTACTTCAAATCTTTTTTTTTTTTTTAAGCGTAAGTGGAAGATTCCTCTCACTCATACTTCCTTTACTGTATTATCTAAGTTATCCCTCCTTTATTTGCGATTGTTTGGATCTAAGTTATCCCTCCTTAATAAACTACTTCTAATCACTAATTTTTAAAATATATCACTATTTATCCATCACCTTGTGAGCACTTTTGTGAATTTTTAAAATTCCAAGTGATACAAAGTAACAATTGAAAGAGTTTATATACGTAACTTTCAAGAATCGTATATAATATCTTGTAACAATTGTTAAGTTAGGTTTTTAAGTGACGTTTTATCAAACACGCAATTTCTAAATTGTTAAAAGCTAATCAAACTATGATACTCCACAAAACAAGTTTTATCAACTTGTGAAGGGAAAGAGAATAAAACAAGAAGACTGTTTTCCAAGTTAGGTTTACACTAGCAATGAAGTTTGAAGAATGCATCCATTATCATCGGGAGACCACAAGTTGTCTGGATATCCCGAGTCCTCGTCCCGGCAACTTCTCTTTGTGAACAACATTTTATAGTCGATTGATTAATCGCACTTCTTGATGAAGTTGCTTGATGAAACTCCACATTAAAGGTGACCAAATTATCTTGATTCAATTATCCTCCATGGTATTACGTATGTAATATAGTGTGGAAGTATTTGCTTCGTTTTGACCGGCTGTTTTTTATGGAATTGCGCCGTATATGTTTCAACATATTTGAAAATTTAGAGAAAAAAAAAAGAGGGAAAATTTGGAGAATGAATACAAAACCACCCATAAATTGCTGGATATTTTTCTTTAAGGACTCCCGAACAACACTTAATTGCTTGTTTGGATAGCCATTTTCTACCGAAAAATAGGCTTGTTTTTCCGTGAACACATTTCCCTATCACCTTTTTACCTCACATATATCAAATCGCTACAGTATTTTTTCAACGAAAAATTCATGGAAAATACAATCCAAACACACACTTACACTTTTTCCTCTCTTTTCAAACAACAAGGCCTTTGTCGTGGCTTTATTATTTATGAAGAGCAAGGGCTTTATGTGGAATAGCACATAATTAATTGGCAAAAACTTGAGTAGACATTAATTGTATATTAGTCCTCGTTACTCAAATTTTGTCACATATTTATGATACATTTAATGTTTGAATTGGTGAGTTGGCGTAACAAAATTTGAATTACTCCGGTCTGGGGTAGATCTGCACTAGTTTTTGCATAATAACTTCACTGTTGTTCTTGTTTTTCTATATTATGAAGTATTAAATTTTGTCGAGATTGACGTAGTAATAAAAAAAAGAAACTGACTAGGACAATAATTTACTAATCTTTTTGAGAATTTCGGTAGCAAGGAAAGACTAGATGCCAAAATCAAAACGAAAAGTTAAAAAATATTTAATCAACGGAGCAGCCGGATGAGACAACCTTAGATTCCCGTGCAAGCGGATGATGATATTTTAGATGTGTTCTGTATGCCCATGTGATTCATGTGGGGTAAAAAATTTGGAGAGTGAATTTTGTACGCAGCAATTTCAGTGCTCATTTTAACCATAATGAGCCTTAAAATTGTAAGTTATTACAACAGAAAATACTCCCTCCGTCCCATTTTGATGGTCATGTTTCTTTTTTCACACATTTTAAGAAAAAATAGTTAATTTTATTAAAAAAGTAAATTTAGATTGCTATTTTCCTAAAATACCCTCACATTAAATATGGTATAACTTTATGGAAACTTGAGTTGATGGTCAAAAAGGGATCAACTCTCATTAAATGAGGTAGGTTTATAGTAACAACTACTTACATTGAATAAGGGTATTTTAGAAAAATTAAAATACAACTACATTGTTCAATAGGAAAGTGAACTACAATACAGGACAGATGAAAAAGAGTTTTTTTTTTTTTTTGTTTTTTTGGAAGGATGATGTGTATATATATATATATATATATGTATGTACTTCAAATACCTTGTTTAATGATGTATAGAGTTTTTTTTTTGGAAGGATGATGTATAGAGCTTACTCTATGCTGAATGATGCCATAAGAAACTTGGGCATGTAAACCAAATGCATGCACTATGAAGCATTAATTGATTTATTTATTCTTTTGGGTACATTGCATTCGCTAGCCGCAAGAGCACATCCGGTCAAAGAGAACCCTTCATCTTCATAGTATTTGACAAGGCCCTACATCACAAAGATTTTTGTAACTCATTAAAGAACTTTGACAAAATATTTGAGAAGCAAATGTTCTTTTTTTTTTTTCTTCTTCAATAGGCAACATCCCTACTATTTCTCTTTTTTTTTTTTTTTTGCTTATTTAGACTAAAAGAGGAGTGTCAGATTCGAACCCTCCTTTTAGGATTTTTTTTTTAATAATAGAGTGCGGGATTCGAACTCTCAACCTACTTCCTAAAAAGAAATTTTTAATGTCCAACTTGCTTGAGACAAGTTGGTTGGGAAGCAAATGTTTTTATTCTTTATTTTTTTGGTTCTTTTATTTGGAACCATGCAGCTAGAGTCAATTAGTCAAATGGAGGTCACCCTCCCAGCTGAAACCTGTAAATGCCACTTGAAAAGTTCACACAATTAAATGTCGTAGAGGCGGCTACTTGCTTGCTACGGTACAAAAGTAAAACAAGTTGCGGCTTCCAGTTTCAGAATAGTTCCCAACCTGAATGAATCAGTAGTTTTCCAGAACACCAAAGACGAATTCTGATTTCTGAGCAAATTGTCAACTTGCAAAGATGAAAAGCAACTACTCCGTTTCAGGTCTTGAAAACTTGAAACTAAAAATTCAAAAAAAAAAAAAAGAAAAAGAAAACTGGGATCTAAATAACCAAAACTGTTTTTTTTTTTTTTTTTTTAATTATTGATAAGGGTACAAGAATTGTGCATGTCCTTTAAGCTGAATGGGGTCCATAAATTATGAAAAAACAATTCTTTGGACACGTGTGCCGTGTACTCCATTCTTCGATATTTTGTGACTATCTATATGTTCGATGAGTAACATGTTAATAAATGTGCGTGTGATATCACCTAATATTGACTAAAAAAAAAATCATATGCAATTCCGTCTTTAGCTTGGGACATATTATTATTCTACGACTATTTTAAGTAGAGTACATAAATAAAACTGCATGCCTATCTTGGTAGAGACATTATTTATTTATTTATTTTTTAATCATGTGCTAAGACTACTATTGGTGACAGTACTCTGTGGCAGTAGTCCGTATTAAAATATCTCTTTACTTTAGTCTTCTCCTCCGAAGGCTAGAAACAGTCAGGAAAAGAGGGCCATGACTCACAATTAACACCAATGATGCTTGCTACTAGATAGATTATTAGTCAGCTATCCAAAAGACAAAAGGGACCCCTTTCGGGTCAATGGCACATATTGAAACTTGTTTGACAAATTCCCCTCTCTCTCTCTCTCCCTGGACCCCACTCCCCCCCTTCCCCCAAAATCTGGTCTGAAATTCCAAGCATCACCAACACACTGGTAACAGTTGGACCCTAATCCGTCTTCCACCACCACTCTCTCCAACCTCCCCTGACCTCCCAACCCTGTCTGAGTTGCCTTACGCGTCGATGTGCCATTGGCACGTGGCACCACGCGCCATAGAGAGAGATGGCATTGTTTCGTGGAATACTCAAAGTCTTCCCAACAAAAACTTTCTTACCAAACTGAAGAAAGTAACAAAGTGCTGCAAAAATGCCAAAGCTCCCCCATTTCAAAGTACCCCTCTCTCTCTCTCTCTGCTCCATTCCCCATCTCTCTCTCTCTCTATATTTATCAAGCTTCATTTTTCAACCCTTTCTTCTTTCTTTTCTTTCTTTCTTTCTTTCTTTCTTTCTTTCAAGTTTTCAACCTTCACTCTCTCTCTCTCTTTCTCTCTCACACACACAAACACGCAGAACACACACACACGCAGCAATTCAACAATGGAGAACTCAACAAGAGGGCTTCAAGAAAACCAGAACCCATGTTTGCTTCCGTCCCCGAAGAGCTATAGCACCAATAGTTCCAGCAGCAGCACCAGCAGCAATGGACTTCACCACCATCACCACCACGGCCAGCTCCCTCCGCCACCCACCCCACCACCTCAGGTTCCCGTGCCCATCACCAGATCCGAACCAAACAACCCGTACCCGACTACCTTCGTCCAAGCTGATACCTCCTCCTTCAAACAAGTCGTCCAAATGCTCACCGGATCTTCCGAGACGGCCAAATTGGCATCCGGATCTTCCCGACCCGAACCCGGATCAGCCCCCGTGAAGAACCACGCCATCCCGCCCATCAAGACCGGGCCCAAGAAGGAGAAGTCAGCCTCCCGGCTGTATGAACGGAGGAACAGTCTGAAGAACTTCAAGCTCAGCCCTCTGGCACCGGGATTGGTGAGCAGGCCCCAATTTTCCTCCAATTCGCCCCGACCCGTCACACCGGAGATCTTGTCGCCGAGTCTGCTTGATATTACTTCTCTAGTGCTCAGCCCGGTTACACCGCTGATACCCGACCCGTTCAACAGATCTCCTCATAGTGGGTCGAGTACTAATAGTAATTTGGACGTCGAGGCTGAGGACAAAGCTATAGCTCAAAAGGGATTTTATTTCCACCCATCACCCTCAAATACTCCTAGGGATTCGGAGCCCCGACTATTACCCCTATTTCCGGTGACTTCACCGAGAGTCTCAGGTTCTTCAAGTTCTGATTCTTAAATTATTTTTTTTTTCTTTTTCTTTCTTTTTTCCCGTTCTACTTTTTGATGTGTAACGATTTCATATGTAAAACCACATAGATATGATATGATTTGGAATTGACGAGGCCCTCGCAAAAAAAAAAGCTAAAAAAGAAGCAATTGGAAGGCAATGTTGTTGTCATATCAAGTAATATCTGTAATTGGCAAATTGGGAAAGAATGGATGGGGGTTGTATAATTTTATAATTCCATCTCAAATTTCTTGCATTGGCTATTTTCTCGTCGGTTTACAAATTTTCTGAAAAAGGCTGAAGGTTTTTTCCCCATCTCTGTTACGTTGGCATGATAAAATAATGCTAAAGGTTTCCTTCTGCTTTTGAACATTATTGACTGCTGCTTAATTGTGAGCATTGGTGAGCTCAGGTGTTAAAGTTACGCTTCAGGCAAAAGTCTGGTGTTAAGAATTTTCTCGCGCCCATCAACAGCATATCTTTTTTTTTGTGTTTGTTGGCGGGGGGGGGGGGGGGGGGGGGGGGTTGCCCTTGGATACCAAAAATAAATTAAAAAATAAATAAATAAAAGAAAGAAAGATGTGGTAAGCAAGAGTTTGACCGTGTTGATTAGAATGAATAAATCACTGAACCTAATATAATTATGGAAGTTAATTGTGGGGCATTAACGAAAACTTTTTTATACTAGTCAAGAAAGCAGAGCGCACATGGTATGGAGCAAATAAAAGAGAGGAAAAAGGGGAAAGTGGGTTTTGGCCTTTGGGGGAAGGGAATGGAGGCGGGGGGAGGTTGGAAGTAATTATCAAGTGGGATTAGCAAATGGTCCTAGCTGTCAATGGAGGAGTAGAAGCATAGGCAAGGAATCTTGACTCTTTTGTTGTTGTGTTTTGCAATTGAAGGAAGATGCCAAGATGGGGCAGGCACGAAGCATACTAGTCTTCTACGTGCTTATTTTATAAGCATCCAATTATTTTCTCTAATCATGATTGCTGCTAACTTTATATATATATATATATATATATATAGCGGCATGAACACTGTAGTTGTATTAACTAGTATTATGTTATGTAGCCTCATGCCACTGTAGTTGTTTATTTCTGTCACAGCATCCTCTTTTGTTTTAGTACTATTGGAAACAGCTCTCCACAGTTCCTCCTCCTCTCTCCACCACCCCCCCCCCCCCCACAACAAAAACAAAAAAAGCGACAAACACAAAACAAAAAATCCCCACAACAAAGAAAAAAGACCAAAAAAGTTATAAAAACTAGGGAGTAACAAAAAGAAGCTTTTAGTTGGCATCTGAAAAGGGTTCAAGATTATAACTTTTGCCCGAGTTCTTGAGAGTATTCGAGTAGTGGGGAAGAATAAATGACGAATTTATTTTAGAATATTTTTGTATGTGTTTCGTAGGCTCGTAGCTAAGAATAGGCTAATGGGATCTGATTGGAAAAAATGATGAAGGGTTCCGGCATTCAAGTATGGAGTTATCGAAGAATAAAAAATGGGCCAGAGATGTACATTACCGGCATTTAAACAGAAACTAATTATTGTGATCACTAAAGAATAGATTTGCCGGTCTTGATTGACCAAAAGAAAGCGGTCTGAGCCACAGACCCTTGTAGTTGGTGGGATCCACCAGTCATAAAACGGGAAGGTGAGAACCGAGGAGGTGAAGACGATAATGGTATTTGATAGGGAAATTGACTTGGGCAGGCCAGCCCATTTCTGAATTTTCCTGCGTCTGGGACTGGGGGGAGTAACACAGCAGGAGTACCTTTAATGCAACTTTGAAAAATGCTGCAGGAGAGGTAGTTTTCTCCTTTACCTGAGCCTAACACAATCAATTCTCTTTTTTGACTTGGAAAGAAAGAAGCAGAAGCAGGAGAGGAGGAAAGGAAAGGTAATGAATGGAGACATGAGAAAGTGAGGGGGGGGTGGGAGAGGGGAGTGGGACTTTGTGATGATGAAAGGAATTGAAAAGAATAGCCAACTAGGCCCACGGCTGAGAGGGACTTTCTATTGCTACTAGTAGTAGTAGCATACAGCTCTAGATTTTTGAAGAAGATGGGTCATGGCGCCATGGGTGGGGGAAAGAAAGGAATGCCAGAAAAGTAGGAGTACTAACATGGATGAGATGATATATGATGATATGCATGGCATGGGGGCCAATAAACTTGTTTGTGTTTTTGTTTGTTTGTCTGGCGTGTATTTTTTTTTGGCTCACTGTTGTTGGTGTTGGGTTGTCGTGGTGGACTGTGATAGCATGGATTTGTGGTGGTTTGGTGAAGTCATTATTAATTGCAAGGCTTTGAAACTTTCGGCTTCTTTGCTCTCTTGCACCATTTTGTTGCCAATCATCAGCACCACTTCCTTAATGGTGATATTATCATTATTTTTTTGCCGTCAATTGTTGACTACTATAATCCTTCTTTTTTATTGAACAAAATGATACGACTGTAGTAAAACGGTTGGACAGATTGCTCTTGCTCCTCTTGCTTTTTTTTCCCTTCTTTAGGTAAACTTCTGACGTTTAGGACGAAAGGGTTTTTTATACTAACTCTCTGTTCTCTAGTCTAGCTAAAAGAAACAAATCATTAGCTGGTGGATGAATTAGGAATTCAGGATTTGGTTTCACATGAACTAGTTACTACAGCATTTGACAGACGGGACATTATTATTATATGAACTGAAACTAGTAAAATTCCAGCAAAACAATAATAATGATTGAAAGTTTTTGTCCGTATACACGTGCCAATATTTGTGTATGAAGCGTTTTGCTTTTACCATTGATGGAGAATCATTGGCAACAGCAAATGTACGTACAATTTTACTCCGCAAAGTTTTGGCAACAGCAAATGTGGTCCCTAACATTACTAATTTGAAGTAGATTTAGGATAATTAAAGGATTTTTTCAAATACTGACAAAATCAATCGGGTGCCGTCGCGTGCTAGTTGAATTAATAATATTTCTCAAAAAAAAAAAAAAGAATTAAAATGGCGAGTAACATTGAACAATAAGAGTAATGCACATGCTATCATGTTAATAATGACTGGTTAACTAGGAAACATAAAAAGAAAAGAAATTTGTTAATCTACAAGAATAAATTCAAGTATTACAGTTGTTTGCTTAGGGGCAACGAGGATAGAGGGTGAAAATGAATTCTGAATCAATAAATCCGGTGCTCTGACTTGTTTTAATTTTTTAGTTTTAAAAAATTCCTTCTTTTCGCTAGTTAATTAGTTAATAAGTGAGTTATTAGTTCTTAAATTTGTTATTTAAAGTTAGACACATGACTTTTTTCTTTTTTCCATAGACAGAAGAAGTAACACACACAATTAGGTTAGAAACACTCAGAAGTCATCGCCAAATCGAATCCTAAAATCAGTCTAAGGGAGACCTACAAATCAACACCATCCAGCCAATTGGTGACAGGAGGTGCGGTTGAGGACCTTAAACCAAGAGTAACTATCCCACGATCTTTCGACGTGGAATGGACACATGACTAGACATGCTAAAATTCTATCAATAATTGAGAAAATTTTTCAAATGTCCTAAATCTACCTTTGGAGACTAAAATGCACATGTGCTATACATTGAGAATTATATTCACTTTTGTCAAAACTTTGAGGATTAAAACTGTACGGGGGCTAAACATTTAGAGACCAAAACATAAATTTTTTTTTCCCTCAAAAAAAAAAAAAATTTTTTCCCTCAATAAGATGGTATTTCTCATTTCTGGAGCCTTAGAGACCGCTGTAGCAAACTATTTCGAGGGCATGCGCACGGGACAAAATGACGTGGACGGCGGAAGTTGTTACATCATCATTCGGTCATGCCAACTTTGACTTGTCCTCCTTTTCCTTCTCTCATTTTATGTACGTTTGTGTTTATGCGGTTCTCTCATTTTAATTCCGTACTCACCAATAGAGTCACCTGTTCGTACGAGAGCAACGAGACTGCCACATCTGATCCAGAAGTTAGGTCTGATGGGTTTAGGTGCGTCAACGGGTCGGGTTTGGATTCGGACTTAGACTCGATAAATATTTTGGGTGTGGATTAAAAATTAATTTCGATGTCTAAGCTCGAATTCAAACCCGTTTATTCAAACAAAAAATAGGTTGGATACGGAATAGAGCATTTCGACTTGTAATCGACCCAAATCCAAATAATATATTAATAATTATAAAATATAAATATTGTTAAATACATTTTTTCTTACCAAATTAATAATTTAGTAATAGATTGATTTGTGGTTAGTTTTGGATTGACTATTGCGAGTTATTTGTGATTTAGTTTTGTAATTTGATTTATTTAAATTTGAAAATTGGATTTGTGATTGATTTTAGATTTAATTTTGAAATATTTAAATTTGGACCTTTTAGACCCGAACCCGTTGGATCGGGTTTCAAAATTCTAAGGTCAAGATTCGGCGGGTATACGGGTCAGATCTGGGTCTACCACGTAAAAAAACGGGTTCAGATGCGAAATTTTCGATTCCGGCCTGAACTCGACTAGTTGACACCCCTAGATGGGATTTTCAAAATTTACTCATGTGTCATCCATCTAACCGTGATAGTGTATATATTGACAGTATATATAAAATTAATCCAAAAAAAACCCAATGAATTATAGAGTAAATGAAAATAAAGTTGTCACTTAATGTGATTTTTTTTAGATTCATATGGGTGCGTAATATATCTATATGGCCCGATGATAGTTCAATTTCCGTTGGTTCCTTGTGATCCTATTGGATCATCTTTAAAATAGGTTAAAGTAGAAGTATGAGTAGATATAGACGATGACAATTGGAAAAAAGAAAATGAAAATGAAGTTAGTCAGAATTCACACAAGTTTTTCGTTTGAGGGGAAAACTGATTTGTACTTCTTTCCTCCTTTAGGCTCTCGCGTGGAGTGAAACATGTAGACGGGTTAACCATCCCCTTCCCAACATACACTGATACACATGATCACGTAGTAATTTGTAGGGAAAATGCCAGTTTTCATCCTCAAATTTTGAGCTATGAACACATTTCATTTTTAAACTTTTGGGCATAACACATTTAGTATTTGAATTATTAATTTTTAACCAGTTTCATTCTCAAATAGAAAATAGACCAAACAAAAACGATTTTAGGACTAAACTGTGAAATATTTAGAGTATAAGGGACCCAAAATACTTCATGTTTCACGTCCAATGGGAGAGTTTTGAAGGGTACAAACTGAAAACGAGAGATACTAATATTTGTGCTATTTTACCTAATTCTTTTGGTTATTTTCCTGTACTTTAAGGAAAGGGTAAACTGTGGATTATGATATACATTATACACGATATAACTGACAACTCGAAGTAGAATTATGATTTTATTAATTAACTAAATAATTATATTGACACTTTCACACATATGCCTGTGCTTGTGTATCTATACTAGATTTTCAATGGAAAAAGACATCTTTCAATAATAAGTAAGTATTCTAAAGTTTTCTAGTTCTATTATCTGACAGTAATTTATAAGCAACTTGATACAATTGCATAAAAAAAAAGTGGAAATTAGTATATTAGTTTTTTTTTTTGTGAACTTATTATATTAGTTGCGGCTTTTGCAGTGGACGCTAGGCGTCCTTTCATCAATCACTAATTAAATTTAATTCATTTGAAGTTTCTACATAAACTTGGTGATCCGTACCAAGCAATTCGTATCTTTTGATGGATTCATTCGACAGGTTGATCAAGTCAATGCATGAGGTTTAACTGCATCAGTTGTCTAATTTGACTAAATGGATGAGGCCAGGTCCGTTTGGTTGAGGGTGGAAACAATTCCTTCAAGAAAATGTTTTACATGAAGGGTCTGTTTGTTTTGGCGAAAAATGTTTTCCAGAAAACATTTTTCACATTTTCTATTGTTTGGTTGTTAATTAATTTGGGAAAATGATTTCCAATGGAAAAGAACTTACACCTAGAGAAGGAAAATAACTTCCTTGTCTATCATTCTGAAGTTATTTTCCTTTCACACAGCTTTCACCGAAAGATGGAAAATCACGGCCTCACTCCACCTCCCATTGAGACAATTGAAGACCCACTCCACCACCCAGCTTCCCCCCCCCTCTCTCTCTCTCTCTCTCTCTCTCTCTGGGATATCAAAACACTTATAATTATCTTTTCTTGGCCCCTAGCAATTCCAAACTTGAATAATATTTTGAAGAGCTAAGAACTCTGGTTTCCGTATATCAAGAAAACAGAGTAGTATTACTTTGAGTTCGGTCAACTTTGATTAGTTTTCATGAGGTACTAACTACATAGTGGCAGCGACTTCTGGTATCATGTACCTTTAATTTACTACCTTTAGTTGCCACAGTTCACTTAATTAACGATTATATGCATGCAGTCAATTAATAATTATATTAAATTTTCATAGATGGATCTCGGTAGTGATCATCAATTAAACTTTCAAATTTTCATAAAAGAGACTTTTCTCCCCTTAATGATTTTTTGAAAAGGAAGATAAAAAGTCAATTAATTAGTATCATTAATAATTCCATTTAAGAATTCATGGTGTAATATGAATAAATATTTTATAAAAATGATAATATGATTATAATGGATAGAAACTAAAACTAACTTGTAATAAAATGAATGTTTTGAAAGTAGAAAACATTTGCAACATATCAACAAACACATCAGAAAATATTTTACTAACAAACCAAACACCGGAAAATAATGAAAAAAGGAATTTGAAAAATATTTTCACTAAATAACCAAACACGGGAAAAATATAGGGAAGGAAGTGATTTTCTAGGAAAATGACTTCTATCGAAAATATTTTCCTAGGGAAAATATTTTCAGTCCAACCAAACGGACCCGAAAAGTATTTTCTGATAAATCAAACACTTTCCTTCTTTCCTTATTATTTTTCTGGCGTTTGGTTACATATCGATAGCCGCTAGAAAACGTTACTCTATTAATTAGCTATATTTATATATATATATAGAAAAAGGAAATAAAACAGTGCTCTATGAATTATCTTCATCTCTTTATACCGGCTAAATATCCAGAAACTGGGAAAACGTTTTTGCAACCAACCGAACAGACCCTAGAGGAGTATTGAGGGGCAATAGATTCACATTTATGCAGGTTTGTAATTTCTTATTGCATGGTTCTCATTTATGCAAATTTGTATCTTTCTTGTTGCTCCTCCCCTAGAAGAGGAAAATGGCAAACTTTATATACTATTTCGTTTTGCCCGTTGTTGGACAAAACAAAAGGAAATTATTTTCTCACAACATATTATTTCTTTTCTTTTCTTTTCTTTTACTGTAATTTTATTACCATGCTTGGAATTTCCGCTACCTACTACGTACCTTGTGGTTGTGAATTGCGTATCCCCTTCCACATGAAGATGTGAAAGGGGCAGGTGGAGCAACTTTCAGGCTTGATTTCAATGACAATTAGGTTATTGGAAAAACAATCATCTTGAAAACAACTAAAGCTTGTATGTATTATACTCCCTCCGTTTCTTATTAGATGTCCTAATCCATTGTTTCTTTTTATCTGTCATTTTATGATATCAAGAAAGCATTTATGAACTTTTTTCCAAATTTACCCTTGCTTACCCTTTCAACTTTCTTGAATTGGAACTCTAAATAATTAAATGCAGTATTTGTAGCATTAACAATAAAAGTAGTTGAAGAGATGAAGAGAGATAAAGGGTAATTTTGAGAAGTAAAGTTAAACTTTTGTTGACTTTTAGAAAATAATCAATTTTTTTAATCTAAGAGAATTAGTTATTCAGGCCATCTAATAAGGAACGGAGGGAGTATATCTTCGTAATTATTGCCCCACAGGTTCAGGCAATGAATCCGACATTAGCATCACTAAGTGAAATGTAAGCGGTCAAATGCTAAATAACGAAGGGACGCAAGCCAAACTTGTGAGTAGTAGTCAAGAGCTTGGGTCCATTCGGAGTTGAGTGCTTTCATTTTGATTTAAAAGCTAGCACTTTTAATAACGTATTTGGTGAGCATCGTCCCTCGAATTTAGGAGTAGAGTTTTTTTGTCAACAAAGCATTTTTGGTATAAAGTCAAAATTAATATTTTTAGAGTAGTTTTTGTATTTCAAAAAATAAAAAATCAACTTTAACAATTGGATTATAAATTTTGAACTAAATAAAGAGATAAATATATTTTAAAAATTTAAAATTACACGCGAGTATGCATCCAAACAAACAATTTGATTGAACACTTAATACGGCGACCTTCCTGGTCTATCCATGGTTCGAGTCCCGTTGTTAACATGTTCGATGTGGAGTGGGACCTCCTCTCCTGGGTCGTAGGGGATTAGTCGGGCCTTATAAGAATTGACCCGGACACCCTGTGTTGACAAAAAAAAAAAAAAAAAGAATACTCAATAAGTGTTTTGATCAAATTTGAGTACTTTTTGATATGTCAGGACAACCCCCAATGGGACCTTATCAATTTTTTTTATGCTATTTATATTTACCTTCCAAGTGGAAAGCATAAATGCGATGGATGTGACTAAAAGAATTGGTCAAAAACTTTACAGCCTATAAGTTAAAGAGGTACGTCATCCCTTAATACTCTAGAATCATTAATCCTTTATTAGGAGCTGTGGATTGAGAATAAATTCTTTTCTTTATGAAACTTTGAAAGTGCTATGCCTATTTTGCTTTTTGTTTTTCAAGGATGTCGTTTTCATGTTTAGCTTGTGATGAAAATTTTACAAAACAAATACGTGTACCATTTTTTTTTTTCTAAACTATCCAATAATTAAGAGAATTTGTCATGGATTGTTCTCTAATTACTTTTAGTCGCAAATCCATACCTCAAGAAAAAAAAAATGAAAAAATTTGAGAGTCGAACAAAAAGATTTTGTGCCTAGAGTTCCTGATGGACCAGGTTAAAGTCATACTTTGCAGCTCCAGCTTTTAGTGCAGCTTGAAGTGGCTTTCTTATCTGTGGACCTGAGATCTTTAATGCCCAATTTGACATAAAAAATGACATCACATATAGTTGAGATCCGATTCATCCGAATGCGGATGAAGGCTACAAACCTCTCTCTGAAATTTCTTCTTGGTAACAAAAGGAAGTAATATAATGATCCCCGTAAAGAAGCGACATGTATAGCTCAAATATATATGTTTAGCTAACAAGATCTTCTAGCTTTTCATGACCTAATTAAAGTCCTAAACAGTTGACACAGTATATTTTCCAAAGGGCTAAAATCACTTAATTTGAAAATTTTAAAATTCCGTTCGCTTGTGGTGGATGTTTAGTCAGGCAATAAAGCAGAAAAACTACTTATTTCTTTTTCCTGCATTCCCATGCACAGCAGGTGATGCATCTTTCACCTTAGAACCGATGATATTGCCACAGGCCGACAGCAACGTATAAATGAACTTGTACAATAAAATGCCTCCATGAAATCAGTTACTTAAACAGAGATCAATCGAATCTGGCTTTGAATTTTTGTTGGAGGTCGTTGAACTGTATTATTATCACCGAGTGTTCCTTACACAATTTGTAATTCTGGTGCACCCTCCAGAGTAAGGATTGATCTTTTGATGCGAACCACAGTTATAGTAAGACGAACCCCGTCGGCTGCATGGGATATTACCTCTACGCAGGGCATCATAACTAATGTAACGAGTTTGAGCCAGTACCCGCCGGCTAGCCTCAGAATCAAGCATCATTTCTTCAGCTTCATCGATGCAATCGCCGACTCGACCATTGCATGTAGCTATGCCATGAGAAGGGATGACGGAATCAATGTCGAACAGGGCTTCTTTGTAATCAGCAAATGACGATTCCGCTGTCAGGAAAACCCTGGCCAGCAAGAGGATCAGAAGGCAATGCAGATATCCCATTCCCATGTGGTTTTTTTCTTTTGAAAATTTTGGAAGGATGAATTGATGGAATGTGAAGATTTTGTGTTGGTCAGGTTTGCGTTATCTGTTTTGAGTGTTATTGTGAATAGAGAAGCATGAGAGAAAATTATATGGAAAGTGGAAACTGGATAATGTAAGCTTGGATGAGGTTAGCACATGCATGCATGTGTCTCTTAAGGGTTAGCGTTTTGGAAAATTGGCCTGTTTTTGCTCCTATTTCTTCTCTAGTTAACGGAGGTGGTGCTGGTGGTGGTTGTTGCTGTTCTATCTGTGCTGTCGAGGGGGGGGGGGGGGGGGGGGAAAGAAGCTGAATTTGCATTCACTACTGCCATTTGCCACCAGTAGGATATTGGCTTTTTTTTTTTGGGCCAAAAAGTAGTACCATTTGGTCGCCCACCTGTATATGTTTTCTTTTTATTGCTCATATTAGGACTCTGACTTCTTTTTTTATGGTTGGTCTGCGGTCCTTGTTGGACACTATTTGAGTTCTCATGGAGTCCAACAAGTACTTGGGTAGGATAGGGTAGATAGAGATGGTTAGGTCGTGTTCTGCTTTGTGAGTGATTATCCAAAACTCACAATAGCCCATACAAGGTAATGACAATCAGGGAGCTGCTTCACCTTGAATGGCAACGGGTAATAAAACCCGATATTCGTGAATATCCAACCAGACAGTTGATCTGATCATACAATTGATTCACTCTTCATTAGAATTTGGTATGGAAGAGAGATTATTAATGGACAACCTGATAGGTTTTGATGCGAGGTTCAAAAAATTTAATGCTCATACCCGATGTATAAGTTCACATATATAATATGAATAAAATATATACATACACACAATTTCATGGTTGGAAGTTAGAAAAGGAATATATATATATATATAGAAATTGTGATCAAAACCATTTTTTATGGGATTAATAGACCTTGATTGTTGCTTCTTGGCATGCTAGGAAAAGGATCTATTGACTTTCTAATTCAGTAAAAAAAAAAAATCGATTTAATGCAGTTTTGGTTTGTCTTATTAGTGCAAGACTCCTCTTGCAATTAAGTTGCCCAAAATTTTCTGAAACTTCCACAGATTAGTGTAAAAGAGGATTTCGTGCAGTGTGATTACTATAAAAGAGGGTTTAGAGCAATATGATTACTAAAAATCAATCTTTAAATCCGGAACTTCTTATATACTATCTCCAAATGACTCGTCAATACCGCTTCAGTCTGCAACACAATTTATGTTATCCGGCTTCAATATCAAGTTGTTCCTTTCTCAAGTCTTTGCAAGATAAAGTCTTTCTCTGTTTTTTCTCACTCTCTCGTCCTTTCTCTGTCTAGGGTGCACTTTTCCCCTTTCTCTTACCCTTTTTTCTCTCTAACCTTTGTTCGTTGGCCTGTAACTGTACCTTTAAACCAATGCTAGTAAATGTTGACTTGTACCATAATTATTCACCATTAATTAGGCGGGCATAATCAATAATGGTCTCAATCAGACAATTAAAAACTTGCCACCAGAAATGGTTAAGAGTATTTATGTGTGATATGCGCTTCCACAACATCTCCCACTCAGAAAATAAAAAACCGAATCCATAAGAAATTAAATCCCCCTATACTCCTTTACCATGTGGCTTCTTCTAGTAGTGAAGAAGCTAAAAAGAGTTTAGTGGATTCAAGAGGGCACCCTCGGACCCCAGACACGGAGTCGTCAGTGACAATCGTTCAAAATAGTGTAATACTTTTTAAATAAGTTATAATTACATCTTGCCTACTCGTACATATTTATAATAGAAGTATAATATTCTATCACTATTCATGTGATCAGCTCCATGTATAATAATTACATATGTATACATATGTTATGAAATTTTACAAATAATTCACGTAAAGTTACGAGGTATTTAAAAAGCATTATATCATTTCGAAAACGATTATCACTGAAAACCCTCCGTGCCCGAGTACCTTCCTCTAATGGTAAGATTTATGATTTTTAATTGATAAACCCTCCGTGCCCAGGATGGAAGAAACCTGATCAATCTTCTCAGGCGAGTGGAGTAGCTGTCTACATGACTACATCATTGAATGTTCTCAAGAGGGCAGTAGTCCACCTCTACATGATGGGGATGACACGAGCTGGATATTTATCCGTGGACTAGTTCACAAACCGCTACATTTATTGTCAGTTGTGAGTTGGTCCAAATTATCGACCTAATCCCTGGTGGCCCAGGTGCCTGCATTATCCTTTTGAGTTCGATCGGGTTAACTCTCTACTGCTTGTAGGTCCGCTTCAATAATTAACCGAGTCAAAGGCGTTTGATAAACTTAGGGGCTAAGCTCATTTGATTACGCACCAGATATTTTGCTATAATTTTAACTCATTTTCACAGTTTAAATGTTTCGTGTAAAATGAATGCCATTTGACAAATGGGTATGAATGGAATCAACAACATTCAAGTTACTAACATCTATGCCTATGGATGCATATTGTAAAACACAATTTACATGAATGATAAAAGTTCACACTCGTGATGAGGTTTATGGTTTTGATACTAATCCCAATTCTAATAGGATTATACGAATCAAACACCTCTTTGGTAGCATTATCCCACCTTAGCAAGACCCGGCCGGCTAATAATTTTCTTGAATTTCCGAGCTCGCTCCAGTAACACAAGCAACATTTACATTAGAGGTTAAAATAGAGATCTCGTGATATTTTTCAGTGATTTCTAGTTAAACTTTTAATCAATAGTGAACACGGGTTTACCAAAACACAGCACAAGAACACGTAGTCCAATAAATGGGATAGGACAATTACTCATTTAGAAATTATCATAGTCAAAAGATTCCGTACTAGAAATGAATAATAACTCAAGGAAACGTAATCACGATAATATTATTATCGGTAAATTAAGGAAACATCCGGATACGACAACAATTTAAAAGATTCCGTACTAGAAATGAATAATAACTCAAGGAAACGTAATCACGATAATATTATTATCAGCAAATTAAGGAAACATCCGCATACGACAGCAATTATTAAACTCTTTGTGGGGTGTGTTACCATATTAAACTCTAAGCCGAGGCGATTTAAAATTAAAGGGACCACACACGAAGTGTATCTCGATGATTATAAAAGTCTAAGTTGAATAGTTAATGCATTTTGGTATAACTCCAAAATGTTGGACTCCAGGAAATTCAGCCTTTTTTTCCCACACAAAATAATGGGTCCGAGAGCAACAATACGCACATTACCGTTTTGACCCCCAAAAAAAAAAAAAAAAAAGAGACTACCGCAATTTGCATTTCTTATTATCTTATTAGGGTTATTATGGAGTCGACTCGAGTTTGAGTAGTGTATTATTCGAGTAAAAATGCTTGAGTTCAAACTCGTCAAGTTCTTTAAAATTGAGTTCGAACTCGAGTTCGACCTTATTTTATCTTAGTTGAACTTGGCCCCGAACTCGACCAAATCGAGTTTAAACGAGTTCAATTGAATTTTCAAACTTGATTTTTTAAAATAAATTTCATAATTAAAAATTATATTATAAACACACTACTCGATGAAGGTTCGACTAATACTTGAAATTTGGTTTTTTCTACTCAAACTCGATTAGCATCAAGTTGAAGTCGATAGTAGTAAATGATTTGGAAAGGAAAAAAAAGTCTACCACAATATGAACTTCTCATGCTGCATCTGGACACCATAACCACAAGGGGGAAAAAGGCATACTCATTCACGCATGTAATAGTCAATACAGTAATCAATCATTTTGGGTGGTGCGGTTTTACATTTTGTCTGTGTTTTTGCCGAGCATCATTCTGGGCTAGTTCGTTATGCAGTGTATACTTGTAAGCCTCTACTAGTGCCTTGCTAGTTGCTTTCCAAGGACTTCGTTTTGGCTATGTCTGCGGCTGAGCGAATGGAGCAAATCAGCAAAATGATTATTCTACTGTACTACCAAACTAGCCAATAACGATGTCATGACTATTTTTAACCACAAAAAAAGAAAAAAACATTGGGAGTGAGATCTGTACACTAGCTTGAACAATTGCAGAGAACAACTAATGATCCAAATCATATTAGCATAATGTAACACTAACCTACGTCTTCTATTTCTTTCTAACATTTTCTTACGAAAGTAAGAATTTCTGCAAATAAATCTATTTTTCTACAGTAACTTCAAAAGTCGATAACTTTTGGAGTCCTGTGAAGGACTTATAAATCTAAACCTCCAACTCCCCAATCCGAACCTACGCCTTCTATTTCGTGCAATAATAAAATGAATGATCAAATGTTAATTGATTTAAATCATAACCCTTATTCTGCAATTGTCAGTAGTGACAACTGCAAAAGCCCTGAATTCCGGAAACGCCACCCGCCGGTCATTCCAGTCCAAGAGCGAGCTCATCATAGTAGCTAGTATATTGCTGGAGCGTCCTAGGTTGAAAAATGCAAAAGACATAATCAACACACTCTGTCTATTTAGCAAACAAAGAATTCACATTAGTGGGGTTAGCTTTGATCACAAGGGATCCTCCTAGAATTGTCAAGTCTTGAAAATATAAAATAGCTTTTATTTGGGGTAAGCCGGACAAAGACTAGAGATGGGGAATGATAATAATAATCATCATCAATCAATCTAAGAGTGCGTTTGATAAAATTGAAAAATCTGAAATCTGAAATTATTAAATTAATAAATTTTTATATATTAAATTTAATATATTTTAGTGTATATCGTATTAAGTAATAAATGAATAATTTATCACTTATTTTTTATATCAAATTTTGTCTAAAAAATTTAATGACACTTAATTAATTCAAATATTTATTTTTTTTATTAAACACATTTGAACGTGTTAAAATATGGATCTACTAAATTTTAAATATTAAATTGCATTATTAGGGCCAACACCATATACATTCCACCATTTGCGTTTACTTTAACGTACAAGAAAATACAAGTAAAAGGAAAGGACAAAATAGTCATTCAACTGAATTTCAATAAGGTCGGCGACCTTTTACTTTGTCTGTTTCACAACTAAAAATAAAACGACCACACAGGTGGCTAAGGCCAAGCATTCTTGCTTTCTAGTTTCTACTCTCTCTTCCTCTCCCCGCGCTTTCTTCCATCCCTTTTACTCTCAACACTACTGTATCTTTGTTCTTGGCTTCTGCTTCAGAATTAAGCTCAATCTTCACTCTTTTCTGCAGTGAATTTCATAAATTTCGTGCAGAAATTTGTTTGTCGTGTACAGTACGTGCTACTCAGGTAGTTAATTTCCCCCAGCTGAAGTTTCATTTCTATCTGATCAAATGATTCTAGCAACTTTTATTACCACTGTGTGGCGGTCTTTTAATTGCTTCTCCTGCCTTAAACTTTGTACTTTTTTGCTGATTGGAGCTTCTAGAGGATCGGAAAAGAATCTTTTAGTACCCTTCTTTGCAAATATAGCTCAATTGGTTGGTAAAAATCAGTTGGGCATCATGAGGTTCCTATTCGACTCTCACGCTCTACTTTTCTCTCCTTCCCCTTCTACTGCTCTGGTTTTCTTTATTCCATAAATAAATGAAAAAAACTGGGTTTTTATTTTTTAACTTTTTTTTGGGGGAAGGGGCGGGGGTTGTTTTAGCTTCTCTTTCATTATGCTCTGCAGCCATATACTGCTAATTTGTTATGCTTGATGGGGTTGTATTTAATTTAACGTGGAAAGTTTTTATGGGGTGTTGGCTGATTTAAAATTACGGGCTTGGATAGTGGTATTTTGGTTGTTGGATTATGATCATGATCTTTTGTCGTCCGGGAAATATATGCTTAAAAAATGTTTTGCTATTGCAATTTAATATTAGCATTTGTTTTCTTGGACTGGTCACTGGTGAAATGGTAATTGACGTGTCTCAGGGTCTGGAACTTAATAATTGTTTATTGACTTTAGGGATGACTTTTCAGGTCCGTTTCTGCTACTGTTCATTGGCCTGGTGAAGAAAAGTCCATAGGCTGAGTTGATTGTTTATGTCCATTTCTGTTTGTACTAGCAGCAGCCTGCAGTATTACTAGATAAGTAAGAAAAATAGGCCTATGCAAAAGACGCTATTGAATTTTGTTTCTATAAGTGACTAGTTTGTGTAACTGAGTCCCTGGGTTTTGCGTGTTTCAAGTCCTAGCGGCTACTCTGTACTAGGTGTTTTGTTAGCACCCCGTCCAGGGAACTGCTTGCTTGTGTTTAATTTTGGGAGAAAAATTGAGTATCCGATAATCATTAATGTTTTCATGGCAGATAAGATGTTAAGAGTGATAAAGCAAGAGAAATGAAGTTTACTCATGAGATGTGTCAATAGGGCAGATAATGTAAATTGCAATTCCCTGGACATGTTTTTCTCGTGGCATTGACTTTGATATTAGACGTCCCATTTTCCCATTGCTAGAAGATTAGCATATTGGCGTGCCTTTTGGAATTCTAACATGCAACATTAAAGTTCATTGAAACAAAATTAACATATGTGTTGCAGGTAACGCATCACATGAATAAGGATATTCGCCAAAATTGAATCAGGTTCAGCAATACAACTCATGGAGCATGAGGCAACTGCTATGCATAAGGATCAGTGGCAAAAGCAGGATAATTTTCTTGAGGTGACTTTAAAAGCTGTTTAATTAGGAATAGTTTCTCATTAATATGTTGTAAGTTCAGTTTTTTCAGCAATCGGGTAAGTGAAGTTCCTGATACTTGGTGTTCTTTAGGTTCTTAATATAGAGAAACAGTTATTGGCATTGATCCATTCTAAAGGTCTATTACACAAAGATGTTCAAGAGTTGTACCGCAAGGTGAGAACTGCTTATCAGAGCATCATTTTGAATGACTATGATGTTGTGGACCTTCAAGAGGTTGAATACTTTTTGTGGAAGCTTCACTATAAGCACATTGTTGAGTTTCGCAAAAGCATGAGGCAACATTGGATGAGTGGAGAGAGTACAAAAGGGGAAACTTCCCCAGTTGACATTGACTCACAGGGCAACATCAATAGATATGTGGATGGATTCAAGACATTCCTGTCTGAAGCAACTGACTTCTATAGCAATTTGACCAAGGCTTTCAGAGAAGTTTGTGGTCTGCCAGGGGAGGTGTTCCTGTATAACAAAGGAGACAGTTCATTTTCTACTGAACAAATGAAATTGAGCAAGTGTCACTTTGCATGCCACCGCTTTCTAATATGTCTTGGGGATCTTGCTAGATATGGCGAGCTTTGTAAGAAACAGGATGCTTCTAAATGGTCGGTTGCGTTTACTTACTACTTAGAAGCAAGCAGGATATGGCCAGCTAGCGGGAATCCCCATAATCAAGTAGGTTTCTTCATATTACTTAATGATGAACACAGGCTTTGCTTAGTTCTAGAATGTTAGAAAAGCTTTGTATCTGTCATTTTTGCTCTTACACTATTTTCAGTTCCAAATTCTCTATTAGTGTTGGGGACAAGCCTGAATTGGCGAACAAAAGTCACTTTTGAAACCATCCTGCGGACCTTGTTTCATTTCTAGATTGATTCTTTGGCAACAGTTGGAGCAATTGTTTAATCCTGATTTTTAAGAAGTTTCTACATTCAAATTCATTTGCTAAACTTATTCTACTGTATATTTCCTCGATCTTAAAATTTGTGTTTCTTTGCAGCTGGCACTGTTAGCAACTTATGTTGGCGATGCTTTCCTGGCATTGTACCACTGCACGAGAAGTTTAGCTGTTAAAGAACCTTTCCCTGATGCATGGAATAACCTTATGCTACTCTTTGAAGAGGTAAGAGTTCTTTTTTTTATTTTTATTTTTCATCCTTGCCTTTTTACCAAAACTATGTAACAAAAGAGGAAGGAGGGAGGTAAACTCAGTAATTTTACTTGTAGTTTTTAGAATTCTTTGCTTTATTTTTAAATTTGATTTTTGAAGTTAAGTAGTTAGGAATCTATTGTTTCTTCTGATTTTGCAGAACGGGTCATCCCATCTGTCTTCGCTTTCCAGTGAGACACACATCGATTTGTTAAAGCCATTTGAAAAAGTCTCCTTGCAGGCCGCACCACAGTCTCTCACTGGATCTTCAAACAAGAGTAACTTGGAAACTAACAACATCTTTTCTACTGCAAAAACTGAACTCTGGCCCCTCTTTGTGAGATTGATAAGTTTTTTCCTTGGGAGATCCAGGTAATTAGAGCAACACAATATTCTCTTGATCTGACTTATATTCTGGCTAACCCATCAGAAGACAACAAACAGGATTAGTCCCTGCTGATTTTGTGACTATTTTCATTTCTGTTATTAGTTATGGTGCTTGTGAAGATAAAAAAATCATGTTGTTATTTGCTATTACTTGTGTGGCGGACCATTAGTTAGTCAAGCTTGCAAGAACGCGTTTTAACTGGGTCACTCCGTAGCAAACTCGGCAAGTTTAGTAGGTGTAGCCTAAGGCATGGTATATCTTTCTTGAATTTATTTGGAATATCATCCTACAAACTGGTCGAGATCATCACCTTAATTCTCTCAGTTCCCTGTTTGGGAACAACAGGGAAATTCCCTTTTTGCGAACTACAGGGTGGATGTCAGAGAAATAGTGAATTTTTGCTGATTGAAGAGGAACTGATATTGTAGTTGACTGATTTAAACACCAAAACTCCACTATGGCCTGTGGAGTAGTAAGAAAAGCATTTGGTGCATCTGATTTAGTTGAGAGTGAGACCATGAGAGGTTATTTAGTTGGCGATTTATGTCCTCCATAAATTTATGAGAAGAGGCTACGATAAAGTGAACTTAGAACTAGAGGCTGATGAAGATTTTTCTACATCTCAGCTTTTAATTGCGAATTATACTGGTTACTGGACCATTCCTGCAACATCATTATAGTACTTGCTTGTGTTGAACGCAGCGATTAATAGAGTTAATAGGTAGTTCAATAGATGATGACACACATCAATCATTTACCAATTTTGTTAAAGCCCCTTGGTTGTATGGTGACAATTCTCTTATCTTCTGGCTTATGGATCCTTGAGCATTTTGAGAATTATGACACTGGCATGCAATTTTGTTATTTTACAATGACATGTAATGCTTATATATGCCAGAAAGAAGATGTGACTGGCTTATAAGGGCTTGTGTTATGTGCTTTTTACATCTTAATTAAGCATTTTGGGTCATGATTTTGGGTTCTAAAAGTTAACGAGCTAGTGCACATCTAGGTTGTTACAGGTCCTGAACTTCAAGATGGATGTGAAGCGCAATAAGTATATGCACAATATAGAGAAAATTTGTCCTGGTTTTAAGCCCTTATCTATTTTGAAAGTCCTTTCACATGCTTCTACCTTGTAAGTTACCCTCCTTCCCGACAGAGCAGAGGGAACTAAAAGAAAATTGAGAAATATCTAAAATTCTTTTGGGGCTTATTTTGTTTGCTTTATGTGAAGACACTGTGATTTGGGAGTGTTCCTATGCTTATAATGTCAATACAGCTTGAAAGCTGTACTATTGTTGCAGAAGATGTTTTACCTACTTTCTGCATTTTTTCTTTTGGAAATGCAAACTTTATTAATGGTTTTACACTAGAGTGCTCCAGTTGCACTCTAGGTACTCGAATACTTGGGGCCTTTTGATACAAATCATTAAAAGACTCTATGGTGCTATCTAATTCTTGTGGATGGTGGTTGTGGTGTTTTTAATGTTTCATTTTTATTTGGTTCGATCACAATTTTCTGTACAGCCTCAATAAATCACGTACCAATGTATTCAACTTATTCTTGGAAATATGATACTAAGAACCAGGAAGATTGGTAAAGATGCATAAATTAAAATTGCATGTCTAGGTGATACTCTTGTACATTGAGACCAAGTTATTTTCTTTTTCCCTGTCCTCTTCTCTGGCAATTCATGCATATAAGTTTGCATGTTTCTGTCTGGCTTCTTTCTTCTGGAAGGCTGCTATGTTATGTGAATGTCTAATTGATTCTGAAGTTAACCATGATGTTTTCCTTGTCATGCAGTTTGGAGGAATTCGAAAGCACTCTTTCTTCCAGTGTCGAACATTTGGAATCTTTGGTACTTTTAGATGATGAGCAACTAAAAGCTGCTTTGGAGTCATATAAGCTGATGGATTCATCCAGAAAAGGCCCTTATCGTGCACTTCAACTTGTTTCAATATTCATCTTCATCTTACATAACCTTACAGAAAGCCCTCAGAATGAGAAGCTGAATGAAAATGACAAGCAGCAGAAATCTGGGCTGACCCAATTGGCTCTAATTGCTACATATATTTGTATTGCTCGCCTTCTTGAGAGATGTCTAAAGTGCAATCAACTGGAGAAGTGTCTGCTTTTGCCTGCTGTGCTGGTCTTTGTTGAATGGCTGGTTGGAGCACTTGATGAAGTAGAAAAATATGCTGCCGATGACAAAGTTATGAGTGCCATGTCCTACTTTTTTAGTGCTCTTGCTGATCTTCTCAACCGATTTAATATAGGAGAGGGTGAAACTGCTTGCGATAAATCTGCTCTTTGGGAAGATCATGAATTGAGGGGTTTTGAGCCAATGGCCAATGCACATGCCTCTCTGGATTTTACGAGTACTCACTGGGAATGGATGGCGACTTTGGATTCAAAACGTTCGCATCGGATCTTTCATGCAGGAATGAGGATTGTGAACAGATCTGCTAATAATAAACAGTGGATTTTTTGTGACAAAAAAGGATTGAAATTCTTTACCTTTGGGTCAATGGAACTTTTAGGCCAAGGAAAAACAGTAGGGGTATCTAATTTAAATGTTAAAGTCAAGGAGGTGGATGAACAGATTAGTAGAAATGTAGAAGTACATGAACAAGATTCTCTTGGGGAAACTCAACCTCAACGTTGTCAAAAGAGTGTACCTGTTTCCACTGAAGAGGAAGAAGTCATTCTCTTCAACCCTATTACACGACATAACTCAGCACCACTCTATAAATATATCACTGAAAATGACCATATGTATAGAGAAGGATTGAAGGAGCCTGCTTTATCTGCTGATGAATGCTTGCGCCGAGCAACATCAATGTTCATTGGGAAAAACCAGCCACGAAGTGATCGAGCAAGTTTTTCTCCTGATGCCACAAATGTGAAGTACAACAAACCATTGAAGGAGTCAGCAACTTACCCTGCTGGACCTCCCTCTCTTAGTGCCTGGGTGTTTGATAGGGATAAATTAGATTATGAGCCAGAGAAAGGGATCAAGAACTTCACTAAACATGAGTTGACGCCGATTCAGGAAACAGCTTTTGAATCCTTGACTGGTCTATTACATGACAGAACTAGGGACTCTGTTGCTGGTCCCGCTCATGTCTCTGCAGCCGCCCAAACTCTTTCTCCTCCTACATATGTCGCTCCGGTGCCTTCAGCTCCTTTATTGCCGGATGATGCTACTTGGTCTAGGGGTAACTTGCCAAGTTTTCCTGAGTATAAGAGTGCACTTGGTAGTAGGGAGACAGACGGCATTCTTGGTGCTCCACCTGTAAGTGGATACTCGAATGGTTCTGCACCTCATGGACCATTGGATTTTAGCCCTGTTCTTCCAGGATTAGTCCATGGATACCCTCCACTACTGGGAATGAGTTCTTCGGAATGGCTTTATCACTACAGAAACAATCACAAGCTTGATCAAACCAGTACTCTTTTCTGGCCAGTTCACATGAATGGACCAGGACCTCTATCAAGTTTCCAGACAAATGATCTCTCAAGGTTTGATCTTTTCAGTCAATGGGGAAATCCTTTGGCTTCTACTCCAACCTTCTATATGGAGAGCCCCCAGTTGCATCCAGGTTCTTCTCTTGTTTACAGTGCAGGTGACCCACAAAAAGATAGCCTCCTTTCTTACCAAAGGGCATCTCCTTTTGTTTGTGGTGCTGTTACCGATCCAAGACCTGAGCAACAGCCACTTCTTCATTACCTCAAAGAGAAAGAATGGCAACTGCATTCTCCTCAGTTCAGAGGTTCTGCATTTATGGGAAACTGAAACCCTGATATCTTAAGCACTTCATGACTGTACATCTGTCTTTGCTTCATGCTGTGCTTTGCTTGTTAATTACTGATTGCTTCAGAGAAAGTTTCAATTGCCAAAAAGATTGATCTTAACTCACACAGGTTTATGACTATTTGTGTACAATTTACTGGAGAGTGAAGTACGAAAATTTCCTAGCAGCGTCTGTTTCATCTTTGAAGCGTTGCGAAAAAGCCAACGCATTCTCCATTTTTAAAGCTATCTGTCATGAGTAGGATACAATATCAAAATACAATGCAATATGAATCATGTGGTTCCACAGGAATGACGCTTGAAATGGAATTGGAAGATTTTGAGATTGGGCTTCCAAATAGTTTTATCTTTTGACATGACTTTACACTTTGATTTGAATTGAGATATAAGCCCTGCATCTACAATTGTAATATCTGGAATTAGAGTAGAATTCAGTGCAAAAAGTTCTTTGTTTGGATAGTCATTATGTCTTCAAATATTATTTTGCTTGCGTCACAATTACAATTTCAAATCAACTTTTTATCCTCTTAACACTCTTTTTATACTGCATACATTGTATTTTAAAAATTGTTATAGTAATTATTCCAAATAATAACTCAAATAATCTACTATCCCAAAGTTCTCTTTTTCTTTCTGCCTTGTATTTATTCTTCTCCACAAGCTCCAAGGCATAAGCAATTTCAATGGGTCAATGGGCACTAAAAACATGATTCAAAAGTCAAAACCACTCCCTCGATGACCAATCACCATTGCAAGACGGAAGATATCTGTACAATATACAGAGGGAAAGGAGGGAGGTTTAATGTAAACATTATTTGTCACTTTTTGAACTTTTATTTTTATTCTTATTCTTATAAGAACAACTTTTATTTTAGTTGTCTAAAGACATGTTTATGGTTAGTTATTTTGGAAACATATTTTGCTTTAATTATTTGCTTTTCACCATGATTAACCCTAAATATTATAACTATCAATATAGCAATTATTATGTGAAAGAAACTTAAGAGATTAAAGTTTGCTTTAGCAATGAAAAATTCATATAAAATTTATTCATTATAAATACTATGCATTCTTTTATTACACATCAAGCATGCAAAATGCACTAATAATGATTAGTAGTGATAAGGACACGTTAGACGTGTGTGCATAATTTAAAAAAAAATAAACTTTGATCTTTTAAAAGTTCAAATGTTGGTTACAATTTTAAAAGTTTTTTGAATAAAATTTTAATGAACTTGATGGTTACAATACTTGTGGGTGGTTATGGGTGAAAGTTAATTATGGTTATATTGGTTGGTAATATAATTAAGTTATTGTAAGAATAAAGTTGAAAATAAAAAAAGTGACAAAAAATGTAAAATGTTTACACCAAATTCAATGCTCTCCCATTATATATAACTGCCACAAAACTTGGGGAAGGATTGGGTTGGTGGTTCGGTGAGGGAGTATAATTGAGAGATTTTGGATTTATGCACTTCTACACACAATCTTACACTAAAAAAAAAAAAAAAACTGCCACAAAACTTGAGATTATAGTTGCAATATTTAGAACTATATCGGTATATCCTATGTGAGGAGTAAATGAGAACTAGTCTCATATTGGGGGATTATAGTTGCAATATTCTCCCTAAATGTCTTTAATCCAAGAAGTAATCTGGACAGCACAAATTACGCTGTAGAAAGAAATAGGGAAAATCGTTCAGAACATTTTTATCTAGGTTTTTGATTAGTTTTTGACTGAAATCTATCACATGTCTTGCACATAATCTTTTTTTGGGGATAAAATTGTCAAACATATTTCATATTATCTGATCTATAGTCCCTCATATTTCATAAAATGAATTTTTTTTCGTCCCTCACATTTCACAAAATGAATTTTTTCATCTCTCGCATTTTGCAAAATGAAAAATTTCATCTCTCATTGATCATATGTACGATAGTTTTTTCTTATTTTTGAAGACTCATATATATGTCTATTTGATTCCATGTGAATAGTACAAATAACATATAATATATTTTAATTTTAATTTTACCTGAATAAGCTAATTGTAGTTGTAAATGAAATTAAATACATATATATTACATGCTATTTGTATTATTTAGATAAAATCAAATAGATATATACATGGATTTAAACAAAAAAAAACTATTCGTACACATGATCAATGAGAGATGAAAAAATTGAATTATGCGAAATTTGATTTGATAATTTTATCCCTAAAACATGATCACGTGCAAGGGACGTGGTGGATTCCGACAAAAAACTAGTTAAAATAGGGACTAAATTTGATCAATGTAAATTTGTAAAGGATATAAAATTATATTTTTAAAAGTGAGGATGAAAAAAATTATTTTACAAAATGTGAGGGACATTTTGAACGATTTTTCCAAAGAAATATAGAAAGGAAAAGTACTAAATGGTCTCTAGAATATTTCATGACCAATTTAGACGTACAAATTTTAAAATTTTAAATCCCTAGCCGCACCAATTCTTTTTTTCTTTTTGGCACTAATGGCATCTTAATATTTTTTTCTTCAACAGATTATTTATTAATATTAATAGTTTCCAATCTATATTTTGATGATTCAAACTTGCAAGTCTTTTGGTTAGAAAAGTATCTTAACAAAATTGTCCTTCGTTATCAAATATTATTATAGTATATGTTATGTTATGTATAACAAATCAATGCTCTCTGAACGAATTAAGTGACAATCTATATCTATATAAATTTGAGAAGGGATTTTTAGCAACAAACCTCCACGCATCTTCCCACTATCAATTTCATTTTTCTAGCATTCCACATTTAATTTAATTTATAAAATATATTCCTCTCAATTTCCACATCTACTTTTCACATTTGAAATTGTTTGTTACTTTTTAAAATCATTTCATTTCAAATTGTTGGTTAATGTGCATGTTATCCTATTTGAATTTCAACCCATCACTTTTTCCGATTGTCTTGCGTTATTTATGATTCTACAACAATTAAAACTTCTATAAGACCATAAGAAGAGATAACAAATATATCATCCTTTCATACTTTCTTATTAATTTCATCCTATCAATTTCATTTTTCTAGCATTTCACATTTAATTTAATTTATAAAATATATTCCTCTCAACTTCTACATCTACTTTTCACATTTGAAATTGTTTGTTACTTTTTAAAATCATTTCATTTCAAATTGTTGGTTAATGTGCATGTTATCCTATTTGAATTTCAACCCATCACTTTTCCGATTGTCTTGCGTTATTTATGATTCTACAACAATTAAAACTTCTATAAGACCATAAGAAGAGATAACAAATATAACATCCTTTCATACTTTCTTATTAATTTAAATAAGTAAGATTATTTACACTCCAGTTTTGTTATTCACACTTCAATAATCATTTTGATTATATAATTTTCATTAATTAGATTATATGATAAAATAAATAGTGGAATTGCAAATAATAAAAAATGAAGTGCAAATAACATTTTCTTAAGTAAGTAGTGGCTCCACTTATATAGGAGTTTGGTTTGAAATTTATTAGTGAGAGGGTAAATAAAAAGAAAACATTGCCAAACTTAGTAAAAGTAAAAAAGTAAATGATAATATTTTATCTTTTAGCTTAGTAATCCTAAGTAAAAGGCCAAAATTAAATAAAAAACAAAAAGGAAATAATGTCGTGGATTTAAAAAATCAAGAATAGTACCATTCATGAAATCCAAATTATGAAATCACTAAATAAAAAAAAAAGTACTACTAGCTTTTTAATGTGGATTTTTTTTAAATATTCATTTTTGATAAAAAAAAATAATGATAATAACAACACCAATTCTACCAAAATTTTTTTAAAAAGTAACATTATAGTTTAAGAGAGAGATGTAAAACATTCAACCCTAAAATACTACTTAATTTGTATACGCCTGGCCCAAATTTGACATTAGACTTGAATAAGAGCACAAAACCCAAACACTAAAGATAACTTTTGGTATTATTAATTATTTTATGTATTCTTATTGCTGTCTTCATATGTAAATATGTATTTGCTATGCTAAATATATATATATATATATATTGATTGTAGTACTTGAGGATATTATAGATATTATCAGTTTTTCATTTCTATTTTTAGATACTAATACTTGCAACCATTGTAATCAATTTTTAATTTTATATTTTTATTATGATAGATAAAGTTAAATATATTGGGTAGCAGGGATAAGAATCTAGATGTTAGGTATAGGGGGGGAGGGAGGGAAGAAAATGGTGAGGAGTTGAAAAGTGGCAGAGAATGTTGAAGAAGAAATATGGGTTACAAAGATGGGTGGAGAAGGAGAGAAGAAGAATGGGGAATGCAGGGATATGACAGAGATGACAAAAAATAATAATAATAGAAATAGTGGTACCATGATAGAAGATATGAAAGTCATAGGAGGCATTTGATGACTAGCTGGCAGATAAGAGAAGAGGGAAATGATGGTGATTTTTAATAATTTTGAAAACTCTAAAAACACATATTACGGAGATTTTTTTTAAAATATACATTAAAATTTATGAAAAATGATAATCTAAATGCAGTCAACAATTTTAGGGGCACAAGATAGAAGAAAGATTTTTTTTTTCTAAAAATGGAAGAAAATAAATTGGTTATAATTTATTTTTTTATATTATAAGTTTTGATACGTGGATATAACATAATATGTTTTGTCGGATATTGATAAATTAATTTTTTTTTTAGAAAACTCTTCTTATCTTACCACCTAACCTAACTCTTTCCTTAAATGCGTTAATAATTCTTTTATCATGTAAATCATTATAGATTATTTTTTTTTTCAAAATATTAAGCATACACTTCTTTAAAATTTTTAGTATATATATATATATTATTCTATACCACAATATATAAATATATATAATATTATTTTGATTTGAAATATAATTCTGTGCATAGTCAAAATACTAGTTCCAAAAACTCCCAAACAAAAAAAAAATCTAAAAAGATATCTTGCGTTATCCATTTAAGAATCCCCTAGAATTTGGAGTTAACAGGTGGGCCGGTGGGATACTGGTAAAGTTTTTTTTTTTTTTTTTTAAAATTCAAAAATGGTTTTTTTTTCTTTTAATCTTTTATTTCACATTTACATTTTTTTCAACTGGATAGATCAATTTTTTGACCTGAAGGACCAGCCTCTAAATAAACTATTTAGGGACCATGTAATCTAACCATAAGAGTTAAAGCATTGAACAGAAATTTAACAAAATAATTTAGAGACCATGTGGTTAATTTGACAATATTCTTTTTTTTTTCCTTCCGAAACGATAGAGGAGTTAATTTGACAATATTCAAAACAGCAAAACTCCAGAGCTTGACCCTAATGATTGTTACTTTGTCCCCAATTTCTTCCGCCTCAAAAACGCGGTAACACAGAAACAAAACTCTTCAATCTTTCATACAACCCCATCCGGCCATCCCCCAGCAGTTTAGGCTTTAGACACCCAGCATCTCCCCTCAAAATATGGATACGAAAGCTTCCCATCGGGAAGATCTATCATCAGCACAAGCAGTATTGATGGGAGCTTTAGCTCCTGGGGTCAATGTCAGTACAACGTTCCCAGTCCATCGTCTCCTTATAATTTCCCAAATCCTAAAATTCACTTCCCATTTGTCTAATTGGTTTTCTGATTTCAGGGTCCCACTTGGAATACACTAAAGATTGCATTTTTGATGCTGGGTGTAAGTCTGGTTGCTATGCTAGGCTTAGCATTCTCCTCTAGTGACTCTACATTGACCCTCCATGTTGCAGTTTTTGTTTTTCTGGCTGGAACCCTTTTCTTTCTTTTAAGCAGGTAGCTTAATTGATCCTTCTACTTAAAACCCTTTATTTTCTTTCACTTATTCTTTTTTCCTTTTATTTGGTTGTTTGTCTGGTTATTTATGCATTTAAATTATATATATCTAATTATAAGGCATGAATTTGTACATAGTCGACAGTTGGGAGTAAGAATAGCATATGATGCGAATTTGGTGGACTTTCTATGATTACCTATCCAATGTGAACTCATCATGAAGTGGTGCAAATTTGTCGCAGAGTTGCTTATTCCTCTCGTTCAGCTGGAGATTGAATGAGTAGTGAATTAATAATTTCTTGTTGAGATACTTGGAAAAAAAATGTTGAATGTAAACTCAATATGAAGCAAAGAAAATCTAAATCTCTCATGTTAGCCTATACTTGATGATACATGCTCTTATGCAAATTTTGCCACCAACTGCATACCTTGCTTGTATATATAAAGCTTAGGACACCTATTCTAGGTTTTTCTCTCTTTTTTATCTTTTTCTAAATACTTTTTGGCTGAGTGGTTGTGTTTCTATTGTTCAAAGTGAAACTTAGTGAGTTGTAGCTGCGGCTTGTGAAAGTATTGACGTGAAAGGTAAACCTTAGTCATGAGACCACTACCATTGAAGGTTGGCAAAGACTTATGGATATGGAACAGTACCCCTCCCTATAAGCATAGTAAAGTTTGGTGCAACTCTAAGGTTGTGGTAGCTTTGTATAATTGTGGTGGCGAGGCAATGTCATGATTTTTCTGTCCTCCCCTCTCACAAAGTGTCTTGCTGGAAAGCTCTTACAAGAGCAAGCATAAATGGTATTCCCGTAAGAGATGTGGTGCATGTAAACATATTTTTATTTAGTCCATAGAGTAGAGGTGATGCATGATCATGTGAACATTCCAAGTGATTTTCAACATTCATAGGCTTTGGGAAAGTTAAACTGATAAAATTTTTTGGTTCGTTGCTTGACCCTAGATTGATTTAATTCATGGATTATTGTAAGTAGTCATATCCTACTAAACATTTTCGTGCCTCAATCTGGAGAAGATACAACTTAAATTCATTTTGGTACTAAACCATTCTTTGCCCAGAATATAAAGAAGACACAAGCTAAGTTCCTCTTGGGAGCACATGTTATATTACTTTAGGAAACCATAGATAATGTCTGCTGTCCTACTTGCAAGTGCATTTGGCCTTCCTGAAGATTGTTGCTTTTAGAATAAATCATGGAAGACAGATTGAACTCAAATTCTAAGCTTCTATAACTAAGGTCTTTGAGCTTAAAAATTGTGGTAATCTTTTCCATCTCATATAAAATGTATGTGTATGAATGTGCAATGGAATCATGGCGAAGAAAATTGAATTCATCTTAGGGTAATCTATGATTCTATATGAAAGGGCTGTTTTGGTTTTGACAGCTCACATGTAAAGGGTAGTGAGTGAGGAGCATTTTGGCGTGAAAAGGACAGGGCAGAAACAGTTGCTTTATAAGAATGATGGCTTTCAGACATAAACATTGGCCAGGGATCTAAAGTAAGGAATTTTTGCAAGCAACACCAACAGAATATGTTATATTGCAAATGTTTGTGGTGTCTTTTGAATGGCTTTTACTCGTGCACTGCATGTGAGAAATGATGGGCCTGAAGGAGAAATAAAGGAATATGACTGAAGTGCAAAAAGGATTAACCATTGATTGCTTTTTAGTCGGGGTTTTATTTTGATGAACAATCAAGGTTGTGATGTAACAGAAACTAAATATTAAGAGCTAAGATGAAAATAGTGCTAAACCTTGGGCCAGGTTTAATGTAATAACCCCTTTTATTTATCTGTGCTCCTCTTTGGCAAATCCTATGTGGACTTTTTTCTTATTGACTATGTTTTTCAAGTTTGGCAAACGGTGATAATAATCTTTTTTCTGGTGACTTTTATCCTTTGGCTGTTCTGGATTTCCAGTTGATTTATGTTAATACTAAATTAGTCAAGTAGAATTGGATCTATGCTCCAAATGTTTTTTTTTTACTTGAAAGTTTTCTTCTCTGTATTCATATACCTATTCATTCTGCAGCTTTCTTGCACAGACTGGTCTGGTTTCAGTGGAGCATCAAATGCAAGAAATAGGTTTGGCACCCAAAAGTTTTGGGGATGTTAAAAATGATAAGAGTAATTGACATCCAAATAAAAAATATTTACAAGTGATACATGTATGATTTCTGAAAAGAGAAACCCCTAAATGGCTAACTGGCATCTGCAAGGAGGTAGGAGGAGGAAGGGGAAAGACCAAGCGTCCTTGGTCAATCATTGCTTCTGTGCTGATCTTCATTTACGATGGAGCAGTGTCAGTCTTCCTTCTGCTCCTTCTCCTTTGATTTACTCTTTCTGGACTTTATGAAGCAGAAACATGAGCAGCAGGGAAATTGCAACAAGAGCTTCATGCCTTATCTTTTCTGGATGATGGCAATGTTCAGAATACCAAAATGTATAGGGTGTTACAACCCTGTTTTCTCTTTTTATTTGCTCTTGGATTCTATTCTGTCCTTGAAAAGATGAAGATGCCTAGCTTTTTTGTCGAGTGAGTGATGCATCTTTATCTTTATGTTGTATGTACGTGTCTTCTAAACACTCTAATGCCTTGTGAAAGAAAAGGTTCTTTTTCAGAATTCCAGAAAAGAGAGTTACATTTCATTATTTAAATAATTTTGCTTAGTTGATTGGACTAAGCATAATGATCATAGTATTGTATACCAATATTTGTTCCTGTATTTTTTTGGATAGGTAGTTATTAACCCTTAAAGGTGCACGAAGGATGGAATAACTTTGCCTTGCCGCTCAAAGTAATGTGATCTTTAGCAGAGATGGTTTTCACTTTGTATCTTCCTTGCCATCCGGTAAGTGCCTTGCCTAGCTATTAATATTAAATTACTCTCCTGGTCAAATTCTTTACTGTTCTATGCCCCTTTCACCCAGCCTGCTGCGACCTCAAAACACTGAGGTTTCAACCGTTTGATAATTCATGCCAATCAAAGTCCCAATTGTCCAAGGCTCCAATCCCAATACGAACCATATTAATTTCCTATGAATTTTCATTTTGCCTTTTAATCCACAATTCTACTAAAAAACAAATATACCCATCACAATGTAATTGCCAATATTACAGCACTTTCCGGACCTCTCGTTTACACTTCATCTTCTGAGCCGCCCAGAGCGGCTATCCGTTAACAAGTGCTGGCTAAAATTTCCAAACCAAATTTATAATGCTTTTCTATAATAACATTTTGTAAAATGACTTCTTATTCCTTACTACAGCCAAATTGGTCTGAAGACTCATTTAATTGGCAATTTTTCTTTGAACAGGCTCTCAGAATCCATAACTCTGATCTAAATGGAATGGACATTTTTTTAACAAAAAGAAAAAAGAAAAAGATCTAAAGGGGCAGAATTTTTTTTTTTTAATTTTTTAAAAGAAAATTAAAGACCAGGTATTCCATCTCTGATCCTGTGAGCTTTGTCCAACTTAAATGAGATGATGCAAGACGTCAAAAATGAAGCCATTGCAACTTTCAAGTTTAAGTAGCAAACCTAAAGTTTAGTTCAAACAAAAAAGATTGTGTAAAATGAAAACAAAAATTGGACCGATAATGAGGATTAAGCTCTCGAAAGTGCATATTTGGTAAAGTTAAGCATTTTGTCATAGGATTTAGATAAATAGTCTATTTCAAAGGAATATATAATTAGTGCCTGAAGTTAAGCTTTTCCTAGTTGTAGGAATTGGCTATGTAGTCTACGTGATTGTGATTGAGACTGTACATATGAAAATGTGTACATATGCCGGCCTGAAGTTATGTAGAAGTGTCTTATCACTAAGGATATGAAAAAGTAACTCAAAAGAACTAACACGTGGATCGGTGAAATTTAGAAATTAGAGTAGAAATCTTCGTAATTATGAAAACTTCATCGGAGTCTAGTTACCACGTGTCTGGTTCTGCCTTGGAACACAATTGCATTATTGTTTCATAGTGCGAAAAATAGAATTCAAACTTGATTGAGATTGATTGAATTCGATTAAGGTGGATTTGGTCAAATTTGAGTAAGGTAAAATAAACTCGATTAAGCTCAACTTTGAAGAATTCGATGAGTTTAAATTACTCGAGATCGATTCGACTTGATATCAGTTCTATGTCTAATCCAGCTTACTTACCAAGTTTGTTGTTCTGCCTGGGAACGTACTTGCAATCTTGTTTCATGGTGTAAAAGCTGGAAAATAGAATTCGAACTCTCACCTTTTCTTTATGGATTTTTTTTTTTGGCGCTGCTGATGCTGTGAGTTGATTCCTTGGTGTCTCTTTTTCCTTTGGTTAATGCACCAAGGACAAATGCAGTTTCTCTAAACTGCCCTATTTCGTTTCGAAATGGCCTCAATTTTTCCTATCTAACTCTTTACATTTGTCCATCAACAAATAATTTTTGTGTTTGTCCCTCTCTTCTTACATATGCATGCAACTCTGCCGTAACGTATAGCAATTCTCATCACCATTTGCATTCTCAAGCTTTCATGCGTTCATTTAAAAAAAAAAAAAGAAAGAAATTCAGCATTGCCCGCGTTTTTCAATTCAAGAAAATATATTTAGTTCTCTTTCGATTTTTATGCATTTGAAAGTCTCATTTTAAATTCACTTTTTCCTCATATATGCCTAGACTGAGGTTGGCTTAGGAGACCAAAGCTTCAATAGAAACTGTCAAAATCAAAGCGTTCAGTCCTTCCCTTTTTCCCTTTCTTTCGTCCACCACCCCAGGATAATATTAGGAGCCACAATTTCATTTGGAAAGAAAAGCAAAATGACTGGGGGGAAAACAAAAGGAAACAAAAAGAGGCGGGCTTATTTTTAATACATCATAGGTTTAGAACGCAAGTCAAATTTCCAACGTTCTTCAAAAGGTCAAAAATACCCCTGTGAGGGAGATACGTGGCATAAATTAATTTGGTTGGCACAGGCAAGAATACATTGCACCCACTTGGAATCCTCGGTGACATGTTTTTCTATGTCAATTCAATGCCACTTATAATACACCTGAGATCCTCGGTGACATGTTTTTCTATGCCAATCCAATGCCACCTATAATATTATGTCAAGTATTCTATTATTATTTACATTTTAATTTTCTAATAATTCAACTTGATTTGGTTTAACATAAATGTAAATAATAACAGGATAGTTGTCACAATATTATAAGTGGCATTGAATTGACATAGAAAAACATGTCACCGAGGATTCCAAGTGCCATAAATAGGACCCATCCTTGTCCTTCCACCGTCCCAGCATTTCCTTTGTCTGCTTTCGCGGAAGAGGTGGGGGAAGAAACAAAAGCCCAAAAACACGAGGGACAAAAACAAGCCAATTTCTTGCCAGATAGTAAAGTCAAGCCAATTTCTTTTTTCCACTTCGACTCTCACCGACAAATATTGCTATGAAAATCCAAAGCTCCACTACTCTTTTTTCTTCTTTTTCTTGGTCTCTTCTCTCTCTTACTCAAACCATATTTTGTTTCTTTCTTCTTTTTTTCTCTTTCAGTTCAACTTTTGCATGGCTCTCTGTCCATAACTCCCTTCTCGGTACACTGGTACATTACTGCTCCACCGCAACCCACTATTTTCGCTCAGCGCACACCCACACCCACACCCACACACACATTTTGTATCTGGCAAGAACTCAAAGTGGTTTTAAGCAGTTTCTTTTCAAGTTGTAGCTTCTCTTTTCTTTTCTGAAATATTTTTCTTATGAAGAGTCCAAGATTATCAACTCTGGAAAAACCACGTTTTTTTTCCTTTTCTTTTTCTTGCAGTGAAGGGGTAGTTATTTATCATCTTGATCATGGCGGAGTGGAATCCTCAGAAAGTGTAACTTTCCCTCTTTTCTTGTTTTTTTCAGAATAATTGGTTCATCTCACTTTCCCTATTCTCTTGTTTTATTGATTACAGCTGGAATTGTTCTGACATACCTCGTGTTTTTTTTTTTATTTTGTTTCCACTTTTTTTTTGGCAGTCTTGATAAGTATGTTCATGACTACATGATCAAAAAGAACATGCATGAGGCTGCTGAGATATTTGTCCAGGAGGATAACCTTGGTGAACATGCAGTTGGTATGTGTTCAGCATACTATACATTCCAATCTCTTAGTTCTAATAGATGCATTTATGTCTTATCAAATGATTCCTTACCATACTTGCCATTTTTAAAAATTATTGTCCTTGTTTTATTATTATTTTTTAATTTTTCCTCTTTGTGTGGTATGCAATATTAGCTTAATTGGACAATCTTGATAATTCATGTGTTGCATGATCAATCTGATGATATATTTTGGTTGTCTTAATATCAACTATTTTCTTTGTCATAATAATTGATGTAGTGACATATGGTAATCATGCATCTTATAAGTAGTTGATGAAATCTATCCCTTTACTTGATTTTTCAATACATATGTTATCCATCTTGAGTTAAATGGCTATTTATATTAATATGTCATTTGTAAAGCAAGTAGTTAATGCTAATCCAAATTTTTTTCCTTGGGGAAATGTCTCAGCTATTGATTGTCCTGAGGGGTTTTTGAAAGAATGGTGGTCTTTATTTTGGGACATATACTGTTCTAGGCTTTCACAGGCCAATGAAGTTGGTGCAGCGGAACCTTCTCCAGAGGTATTGTCTACTGAATCTTTAATTGGTCATTTTAGCTGTATTATTGGTTGCAAAGTTCATTATCGCATGTATTCCATGTAAATCTCAGGATATAGTGCCACCAACCGGGAATGTGCTACAAAATATCCCTCCTATCATGCCAAGGCCTATTATGCTGAGGCCACCAGTGAGTCAACAAACAACTAGGAACAAGCAGCAAAACCCCCTTGCTTCATTGCCAAGGCCGCAATTGATTCAGCAGGCCCTGAATTCAATGCAAACAACCTTCCCTCTTCTGTCAAGGCTGGAAATGATCCAGCAGCCCGTGAATGCAATGCAAACACCCTTTCCTATGCTGCCAAGGCCGGAAATGATCCATCAGGCCATGAATGCAATGCAAACACCCTTTCCTATACTGCCAAGGGCAGAAACAATTCAGCAGGCCATGGACGCAATACAAACATCCTTTCCCATACTGCCAAGGCCAGAAATGATTCAGCAGGCCATGAATGTAATGCAAGCAACCCGTCCTATACTGCCAAGGCCAGAAATCAATCAACAGGTCATGAGTGTGATACCAATGTCAAAGCTGGATTTCTCTTCAAATTTTGCTGTCGGTCGAGGATTTGGTATGCACTGTGGAGAAATGCCAACTTTATTCTCAAAAATGTATGACCAAGAGTATCTGAAGTGTTCTTTTACAGATTTAACTGCTAATTTCCAGCTTCTTGAAGTTGAAAAAATGACTCAAATGCTTCCATCTTCGAGCAACTTCAGGTACATTCAACGAAAACAGTATGATAAAATTAACTTGTCTTCAAATAAATTCCCATCTGTTGGATTAGGTAGTCCTGTCTTATCATTTATTGATAGTATACCTTGGCTCTCCCCATCTCTCAGTTTTCAGCTGATTGAAGTATATGAAAACTCTTGCTTATTTTTATTCAAGAATTGACATTGGAAATAGTGATAATTGTTAGCGCTAGACCTTTTTGTGTTTACTGGGCATTTATCACTTGGCCAAAGAGTCAACTTTCATATCTTTTTGGGCAACTACTAGGCCCCTAGCTGTTCAATGCATGCAAATTGCATGTCTGAAGTAGTTGCTCATAATTGGTTGTAACTTGAGCTCCTGAATAGTGATGGGATGTGCATTTTTTAGCCCTGTGGATTCATAAAATCCCAAATGATTAAGATTTACTTTTATATCTTAAATGTGTTTTTATATTTTCTCC
The DNA here is from genome assembly GCF_036785885.1 of Coffea arabica. Lineage (NCBI taxonomy): Eukaryota > Viridiplantae > Streptophyta > Magnoliopsida > Gentianales > Rubiaceae > Coffea > Coffea arabica. The sequence continues at coordinate 12,009,468 of NC_092312.1, forward strand.
AACCAATATTGATGTCTTTCAGCCGACAGCACCAAATTCCAGAGGAGATTCAGAGGCAAAAGATGTTTGAGAATATTCAAGCACAGTTTGCCAGAGTATGCTTATGTTTATGTTGATAATAAGAGCATCTGCTTTCCTAAAACTAAATTCAAGATAACAAAGCCTTACCCTTTCGCAGGATGGTGGACATGGTTTAAATCTTGAAACATCCAAAGATGCTGTCCCAGTACCTCAAGGAGCACCTCAGGCTGCAGTGCAAGAAAGAGAAGTTTTTGACGCTGGTGAGTTTTCTTCCTGCTTTCAGATCTTTTCAAAATTAATTTCACTTATATTGCAATTATTTTTCTGCATCTTATACATGTTAGATTATGACAATGAATCACCATACATTCTAATACTGAAAAATTTATGCATACAAAATAACTGCTTTAAAGCTGGAGCAGCACTAACTTTGAAGTATTCTTGCGTGATGACTTGTTTCAAACATAAGATCATGATGGTTTAATTGAATTGCAAATATTATATCAATAACTGTAGACTGAAGCCACCATTCTTCAGATATTTTCATAACTAGTATGTTTAGTATGCTTACACTATGAGATAACGAGTCAGATATGCAATATGGCAAATACATCTTCTTTCCTCTCTTTTGTCCTTTATCAATTTTCAGAATTCCTTTTAAAAATTGTATCACATTTTAAGTCAAGAAGCCTTAACCACATTATTTGGAAGCAACAACATGCATCTTCTTTCTATATTTAGTTCATTGTTTGGCTTATTTATTCATAAATGACCAGTTAAAATTCCATTTGTCACACTGTTCAAATTCATCCAATGGTCTACCTTTACTTTAAATGGGTGAAATTAATTCTCTGTGTCAAACTAGGTGCAAATGATATTAACATTTTTAATGCATTTTCCTTCTAATCTGCTTCATACGTTTTGAAAATATTTCATTTTGTTTAAGATTCAAGCCATCTACTTGTCTATTTTTGTTCTCTGTGTATTGCTTCTAAGACTTCTTTCACTGACCAGAGCATACCATGATAGAAGTTTCGTGGAGATCTCATCACCACATTTTGGAATATTCCTAGGGCATCATATCTTGTCACATTCCTACTGCACCCATCTATTAAACAAAATTACGTGGAATGATTTGATATGGTACCAAAGGATCTTAAGGTATTGTGGATAAGAATTTGGAATTAGCTTAGCCTGGTTTTGAGCCAGTGGTGACCATGTCAAAAATTAATATAAGTTCCACCGAGGCAAGAGAGCGCCTATCAGTCTTGTTCTGTAATATAGTTGTGTAACCAAAAGTAACTTGGTCAAAGTCTGGCGGATAAGAGATCTATTTTTATGTAGAGAAGGAATAATGGGGACAGGATTCTGTATGTCTTAAATGCACTTTTCATGGATATTAGTAAGTCAGGGCAATTAGCTAAAAATTATAGTCTGATTAATCAAGTGGTTTGCTTTCTGGGTCAAAAACAGTAGCAGAATGTGATAGATACTCCTTCTCTGCTGTTCCATCAGGATCTGCAACCAACTCCAATGCCAGCTTTAGCTCTAGCTGTTGAACTTAGTGACCTCTATCTGATCTAATTGATGGCATGGAGAAGGTTATACTATAACTTTGAGTTAAGCTAGAGAATGCTTGTAACTATTACTATAGATTGTTTGCAATTGGGATAGAAGACATTATACTAACTATTAAGCATTAGTTGTCTGTTATGATATCTTACAAAGTTATGAGACAATTTGCTTTCAACATTTCTATGGATGTTTGCTGTTATAATCTTGTGGAATGCATTACATCAGAAGTCAGCCTATATGCATGCGAGAAGTTGCAATGTGACTTTGTTTCGGACGGGAAACTTGTCAAACTCTCTCCTCTTTTCAACCCAATGCTCGTAGGAAGACGGTAAACATCTGGTGCTTCTTGGAAAATGTTATTAAGCTTCAGTGGAAGCAAGTAGTTTATGGTACATCAATGTTTATGATGATAATCTCGTGTGCCAGATATTGTGAAGCGGATATAGGAAGAATGGACAGAATAGTATTCCTATACCTCTTATTTCTTGACACTGTTCTTGAGCATCGGAAACCTTTAAGAAGTATCCAAACTTTGAAATCATAACCTATAGTTATTGATATGAAGAAATCTCTCTTGCAAGCCCTGAGAAAATTTAGCATGTTTACCCTCTTGTTTCCTTGGAACTGCATTACCTGCTCTGAAATACCCATAAGGTTGTACCTGCTCCAACCTTAGGTTCAATATCTTTGGACAGGCATATCTTTGATGCATTAGGTATGCAGATAAGCAAAAATGCCAAATCCCTTTTGAAGATCCTTTAAGGGTTCAGCATAGTCCGATCTTATGAAAATTTTGTTCCTTTTTTGGAGCCTGATCCTAAAAAACTTAATCATACTTTGGCCTATCTTTTCTAGTATTGTATTCATTGTATTACATGGTTGTCATGTCAGTGAATATTCCAACCTTTTAAGGAGAAACCGAACATATAAAGCATGTGATGCTATTCGGCTTTCCTAAAAAGCTGAGCTGCTAGATTCTGGAAAAAGTTAAGTCATGTCTAACATGAATGGGAATATCTTCTTCAAAACTCTGAAAATATTTCTAGGCCATCTTCCGACAATCGACCTTTTTTGAGCCTTCAAAGGGAATGGCAAAATTAAGGCATACTGAAATCCTTTTCAAGCTTAGTTTTGTAGATCATTAAGTTTGATTATTAGATGATTCCTTCCATTAATATGTGTTCCTACGTCTTTGCACAAAGAAAAAGGAAGTATTATCATGAGTTTAGCAACAAATATCTTGAAAACTGTCTACTAAGGCAATAGGAGATCCATTAGTCAAATATCCTACCATCAATGCGTGTGCCTACATTTCAGCATAAAGAAAAATGAAGTACCATCAAAAGAATAGACAAAGATCATGTAAAATTTCTACTAGGGAAACCCGAAATCCAATAATAGCTCTCCTTTACAAGATTGGAGGACAAAGAAAAATGCCTAAATATAGAAACTCCAAATGCTATCCATGTTGTATTTGTCATCTCTCAAAGAAACTTAAAACCACTTACCTCAAATCTACTAGTTTACAATGCTTTCTCTTAAGAATTCAAATCTTCTTTCTTCTATCCATTCAATTAGACTAGCACACACAAAATGGACTTGCTCTTACAAGATTGTTTGTCATGCCTTGGACGTAGCAGACCAACTAGCATGACTCATGCCATTTTATCCTTAACCATAACAACTTGACCTCGACCTCACCCATTTATATACTAAACTAACAATCATACTTGCCTTCACTCATATGTCATGCTAAGTGAACTTGTCAACCAATTTGCAATCAATTGCAAACGCGGTGCTGTATGTAGGATGAATGGACTAATCATAAAGTGTCCAGGGCTACTAGGTTGAAATCTTGATCTCAATCGTCCAATTGTCTCCAACAGACAGACATGCTTCTATAGTCAAAATTACTTTTTCACTTCTTTCTCGTAGCTTAATGGTTTATAAGTTCTTGACATGATTTTTTCTGTCAAAGACCCAAAAATTGATATGGTTATCCCTATTGCTTGAACGCTGACAAATCTTGGAGGGATCAAGGGACATAACATGGTCCTCCAAAAGGCAAACATGAGTACTTCTTGCTTCCTTAAAAGTAAAGGGCATTTTTATTTGGTGTTAGCTTGCAAAATTGCTACTTTTGAAAGGGTGACTAGTTTTTTGCATTGTGTCTAACATGTGAAGGGTAGGCTAGCAAGAAATCCACTATGCGACTCCTCAAACGACTTATATTGGTGTTCTTGCATTAAATTTGTAGCAAAAGTGGACTCCCCACTTTTACTTGTTCAGTCTTCGAATGACTTCATTTACTATTCTTGGATCTAGCACAGTTCATGTTCTTTTCACATAGAAAGCTACTTCCCATGGTACCTCCACCAAAAGGGCAAAACATGCTTTTTCCTCTGCATTGAGAGTTATGGACGACCATGGTACCTTTCTACCAAATGAAATAGCATGTTTTGCCCCTTGAGAGAAGATATGACTGAGAGGGTAAGTGCTAGATCCTTTTGACTAAATTAATTAGAACTTTTCTATTTCTATCACTAACTAGTATAAACTCACGCTAATGGTCTTCTCTTGTGTGAGCAGTAGACTCTTTAGATCCAGTCATGGCTGCTCGGTAGTTCATGGCAGGAATTGGTACAGAGCCGGAGCTCTAATACCATGTAAACTTTAAAAAGGAAAAGGAAATAAACAAAACTCTGCTTTTCTTTATTTTCCCACACACCGAATATGCCTACAAGCTAGGCATTTATAGGACAACCCTATCACAGTTCTGCCACAACTTAAGGTAATAGAACTATGATTTTAGGGATTACGTAATCAACTCATATCCTATCTTTTATTTTAGTTAATCTATTCAAACTTGATTGATCATAAGCAATAAAATCCCATAATCATGGGAGATAATATCTTCAACAGTTTCAGATGGATAGAATTAACAATCATATTTTCAGTAGGGGATGCCAAAAATATAAATCATGTGGTGTGGATCACATTTTATTCTAAGATTTTGAATTTTCAGCCTTATTAGATGGCGTAGATTAGTGTTTGAGTGCTATGGCTTTTGTTGATTGTTTGTTGGATACCTTTCAATTGCAGAAGTTAATCAATGTACATGATGATCTTTCCGATTTAGTGATAAACACAAAAAATATGATTTATAGGAAGCATTGTGGTAGAACTTCACAAAATTTGGAAAGATCTAGAGAATTATAATGATTATTATTACATTGTATGAATTTCCACAAAAACAAAAAAAAAATTAGTGGCTGTAGGCAACTATTAGCTTTAAATTGTATTTACATATCATAGGAAGATTTGCATATAAAATGAAGGGTGAACATACTTTCGTGTTGGTTTTCATATCATAGTTCCCCAGTAGTGGCTTATCTTTTGTCTTTGGGCAAAAAACCTCAGCGGCCATAAACTATTGGTCAGATCATGTTTTGGCCATCAAATTATTTTTTGTCAATAATTGACCACCAAACAACTTAATCAGTAAACACGCGACCATTTGATCGATAATTGCTATTAATATATGAAATTAGCACTACACGTGGCAAAGTAAGGGGCAATTTTGTCCAGCAACTATGTGTTTCCCCCGCAACTACAAACTCCTCAAAACTGTGGAGTTGCCACTGACCACAAACTCCTCCAGGTCACAACTCCCCCATTCTCCTCGACCGTAGAGCGCAAGGCCATCTCCACTACCAAAATGGCCCCAGACTCGCCTCCGAGGTCCCTGAGCGTAGCCTGCTCGGCGGGCAAAGCGAACTAATCATTCTTGAGCTTTCTCAAAACTGTGGAGGAATCAATTGTGGTAAAGGGCACCCTCTCGAGCAAGCAAATAGCGACCATGGACCTGACAAGGGAAAAGGGCCCAATGGCGTCGTCGATGAGAAACTTGTCGGCGTCGGAGTTAGGAACCTGAGAGAGTTAGAATGCGAGGGGACAATTTGGAAGGTTGAGGTTGTTAGCGTTGGGAAGGGGAGAAAAGGGGCGGGAGTTGAAGGAAGAGATAGCTTTGAGAGAGAGGTTGCGCGAGGAGACGATGTCAGGGACTAAGTTTTGGAGAGAGGCGATGAGGTGTAGCTGAGCATTGTGTAAGGCCTCCACACAGGATTCTAGCTGCTGTCAGACCTGTTTGACGGCAATCATGGAGTCCTTGCTGCTGCCTTTAGATGGCGTCTCCATGTTATGTTTTTCCTTTTCTCTTTTCTTTCTTCCAATCCTAAGGTGAAATTGCAGTAATATGGAGATTGGGCTTAATTAAGGCGTTTGTGGCAGCTCCTGCGTAGTTGGTGGACAAAATTGCCCCTGTGCTTTGCCACGTGTGGTGTTAATTTCACATATTAATAGCAATTATTGATCAAATGGTCACGTGTTTACTGATTAAGTTGTTTGGTGGTCAATTATTGACGAAAAATAGTTTGATGGTCAAAACATGATCTGACCAATAGTTTAATGGCCGCTGAGGTTTTTTGCCCTTTGCCTTTTAGTACAACATGAAAGTTTAATTTCATCCATACAAGAAGTCCTGCTTGATACAAGAAACAGATCTCCTTTTCATGCATCATGTGCATTTCACTTCAATATAGTACACAATGTTCTCTGCATCACCGAGCAATGTGGTTACCATTATGATATATCCCATTTCTTGTGGGTAAAAATGTTTATCTATATTTGAGTTCCTATTGTGGTCAATGCTTGATTGTACTAACTCTAATCTTGGACCTGCAGGGAAGGGCAAATCAGTCCAACAGATTCCTGTTCACGATCATCTTTTGAGAGTAAGTGACATCATAGGTTTTTACCCTTAAATGGCTTTAGTTTAAGTTGCACAGTTTAATTTAGCTGTTGCATTCACTGGTTAATTACAATTTTTGATCTTTTACCAGGGTGTTGGCTCATTTTCTCCTGGCAGGAGGCAACCATACTTATCAACTGTACCACTGCCAAACCAACAGCAACAAACTCCAGCATTTGGAGCCCACTATCAACAATATCATTTAGCTAAACCAGAAGTGCAGAACTCCGGAAGACTGACATTACCTGTTTCAGGAAGTTTTTGCAATCTGCCTAGTCGCATGATAATTGATTTTGACTTGGGGAAGGTTTTACAAGTAAGATGAAGCAAGCGAACTCTTAGGTTTATACAATAGCTTAAAAGTATGAGGTGTTTTATTTAGTCATTGGTGTCTTTGGCATCCGTGATTTTCAGATTCTGGAATTGATATTTTTTTATTACCCTTAAAAAAGAATCTTTTGAAGATCATTTTCAGCAGAAATTTCAGGGCAAATTATGGATTTCTTTTCGCATTCAGTTTTATGGAGATGTTTCACAGCTAGTTGAAACATATGAGGCTGAGAGCCCTATATACTTCTGCTGACCTTCAGTGAACTCTAGAAGTGCAAAATCTAGATCCTTCTCCTGTATTTGACTTGAAAACGAGTACTTTATTTGCACTTTCTTTCCCAATCCTCTTGGCTGATTGTTATTTTGATTAAAGTCTTGGGGAGTGTTTTTTCTCCATGGGAATTGTTGACAAAGGACATTATTTTCTCAGAAGTAGAATGTTGGAATTGTTAATTGGAAATTTTACTAAATTTATCCTTAATGATATAGAATGCCTTACCAGAAGTCAGCCATAATTTATGCACTTTGTCTTGTTCAGTTTAGTCAATTCTACTTCTTTCAGAATTGCCAACAACAAGTTTTGAGTTGTATTTATGAACAGGTGACCAGAATTTTCATTTGTTATATCTGATAGAAAAGGTGCTGGAGTTGATCAGTTGAATTGAGCCATTATGATAAGTGAACTCGGGTTTTGGCTGGATATCAAATCATATTGCTTGATATAGAGGTGCATTATGGAGATTCTATGTCTTGCTGTATGTCTTTGATCAAGATTAAAGCAGTTTCTTTTGCCATGGCTGTAGGATGATGATGGTAATATTTAGCAGCATTAATGTGGGTGGTACTTCTCTGACAGTTGCCAAGCATACCTTCTTATAGGGACCATCCTCAGATTCACCCTCCTCAAGTTTTAGATTCCTGGGACAAAAGAACTTAAACTTGAAAAACCTTAACTCTTGAGCAATATGTGATGCCACTACAAATTTTATTGTCTTAAATCTTTGGAGAGAATAAATGGACATCTAGTAATGATGGATTGTAGGAAAATTTTGTTTTTAGCTAATATTATTGTTTTTGATGAACTGAGCATGGCATATCAGTAAGAGATTAATTTTCATTCTTAAACCTATTATTATGAAATTTGGATGCAATATGCATTTATAAAACTACCTTAATACCTATTTCATCTGATAAGAGAGCTTGATGGGCTTCTTTTACCCATGGTTAAGCCAATATACCAAAGTGATTCGCTTTCTAAATTTGATCTTCTACATGAAATTATGTAGTTATGGGCTTTTCTGTGATCAATAGCTGCCAGGTAATGCTCAAATTGGCAGTGGAACGGTAGTACAACAACGGGTTCCTGGGTTACAAATGGCCAAGGAAACATTAATCCCTGAGAAACAGCAAACTCCTGAACTAAAACGGCACAAGTCGAAAGAGGTTGGCTCTGGAGTAGTAGAACATGTTTAAGTCTTTTAAATTTCTCGGGTCTTTCTTTTTTCTCCTTCTGGCACAAAACATCATAGAATGTTAAGTAACATATTTTCAAATTTTGTTTTTGTTTGTCTTTCTAATACTACATACTTCTATTGCATCAGAGTGTCAAAAGCAGGAAGAATTCATCAAGTGTTCTGCCTGTTCCAAGCAACTTGGTATATTTCATTTATTCCCATGAAATGCAAATGTACATTTTTCTTTATCTTCTTTTTGGTTTTGGGAATTGGTAGAGAAACATATGAATTCTCCCACGATTTTCTTTATTTACTTCAATTGTGTTTTGCTTTTACTGGAATGTCTCATTATTTTGTTATGCTCTTGGTCTGACGTTTAAGACTTTTCTTCTCTTATGGTTTGCCCTTTGATACCCTTTATTGGCTCTCAAGTAAAACAAACTGTCACTTAGGCTCCAGGGATTTGCCTATGACTTTCAAACTGAATTTTTTCAATGTGCTGCAGGATGGAAGTAATGCAGAAGGGCAGAACACTATGGATGAGGACATCCAGCTCCACATTCCAGATGAGAACGACAATTGTAATGACCTGAGTACTGCACTCAGTACCTTTCAGCAAACTTCACCTGCACTGGACAAGAGTGCATGGAAAGGTTAGATAAATCATGTCCTTAGCAAACTGTCAGAAATGGTAGTTAACACATATAGGTTTGTTTCCTGATCCATCTCCTGTATGCAAAATGACTTAACATTTACCAATTTTAAAGATGCATACAATCTCTTAAGGCAAAGGTTTGACAACTAAGAACTTCAAATAACATTTTGTTGCACAAAACTGACTGCTATTGAAATTTATTCTCCGTCTTGTTTCCTTCCATAAATTCAAAATCCGAATAGCTGGAGTATTGCAAAATGTGTGTCAAGAAGAAGCCACTGAACAATTTCAGTGAACAACTTGAATTGTATGACTATGTTTAAGCAATCATAACACTACTATTTTTTAGGCTTCTCCTTTGGAGAATTTGGCAGCCTTCAATCTCCAAACAACAAGCTCCTGTCCTGTCACTTCACATCAACGGGAAGGTTGTTGGCTGGTGCAGGATATGAGAAGAAGGTTGTTTCTTAGTTTCCTTCAAGTTTAAATTCCAATAAAGTTCTCACATCTTCTTCTGTCTTGATCTTCTGGGTGGATTTGAACCAGATCCTCATATGGAACATGGAAACTTTGTCAGTTGATGTTATGGAAGGGCATTCTGACCTCATCACAGATATTCGATTCAGACCAAATTCAACAGTTTTTGCGACCTCATCTTTTGATAAATCTCTTCAAATTTGGGACGCATCAAAGGTGGATATGCACATGTTTGCTGTACATTGTCAGATAGTAGTATAATCCTTAGATGTCTTGTGTCTGAATGGAAAGACTTTGTTATAGTTCTTTTTCCTCTCTTCATGCTTTCTTAATTCTCTCTTCATGCCATTCTTTGTCAACTGCAATCTTTACTCTTTCTTTTGCTATTGAGTCCACAAAATGCATTACTAATGAATATTTTTACGTTATGCATATTCACAAAATGATATTTGCAGCCATCTATGGTGGGCCAGGAACATGATAGATATAGCCAAAAAAAAACCTACATCAAACATCACTTTTACATCAAAAAGCTTCTTTATATCAAACATTAACTTTTGCATCAGTATTTTGTAATTTTATGCAATTACATACTATTTACAGTTCGAGTTGAACCTTATGACGTACATGGTCAAAGTAGGACTGAACCATGGCAATATGCATTTTCCCCCTCTAACAGTTGTGCTTTATTGGAGTTCTTGTTGTTCAGCAAACAACTGCTTACTTTATTCCATGTCTGCAAAATTTCTAGCCAACAAATCCTCCATCTAAGCTTGATGGTCATTCTAAACATGTGATGTCACTGGATTTCCATCCAAGGATGGGGGATGTTCTCTGTTCTTGTGATAGTAGCAACGAAATGCGGATATGGAATGTCACTAGACAAACATGTGTTCATACTTCTCAGGTGAGTCTAATAATCTTTTTTTGCTGATTTAGATCATTGAATGTTATTTTACTAGTTATGCATCTGCATTCTGTCGTTTTATGCTTATTAGTCCATCTAGTTTTTAAACAAAGCCTTGGTGGTGACCCCCCCCCCCCCCCTCTTTTGACTTTTGTTCTGTATAGTAGCTTTTTTGTGTGAAGCTGGCCAAACAAGTGGACATGAATAAAGATTGGCTAAAATATTCCTTATGATTATTCTTCTTGATATTGACCACATTTGTGATCTACCAGATGTGTGAACTTTTGTTGGATCTGGAAGCAGATTTTCCCAACTATTATGAAGAGTTACAGTAATTAGACTACACTAAAATAGATACTACTTAATCAAAGAACAAAACATCGATTACTCTATTTCTCAAACCTGATCATTTTGGTGTTATTCATAGCAACATCGACCTTGATCTTATTGAGATGATTTTTGAATTCTTACTGATCTGAATCCAGGGAGGTAGTAGACAAGTTAGGTTCCAGCCACAACGTGGGGACCTTTTAGCATCTGCTTCAGGAAACATCATCAATTTGATCGATGTTGAAACAAATAAAATCACTTACCAGTTTAAGGTAATAGATTAATACAGTGACTCATCTTCTCATACTTCTCCAAATGCATTGAGTTACTCCAAAATTGATTTTGTTCCTCTTATATCTAGGGACATGATAAAGATGTACGCTCATTATGTTGGGATAATGGTGGGACATATATAGCCTCTGTCAGTGAAGACAGTGCAAGAATATGGACAATCAACTTAGGTGGAAGGTGCATTTATCACCTGCACTGCACTGGTAATAAATATGAGTCGTGCACCTTTCATCCTGGGTATGCTCAATTAATGGTGATTGGAACTAACCAGGTGCAAACTGAAATCTTGTCTTATTAAATAGTAGAATTTTTTCTTGGCAAGATTTGATGTCATTTTGAATGGGGGTTTCCTCTAGTATGTGTATTCTCCTGGAGGATGTTTTTCTTCACTCCTTTTGATTTCATCTCAATGCCTCCAGGTAAGCAAGCAGTGCAATGTCACTTTCTTTGACAGTTGGAACAATGATAAAGATATTTAGCCATACTTGACTTGCTCTCTTTTGCCTTGGAAAACCATGTCCATTTTTTCGTCAAATTATATCTATTAAACCCCCTACTAAATCCTCACACAAAAACCAACCTGCTTATGTATATAACTTCAAAAGTAACAGCATTTTTTATGATTTTCCATTCACTAATGATGCTTTCAATTGGAAGTCCTTGGTCAGTTTTTCTTTATATTTTTCCAGAAGCTGCTTGACTGGGGTATTTATTTAGATACGACTTGGTACGTGAACAAAGTTTTCATGTGATCTGCTTTGAGCAACCTCAAGGAAGGAAGTCGCTTCTGGTTTTCCATCTCATATGCCATTAAACTAATAATTTAGAAACTCTAATAGGTTGTAGGAATGATATGCTTAATTTATGTGTTTGGCATCTAAGGTATCTAAAAGCTCTGTAACTAGCCAACCTCTCCCAGAACCTCTGCATGAGAGGAACTAAAATTTAAGTCCCAAATTTTACAGGAACTTAGTGAACAGGAAATGAAGTGTAAAATTGCTGTTCTACAAGTTTGTAGGCATGAATACAGATAAAATGAGAGCTTACTGCTGTTACTAACAAGGTCCTTTTCCTTTGCCTAATGTTTTTGCCTAAGAAATAACGTTACTGATTTCAATATAATGGTCAAGACTCTTCTAAGATTTCTCTTGATGTCGAACCATCTCCATTCTCAATTATAGTGTTATTCAATCAATTGTTTAAAAGCCCAAAGACCTATTCCATTAGCCACAAGATATTACTGTTTTTCTGTTCATTGTTCTAAGTTTTGTGGTGTTATTTTCCCTAGATTTTCTGATCATAATCACTCTGAGAATTCTTGCAGAGACTGGAACTCTGGAGTCCAACTGATACCAATAAAACACAGTCGTATGATGCACATGATGACATAATTGCAGCATTAGCAGATTCACCGCATACAGAAACCATTGCCTCAGCAAGTCATGACAATTGGCTGAAGTTGTGGAAATGACCTTTAGTTTCTTTGTTTCTTTATCTTTTCTAGTATGTGATCATAAATGTGTTTACTGTGGATAATACCTAAAGGAGACAGCTTTGTTTACTAGGATCTGGGTGTAAATAGATCCATTGGTGCTGGTAAGATCATCAGGAACAAAATCTGAAGAGATATAGCACCAGGGAGAAGATCAGTTTAGGCGACAATAAGGCTGGGATTTGCCATGTTTTTGGAGATAGAACTTCCATTCTAAGGATGTAGTATGCACATATATAAAGTGTAAGTAATCAACCAATTTCTCAGCTGTATGTAAATGTTACTTGAATCCAGTCTTTGTGCTTTGCCATCTCAGCCTTCTTCTTCTGCAGTTTGCAATTTTCCTGGCTTCTTTATGTTTTCATTAAGAGAGTACATAGCTTTGGTCATTATGCTTTAAACCATTTGTTGTTTGAACTTCCATTTACTCTGTGTTGGTTTGCGAGAGTGCTTTGCTAATGAAAAACTGGTGCTACTTAGCGGAGTTTCTTGGCCATAACTAGATTTAGGTGTTCTAATGTTTCTGACCTCTAATAAGAAACGAAAATAGCTGCTAACTCCCGAAGAGACCTGCTACATTTGATGATGGATGATAAACCTTAAGGTGTCTTTTAAGTATCAGATGAGTCTATAGATATCTTCAGTATGAATTATAACCACTCTGCTAGTAACTGCTAACAATTGAAATTATTACTACTTCACCTATGAAGATGGCAAAACAAGAGTGCGTTGGATCAGTCGGAGCAACTCCGATTCTGTCAGGCATTTGTTCATGCAACTCCATGAGCTGTCTTGTTGATCTGTCTTGTTGGATACGAAGGACGGATTAGTATTTGCAGTACCCTTAGTTCCTTACGGCTGCCCCAACTCCCCATACCAGTTAATGGGCACTTGGCACCCTGTTGTAGTAGCAGAAAATTACCCTGTAATGAGTGAAAGATCACATTTGAAAAGATGTATTGATTGAATGAAAAATAATCAAATAATAAAATTTGTATTTATATCCAACAGAAACAAATTCTTCTTTTTTTGATAAACACAAACCATACAATTTCCATGGGGCTTTGTCAAGATTAGAAAATAAAAAGGTGCACCTGTTACCTATAGATTTGGCGACAACTTGGAAAGTGTATTTAGATTTTAGACTGAAATCCCTATATTCTCACTTCCAGAACTCTTCCATTGGGATACCGCGCTCTTCTGCAACTTCACTGAAATGCCTCATTTTCTGCACTGCTATAATTGTTGCTTTGGCTATATTGAGGGGACTTCTACTCCCAAGCTCCTTCCCAGAGGCATTCTGAACTCCTGCCATATCTAGAACAGCTCCTCCTGCAATGATCCCAGTGCCTGATGAAACAGGCCTAATCATCACTTTGGCTGCCCCATAATTTGCCTCAGATCTGCCATTTAATTGAATTTAAACATTAATTAATTTAATAGTATTCATTTGGCAGTGAAATCCAATGGATACTTGATAAGCATACTACGTAGCTTGCATTACTAGATGGTTCTGAAGCGGGCAAGATGAAGTTTTACAAGCCTAATGTATCTCTTTTTAAGTTTTACTACTACATCCTACCTGTTTCAGTACAAAAGATGCAATACTTAAATATTTCCACAGCAGCAACATGTTATTTAACAAAGAATCCAATATTGTTTAACATTAAAAGAAACAAATCCAACACTAAAGAATATTTTTGACCCGTGAGGCATTGGCACAGTGATGATATTCTTTCTAGCATCCATAGCAGACTTTTTGATGGCATCCACAATTTCTCTAGCTTTGGCAACTCCAACTCCCAGTCTTCCCTTTTTATCCCCCACCACCACAACAGCCCTGAATCTCAACATTTTTCCGCCTTTAACCACTTTATCCATCCTCTTCAGCTGCACAACTCTCTCCTCAAACTCATCTTTGACGGGCCTTTTCTCCTAAAAAGTTCTCCCGAGCCCGTTCTTCTTTTGAAGCTTAAGAGTCGCCCATGACTCTTACGTCATTGCCAAGAAAACTCTCCCCGCTATAGGCTGGACCGTACAATTCTTCGTAGGCTTGGGCAATTTCTTCCTCAGCTGATTCAAAGGGTTCTTGGTGGGACGAAGCCTTCCGGGCGTTCTGGAGGGTTGAAAGTAATGAGCATTTCCGGGTCTTCTTCTTCGTTGTCGTAAAAGGTTGTTTCGATATCCCGAGGAATGTTTCTCGCCTTTGATCATTGGTCCCTGTTTGTTAAGCTTCGAACGTTGGAAGAAGGGTGTCGAGGTTTATAGGGGTAGGAGGGAGGGAGACGTGTGTTGGGTGTGAAGGGAGAGGAAGGAGAAGGCAGAGAGAAGGGTTGTAGAGACGGCCATAATATGGATGGAGTCGGTTCGAAGTGATCAGTGATCAGGAGGACAGAATTTAACATTATTGTTTTATAACAAACTCCATCAGTAAAAATCTAGAGAGGAGGAGTAGAAAATAACCAGGGATGCGCCTAGTGTCTGCAACAAAACCCTAGATCGAACTAGACAAATGTGAACCAACCCACACCACCTGCTACAAGTAAAATGGCTTCTCCCTCTCCATCTTGATGGTCATGGCTTCAAGATGAAAGAAAGGCTTGCTTAGATCAAAGTATGCAATCTCACTCCCCTCTTCTTCTGTTTGCACATTTTGATTTTGGTACGTGAGGATGCATGCATTCATCTTTCATTCCGAAGTCTAGCTATGTGACAGAGGATTTGGATTAATTTCACCTGCATGGTCGGTCTCATGCATCACATCAACATACACACTAAAACATTCATGTGCAACAAAAACACAACAAATTTTGTTCTGTCTTTAGAACGTGCGTGTATTTAGATTTCGATCTCATAATATCCCTCAATTCTACTTTATACGACAGACATAAATTAAATGATAGTCTATTTTCTTGATTTTAAGAATTTTCATATTTATACCTACTTTTAGACATATTGTGATTTTAGACATCTACTAAAGATGGAATTTGTATTCATATTTTTTTCCCAAAAAAAAAAAAAAAAGAAGAGGATGTTGGACTGAATTGGATGGTATTAATTTTGCATCATTCGGATCAGTACATCTCATGCGGCATTGTGCGACGGCGTTTTGATGTCGTTGCACGAATGAAAAATGGCGTGATGACGCGTTTAGTATAATGGATATGGTTTACTATTTCGTTATTTGAGCAAATATTCTTTACAGTAGGAGGATAAATGTCATCGACTAAGGCAAAATATATATATATATAATTGAAAAGATCCCTTGAAATAAAAGTTAAAACCGTAATAAAGAATTACGATAAAAAAAAATTCGAAAGTTTTAAGAAAAGAAAAAGGCATATGACACATTGCGTTAATTAGAATTTGTTAACAATGCACTAAAAAGTTAGATTATGACACAAAAAGAGGATGAAGGAAAATCTCCTCAAATACGAGGGATGGTTTTCTGTTTTTTCTTTTGTTCTCTTTTCCCACAAGTTTCTGAATCAAGAAGTGTACTAAGTACAGATTTGATAACAACATACATAATATTTGAGAAAAACTGTATGTGGGACTACATTGCTGAGTAGTTGGATCTACAGAGAGAAGTCTGACAACAAAGATTTGGTCAAGTCCTTCACTTCCAAAGCTCTTCCATTGGAATACCACGCTCTTGTGCAACTTCACTAAATTGCCTCATCTTCAGCACAGCCACGACAGTTGCTCTTGCATTATTGAGGGGATTGTTACTTCCAAGCTGCTTGCCCAAAGCATTCTCAACTCCAGCCAATTCTAGAACAATCCTCACAGCTCCACCAGCAATCACTCCAGTACCCGGAGATGCAGGTCTAAGCATGACTTTTGCCGCCCCATAATCCGCATCAGATCTGCCAAATTACATGGATATCAGAAGATAAATTAACCACATATCAACAATAACCAGAAATTTAGTCAGAAATGATACCCTCTTAAAGTGAACAAAGACAACTCTCAAACAGGCAAGGTGAAGTCTGTGTTGATGCATATGTACCCTGTCTGGATAGACAGAAAGCACGAGGTACCAAGTGAACTAAAATATCTGAGGATCCCAGTCAATATTGTCAACTTTGCTATCCATAGTGCCATTGGAAGTTTTTGACAAGGCAACAAGTGAGTTTACAACACTTTCTCAGAGCTACCATGCTCATGCATGAAGTTCCCTTTGAGCAGGGCTACAATATTTTGAGCATAAATTTTCAACAAAATTCCAGAAAGAAAAGCCTTGTTGCTCATAGCTGATCATCTACCCTAAAAACCACATACCAAGTTTACTCCATTCTTCTGCTGAAACTTCATGAAACTTAACAGTACTATCTGCTCAAGAAAGATGATAGGGTGCCATGATCGTCAAAACAGGTCTAAACCTCAAAAAATGGAACAAACATCATCCATCAAAACTTCTTAGGACAACACCATATGACCACATGCAAGCAATGATCCATGGCAAGATGACAACATGCAAGCAATTAAATATCAAAGAACTTATTTTAGGCAGTTTACATGACAAGGACATTTAGTTCTTTGTTCACTGTCATATTCTGCCTCTACAGCACAAAGTTAGAAACCATCTTCAAAAAGGTGGATATTCTATACAGCAGCTCGTGGTTTAGGCTATGAGGTAGAGGAGAAAACCGCAGAGAAGCTGATTACTTGATCTGTAAACGCATAGATACCATAGCTGCTAGAAAGACTGATTTTTATTCATGGACTGCAGTATCCACTAGCTACATGCTTGTAGCATAGCTGCTGCTTTGCTTTTTGGATATCTTTCCATGCTTTAACAAGCAAGCCCAAGCCTTGAACTTATAAGCCCATAGGATTGACTGGGCATAAGCTGAAAGTCAAGTTGTACGTATAAAAGGATCTGAAAGGTGCTACTACCTTAAAAAACAGCAGAACATTGCTGGCTGAACAAAACATGTAGCTAGGCAACTCAAAAATTAAAATTGTAGCTAGGTAGATGGCAAGTGCTGTCTAGCTTCCAGCTGTTCTTTATCCTCCTATGGAACTCAAAGCCAAGTAAAAAGAGCTTGCTGTTGGATCATAGTCTGCAAGAAACGTGAATAAACAGGGAACTAGTTTTGAAAAAAACCAGTTATATGATCAAATAATCCGAACTTTGACTTTGAAGTTCGCTTTTGGAACCAGATTTGGCGTAAACTTATCAGTTACAATGGTTCAAACTACTCTCATTTTGCAAAGGAGAAAATTTCAAAAGATTAACCATAAAAAGCTCTCGTAATTGCAATGGAAAGAAGCGCGTAACAAGTTCATCTACTCATAAAGTTCACTTCATAGGCAACTAATGTACCTAATACTAGGGAGCTGTTTATTAACATTTCTAGTTATGTTAGACCGCCACTTCAAGTCAGCTAAAAACTTTTATCTGCCCTAAAATGACTGATCCGCAGTAGTCTAGGAAGAACAAAGCAAATTCCTGGCAAATGCCTATCTTCATAGCTCAAACAACTGCTAGAATCCCACATAAGATTTCTTTCTTTCCTTTCAAAAGCAGTATATAATTAGTCCAATGAAAGTTCGTAAGGTTGACACCCAAGAAAAGCTTCATATGCACCATAATAACAAATGCTACGTCACAATCCAATAACTTTTATTCAAAAACGGAAGACCAATCCTAAAATGCCAATTCATTACACAAAATTCCAATTCCAAGAACAGAACTTTCAACTAAAACAGAGCTAGCCCGGATGATTTTACCTGTGAGGAAATGTCAGATACTTGGTCATGGGCACTGTGATGACATTCCTTCTAGCATTAACAGCAGATTTCTGAACAGCAACAGCAACTTCCTTAGCTTTCCCAACTCCAACACCAACTTGTCCCTTTTTATCACCCACAACAACCACAGCCCTGAAATGCAATTGCTTGCCGCCTTTAACAACTTTGGTCACTCTGCTCACTTGCACCACTCTCTCCTCAAACCCATCTTTAACCTTTTCTCTCTGGCCTTGTGAACCAAACCCACTTGTCTTTTTCACCTTAGGATCCATCACATAGATGTCATTTCCAAGAAAAGTTTCACCACTGTATGCTGGCCCATAGATTTCTTCATACCCTCGGGCTATTTCATCTTCTGTCTCAATTGGCCCTTCGTCAAAAGGAGGAGGTGGAACAAAGTCCTCTGGGCGCTCTGGTGGGTCGAATGTGGAGACTTCTTCCGGGTCTACATTGTCAAAATAAATTGTTTCCGCACCACCAGAAGTAGCCTTGACGGGGCTGATTTTTGTGACTTTGGGAAGGAGAAATAGGGAATATTTGGGGTTTTTTAAAGGGGAGAGGGAGGGGTGAGAAGAGGGGAGATGGGAAAGGCGTGGTGGGTGATGAATGGAAAGGGAGGAGAAGGTGGATAAGGAGCTTGGAGAGGCAGCCATGTGGTGGAGGCGGTGGTGGCTGGAGATGGAAGTTATCAGTGGAATAGTGGAGTGTAAGCAAAGGGGGTGAGTCTTATCTCACTTCTCTTTTCCCAGCTGTGAGGGAAGATGAAACGATGAATCGGATTTGGATGCGCCTTTTTTTTCGTTGTTTTTTTTTCTCCTCCTGAGCTGGGGAAAGGTCAGCTTCATTAAAAAGGAGAAAAATATTACAGTGTAGAGTAGAGTAGGCGTTGGCATTGTACCTGATGCTGTCCAGAACAACTGAAGAAATGGAGGGCTAAAAATCTGGCAAAAATAAGCAACCGGCCAAAAAGTATATAATGGCGGATAGAGTTGCCTGTACAAAGAACTATTTTCCACAAAATTATACAAATAACTATTGTATGTTTCCCTTGTTTTTTTCGAATATAGATACTAATACAAAGTGGCTTGGTTCAAAATTTTTTTTTTTTGTCACTTTTTAACTTCAAATTTTTACCCTTACAAGAATTAATTTTGCCCTAATTACTTAAGCACAAATTACCAACCCATAAACATTGTAATTATCAAATTAATTATAATATTATAGGAAAAAATATTAGTAAAAGATCACAGTTCTCGTTACTAATGAAAGTTCCATATATAATTAATTCATATAAAGAATAATTCATTTCTAAGTTGCACAAACGCGGCTTAACACTAGTAGTGATTAATTGACTGATCCTTCCCTGCTCTAATGAATTGAGTTTGAGCTGAATCTCGGGACAACCTCCAAGGTTTGTTTGTTCTCCTAAATAAACAAACAAATTTCGATCATTGTAAATGTGCTCAACTGGGATATTGGGCCTCTTCCCCCCCCCCGGCGGGGCCGGGCGAAAAGATGATTTGGGCCTGAAATAAGGTCTAGGCCCATTTTCAATAACATCATCCGAAGAAACCGAAATGGAAACGTGGCATCGGGTCAACACGAGTCATCTACCAAGGGCGAAGGTGGCACCGTCCTCTGCTTTCCCACGTCCATAGAAACATTACAATTTTTTAGACAAAAATCTGTTAGATAAAAGTTTAGGTAAGTTTAGCTTCGATTATTATCACGATTAATATCACTGTGTTCAAACGTGTCTTCGAAATCATAAGTCTCTAATTAATAGATTGTTCATCAATATAAATGTAGTAAGATTCAAATACATGATTTTTATCAAAAATAGAATGTTTTTATCAAATTAAACCAACTTATGTTGCACAAATTAAAGACCCATGGAAAAAAAATATATATATATATATATCCAAGGATCACATCACCCTGCCGACCATGAATTTTGTTTTCCACTAGTTGTTCAAATGTGAGATGGGGTATAATTGATCTATTGATTGAATATAATAGCTATATGTATATACATAGATAATAATTAGGGAAAATTGCAGAAACCTCTCTTGAGATTTCTAATAGTAGCACTCACCTCCCCTCTAATTTAAGAAATTGCATTGACCACCCTTGAGCTTAAGGAATCTATTACAGATTCGGTCCAAACTAGAAAGAGTCCCATTAAAAAAATTGTTTTAAGAACTGAGATCAGAAATTTGTGCCTGTTTTGTCCTTCATCTTGCTTGCCTAGTAGTATTAGCAAAGAAAGGACAAAACCTATTAAGGATTAATAAACTTCAAGACGTATAAGTGCATACCATTTTCTAATGCACCTGCAACAGGTTAAACATCAGGTGAAAGCAACGGCTAGTTAAATGGCTAAATGAGATCTGAACTTGCACAAGCTTATAAATGAGATCTGGTTTAGCAATCCATTACTAAAGTTGGTTTTACCGGTAACACAGCTGATTTCCTTGACTTTAGTTTGGTAGTATAGAGGTGAAGTGTTGTAGCAAAAAGCATGGCTTCTTCTAGCCACGGGGGAGAATCATAGAACTCCCCAATATCTTTCACAATAAGGAACAAATATTGCACCTGCAATTGAAAGGCAACACTGAAGATTTCTAAGATCGAAAAGAATTCCAACAAGTTATATATATTTTTTTTTGTGCAAAATGCAAATACTTCTAGTGGTATAATGGTCCCTAAGAAGAACATTAAAAGCTAAAATGCTACAATCTCAACAACAATTGCCTTCTCCCTCAGCAATGCAATGGAAAAGGCCAATCGTAGTGGCAAGGGTAGGAGCTCTAAATGTAGCAGTCAACATACTTTTCCATTATCAATCTTTTCATAAGGTAGTTTAATTAGTTACTCTATTTGTTTAATTAGTAATTAATTGGCTTTTTTACTCCCTTAATTTATTAATAACCAACATTCATTCTTTTGTAAAACTCGTTCATCGAATAACCACAAATAATTGGGGTAGCTAGGTAAATACACACAATCTTTTGACAGCAATAGACCCCAATTAGTTGAGGAGGTCACTGCTATTTTGTAAATTATAAGGGAGGTGAGTGCTACTGAAAGAAACCTCAGGTCAGGGCAGGTTTCTGCAATTATCGCTAATAATTATATATACATCGATTTTCTTTTTCGTGTTCTGCATTGAGAAGTTTTACTACTCCACTAAACTAGACAAAGATAAGTACTACGCACGTGACCAGTGGCCCTATTGGATTGCGCGAGAGAAGACCCACCCAGAATTAAAAAAGAAGAAAGAAGTCCGAACCGGAACAGGGTTGAGCAATCGGGTATCAACAGCCACCACACACTTTTGCAATACGTGGCACTTTCAGTTACACGTGTCAGCATGAGAAAATGCCACCCTCTTTCCTTCCCGTGACTCCTCAAATCCCGGGCCACCACGATAGCCGTGGGAGGCGGTGAAGATTTTCCAAATTCGGTTGAAAGTTGAAACCTGCAAAAGATTAATACTAATAGAAACTGTCGAAGAAATACAGATTCTTTCCAAAATTGGAGGTCAGTCTTTTTGATCAACAATGGCAGCCATTCCTATAGCTAAAAACGCCGCCTTCAACCTTTCCAAGGCTTTTCCCCGGTCCAATTATCCTCTTCTTTACGGCGAAGTGTCCAGGGTCTGTTTCACTACTGCAACAAAACATTCCGGGGTAACAACAGTAACAACGCTACCCTTTTAACTACTAGTACTACTAGCATATATAATATATTCTTTTAACTTTCCTTCTGATTCTGCTTCATATTGCCATTTTAATTTCTGGGTTTGAGTCACTAGCAATTCTTTTGCATGTTTACATGTTTTATTAGAAGTCTTGATCTTGCGGTAGTGACTTTTCCCAAAAATGAACTTAATCACCTCTTTGTTTTTTTTTTTTTTTTTTTTTTTAATGTTTCACGCCTTTGGACAAACTTGTAGTGTTGTGCTGACTGATTATGTATATGCTTGCTGTGAAGGGTCAATATGCAGAACACGCTGATAGAAGAAGAGATCACGATAGGGATCTTTATGCTGATAAGTCTGATGAAGATGCCGCTGAAATGACTAAGAGAGCAAGAGAAAGTGTGAAGGAAAGCATGGGCAAAACCAAAGAGCGAACCCAAGAAATGGAGGAGAAGGCCAAGGAGGCTGCTGAGAAAGCAAAGCACAGGACTGAAAGCGTGGCTGAAAGGGCAGCTGAGAAGGCCAAAGAAGGGAAAGACTGGGCAGCGGATACAGCGCAAGAAACTAAAGAGAAGGCCGAGGATAGAGCTGATGAAATGAAGGAGAAGACTGAAGACACGGCTTATGAAATGAAGGAGAAGACTAAGGGGGCGGCTGAAACGGTGGCCGAGAAGACGAAGGAAGGGGCGTATAAGGTGGTGGAAACGGCCGAGACTGTTGGGGAGAAGGCTAAGCAGACTATGAAGGATGCTTGGGGAGCTGCAAAGGAGACTACTCAGAAGATTAAAGAAACTGTGGTTGGCAAGGATGATGATGATGATAAGGACCGTGTTGAAGATTTCATGGAAGATCATGTTAGGAAGCCTGCTAGAAAGCACAGGGATATCCCTGTCACTGAGGCACCTAAGGGAGAGCACCCTGACGGTGTGACAATGGATGAAGATGTTGTGGAGCTGAGGAGGAAAGCAGGGCAGCATGATCATCACGATAAGAAACACTAGGATTTAATTAGAAGTTGCATATTTACTTCGTTCGTTTTTTTTTTTTTTTTTTTTGAGGATGAATTAATAATTTAGTCCTGTTGTATTAGTTTTTTGACCCTTATGGAATCATCCTCCATTCTGTGGTGTCCTTTTTTTTTTTTTGGGGGGGGGGGGGGGGGGGGGGTTAACAATTGTTGTTACATGTTACCATTCAAATGCGCAATGCGTTAATTACATACAAATTTTTTAAGAATGAAAACTTTTTTTTTCGCAATGTCATCTTTAAATACACGTATTGGGTATTACTTGCTAAGTTAATATTTTAATTTCAAAACATTGCTAAAAATAAGTAAACTTGCTATTTTTTGTGGAAGTTAATGTTCTACTCTCAATATCAAATCAATTCGTAAGAACAGGAAAGGGAATCATAGCTAGGAACTTGGACTGGAAAACTACTGAAAGAAAGGGGTGTAATGGAACGCAGGAATGACAAAGCTACGGAGGAAGAAGCTCTGCCAATAAGAGTTACGTTAATGATGGACTAAGATAGAAGTCCAATCAGACTGCAAATTTGTGATGGAACCAAATCAATGCAAGCAATGTTTGTTCAAGACATTAGTTTTGCAAGCAATGTTCAAGACATTAGTTTTGCAACAGTAATTTGCAATGGAACCAAATCAATGCAAGCAATGTTTGTTCAAGACATTAGTTTTGCAAGCAACGTTCAAGACACTAGTTTTGCAACAGTCCTCGAGGAGATGAAGGGAGAATTTGAACAGTGTAACTTTTATTTTTTGTGTGTAGAGTAGGAAATGTATGCAGTCATACATGAGTTCAACATGCAATCAAACTAGTACGTGACATAGAATGGGATAACGAGCTTTCATGTGCCTAATGGATATAGCAAGGAAAGATACGAAGGCAATTGCTTCTTTTGGTAACTAACTCATGATGTGATGTACACTCTCTTGCAAGGTCAATGCAAGAGAACAAAAACTAATTGTGATTAACAGCTAGGTATTTTTATCATTTTTACCATGAAAAAAACTTCGGAAATTAAAACACCAAAAACAAAAAAAAAAGTGAGATTCCAAAAAATAGTCTCTTTATCTGTGCTCTGCCCCTCTTAGAAAAGAACTCTGGCTTTGCAACTGACGTTTAAGGTTGAGATATTTAGGTGGGTATCCTTCGCGGTTTCCATGGCCGGCTCGGTTTCAGGTTTTCTGACCAATTGTGAGGCCATAGCTGAGAAGTCAGAAGAACAAAAGAGGGATTCGTGAATTAGAGAGGGCAGCAAATTACATAATAGCCCAAGTGGGGTGCTCGGCGTGTATAAAACCATAGTTCCATCATCCATGTAAGAGAGTAGACGTTCAGGAAAAGGTTTGCTTTATTGCAGAAAGAAAAAAAAAAAATTTTGGATAAATGGCAGGTCTTGATTGAATTACGATCTCATGCTCATAATCTATCCCTCTCATGGGGAGGGATGTAAGGATTGCAACAACGGAAAATTCTAATTCAATAATAGCGTGCTGGGCATTAAAAGAAAGGACGTCTGGATGTAAGAGCGTAGATGATGCAGTTGCTGTCAAACTGGCCATGTGCAAGGCAGCAGAGCAGCAATGGAGGAAAATTAGCATTCAAATCTAGAACAAGGAACTTTTGGGACTAATATCATATCAAAGAGCACAGGACAGCAGGTTGGCTATAGTGGTGGAAGACATCCAAAGTTTAAAGGTGTTGTTTCAAGTGTACTTCTTTTATTTAGTTAGAAAAGATAAAATATATGATTAGCCGTAGAGTTAGTAATTATACTTTAGGCATATGTCAGGATATGCGATGCGGAAGTGATAAATTCTGCGTGTCATTAAACACTCTTGTATAGTTTTGATCGAGTTTTTGCTCGCTAATGTTAAGTGTTTTTATAATCAATACAAATCTCCTAAAAGTTAAAAAAAAAAAAAATATTTATAATCATTCCCGTCTTACCACTCAATCCAATTCTCAAAACTTTCCATTCGACTTAATTTTTTTATATTTGAATTTGGAGCACTAGTCAAATTTTGTTAAATAGAGGCGTTAATGGCATGGGACTTTCAGGCTCAAGATGATTGGGATTGAATTATTGAAGTAATGCGAGTGTGTTTGGAAGTTAGATTATTTGAAATATTATTTGGAATAATTATTATACCACTTTTTATGAAATGATATATATACGAGAAAAAAAGTTAATTTGGAAGATAAAAGGTTGATTGAAAAATATATTTATAATGCAAACAAATAATTATAATTTTGGTTGTCAAATCCACAATAGATCAGTCGCCTCCCTATTTTTTCTTATTTGTTTCTGTAATAATTTTTTTCTCTCTAGGATGCTCTTAGTGAGAGTTAATTGAAAATTCACTTTGCAAAGTATGTTACCTGTACAAATCACTTTTTAATCTACTTGAGAAGAAAATACATATAAATTGTAAGTTAAGAATAAAATAAATATTTTCCTCAAAAGAAAGGAAAATAGTAATTCAAGATTTTCAGCAAAGGTTGGAATTATTCATTCAAAAAAAAAAAAGGTTGGAATTATTAACACAATGCATGCGGTCTCTCTGGACCAAAGTTCGTTTATGTAGGCCCCAAAGAAAAATAAAATTTCCTCCAAAAGCCATCTATAAGTGGGCTGAAAAGAATTTTCAGGGCTCTCCACCATTAACATGGGCACGTCAATGATTCGGTCTTTCCGAAGCTGTGGGCTTCAAAGGATTTTTGTTTCGTTCCTTATGGGGCCGCCAAAAGGGTTCCTACCCTTGAGCAACTCCTATGGGCCTCCGCATTTCATTTGCTCCATCTTGACCAAGCAAAAGTGCAAAATAATAAATTTTTCTTATTAACAAAAACTTTCCATGCTAACTAAAATAAAACTTTTGGACTCAAGCCCCATTTGGAATAGAGGTACTTTTAGTAAAAAAAAAAAAAAAAAAAAAAAAAAAATATATATATATATATATATATATATATATATATATATTTTTAGGTGTTAAAAGTACTTTTAAAGCGTTTGATGAACATCATCCTATAAAATTAGGAACAGAACTTTTAGTGTGAAAAGCACTTTCAGCAAAATTTCAAATTTGGTGCTTTTAGAGTAGCTTTTGTGATTTTAAAAATAAAATATTAAATTTAATTATTTTATCCTATATTATAAACTAAATAAAGAGATAAATACATTTAAAAATTTTTAAATCACACGTTATCCAATTTAGTTAAACACTTATTGAACTATGTCTCCAAATAGCATATTTAAAAGCACCTAAACACTAAATAAATACTTTTATTAAAAACTCTATTAAAAAAGTATTTTTTAATAAGCTACTGCAATCCCAAATTGGCCCTCAAATTATTACAAATCCTCCTAATGAAATTTGGACTTTACTATATAGGATTGACTTATCCTCGTGTTATTTCTTTATAGTTTTCGCTTATAGCCTCCATCTGACCAAAAGAAATAATAATAAAATTTCTGGACTAAAAACGTAATGAACGTTTTAAAATTGGAATAATTGATCAAAACATGCATTCTTTTAAGTTTTGTGAATAATATATTAATAGTCAATGGCTAGCCAAAATTCAAATATTCTAGAATTTTTTTTTTAGGTAGAACATTCTTTACACATGTCCCCGCCAACTCTGAAATCATGCAACTCTGTCTAATTACATAAGTTCCTATAGGAATACAAAGCTTGCTGATTTCTCCCTTGGAAAACAAATGATATTTGCATTCTAAACCAAATTTTTTGACACTTTAATTCTTTACGTTATAAAATGCTAAAGTGGAGCCATGAAGTGCAAAAATCAATTACCCTCAAGAAAATTAAAACTTTTTTGAAAAACATTCAAATACCTTTTCCCCCCTTTTGTAAGGAATGCCCTAGAATAACTAATTTGTAAAATTTGGTGACCAACTCAAGTTTTATTTTCGGAATAGACCGTTAGTAAAATGGTAACTGGAAAGCTTCCGAGAATGAGAAAATGGAGGACTCCTAAGTCAAGGTCCTCTTCTGACGTCAGAACAGACATTAAAAAATTGAAATACGAGTAAGAAAACTCTCAACTCCCCAACTCGTAAGAGAAAGAAATGAAAATTAATGACAAAGAAGAGGGAGAGATCAAAGTGGAATGAGTGAGATAGAGACAGTTTCATTTTCTTGCAAGGAAGAAATATATTTATGAATGAGACAGGTAGAAAAGCAGGAAAGGAAGACTTCATGAGAGAAGAATCTTAGTATAGCAAGTGATCTGACAAAGCCCACCACCCTTATTCTACCGCCCCGCCACCACCCAACCTTCTGGCGGGCCGCTCTTCAGCAGCCTCTGCACCCTGTAAACCACCAATCCCTTCTATTACTTCATCATATCATCTCTCTTTTGACCTTAACTAGCTACGTCTCTTTCTTGCTTAATCTTTGTTTTTCGTTTCTTGCTTAATCTATCTTTCGATGTTCATCCTCTACTACGTTTCATGTTAATAGGTGATGTGGTGTTCTAGGAAACGAGTGATAAGTAGGATTTTGGGGAATTTTTGGACTTAATTCGACAAAAGAATCCCATTTTATTTTGTCTAATTTAATTCTTCAGGTTTATGATACCTTCCCTTGATAAAACTTGGCCTTAAGTTCAGCGTTATCTAAAGGGACGGACACCGTACAAAAGTACAGTTTTTATTGTCTCTATTTTTCTCTAGGCTTGGGGGGGGGGGAAGGCTCTTAAAGAAGACCTTGACCTTATGGATACGGAAGAAACAAGAATATAGCAGGTGACCTTCAACCCTCCTCTCTCTCCAGTCCAGTTTATTTCACGGGTTGACCTCTTATTAGGGAAGTGAATCTATGTGGATTGTTGGTGGATTTGACTAAAGATTATGCGGCAGATTGAGGGGCTTTTAATTCTTGTTTTGGTTTTTCTTCTGCTATGGAAAGTATTCAATTCAGCTTCATTATGAGGCAGCCGGAGTTATGATTTTAAACCCCGAGTTGGATAAACATCCTCAGTTTCACACCAGTGTTTATTTCCACCAAGCTGAATTCTCGTAATCTCACCAGCACATTTGTTCAGACTCCATATTTGAGGTATATCACATTAAGTTTCCAGTCGAAACATTTATTATTTCGTTGTGCATGCCGTCAAGGCTGCTACACCGGAATCTTTTGAGGGCAAGAGGATTTCCATCATAAATACTCGCCTGTACTTTGCTATACTCGCACCGAAAAGTTTCACAGCAAACAAGTTTGTTAGGAAAAAAACAAGTTAGCGGTATAAATTCCAACATCTCAATCAAGAATGGAGCAAGAAGGACAACAACAAAGGCAATCCAAAGAGGTGGAAAATCCTGCTCCACATCAGCCACCACCACCCAGGAAATGTCCTAGGTGTGAGTCGCTCAATACCAAGTTTTGCTACTACAACAACTACAACCTGTCTCAGCCTAGGTATTTCTGCAAGAATTGCAGGAGATACTGGACTCATGGTGGAACCCTAAGGAACGTTCCCGTCGGCGGTAGCTCTCGAAAGGCCAAACGGGGCAGAGTTTCGCCTATCTCATGTGGTGGAGAGAGCTCAAGATCTCGACCTTTCCCACCGACAAGACCACAACAACCACCACCACAGCAGCAGCCAGAGGGTATTTTCCCAAACATAGCCAACATGGCTGCCTTGGTTTCAGGGATTGTTAACTTACCCCCGAGCACCCAGCAGTCCTCGAGAACCATTTCTTGGGTTCATCCACTAATACCAAGTTCAATTTATCCAAATGGGCTGTTTGCTGGATTTGATGGCATGCAAATGCCACCCTTGAGCGGCCAAGGTCAAGGAATGAGTCGACCACTCCATATTGGCGGTGGGATTGATGCTACTACTGGAGCGGGTGCTAATACCCCAATCTTTCATGGATTTGATTTCTCATCCATGAAACCCCAGCAGGCTCCATCTCAACCGCTGCAAATTCGCGATCAGCCCAGTCAATCCATTGGAATAGGTAATCAATACAAGGACAAGCAACCTTTGTTCACACCTGATGGAAACATGGCCTTGACTGCAGGAAATCTGAATTCTTGGACCACTGCCGGGAATTCCAGCAATGCTAGTACCTCCAACTTCAACATCTGGACCAACACCAATGGAGCAAGCACCTCTAGTGGCCCGACTGATTCTTCTTTCAACCCGAATGACTGGCCTAATATTCCAGACTATGATGATGGTGAATAATTTTCTGATTGCTGAGAAATCAGTTGCAGAAGATCATGTGCTTTTGATTAGAAACTTCGTTGAATCACTGTGTTGCCTTATAGATCTGAAATACATAAGAGTGGAAAGAAAATGGGGATTTAAAGGTTTAGGAATCTATGTAAATGGAATAATAGCAGCCTATAGCCAGCAGATTATGGCTAGATGATGTTTAATGTTTACCTTCTTATAGAAAATGTTTGGCATTCGGTTTAGGTTTGTGCTTTAAACTTTTTGAGTTTTTGATCAAAAGTTAAATTTAATTTGCGTGTTAACGCTTTTGTTTTGTTCATTTGATGCTTTTCAATACCAGTAAGAAAAGAAAAAGGTCCTCGCTTTATTGAACTTAACTAGTAGTTAATTAGGGTACTTTGCAGATTAAAGTTAGAGAAAAGCACTATGGTGAAGAGAATAATGTTTGTGGGTGGATGGCTGAGCTCACATGTCTCCTTTGCAAAAGGTGATAGACAAGATGGATCTAATTTTTGCATGTGCCTTTCTAATCAGAATAAACATTCCAGTCATCCAATGCTCCATCCTGCATTACCATGAAATGGAGTTCCTCTACCTAAAGCAAAAAATACCTTCCATGGGTTGCACGTACTAATTAATTTGGAATTGAAATGGTTCTCTCACCGTAAATTGCGCATGATACAAGGCATAAACCCTAAATGTTACAAAATGTTGCCACGCTTCAACATTACTTTTTGTCAATATAATTGATTGTATTGTATAAAAGAGTTTTTTTTTTTAATTTTGAGAAAATGAATAATCATGGGTATGTCCACATTGGACCACACCTTTCAAAAGAATCACTACTTTGTTCACTGTAGAAATGTTAGAATTGAAATTTGCTTAATGATTTATTTTGAAAATGCATTTCTAATCCCCAACTTACACTCTAAGTCCCACCAAATTATAGGTCAAAATACATACTCAACAATCATTGGTAAAAATTATCTCTAACAAATAATCTATGGCCAAGAACAAATAACATCATCACAAAAGCTTTGCATGATCGAGATTGGTCTACCTTTATTTTTCTCTCAAATCATAGTTAGTACTTACAAGACGTCAAATTTTTTTTTAAAAAAGGTAGAATTAAAATGCGTGAATGCTGAATGATGTGTGACAAGTTAACTTTTTTTTGTTCTTTCATCCCATTAGGATCAATGAAGGGGAATTTAGAACTCACAAAAGGGTACTTTATCAGTGCACAACCCTCTATCTAGAGCTTACTTTGTATTTCTACAGCACAGAACAATTTAGCTGTCAATAACAACAGGGACTTACACCAGGTGGTGCCCTTTTTTCAACTTTTACGTGAGCTACATGATGAAAGACCATGATGCCATGCAAGGCGTTTTCTCGAATCACCATTCGAGGGACACGTAAATATTCTGATCCCTAGAATATTTCTATATATATCCGCAACACGAAAACCGCACACGCCCACATTCATTTGAAAACATCAATGGTTCTGGTTACTCAAATTCATAGTGGTTGGCGTGCATGTCCGTACACAGTTTTGAGAAGATAGGTTGTGGATTTGGTGACTTTAGAATAGTTGGCACAGAGCACACCCGAACCAACAATACGTTGATAGATTCAATGCACAATTTTGGCTTTATGGGTTTTGCAATAGAGATCAAATTCACGTAGGGTTGAAGTAATTCGTCCTAATCATAATTATATGTACGTGCAATAAATAACTTAGAGAGAGTGAGGCTTCTGTGCCCTAAGCTTAACGTAATTATTATAAGTTGAGGGGATGAAGTTGCTAAACCATTGATTATGTGGTTTTGGAGAAGGGGTTTTTCGAGCATAGCATGAGCATATCGTTGAGCACTGCCATTGAAGATTTTCATTCCGGGAATATGCGCACGGAATAGCTGGTGTCATATGAATGATATTGATATGCCTGCTAGAAGTTTTTGTAGCTATATATGAGATCATCTCACACTAGGTTTAGATCTGAGTTATGAAGTATTCTAGCTAATCAAAAAGCTAAGAAAATATTGGTTATTCTATTGTTTTATGTCAACCTTTTCTGAACATTCTTTAAAAAAGTTTTGAAGAAAGACAATGTAAGAAAGCAGAATCGACAACTTTGAGAGGCTCATTCTAACTAAGACAGATGAGAGGGAATACTCATAACTCTCATATTATTCGATCATCATGTTTTGTTTGAAACTTAAAATCTCTATGCATGGAATCAAAGAGAACTATTTTCTAAATTCTTTAGTGAACCGCCATCAACTTTACAACTCAATCTTAAAAAAAAAAAAAAAAAAAACTTTACAACTCAATCTTCTCAAGAATTACAATTTAAAATGAATCGTACGTTGTCCATTTATTATGAAGACATGTTCCAATTCATGTCTTTATTTGGAGAGAAGGCAAAGCTTTTACCAAGCTCCTGCGATTCTGTATAATCTCTTCAAAGTTAAAGGAAAAAATTTATACAACCTATAGGTATGACCATTTTCTTTTTCATATGTAGTGCAATTTAGTGGAACAACAGTTATTGCTAAGTCATTAGTGACTTTGAGATGTCATGTACCTAGACAGGTGGTTAAGCCTGTAATGGAGTTGGAGGTGAAATACCC
This sequence comes from Coffea arabica, assembly GCF_036785885.1. Classification (NCBI taxonomy): domain Eukaryota; kingdom Viridiplantae; phylum Streptophyta; class Magnoliopsida; order Gentianales; family Rubiaceae; genus Coffea; species Coffea arabica. Next base: position 12,041,138 of record NC_092312.1, read on the forward strand.
ATCCTCTTCATTGATTTATAATACTAGTTTGAAAGTACGTGAATGAAGTGGTCTTCTTCTATCTTTATTAAGAGTATTAAGAAGATGTTTTAAAAAGTTGACCTACTATTTTTTTTTATTTATTTATTTGCTGATAACCGTGAATTCAAGCCAAAAGGACTGAAGCAAATAAAAGAGGGTAGGTAAAAATGTGAGTCCAATAAAGATAAAGAAACATTAAGAATCATCAGCATACTTAATTTCTTGTGATGGAAGTGGAGTAGGTTTTGATTAATTTTAAACTAAACGAGTATATAATATGTACTACATAGACAATTACTTGTATATGTCATCTGAGTCCACCTACTATATATCTTTATAGTCCCTTGAACCATCCTTCGGCAAATACTTTTGTGCTTTGCGGGGCAGTAGGTTTGAGTGAAAGCTGACATATTAGTCATACTGCAACGGTCCTACAAGCTGAAATTCGTAAGTTGGTGATGCAAAAGGAGTTGAATTAGTTCTACCATATCAGCAAGACAACAAATAATACTACCTAGGGTGCATCATCAGGAAATGGGCCGGCATTACTGGAAATATTGGTAAATTCGCATTTTTATTACCTTAAAAATGCTCAAAGATGGAGGAGGTAAGGATCGATCAAACCCTTTTCTGATAGGACCAAATCTTGTAAAAAGAAACGACTCGTATAGCAGGCTTGTTTTGTATGGATCAAAAGGTAAAATTGATTTGCGTAAAGGTTTAAAAAATACCATGCTTAATTAAACATATCGGAAGAATGAATGTAGCACAATGTCTTTTCAGGAAAGCATAAGTTAATTTGGTGACTAGTTTGAGATAAAAGTGTCAAAGAAATTGTGACACATAACTTTACCATTGCGATAGCAATATCAGATATAACAATAAACTAATGTTGGAGCAGCAAAGATACGTTAAAAAAAGGAACTAAATTGGTACAATATAGTGGTAATTAAAATAACCGTTGTAAGAACATTAGTTGAAAATTTTGGAAAATTTACCATTAGGTCTACAAGTTTTGGCTTCTACGCAAAATTTGTTGCATGAAGTGATAAGAAGTTCCATCGAGATACTACTGATTCAATCTGATTAGCAAGTTCTAAAATTAATATGCCACATGCACGTGCGATTTTAGTGGTACCTGGTAATTCAAGCGTAAGATTATCATTTACCAGGTCTACGTACCATCATCATGTAATATATCTTCACTGACATTCGTCTATGATTTATGGTTTTTTTGTCCAATATATTTTTCTTTTGACAATTCATGCTGCTTGATCTAGCTATCTTCGACAGCACATTAACAGAAGAAGCAGAAAGAATAAGTTTTCAATTAGCTGATAATTAATTGCGTCTGCATTTAGGGCTGAGGTAATCCATCTCATAATCAAAAGGTTGAAATTAAGTTTATTATCTAAAACTTAAAAGTTATAGAAGGTCATAATCCATCTCATAAAATCGTGTAAAACTAAAACTTTTAAAAAGTTATAGAAGGACATCTGTACGTAACAACCAGTAACAGCAACTTCAACCCAATTAATATGTACACCATTAATTGGGAAAATCTAGAAAATCATCCGTTGAAATAACAAGAAATTCTCTTAAAGATGTGAAGGAAAACAAAAGATATAACTAATTACACTCCTCTTAGCTCGGCAAATGCTAATATCTTAGGTGTACACTAGCTAGAAATGACATGGAAACAATGGCATGGCGCATGGTAGCAGCATTTTTTTTTATTACTGAGTTTTTCGATCTTTGTTGTACTTGTGTGTATATAGTGCTTCCTGGAAAAGCGCCGGTCACATACATTCAGGCAGAGGTCCTTGAGAATCTGGCTTGAGTAGAATAGAAAATACCGGTTCATTTGCAGGCTCCCGGACAAGCATTATGAGTGAACTTGTGTGGGTAAAAGCTGCTTTAATTATTCGGAGTTGCACTTTATCTTTGTTGTTTCTTTTGAGGGATTGGTGACAAATGCACAGGGGAACAATCCATTGTCTGGCTTTAACACCACAAGTACATAAACATGATAGAATTGGGGACCCTTCCCTACATCATAGCTCTGAATATATACCATCACACACATGTTCATATGCACTCTTCCTACATAATTAAGTATTTCATTAGACTTCTCATATGTGTTTGTGGGCTTGATACCCCACACGATATTATCATTTTGGTCATGAATCGGTCTTGGTCAAATTTGTGCTGTGGAGACCGGAGAGTTCAAGAACTTTTCCTGTTTTTTGAGTACATTTTCAGTGGCCAATCACAGCAGTTGACACTTTTCTGGCCAAACTTGTTACTTTGAATTATGTGGCATGATAGTGCTGTGTTATGAAAGATTTTAACGATCGATATAAAGTCCTACTATTGTTTCTCCTTAATTCGTGTTTCTTTTTTTTTTTTTTGCTGTACGTAACAGTTGGGAGTTAAAATAATTTGATTGTCCCCTCGGTTGAATTCCCAATTTTACTTCAAGAGTAAGCTATAACTCGATCGTCCGCACTTAAGGTTCACATCGTAATTCTGGCCTTGTAAAATGAAAAAGCTGCACTAAATTAACAGGGTCATATTAGAGTTGTAAGGCGGGTGAACAAGGCCTAGCTCCAAGTGAGTTGAAGTACGTAGTTGCCATGACTATGGTTAGGATAAAATACGGGAATGGTAGAATAAACATGATCGTTCATGTTATGTTTGTTCTTTTCTGCAGGATTGTCCTTGATTCTCCATATGCAATTGCCTGTAGCAGAGAAGGTTGGATCTTGCAGTGTTGTCTTCTTCTTTAATTTAACCATAAAGCTAGGTTTTGATGCGTTCGTGAAAGCACTAATATATGCTGTGCCCTGCCCCACAACTTGTACCAATAATTAATAAATCCTTTTGCTTTCAAACTTTCTCCCTTCATGGGCCGATCTGAAGCCTTCTTCTAGGCTAGAATTTGGAGAGACACAGAATCTGCACGTCCTTTTCTTTCCTGGCGAAGGTGCCGGGCATTGTGGTTGCGTAGGGGAAAAGGGTTTGGAGCCATAAATACATATAATATGTATAATTCTCATTGGCTTGCGAACGAAATTGGCGCATGCATAAGCAATGACCCCCCCGGCTGCTGGGTAATATTTTCTTTAGAATTGCGTGGACTATGGGTTTGAGGGAGGGAGGCCATCATGGACAAGATAATTTAATGGCATTTGCGACTGTTGGAGCAATGATAATCAAATTCCACGTAGATGCTACCTGTCCTCTTCTAAATGTATATGTATGTATATGGTTCATCAAGAATATTACTATAGTTTAGGTTTGTCTTGTATGCTAAGATTAAAACTTCGTTTGAGTCGTCTTTACTTTATCTTGGTATTCATCAGTTTTCGTGGACAATTAATGGCTTATATCCATGATCTCTGAGCTTTGTGCACATATGCATATATAGCATGAGCCCAGAATTAAGCCTTCTCGCTCATACTTCTTATAATAATTTTTACTTTGTTTCAGCCGTACGTTCATCGATCGAGCAATAATGCAATGCTTGCCCCTCCTCAAACAAAATATGCATGGGACCTCCACCATCAGTTATCATTTTAGCTTCTTATATTATATATTTAGTGCTAGCTAGCTAGCTTAAGATGCATTTTTCCAATCTACCTGAATTGATAATGTTCTTGTTTTTCTTGGTTGATTTTATGGATGCCCTAGATCTCTTGAAACTGAGTATAATAATTAATGCATATGTGCACCCAACTTGCACGTGACCTCTATCAACTTGTATACTTCTTACTATAAAGGTGTTATATATAACTACAATCAGGATGCTTTTTAAAAAGAAAAAAAAAAATTCACAGCCAAGAAATACTTCAAATGGGAGGAACATTTTGACATTTTTGTGTTAACGTCATTTATCTCCAAAGCTTAGAAATATATAGTACCGGTTTGCTACTTCAAATTCAATTGATATGGTCATTGAATTCTGTAATTATATATAGCATAATTTATGCCATGTGAACAAATAGCAGGGAAAGCTGGTGCAAGAATTTTATTTATTTATTTATTTTTTGGTGAACACAGACGATGAGAACCTTAACGTTTATCTCGGTAAGGAAATTAAAGATATTTTGTGAGAGTAGAATTTAATTACAAGTATATTTGCTTTTACCTTGGTTACTACTAGCTCTTTTGGCACAAGGGAAGAGAAACTCTTTTTACTGAAGGGTCTTCGCACTTCGTTTGATTGGAAACTTGGGAGGAAACAAGAAGCAAAGATACAGGAAAATTGGTTTAAGTATTGAAAATATTCATACGTTAGCAATCGCAAGGAATTTATTTATTTTTTTTTTTTTAAAAAAAAGAACCCTCCGCAAGAAAAATATTTTTTAGGATTAAATTTTTATCCACTATCGATGTAATGAAGTTTTTACACTAACAAGTGTAGATGTATGTCACATATGTAGAAAGTAAATTTAAAATTAAATTACGTGGCATATATTTAGAGTCGCTCGAATATACACACTAACCGCGCATAAAAAAATTACTTTAACTTTTTAACCGTGCATAGTTTTTTTTGGTTTCGCGCTGTTCAGAAATTAACGTTTTGGTCTTACAACCTCGCTGGTTTATGGTCACGGTCCAGGGCCTCGAAGTAGATAATTGGGCAATGTGGAATAATTAAATGGGTAGGGCTGGAAACTTTTGGCCCGCCAATAAAATGGGTTGAACGTGGATGCCAAGATTTGACCACTACAGCACTAGTCAACCTCTACGGGCTTGTATCATTTTATGCAGCTGTGAATTTATTTGCTTTTTTTTTTTTTTTTCAACGCAAGTGTATCCTACTTTGTCAGACTAATCTCCTTGTACTTGTGCACCTTGCCTCCCAAAGATACACAAACGGTAAAGAAGTAACTCGAACACACAATTTTGAGACCTAACTAAGCTACTCCGAGACAAAAGGAGAATTTATTTTCTTGAGTAGTGAATCAAAACATAATCCTTATTACACATTCATGCATGGCAAATTAAAGCTCCTATTACCTACAATCACTCTTGTATCTTTTCCAAAAAAAAAGAAAAACAATCACTCTAATATTGTGATTCTTCTAAATGCTTATAATAAATCTTTTCAATCTTGCTTTCAAAAAATTATTGCCAACATTCTTGTTTTTTTTTTTTTGGGAATGATCAAAAATTTCATCGGAACGAACCTTCTTTCTACTGGTGTAAGTGAATGAGAGCCCAAAATAATAGTGCATCACATTTTTACAGCTACAGGTAAAGGGATGTTACATTATTATGTTTTTCAGCTAGAAACCCAAAAGAAGAAGAAGACTACCTAATGAAGTAAAATACTGGGTGCAGATTCTCAAAAACCGGTTTCATATGTATTCCTACAAGTATTTAATCATAGTTATGCATATATCTCAGACATGGTGACACTAGCAATAAAGTCTCTCAAAAGCTTAAATGTGGAGAGTAATTTGGACAAATCTGCCTTTTTTCTGATTTAGAAAAGTAACATGCTTGGCAATGATGGAGCCAAGGGGGGCAAAGGGGGGTTTTGAGAATTTTAATTCATAATATGTAAATATGTGTGTAAAATAAAATTAGCCCTCCCTAAATTTTTACAATTTTAGTTTATATTATGAGAGTTGATATATATATATATATATATATGAATTAGTTATCTTTGAATGGAATGGCTTGCAAGCTTTAATTTGTTATAAATGTTCATATGCCTATTACATTCATTGTTTGGCTCATAGGCTTCAACTTGCTTTAGTTGCAGCTTCTAGAGAAGTAGTTTCTGTTCATCAATTCTTCTCCAATTTAGTTTTCATTATCAACATTGTTACTGCATCTAGCAAACATAATGATGAATTAAATGAGGCTCAAGCAATTGAAGTTGCTACTAAAATTGCTAATGGTGAACTTGAAACTGAAATGGGACTTAATCAAATTGGCACTATAAAACGAGCTGGAGATACTCGTTGGAGCTCTCATTTGGATTCTATTTCTAGTTTACTGAAAATGTTCAATGCTACTTATGTGGTTTTAAGTAATATTGTAGTAGATGGAGGTTTATACTCTCAATGTGGAGATGCAAATTTTGCTTTGAATCAGTTGTTATCCTTTAAGTTTGTTTTTACTTTGCATCTTATGAAAGATATTATGGAAATTACTCATCTTCTTTGTATAGCATTGCAACGTAAATCTCAAGATATTTTGAATGCAATGCATCTTGTCTCAAGCACAACAAAGCTACTGAAGAATTTTCGAGATTCGGGATGGAATGATTTTCTGATAAAAGTTAAATTATTTTGTGAGCAACATCCAATTGATATCCCATGTATGAATGCTCAATATATTACAAGACGTGGTAGATCTCGAAGTCATCATGATGAGATTAGTGTGGAGCATTATTATCGAGTGGATATATTTCTTGCAACAATTGATTATCAATTGCAAGAGTTACATAGCAGGTTTAACGAACATACCGTGGAATTGCTTGTTTTGAATACTACTTTAGATCCTAGAAATGGATTTATGCTGTTCAAGATTGACAATATTTGTAAACTTGCAGAGAAGCTCTATCCAAATGATTTTATGGAGCAAGAACTAGTACATCTAAGAATAAAACTTCAACATTTTGAGCTCGAGATTCCAAATCATTCTGAATTGCAAGAATTATTTGATATTAATTAGTTATGTCAAGGCTTGGTGAAGACAAGAAAATCAGTGATATATTATCTTATTGATAGATTGATTAGACTTGTTCTTACTCTTCCTGTATCAACTGCAATTACAGAGCGGGTATTTTCAATTATGAAAATAATCAAGACAAAACTCCAAAACAAGATGGAAGATAATGTTTTGAATGATTTGTCTAACTGTGTATATAAAAAAGGAAGTTGCTGAAAAATTTAGCAGTGATTCAATCATAGATGAATTTAGTTCTATGAAAGAGCATAGAGCTCAATTTATTTCTAAGAAAAGATGTTGAAATTTTAAAGTATGTTAATATAACTTTTATCTTTTTTCAATTGAAAATAATTACATTTATATTACATGATTATATATATATATATATATATATATTGCATAGGTAACATATTGGAGAGCATCTTCTTATGATGGCAAATTGGATGGTTTGTGATGCTATAAGATATTTAATCAAAAGTTATCTTTTTTGTTAATTTTTGTTATGACTGCACCGCAAATTTATGAATAGACATACCTTTATAATTAAATTTAATATTTGATATTTTTAGATGTCATATATTTAAATAGAAGAAAATTATTTTGAACATAATATATTAAGATAATTTTATTAGAAAAAAATTTTGGCCAAAAAAAAAAAAATCCTAGCTCCGTCACTAATGCTTAGCATTGTCTAGGGCATAAAACTCTTTAGAGTTAAGACTAATGAGTGGTAGATCACTTGAATACTTTATTTAAGGCAAATAGTGAATCTTTATTGATATACCAAGTGAAGTTACTCAAGCTGAAGTTTGCAATACAAGTGCAATCTGCACTGTAGCACAAAGTCGACCACCTATCTTTATTTTTCTTTTTTCAGCAGGAAATTATAAGAAACTTGATACGTCAAAATATGTTGTTTTTTTCAAATATGTAATATACCACAAATCAAGTCAAACAAAATTTCAAGTATGACTCGACTAGATACATTTATAGTCCAATTTTAAGTCATTAACACCCTATCAGAAACATCATCAGTCTTGGATAAATTTAATGGCTGGACTAATTGGTGCACATTGAACACTCGTTAAGAGGGAGAGGCTTCAAGTGTTAACTTTTTTTGAAAAATGTAGTTAATTAGATAAAGTATCTAAGTACAAGAGGATGCATTAACTGTGTGTAGTAATATAGTAAGTTAGGTGTACTATATGTGCATTAACGAGTACTCAATGGGTTAAGAAAAACATAAATTTAAAGCTTTAGCAACAAAAGAATTAAAACATCGAGTTTGTATTCAAAAAATGTCAAAAGAAAAAAGTAGAGCTAATAATTATATGGTGATTCAAACGACCTCTTTTTTCCACCAAATTAATAGCGTTATCATTTCCACATTATGCTCTATGGCAATAGGGTATAATAGAAAACTTAATGGTGTTAGTAATTATGATCCGGACACAACCCTGAAACGGTGGAACCGGGTTGTTAAGTCAAGGATGATCACCACTTATGTGCTTGCATAGTACTTATTTATTTAGGTACTTGGTGGCGGAAAGTATTTGCTTATTCTATGTACTTTGTGGCGGAAAAAAAAGCCGCTACTCCCTCCGTTCTAAATTGGTTGTCGTATTTCGGAATTCTAAACTTTTAAAATTAGTGAATTGATAGTGAGGTTAGTAAATTTATTTTTAAAATTATCCTTAAAAATTTAAATTTAGTGTAAAATAGAAATAAAGATGAAAATAATGTTGAAAAAAGAGATCCAAAGTAATTTTGATTTTGAAAGATGAAATATATTTTAAAATATTTCTAAATGAAAAGCGTCATATTTTCATGGGAAAATCGTTCAAAACATCCCTCATATTTTACAAAATGACTTTTTGAGTCCCTTACTTTAAAAAATATACTTTTACGTCCCTTACAAATTCACGTTAGTTAAATTTAGTCTCTATCTAGGTTTTCGATTAGTTTTTAATCGGAATCTACCATGTGCCTTGCTTGTAATCATTTTTGAAGGGCAAAATTGTTAAATCAAAGTTTACATAATCCGATCCATAGTCCTTCACATTTCACAAAATGAATTATTTCGTCCCTCATATTTTACAAAATAAATTTTTTTCATCCCTCATATTCTAAAAATAATTTTTTCATCCCTCATTGATCATGTGTACGAATAACTTTTTTTAAAAATTAATATATATTTATTTGATTCCACCTGAATAATATGAATAGCATGTAATATATCTCTATTTTATTTCACCTGAACGTACTGTTCAAGTGAAATTAAAATAGATATATACAGGGGTTTTAAAAAAATTATTAGTTTTTTTATTCATGTTCATTCCTTTTACTCAAAAATTGAAAACAAAAAAATATTTAATTCTAAACATTATCAAGCATTTATATTGAATTCAATTTGGACAGAAAAATAAATAAAGGAAAAGTATGACAAAATGAAGTAAGTGATTGACACTTTTAAATTTTAAGATAATCATAAGCTAAGAAATTCAACTATTGGTCTTAAAGGGAGCGAGTAAAAATTTCAGATTTAAATTGTAATTTGTTAGCATGACTATAAAAGTTGAATTAACATTGATTAATTAATTAGATGGTCTTATTATGCAACTTAATAAATGAATTATTACCAAAATAGAAAAGGTTGCAAATATTAAATAAATTTACATGGTGAAATCAAATATAAATATATATGGGTTTAACAAAAATTATTAGATTTAAACTCATGTATATATCTATTGAATAGCATATGCACAGCTACAATTAGTCTGTTTAAATGAGATAAAATAGAGATATATTATATATTATTCATATTGTTCAGGTGAAATCAAATAGATACATACATGAATTTAAAAAAAAAACTACTTGTGTACATGGTCAATGAGAGATGAAAAAATTTATTTTGTGAAATGTGAGGGATGAAAATTTTATTTTGTGAATGTGAGGGATGAAACAATTTATTTTGTGAAATGTAAGGGATTATAGATGAATTATGTAAATTTTGATTTGACAATTTTACCTTTAAAAAATAATTACATGCAAGGCACGTGATGAATTCCGATCAAAAATTAGTCGGAAACTTAGGTAGGAACCAAATTTGATCAATATGAATTTGTAAGGGACGTAAAATTACACTTTTAAAAGTGAAGAACGAAAAAAATTATTTTACAAAATATGAGGGACATTTTGAACTATTTTCCCTATTTTCATGAAGCAGATGGAGTATGGTGGAAGTTCCTAAAATTTCTTAAACTATAAATGGCAAGTAGGGATGGCAATGGGGGCAGGTGACCGCGGGTACCCGCCCCGCGGGGGGCTAATGGGAAGGGGGATGGGGCGGGGGGAATTTTTTCCCTCCCGCTTAGAAACGGGGCGGGGGGCGGGGGAGTGTACCCCCGCCCCGCCACCCGCTTTAAAAAAATAAATATATAAAATATATATAGGTATATAATTATATATATAATATATAATTTAATTAGTTACAAACTTATGATAATGATATTATTAGTTATGTGTATTATATGATGTCTATTAGTATATATAATATAATTGATATTATTAATTATACTAATAATTATATATGTGTACTAATACAAATTATTAATTGGTTATACTAAATTTACTAATACATTTATACTAAATCTCTAATTACACTTAATACAATAATATTTTTTCTTAAAAAAAGCACAAGCACAATAATGAATTAGTGATTGTATTTGTACCAAAAGTGAAAACTTGACTACTGTAGTTATATTTATTTCATTATGTTGGATTGTATTCAAATAATTTTTATTTGATTGTTTTTATAAGTTTCAATTATAAAATTACAATGAATAATAATTTGATGATGTGTTAATATTTTAGTATTTGATTATTTGCTAAAATTTAACCATAATAAAATTAAATAATAAATTTTTATTAGCCCCACGAGAGCACCCGCGAAAGAAGCGGGGCGGGCAAGGCGGGGACGAGACGTGGAGCGGGGGACAGGGGATGGGGCGGGATCCGGGAAAGTTTGTAAGCAGCGGGACGGGGGATGGGGAGGGATCCCCGCCCCAACCCCACCCCCGCCCCATTGCCATCCCTAATGGCAAGCACGCCAGGCCGTCCTTTGATTCCAGTGCACGTCATAACCTCGTCCACTCATCGCATTTAATTCCGTACGATATCTGTGTTTTTCTATGCAGACAATTTCTAGGTCTAGAATGACCATGCAGCTTCACAACTACACATGCCCTTTTCTACAAAATACTTAAAAATTTATAAGAGTTAAAATTATTCCATTACATGATATTAGTAAAAACTTCTAAATCTTGTGTAATGTAAATACTATAGATGTTTAAATTATTATAATTTTCCTTTTAATTTGGTTTATGATTAGATATCTTTGACGTTGCTTTGGACATTACCAAGTCATTTTTTCTTATCACACACAAGAAGAAAAAAAAAAAAAAAGAGATACAAACTGCACAAACATAAGATATATATCACTTTGAAGAAGAAGATTTTCAACGTGCAACTTCCGTTCCTATACATAAGATATATATATATATATTGTAATTTTTGTGTGAAATTCAACAAGAATTATTTCGCCTAGCTAGTTAAGTTCTACTATATTCACGAAGGCATAATAATCGTTTTGACTTGAGAATCCAGGAAGCAAGTTTTCCAACCTAACTCTCCCTGTAGACCAGATAATCCCATGCAGAAAAAGGGTTAAACAGTACTATGTTCGATCGAAAACTAGAAGATGATCAGAATAGTTGTATATATGCTCATAATATAAGAATTAAACCACTAGCTAGCCACAACATTTGTAGGGTTAGAAAAAAAAGGATCAGAGTAATTGACTACTTATATAACTATATATTTGAGAGAAAAAGGTCATTCTAATTTTGCAGTCTCAATTGAAAAGTGAAAGAATTTCCGATGAAAGACAGAGCAAACCAGCACATCTACTTAGCCATACGCCAAAGTAGCCAGTGCAAGCTTTTACTGATACATGGCTGCACTGGAAATTCATGTATCGTTGTAAAGTAAATTGAGAGAGAACGAAAATTCAGAGTCAAGAATTCTTCTTCAGCAAAATTTATATATATATATATATATATATGTGTGGTCAAAAGTAAGCAATCCTCATTTTACTTCACGGTAACACGTTATTTTCTTGGTCTCTTATCTACGTTATTCACAGGAGTCTTTGCGAAACTTTGCCATGTAAACACGTTTATATCTGTTTACTTTCTCGAAGTTACAAAGCTTTATGCATATAAGGTTAAAACCGGTAAAATCAAGTGGCCCGAATCCAACTAATGCCAAACCACAGCATGGAGACGGAGGACCACTCAGGTCCAAATTACGTTGTTGACCCTCCCACCCACTCTGTGTGTGTGTGTGTGTGTGCACCTGTGCGTGCCTTTGTGTCAGATTGTGCGCCTGAGATGAGATGTGAGAATGCAGCAGTGGATGGATAGAGGAAGAGATAAAAGCCAAATAGAATTACATAGTGCAACTCCGAACGCTTTTACTAAGACACATCCATCCACCTGTATATGTATAAAGTATAAGCCTTCAGATCCAACCATTTAGCCCAAAGTACTTCAATTGTGATGGCACATTGGCACCAAGACCAACCAAATTGACAAGATGTGATCATGGATGGACAACTGAACAAATTAATAACCTCAAGCACCCCAAATTGAGCCAAGAAATTAATCTCCCTCTCTTGTATACCATTGTACCGACCCTTGCCCTTATATGAACTACATTAAACAACATAAAGTGGAACAATTAATTAAAAAGAAAAAAAAAAAGTGGTTCCCCATGAGAAGTTATCCCATTAGGACTCTATCATATGTATCTCAGTGACCCCAAACCCCAAAACCTAATACAAGATGCTAGTACATAATTAAAGAAATGGAAGTTCCATGCACATATATACATAATGAACATTAAAACAACTCACATTTGGACTAGAAATTGCAACCCCAAGTTAGATGTTCAAGGCGTCCCTTCAAATCTGTGGCTTTTGGGAAGGAGGGCACTGCTTGAACTTGGGCAGATGAGACAAAAAGGATCCGAGGTTCCTCTCAGCGCAAATGGGATTCCGATGATCAACCCTTGAAGTAAAAACATGCAGGCTGAAGTTCATTTGCAGCTGACATGATCACTCCGATCCAATCTCCTCCCATCAGTTCTTCAATATTCAAGAACTTTGCTTTTTCTACTTTTTTTTCTTCTTTATGCTCCTTTTGGTAATAAAACCACCATTTTTGACCAATGAGATTTACTAGAAAGAGAAAAACTAAAGGCTAACTACCTGAAAGACTGATTTACTAGAAATAATGAACAAGAGGGAGATCCGTCCAGGACAGGAATGGAGCATGGCCATACGCTAGATCAAAGAAGGAACTGAAGACCCCACATTTGATGGATCAAGCCAGGCACCGACTCCAGTTGCATTCCACAAAAGCGAAGGATCAGAAGAGTTAATCTGATCAATGTGATTCTGATTACTAGCAACGCTCCAATCCAGCCTATGCTGGCCTTCCTCCATTTTCACATCTTTCACCACTACAGAATTTTCACCACTCCGCGGGGGATGCATTTGCATGTCTTCAAACCCTTCAAATCCTCCACCAAAGATCATTTTTTGTTGCTGAAGTGTAGAAGCTATGAGGGAAGCCATAGTTGAAGTAGTAGAAGTAGAAGTTGATCCAAAGATAGAATTACTATAACTTGAAAGAAGTGAATTTGAAGGGATAACACCAACATCTTGAATCTGCTTATTTGAAGAAATTGAATTGATCCCATTTCTATAATCACTCCCATTAACATCACTAGCAAGAGGTCCTGATGAAAACCCTAATCCAAGACCATTCATTTGAGGCTGAAGAAGATCATAACCGTTACTAGTGTTGAACCTGGCCGGATATGGAAAATTGAGCTCCGAAGGATGATGGTTGTTAGTAAGCAAGCTATAAAACAAAGGATTAATATGATTTCCTGCTGATGAACAAGATAGATCTATCTGGCCTGGTGGAACAACATGACTAGGGTTTGAAGTTGCAGTTTGAGCTGAAGTTGAAGTAGCCTCATTAGTAGAAGCTGGTCTTTTAACCCTCTTATTCTTCCGACATCCACCACCAACTGGAACATTTCTGAGAGTTCCACCCCTAGTCCAATAACGCTTACAAGCCTTACAAAAATGCCTTGGCTGAGACAAACTGTAATTGTTGTAGTAGCAAAATTTTGTGTTTGATGAATCGCATCTAGGACATTTGAGGGGTGGTTGTTGCTGTTGCTGCTGGTCTTGGCTAGGCTTCTCCATCATCTTGGCTGCTGTTGACTGATCCATCAACCCTTTCTCATCTATCATCTGATTCTGGACCAGAGAAAATCAAGATGAAGTTAAGATTAAAAAAAAAAAACAAACAAACAAGGAGATCAGGAAAGAAAAGAAGATTCAAAAGGGATGACTTTAGTCTTTGGGGTTAAAATTAACACACAAACATAGTATTCCCTTCCAAAAGCTAAGAAACAAAATGGGGTCATGCTTTGTCTAATAATTGAAAGGGAGAGGAGAGAAAGAGAAATGAATAAGAAGCAACCTGTGGCTGCAGTGGCCATTCATTACTGGTTGATGAAGAGATGACTACCATCTTCTCACAGTTTCCTAGCATCTCTACTCACTGAGGAGCAAGGGAATCGTGTTGAAACAAGGAGTATGAAGACAAATGCAGGTGGCGACGTGAAAGTATAGTAGTCGTGTGTTGACGGGGGGGTTGAAATATGGATGGAGAGAGAGAGAGAGAGAGAGAGAGAGAGAGAGAGTATTAGCAAGAAATTAACGTTAAAACGTTGTTGTTTAACTATAATTTCACGTGAAGGGTTTGGTCTAATTGAATCTTGAATAGATTTTTAGCAAAGAGAAAAAGTGAAAATGAATGAATATACAATTGGGAGACATTCCTAGTAGAGGAACAGGACAGAGGGATAAAGGAGCATATTACAGATGAATCTTGAGAGGTTCAAGAAAAATAACAATTTTCATGAAACCGGCATCCCCCAACAGGTCAGATCGCTGCTAGTACGTAAAATAATTACTTCATTCCTTAGTTAGATACAGACGGATAGGCATATAGAGAGAGATAGAGGGAATCCCTAGAGCTCATTACTCGAGGCGTTTGGCACAGCAAATCCCACTTCCACTTTGTCTATTTTTTTACTACGACTCAACAACGACCAGCATGACTATTCCAGACTAAAGCGAGTGTACACATATTTTATATGCCCTACACACCCATATATCCAGTAATTATCCTGTAGTGCACCCCTATATAAAATCCCACTTTATTTCCGTATCATGATCCGATATAATCTGTGAATTATGATGGGCTGTCGTTCAATGAAAATATAGCATGATTACCGGCCATTATATTTAAACTTGTTCCCATGTTTTGCCTCGAGAGTTGCCGACTTTTAGCGTTAAATTTGGGATTAGGTTTAATTAACTAATTTCAAAAGTCAGATAAAAAAAAATTGACGTTGGCAGCACAATAATATGGACTCGAGTGAACTTCTCAGCTTATTATTTTTTTAAATAAGAATAGCGCGCTTGTGTCTGAATTGAGGATTATTTGTTTTATTTTTTAGAATACGTACGGTAAAAATTTTTACAATATGATATATATAAGATAAAAAATATTAATTATGCATTAAGTTATAACCATAATTCACCACACCAAGAGAACCAAAAAATCTAATAGTACCATATATTTTTTGTTCTTTTTGTGCTTCATATGGTTGAGATGTATGTGCTATGAAACTTTCACATCTTTACATGGTGTATACAATATGGAATGGAATCATATCATCTGATCTGACAAGAATTTTCGAGGCCAATTGATGGAAACTTTGCAGGAAGTTGTCAAGTTGCATTATATAATAAATAAACAAACACATATTCCAAATCTGAATGCAGAACGAAAATACCAAGAGAAAAGGACAAGAGGGGAGCATGTCTGCATGTGGATGTCTACATCTATTGGTCTCAAAACATATGGTTTAGACCACGCTTTATTCGCAAGGAGCCCTTTTTTTGTTCAGTTTTTGCTTTCTTCTTCTCTCTTGCTCTCGTAGCTAGTCTCTCCCTTAGTTTTGGAGGAATAACACAACCGTTAATACAGGTGTCAGTCGGTTCAAATACACATAGATTAGTACTTGCATGGATTTTCTTGAAAAGAAATATTCATATGTTATTGAGGAAAAATGAGCGAAAGTGGAAACAGAAACTTTGAACATGTACGCATCAGCCCCATGTGGAGGCAGCTCAGCTGCTGAGGTGAAAAGAAGGAAAAAGCAAAGTAATGTTTGGGGAACAAATGGATTTTGTAGTCTCCCAAGGGATTTTCTCATTCTCCTAACACTCATCATTATACTTCTACTGCAGCATCTTTCCTCGATCGTTAAAGTTAAGATGTTAGGTCAGTAAAATAATACAGACTACTGGATTGCGTTAATAACAGTAAATTAATCATGTCTTTTAACTAATGACTATGATGGTAGTAGTCAATTTACTCGATGTCCTAGGTGGTGCTTGAGTTGAGTACTCATATTTACTGCTAGAATTCAATTTCTCATCTGAAGGCTCAAAAGAATTATTATTATTATTTTTTTAAGTTCTCTTCTGATTTCTGAAGGTTAACATGCATGCTGAGAAATCCAAAATTTTGAGGTTGCATTTTTTTTTTTTTTAAAAAAAAGGAGAAAAAAAGCACAGAATTCTTAACAGTTTTAAAGAAACGCTATTTGGACTTGTCAAGTTTAGAACACATGCACCCAACAGAGAGGTTCCCTTGGTCTTCCGGTTCGAACTTGATGATGCATGCTCATGATTACAATTACATTTAAATTTTTTGAATACCAACTCCACAGCATGAACAACAAAGTCAGAATCTCATGATTACAACTAAAATTTTGAATAAATTACATTCACATTTTGTTAGGGTTTCAATGTTGAAGATACTATATGAATATCAACTTCGCAGTCAAATTTGATGCTTTTCTTCATTTGAATTTCAATTTGCCCCTTAGACAGCGCTGAGTTTTCTATTGTTTCTTAATTTTTTTTTTAAAAAAAATTGACGACACATAATTAAAGGGTTGACATTTTTAAGTAAATTTTGTGTGAAAATCATATTCTGTTTATTTGAGGACCTGATTGTAAGCTGGAAACTCTAATAAACATACACTATAGAGCAACTCAGAATTAATATGTTGCCTCCAGAATTCTGAATGCTTGATTGAGAAAGAAAGTATGGCAGTTTGCATCCGTAGTCCCCCCTAATTCATTGTTTTCCGGATTATGAAGAGCGCCAATCAACAAATTATCATCCCAAAAGAGATTAAGCAGGTCGTGCTATTTAGGGCTTGTTCTTAATTAGTTGATTATTTTAAGTGACTACAGATTCTGATTTTGGATGATAAGCTTTTGTGATGCTCTTGGTTGCTTTTATATAATGATTATCAATTTTTTAATAATAAAAAAAGTTAAAATTCATAATCAACTAAAGAGTAACTCTTACTAATTTTGATTATTCACCATAATCACTTTCTATAATCAGATTTTCTAAAATCTAAAGCAAACAAGAATAAGGCCTTAATTAACCTCCCCCCTTTCCCCACCAACCCCCCTCCCCCCCGCCCGGCCCAAAAGAAAAAAAATCATTCTTCACCTACGGGAGACAAAGAATGAAGATCCAACTTTTGACTTCAGATCATAATCCCCAGGTTCGTTTCAAAGCTTGCTCAGTGATGTGCTGTGCTTTGATAGTATTAGACTATGGGTAAGTTAAGAAAAGAATCCAAAAAAAATAATACTCATGCATGCATTAATTATTATGTTTTAACTCTTTTGATCAGAAATGCTGTGGCTGTGCTCGTATTAGTAATTATGTGAAGCATGCATATGTACTCCGCAAGGGCCATGAAATGAAAGGACTAATGAAGACATCATGATTTATAAGCACCTATAAAAATGGAAAAAAAGAAGTCACAATTTCAGAAAGAGAGGGGGGCGGGGGTATGTCAAATCAGTTAGGAAAAATGAAAAGAAAAAAAAAAAGGAACGGTATAGAAATTCATGAGATAAGAACAAATTAAATCAGCTTTTTATTGATTATGACAACGTGATTTTAGTCTAAGTAACGATGAAGAAACTGGGATTCGATTAGCTAACAACCAAATTTAGGAGTGCTTTTTCCTTGAAACGACAACATGAACTATGCCGCTTCTACATTCCAAAAAGAGTAAAAAAATTACCAATTTGAAGATCTTTTAACAGACCATAGTTTTTATCTATGGTAGTCTGTTTGGGAAGGGAACCAAATTATTTTTTAAAAAGTAAAAAAAAAAAAACAATCGATTTCCTTACAAAAACAAAAAAGAAAAAAAAAGAAAATTTTTTTTGAGTTGATTAAGTTGGATGTGGATACGTGGTAGCAAGAAGCAACAAATGGCCATAATTTCAGAGGTGGAAGTGGGTCCAATCTAAAGCACAGATAGCTCAATCACTCACTTGCCAACCCACCACTGACTCTGGCCGGTCTGGACAAGAGAGATTCCAAATTGGCAAGCATGAAAGCAAGAAACCCAATGCACACGTTAATGGGGTAGTTTGGTGTAGAATCAAAGTGATGGAGGAGAAGGAGGGGAAGACTCGACCACTACTTATGTATCAGCAAAAGAGATAGAGACTGAGGATGAGATTGGGGGGACCAAAGCATCAAATCAGTGCAACTGTACTCATCAAACACTCCCCCACATTCCCCACCCCAGAACAATCTTCAGACAAAGATCTCCCTCCACTTACTTTGATTTTTTTAGTATCGTCTGAATCATTCAAACTTTCTTTTTTCTCTTGTTTCTTTTTTTGTGGCTGAGTAGGGTAATTGTAGTTGACTTCTTCTTTTTACAATTCTTGTAAGTAATTAAAAGTGATTTACAGCGAGTTTTAAATTCGAACTCGAGTACTCCCAACACAAGGATCAAGTCCTCGGTATCAAAAGGTAACAAATGATATTTGGTGGCATCACATTTTTTTTTTTTTGAAATGCATTTGTTATTATAATAAGTGCTCCACTTTCTTCTCTGTTATGGTCAAAAACCACAGAGCTGATAGAGCATCGGCAACAGACCTACGGGGCAAAATTATATATGCCCAGGCTAGGCTTCAGAAATGATTCCAGAAATGGAGCATTTTCAGACGTAAGTTAAATTGATCATAATACCAGGGAGATAGTTTCGTGTCAGGATATGCAGACCCTGGTTTAAGGTAAATTATTACAACACAGAGATTCGCGGGGTTCCATCATCCCAACAACTGCGGGAATAATCATCAAGAATTTATCCTCGGTAGGTAACTTAGGAAAGGAAGAAGATGGGAAAGTTACACATCCCGGATTTCTTTAGAAGTTACAGGAACACATATATAAATAAATAAATAAATAAATAGTAGTAGTATTTTAAACAAGTGAAGTCATGAATTTCAGGTTTTAATTAATAAAATGAATATGACAAATAATTACTGTGATTTTTTTTTTGATATATAATTTGATTAAAGTATTCTCAATTTGTAATAATCGGTTGAGTTGAGTCAGAGCTGATCTTGGTGCCGCGAACAGCAAACTGGTCCATAATGAACTTCTTGTTAGAGGGGAGATGTGAAATTAATGGGGGGGTCAACAGAAGACGAAGAATGTGAACAGTTGATTATGTCTGGGGGATATCCACTTCGCAGCTGCTTTGGTCAATAATCACGGGGTTGGCCTTTGTTTCTTCTTCTTGTTCTTCGTACATAGAATCTTAACCATATTCTCATGACATATGGTTGGAAAGCAATGGACTGTTTCCCTTGGAATTTTCGAGGCATTGTTTGTTCGATGGGTCCGATGCCCATCCCAGGAATGTTTTGTTTGACTGTTTGAATCAGATTAGCAATTTCATTTGGCCTTAATCTCAAAATGTTCCCCCATAATGTAACTCATACTAGGTAGTAACAAATTACCTCCCGTGGTCATGAAATATGCCATTTGTCCCCTCTAAAGCATGAAAACATAGCCATGTCCTTGTATGTATACTTATTCTTTAACCTTTTGATGTCAAAAGACCAAATTTGTATACCAAAATCTGTATCCCAAATTTAACCTTTTGACTCCAAATTTTTTTTTTTTAATTTTACAAAGAATTTTTAATGATTAAGCTACATGCCAAAAATAGCTTGTAGCTTCTTTTTTTTTTTTTCAAAATATTGCTTGATGGAAATATTAAAATTTTAGCTGGGAATGTTCCTTTTAGTTTTACTTTTTTAGTTTACCTTTTTGTTTCCTTTTATTTCTCTTAAAAAATATATATATATAAGTTGTTTTTGGCATCTACTTTTGTCATTCACGAGACTTTACCCCCTATTAATATATTAATTCTCTGTAAAACAAAATATAATTTCAGAGCCAAAAAGTTATATTTGATGTATAAATTTATTTTTTATATATATATATAATGTAGAGAGGCCAACTTGTATGCTTCGTGATTACCGAACAATTAGCTATTGAAATAACGTTACAGTGAGACATTTTGGGACTAAGCCTTTTGTTTTCGTAGAATTAATGTTTCAAAAGATCGATATTCATAGAACGATAAACACTATTAACTAATGAATTTTATAAGCAGTAATGTAACTAATGATATAATTGCTTGCGCAATTAGTGATAGTGGTAGTGATTAATTAGAAGGGTCACTTTCTTGTAGGCTGTCAAGAATGCGTCGTGACTGTAAAATGGGACATAACAACGTCCAGAGAATTACACGAAATCCTCACCGCCATCTTCGCAGCGTTTGGCCATTTGCTCGTTAATCCACTCATACTATTATTTATTTTTGCCAAAAAAAATGATATTATAAACCTAAAGAGCCAAGGTGCCAACTAGAGAAAGTATAATGCTCAAGCGAGTCTGAAATTAATATTAAACAAAGCTATTAAGGATTAAATCAGCTCACAAGAGAATAGCTTTATTAGTATGTAGATAAATTTACTACCAAATTGCTAGTGTGTTGTTTAAATTTGATCTTCAATATAATATTTATAGCTAATCACCCCTTCCTTTCTACGATTAGCTAATTAATTCATGTTAACAATGTAAATGCTTCTTGTTGACTAAAACCTGATTTATAACTCTACCAATTAACATTCATTCTAATGGTATCATACCTAGTATCACCTCCAGTCTCTCTCACTCTGTG
This sequence comes from Coffea arabica, assembly GCF_036785885.1. NCBI lineage: Eukaryota > Viridiplantae > Streptophyta > Magnoliopsida > Gentianales > Rubiaceae > Coffea > Coffea arabica. The sequence goes on from NC_092312.1 coordinate 12,062,156, forward strand.
CTACCAAACACCAAACCAAAACTACATGGGAGGATCAACTCATGGTTCAGTGCAAGTTATGTCATAGACCCTCACCGGTGGTTAACCGATCAAACTTAAGTGCCACAAGAATCATCAAAACCAAGAAAATCAATAATACTTATATATACAAGCTAGGTTTGTCCTTTTTTTTTTTCCTTTTTGGTAATGTAGATCAGTGTTAATCTTTTTTTTTATATAAGAAAAACTGAGGGTTTTATTGATGAGATTGCTGGAAATCGTCCGACACAATTTGGTTGACAAAATTCGGAGTAGAGTTTCATAGAGGTTCAGAAAGATTAGCCATTTTTTGTATCACGAGCTAGTTCAGTGGCAATCTGATTATATGCTTGAGCTAGGGGTGAGCAAAATTATCCGCTAACCCGAAAACCCATCATATTCGATCCGAAAATTAGGATATTCGATTTTTATTATTTGATCGGGTCAAAAGAGGATAGGGTACCCGCTAAGATGCGCGGCAGGTTAATGTCACATAATTAAAAACCTGCGGGTACCCGATCCACCCCGCATATATATATATATATATATATTTTATACACACACTATAAAATAATAAGTTAGAACTAAATAAGTAATTTTATTGAACAAATATGAGAGGCTATAGTTTATTTACAAGATTCATTTATAGAGGCCATGATCTTATATTTTATAGAAAAAAGTTTAATTAATGTGGAACATATATATTAAAAATTGTGCTACTTATTTCAAACTTTTATTGATTTTGAATTCTTTTAATTTTTTTCCTTTATCTTATATTCTCTTCACATGCTTGTTTCTTAGTGGGAAACCTTTTTTATAAAAAAATTTATTAAATTTTAGATGAATGTGTAAAATATAAAATTAAATTGGTATAAATTATTTTTTTTTAAAAAAATTAAATGATAAATAAGGGGCGGGTACCCGCTGACCCGACCCTATCTCAGCGGGTACCCGATTATAGGGTACCCGTTGATATGCGGGGCGGGTAAGAGTCGAAAAATAGTTGACCCACAAGGTGCGGGTCGGATCAGTCAAATGGTGAATAGGACGGGTACCCGAACCGCGTCCACCCCTAATTTGAGTCACTTAAATTCAGAGTTTATCACCAAACTAGTTTAATTTTTTAATTCATATTTAACTACAAGATTCAAACTCTGAAAATCACTCTTTTCTCCACATTTTAAATGTAATGATAAGTGTATGTCACTATTCACTACCCCTCAAATTTAAAAAAAAAAAAAAATCATCCTTTGTTAGGGGTTTCAAAATTCTTCTTTCCTCAAAAAAAAAAGAAAAGAAAAAACTCTTACTACGTAAATAATTCTTCTTTCAAGTTTAACTTTCATCTTCGTTTGTAAAATCAAAATAACATTATTAATTTGCAATTCCATTTTCTCATCTTGATAGATGATTTGTGTACTGGAAAGTCGAAGTAATGAGATGCCGTCCATTAGTTACTCCAGTTAATGTTAAACAAATCTAGTCAACTTCAAATTATCTTAGTAGTACTCCACCTTGTGAGAAATGATGGTACAAAATTCATGACAGCCTAGTATAAGTAAAATGCTTCACCTATAATCGATAGAGATTATAAGTTCGAGGCATCTAAGAAATAAGTGAAAAATCATTATTGATTCTCTTTTTAAAAAAAAAAAAAAAAGAAAAAGAAAAAAATGGTACAAAGTTCATAATTAAGCCACATGAAAGCAAACCATGGGGCCAACCTATCGGCTCGAATCCTGATCTTAATCTGTGGTCCTCCAAGATCCAAATCCAATTGCTTAAGCAATCTACTCATTATTTTGGTGACAATTTCTTTTTCTCTTTTTTCCTTTTCCGGTTCAAAGGAAGCTTCAAACTCGAATGAGGGACACCAGTAATTAGAGAAATCAGGGTTACCTGGCTAATGGTTCAAGTTCAAGCTCATGAAAATCATACCCGGCTCTAAAGCTCTGTTTTCAGACTCGGACCGGACCGGCCGGTCGAACCGGTCGAACCGGAAACCGGCCAGGTAGCCGGTCCGAGTCACATTAGAAAACCGGAAATTTAAAATCCGGTCAAAGCCGGTCAAAAACCGGGTTTGACCGGGTTTGACCGGGAAAAAACCGGTTTTTCCGGTTCAACAGTAATTTTTTTTTAAAAAAATTCAAACTTTTTAATATTATGTTTTGACCCCCTAAATTGTTAAAACTTATTGATATAGCTCAAATATTTGATACTTTATAAATATTGTCCTAAAATTTGATGTTATTTTTCAATTAAATTCATAATTTTAATTCTAAACTTGTTAATATTTATTAAATAATATAAATTGCTACTTGATTGTTCTAATTTCTTTGTATTTTCTTGTTAAATATATTTGAAACATCAAATATATATGAATATGCCTTTATTAATATCAATATATTATTAGATATTATATATATAATATTTTAATTTTTAAATAATTTTTATTTATGACGTCATCCGGTTCGACCCCTATCGACCCCCGGTCGAACCCATTGACCCCTGACCCCTGACCTCGGCCGAGTCGCTATCCGGTCCGGTTCTGAAAACATAGCTCTAAAGCCCCACATAAAATTGTGACACCAAAATAATGGGCTTTCTGAAAAGTGATCACGGACTTCTAACACCTTTGAATTTGAACTAGCAATTTGGGTCATAGGCTACGCTATGCTGATTCCATTTCTTTGTAAACTATCACAGAACATCCATTGAAACTCTATCAAAAGGGTAAAAATCACATCCAAAAATCTACCCAACATCATCAGCACATTAGGGATGAATCCGGGTAAGAACAATTTGCCGGTGGTAATCCTGTCCAAAAATGAGCAAATGGCAAAAGTGGCCCTCAAACTATTTAATAATACGTGTTGTTTAATCATTAGTTTTTTAATCACTGTAAATCCTTTTATGAGCCAAAATTTTGCCCGCGGTCCTATTAGGGAAGGCATCTGTAAACATGGTATGAAAATTGAATTAGGTCAGTGTACGGGTGTAATGCCATAGAGGTGTGCAATTGACTAATTCAATGCAATCATTCTTCTACCTAAGATAAGATTTTTTTTTTTTTTTTTTTTTTTTGTAAAATGAAAGTTTAGGTGGGTTCGATTCCTATCACCACCACAAATCAAAGCTTGTCCATAGGATCATAGGCTATTTACAAGGATTTTTATAGATTATTCATCAACACAACTCTCATATCAATAACGGAATTCAAACACACAACATTTTTATAAAAAAATGGTTCATCTTTATCAATTGAATTAAACTTGTGTAAGCGGAGAAACTAAAGTTTTGTAACTCCAACTTAAGGCACCATGAAGCAAAAAACCATAGCAATTAGTAATGCAGCTTCTAAAGGAACTAATATTTATTTCAGGCATTTAATAAAATTTGCATCGCACATGTAGAAAACTACGTTGCTTAGGCCAAATTATCATATTAGGGTTGAAAGATTAACCAAATTACTAGATACTTAAATCGAGTTCAACTTGATAAAAGTTCATTTGAACTTGATTCGCCGACTTATCAGATCAAATTTGAATAGTATTTTATGTTCGATATCTTTGAAATTCGATAAAATGTTCGTTCAAGTTCAGTTCGATAAATAAACAAGTCAAATTTGAATAAAATTTTAAATTCATTAAAATTAATAATCAAATAAATTTAAATACTAAGGTGCTCAACTTGATTACGTCCGTTACGCCCCTACATGTTACCTGTTGTTTGCAACCAAACAGCTCCAACAAAAATGGGCTTCTTCAACCCCCTTTTGCAATAAAAAAATTTTAATCTCTTCCCTAAAATGTAATGTCGTGTTTCAATGGTAGCAACCCGAATTACTAACTTCCAACAAATAAAAGATGACTAACCTGTGAGTTCATTAATCAAAGAGCTCCCATAGTACATAAGTGGACCAAGGAGCTGATTTGATTTAATATCCACCCTACATGATAATTGATGTAGCCGTATCACTCGCAAAGTTCGGCGGGCACTTTGCAGCAAATCAATTGGCTGCTCTAAATCTAAGGGTAGAAAAAATTCGGACCGAAAGAAACCAAGTTGTGCAGGGACACATCAACGAGGACAGGAGCATCTAGGCGTGGCAAAGCACTATTAGCCCGTGTTCATCATTCATGACAACTTGCAGATAATCAAACCTTTTTAATTCTCCATCAGAAACTCAATTTACACACAAATTATGTACAAAACCCTTCTTTTTTAATTTATTCTAGACGTAGAATTCAATATAATTGCTGAAAACTACTTGCACGAAGAAGGCGAAAAGCTATTCAAGTTCAGCACTACTATGTTGGTGCAATCGCCAAGGGATGCAGGTAGTTAGTAAGTGTCCTTTTCTACATATTTATGGGTTTGTCTAGAACTTCACTTTCCTCCAAGTTACTTCAGCTTTAGGGAAGAATAACAGATGAACTTTCTAGGTAGTAGCATTTTGCTAAAGCATTGTTGCTCGATTTAACAGAGCCAATATATACATACATATATATATATATATATATATATATATAATTAGGGTGTCCACACCTTATTACGATTGATCAGAATAATTGAAAATGAAGGCAAATCATACTTACCATCACCTCACAACCATGTCAAATGGTTGGTGAGAGATTTGCCAGATGCAATGACTGCTTGACGAAGGGCAGAAAGCAGCACCCCTCCTGAGAAAACAGCCACATATCATTATTCTAAATTTGTTTACATGCGGTAAATTGTACTCCTAAAAGGGTCTTAAAAATTAATGCCAACTAGAGAATCATAAATAGATCTGGTGAACTTTTTTTTTCTGAGATGCTGATTGTCATGTTACCAAAATATAAATTTTACTATAAACTTTAGTAGTCACATTATAAGTTGCAAGTTTTAAGGGGAAAGTTAAGTACTTATAGTACCTGGTAGCCTGTCTGTATTTTACATCTCTTGATGTATATACAACTACCCAACAAATTATCCTTGTCTCAGGATCCTACCCTCAACCAGGGGAAATAGACATGGAGATTGTGGTCCTCACATGCTCTTGCTCTCGTCTCCCACTCTTTCTCTTTTCACTTTCTTCACCCTCTGCTCTTCTGCTTTGTCGCTAGACCATTTTCCCCCAGCTTACCTTTCTCAAAGGAATGGAAGCAAGCAAAGCAGAAGGGAAGAGGAGCATGAAACAGGTGGCGGCGGAGGAGGATGGAGATGATGATGAAGATGTTGGGGAGGAGAGTAAGAAGAGAAGAGCATTGACCCTCTCCGGAGAAAAGGCCACCGGCATATCAGGGCCAATCCAACCTTCTTGTCAAGTTGATGACTGCTCTGCTGATATGAAGGATTCCAAGCCATATCATCGTCGCCACAAGGTCTGTGAGCATCACTCCAAGGCCCCAATTGTCCTCGTTGCCGGAGTCAGGCAACGCTTCTGTCAGCAATGCAGCAGGTTGGGATACCTTCATTTCCTCACAGAAATGCTAGTTTACTTTCTGTCCATCTTTAAGCGCTTTGCTCCTTGGTGAGGAATTCCCACTCGGATTAATCTGTCTGTCTGATTTTTGCATACTTCTTTAGAGATTCTGCTGTGTCATTATTACTCAACATTAACCTGGGAACCATTGAAACTGTTCATTCAGTGGCAAAGAGTTAGAAAGCCTCGATGATTATGAAGCACTGTTTCATTTGAGAAACAAAGAACAATCGATCTGCATAACTACACTTGGATTTGACATGCTCCGAAATGAGCCAGAGTTTTGCAGATTGTAGTTGAGCCAGAAAAAGACTTGGTTTACTTACACCCGGATTCTTGCTCATTTCAGTGACACCAGTACTCTTTGTAATTAAAATGAGCTAGAATATGACAACCATAGCTTAGCTATGAAACAAAAGAAAAAACATTAAATGCTAAAATCAGAAAACTGGTGTCATAAAAGCCTGCATAATATTGATTTGTCGCCCTCCGTGTCTAGAGAGTTCAAGCATTTGTATGAGCCTCTGTTTAGTGTGGTATCATGCTGTGTGCCATAAGAAAATTTAAAGCGAACCCACGATTGCAGGCTCCGGATTGATTCAAACAACAAAATCATTTCACTTAGTTTGAACTCTAACAAGCTGACACTTGCATTGTCCCTTAGGGGACACCGGATAAAATTGGAATGATACAGAGAAGATTAGCATGGCCCCCATGCAAGGATGACGCGCACAAATCGAGCTTTAACTAAAATATAACCCTCCGAGTACAATGCACAAAATGATGCATAATACATGCTCTGGAATTACCGATAGTTGCATTCAAAGGGACAACAGAATGCACTAGCATGGTATCTTCGAGTATCTTGATTAATCTTTCTTCAGTGCCTTTCAGTCCTTACTCAGAGGGAAACACTAGTTACGCGCAAAAAGTCAACTTTTTACTTCTCAATTTGTGTCGATTGATTCATAAAGCTGAGTGCGTTTCACTTTCTATCTCATGCAGAAACCTAGAAATCATCTGATTCATGAAGGAAGGTATCCTCCCGCTTATGCTAAACCTTTTACATATGTCTCTGTGTTGTCCTACAGGTTTCATGATTTATCAGAGTTTGACGAAGCTAAGAGGAGTTGTCGCAGACGCCTGGCAGGCCACAATGAACGTCGCCGCAAAAGCTCTTACGACTCCCGTGGAGAAGGGTAAAGCACAGTGAACGGTCACTCAACCGAAGACTGAAGACGATACAACCGTTTTGACAAATTGAAGATCATTACCCTCATCATTTGTATGCTCTCTCTCTTCTGTCAATCCCTGGACTGTTAGATTAGTAGCGTTGACAATAAGATTTGTGTGCATAAATCCAAAAGTGTACTCTGGTTTCTCCTCGGATACCATGTTCTTCTGCAACTACTCTCATGGAACAACTGTTGATGAAAGATCGACCTCAACAGCTCCGCCAGAAAGAAAGAAACCAGTTGCGGTTAATACATGTAAGCTACCAAAAGACCCAAGCAACGAGGACAGTAGCGTATGTAATCTATCAGAAATCTGGCCCAACTTGCAGATCCTGGATTGGTTCCCTTGCCGGCTTTTGAGCTCTTTAAAGAAACACACCAAAGCAAAGGCAACCCCTGCAGGCACTCCAAAAATCTATCCTATGTTTCGTCCAATGACAACAGAAGGCCTGCATAATGTAGGAATCCTTTCATTTTGCAGGTACATAACCTGGCAATTTAGTAAAAATTTTGAGATCAAAATTGATGCGATCAATTGGCAAAAAAACTGCAGCTCAATATACTGCCGCATAAGATTGCCAAACCAATGACCTTAGAAAATCGATTGGAAAACAAGTGACAGCCTACAAAATGGATCTCCAATTTGATGGAATCTCGTATCCTTTCATAACCTGCTTCACCGGGTGGTTGTTGAAGCACATGTGATTCAAATTTCAGAATCATCCCCCATAATATCGAAATGAAAAGTTGCAACACTCCGATATCAGAAACAAACAATTGAAAGTTCAATTACTCCTCAGCCAGTATTGACTTTGTTATTTCCAAATGTTAGTGCAGTAACAGAGGCATATGAACAAACAGTGTCAGAATTCAAGTTCCTTTACAATTTAAGCTTTTTATAGAATGAGTACAAAAAAAAAAAAAAAATCATCCAGAAGATGTAAAATTACAAGGTATAATTTCTTTGCAAGTAGTATAACATGAAAAAAATGATCATGTATGATCCAGTGTCAAAGCATGTACACAATTGACAACTGAGTTTACTGATGTAACAACATCATAATACTCTTTGAATAACTAGCAGTAGGAAATCAATGAAGTCAATCAAGCATTTCAGGTCAAAGATAAACCATTAGTACAACTGAATTCTGTGAGGGACACGATAATGATGATCATGCAGCATTAGATTCTCTATTCCTAAGCTCACGAAACTCAGACCAACAAGCTTGAGAAAAGCTCTGTTCCAGACCAATCAGCACAACATTCTTCCATCTCTCCATGACAGAGAATTAAAGTGCTTGAAGGAAAACAATTGAGAAACTTATGCCAGAAGCATTTATCAGCTGTGCAGTTTGTACATGACAAGTGTAATGCTGGTCATCTCAGAAGATTGGCATAGAGCTTTCAGATCTAATAATTATTATTATTGGAACGAGGCCCAGTTGAACAACTCCCACAGTGATGCCTACAAAGTTGAGTACAGGAAACCAATACCCAGGTCTAATCACGCTTGATCCCCAGCATTTTCACAGCTAGCTCCCATGTGACAATTGCAGCAGCATTAGCAGGAAATGCCCTTACCACAGTAGGACCCAGTCCCGCATAGCATCCTCTAAGCCCGGATCTCCTGTAAATCTACAATGACGTAGCAAACATATGTAAAAAATGCCCTTACTCTTTTATTAGCCAAGCAAAATTAACCATGCCACCACAAGGCAGTGCAACTGAAGTTACAAAAGTCATCTATCTATCGTATATTTAGACAATCAAATGCAAATTTCCCACATTATTGAATCACATACTAAAAGTTCTAGAGAACAGCAAAACATACCGAGGTTAAGACCTGAAATGGATTTCTTGTAGAGATTTTATCAGGGGTAGTCTGTATAATGGTTTTTGCAACATCAAAAGGAAGGACAACACACCAGCACTGCAAAGAATTAAGTGAGGAGAAACGGATTTAGGAACAGGTTGATTATAGAGTGTCCATATACAAAATGGGAAAGAAGCAAAAGAAATTATATTTAATCATGTCAAATATATTCATCTGTCCCAAGGAATACACAAAGTAGCAAAGTGATTTAGATACTTACTGCTATACCACCAAGACCACCACTCATTATCCCGATTCCCACATCAATCAAGTGGGTCTGATGAGGGGAAGCATCTTTCAGTTGCAAGTGCATGTAGTAGCGAACATATTCATAAGTGGTAAAGAAAGATGCATTACCCAACGATTCTCTAAGCAAGGTTGTGTATCCTCCCCGAAAAATGCCTGTAGGCTGGAGATTCAACATGTCAGCTTGCAAGTATATTAGATAACTTAACTAAAAACTGAGCAAGCAGTTTCTCACCCCCTCAGCTTTTACTGTTTTAATGGCACAGTCAAGAGGACTATTGTATCTACTGGAATATGAGATCAAGGAATCTGTGCCTTGAACTTGCATCCTACACTGGAGAATCTCAATGTCAACAAAATTATTGCACCAGGTTAATGCAGCTAGTCATAATTAACTATCTGATTCACTTGCCTTCACAAGCTCCGTTGGACAGAGTATAGAACTAATAATAGATCCAGCAAAAGCTCCAGCAGGAATAATCGCCTGAGGCTGCGGCTTATCACTATGAAATCCGCCCTTTCCAATACAAACAATGAGGTCAGAAGGAAACTTACAATAAGCAGATGATGTGACAGGAGCTCATAGCATCTTTCTCAAACAATCTTGAAGGTTTATGCTCAAAAGGGGCAAAAACAAGAATTTCATCCATTATAGTCAAACAGACCTGCAGGAGCTGTTTTGTTTGAGAGTAAATGCCAAAAGCAAGTGAACTTTCAAAAGCCATTCCCAGAAAAGAAGACGTTGCACCTCGATAGAGACCTTGAACCTATCAAATAAAAATAAATCAGTAATCTGCAGGAAAATACCAAGAAGAGAAAAGAAAAGAAGAATTGGAGGCAACAAGCATGGAACTAAGATGCATCCTTCGGACCTCACCTCCAAAAAGAATAAAGGGACCTTACTTAGTACACTGAAATAAGGTCAAAGTACATTGTGCTTTATGAGACTTCTTGTTCACGTTAGTTTGATCCATCTTCATCAACTAATGAACTTCAAACCTTTTAAAACACCAAAATCTTATTTCTTTCTGCCATTTCAGTCATCCAATTTACCAGAGATCCAATTGTGGCTCATAAATTGCGAAGAGCCATTTTCTCAATTTATATTGAATGAAGAAATTCGATCAGAATTTTACCTGAATGAAATTGGTCGTATTTTGTGTTGGCATTTTTACAAAAATTAATCACTGAAAACCAAGAAAAACATGTGGGGGAGAAGGAAAAGGTCGATATGATAATACATTGAAACGAGTATATTGCACACCAGGATGTGTTTCAACTAAGACAAGAATAAACGACAGACAAGAACAGGAATTGTTACTTAAATGGTTGATCATCGTAAAACAGTAACAGACATGTGGTATAACAAAACCTATAGTAAAGGTTACAAAAGATGGCAAAAAAGATTTTGATCAAACCCATTTTATCATTTTTTACAACAAGTGCAAGAAGTAAAGTTAATACGTGAAGGATGCAGTTTCACCTTTGATCGCAAGCAGACAAAATTCAAGGATAGTTATTCCTAGCCAATTCAGAAGTAATAATTTCTTTAACTTGTTTTATAGTGGGATACAAAATTTGAAATAACTCAAGGTCCACAAGCACAGAGAGAGAGAGAGAGAGCATCTGACAACAATTTGGCTATGTGAACAGCATTTGAGGCCAAAAGGACAAAGACATAAGAAATTGTTTGAGTAAGCAAGTTGAATTTTTTCATTCAAAATTGTTGAGATTATATAACATTGTTTACTCATGCTGTTGAACAAAAAGAAACACATTCCTAATGACGAGAAATCCAGCCTCTGGCTGATCGTCTGGAAATAACACAAAAACAATTCATACAGGCAAACAAGATGCAGTCTGTCATTGGTCCTCTGCCAATACCTTCATAGCCTAAAAGTGGACAGATAACATGTATATAAGCAGAAGAACCGATGGACAAGGTTGGGGACAACGATGGCTCATCAGTTACAGTAGACAATGCATCACTTTCCAGAAAAACATGAGAAATTAAATTAGGAAAACAAAGTTAAAAATCTTATTTTATTTACTTAGACATCATGGTACTCTTAGTTAATAAATTAATGAACTTCTTAATGTTATTACCAATTAGTTCTTGGGACTATCCATTTAAATCTCATGCATTAAACTTCAATGGAAATTCCCCTAAAGTAGACATGTACAATGGGATTATGTTCATGTGTCTGTGCCACATCCAAAAGCCAAATGCCGACAAAGAAGTCAAAATTTAGCTTTTCTTAGATTACAGGACAAATATTGCTCATAAAGTCAAGAGCAATACATTTGGCTGCTTCATGAGGACAGACATGGTGGCAGATCAAAAATATCAAATTTAGATCACCTGGTTCACCTTTACCACCTTGTCAGATCATGACCAGACTAAGACTGGCCCTCTATAAGTGGGGATGTAATTAAGTAGGAAAACACAAGTAGATGCTACTTAATTCTTTACACTCACAGGAAACACAAAGGTAAGGTTAGGTAATAAAGAAGTAGAGAGGCATCACACTTAAGTCTTAGTATTCTAGAAGAACATGCAAGCACAAGAGACACAAGGGCTATCGTTGGAATCCAAGCAGTAAAGAGGCATACTCCTTCAGTCTTCAGTATTCTAGCAGTACAATGCAGGCCATTCTTGTACTTTATCCCGTTAGCTGCTGTATTGTGCTTTTGGAGCTTGACCTGATGAGCAATGGACAGTCATTGAGAAACAAGAGCACCAAATATAATTCACCTGACTCATCAACCCACTTCTGCAGTTGATAATTAACACTGTGATTACTGAAACACCATTCTTGTCTAAAATAATAAACAAAAATCTTCCACTTCCAGAAACAAATAAATCTAACATCAATTCATTCATTCCAACCCATATGTCCAAGGACAACCCAAGTCCAATAAAAAGAGGATCTCAGAAATCAAGATGGTTGAAGGTGAAGCTTCTAGATATCTTAGACAAGAAAACAAAACACAAATTAAGTCCCACATTTTTGGCATCATATCGATGTACATTACAGCTATGGAGAAGAATACTGAATCAGATGAGTGAATTTCAAATTGAAAAGCAGGTATTTTAAATGTCAACACGTTCTACCAGCTCTAACTATCATCAATAGATGAGGGTGAAACTACTGGCTGGTCTTCTGAGGGAAACTAAGAAGTAAGTGATGAACAAAGGATGCGCAAAACAAACAGTGTGAAGAGATGCATAGTAGAAATGAACACGTCAAGTCTACTTCTTTCTGACTGTGAGTACACAAGTTGAGGCTGTGGATGAGTTCTTAACCAGGCTATGTTTTATTTACTTGCGTCATCTACAGCCAATTATATGACACTAGAAAAGCAGTGATCCTGGTCCCACAAAAGGCAACAGAAAAACAAAGTTTGGAGAAGAGAACTTTTCATGGTATGACTTGGGTATTTATGCACATACTTATTTTTTCTGTTCATTGTCTAAAATCTTCTATCTTATGAGCACAGATCAGCAGCACAAAATTGGTGAAATACGTAGCCAAAGAAATCAAGAATAAAATGAATAGTATCTGGTATTATTATGTTGTGATGTCTAGAGTTAGCATTTCTTCCAATTGCATAATCATTTTATTCCACTTCATTTCAACCTGTGCTAAGGCTTCTTAGATACTCAAAGCCTGCTTCCAAGTTTAGTGGCATCACACCCCAGACTGAAAATTACCCTCCAGTCCGCATCTTTTTCTCCCTTTGCTATGTCTATGCATTTCTTTTAAAACAGCAGCAAAGGCAGCCAGACTAACCTACTCTATTCTAACCTACCAAGAATCGAACTCCCAATCTGCGAGCGCAAATGGGGCAAGCCAGTTGTTTCCATGTAGTATATATTACATTTCATATCAGTAAAATTTGACAGCCCATTTCAGTACAATGCAAACGAGAAAGCTGAAAGATAGATAAACTTAAGCTCACAAAAGTAAAAGCCCAAGTCAAATATAGTCATTCTACATTCAGAAATTTTTACATAAAGTAGCTAGTAAACATCAAAGTTCCCAATAACAAGGAAAATATTAATGGCACAAAGAAAAAGAAAAAAGGTTAAACGCATACCTTGACAGTGTCAAAAGGATGACCAACAATGACAGTTGCAACGCCTGCCCACATACCTGCCACATATTCTTTATACATTGAACTCTCCCCCATCTTTTAGTGGTTTCTTTGAAGAATTCTTGTTGCCAGGGAAATCTTTTCTTTTTTCCTTGTTTCAAACTTGTATGAGGGGAATGTGTTTGTCGGCAACAAGAAACAAAATCATGAGGTGGTGCTTTTCAGTGGCCATAGCAGCATCAATCTTTAGACCAAGAGTGGTTAGAACTTAGAAATAGAACGTTAATATTACTAGTATTTATTACTGTTTTGGGTCACACTATAGCCGCGGTGGCTGGTGATGGAGGAGGATGGCCACCGATAATGATAGCCGAGATGCTCCTCCGTTGGTAGTTGGCTTCTGCTGCTGCGGCGGCGGACCAACGCATGCTGGTTCATTCACTTATATAGTGCTTTGTCAGGATGGAAGATAGAAATAAACATTAGTGGAACGGCACCGTTTACAGAATTGGGGGAATTAGTTAGCGGAACGGCACCGTCTAGGAGATTGGGGCAATTGTTAAGTAGAACGGCAACGTTTTGGCCATCTGCTTAGTTAGTTACGGTAGTTAGCTTACAATAATAAATAGGGCCCATTCTCTGTAATAATCAGACAGTTATAAATCAGAATTAATTCTTTTCCCTTTTCTCTCTCGTGCTCTTTTCTCTCTCTTATCTCTCTCTCTCATTCTTTCCTCAATTTTTCCATTTTTTTTGATAAATTTGTAAAATTCAACATTTCAATAATTCAATCCATAACAAATTGGCATCGGAGCTAGCAGAATCCTTGGACAAATCAGTTAAATCATGGCAGAAAGCACCAGATTCAAGATATTGGAAGAACAAGTGAGGAAACAGGAGACTAAACTACAGGAAATCATGGAGAATCTTCAATCTTTGCAATCTTCATAGCAGCAGCTCAGAGGGGAGATTCGTCGAGAGCTGGACGAAAGCAATAAGTGCATGGAAAGCCTGATAACTGGAATGGAACAGAAATTTGGCAAATTTTAAGAACAAAAATTCAGCTCACTAATGCTGAATGTGACTTGTGCGAAGAAGAAACTGCCGGATGAAGAAGTTAGGGGAAGAACAGAACAAACACCACCACTGTTACTGACTCCCCCTCCTTAATCTATATTGTATCCAGAAGCAAAAATTACAAGAGCTTTGAGGAAGGAAGGTAAAATTCAAGTGCCAAATCCTCCAACAATTGATTTACAACTGTTTTCAGGAGAAAATCCGAGAGATTGGCTGAGAAAATGTAACAAATATTTCATTAAATATCAAGTTCCGGATGAGCAAAAAGTAGCTATCGTAGAGATGTATCTTGATGGAAAGGCGGACAGGTGGTTCCAAGGGGTAAGGATTGAGAAGCCTAGGCTGACCTGGGAAGAGTTTGAAAAAATTCTGTGTAAAAGATTTAATGATAATGGCTATAAGAATATAGTTGAGGAATTCAACAAACTATAACAGGAAGGAAGTGTGGAAGGGTACCAAGAGAGGTTTGAAGAATTGAAACCACTAATGTTGGTCAAGAACAAGAATCTTGATGAGAGCTATTTTATTTTCAGTTTCATCAGTAGATTGAAAGAAGAAATTAAGCCTATGGTGAAGATGCTAAGACCTGCTACACTGTCAGAAGCCTTTGAGATCTCTCTGTGGCAAGAGCACAACATTAAAGTCCAGTCGAGAGGAGTTAGAGAAGGCCACAAGAATGTTGCAGAGAGTAAGTTTGGCATAACCAAAGGCACTGCTCCAGTGGCAGCCAACACCAACACATATAAGATACCTTCAACTGGGAATTTTAAGGACGCCAAATTCAAAAACGTACAGATTGACTGTCCAGATTCTAAAAGAATTTCACCTCAAGAAATTCAATACAGAAGAAACCATGGCCTGTGCTTTAAGTGTGGGGAAAAGTATGGACCTGAACACCAATGTAAATTAGGACACTTAAACTTTCTGATCTATGAAGAGAAAGATGACTCAATGTTCGAAGATCATTAGGGGAACAGGATGATCAAACTGGAAACCCTAGCCAAGTAATAGAAATGTCCCTTCATGCCTTGTCAGAGGCCTTGAAAAGGAAGACTATCACACTGACAGGGAAGCTGGTGGGGAAGAGGTGTTAATCCTAGTGGATACTGGCAGCTCATATAGCTATATCAGCAGTGAATTAGTCATTGGCCTGGATATCAAGTACCAGATGGTCTCCAACCCCTTTTCTATAATCATGGAAAATGGCGTCTGTGTTACTAATAATGCAATCTGTCCAAGTGTGATGTGGGAAGTTAATCAATACAAGTTCAAGTTTGATCTCAAGGTAATGGAGTTGGGAGGATGGGACATCATATTGGGAGTGGATTGGATGGTGCACTTCAGCCCAATCACATTTGATTTCCATCAGTTAAAAATCTCCCTATTCAACCAAGGATAGACAGTACACCTACAAGAATAAGTTGAGAACTGTGATTTGGATCTGATCAGAGGGAAGGATTTGAGGTATTTCATTGAGTATAAAAGACAGGTGTGTACAGCCATGGAATGGAAGGAGAATAAGGATGGAAATAAGAATGCCATGCCCAGGAAAGTGGAAAATATCCTCAGTGAATATGCTGATGTCTTCAAGACATCTGATTCCTTACCTCCAAAAAGGAGCATTGATCATGAGATTACTTTGAAACCAGGGTCTCAACCAGTCAAGTTCAAACCATACCGTTATCCCCACTCTCAAAAGGGGGAAATAAAGAGACATGTTACAGAAATGTTAAAGAATGGAATAGTTATATACAGCACCAATCCATTTGCATCCACAGTCCTGCTAGTCAAAAAAAAAAAGGCACTTGGAGGTTTTGTGTGGATTATAGAAAACTGAATGAGATGACTATTAAAGGCAAATATCCAATACCACATGTGGAAGAGCTACTGGATGAGTTGGCAGGAGCTATGTTCAAGTCAAAGTTGGATATGAAAGCAGGGTATCACCAGATTCAAGTCAAGGCTCAGGATACTCACAAAACAGCATTCCAAACTCATTGCAGCCATTATGAGTTCCTAGTGATGTCATTTGGCCTTACTAATGCATCAGCCACCTTTCAATCTTTGATGAACCAGGTATTCCAACCATATTTGAGAAAATTTGTCTTGGTATTCTTTGATGATATACTAGTTTATAGTCCTACATTAGAGTCACATGTTCAGCATCTGAAAATAGTGCTTGATATTCTAAGGCAAAACCAGTTATCTGCAAAAAAAAATCTAAATGTTCTTTTGCTCAGAAAATAGTAGATTATTTGAGACACACTATCTCTGAGAAGAGTATCAGTATGGATCAATCCAAGATTGACTGTATCTTGAAGTAGCCCTACATTGGAGTCACATGTTCAGCATCTGAAAATAGTGCTTGATATTCTAAGGCAAAACCAGTTATCTGCAAAAAAATCTAAATGTTCTTTTGCTCAGAAAATAGTAGATTATTTGAGACACACTATCTCTGAGAAGAGTATCAGTATACAAGATTGACTGTATCTTGAAGTAGCCTGTACCACAGACTGTGAAGGAATTGAGGAATTTTTTGGGGTTGACAGGTAGAGCTGTAAACGAACCGAATCGAACCGAATATCTCATGTTTGAGCTCTGTTCGTTAAGCAGTTCGAACAACGTTCGTGTTCGTTCGTTAATTTTCGAACTCCAAACTTGTGTTCGTGTTCGGTTCGTTAAGTAAAATTCGTGTTCGAATTCGAGTTCGTGTTCGGCTAGTTTAACATAAATGAGCCGTTCGCGAACATGTTCGAAATGCTCGAATCCAAATTATTTTATGCTTTAAATATGCCATGCAAATTATTAATTATTCTTAAAAATAATTAAAGTACTAAGTGACTAAATTCTATTATTCATTAACTATATAACTAACATTAACATAAAAACAACAAATAAAACAAAAAAATTTGCCCTCCAAATATAAAAGTCCAGTCATAAAATTAACGCTAAAATTTGTCAAATGACAATTATGTCTATGTTCACGAACGTTCGTTAAAACTCGCGAACATACTCGTGTTCGCGAACGTTCGTTTAGCATGCTCGCGAACGTTCGTTAAAACTCGCGAACATGTTCGTGTTCGCTCGATTATTAATCGAACAAAAAAATTCGTTCGAACTCGGTTCGTTTAAAATTTCGAACGAGCCTTTCACGAACACGAACGAACCGAAACGAACCGAGCTAACGAACAACTCGATTCGTTTAACAACTCTATTGACAGGATGCTATAGGAGGTTCATACAATGTTATGAGCAAATATGTAAATCTCTGACTGAACTCTTGAAAAAAGATAACTTCACATGGAATGAAGATGCTCAGAACTCTTTTGAGAAATTGAAGAAACTGATGGTCACTGCACCAGTCCTTAAACTGCCAGACTTCAGTAAGCTTTTCATCATTGAGACTGATGCCAGTGGGGGAGGTTTAAGGGCTGTGTTGATGCAAGAAGGCCACCCTATTGTGTTCCTGAGCAAAGCACTCTCCCCCATGAACCTTGGACTATCTGTGTATGAGAAGAAACTCCTTGCATTAGTTATGACTGTCACTAAGTGGAAGCATTATTTGGTAGGACATCACTTCATCATCAGGACAGATCACCAATCACTAAAGTATCTACTGGATCAGAAACTGAATACTACTCTACAGCACAAGTGGCTAACCAAATTATTAGGACTGGACTACGAAATCCAATATAAGAAAGGTGTTGAAAATCTGGTTGCAGATGCACTCTCAAGGAGATAAGGAAAGGATATCACAGTGGACAGCAACACTAGTTCCTGTTTGGCTTTATTCGCTGTTAAACCAAGCTGGATGGAGAAACTGATGAAGAGTTATGAAAGTGACCCTCAATGTCAAGAGATCATATCTCAATTATTGTTAGACTCCACATCTCAACTATCTTACACCCTAACAGATGGAGTACTCAGATACCAAGGGAAAATGTATGTAGGGGTAGGAAATGGCATCAGAAACAAACTGGTCTCAGCTTTACATGACTCTGCAATGGGAGGACACTCTAGACAGAATAACTGCTGGCACAGGATTAAATCCTTGTTTTACTGGCCAGAGCTCAAGAAGAATGTTATTGCCTACGTCCAAGAGTGTGATGTGTGCCAACAAAACAAGTCTGAACATCTTCCATATCCTGGCTTACCTCAACCCATTCCAATTTCTCAACAAGCTTGGTCCTACATTTCTATGAACTTTATTGAGAAACTTCCCAAATCTCAGGGCTATGATGCCATACTGGTTGTAATAGACAGGTTCACTAAATTTGGACCTTTCTTGCTATTAACACATCCCTTCACAGCAAGGCAGGTTGCACAAGTTTTCCTAGACAATGTTTCCAGGTTGCATGGTTTGCCAGAATCTATTATCACTGACAGGGATAGCGTGTTCACTAGTTGTTTCTGGAAGGAATTGTTCAAACTAATGGGAGTTCAACTTAAGTACTCTTCTTCATACCATCCTCAAACAGATGGCCAGAGTGAGAGGCTCAATCAGTGTTTGGAATCCTATCTGAGGTGCATGACTTGTGAGTTTCCATCTCAGTGGAGCAAATGGATACCTACTGCAGAATGGTGGTACAATTCTGCATACCACACCAACTTGGAGCTTTCACCATTTGAAGCCTTGTTTGGCTATAAACCAACACCTCTCCCTTTGGGACCATACCAGGACTCAGTGATACCTACTGCAACTCAGATATTGCGGGAAAGGGCCAGAATCACCACTAGCATCAAGGAGCACTTATCCAAAACTCAAAATAAGATGAAACATTTTGCTGATAAGCATAGGACGGAGCAGGAATTTGTGGTAGGGGACTGGGTATTCTTAAAATTATAACCTAATAGACAACAGTCTGTATTAGTGAGGAAGTGCTTAAAGCTTTCTGCTAAGTATTATGGTTTTTTCAGGTTGAAGAAAAATTTTGGAAAGGTAGCTTATAGACTGAAACTCCCTGCAGGGACCAGAATGCATCCGAAATTTCATGTATCCTTACTTAAAAGGAAGATAGGAACTCTACAGCAAATGTCTACAACATTACCAGAATGGGATGAGCATGATCTAACTCCCTTAAGCCAGAAATGATTCTTAAGAGCAGGCCATTTTACGAGATGGACAGCCTGTGATACAACTCCTGATCACATGGAATCACCTCAGCTTTGATGAAGCATCCTGGGAAGATAAAGCTTTCATAGAGCAACAATTTCCAGATTTTTGCAGACTTGAGGACAAGTCAAATCGCAAGGGAAAGGGATTGTTAGGATAGAAGATAGGAATAAACATTAGTGGAACGGCACCGTTTACAGAATTGAGGGAATTAGTTAGCAAAACGGCACCGTTTAGGAGATTAGGGCAATTGTTAAGTGGAACGGCAACGTTTTGGCCATCTGCTTAATTAGTTACGGTAGTTAGCTTACAACAATAAATGGGACCCACTCTGTGTAGCAATCAGACAGTTATGAATCAGAATTGATTTCTTTTCCTTTTTCTCTCTCGTGCTCTTTTCTCTCTCTCTTATCTCTCTCTCTCATTCTTTCCCCAATTTTTTCATTCTTTCTGATAAATCTATAAAATTCAACATTTCAATAATTCAATCCATAACATGCTTCTTCCGGAATCCACCGCACCAAGCTCCACAGCTTGGTAAAGTACGATTCTTGGAATATTTGCTTTTCTTTTCATTTTTTTTCATCAGTCTTTTCTCTTGGAAAATTCTGTATCTTTTCAAGTTTAAAAATTTGACCCAAAAAAAAAGGTGGCCTTTTATCTAAAATATGTCATACATTTATGGTACACAATGTAGTTTAAGGGGAAAAATTGAGAAGTTTCTTCAATTATTTTTCGAGTTTGTAGTAATAAGCATAATGAACTCAACTTTTTGACTAATTTTTTACTTTGGCAATTGTTTAGGCTTTTATATTCTATTGTAGGAAAAATGTAATTCATTTATCTTATTTAATTTTCACACCCAAGAATCATGTGCACATAATTAGGGCTACCACCTTGCATAGAAAAATAACAAGAATCGCTATCTGAGATCAAATTCACTATATAAGAGATCTAGATACTTACTGTTTTATGTTAAAACTATAAAGGACGAGAGATTTCTCAAAAAATGTGGGAGACTAGTTTACAATTTGCCATTTTTCATTTCAGTTTTGTCCCTTGCTTTTCTTAATTGTTTCCCCTTCATGGGGTGGTTAATTCGAAAGCAATAGCATAGTAATTCTCAATTGAACTATTAACGCTTAGGTACATTGCCTCTCTATCCCCTGTTGCTTTCCATGTAGTCCAGTCAAATCACTCAAATGAAAGACCAGTTTTGTATTGAATGACGAATTTATTGTACAATCATGACAGAAAACAAAATTTCCTGCTCCAAAATGAGCTTATTTTTTCTGGAGCATCTCTTCTTATCACCAAAGAAGTGCACAGGCAGACTCAAGACTAATTACAGCAAAGAATTTCAGCTGTTGCAGATGCTGTTCTCCGTGGTCCTTAATAGATTACAACAAACTAGTTTGGCCACACTCTTTCTTCTGGCGCTTTGAAGTGTCATTCACATATCGGTGGTCCAACAATTTATGACTGCGCTGTCACAACTTACTAGGTATAAATTTGTTTGAGAGGTGTTCAACCTTCCCACTTTGATCTTTCAACAAGTTGTGTCTATCAGCAATGAATTTAGCAAATCGAGAACCCTTCATATCCTTCTCATTGTCTCCTATTTGAAGTTTTGGAAGACTAGGCAAAGACGGATCTGGTTTAGGTGATAACGGTGGCATCAATGCCCATATGGCGGAAAGATGCTCATTTGGTCTATCAAGATCGTCAAGAAGTGACAAGTCCTGCATGTCTGTTAAAGAGGTACAGACAAGCAAAATCATCAAACTTCTCCAAAATAAGCAGCACATAAGTGATATGCTTCTCCACATACTTGGTAAGTTTCCCTTTTGTACGGTACAAAGAAATCTCTGTCCTCCTAAAAATTTATCGACCAGAAAGACTGCAATCAATGAGAATCTAGCATCTCAAATGCTAATTACCTTGGGAAAACTTGAAGACAGGCTCTAGAGGCGCACAAGGAATGCTGAAGTTCAAATGTGGAATTACAGCTCCTCCACCATGTCTGGCATTACTGAGCAAAAAATGAATCAAATTAGACATGAAATTCCATCTGCACTGTTGAATTTACAAATTAGAACAGAAAATGATAATTGTGTTCCCAGGTAGGGTTTCCACACCAACTCATGCTGGCATAACACACTAGCAGTTCAATGCACACTCCATTCGGTTAACTAAGTGCCACACAAAGACAAGTTTTACTATTCAAGGACTCGGAAATCAGCTTACAATATTAACCCTTCCAGTAAGAAGTAACTAGAGCAGTCTGGCAGAGTACACCAAGAATGGTACATTTGACAAAACAGTGAGAGTCAGATGAGCGAAGATATATCACCTTTTGCGATATCATGGTGAACTATTTGTTGGTCTGAAACACAGAAGTATATAACGGCTCATAAAAGTTATTTACTAGAAGGAGCCAGTTACATTCAAGAGCCACTCTCATGCAAATAGGTATTGCACATTGAAGTTTCAAATTTTGATCATGTCAACCAGATCATTAGCAGAACTCCAATATCCAATCTTGTTGGTAGTAAATATCTGCTGCTGCCAGTGAACCCAAATTGCAATTGGTATTGCTACATACAAACCTAACAATCTCAAAGCTTCAACTTACACCCTATATGATAGCTCAGGCATCAACCATGCTTTCACTAGAGGAAGGCCAGCGCAGCTAGGTCCCCGCAAAGAAGTGGCAATGGCATCAGGAGGGGAATAACCAGAAAACTAGCCTTGGAAATTATAAATTCATGTTGTTGTTGCCATCAAAGTTGAAGCTACAAGTCTTACAGTTGCAAGTGAAAGCATTTTCGAAATTTTGGAAATGACCAAGCAGCAGAACCATATCGTGCTCATGACTAAATCATTGCTTATTATCAGAAGTTAATCACCTGGTAACAAGGCCAATCATATGACCATCAGAATCCACAATAGCACCCCCACTGCCCCCAGGGTGTACAGCTGCTGTGGTCTCGAGCATTGCTGGAAATTGACCATCCATATTTGTATCTAGACTGAATTGATGATGCAACTCATTCTTTGCCTCAACAACTTTTGATATGACACCAAGGCAAGCAGATGGAAGGAATTCTGAAGAAAATTCAGACAAAAATAGAAGAAAATTCAGACAAAAATAGCAAAATAATTGTTGCCTGGTTTTGGATCTAACCATGCAGTCAACTTTTAGCAATGTTCACTCAATATGAGACCAGACAACCACATTGTCGAACAAAAGCATGTCAAAGTACACACAGAAACCAATGGTCGCCCTGTAAAGAAGTCTACCAGTCTCCCACAATTATGTTGCCAATGTACTGATTATTTGCCATACATAACCAGGATATACTAATAGAAAAAACATAAAATTAAAATAATTGTCAAGACTAAAAGAAAATTCCATCCTTAAACTAAAGCCTTTCTGAGGGGCCTTAAGCTCTCAACAAACACTATCCAGAAAAAATTTCAGAGCCCCAACTCTGTCATGCATACTAGAGGAATAGTTCCTTAAATGTAGGCATCCATGAACTAGAAAATGTATGACTTCAACTGCAATTTTAAATCTTAAATTGTCAAGAGGGTTCCTTCTATAAAATCCGAGAAAACCTATATATTTCATGAGACATCTCTACAAAGAGAAGATAAAAAGGAAATGGCACGGCACTGACCAATAGTTTCAACCTCAAGCATAAACCACCCAACAAGCATTTGATGGTCCGTTATAAAGGTTGTTTAGAACAAGAATAATTATGTCTGATGAACAAAAAAGGAAAGGAGAATGTAAAAACCATGAAACTAAATAGAAACTTACCACATCGAGGTCCAAATAGTCCATGGCCAATAACATATGCTTTTGATCCAGGTAAGGGGCATTTAAATTCCACAGTAATCGGGTGAAGTTGATTGGGAACAAACTCAAGCTGAAGCAGTGCAACATCGAGGGGTCCTTTAGAAACGTAAACTACCCTAGCATCAACCCATAACCAAGGATCCCTGTGATCCAAGCGAATACGTATGCTTTTTCTGCTTATGCTTTTCGTGACTTTGAATATAGATCTGCCCTGTTCATCACCCCGAGAAGAATCTTCATTTTTCATCCCTCCAGATAGAAAATCCTTATTCCGCCAATGGTTATTGAATTTCACATCTCCAAACAAAGATTCCTCACAGGGGAAGGACACTAACTTAGATTTTTCTGTATCAATCTCACGACTTGAAGCTGCTTTCCCAAACCTCCATGGTTCCAACAGATGAGCATTTGTGAGAACCAGACCTTGTTTGTTGAGCAAAACACCAGAAGCCCAAGCTCCATCATCAATGGTTATAAGGCAAACAGAAGAAATTGCCCTCTCAACAGGAGATGGCGAAAGGGAACCAGAAAGGAGAGACTCATGACTGTGCTTCAGTGATCTATCTATGGCAAAGCCTTCAGTTGACATCTTTCCTACATCATTCAAGTTTCCATGGTTATAAGAGATCTCTTTCCACGTAAGTTGAGGCTCCTCCTGCAGCAAGTCACTGCAAGCAGATGCAATGGCTTCCCAAGGAATCACCAGCTGTCATCCAAAGTTATTGACTTTGTATAACAATTGACATTAAGAACTCTAAAACATGCAAGCTCACTAAAAAACAGTTGAATCTTAATTCGTTTCCAAGTTTAACAAAACACCTACACCCCAAGTGGTTTCAATATCCACTCGAGTAATGAGCAAACAAAGACTAATTTAAATTACTTGAGAATCTTAACACGATGATGTACAGGAAAAAATAATTATAGATGAAAGGCGCCCTCAATTAAAATCCAATATGTTGATTGTTGAGGAACAAAATAAAAATGCTGTATTTTCTAATACCATGACAGTCATTTAAATATGTAAAATACACCACCCATCTAAGTGGGAAATCTCTAGCACAAGAAAGAGTACAAAATCACGTACTTGCATGAGTACAAAGTTCACAAGGGCTAGACATGTAGAAACCATGACCGTGACCAAGTTCAACAATATCAGCTAATAAATCAAGAACTGTTTCACCCAACATCAATTCGCATATGATAATACTATGAAAAAGGATAAACATGAGGAAGCAGTCCAAGTTACCTGAATTTCTGCACCACTAGTCCTTTGCCGTAAGGGTCTAGTCAAAATACCAATAACTTGGCCATGTTCTCCGAAAACCGCGCTGCCCTCCATGCCTAAATACATACAATTGAAGATCACAACAGAATATACTAATCAGAAGAACCAGACAAGCTTTTGATATTTTCTCGCACCAGGAAGACAGCGAATATCAGCCATTAACAGTGATCTGTCAGAGGAAGAAGGCGGATGGCTGTTTGCAATAGATCCCACTGATATACTGGTTCAATCGTCAAAAGATTCAACATGAACATTGACAAAGATAATTGCAACAAACACAAAGTACAGAAATTACAGTATATATCACATTATTTGTGAAATCAGAGCCATAACAGTGGATTAAGCACCAAGGGAAGAACTTAAGAAACCTTTTTTTTTTCTGGTACAAGAAATAAAATGCAGTGATCACATGATACTTAAATCACATTGCAGACAAAAAACAACTTGCTAGACAATAAAAAGTGTGAGATATCCAGAAATCAAGATAACCATACCTGTTGAAGAAATGCACAGGAGACAGGATGCCAAAAGGAGAACCCATTGCCAGAAGAATATCTCCTTTCTGACTTCGAGGAGATGTGTTCAACTCTGGCAGAACCTAAAAGCAGTTAAAAACAATTATACTTACTGCTATTAAACCTCACAACCTTTTTTAATGGCATATGCAATTAAAGGGGATTAAAATTTATTCTTGTACTTGTCAATCGTGTTTTCCATAGTTTAGTTATAGTTAATGAATGTATCCATCTTAATGAATGTACCCATCTTAAGTACATTTTTCCATTCAGCTCATCGTAACAGTGGTCTCTACTACCTTGGAAATAAACTAAATCTTGCCGTGATAATTGAGAATCTGATAACAAAAGCAAAAAACAGGAAAATTCAATCTTTCTATTACATGAGAAATACACAGAAAAAGAGGAAAATCCATTATGACCTTACAAAACTTTTTGGAAACATGAAGAAGTGCCATCCTTGTAGTCATTGCAGCCAAAATACTTGGATTGCTTGATTCTGACCCCCTCATTTGCCCTTGCATCTGGAAAGGAGATTGCTCAACCTGAAATCATCAATTGAGAGTTCCTGTTACACAGTACATAACCTCTCATGTCAAACTCTGTGATGTCTCAGAAGAACACCTTTTATGGACCATTACAAATTGAAGTACGTATGTAAAATGTTTGAGCAATTCAAACCACACTAGTTGCAGCAAATCATTTATCATCAATATAAGATTAAATTTAAACAGTTCAATTTTTTTTTTTTGGGTAAATAACAGTTCAAATTTTTACTAAGCATTTACTAAATTGCAAATGATTACTAGGCTATCATATTACATATAACATCAACTTGGACTATTGTCTACTGACATGTATCATGGGCATATTTTATCTGATATAGAACAGTTACTCTGGAATTATGTACTCTACAAAATACCTTGTTTCAATTGGAAGTGAAAATTTTCACAAAGTAGGAGAAAATTTAACACAAGATTCAGTCTTAAGTTGCCAGATGAATCAATGGGTCTCACAGGGTACAATATTACTGAACTAGCTACATTTAAGACACTAGTAGTCCAGCACCAATGCACCTGGTCACACTTTACTTGGGAAGCAGAAAATAAGCAATTAAATAGTATAGACAACTTTCCAAGAAGGTGCATATAACAAGCCAGTGACCTGCATATCCAACAGTCCTTGTATTTTGCTTTCTTTTTCTGTAATCAATAGTCTGTGTCTCAAATGGACTTTCTATCTTCTATCAACTAATATACTTCTGAATCAAGACAAGGTCCAAATGCTGAATAAGTTCAGAGAACTCTGAACAGGAGCCTTGGACGCTTGAAAGGTCAAAAAATATATCATGATGCTAGTTAATGGAAATTGATCCATATTAGCACCTCTCAAAACTACAATGAAGTAGATGAATAAATTTTTTAGAAAATTAAATTTAGGCTTCCATTGACAGTTTGGGAGGCTTATTCAAAAACATGATTACAGAAAGGTAACAATCACATGCTATCATCACTCATTCATTCCTTCAAGGAGACGTACAAATCATTGAAGAAGCAACTGATTTGCCAAAATTTTGCTCTATCATAGTTCATACATAATAGAATTCCATATAGATAATTTAGAAGGATTGAGTAACTCTGCTCCAAGATAAGTAAAAATCAGCTAAAACCAGTGATTTGCTTGCACTTTCACTGAGTAGCAGAAGGAAAGGTTAAATTCAGTGGAAGTTCTAAAGAGATCCCACAAGTTGCCATGAGGCATTTGATTCAAATCAATGACATATTCACGTGAAAAAGGCTTAAGTGGAAACCCCTGTTGAAAGGAATCGACATGTTGCTAAAAGTTTGCTTTTAGGCTAGAAGTCTGATTCATGCAATGAACTCCTTGGTCAAGATATGCAAGGGGAAACAGCTGTTTCCAAGGAATAGGATTTGTTGCTGTGACACTTAAAGATTTTGTTTAGGAAGTTGAAGCTGCTAATTTTGGCATATAATCTTCCACAATAGGAAATTATCTTAGTTTGATTAGACAAAATGTGATGCAACATCAGATAAGAGAGTATAACAGCATAGAGATTTACTACAAGGAATGTGGTACTTCAGATTCATCATCAACCACTACAAAAGGAAACAGTATGTGTGTTAGTGTGTTAACCATTTGCCATGACTAGAAATAAACTCCTATGTATAAATCTGCATAAAGTTTACCTCAGATTATATTCTGAATTCAACATTAACTGATAATTTGATGTTCTGTATAAAAGGAGGAGGGAACCAAATATGTCAACCATGAAGAGCAATTTACCTCTGACTGAGCATCACCCATAACAGATTGGGGAACGCTGGCATAGGAAGCCAATGACCAACCAATTTCCCAACCATGCTCCAAAGAACCAGAAGCAGTTTCAATGAGAGATTGTACAGCACTGTATGATACAGGAATGTCAACCTTAACATCACATGAGGAGTGTCAAGAGCCTTTCTAGATAAACCCAAATCAAGAATACAATGCATCATTGGAAGAGAATAAAGTTTGCCTTTCCAGATAATCCCAAATCAAGAATACAATGCATCATTGGAAGAGAATAAAGTTTGATAATAACCAAGCATATTAGTTCATCTAAAGACCCACAAGAAGCTAAAACACAGTATCCTATTGAGAGATTATCATCTTCGGCCAAATGCCATTGACTAGGCATTGCAAAGAGTCTGAAAAGCAACTTGCAATGCTACAGTGATCTTGATACATAAAAGACAAGATGACATGTAGAAGAATGGCAAAACAATTTGTTCAAAAGTTCTATAGCTTGTACTCCACAAACGCTTTACAAAAAGCCTACCATCGTTAGAAGTTCCGCTGGAATCCATTGAGAAGTCTTCCCCTTTGTGATTTCAACATCTATTTCCCTTTTCCCCTGTACATCAGCACATTACCTATGAACATAAGCAAAGAAATCTCGTGACAGCAAAAAGCTCAACAGATTAAAATCCTTTGATAGACTTGTACCTCAACCAATATTTCAATTTGAACACCAAATAGCAACTGGGGTTTATCCTGCTTGACATTGGAAGCAACTTCAGTACAAAAACAAATATATATATATATATATATATATATATTTATACATATGTCGGCTGCAATTCTTTGATTGAATGCATTAACGTGTTTAAGAAGCTCCACCAACCTTATAGATGTCTGTCTTGTGTTGCTTACTGACAAAAGGCTCAATGACTGATGCAACAGTCAAAACCAACACAGAATTCCGCACAGACTCTGCATCCCAGTTCTCATTACCGATTTCCTTGGTTCTTGAGGGATAATAAGAAAATCCAGGTAAAAGCATCCCTGACGCCGACAATGTTGTGTTGCCAGAACTACAGCAAAAAAATTATGCAAAAATGGGCCAAAAACATAGAAAAGATCAGTCTTTTATGATATCAAATATAGTTTCTGCACAGTACATACATAACAACATTGTATAATCAAAGTACCCCATGTAACACTTACTTATAGTGGTGGAAAGCATGTTTCCGCATTTTTAGGCCCTTTGGGTCCTGAAATCAAGTGTCTCAGAATGAAAACTTAAACCCAGTTAATCTAACACTATAAAATTAGCATAGCTTCAACAAAATCGAATAGCCAACTACCAGTATTGTGGTGTGATTCTTTAAATAACCATAACACCAAAAAAATAGTAGCCAACACATAAATACGAAATTATTCTCAACGCAAAGAAAAATATGGAATGTAAAGTAGTTGGACGTATGAGTTTCTGCAAAGAGGGACTCACGGGGCCTTGAATTCTGACCATGACGGAGAAATTGCGGGCAAAATCGACAATTTCAGGGAAGCCCATGTTGCAGAGCTTACGTGACAGCTCAGTTCCAAAGAATCTGACGATGATGATGATGAAGCTGTGGAGCATACAATTTTTCCACCGAGCATAAACTGAGAGAAAAGAACAAGCGATTTGTAAATCAACTTCCAAAAAGTAGTAAAAGATAATAATGGTTCATCCTTGTTGATTGGTTCTTTGAAGCATACTTGTCTAGTATCTTATCTGGGGCTTGTCTTGACTCCTGATTTCTGAATCAGCATCAACTGCAAGGAATGTGGACTTGTGGGGTAATAGTTCTTGGATTAAGGTTTGCTACCTACGAGGCGGGATAGACAGTTAATTAACGGCTACCGGAAATAGAAAGAGAACCAAACCGGAAGACTTGTTTTTGGGCTTTCTTAACCTTCAATCAATCCAGCTGAATCGAGCTCCCGAAAAAGCTCACAACTTGGTCCATATTTATAGACCTTTCGAGATTCAAGCAAAAAATTTCTCTGTGGGTCGGATGTCAAGTTCATACAGTACCAGACCCAGACAGAAGGATAAATACTTCTTCTTCTTTATCTATTCAATCATCAATGCTTTTTATGCTTTATGCCTTATTTTCATTCGATTTTAAATTAAATGTATTTATGGGAAAAAAAACTCTAATGTTAGCCTAAATTTATTACATATTTTCATTTTGATGTGTGCGTACATTGTTATTTAAGCATTATATTTGTTCTGGTATTATATAAAATAAATTTTTTTACACTATTAATGTATATACTAATAGGTCAAAATATATGACGCGACATCTTAATTTGAATTTGAATAGCTAATTATATATGTGCTAGTATATATACAATAAATGCATCTTAATTTGAATTTGACGTGACATCTTAATTCATCTAAATCTGCTAATATATATACAATAAATGCATAAAAATTTACCCTAATATATATGTATGTATATATTCTTTATCACAATTGTACGTAGCTAACCTAGACTTACACTCCGAGGAAAGGAGAAGGATCCGATGAGATCTCAAGAGAACCAAGAGGGGAAGAAATCACCTCCAATCCAACTAGCGCATTAGTACAGTGATCTAGCACCTAAGAAAGGCTGTGAATCCCTCCCGGTGGCCACTGGCTAAAGCACCGTGATTATTGTGTTAATGTATATGTTGAATCTTATATTCGTAAAAGGTCGAAATGCAATGTTACCATACAATATCAGAGTTAAGGATATTAGCACAGCAGTAGCTTTTCTCCTAATTTAACACTAAAATCTTTCATTTACTATGAAGCTACTCGAATTACCTCTCTTATCTCTCCATTGGTTTTTTTTTTTTTTTAACTTTTATCTCCCCTTCTGATACATCTCTAACCACAATTAATTTTACCATCCTCATATGCGAAATTCGAAAGGTAAAGATGACTTTCACGCAATGAAAAGAAAATTCGAGTCAAACTTAATTGGAAGTAATTTGCCAAGTACCCAAACAGAATAGATATTCGGCAATTGACCAGTTTTTTCATAATTGAACAATCGATTTTAAGTATTTGTAATTAGAGGTGTCAATCACAATCCAATTATGTTGATCCGTTCAAACCCTCTCATTAATTTTAAATGAGTCTAATTAGGTACCCAAAAAAACCAATTTAATTGGTGAGTAGTTGGTTGACTCAATTAACCCATTTATATCCATTTAAAAATAATTATGCATGTAAACTCAACTTTTAATAAGCATTAAACAAATAAATTTGAATATCTGACTAATCTAATAATAATAAAATACCAATATTTCTCGTCAAATAACATGCAAAAAAATAAATAAAATTTTAAATGACTCATAAACGGGTAATTAGGTATACCCATACCCATTTATTAAATAGGTATAAATGGGCATTACCCAAATCCGTTCGAATCATCTATTTTGACACCTCTGTTTGTAATCACACATTTTCTACTTTGATGTTCAATGTCCTTTTACTTCTACTATCTATTTCCTTGATTTCGTTTCTGTGGTTTCATTTAACCTGTTTGACATACCGACCACGAGATTTATTTGTATTCCTTAACAATATCTAGCAATAAAGCAGAATAGTTGGAAGGAAAAAAAAAAAAGAAAGAAAAAGGGTCGGTCGGTCGGCAAACAAAGTGCAATGTTTTTTAGGTTTTTTTCTATTCTCACCCCTTCCCACATCCTTTCCATTCCTAACTGTCAGAGATAAGATTCAAATCCAATTACAACATTCGAACTTCGAACTTGATAACAAAAAAGACTTCATGAGCTCTCTTCTAATCACTGAGTTGACCCTAATGGCATCTCTAAGACATGTATCTATTGATTGCTGAATGCTTTTTATTATGATTTGAATGATGAATTATTTTTGCTCTTTTTTGCAATTTTTTAATCAGTAACTCTTGGAAGCACATTTTTGTATAGAACTATATAATTAATGTGCAATGGAATTTGCTAGTACGAAAGTGGACGTCAAGTCTGTCCTCGAGCAGATATCATCCCGTGGATATGCAGCCCCTAATTAAGAGCATGAGTTAGAGTAACCCTCCTACAAAAACCAGCAAGTTAAATGGAAAAGTGTAGTATAGAGTGGTTGAAGAATCACCAACGAGCATCAATCAATCAAGAATTTTTTTAAAGGGAGACATTAGTTGCGCTCCATTTCTTATTTTTCGCGCTACTACAATTTATTTTATCATATAGTATAATAAATGAAAATCATATGATTAAAGTGACAATGAAAGTGTGATTAACAAAAATGGAAGTGCAAATATAACATTTGCCTTTCTGAACTAGCTAACTACTTTTTTTTTTTTATTTTGCTGACGGAGTGGGTGTCCGGGTCAATCCTTACGGGACCGACTAATCCCACTTCGACTCGAGAGGAGAGGCCCCATCCCCCGAACACGATAATCACAGGATTCGGACTCTTGCGAATACTTTATTCACACACGATAACCACACACGATAACTAGCTAACTACTTTATTCTCACCAATTTGCCACTGGAATTTGCCACAAAATTCCATTCTTGGATAATACAAAACCCACAAAAAAAAATTCCTCCTTAAAAATTAAAACTAATAATGTTTCCTCATTTAACCAATTCTTCATTTTCCATGACTAAATGCATATCTATAATCGAGGTGGTTGGATACTTGGATCCATTCAAGCAATTGATTGTTACATGCTATAAAGCAAATTCAAAGCACGAGGCGCAGTGGATCAATATTATTGTTTGATATATAAAATTCTCAACAAGTTAAAGGGTCATATTAGCAATTTGCCATGAATTCAAAGACTTGTTCCTTGTGCATGCACAGTAGTACCTTTTTGAATGCTAAGAAAAGAAAAGTTGTCTCCAAAATTTCTCTTCTTTTTTTTTTTTTTTTCAGTTTCAGGTAAACAATTCATTATCAATTAATTTATACAACTCGCGCAGCGTAAATAGTAGTAGTAGTAGTAGTGTATGTATAAACACAACAGAGTAAACGAAAGCCACACCGAATCGCTTCTCTCTCTAGTCTTTCTTGCCTTTCTCTCTCCTTCCTTCCCCGCCAGGTCCGCCACTTCCCGCGGCGGCGAACACCTCCATCCACGCCTTTGACTAGACAATGCCAGCACAAAAGCGTTCACAGGAGACTCCTCCTCCGCCTCCACCTCCGACTCTGCCTCCTCCTGCGTCTCCACCTCCTGCACTGCAGCAGCAGCCGCCTGAGGATAGAGACGATGATTCGCTCCAACGTAACCAGAACGACAACGGCGAACAAGCCGATGACGCTGACGGTACGTTACCTACACGTCTACGGCCTACAGATTCGCATACGTTTACCTAATTCGAGACGTTATTTTCTAGCGGAGAAATTTTGGTCGGTTGCTTTTGCTACTCTCTCATCTCAACTTTTTTTTGACTCGATTTCTTTTTCCTTCACTAGCAGATTCCGATGGAAGTGCATCGTCGAGTGACGGGGAAAAGGACGAGTAAACTTTTTTCACTGTTCCTCTCTGCTTTTGTAGATACTTGTATGTGTGCATGTGCATGTCTGGTTATGTGTTCGGCATTGTGATTGATTGTCTTATGACTGTGATTTTTTATGTTTAGAGCTGATCAAGGCTTGAATGTGTAGCTGGAGGCGTTTAGTTTGAGATCCGCACGATTTCTCTGGTTTTAGTGGTTGTAGCTATCATTTCTGTTAACTTTTCCCGGTCTTCCAGCTCTGTAGTTCACGTTCTATTCAGCATTTGTGGAAGTTCAAATGGGTATATTTCAAATTTCGTTGAAGCTAGTTAACGTTGAAAACTTGGTGGTCGCGATTGCTAATTGAGCTTGCTGAGATGGAATAGGTTTCCTATTTTTCCTTTAAAGTTCTGTGCATGAATTTGCTGATTGGGAGTTACTTATTAAAAATTATGCTTAAACTTGATTTGATCTGTGGGGGAGTTAGTTCGGCTGTTGGAAGTTGTTTCTTCTCCCTCCCCGCCTTCCCCTTTCTTCCCTGCTTTTTGGTGTTACTACGCAGGATATGTAGCTGGATAATTGGACAGTCTAGTAAGCCACGTGTGATATTTTTACCATGATGTGCTAGGTGATTTCCTGAAGGCTCTATATCCATGTGAGAGGATTTAGCGCATGCAGTTCTCTGAGAGATGTGAGGATGAAAGGGTACTTTGGGAAGCGAGTGAGAGAAGAGTTGAAATACTGAAAGGGTGATTTGGAAGATGAGGGGCCTTCAGTCTTCAAATTTGCATTAGGCCACTGAAATGAGGGTGTTACACAATTGAAGTTTCCAGTACAGTAGACGCTGTACCTGGCCTTTGTTCAAGAAGCCATGCATCATTATCATCATGTTCAGTCATCGATTACTTTTGGTCCTCTTTTGCTGTAGGATCTTAGTTAGAATGAAAAGGCATTTGAAAGACACGTACCATAATATCTTGGCCAGCTGTTGTTTGTCTTTTAGTGCATTAGGAAAGTTTCCTGTCTAATTTTGTGAGCTACTGGACGAATTGAGAACCTCGATGGACAGTAACAGCATGGTTTTACACCAAGCTACCTCATTTTCGCCAATTATGAAATTTTCTCTGTGAATTATGAGGTTGACAGAATGAAGATTAAGTTCCCATAAGTTTGATTACTCCCATCCAACAGCCCTATCTCTTACTTTATCTGTTGTCATGTAATTTCAGGGTTATGTGCTTGGAAAGGTGCTGGCTGCATAGTTGTTTACAAACTTCCACTGATTTGCTTTTAAGGAATTCTGAAAATTACCTCTCTGCACTTATGCTTTACCACTTCTGCAGATTTATCATCATGAAATTGTCAGAGATACGGAAGGAAGTCCAGTGTCCGATATGCTTGGGTATGTGACATGCTTTAAAAAGTTTAGATTAATTTTCTCTTAACTGCAAGTTAAAGTATGTGATTCAATACCTGATCATGAATATGAGACGGATAAAATATCAATAGAATTGTTCTCTATTCAGTTTTGCAAGAAAAGTTTGGAAATATTTTTGCTGGGGAGGAGAGGAACTTGTCTGTGATTTTTCTGGCTTTACTCTCATGTGAGATTTGATTCCCTGAGTTTTAAATCCTTGAAGCTGCTTGTCCTTGAAGGTCAAAAGTTTATATAGTGGATATTTTGTCTGAACAATGATGCAGAATGAATTTGTCATCAGGAACTTATTCTTGTGTCAAGTCAGTAACTTTTGCCAGTATGCCGCAGCTTCTTGAAATGAAAACCTTTTCTTGGGCTAGTGAAATTTCAAAATGCGGCATTGTTAGTTCATTATAGGGTCAGGTATCAAATATATAGATGTCTAAATAATTATTCTTAGCTAGCCATTTAGTTGAATGAATACAATATGTAACAATTACCAAATTAAGAGCTTTTTTGTGTATTGGTATTATGACTATTATAAACAGAAATCTTCAATGTCTTCTGATTGTTTCTATGAGTATTCAGCAGGTACCTTTTGCTAGATATATCCTCTGCTACTATGACAATGTATTATATGCTATATTTTTCCATTTATTTTTGTTTATTGTGATACTCGTTCACATTCCTTGATTTAAATATTCTACAGTAGTTTGGATGTTGAAAAATGATTAGAAATAAATATTGCTTTTGTATTAGTGCTACAAGTTGTGTCACATTTGGGTTGGAAAGATATCCAAAAACATTATATTGCAAACACCCTGTAAAAGGAAATATTTCCTTGATCAGTTATCCTTTTGTTCCTTAAGCACTGTAGTTAAAGCAAGCATTAGTTAGGAAGTAGAAAAAGAACAAGAAAATGGAGGCACTTTTTTACTGGTTTGGGACTTGGTTGTGCTATAACTGTGAGATGGCTCACATGGCTTTCCACCATTTGGTTGTGAAGGCAAACAAGAAATTGAGATCTCTGTACTTTCTGATCTATTAGTCTTCCAACTTTACTTTCAACTAAATGTTTCTTAATAATGTTCTTTCCCATATATCATGGATAGGCATCATTCGGAAGACAAGAACAGTTATGGAATGCCTTCATCGCTTTTGCAGAGAATGCATTGACAAGTCAATGCGACTTGGGTACTGTATCATGCTCATGTTTAAACTGTGGTTGCCCTCCTGTATCCATACTTATGATTTGACCTTTAATGCAGGAACAACGAGTGCCCAGCTTGTCGCACGCATTGCGCTAGTCGACGTTCTTTGAGGGATGATCCAAAATATGATGCTCTCATTGCTGCTTTATATCCAGATATAGATAAATATGAGGAGGAGGTATAGTTTAATATATTATTCCATTTCGTTTAAGGGACCAATTAGTCTAATTTTTTGCTGAACATGAGCACTCTCTTTATCTGGTATTGTAGCAGGAATTGGCTTTCCATGAAGAGGAGAAAGCTCGTAATAAGCAAGTGAGTTAGCTCTGTTTCACCTCAGAACTTGAGTTCAGTCTAGATTTCCTTCACTTTCGCTTCCTTATTACCTCGGTATGCTATAAATAGTTTGAGGAGAATTGAATTCCTATGCAGTAACTAGCACAGCCAACAGTTGACCTTCACTGCAGGAATAGCTTTGCCTTAATTGTGAATGACAAATGTGGGAATCCCAGTTTCTGCCTTTTGTCTGGATCTCATTTCCTATGCGTCATTTTCGTTTATTCTTTAGCACACTTTTGTATATGCCCATGTAAACAAGACATTAGCTTTCTAACAAATATAAAATGACCATTCCAATGTATGGCTTTGTCTTTGATTTGTTTACAGCCCAATTGCACATCTGCTTTGGACCATTGGTTTCCTAGAATTGGTCATTTACTCATCTTTTTGGTTATTTGGTCAGATACAAGCTTCAATTGCCCAGACTTTTCGCCGACAGACAGAAGCACTGGGAAGAAAAAGATCAGCTAGGGCTGCAGCAAGGAGATCTCATGGCAGTTACCGAAATGTGAGGGGAAGGAGAAATCTTCGAACTTCTGAACATCAGGGATCTGACGAAGATGATGATGCTAATGGAATTTATGGTGGAAAAGATTCATCTTCTGCTGATGAGCGCAGTCCAGAAGTGAAACCAAAAAGGCAAAAAAGATGGGGAGGTGCTCGTTTTTCACAGTCTTCTGCGGCAGCCAATTCTGATGCAGGGTACGATGAGAATGATTCAGAAGTAAACAGAGAGCTGCTTGGTGCTTCTGCTGGACTGATTGGCGGCACAGAAATTCTTGCATGGGGAAAAGGTGGCATGCGCAGTCATACCCGACATGGTGGTTTTAGTGGTGGCAATGGCAAGTTTGCTAGAAACAGCCGACTTTCAAAGCTGATGGACTCTTTACGTTGTTCAGATGTAAAGAATGAGGAGGTAGACTATACATTATGTGCTTTCCTCAGGTGTACGTTGATTTTGTTCCAATTAGTGAAGGAAATTTGTTTACTTCTCTTTTTATTGGTACATGCCATGGACATCCTGCTTGTCTGGATGTTGAACTAGATTAGTGATATCTTCTGCAACAAAAATAGCATAACTTGCTTTTTTAGCTCGTCACATCACAATGTTCTCGCATGAGGATGGTTTCTCTTTTGATCGTTTCAGTTGGATGTCAGTCTTGAGCTTGTTGCCATGGATAAAGAAGAAATACCCAATTTGCAGAGGCCTTATCTTAGTTGTAAGCCTACTTTGTCAGTGAGACACTTGTGCCAAGTAAGATGCTCGCACATCCTAAGTTGTCATTTCTCATATATAGCAATCCACATTGAGGAGCTTATGTTCCTAGTCTGTAACTAGTTCTTATGTCTATACTGTACAGTATGTTGCTCTCCAAACTTCTATGCAAGCTGAGGAAATTGAAATTTGGTGGAAAAGGGAACTTAAAAAGGGGTTTCCCCCAAAACACAACAATGAAGCCCCTAGTGCATCTGCTTTTCTTGATCAGTCTGAAAATACGGAAAGGTTGGATGAGCATCAGACCCTGGGTGACATTCGAACTATTTACAGTTCCAGTCAGTGCAATTTGGTGAGCCTTCTGTTTGAGATGACTTTAACATGCAGAACATGAACTGTAAATTTACTAAATACTAAACTAGAATTCTCATGCCCTGTGTGTTGATCAGTGGTATTCTGCTTATGTTCTTGCTGCTTGCAGGTTTTGGCATATGGGCGGAAGTAGAAGGGTTTAGGAAAGATGTATACAGATATAGTGCTTAAGGGGAACTCTAATTTAGTTCAGAAACTGGGAAGCTCTTGTATGTATGGCCCTTTTGAGTGGATTGTTCACAGTAGTCGAAGAATGCATAGATAAAGTTTCAACAACAATTATACATAATCTTGTTTATGATTTTGTACTTGTCTGAGTTATTGGAGATGCTTGTTATTCTTTTTGACATAGTCCCCATCTGACCCTATTTAAATATTTGTCTCAGCTGTTGTTTTTTTAGGTACGTATATGAAACTCTCGCTTAATTAATTCGTTGATATCCGAAAACGAGTACTCGTTCCAAGTTCATGAAGCCCATAACCTGTTGCATGTTTGATGCAGTCAGAATGGAAGGATTTGTTCCGCTGATGTTGTTCATCTATGTTTTCCAGGACATATTTTTCTTCCTCTAATATTCTCTTGTTACCTTGTTATTGGCAGTTAATATTGGCATGGAAAACCTGCTTGTGCTACTTAGTATATCAATAGATAGACTGTTATTGGCAATTACCAGTTTTGCATCAGCCGGCAATGTCTCGTCGTGACAAGTGACAGGCAAGATTTATCCTCGAAGAGGTGACAAAATTTCTATAACATCACAAGAAAGATTAGGCTTCATAAATGGCATACGTAACAAACCCGGTGATGATGGATAAGTGATTAAGAATGGGTTGGTTGGTCTGAAATAGGGATTGTGCCGTTTGAGTGGGTAGGCTTAAAGAACTTAAAATTTCCGTTCCTCTTTTTTGTTTTCCTACAAAAAAGTAGGCAATGAAAGCGAGAGCTTTTAAGATTGACGCCCTACACTTCACAGTTCTCACTCTTGGTTTTCCTCTATCTAGCGTTGTAGCATTATATTGGACGTTGTGTTCCAGAAAAGATTTTTTAAAGTAAGAAAAACAAAGAGAGGCTTCCCATCCATGGCTCCCTTCGGAAAATGCAGCAACTTCCTCAGATGAAAAGATGGATGGTTCGAAACAAAATCAATTTATGAACTGATCTATTGCGTAAGAGGGTCAAACGTGTGAAACCCAAACCCCTTAGCCCATCAATATTTGGAAGCCTCACATTTTCGGTAGCCGACGATTGATAGATGGACAAATTCAGGCCCACACCCATTTACGTACAATCCGTTGCATCGGGTATTTTATCGCTCACTGGAAGTCCACAAATTTTTGGAAGCTCGCCATTCCACGTCTGAAATAATGGACATATCAAGGTTCATTTCCCTTCACATATGATAATACAATCTAGGTTCTTTGCTAGAGATTACACACTATAATTAATCGAAAAGGGGTTGCTTTAAAGTTGGATAGGATTTGATCCAATAATTGAAATTTTTTTAATTTTTTTTTTCAGCACTTTAGAGTCTCGACTTTAACCCTTAGATCAAGAGCTCCTAAGCAAAAGAAAAAAAAAAAAATTTTTTTATTGTGTTTAATGTTTGTATTCATTGTTTCAGTGACTACATCTATCATCATCACTATTACTATTGACAAAACATAATTCGATGCAAGTCTGACCAACAACAACTGCATCCCCCGAATCCCATCCAATGTTCTTTCAACAACTTGAGAAATCTCAAGTATTTGAGTTAAACAAACCGAAGCCCCAGATCAATCGTCAAAAGCCCCAGATCAATCCCATCCAATGTTGAATTGCCTTTTTTCTGTATAGCCTCAAATCAACAGCTGATCCCCCTGCAGCAGCTTCGGCAGCTGCTGCTTTACCAATGTTGGGAATGCCACGCACTTGATTTGATCCTTAATCAATATCTACATCCTAGGGGTGGTGTTAAACTCCACGTTTAAGGGGAATAAATCACAATCGTAGAATTTCTATACATTTCCCTTTGAGTAACCTTTTCTTTCCAATTTGTAATGATACAGACCAGGCTGGTTTGTACATGGCAATCCCATTGCGAGTTGTAAGCATATAATTAGTCCTTTGAAGCTGCTTTCTAACCACCCACTCCGTCATCCTTCCCTCAATTATTTTTGTCTACTGATCAGACTACTAAAATAATCAACATCAACATCAACTTTTTTTTTTTTATTTGTAACTGGACCTCAATAATTGATGTACGGCGTCTCAATCAATTCTTAGTGCCACGGGACAAGTCAGATAAGCACGAAGTAGTCAATTAGCACAAGAACATAGTAATATGATACCAGTAACAAAATTCAAATCCAATCCAACTTCTCTTATTTAATAATAGCAGTAGCATAGATAAGAGCAAGCAAGCAGTAATAGGAGGTTGCTTGTGTCCACCTTCCACGGCGCACACAGCACACACACTACCGATTCTTCATCAAACATTAAAAAGCACTTGAGATGAGATGAGATGAGATGAGATGAAAAACAAACACATTGCAGTCAGCTTTGGAAAACTAGTTAAAAGGACACCATGGATCCATAATTACAAAAAAAAAAAAAAAAAAACCCCATTAATTGAGGTGCCTTCTTGCAGAGCTGCAACATCATATGAGAGCTACGAGGTTGAGTATTAACTCCCAACGCTATTTACATAGGCAGTAGTAGTAGGAGCCATCGGCTATCAGTCGCTTCAGCGATGTTTGCTCCTAGTCTCCCCGCTGTAGAGCCTGTAATTAAATTTGACAAAAAAAAAAAAACAGAGAGAGAAAGGTTTATGTACAAGTTACTAGCATATGGTTATCTTGATTACCACTAGCAAGTACTATTTATTCTCCATAGTATCAAGAAATCAAAAATTTTAGAACCCCAATAAGTTGCTGCTTGTATGCTCAATGGATACGATTGATTACCTTTTTACAGTTCCATTTGGGCATCCAAAATAAAAAGAGTCCTACTGCTGACACTAGATCTGACAACTGGTGCTAAAGGCTTTTATCATGCATCAAGAAGATTATTAGGACAGAGAGCCAAGATTCAAGAGTCAAATGAAAAATACTGCGCAGATCTCTACTTCGGACATGCAACTTTGAAACCACTTTCCCATTTTTCCTTCCCCTTTCCATGTTTTTTGTCATTTTTTTGGGTAAATTTCTCCATAAGAAATGTTAAATGAAAACACTACTCCATAAGTTGAGACGGTGGGCGAGGCTCCGTCTGAGGCATATATTAAGTCTGTTCAGTTGGCATAGTTCATTAATTGAAAAAACGATATGAGTACTCTAGATCTGACAACTTGTACTACAGATTTTATCATAGGTACTTCCAAGTTTTCATGAGGGGCCAAAAAGCCAGGATCCAAGGATCAAATGGGAAGATCTTCCCAAAATAAAAAAAAAGAATCAAATGGGAAGGAAAAAAAAAATTACCGATCTCTCTGCTTAGGACATGCAACTTGGTCACTAATTTACCCCCATTTTTTTCCCCCAATTTCGAGTTATATTTATCTTGATCTGGATAAATTTACATGCGACTTGGGAAACAAGTACCAGTCATAGACAGTGGGAGAGTTAGACTGAGGCTTGTCAAACAGATCTGATCCAAGCCCCTTGGTTGCAATGTTACTCCCCGGGTGAAAAACACTCCTCCACACATTCTCTTTGCGGGCTGCCGTCGGCGACGGAGTGGTTGGTGTTCCCGGAGTTGCCGGGGTTGCAGGGCTGGGTGGCATAGACATGGACCTCTGATACTTGCTGCTGCTAGCTTCACCTGCCCCCCCATCTAAATCAATAACACCACATGCCCAGTATTTGTCACACATAATAGAACTAGTACACAAAGTGATCATCGTCAAAATTTTTTAAAAAAAAAAAAAAACAGAGAATCTCATGGCAGAGATTCAGATCATCATGCTGATTCCTGCAAGTGACTGTAACACTTGCAAGATGTACTCTATACCAGCTCACCCATGCAGGTAGGCCTTTATTCATTCATATTCTAACAAAAGAAACTGACATCCACAAATATACAACACACACACACTATAAAAGTAGAAGTTGAAGCTTTAGAATTGGATGATGAAGGGGAAGGGGTACCGGTTTTGACGTTCAAGGGCTGGGTGGGGAGCTTCCTTAGCTTTCCCAGGCCACGTTCAGGTTGAGGTCCGGCTATAACATCATCCCACAGCTTGTCTATCAGAACCATCTTGCCGCAATGCAAGGCTTTAGCCACTCAGCTGCTTACTGATTTTTCTTTTCCTTTCTCCTCTTCTGCTTTTTCTTTCTTGATTGATGAAACGCCTCAACTGCTCGGAATAAATAGAAGGGAGAGCCAAAATATCTCCTTGTCTCCAGAAATTAGTTTTAACAAAAGGAAAAAATATATATATATCTTATTTTTTATTTCTTCTTTTTCAATAATTTAGATGCTGACTCCCAAGACTTTTTTCCCATGTACAGAACACAACCGCCCTGTTTAGTTTGTGGCATGACACGGAGGGGCTGCTAAGTGGAAGAAAAATAGTGGGTGGATTAAATCAATGTGGATAAGGATGAAGATTGAAGACTAGGGGGAAATGTGGGACCGCTGTGATATTATCAGTCTTGAGATCGTAATAGATTAGCGGTAGCGTAGGTGGAGGGTTGCCAGTACAAATGTCACTTTCCTTGTT
Organism: Coffea arabica; assembly: GCF_036785885.1. Lineage (NCBI taxonomy): Eukaryota > Viridiplantae > Streptophyta > Magnoliopsida > Gentianales > Rubiaceae > Coffea > Coffea arabica. The sequence goes on from NC_092312.1 coordinate 12,104,012, forward strand.
CAATATTGTCCTATTCTTTGGTTTCTGCAGAATAGGAAGTCTTTTTTTTTTTTTTTTTTTTTTGACAAATGATTTTGATAAGAGAAGAGTGATTTGGGATTGGGATCCGCTATCCACGTGACACGATGGAGCTAGTTACTTTGCCATCATCACACCCAAGGTTAGAGAAAATCAGAAGAATTACTACTACTTGGCTGTTAATTTACGATTTGAAAGGAGGATACAGTGCCAATTATTTACATCCAATTTGATTAGGATACCTTTCGAATTGAAGTCCAATTTTAATATGACAGTGGGTTCCAACTCTTTTCCGATGCCAATTTTCTTGCTACAATTTACTAGATTGGAGGTTCAGCCTCCGTCTAATATATTACACAAGAAGTATAATAATATTTCTTGTTCTTAAAAAAATCGGACCCCTAACCCTGATACAATTCTCTTCAGGCTAGTCTCTCCCCATAGATGGGAATAGGTTAGATAGTTGTCGTTAACAAAAAAAAAAAAAAACAAAGACTAGTGACTACTCTGGTGATTCATCCCCAACTCCAATACAAGCTTTTTCAGACTACCCCTCTCTTGCCGGACAATGTTAGATAATTGCCGTTGCCGACAATAGAAATTTTGTTTTGACTTTAATTAAAGTAAGAGTAGCGTTAATCCTATATGCATTAATTGCATATAGTTATCATAGTTAGATGCATAATACATATGTAAATTTTAAACTCACATTTAAAATAATTATATATATTTAATGATGATAACGTAGATAGTATACAAAAAAATTAATTCATGAGATCATGGGATTGATCATTATTATTTTTTTTTTTAATTGAGCATCCCATCACCTTCTTTGCTTACATGATAGGCTATTATTGTTATTCTCAACTAACCATACCATACCATGGGATAAAATAAATCAACATCACGGGCCACTTCTATAACCTTTTGCCCATGCCTTGTCTAGGGACCCAATGCCATGAATCTGGATGGAGTGCAATGTTCCAACACTGACGTTGACAATCAATGCATTGATTTGTGTTATCACTAAAATGTGCTGAATTTATCTTTGTCATGATCGAAGGTTATTTTGGAAGGGGCTGGAGTGACCGTGGCAGGTCATTTTAATAACTGCTATTCCTTCAGCCTGCCCAAGACTTTTGCTACAAATGTATTAGATCCTGATTCTGACTAATTTACCTCCTTTTAACTAATTTAATTATATGTATTTATTTTAGAGTTCATAATTGTTGAAAATCATGGAAAAATCAGTATCAAATACAGAGTGCTTTGAGTAAATTAAACAGAAAAACACTGACCTTGTCAAAGAGAGCTAATAGTTATAAGGGGTGTTATTTTATTTTTATATCTTTTCCGTGAAAAGAAATTGTGTTATTTTCACTTGTTTTAGATTATATTCCTATATAGGCCTCTATTTAAATATAGCACTCTTTTTTTTATTAATCATATTCTCACTATCATTTTTATCATATAATTTTCATTTGTTAGACTATGTGATTAAATAAATGTTGAAAGTGTAATTAATAAAAAATGAAATGCAAATAATATTTCCCAAATGCCTTGACTAAAAAGGCCGATGACTGAGGGGGGGCTCGCTGGCCTTTCAAGTCTCAGCAACCCGCTCTTCAACTGCAGGATGCTTGGAAGCCCATAAGTCCGGTGTAGCTATATTTAAGTTGGAGTCTCCAAATAAGCCCCAGTATTCAGATTTGCGGGCCTTTCCTGGACCGGCCTAATGAAAGGAAGAAACTAGCTGTAAGAAAGAACGGGAATCCTCTACTGTGGAAATTCTAAAAGGACAGGGAAGGAGTGGGTCAAATGTCTACTTCAACTGCTATTAAATTGGCTATTGGTACGACGCAATTGAGCGTCCATCTGTGGAAGGCGAATTCTTTATCAAGTTTTAACCAATTACCTACTGAAAGTTTTAAATCTAACTTGAATGTAGGTTAAAAGATTAAATTTCTTAATCTGCATTTTAAAAAATTCAAACTTTCCTGAAAAAGTTTACTAGCGGGTGTGTAGCCACCTTTTTGAGGCGATGATGGTTTAGTTCCTTTCGAGTTCTCTTTGGACCCCTTTAGGTCCCTCCTCCTCTAATATAAAATAGAAGTAAATTTAAAACAGATTATATCGTGTCCAAAAAAAAAAAAGAAGTATTTATTAAATTCTGAATTCTTTATTAAGTTTTTCAGTCTACAAACGATTCTGAGGTCCATTTGGCGGCGGTGAAGTCTTCTTCCTCGGCATTGAGTTGTTTTTTGCCTGATCATTTTCAAGCTCTTTGGAAATGGAAAGCCGGGCTTAACTACGACTTAGCCAAGAACCAAATGGATGGACCACCGCACCCAATTTACCAACATCTGTCACCTAGAAATGACCTCCCTTGCTTACTCTTTTCAAGTCACATTAAATCAATGTTTTGAAAACTGGATTGGATCGGCCGGTTCGACCAGTTAAACCGCGAACCGGCATGGCACCAGTCCGGTTCTATGTCATAGTTGATTTTTGACAAAAAATCAATCAAAAATCGGTCGAACCGAATTGAACCGGTGGTTTCCGGTTTTCAACTTTTTTTTTTGTTTTGTTTTGTTTTGCAAAATGCAACTATCAACATTCGAATCCAAGACCTTTGTAATAGAAAACCAATTTATTAACCGTTGCACCATCACATCTTATTAGTTTTTTTTTATAACTTATTTATATAAAATAAACACTCATATTTTTTTTTCCATTTTTCTTACAAAACCTCATCCTCTCAATGCTCTTTCTTTTTAATCTTCAACTCTCTGTCTATCTCTCTATCATCTTTTCTTTTGCCACTCCCTTTTTAATCAAACCTCTTTATTTTTAATTTATTGATGTTTTCTTCCATCTTTTAATTTTGTTTTTGTCCATTAAATTTAAAGAAGTTAAAAAAGAATTATTTTTCTTTAACCCAAATTATTTAATGCCACAACCACTCACTTTTATCTCATTTTTTGTTTCTTATCAAGTTTACATTTCTATTTTCGATTTTCTTGACTTCCTTCGAACTTCAAACTTCTTTTTTTAAACTGCAATATCTAAATCCCAAAACGTAAATTAAAATTTAAGTTCACAATATCTAAATTCTCATAGATGTGAATTTTGTATAATTTCAAAACATTGTGACATTTTTGGGTTGGATTTAGATATAATTGAAATTGAGATGAAATTTATTTGTTTTAACTTATAATTTAAAAAATTTATTTTTAAAAATCCAAGTTATTAAAAAATAGTAAACTTTTTATCATATAAAGTATTAAATTAGTCCATTACATGTCTTATTTTGTGCATATATATATATATATTATTTTTAAAAAAATTCATTAAATCAGGGTTGAACCGGTTCGACCGATTGAATCTCGACCCTTTCACTTCACCGGTTCAATTAACGGTCCGATTTTTAAAACATTGCATTAAATAATATAAATTTCGTCAAGCAACAAAGTGCAGCCTCTAATTGTGTGCGAAGGTGTGCGAGGGGGGTTGGGACACCATCCCACATTGGAAGATCGTAGGATAGTTACTTTGGGGTTAAGGTCTACAGGGGCCTCGTTCTATCACCAATTGGCTTAACGTGAGTTCTTTGTGGGTCTCCCTTAGATTGCTTTCGGACCGGTTTATCCATTAACTCTGAGTGTAATCTAACCGTGTGCGTGTGTGTGTTTTCTTTCGGTTTCCGAAAAAAAAAAAAAAACAAAGTACAGCCCCTAGGAGGGAGAATAATCAGATGATCTTCAAAAAATTCACAAACCAGGAAAAAAGAAAAAAGAAAAAAAATCCAGGTGATTCACCTAAGGAAGAAGCCATAAGACGCTGTGATTCATTCCCATCCAAAGGATTGTGTCTTGATGCGTGCAGACAACAGCATCAACTTTTTCAAAAATGATTTTCTTAACATAACAACCCAAAATATGAGCCGGATAAAATTTTTAAAAAAAAAAAACCGTTCTTCAAGAAAAACATAACCCATATGACATATGAGAAAAAATCACAGAAATTATAACCTTGAAGTTACCTACTCAGTATTGTGAGAAAGGCCAACAAATGTGCATCAACGTTGGTATTATCGACTTTTCTTTTTGTTTTAATCGAAGACTATTACGAGGTCGTACTTTGCCCTGCAGTTTATCTTCTGTTTCTAAATAAAAGTATGATAACCCTCGTGACCAAATTTTCAGAAGGCGATTGACTTTAAGATCCAGTTCCACAAGCGAGCAGAGAAAAATTAAATAAAATAAAATTCACAATTCTGAATTGTCCATTTGCTCAAGTCACTCCACTACGTACATGCACATCTTGGACACTATCAATGCGATCACTCAAAAACTCTGGCATAATTTACAACGCATTTTGGCATGGTGCCTTGGTAATGTGACAATTCCAATTTCACCAACATCTCCAGTTCTGTTTTTCAGAAGCAGCATATCGGAACTCAAGGAGCTTTAAGGAATTTTAATCAGTTGCCTTATTGGCATCACGCTCACAGAATTGCCTGTATCAGTTAAACAGTACATTTTCATGAGGCCACGAAGGAAAATACAATTTTGTTCCTAGACTTTTGTTCCTAGACTAGCATGAAAGCCCAATTCATTTTGATCTATTACCTCAGTTTAACCAACTTTCTTCGCCAAGTCCATTAATATTGCTCATCCCACAAATTCACAGCTCATATTTGCTGGGGTACAGAAGCATCATACTTGCAATCCACTTCAACAGAATAAAATACTGATCAACCTTGAGTCAATTAAAATAATGAAGAAACCCAGATCAAGCCATTTTCGGGTATAAGCCTGACAGCCCAAGAAAATATCTGCAGAAGGACAAAGGCAAGCATCCAACAAGAAATACATAAGCTCCCTATAAAAAGGCGAGAGAGTTGCAATGCAATCTGTCACAAAGCCTCAAGAAGAGAGAGCTAATTCTACTCAATAAAATGTCTTTGGATGTTGCTGCCGATGTTACCTCAGATAACTCACTCTCGTTTGCAGGCATGGTATGCATTCAGAACCAGAATTTAATGCCTCAAGAGGAGCCCGTCCACCAACTAGCTCATGCTGACACAGCTTCGACTGAATTTGAATTTGGGCACGCTACTCCTCGAAAAAGTTACTCTGCCGATATTTCAAGTGGCCAGCTCCTTAAACAAGTGATTGCACTCCCTCCCAATCAATCTCAAACAGGCAAACTAACCTGCTCCAAGACAGTCATGTGGCAAGATCAGATCAACAATGGGAGATCAGATGCAAAAGAATCAAGTCGAGACAGATGCACTGGAAAATCAAATACTAGAGTTAAAATTGCAGCAGAAAAGAAGTGGACCAACTCCGGGTTTAGTCAGAAAATTTTTAATTCATTTGCATGCAGAGATTGCCGTGTGATTGAAACCGACAAACTTCATTAAACAACAAGCATTCCAATGAATAGGCAAATACATTTCCAGCAAAATTTCATTCCAATATGTCGACATTAAACAACAAGCACTCCAATGAATAGGCAACATACATTTCCAGCAAAATTTCATTCCAATATGTCGACATTGCATCTTTCCATGGTTCATTTCACTCTTGAATTGCTCTATGTTATCAAATTTTATCTGTGACTGCTGTATCTCATTTCAAGCTTAAAACAGGAACTCAATTTCCCAAAGAGCAAAATACTTGGAAGAACTAAGATTCCTCATTTCTTGAGAAGCAATTCAGCACACCTCTTCTTATAACCAAGCATGTACATTGTAAACAATCAGCATGGCATACGCATTAATGTTCAATCAGATCTCATTTGCTCAAACATCAAAAAAAAATTGCAGAACGAATAAGTAAAAATGCATCATATAATTGTGAGAAATAACAAAATGTGAATGCTGAACAGGTAAATAGATACTCCTAGACATTAATTATGTTTCTAATGATTATAAGCTCACTTCTGAGTCCAATTTTCAAGTAATTTAAATTTCATGCATCAGGTCTCAGCGACAGGAGAAACAACACAAGGCAGGTAAAAGGAACAAACCTGCTGACGTTGTAGTATCCGTGAAATATGTAGCACTTTGCACTATCATATTGTCTATAAGTTGCCAAATGACCTCACCATTCAACAATATAAGCACCTAAATTTTGTCTGCTGCTTTCTCCTTGTTCTATCCAGTACTTAGAACAGTTGTTATTTCTGCACATGTTTGGTTTGCTGAAGTGTTGATAGGACTTTCTTGCAAAAAAAAAAAAAAAACTTTTGTGCATTTGCACCTTGCAAAATCTTAAGCTTTTACCTGAGAGATATTTTTCTTTTCAATTAATTAAGTGCCAACCTCTTTCTACAAAATTAAACCAACGCATGAAGGAAGGTTAATTGTTTTACATATCCATTGCCTTGATTTCACAGAAAATACTAACTGAAGCTTTCAGATTACTGCTTTCAAGTATAGCATCTTAAGTAGTAACCTAATTCAGTAGAGAGTGACCAGATGCAGAAAAATTTGGACTACTCTGCCAAAGCATAGCAATTAATGGTAAAAATGGATGTGGCTATTGCATTATCATCTTAAAGCTCGTGATCCAGGATATGTTCAATCAGAAACTCTCCTTTTGTTAGCAGTTTGAGACTGTTTTGGCACTGTGAATAGTACCATATAAAGGATGCACATAAACTACAATTAGGGACTAAAGAAAAAGCAGAAGCCAAGAAAAGCAAAGGTAGAGATGAAAAGATGGTAATACCCAACAAAACTAAATTCCTCATAAATAAACAGTTTAAGAGGCCATCTAGTCACAAAAACACTTAAATTCTATTTTGAAGGGAATTAGGATAACTACTTTAAAGTTCAAAAATAAATAACTGTCAAAATGATTAAACAACTAAAACTTGACACAATAACCACACTTGCGATTTTTCCCACCTTGATTAACATGAAGACAATCAAAACACTTGCCCTCAAATCTCAAACTAATGAACCTTAGTTAAACTAGCAAGAATTAGCAATAACCAAAACACACTGAAGAATTCATAGATCAACACATACGACTCCCCTTGACCTAAATGGATTCACAATAAATCAATATTAAATGTAAGCGAGTCAAAAAACTCTTGTCAACTAATGTCAAACTTGAATTTTCATAAATAATATGCACTTTTGACTGTGGCAAACAACAAAAAGCATATAATATACCATACACGCTATATGTTTCACAACAAACATGCAGGAACCAGAGGAATAATTTCCATCCATCCCTGTCCTCGTCCCTCCAACCCTGAGGTTGCACCCCACATGGATGGGTGCCCTCCCCATTGCATTCCCAGTTCTGTGCTTATGTAATTGGAGCTCAACCAGCATATATTACAAGCGGGCATGGGCAAGCAAATGGTCATGACCCATAGATCAAACCATGAGATGAGGTCTAGAGTCAAAGAACAACAGAATATCCACACTTGCATAGTATAACTGGATAGCATACATATTTAACATAGACCATAGGAATGTTTTTTGTTTAGTATGGAGCATATATATTTACCATTCGATTCAAAGTATATACAATAGCGTAGTGCTAATTGCAGCCCATAAAGTGTGTCATAACTCATTGAATAAGTAACTTCAGCACCAATGATCACAAACCTATGGATCAGGCACAGGTGATGAACCAAGCATTGTGAGAGAGCTATTCAAAGCACAACATACTGAGTAGGCGTAGAATCAAATTTGTACTACATAATATCAAAATCTACTAGCTTCAAAATGCTTGTGTTCCTATACAAGGTTGCTAACTACTTTGAGGGAATAAATGCTACAACTATTGAGGACAAGACCAAAAGGCACAGAACAGCTGATCCTATATTACTCAGGCAAATCAGTCGAAGCATAAGCACATATATAGCATCCCTTGCTCTTCTTGAAATTACAGCAAGTTTCACCCATCAGTTAACACTAACACGCATGAAGTCATGGATACTAAGCAACTCACCAGTACACCATACGCAATTCATTTACCAACACATGTTTGATGGCAAGCTTGCTGAAAGTCACCAGTCTTCCACCTTTAGGGAGCTAAATTTCAACAAACATACTTTGAAAGGCACCAAACATACAAAATATTTCACAAAGCCATTCCAAGCAATCCAAGTTGATGCACAATTGAGAAAATGCAAATTTAAGGTAGTGTAGCACTAGTATGTAATAAGACGTGCTCTAAACAATTAACAGAATATGAGTAATGATTTCCATATCATCTACATTAGCAATAGAAAATGTCATATCCTCAGATGATATTGCACAGAAGTTCATTACCATATCATTTCTCATTCCATGACTGTGTTTAAGAATTTAAGCATTTTCAAATTGCTATCCGAAAAAATGGCAATAGAAACTGAAAATGGTTAACAGATAAACCATCAAAGATTTGTCAAAAATCAAATTCTCGATACTGAACATCCCAGGCAAAATGATAAGCTTACTTCTGCGATTTCCTGTCTGTATATATGTACACATGATAAGCCCAACAAACAAATATCTAAATGCCCAGTTATTTAATGTTGAGGAGCCTCATAAATCAAGTAAATTTATTGAAAGAACAATAGAAGAGGAAAAACTGAAACAAGTAAAATCTGACATAATCCACTTAAATAAAATAGAATAAAACTTATTGAATCCCAAAGAGAGGTACATTCAGTAGCCAAAAAAAGGGGGAAGCACTCTTACCAAATATAGGTTCATTCAGTAAAGTGATCTCCCACCAGCCGATGCACCTCCTTTGCAGGAAAAAAGCAAACTCTCAAGTGCTCTAGATCGACAACTCGCAGATCTGCAAGGAAATATAGGACAGAGCTCATCCATGCCTAGGTACATAACAGTTTCAAGAGCCTACACTTACACCAAATTTGTGATGGCATTTATGTTAAGAATGATGCCAAAATTATCTTCAGTTTAACTTCGAGGCTGTAAACAATAGGGGACAACCATGACCAATGAGGATATAAGAGTCAATTTATCAGTATTGATGTTGACATAGGAGCCCATATGGCTCACAGGTAAGGTACCTGATATTTTTGAAAGTTCAAGGAAGGTCAGTGGAACTGTAAGAAACCTCTCCACTGACATTATTCGTTTAGTAAATGTAAATTCGTTTACCAAAGGTTCACTTAGTAAAGCCTTCATACTGCAGATTTAGGTTGCGTAAATGAAAAAGTAGCAAAAGCATACAATAACTGAGTCAGTGCTAGGAGACAATCTTAGCAACTTTGGTCACGTCTACCAAAGGTGTAATAGATACTGTTACTTATTTTTTCATACTTTCTGGTGTGCAGTAAATAAAAAAGTAGTTGTTGCCATATAACTACAATCTACAAAGATGTAAAACAACTTGCATCAAGCATCCAGATAATGAGAAACCTTATTATCAAGAATTTCAGGTTCACAATTCGGTCCAAGCTGTTGGATTAGAAAACAATAACTAAGAAAAGATGTACCAACGACAACTACTTGAATGTACAAGGAGAACAAGTTTGTCCATGAAAACATGTCTGATTATGACCTCCATTTTACAGCTCTTATCCAGCTGTTAAAATTTTGACAAAAAGAAAGCCTCCAAACAAAGAGTTCACCAACATCCATAAAGTAAAAGTGAGAGCAGCTAGTCAGCCAAGTGAAGATTTTCGATACTTATCAACATATCCCTGCAGTTAACACATCTAAGTATTAATAACTATAAAAGTGAATATATTTTTCAGTGACATTCTAACCAAATACATCATCACTCCCACACTCACCTCGACAAGCTTGGCAAGTTTTGTTTGAGATAAAGAAAGATATTGCTTCACTGACTCTGAAGTACTTGGGACCTGGTGAGGTTGTAACGTGCTAAGGACCTTCTCTACTGCTTTTTTAACTATGATTTTGTGAGCATCCTTGCTCAGAACACCCTTATGCCAACTTGGCTTCAAGAGTTCTTTCACAACTTCCACAAGTGATGCATGAAAATTTTTCAACGCTCTTGATTCCTCTACTTTAAGATCAGCATCAGCTTCAATCATTTGTCTAGACATCTCTTCTTTACTTTCCGTCCTATGTCGCCCACTGCTTACTGACTTTGAACCACAATCAATAGGCATTTGATCTGCTTCCATGACATCTCTGACACATTCATTGTCCAAAAACCTCTCTTCCTTCAGAAAAGATTTTTTATTTTGCGATTGAGTACCAACAGATTCTTTTGCTTCTGCTGTAGAATCTTTACTAGAAAAGTTTTTGGCAGAAAAAAGAACTGAATATTTGTTGGAACTACATTCTGTACCAAGAGTTCCTGTTGGAAATGAATCAGCATCTGCCTGCACGTGTGCTCCAAGTACTGAAGCTTCCTTACCAGATTGTGAAATTTTTGAGTGTCCAACAACTGAGCTGGCTTGCTCAACGCTATCACGTATGGGATCATATAGGCTTGCTGAAGACAATAAGTGCCTAGTCATAAAAAATGAGGGTCGAAAAGGAACAGATGGTTCCCAATCATAAAGTGTCTTGGTCTTAGACCTGGCCGAGCATTGCTTATCATTAACAGCATTAGTTTGAGAGACATTTTCTGATTCAGAACCAGAAAAAGGTGAAGAGCTTCGTTGGACAGAAGCAGATCTAGAAGCATAATCCCCTTGACCACTCCCTAACTGCTTTTGAGTGCTCAGTGAATCTGTATTCCAAGAGGGGTAAGCGAAAGACAAAGGAGACCTATGAAGGGAAGAGAAACTGTGGTCAGTTGCCAAAAAGTTGCTTCTTGTACAAGTCATTTCTTCCAAACTTGTACTGTGAGGGGTACCTATTGTGCTCCCATAAGTTTCTAAGGTTCTAGCATAACTTCTCGAGAAAGTTCCATGAAGAGAGTTGCCTTTGGCCATGGACGAACCATAGCCAAGATATTCCTCCCTGTTCATTTGTCGCCCAAAATCTTGGGAAGAGGGTCGCCCAAAATCTTGGGAAGAGAGCACCAATCGATCATCTTTAAGTAAAGGCAACTCCTTAGTCTCACTCCTCTTGTTTGGGCTTTCTCCACCATGTGGTGTGAGCTGAACTGAAGAAGCTGCCATATAAAGAAAATCATGCAGCCTTAATCTTTTAGTTGTTTATCAACAAAGACTAAGGAATCCTAAGGAAAATAACGTGATAATATAAGCATCCTCACACACCACAACAACATATAAATTACCTTTCTTGTCTGGGAGTTCACTTTTCTTTGCTGCAGCATCCACAGTTCCTTCTTTATCGTGACTACTAATAGCCGCTCCTCCTTTTATGTGTAGAAATCTACAAGAATTCCCTTTGATGCACCAGCCCTTAGCAAAAAAATCACAAACAACTGCTTGTCGTTTATTTCCATCATTCAACACGGATTCAGGAGATGAACTTCTTGGCCTAATCCTGAAAATTCTAGGAGGAATCAGTGCTGGCTCCAAGCCAGGACAGAACAAAGACAAGACTCAACTATAAAGTTAAAACCCAACACAAGTTTACACTAGCATTATTTGACCTTGGAGCCTCTCCTTTTGAATCTTTCCCAGAGATGTCATAAGTTCCTTTCTCGAAATAGGGATCCTCATTGTCCTTCTTACTTTCAGTATCAATAAGTGAGATTGCAGCATCCAATTCGTGAACGGGCAGCCTAGTAGAATCACCACTCCTCCCCCACTTGTCACATGGTGAAGCTCCATTATTATGGTCCATAAAAAATAATTTTCCTGCAAGGGCCCACAACGATTTTTGAACCAGCAGTTCTTATGGTAGAACTCTAGAAGCAATATATGATAAGGAAGCATCATAAAACTTGTGGGAACTCCCTAAAATTCATTATGATGCTAAAAATCCTCACCATCAACATGAGGTTCCTCATTATGAGTTGTCACACTCGACCCAGAAATCCTGTAATCACCAGCACAGCCTTGATCAACATGAGTATCTGGCAGTAGATTTGCCACTGATATTCCTGGAGTGGCAAAACCTGGTATGAAGTGATCCTCATTGCAATCAGGCTCAATAACTTGGCCAGTATCTAAAATGAAGAAACAGAACATCAACAAACGAAGCACACCAGCCATCTGCTCTGACAAACTAATTCCATTATAGAAAAGTAGAGCTCCTAGAGAACATTACAAGGGGATGAATCTGCTGACTCAACGTGAGCATGAAACATAAACAGAGCAACTAAGCAGAAAATGCTTCTTCTCGTTCAAATAGAATTCAGAGGTCAAATTTCTGCCAGAAAGATCAGAGTGCCCATCTACAGTGAAAAATCACGAAACCTGACTCCAATCTTTCTCAGAATTTTCAAGTCTCAAATAAGTACATTAACCACGCACCCAATTCTAAAAGGAGATCCAGGCATCTACTCCTCAAATGCTAGAACCTTCGTACTCCTGATTTCTTTTCAATGAGTTTATTTCTAGTGGCGTTAGCTCACTTTACGTCCAAACAGCTTATGTTCTATAGAAATTTCAACAAAGAGAAAAGGATGATATACATCCAGATGGATACAAAAGATCATCCAAGCAGGCCCCAAAAGGATACAATTCATCTTATAGGAATTACAACTTAGTCATCTAAACCAACACAAACTACAGCTATATAATATTCATGCAGTTTTTCTGGCATAAAAAACTGTCTGTGAGGTAGCAATTAAGGGCCAAGGCAGCCTGAAGAGATCCAAAAAAGGGACCCAAAGAATATCTACTTTCAAATTGCTATGATGCAAAAACTTGAGTTGGCAAATATCTAGCAGTATCTAATAATATTACAAAAAACTTTTACCCGTACCTTATCTCATGCTAGAGATAATTCTATAATCTCCATAAAGCATGCAATATTGCACACTTTAGTCTATGGAGTGTGCCCAAATTGGAGTCCAGAAGTACATATGGTTTATCAAGAAAGTTTGGGAAACTACTTATGTACTTCTATCATCCTACTGACATCTTTGAGACAGGTGAAGAATATTTCTTCAGAGAATAGGAGTTCGTGATGCAGCTATCTCTTGGGAATGATGCCTAGATTTCTTCCAATTTCACTAGACATTTCATTATATTAGAGTATAGAGCAGTTAAAACCATCCAACCTAAACTGACCATTTAACTTTCTATACATTTCTTTTCACCTCATTAGTTGTAAGGAACTACTATCCAGAATGAGAAGGGTCACCACAGCACTATGAGAGATTACAAATCTGGAAAAACTCCATTGATAACATAAAATACAGACAATTGAGGAACCTCTACTCCCTCTTTCATGGATAAGCTAGAAAGAAGTTACATTAAGGAGCCTTGACTCAACATATACACCTCCCCTTATTAGTCCTACAACAAATATGTGACTCCTTGGGAATTAGCTCTTACTTTCCAGTCTTAACTTCCCGCGCAAGTCCCATCCATCTGCCCATTTCTGAGGAATAAATTATACAAGTGTACATGTTTGTCTGAGGATATCCTCTATGCTAGTCCCATCAATTAGCTTATGTGTGTAAATTTAATTCTTCGCGCGAGTCCCTCGCACCTTGGCCATCTACCTAATGCAGATTACTAAATGTGTGCGTATTTATATAGATGGGCAAGAAGGAGGGGACTTGTGCTGGGAAATTAATTATTATGTACATGCACACAATGGCAAATGGGCCAGATGGGTGATTCACATGGAAATTTATGTGGAATTGAAAAATATGGATTACAGCCAAATAGTCTCATATTTGTCATGGGACTAATATGGGCGCTAGCAGTGTGGGCTAAGTGCCATATTGTCACCACCCATATATCCATGCATCTAATTTCTCTAAAACATGGTATCACCGTGTTTCATTAATACTCCATTTTTGCTTACCTTACTTTTTCTTTATTTTTAATCCTTATCCTTTATAGCGAATTAGCAATATATTCAAACCCCTCAGACAAATCTACAACATCTCATTGGAAAGGATACCATGGCATAACTTTGGCACAAATTTCCACCATCTCTGTCTCACATTAAAAGATTCGCTTTCTTCTTTTCAATAATCCGCAAAGTAACTCATATTTAATTATTAACATGATGGTTATGCGTTTGATTATTGAAAGCTGAGGAAGGCCTTGACAGAGAGAGATGGCAGAGAGGGAGTGATGAAAATTGTTAGTGAAGAAGAGCGGGAAAGAGGGATGACTGACGACAAAATAGATTAATCACTAGAGTTGGGCAGTGGCTACAAAAGAAATAAGAGACTCAAGGTTTCTTCTAAAAAGGCTTGGAAGTAATTTTGTAAAAAGAAAAAATAATTATGATAAAAGCTCGATTAGGCTCACTAGCCCTCGTGCATTCAATTGTGGAGTTTGAGCTCAACTTCATTTGCTACTTGAGCAGCTTATGCTCTACCTTGTGTTTTGATAAAATGGAGTCAAGCTGAGGTACTCACTAGAAGCTCCTTTCACTTACACCCCCTGTTCTTGAGGATGAGAAGGACGTTTTGTTCGATTCTTTTGAATTTGTATTGATAGTGCGATTGGATGATGGAGCTGCCACTTCTAGCTCCACTCGCTTTTTGTATGATTTTAACATTTTCAGTGGGCGCTTCTAGCTCCACTTGCCACTTACATTTTTGTGGGATTATGCTTGTCGTTATGACAAAGCTTAAGGACGACTTCAATAAGAAAAGAGGTTGATGCAAGCAACAAACCTTCAGTCGGATGAGAAGGAAAAGAGACAAAATAAAATAAATCGTTAAGTGAAAAAATAACAAAAATATAAAAAATAAATGCTCTCATAGGAATCTCAAGCTAAGCCCAGATTTCCCATTTCAAATATGACTGTGTTGGTCCTATCTCATTTTTGGCCCATACCCTATTAATCGACTCCATTTAACCCAAATTATCACGGGCATGTGTAACTAAATGAAAGTTTAATCTATTTTCCACAATTTACTTTAACCCAAAGTAAAGTGAAACAATAACAAGTAAATGCTCTCATAGGAATCCCAAGTCAAGCCCACATTTTCCCATTTAGAATATGATTCTGTTGGTCCTATCCTATTTTAGAAAATTTAACCCAAATTGTGGCAGACATGCATAGCTAAATGAAAGTCAAACCTATTTGCCTGCATTATGATCCATCTTTGATCCTTCATTGAAAATAGCTACAACTTCACTCACTCTTACACCGAACTTATCGCTTGTCTTATGTCAAGCTTTATCAGCCAAGTACCCACACATCTAAAGGTAACACACATTGAACACCCCCTCTTTTGATGTAGTATCTTTATCTTGTCAATGTGCTGTGGACACCTGATCATAACTGTCTCACACCTCTTCACACCCCTTCATCTAAAAGATCTGAGCTACCGTGAGCATCTTGGGAATTATTTCTGCAGCACATAACCAACAGTGTGTTCCCCCAGATCAAAAAGGGGTCCAACCAAAGATCATGTTTCTCTATCACTGTATTCTTTGAAAGTACTTTGCACAATTTCATGAGTATAACAATCCACAATGCTTTTGCTTGACTTGGAAGCATGAAATGGTCAAATTCTGCTCTTAAAACAATAACATAATTATAGGTTCTCAATGCATTAAGTTTATATAATCTCAGTCAACACTACAGGAAAATGTTTGCTCCAAATGATCTTTCGTTTGACCACTCTTAACTATATCTACAATTGCACCAGACATAAATAAGAGAAAATATAAAAGTCACCTCTCCAG
Organism: Coffea arabica; assembly: GCF_036785885.1. Lineage (NCBI taxonomy): Eukaryota > Viridiplantae > Streptophyta > Magnoliopsida > Gentianales > Rubiaceae > Coffea > Coffea arabica. The sequence continues at coordinate 12,119,735 of NC_092312.1, forward strand.
ACTTGTAGCATCAATCATCCAAACTATTTTACTCCATCAACCTTTCTTCTGGAAAAATGAAGGACGTACATTGTACCCCAAATGAGTAAACATTGAGTTCTAAGATGCCATCTAATATGAACTAACTGAAGAAGCTTCACAGAAGCATTCTATGAAGTACTCTCACTCATCTTCCAAATGTCTGCAAAACTAAAACGCTAAAGCAAATACCATTTCTAACTCTGACAAGCTTTACTTCTATGTCCAAGACTAATCTCTTCTGCTTTTAGAAAAAAAGCCAAACCCTACAATTTATACATAAAGTACGCCCTGTTCTAATCTTCTATATCATTCTTGCATATAGATAAATGCAACTGACAAATGAGTTTCCAGCTTCATCCTTCATAGTTGAAATCAAACCTTCACCACTAAAAGAGGATAACCGATCACTAAACAACCTTAAAATCCACATATGCGTGTCTCATTTTGTCTTGAAGTATAAGTTCCCCAAGGCCCTGGAATCTATAGCACTTTGAATTAGCTCAACTCTGATTCAAGACATCCACTTGAAATTTGTAAATCCCATTGCAAACGACAGATAAGTCCAGCACAAGGCTAGTTCTAGGCTTTGGCTCAGGGCTGGACAAATTTCACATGCAATTATGGACATTGGGACAGCAACCAAACATCCAAGCATGTGTAAAGAGCAACTATGCCAAGGGATGCTTAAAAGGGTCATTAATCCTACAATATAACAACAGCGGGGCAAGACATGATGGAAAAAGATGGTCACTCAAAATCCATACTTATGAAGGGAAACACGTAACAGGGAATGTGAACAGACCAATATGTGCCGCGCAAACATAGAAATGAACTAGTTGCATCTCATCCAGTTTGAGCAATTTATGTTCTCCTTAACTGTTTCAATGTGCATTTTCTCTCCAAATTTCATTACAGGATTGAACACCTAATTAATAATTTATTAAGTCAATTGCCTTGCAAATTTTATATGATTAAAAATAGTCCCTTATGATAAACCACAGTCAGATTGAACTAATGTTAGATATCATTTCTGACAACTGAGTGCTCCAATTCTTGCATTTTGATGAAAAATTAGTCAATAGAATCAGAATGTGCAAATAACCAATTCCTGCATTCTGACAAAAAATTAGTCAATGGAAAGTGAATACATTCACATACAGTCAGTCGGCAAACATCCGTAACCTTCTAATAACAACTAACAGAATATATACGCTTCAAGCCAATGCTCGTCATGAATCAACTAATGAATCAAATCCTGACCAGCAAAGACGATAAGACGATGTCGAATGTAATTCAAAAATGAAAATCATAAGGAAACAGAATGATAGCCACTGACAATATAATACAACGTCATACAACTACATGAGTAAAATTTAGATGAATAAAAAGATAAATACAAGAACAACCCACCCAAAATTCAACAAAATCCTATTATCACAGAATCACCAATCACTAAGCAAATAAATTTACTATTAACCCAGTAAATTAGGATCATACGTTGAAAGGACAGAGGAGAAAAGACTGACCATTTTGATCATTTACTTGATTACTTGGAGTTAACTCTTCACCAAATTCTTTATCAATATCATCATCTACTTCTCCTTTGATATCTCCTCCTCCTACTACTTCCTCCTCGACTTCTTCCTCGACCTCTTCTTCGACTTCTTCCTCGACCTCTTCTTCCTCTTCTTCAACTTCAATTTCCTCTTCCACCTCAATCTCCTCCTCAATTTCTTCGTACTCTATGTCTTCGTCGGAAAGAGCCTCGGAGTTTGTTTCCGCAGAGGACGGATCCTTGGCCGCCGCCGCCGCCGCCGCCATTCTCAACGGTGGACGAGACGAGAGAACCAAAAATTTGGGGGCAGGGTAAGAAATCGCAAATATAAAAGACAACCTAGTCGATTAAAGAAGCTACGTAGAGTCATCGGAGGAAAACTTTTGCGGGAGAGGAGGCGAAATTGGAAGTTGGAGCTTGAGGAGGAAAAATGGCATCATGTTGCAAGAACCGAGCGGGGGTCTGACGGCTGGGTGGACCGGATGACGAGCGAGGCTTCGACAGCTTTATCAGTTATAGGTTTGGCGGACGAATGTCTCGCATGCAATGGAGTCGTGCGTGCAACTCCATATTTGCGAATTATTCGCTTTTATTGGCAATTCATTAATTACTCTTGATTTTCTCACCTCTTAAAAAATTTGGCAGAAAGATTCTTTAGTTCTTTTTTTTTTCAGTTTATTGATAACACCCCTTGTGATCAATCTGTAATTGAAATAATAAATAAAAAGGTTTAGAATTCGGAATGAGGAAAGTGTTAATAACAATTTGCTTGACTCTTTTGATTTTTTGGTTGCGTGTTTTATTTATGATTTTTTTTTCTAAATGGTTAAGCAATTCTAATTTATTTACCATATAAATGTACCATACTAACATTCAAATAGTTTTTAATTTAACTTTATTTTAACTTCAACACCGTACTGGCTGACAGTAGAAACGCTACGCCAGCTTGACTATTATGTTCGGAAATCATCACAGTTTTCTTTTACGCCAAATTAGTATATTCTGAATTGCAGGGGTGGTTTAGGTTTTAGCACAAACATTTCCTTGTTTTGCTTGTGTCATAGTCAAGCAAGATAACCTATAACCCATAAATAGGGAGAGAGATGAGTTTGGTGTTATCGGGGAAAGGAGGGCTAATTGCTTAGAATATATGCCAAAAAAAAAAACATCGCACAAATATATTTCTGACACACTTAATTTCTAATTCTATACCGGCCGTGCTGACTCAGCACGGCCGCGGAATGAATTTTGCAGAAACTCTGCAAACATGTCAGTGGGTCAGCGGCCCACAAATTTTTTTTTTAAATGAGCCTGTCCCAGCCGTGCTGACTGGGCACGGCTGGGGCAGGCAGTAAAAAAAAAAAAAGCCTAGGGGCCCGTGTTAGTTGCAAACTTGCAATACATTGCGTTGTTGTGCATTAGCTGCTGTAACTACTAGTGCGCCTAGTAGGTGAGGTTACAGGAGCAAGAAAGACTTTGCATTATTCTTTTACTGGTGATTCATTCCTACACATTTATATGTCTTCCCTTAATTAGCTTGCAATTTTTTCAGGGATCTGTTTGGATTCAGCATTTTTCGAAAAATAATTTTTTCATTTACAATGTTACGGTAATATACAAAAAAAACTCCAAAAATACAATATCTAAATAATATATCAAAAATAACTCTAAATATACAAAATATATATTAATGTATATATTTATATATAAATATTATATATAAAAAATATTTGGAGTATTTTTTGGAGTTTATATAAATATAAAAAATATTTTATATAGGAGTATTTTTGGAGTTTATATAAATATAAAAAATATTTTATATAGGAGTATTTTTGGAGTTTATATAAATATAAAATCCAAAGAATATATCAAAAATAACTCCAAATATACAAAATATATATTAATGTATATATTTATATATTTGGAGTTATTTTTGATATATTATTTGGATATTGTATTTTTTGAGTTTTTTTTGTATATTACCGTAGCATTGTAAATGAATAAATTATTTTTCGAAAAATGCTGAATCCAAACAGATCCCTGAAAAAATTGCAAGTTAATTAAGGGAAGACATATAAATGTGTAGGAATGAATCACCACCAGTAAAAGAATAATGCAAAGTCTTTCTTGCTCCTGTAACCCCACCTACTAGGCACAACAACGCAATGTATTGCAAGTTTGCAACTAACACGGGCCCTAGGCTTTTTTTTTTTTACTGCCTGCCCCAGCCGTGCCCAGTCAGCACGGCTGGGACAGGCTCATTTAAAAAAAAAATTTGTGGGCCGCTGACCCACTGACATGTTTGCAGAGTTTCTGCAAAATTCATTCCGCGGCCGTGCTGACTCAGCACGGCCGGTATAGAATTAGAAATTAAGTGTGTCAGAAATATATTTGTGCGATGTTTTTTTTTTTGGCATATATTCTAAGCAATAAGCCGGGAAAGGAGCGTAAACAAAAAAATGTTCGAGTTCCTGATCTTCCATTTATATTAAAAGAAAAATTTTACCAAAAAAAAAAAAAAAACTACAAATAAGCATAAGTTTATGAACATGATGGAATTTTTTTCCTAGATTAACATGATGAAATCTTCTAACTATGAGCTATTTAAAATAGTTCCGAGAACTAACTAATAGGAAATAAGAACTGAATCATTCTTATAATTTGCTATTCGGATCCAAATTATTCATTCATTTATAAAACATGTTCAGAGATGAGATGGTGACCGTCAATGTATTTTATAAAACATTTTTCTTAAAGCACAATTGAATAATAAATCTCTACGCGGGGGAGATGGGATAGTTGGATTAGATGCTAAGGTGGTAAGGCGAAAAGACTTACTAGTAAGTGAGAGACATTAGACTCAAAATAGTCGAATTAGATGCTGAAAGGTGTTAAAATGGGTGACTTGGACGGGTTTGGATTGGGTAAAATGGGTAATGGGTATAAGTGAGTCAACTCATTTATACCCATTTAATTAGATGGGTATAAATGGGCAAGTCAAAAAATGAATTGGATAACCCAATTACTCATTTATAACTCATTTATTTTAACTTTTTATAAACTCATTTAAATTCATTTTTGCAAACGAAGTTATCAATTTATACCACTTTTTGTACCCATCATTAGTTTTAAATATTTACTTATAATGTTCAATAAACTTAATTACCAATTTTTTTTCATTTATACTCTATGTCACAAAATTACCTATTATTTAATAATTGAATAATAAGAATATAAAAATTTGAACTAAGTACTGTAAAAGTTAATATAAAAACTTAATCCAAAAATTTTGAACCCCTAACATTTTTTCATATATAAATTTAAATTTTCATTTTATAAAGATAAGAAAATAGGCTAAAATTTATCATAAATTGGTAATGCTAAAAAATGAGCAAATTAACAAACTAAGAGAAAATAAAATAATAAGATAAAACCAACAAATAATAATAATAATAATGAAACCAAAGTAGTTAACATTATGACAAAATAAAAATTTAGAAAAAAAAAAGGTGGGGGAAAAGAAGAGACTTGGGGGGAAGAGAATTCTAAATGGGTTAATTGGGTTTAATTAATCCATTTATACCCATATACAAAAATTTAACATATCCATATTCATCTATTCATGGACGGGTATGGGTAAATTTAGTTAAATGGGTTGATTTGCCACCTCTAACTGAGGCGATAAGGCTAACAAGTAAGTAAAGTAAGAAACATTGCACTCGTTTGCCCAAAATAAAAAAAAACAAAAAAAAGATCTAAACACATAATGAACAACGGATCCAACCGCATCAAGTGGTCTGTTGGGCGTCAATGTAATTGGTCTGACAATGATACTTTTAGTTTGCGCTTAATGGGCCTTTGCCTTCTATTAAACCAAAAAGAAAAGAGAAAACAAAAAACAATTGACGTAAGTTCATGCCATACGGGATATTTTGATATCGTATCTTTGAATTAAATTCACGAGTTTATTATGAAAAAAAAAAGAAGGTATTTTTAACTCTTAGATTGCAATAATTCCAAGCATTAGAAAGGACATAATTATCATTATTAGATATTCAAATTAATTGAGGGAATGATTTTCAAAAGGAACTATAGAATGATCGCATACGATATTCCCTCGTGAAAAGAACAAATTTTCCTAAATTCACGGTTTGTCAATTAATAAATTTAGATGCATATATGCAAAATTTAGAATTTAAATTCGAATTGGATCAAGTGTCGTGCATTCACTGTTACATAATATGCATTGCCAATATTGTAACGGCCCCACCTCCCCCTGAGGCGAACCAGAGGGTTCGGCGGGCCGCCTGCCCAACTCTCGCCGGGACTCAGTCGTTCACTACAATCCTCAAATATATTACAAGAATAAACCTCAAATATTACAATGTAAATCTCCAATATTTACATATAAACAAAACGAAGCGGAAACTAATTCCAAGCGTGGAACGTATGTATACATCCGATCGATTCCAAACATTCATTACAATCCCTAATAATAACTATTACACAAAAGGAAATCCAAATTCAAACCATACACGAGATAATCCATCCATTCACATGAATAAGCACAACAAGTCCTGCCTTCGCCTTGAGCCCTGTGGAGGGGAATAAAATATTTTTGGGGTGAGCTAGAAGCTCAGCGAGTAACCAAATAAAACCAGTAATCAAATATCTTTCACAATAATTCATTTCGATGATGTCATGATGTCATGATTCAAGTATCAAATGCACGTATTTTTGCTCTCGTGAGCCAGTGAAATCATTGAAACTAAACACCCAACGCTCAAACAGATCACGAAACCATAAACATTAAAGGGGGGCAGCATCGGTGCTCCAGATCATATCACAAACTCACGAAAGTGGTGGAAACGTTGGTGTCCAGCACAAGACTCCTCAAGAACTCATTAAAGCCAAACCATGTCAAGAACTCGTATGCGCGCACACATGATATGCAAACCAAAGAAACAATGCAAGGAACATTTCAAAAGTAACTTTGGAAACAGTTTAGGGTCACTCACCTCCATGGCTCAGAAATCATCCATCATATAACATTGCCTTGCTCAAATCCAAGTCTTAGATCACAAACTCAAAGCAATCAAACCCTTTAAAAGTTCGGACAGCACTTCCCCTAAATTTGCTTACTTTTCCAGCCATCATGGCTTCATTATTTTCTCAGCCAGTTCCAAAGGTACACACACAACAACAAGTTCATCCAATAGTCATTCAGCAAGCTCCAAGTAGTACAAAGACAAGTCAAGCTAGGAAGAAGTCCGGAAATGAAAGTTAAGCTCAAAACCAAAAAACAGGTTTTGACGTCATTTTGCGGTAATGGTACCAAAGGCACTACGATTGTCGGATGAAGGTGCAAGATACACCGTTTCGAAGCTAAGAGATAGGTTTACAATATTGCAGAAGGTCACTCAACCCAGTTTCGAGTGTAACCAGGTCAAAAATGCAAGATACCACACCAGAATCACAAAAACAGATTCACAAAACGCATTCTAGCGGAAACATCATAACTCAGGCTCTCCAAATCCAAATCCAGCAATTCCAAAACCAGATGAAAGCTAAGAAACAGGGTTAAATTTCATCAGAAGACCTCAACAACTAATTCGGAAGCAATTCCAGCCAAAACAACCAATTACAGACGCACTTCTCAATTTTGGGTAAAACCAGAACAGCAATAGTAATTTCGACTTTTCTCATTCCACACTGCTCCGATTGACCTGAAATTTTGTAGGCACCTTTAAAATGTCATTCCCTACAACTTTCATGTTTTAAACAAAGGCCAATTCGACCTCTATCTAGGACCTAAAAATTCAGACAGAATGTTCATCACAAAACCCTGATTTTCTGAAATTTCTTCCAAAACAGAAATTGATTGCAATTAATCACTTTTTCCACCTCATAGAGTCCTTAAACATCATTTCCAATCATCATATATAGCCACACAATCATATCCATATGAAAACAGAAAAATCCCCAAAAATAATAAAATTTCATCATTTTCAACCAAAATCAGGAAATCAACCATAAAATCACTTATTCAACCACCACCAATCACTAATTGAACATTATCAAGATCAAAGGAAAGGTTCCTTAGTCACTTACCTTACAAACCCAAGAAAAGACCCAACTTAGCACCTTTGCTTCTCAAACCACTTCACTACACACCTTAATACTACCAAGAGAAAGGTTTTTATGGAGCAAATCCAAGTTTAATCGGTTAAATTGTTTGATTGAAGCAAGAAATGAAGAAGTAAGATGAAAGCTTTCCTTTCTTCCTTTCTTGAGAGAGGTTCGGCCATGAAGCTTGGAAATGGAGCAAATTTTTGGTAAAGTTTTAGTTTATTAAGTCAAATGGTAAGACATGGCATAAAAGTCAAAAATTCCACCCAATGGCCAAGCGACACTTGTCACTTAAATAATGAATCTCTATCTCTTTGTTCCCTCTCACACCAATCCATAAATATCTCTTAACACCTTGTAGAAAAATATCACTTAGCACAAAACTCCAACAAGTTATCAAAAATATATTACATTTACCGCACTTGCGGGTCCCCCGTTCAAAATACGCTCTTAATTTCTCAAAAACTAACCGATACTAGAAAAATCATTTTAAAACTATCTTTGCTCATAAACTTTATTTGGGGAATTTTTCTAATCAAGAAAATGTAGAAAAGGCGGGCGATTAAATAAATAAACCCTAGAAAATTAGAAAATTTTCGGGTTCTCAAACTCATTTTTTCCGGGGCGTCACAAATATACATTGAATTAATGCTTTATAAAATAGAGATAACTTCAAAATATGTTGAATCTACCGAAACAAAGCACGATATCATCACAATACTTGGCAGATCCATCGTGAAAAAACTACTCTGTTATGTAAATTAAGTATGTTCATTGAAAATATATTCTAATATATTCATTTGGCACATCAGCATATACTGCTGCACATAGAGTAAGTATCTTTGATCGAATTCCTGTTTCGCCATCGAGGTTACGTGAATACTATGAGAAGCATTACGTATGTTTATGGCCATTTCACGCTGCTCTTTAATATGCAAGATGAGTTGAACATTCACTTTTCGTAGTTTACTTGTTTAGAAAGCAATTTTTCTTCAAAAAAATTTTACGTGTTTTATAAACATATTTTTTTAATCACTTTTTACTTCGTATATATCAAATCGCTATAATATATTCTTTTACAAAAATTCTGAAAAATAGCAATCCAAACGGGCTTGTTTTACGGGGGTTCACACAAAACTACATTGGGACCGAAGCATCAAAGTGTCCTTTTATGCTGTTGTGGAGAAGCATGCAAGTTTATGTGAGAACGTAAATTAGCCTTACAAGGGTTCTACAACTTACAAGTGCAGCTTTTCAATAGAATGTGGCTTAATCAAACAAGGCTCCCTGTTAACAAAATTTTTTTTTTTTTTTTTACCCTTTAACATTTATTGTATCACAAGTTCAATGGCAAGACCATCGGTGTAGTTCGTATATATTTATTCTATCAAATAATGCGAATATGTCTATCAACGTAAGTGCATAAAAGTAATTCTTCTGTAGTTTCTTACTTTTATCGCCCTTTTTTTTTCTTCTTTTTCCTCCTCACCACGGCAGCTTACCATTTTGCACAGCTATTAACTGAAACCTCAAAGACCCTCAAAGCTACTTTGCACAGCTATTAAAGAGAGACCCTCAAGGACAAAGAGTATATTCAACCAAGAGATTTGAGTTGGGTTGAGTTTGAACTTAAATATTAGATTCAAATTAAATGAGAGTCGAGTTTTGATTTTATTAGATTCAAACCTGATATAAGTTTGGCACTTAAACCTGCATATATGTATGTGTCTGTGTATAATATTAGAATTTAATATTTATGAGTTGTGTGTCAAAATATAATAATATAGAAGAAATGTTAAATATGCAAAATTATGTCAAAAGATTCAGGAGAACAAATCTTAATACAAGCGAATTAAGGATTTTTGAAAATATATTGGTTGTTGATCATGTTTTATTACTATTTTTCATGTACATTGAACTAATTGGACATGTTATTGCTGAAAATTTCTTGGTTTATATACTTTTTAATGAATTGTTACTGGATTGTGTATAGTTTTAATATTGTGGTCTAGTGGATATTAAATTAGCTTTAAAATTTAATAGTTATAGCAATTATATTAAGGAAATTAATGAGCAATAAGTGAGTTTGGAAATTAGGCTCATAGTTCGAATATTTTGTGAATTGAGTATGAATTTCATATTTATTAACTTGAAACTCATAATTTGAATTGGTACTAACTATATGAATCGAGTCTGGACTTATTAAAACCCATCTCAAATGGCTCAATTGACAGGCCTAGCCGATAACCTTCCACAATTTTTCAAAGTAAATATTTAACCATCAAATTCTTTTCTTCTTCACTATTTAAGAACCCATACAAAGTGAAAGATCACTGGTATATATGAAATTGTTTACAAATTTATGGTGCAATAAAGAGACAATGAGCGTGTTTAGACAATAAATTATTTCAAATAATTAAAAAATAATAATGCAGCACTTTTTTGATGTGATACATGTGAGATAAAAAAAATGGTTGAAAATTTATTGATAATATAAGCAAATAAAGTTTTGCAATATGTAATTATCATCAGATAATTACGTGTGGAAAGGAACCCAGTGCCTTATAATAAAATTTTAAAAAAGAAAAGAAGAAGAAGTCAAACTTTATCAAAGAAATTAGAAAGATAGCAAGCATAATTTTTGCCAATTATAATTTTAATCCGGGTAAGAAAAAAGAAAAAGAAAGGAAATAAACCAACTTCATGTTGACATTGCGGATAACGGCAGCACCGTTGATGGCGCATTAATTCATGCAATTGGAACTTTGTTTGCAACAGAAGGTTTGATTATTTTAAGGGATACCTTCAGAAAACTCTTTCGAGATTTGTCATAATATCACTCAACTCCTCTAAAGTTTTCCAAATCTCACTTACCTCTATTATTAACTTGACAAGATTAAATATTTAAATCAAATGTCACAAATTGACAACATTGCCCTTGCTCTTAATAACTATTTAACTAAAAAGTCAAAACAAAATAAAATTTTAAAACTAAAAAATGTAAATTAAAAAAAAATTTGTTAGCTAATAATGGTTCATATTTATTTACATTGGGATCATGGTGGAATAGCAAAAGACATGAATAAATTAAAACTAATTAAAGTCAACCACTTGCAAGGATTTTGGTGAGTAATTAATATCTTAAATGATTTCGTGCACAATTAAGTTACAAATTACAATTAAGGAAGTCAAGATATTTTTTAGGAAAATGTGCTTTAATTCATAGTGTTGTTTAAATTGTATTGAAAACTCAAATAATCTATTCATACGTGTGAATTTTTCAAGATATTTACAAGTTACAAATTTCCTTGCGTTGTATTGTGGTCTTTATGGAAAGGCCGCAATAGGGCACGGTTCGAAGGAGAGACTTTCAGCGCTCGTAGGGTTATCTGCATGATAGAACAGTTTATGGTACAATTAGGGCGGGCAAAAATTTTTCAACCGCAACACTACAAAGGAGATTCGGAGGATCCATGGAGGAGCCTAATCTTCTCACGTTGGATGAAAGTTGAAATCTTGCCGGTTTCATGGAAGCGGCCTCCGTTTCAGTATGTGACGTTGAACACGGACGCGAGTGTTGTCCATGGACGGGAAGCTGGGGGTGGCTTGCTTCAGGATCACGAAGGCAAGGTCATCTTTGCTTTTTATAAGGAGTTCGGGGAGACGGACGTCATTATAGCGGAAAGTCTGGCATTACTCCATGGCCTCAGATTGTGCTCAGTAGCGTTCAAGGGGAGACTCATGGTGGAAGCAGATTCGCGAACCATGCAGCCAATGAGCTAGCAGGATCCAACTTGGGGAGGGAGTGGGTCGCTACATCCTTTGCTAGCCTCCTAGGGAAGGTAAGGGCAATAGTTCTACTGGATAGTAGGGAATTCTCGAATGTTTGGGTTCAATGTGTACGGGAGTGATAGTCCTACGCGTTAGCCTATGATTTTTCCTTTGGTCTTCTCTATGTAATCGGTCCTGACTTTTGGGGAAAAAATAGTATTTTTGGGGATAAAAAAAAGGATAACATAAGGGTAGTAGTAGAACAAAAGTTTTATTTTTCTTGTATTTCTTCCAAAGGGGTTAAAATGTTACAAGAAAAGTTAATTTAAGGGAGGTAAGTGAGATTTTAAAAACTTTAAAGGAGCTAAGTGATATTATAAGAAATTTCGGGGGAGATTTCTGAAATTATCCCTTATTTAAATGGGAAAATGACTCAGAAGTCCACTCGGAGAGTTGTGCGACGAATTATGGTCACGGGAGGACAAAGGGAGGCGTCGGGGCCCCGGCACGCGGATTTTTAAGTCCCAACTCGGTGCGGGCAACCTTTTTATGATGTGATAGATTCTGATCTTTTTTGCATACCCAATTGCCCGATGAGGGTGCCGCTTTTTTTTTTTTTTTTCTTATTCATTTTAGAATATTAACGTTTGGTAAAATACTAAAATTATATTAATAACGTACATAGCATAAAATAAATTAGATGCAAAAAGAAAATTAGATACGCTAAAGTGATGTAAATCATCAAGAGACAACCCTCTAATTCTATGGAAGTGCTAGAATATATCGGTAAAGAAAATTGTTAATAACACGCCCTTTCCCTTATAATTTTTTTTTTTTGTTAAAAGACATGAAAATGTACGGACAAACCTATATTTCTTTTTCTTTTCTAGTGAAGGGCATTATTAGTGGCACTCCATCTCCTTCATAATTTGTTTTCCACAAAAAAGTTGCATGGAGAAAATTAAGTGGTATTTACAAAATGAAGACCAATAATATTAACTTTTGGTAAAATACTAGAATTATATTAATGGTGTACATTGCATATAAAATAGATTAGACGAGCTAAGATGGAATAAATTATCAAGTGGTAATCCTCTAAATTGCAAGGTCACGTTAGAAAAATATGATATAACAATATCAAGAGCTTCCATTTCCAAATACATATTACTATAGAGATATAGGAAAAAAAAACAATTTGAGAGACAACTAAAGAGCTTGTGTTATCTACCTAATATCCAATTGAGTATTGGCAACATTTTACATGCAACACAGGATGCTAAGTCACTATAAAATCTTTCTTTTTTTTTTTTTTTTGCAAAACGCTATAAAATCTTTCTTGATATCTATAAATTGATTTTTTTTTTTGTTAATTTGACAACTGAGAGAAATTGAATTCAAAATTATTTACGGTTGCTTCCATCATATCACCCAATCAAATCCTCCCTTTATAAATAAATTGATTTGATTTTATTGTTTGAGGCAACCGTTACATTAGTGCTTGACATAATTACTTCAATTACCTCCTTCAATCACCTCCTTAATAGTTGGAGCTCCACGGAATCATTTTCCATAATAAACCAATTTCTCCATGGGAACCTGGCTTGCCTCGCGGCAGTCCAATCAAAACTTAGCAGCTTCTGAATAAAAATAATTAATCTTCAACTGTCTCTACCTGTACAGCACGCACGTCCCTTAAACGCTCACCTTTCTTCTCACGCACAAACACGCAGTCCATTGTCTCGTACTTCCCTGTCCCCTGCTCCTAGTAGAAAGTAAACACCTCGGAGAAAAATAAATACTACTAGATTAAGAATAAGCTTTGTGGATCAATGGGAGAAGAATGTGATATGGGCACCACATAGTACATAGACAAGGTTGGATAAACAAAACCAAACAAAAAAGCAGAGCAAAAGAAGTCTGCAATATGCTGAGACCAAGAGGGTTCTTCGTACTCTTCTTTATCTCCTTCTGCTTCTTCTCATCTCTCAAACCTTCATTCCCTCGTCCTGGTTAGTCTTTCTTTTCCTTCCTTACTTTACTTTTTTTCTCATTATATAGTAGCAAGCAACTAGTATTACTATCTTTTTTCACATTTATTGCATAATCTATAGTTGAACTGATTTGTTATGTGCTGTGGATAGAGCCCAGAATTGCATTTAGTCTGCATTACTCAAAGGGTCTTTGATTTATAAATTTGAATCCCAGGGATTATGCACTTTGTTGGGGTAATGATGAAAGTGCTCTTTACTAATTCAGTGCTCTCTGTGAGTTGGCTGGTAGTTGTCTGAAAGGTCAAATCGAATTTTTTTTTACCTGGATAATTTGGAAACATAGGTTCTTGATTCATTTAGTAGGATAATTACTCGGGGTGTTGGATGTAACTGTGGGGCTAATTTTGATTCTTTTTTAATAGAGTGGATAGTTGATATGTTAAGGAAATTGTATACTAGCTCCAAAATTTGGTGAGTGTTTAGTTGGTGGTTAAGGAATGTATTACTTAAAGTTGTGATTCTTTCCTAATATTCACCACACTTTGTTTTTTTTTTTTTCCCCCAAAAGGGAAGGAAATCAGTCTATGAAAGGAACTGTTTTTTGTATTGTTAGTCTTTGCTGGGTTACACAAATTGATTAGGGAAGAGAAGGTGAAAGAAGGGGTTGGGGGGGACGAGGACAAAAAAGAAATGAGCAAAATGAGGTATTTTGCCAGTAAAGTTTCTATCTTCATCCACTAAATTGGGCTTTTGGAAGTCAAATTACTAGCTTTGTAAGAGTTCTGAAGTTCTTTCATGCTTAATTCTCTAAATTTTTTTATTTCTCTCCCGCAAAGTGAAGGTAAGGTAGAAGAATAAAAAGCACAGTTCTTTGTCACTTCAAATGCAGTGTCAACAATATTACTGGTTTCTTAAACCGTGTTTACTTATTTGGAAGATCAATGAAGAGTTATTGCTAGAGTATTAGTGACAATGGATGTTAAGACTCAAAAACACAACATAAACAGACAGATGTACCTTGCCATCATACAATGAGGCAAATAGTTAAACTGTTATAGCTGCATGCTTGCTATCTGAGCTAGTCTTCTTCCAGTTCTTATCTAGTCAACAACTTTGACTATGACAAATGCATGAAATTACTTATACATTAATTTGAGACCCAAAGTGTATATAGGCCAAGGACATGGAAGAAGATTTGATTCATGATTTCCTTTGTTTATTGCAGCACCATATGTGATGAGAATAAGTTGTGGAGCTCGTGCAGATGTCCGGACTTCCCCAACTAATACTCTATGGTATAAGGATTTTGCATATACGGGAGGAATACCAGCTAATGGAACCCGCCCAAGTTTTATAACTCCAAGTCTTGATACTCTTCGCTATTTTCCTTTATCTGAGGGACCTGAAAATTGTTACAATATCAATAGAGTACCTCATGGCCACTACACTGTTAGGATCTTCTTTGGATTAGTTGCAGAGCCAAATTTTAACAATGAACCCTTGTTTGATGTTTCCATAGAAGGAACACTAGCTTATTCTTTGCCATCTGGGTGGAGCAATCATGATGATGAGCAGGCATTTGTCGAAGCCCTTGTGTTCCTTGAGGATGGGACTGCATCACTTTGCTTCCATAGCACTGGTCACGGAGATCCAGCAGTAATGGCAATCGAAATTCTTCAAGTTGATGATGGAGCATACTATTTTGGCCCTGGACATGGTCAAGGGACAATTCTGAGGACTGTTAAAAGATATAGTTGTGGTTCCGAGCATCAAAAGTTTGGTGCTGACTACAGTGCTGACAGTTGGGGTGGGGATCGATTTTGGGATTCCCGCCTAACTTTTGGTCAGAGTAATGATCACACCATATCTACAACAAACAGCATCAAAGTACCCTCATCATCACCTAACTTCTATCCTGAAGCTCTCTACCAGACTGCTCTTATTAGTACAGATAATCAACCTGATTTAGTCTACACAATGGATATTGACCCGAACAGAAACTACTCAGTTTGGTTGCATTTTGCAGAAATTGATCCTTCAGTAACTGCTGCAGGGAAAAGGGTATTTGACATTTTGATAAATGGTGATGCTGTGTTTCGAGATGTTGACATTGTCAAAATGACTGGTGCTATTAATACAGCTCTAGTGCTGAATACAACTGTTCCTGTTAGTGGTCGAGGTTTGACAATCAGTTTGCACCCTACAAAGGGTAATCATGCCATAATCAATGCTATTGAGATATTTGAGATTGTAGCAGCAGAATCCAAAACATTACCTGATGAAGGTACAGAGCAAAATTTTCTCACTTTCTCCCATGTCTTCTTAGCTAATGTTTTGTTTTGGGGTAAAGCTCACTTGACTCATGCACACTAACCTCCTTGTTCTCTTTCAACTAGAAACACTACCATAGGTTACCTACAATGTAATGGTCTATGATGCTAGCTATGCAGCAAAATGAAACTATGCTGCAGTTCCTCCTTTTTGTTTTGGGGTAAAGCTCACTTGACTCATGTACACTAATCTCCTTGTTCCCTTACAACTAGAAACACTATCATAGGCTACCTACAAGCTATGCAGCAAAATGAAACTATTCTGTAGTTTCTCCTTTTGTTCTTATTACCGTGCTGGCTTTGGGATGGCTTGTTCAATAATTTTTACTTTTGTATGTAACAAGAGAGATGTAAGACCACCATAATCTCCTGGAAGGAGTGAAAAACTGGAATTTGTTCATGATCCTTCATAACTCGGGACATGGAATTTACCATAGTGCTTATAGAATTTGTTCTCATTCCTTGAAATGGTTGTCACATAGCTATCATCCCAACATTTTATTTGTTTTTTTTTCTGGATTAAATGGTTTTGTTAAAAGCTTTTACATTAATTAGATATGTTTCTTCCCTCTAGTCTCCCTTCATTTACTATGAGCATGGTATGTTGGGATGCTTCTTAGTGCATGTGGGATAATGTTACAAATGATAGTCTATGTGTCTTCATGTTGGAAAATCTTTTGAGGGTGTAGGTTTACTGGTCTAGTCATGAGTCGTCGCCGCATTCTTATGTTGTCATTGCATAGTGCTGTTTACCACTGTTGTCGCCTGTGTTTGATTTTATTTCCCTTATACTAAGGCATGCCATTTTAAGTTTTTGGGAAATCTTTTGTTTTCCTTTGTGATAGTTCGAGCATTGCAGTCATTGAAGACTGCTCTTGGGCTTCCTCTTCGTTTTGGATGGAATGGAGACCCTTGTGTTCCCCAGCAGCATCCGTGGAGTGGAGCTGATTGCCAATTTGACAAAGTTTCAAATAAATGGGTTATTGATGGGCTGTACGTAATTGAAGTTTTATACCCTTTATTCATGATATAAATTTTACTGGTACCCAAATATGTATTACCACCACTAAATTGAGTGTCTAAGTTTTAGTGAAATTATTTCTTGGGCTAATGGAGCAAAACTGCAAAATTGGAAGACCTTTAGACACTGGTCTGTACGTAAACTTCTAAGTTGGTTGAGAAGATAATTGAATAAGTCAGATTTTTAACATTGTTTAGAATGGGATCTAGTGACCTCTTTTGTGGGGCTTCTTCCAGTTGTATTTATGGCATTATGGACAGTCTTTTTAGCAGTATACAGCTCAGCTGCTTAGAAGTGTTACACCGATTAGGGCACAGAGAGTGGAAATTTACTTGATCATTGACTTTATGTTATTAGACCAGTTTATTTTTATACAAGTACTTAACAAATTATAACAAAATTTATGGCCACATCTGCATATTATTTTAATTTTCCTTTGCCCAAAGTACATCTCACTGGTTTTATTATTATTATTCTTCTTGTTCTATCGTACAAATTTTGTCTTTTGGGTTTTTAGTTATGCTGTTGACCATGATACACTGTTTCCCCTTTTTTCATGAGACATCTTGATGACAAAATTTACAAAAGGTGGCAATTTTCCAAAATTGTACTGATTTTTAGTCTGCTTGAAGCAAAGTATCAGGCACAAGAAGTGAGATTAATCTTTCCGTAGATTCTTGCGAAAGTATATAAGAAATTTAGGTTTGTAGCAGTACTTCTAAGATTTAGTTTGTATGCTGAATTCTAACTTCGGAAAAGTCAAAATATTTCTGTATATGATACAGCACAAATGATTTTCCCGTGAATTACTATTTGATATTGACGTCTCATGTTTATTTCCTAAAATCTATCTGCTTTGCAATGACAGTGGTCTTGACAACCAAGGGTTGAGGGGCTTTTTGCCAGCTGACATATCAAAATTGCACAATCTGCAGAGCATGTAAGCTATAGTTTTATTTAAGCAGCACGGTTACAACTCCATTTAGTCCTCATTGGCATCAAAATCATAACATCTCTTACACCATCTCATCGCATGATCAGTAGTTGATTTTGATGCTAAGATTGGTTAGTATCATGTTTATTGAGTAATGAACCATAATCTTAGAAGGAGAAGTGCTAAGCACGAGCTTTATTTTGTCATCATGTCAATTGTTCTTGTACTAAATTCTGTTTCCTTGATTTTAAAATCATTTTGTCTATCATATTATCTCTATAATTGGTGTAATTGCAGAAATTTTAGTGGAAACAGCATTGGCGGAGTAATTCCTTCCTCTCTTGGAACAATTTCTAGCCTAGAAGTACTGTGAGTAAATCTTCTGCATTTATTAACTTACATCCTTTTTTTATTGGCAAAATGCCAGTGGTGAATGTGTAATGAATAATGTATCCGGTAATTATATATGCCTTCTAATTTAGCCAAAGAGGGAAGCCATTCTCTGACTTTACTTCTTTCAAAAGGTTGTAAATTTTCCCAAACCATGACTCGGTTCCCAACCTTTCTCAAAAGGGTAGTTTTGCATGTTAATGTCTTCTAACAAATTAGACAAAAGACTCTCATTAGTGTAATCCTCCCTAATTCTGCTGAAGACTGATGTACAATCAGATTGGATGGTAGTTCTTCACCAGCCCTTCTTTTTTGGCTTTTAGCATTGCCAGTCAGACTGCAGCTGCCTCTTAAACAGCTGCATCTGTGGAATGATTTAAATGGATAGCCGAGGTTCCTAGCAGTCCCTTGCCAGTTTCTAGCTACTGCTTCCACTCCAGCTTGGATTTTCTTATTGTGCAGTGCTGCATCAGTGTTGATTTTGATTATTTTGGGACATGGTGAAATTGATCTTTCCTCCTCAGCTACAGCAGCCTAGTGTTCCTCGTGTTTATCCTGCTTCCTCACTTATTTAAATTCTCCCCGCTCTTTTGCTACTTTTGTTATTATGGAATTACCATCTATATTACCTTCATTAAAGTTATGTTCATCTCTCGCTTTCCATAAGAAATTTGCATTTAATTCAGTACGACCTATTCCATTCACTCTGCTAGCTGAAATTTCTCCACCATTTCCAGAAATTCCTTCATTCCTCCTTTAAGGCATGTGTCTGTATTTGAAATTCCTTCCATGCCAGTTCCACCCTCTTGCAAAATAGCAAAAGGGCAACATGTGTTTAGTTGTATCCACTCCTTCACCACATCCTTTACATTTGGGATTCCCTTTCCCCATCCTTCTCAAAATTAAGATGGTGATTTAGTTTTGTGCTTACTGTTCGGGGCCAAAAATTCTTCGATATACTTTATCTTTTTAACATTTATGCTGGATGCGCCTTCCCTCTCCACCTTCTACTTAGAAATTGAGTCGTTGGTGAGCTCATATGCACTGACCTGATATTTTGTTCTTGATGCAAAAATGAGCAAAAAACCAAGTTAAAAGAATAATTTCTCAATTTTTAACAACTATTGTTGCTTCTTCATGGATATGTGCTGTTGCAGTTCATCTCACAATGACTAGTACCAGTTATCGAACTAAGATAATTACAGAATATCACTTAAATGTGGGTTGTGTGTGTAGTACTTCTTCTTACTTAGCTATGGTTCATTAGGTTCCTATAATTGTTGTGTTTGGTGAGATATCTCTAGCAATCTACTATGGTGTAATAAGTTTAAACCAGTAGACCTTTCACTAGCTTTATCCTGCAAATTTATGCCTGGCATGTTTTTAATCTCTGATGTCCCAAAGTAAAAGACTTACAAATAAGATGCATATGGAACTTCCAAGCAAGCATTTATTCTATCTGTCACCGTCTATGCTTCTTATCTCAATACATACTACATAGGAATTTAATATTACACAAATTTTGACATTTTCATTGCTATTACTTTTGGTTGGGGGGAGGGTTGTTAGAGGTGTTATTGCCTAATTATCCTCTAATTCAGTTTTGCAAAAGCTACTCGTTATGAATCATAAAGGTCATCATTTGTGTGATTGTTTGTAGTGTGCATGCACATATATATCTAGAATTAGTGAACCTTGAGTGACACCACATTTATGATTTTACACTGTCATTCTTTTGTCATAAAGTGAAGATAATACTGTTCCTATCATGTTAAACAGTCTAATCTAATTGCTGCAGATAACTGGACCAATTATGGATGGTCTGATTGCTTCATCCTTATTTTCTTTTTTTTTTTGGGTTCACTTTCTGCATCTTTAGTATTTGTACGAGGCACAACTTTTTTGATGCTTGTGTTGATTTTGATCTTTCTTTCTGATTGCTGAAGACCATTTTGGTTTACAGGGATCTTTCTTACAACTTCTTTAATGGGTCGATCCCTGAAAGCCTTGGCCAGTTGACTTCATTACGAATACTGTAAGGTTATCCAAATTTGTTGCTTTGTGGGTTTTAGTGAACAATCACAATACCATATTGATATTTGGGAGTTGGCTTCTATTGTTGGATTTGTTTGTTTAGGAATCTCAATGGTAACTCTCTCTCAGGAAGAGTCCCAGCTGCATTAGGAGGAAGATTGTTGCACAGAGCTAGCTTTAAGTATGTTCACTATTGACTCTGTTTTTAGGCTATGGTACTGATTACGCATCTGCTTGATTTTGGGTAGTCATATTCAGCAAGGCCTAGGATGGCCTAGTTGTGGGTGGTTAAATCCTTCCATGCTTGGTAATATAGCAGACATAGTATGACCTAGATATTCTGTTTCAGTCAAAATCCGGCCCATTGGGATGGGATGCTTCACTGATAGAAGCCTCTCAAGGTACTATTTAGCTGCTGCACTTAGTCTTAAGACCATAACTTTTGCTGGTTTTGAACCTTGTCTAGCTTGCGAACTGGTTTAATGTGTATAAGCCAGATGTGTACAATACCATGAATTCCTGATGACTGGGCTGTAGTCTCATGGTCTTCAAAACGTTTGACTATAGGTTGAAGTGTCTGGTAAATACCTGTCCCAGGATGACAGTGCAGCTACTTTCCCAGTGTGGAATGTTAACTTGCTTTAGCCCACTGGTGGATCTAATGGCAGGCGGTGAGCGGCCCCAAGATTTCTAGAATTCTTTCGTTATCCTTTAAAATAATCGAAGTATTCATTTATATCGTATCAAAGTTTGATTTTGCCTCCCCAAAATTTTATAAATCCTTCAACATCCCATTGAAAACTTCAAAAATTTCCATGTAAACACTAGAGTTCTCCACCCTCACCCCCCCCAAAAAATTTTTTTCAACATATAAGAGTACCTTCTTAAATGCACATCTTTACTATTCTCCACCCATCCAACACCCCCAACCACCCCCCCCCCCCAAAAAAAAATGGAAAACATTAACCTCTGGCTCCTCCAGCGCTTTAGCCTTTGGAATATGACTATTTACTGTGCATTGCCCTTGTCCCTCTTTGGTTTAATTACTACTTTAATAAAATATTAGCAGCTCCTTGGTAAACATTTTTGTGTTTGCCTAAATTGCCCTCATGATAAAAGGTTTTATGACCTTTAATAACTACTCGTGTTCAAATAACTTGCATGATTTCCCGTCTATGTTTTTTGTCATGTTATATGATTAAAAGTTATTTGTCTTGAAAAACAAGTATTCATTACTAGTCAAGTCTGAAGGATTTGGATTCTTACGTGTCAGCTACAGTAAACATCAGCACTGTATCAAATAACAGAATTACCAGAATTGATGTGCAACTTTTTGTTCAGAAACTCACTCTGGATTTTTTCTAGTTTCACGGACAATGCTGGTCTCTGTGGTATTCCTGGCTTGCGAACGTGTGGACCTCATCTCTCAGCCGGTGCAAGAGTTGGCATTGGATTGGGGGTATGTGTATCATTCCTGCTGATTGCAACCTGCTTGACTTGTTGGTGGAAAAGGCGCCAAAATATTCTCCGAGCTCAAAGAATTGGAGGTAAGGACATTCATCTCAAGTTCATATTCTCGCAATAATTTGCAACTATGGGAAGTTAGTACCCTCTGAAATTGATGATCCTCCCATGCTCATAAAATGTGCTTTGGTTTTCCTTTCTTGGTTTAATTATCTATTGCCATAATGGAAAACCAGATATATTGGGCCACAAACAAGGTTGCATGCATCACAAACACAAACACTCTCTCTCTCTCTCTCACACACACACACACACAAACACACTTGTTCAGAAAGAGCATATGGACGCATGCATGTTCTTGCACATACTATGTAAATTTGCAAAAGGGGAGAAAGGGCGGTAGAAGGTGTATTGCTTGATGCTGTTTTAGATAAATACGCGAGTATCAATTCTAATGAGTTGCTCTTTGTAAATCTTGATCTTTCAGCAAGAGATGCTCCTTATGCAAAGGCAAGAACTCAGTTCAACCGTGATGTGCAATTGACAAGACATCATGGTCATGAACATGCTCGCACAGCTGCTGAAAATGGGCCAAGCTTGCTTGCATGATCAGCTAGCTATTAGCAGCCATACTTGACATCCCTTTTTGTTGGCTGGATGAGGTGTACATTACCATTCGTTTCTGGTGTCAATTTGCATGATTTTGGCTTGAAAGTTCTATTTTTTATACCACAAAATAGCAATACCCTCAGAACTGTTAAGTTAATCTTTAACCAGGTGCTGTTTTGGATATGAATGTCCCAGATGGGAAGATTGCTGTAAATCTGTGTCATTTTTTTCTTTTTTTGGCAGCAGTATCAGAAATACGTAGCATTTAGGAAAGCCCGTGTATAAAACTTAATGCACTTGAGCGTCCAAGGATGTATGATTAGAATAGCCTCGTGACCTCCTTGCAGTTCCAAATTGACTCTCCGTCCTCCTCGTTAACTTATCAATTTTGCCCTTCATATTAATGTTTAAGAGGCTGTTGTTTTCGGGGGTGACCTACCACTATTTTTGACTTTTTACTTGGATGCTAATAGCGTGGTGCAGGGCTCTCATGCATCTTTTTTCTTTTTTAATCATTTTTTTTGTTTTCCAAGAGTGCAAGAGACTAATTTGGAAGTATAAATATCACTTCCCTTGTGTATATATTTTGCATATAAGATTTACTCAGAATATTAAAATCTTCAAACTGAAAACCTTCAACATTGAGTGGCTAAAATCGTGGGGCGGGTTTTGATCCACTAACACGCAGAGGGGCAGTCGTAGATCACCTTAGATTAGATCCCCCAGAACATCTTTGGATGGAAGTCCAGCCCAATGCTGATCGCAAAAAATGCACAAGTATTTGGACTCCGTGCCCATTGGTTTGTCTGTGAATTGAAGAGCAACGCCTAGCATTGGGACTTTTTCTTTGTTTTGGGCCAAACGTAGCAGATTGATTTCGTTTGGTTAAGTAAGTGCCAGGGCTTTTGCTTTTCCGGAATTTTAAATACAAGTTTAGGCTGCATAGCACCTTTTTCTTTCACATTTCAATTGATAGAGCATAGGCTACATTAAGATTAGTGAGGTAGGTTCAAGTCCGTCCTACTTATTTCCCCAAAAAAAAAAGTCCTAATTGTTCTTTCCTCTTCACAAATTTCTTATTATTTTATGATTCCACCATCCTATCATATATGTACACACACTGATAACTAATACCTTCTTTTGTATTCATATAATTTTCGTAATTAATCTTATCGTTTCAAAATCTAACACGTGATATACATACTAACAGGTGCTCATACATAGACAAACCCTTGTTTTATTTTTTCTAATTTCCTTCTTGGGGCATTTGTTGTTTTTTTTTTGGGGGGGGGGGGGGGGGGGGGAGGGGGTGGTTTAAGTTTACTTATTTTGGATAAAAAACTCTTCTAGCTTTTGACAGGCAGAGCAACCAAGATTAATTCTACTTGGCACCTTTAAAGATTTAACTGTTCTCATTTTGCACCCTTAATAGCTACTTTTTTTTTTTTTGTTGTCATCATCACTTTATTATATTATTCTATTTTATCATAATCTAAGGGGAGGCTTAATTGGACCTATGAGGGACTGATGGGAATTGAACCACCACTGGATCAGACGATGCACCCATATGAATTTTCTATATTATTTTATTCTATCCAAATACAAGGAAGAGGCTCAATTGGACTTATGGGGGATCGATGGGAATTGAATCACCACCGGACCAAACGGATGCACTATACATTCGTATACATTTTTTTAAGAAAATCACGTATCGTAACAATTGATGGGGGATAAGATTTAAACTCTTGACGTACCAATCCATTAACCAAGCTGGCTTGGTGGTTGGTTCTTAACAGCTACTGTCAGTAACTCCTAAAAAATAACAAGGAGTAATGCAAAGGAAGACCGAATATGTAATGTAACTCCATCCGCTCATCTTGCAAGGGAAATGACGTCTATATTCTTTAAAAATTCTTTGGTGCTTTCTCGTGACATATTTTGTCAGTAAAACAAATTATTTACGCAATTCACAAATTATTAGCTTGTCACTGCTGAAAGAGATCTGACTAATAGGGTTCCGTAAGAATTGGGGTAAAGAGGGAGAGCAACATGGGAACTTCCTGTACGATGAATTAGACAGAAATGATTCATAGAACAAAAAAAATAAAAATAAAAATAAAAAAAAAAAGAAAAGGATTGATGACGCAAACCCAATGAAAGAGACGCATCGAGTGTTGGTACAGAAGAGACATACAGAAGGGCAGAAGTGTCAATCAATCAGAAAAAAAAGTCAAAAACCAGTTTCCAACCAAAGCATCACACACGTGTCATTCGCAACAAGCGGGTCTATTGCCATATTCAGTGCTTCCGTCTGGTTTTTACCAACTTCCATTACTGCCCTACCCTACTACACTCTACCCTACAAAATTTTCACTCAGAACACTCGAGACACAGAAAAAGGACACAAAGTGTAGGACCCCACATCCCCTCCCCGCGCCCCTGCCACCACCGCCCACTTGACCACGCAAGCCGCGTCAATTTACAGATTTCACCCTACCCCGAGCCAACCCAGGTACCCGAGCCA
The DNA here is from genome assembly GCF_036785885.1 of Coffea arabica. Lineage (NCBI taxonomy): Eukaryota > Viridiplantae > Streptophyta > Magnoliopsida > Gentianales > Rubiaceae > Coffea > Coffea arabica. The sequence goes on from NC_092312.1 coordinate 12,144,508, forward strand.
CCACACAACGGAAGCAAAACTAAACGCAAAATCGGCTGTCCCCTTCAACTCAGACACCACGTAATGTACCCAGTACGCCACGTGGGCCTCTGACACCAATTACTACTGCACTCTAATCTGTACTCTTCTGCCTGCAGAGCAGAGAGCACCGCACCGCACCGCACCATTCTCCACCTCTCCTCTAAATTCAGCTGCCAGGCCAGGGGCAGGGTAGGGGTCCTCCATTGTGCTGAGTGACTAGGGCCAGGGTCTCTCTCTCTGTCCTACCCACCCCTCACCCACCCCACAGCAGGGCACAAATACTACTACTGTCCTCCACTAGTAATGTGACACCACACCTGCCCAATGTCATCCACTGCTGCTGCTGCTACTCCACTTCTGCTTCTGCTCCAAGTATTATAAGAGGCTTCCATGGTTCAGTGCTACATAAATATGTGAAGGATGGGTGAAAATTATGTTGGTGAATAATTTGTATGTAGTGACTTATAAGTAATTTATAGTTTTGAGATAAATCGTGATCTGTGTTAGTGAGTTGATGTATGTAATATAAAGAAATAATTAAAAAATATGTTCATAAAAAAATATAATATTTTTGAGTAAAAAATTGTAATTTATTAAAAATTTTATATAAATATAAAACACAGATAAATTGATGAATTAGCTACTAGTGAATATTCTACAATGTTGATGCTTTCAACATAATGCCTGAGTAGCAAGACTCAAGAATGTGCACCCATACGCCTTATTTTAAACATCAAGCCATTCTTGAATAATTGTTTTGTTGCAGTAAATGGTGGGGAACAGTTTGACTAGATAAAGCTAATAAAAATTAGATGTTAAGAAATTGAGTAATTATTTTCTTCATTCTGTAATTTGAACGTCAGTTTGATCTTAAAAAAAAAAACTAATGGTCTGTTTGAATACCATAATTTGGAAACAAAATTCAAATACTATTTAGCTTACATTATAAACACATTTGTTAAGAGTTGTAGTTTAGGTTTATAGGAAAAAAAAAAAAACTTTTTTCTTGGTTAGGATTTCCAATGAAGGAGCCAATAATATTTTCTTTTGTACCCAAAGGCCCCAGTGCAGAATTGACTTCGATTGGACGAAGGTCAATCATGAAAATTGATTTGATAAAGGGATAATTCCACAAAGCTCCCTTGAGATTTCTCACAATTATAAAGAGCTCCTCTCAAATTTTAAAAATTACATATACCTCCCCTACTTTTACTGTTTAGTAACAATATAAATCCAAGAACTTACATTTTCTTTTAACAATTCTAAATTGCCCTTTTGTACAAAACTAAGAAAGAAAAACTTAGTATATTCAATCTTTTTTTTCCATATTTTGCATAAATCAACTAGCTAAATCCCTAACAACCATCCAAGCATAAGTTCTAAAATCAAGTAGTCATCCAAAATATCCTAAATTGCATATAAAGTATTAATACTTATCACGATAAAAAAAAAAAATACAAACATTGACAATCAAATTTTATTACCCCAAATTAAATATAAATGCACAAATACCTTTTCAATATAAGTTAATTTGACCTAAAACCAATATTACAACTCTCCTATGGCCTTAAAATATTAATATTTCAAAAGTAAGAATAAATTCTACTTCTTCAATAAAATCATAATAAAAATTTTCTAATCCAATGAAAGAAATCATTAAGTAATTATTGACATTTTATAAAAAAATTTCTTAACAACAAACAAAATATAACAAATTCTACAGTTTTAGTTCTTCTTCCAATTTCAATGATCAATTTCATTATTTATTTTTCTATCACTGCGAGTCTTTTCGTTTGTTTCTAGTTGGACACATAATTTACTCCTTTTGCAGATTTTGTAATTTCAATTTGTTAACATCCACAAAATTGAAGATAATAAAAAGATGTTATATTAACTAGAAAATAGACAAGAGGCAGAAAAATATATTTTTTTTAGGTTTTGTAAATTTATTACCTTAAATTTAAAATTATCTACTAAGTAGAGGGCATTACATTATTTTATTATGTCAAGAGAGGTAAGTGTCATTTCTTAAACATGAGATAAGCCGAGTGAAATTGTCAATTGTTAGAAACATCAAGGGAGGTTTCTGAAATTATCCCTTTGATAAAATTATCTCTTGGCTTTTGCATTTGTTTAGATTCTATCGGTCTAAGTTATGCAGGCTTGTGACTCAATTATTATTAATAATATTCACTATTGAACAGCAAAGGAACACAATAACAAGAAAATTTTACTATTGTCGTGTCGTTCATATGTGTAGGAATCGACTTTCAAATCTATCCTTGCCTGTAGGGTAATAAAACAAACAGATAACAAGTGGCATAATCATCTCAGTCCGATTTTTCAGCTATATGTGTATGCAGTTTAGCTTACTTTATTCGGTAATTTAATACAACACACACAATAAAATTCAAACCCTTTTTATTTTTATTCTCTGAATACTTTTAAAAAATCAAATGTATGAAGCGGAATTAATACTCCAATATACAAAAAATTAACAAATCAAAATGTTTACAACAAAAACTATTATGATAATTTCAGAAACCTCCCTTGAAGTTTCTAACCTTTCACGGATCTCTACGAGGTTTTGAAAATTATACTAACATCTTTTAAACTTAAGGTTTTGGTAACATAATCAATTCAAGTGAAAATAGTATTTTAAGGAGTGAGATGATAATTTTGTTCTATGTATGTCCTTTTTTAATTGTCTCCTCAAGTTGTATTAGCAAAGAATGAAATAATTAATAAAAATCAAGAGGTATAAGTAAATTTTGAAAAGATGCATTGGCAACAACCCGAAGTAACATGCGGTGACCTTTGCAATAGTTAGTGCAAGTTGCAACAGCCATATTTTTTTTTCTTTTTACAACAACATATAAAGAACTAGGGGGGAGTGCCCGCGCATCGCACGGGTGTTTGGTCCTTGTGGGGAAGGAGGTTTTTTTTATTAAACAAACAATAATACATTGTGAGAAGAAATAAAACTTAGTATGAAAAGATAAACGATATAATCAATCAATTCACACAGCGTTACTATAAAACTGTATCAAATTGAAGGTTGTTGATAATGCAGAAAGGCAGAGCAACACAAAAAGCTAACCTTATTCTAGAATCTCCACCGAGAGCTCTTACTTGCTATTGCTGCAAACCTATAAAATTATAACCAACTCAGACCAATTGGGATTAGGCAACGCGATAAGAGTCGCTAATTGTAGGTACTAAGAACACACTGACAAAATTAAGGGAGGAACTGAAAAATTGGGGGGGTGAAATCTAACCTCACGCTGAACCACCAGGAGTAGCTGGGACTGAAGAGCATTATGAGCTGATTAGCATGAAGCTGGGTAGAATTATTTCAATCCTAAAATGCGGACAGGGAGAAACTGATAATCAACAGTTTAGGCATTAACATTAGGGGTGGCAATTTCCGACACGACCTGAAAACATGATACAAATCTAACACGAAATTAATGGATTTGGGTTGAAGTTTTGCAGGTTCGGGTCAGAATCGGGTCGAACCTGATGGACCCGAAAAGAAAATGAGTCGAATTTGGGTCAACCCGTGAGTGACCTGATATGACCCGATAACTAGTTTTATGAATTAAAAATAATTTAATAAACATAAAAATTATTTTATCTAACTAAACTAAGTTATTCTTTTTTTCCAAAGCATTAATCACTTATTCCTAAATGAATTTATTTAACTTTGTGAAATTGAAATTATTATATTATTTTTTACTTTTATACTGTTTTAATTTATTTTATATTTTGTTTGGGATAAAACACTTTTACAGTATTTTAATTTATTTTAGATTTGATTTGGGATTATTTATTTAAATTTTTATTACTTGATTATGTAATTAGTCTTGTACAAAATAAATTTTATTAGAAATTACAGTGATAAATTAATAAATAAAAATTAAGTTTCGAGTCATTTCAGGTCGACCCGCCAACCCGTCAATTCGAAATTTTCGAATTCGTGTCAGGTATTCTGACTCATTTCGGGTTGGCGAGTCAGGTTTAGGTCAGCGGGTTTTCTGTTACACCCGAGTCTCAACCCGACCTGCCAACCCGAAACGGACCCGATTGCCACCCCTAATTAATATACCAACGGTTGAGCAATTGAATTGGGTGTAATTAATGACGAAATAATAGGTAATTTCAGAGTTGATCTCAGATGGACGAGAAAACGATGAGGCAAATTGTTGTAGACAAAGGCAAAAAGGGAAAACTTAACTCCTGAAACTGAAAGGGGATAAACTGACCAACGTTTGTGACTCATAAATACATATTATAAATGATAGATAAATGGATTCCTACTATTGATAGAGAAATCGTTGGCTCATTTCCTAAATCCAATTGCCATTCAAACACTTCAGACAAAGCAACATCTCAAACGGTTATTTGTGGCTGAAAAGGGAAATTATTGGTAGTTAAGGGATATTCCGGTAATTACACCAACATACAAGCATATATGGGTTGTACAAAATGCAAAAATGGTTGCACACTAATTAAACATTCCATCAATACCGAGATAGCTTATCAATAACAACTTTAAATGTATTAAAAAGGGGTCATTTCAGTAAATATACCCAAATACATGCTTCCTTAACTTGTACCTAAAAATTTTAAACTAATACACAATATTCCACATTCCCAGAAAGCCCCCACCTATGCGGTTGAAATTCAACCTTTTTTTTGACCAAAACTCAATCTTATATAATATAAGGATACAACTAACTTTATAAAACTATTATATTATCAGTAGAAGCATCTGACTTTGAGGTGAAAATTCCTTTTATTATAGCTAGCAAGGTGAAAATAAAGTATCGGTGTAGAAAATATACAAGTCTTGGTCAACAAATTAGCAACAAATACACGAATTAGTTTTGTTTAGGCAAAGATTCAACAAAATAAGTCAGTCGAAAAATACTTCTACTTTTCTTGCTCATAAAATCCTTCTATGTGGATAATACAATGTTGTTTATCCTTATTATTGTCAAGCAATGTCAATCACAAAATGGCACCATCTTATGGTTGTAATTGATGCCATTTTTTTTAAATTATAATTATGGTAACTAATTTGAGATGAAACACTCATTATATTGGTTTAATTAATTAATCCCATTTATTTAGTACCCTAATCTTTTTTTTTTATTATCAAATATCCATTTGTAATAAAAGTGTAATATCTCAAGTCAAACTAATCCTTTCATTACATTTTTTGCAAGCAAATATTTTTAGGGGTGATTAGTAAAAGTGTCAAAATCCTCAGGAGAGGTTTCTGAAATTATCCCAAAACTATTTACGTAACTTTTAGATACAAACTTTTTGAATAGTCAAAAGCATATAAACAAACTTTTGTAGTGTCATCATCCAAATGCTGGGTTGAAAACATTATCGCCTAATTGGTCACAACACTCAAAGAAAGCGGAGAGAATCCATTGGCTGAGAAAGACGCAACGTTTCGAGATGTACGCGCGTGACCAAAATATCTTTGCAGCCAAAATGCAAAGACTTTTAATAATTACTACTCTAATCTGATCTATGTGATCAATAAGTTACTAATAGTCATTGCAGTTCATTAGTAGTGTCTACTTCTGTTTATCTTCATCATTAACCTATTCAAAAGAAATACTCTAAAATGATGACAAATGCTTAATAAAAAACATTTACAAATTCCCAATATGTTATTGTGGATTACGGAGCGACAAAAGTGCAAAACAAAAGCATTTTGTGACTTTGAAAAATTGTTTGAAATATTATTTAGAATAATTACTGTAACACTTTTTGTGATGTGATGTATATAAAATAAAAAGTTGGTTGAAAATATAAAAAGGTGAATTGAAAAATGTATTTGTGATGCAAGTAAAATATTATTTAGAATAATATGTGTATCCAAACAAACCTTGATCAAAGCAGCAGCTGCAGCCCACTATATAAAAAATACACAATTTATTGTGGTAAGAATGGATGCAGGAGTGTTTATTTCTAGATTCTTTTGTGCTAAGAAAATAAGGTAAAAGGTGACCGATTTAATTGTCTTTCTCATTTTTTTTTGTTTAAATTGTATCTTTTGGAATTTTTTTTTGTAATAAATGGAATGTTATGTATATAAAGTAAAATAGTGAATGAGAAATATGTCAAGAAAACGTTCATAACAACCCAAATAAGATACTAAATTATCCTTATTTCGACGAATAGATAACAATGTTATAATTTTATTTTGGATCCAACCCTTTTTTTTTTTGCATAAATCACTTACGTGCTGTTGCTATATATACTTTTGGGTTTAGATATATGTCATACATAAAAAATTTATTTAAATTTAAATTTAAATATTGTGACAAGCAGGTAAACCCATCAGTATATAGATTAATAGTATATGAAAGATTAATCTTTATTTCTAAGTTCTTGGATAGTGAATTATTTGTTAAAATTTTTTTTTTACATTATGAATATATTTTTTAATCATATTTTTTTTGACACGTATATTATATACAAAAAGTGTTACAGTATTTTTTAAAAATTATTTTAAATAATCTACTATCCAAACGCACTCTTTATTTTATTAGTTTGACTGATGAGTGCCTAATAGAAAAGTATTAAATGTGGAGGTACAATTAATTATGATAGTGTGTATTTACATAATAAGTTACATGTTTTTTAGATGTAGTATTAATGAGTATCTGTTGAAATAGTTGTGCTTGTTTTATTTTACTTACTATGTCTGTCCGTGGCATAATTTATTGCATGAGTGGATAAACAATTGGACGAGGAAAAGAATTATATATAAAATAAAAAATAAAAAGGTGTATGGGAGGCGCCGCTGAGCAGCGCCGTACAACAGGGTAGGGCTGACGCAAGGCATTGTTGGTAGAGTCGCATGACAAAAGCCCACACCCCCACACTTCGACACGTCTTATCAGGCGGCGGCTCCTGCTTGCCTCCTCCGAGGCCCCCACCCTCTGTTTCTCTCCTTCAGCGGCGGCCCCCACCACTTTGCCCTTTTTATTTCCTATCTTCAATCTGTCACGTGTACCGCTGCCTTGTTGGCATCCCACCCCCCGTCCACCGTTGGATCATATCAAGAGACTGCACCGATTTGGTGAAAAAATTACACCGCCTCTGCAATTGACTGGTCAACTGAATAAATGATGATTTGTTGGTACTAAAGTCCACTTTAGGACAACCACGGATCCCCTCAGACCCTAGTCTAGAACTTCTATGGATGTTCTTACCATTTTGCGACCAGGGAATAGGGAGTGGATTGGCCTCTTCTCTCTAGTCTCTACACTAAAAATACTTATTCTTGTTGCCGCTGGCAAGTCTTGGTTTTGGATCCCTTTATATATACATGTATATATTTAAACTTTCAGCCGAAATTTTCACATTGTTTTATTGCTTGGCAATTGGTCATGTAGACTTTCCAGCCTCAAAATGTTCAAAGAGTCTGGGGCGTGCACTTTAGAGGTCCAAATCAACAGCCCTGTTTGAGGTTTGAAAAGATGACAGTCATTTAGACACAAGGTGCATGCACTGTCCAGCATCCATTCAAACGTCTTGTAGAGATTGACACATGAATATAGTGTCTAAAATATACAATAACCATAAGGTCAAACTAATGAAATTTATTAAGAATATTTATTATTATTTAAGAAATTGGTCCATAAGGTCGCAATAGCTGCGCCTTTCTTGTGTCAATCTTTTAAACATTGGTATGCGTGATAAAAAATTATTTGAAATAATTATTGTAACATTATTTTTTTTAGTCAGATCATAACAGTTAGTCTAACCTATTCCTACTCTCACTCTTACTCTATCCTACACTAGAGGATCCCACTTCTACTCTATCCTACACTAGGGACAAGTCCAACGGGAAATCAACGGGGACTAAACAACTGTCGAACTAGACGAGTGTACTACACATCCGTATGAATTTAGAAAAAACACATATAATGGCACGTTAATATATGTTAGATTAAAAGAAGATTGGAAAGATAAAAACGTGTTTGTGATGAAATCAAATAATTTTTTAATAAATAATTACTGTCCAAACACACGATCATTTAGAATAATTACTATAGCATTGTTTGCGATGTAATATATTATTTAGAATGATTATAGTAGCATTTTTTTTTTTTTTTTTGCAATGAGACAAAATAATTTTGTTTAAAATAATGTCATTTAAAATAATTATAGTAGCATTTTTTGCGTTGTAATATATGTGAGATGAAATAATAATTAAAAGTATAAAAACATGTTTATAATCCAAATAAATAATAAGTAAAATATTTTTTGTATCCAAATAGACAGATCAAGTTTAACTCAAGCGTTTTCCTTGCTTCCTTTGATATGGAAATGATTTTTTTGTAAGCGCTTTTTTATTGCATAAAACGGGGAACAAATTTGTGGGAGTAAATTCATTTGATGAGATGGCAGCAGACAGATAGAATACTGCTGAGACTTGAAATCATAGCCTTGGAGATACAAGTTTCACTAGGGTTTTGCAGAAGAGGAAATGGTAGAAGACAAGAACTTTTTAAGTTCAAAGTTAGGTTGTGATGTGTTCGATCTGATTTAATATGCATATCAACAACGGTTTTTAGGCATGACAGTTTGATACAGAGTTTAGCAAATGCGAAGCTGTGGGGAGGACTTTTACAATCTCATTACAACGCAAGGAGTAGGCGGCCGCAGCACGTAACAACTGTTTAACACTCGAAGCTTTAGAATTTGCCACACATTTTGATGGAAAGGAAAGACAAATTAAAGCTTATACATTGATGAGTGTTTGGATAGCACTCTATTATCTCAAATAATATTTCGCTTATATTATTATAAACATATTTCTAACTCATTTTTTTATATACCCAATCATCTTTTTATCTCACATATATTATATCACAAAAAGTATTATAATAATTATTCTAAATAATATTTTAAATAATATCCTATCCAGAACATAATATGCACAGAGTCTCTTATTAATGGGTTGACCCCCTGGTGTCTGAAAAAGTTGATCTAGCCGTAAATGCTAATAATATGCTACGATCTTGCATGTTTCTTCCTAGAAATACTCTTCCTATAATGCTAATAACACACCTTAATAATGTCTATCCTAAGATATGTAGACCCTTTTAATGTGACATGTTTTCACTTTGTACACTTCATTGGTACTCTCTTATCACCCACCACCCCCCCCCCCCCCCTCCCAAAAAAAAAAAAAAAGAATTTGACTTGTGCTCTAAGTACGCTCTAAACAGTTAGTTGGAAATGCTATGCCCTGTATCCATCTCTTTCTTCCTTCTTTCATTTGTTTCCTTTTGCCTTTGAAATAACTTGAGAACCTTCAAACTCTGGACTTGATTCAATTCACCAATGCAGAGTGATGTATGTACGTAAGACAAAAAAATAATTGAAAAGATAAAAATATATATTAGAAATTGTGTTGGTGATGCAAACAAATAATTTTGACCAAATAATGAATATCCAAAAGCACTCATGAGATTAGTTGTTATGTGTCTAATAATGATAGTGTATATAATGTTAATATAAATAATATTAATTCTTATCTAAAAAATCCAATTGATTGACTCACTTATAATTGTGTGACTTATCTTATAGTAAGTGTGTTTGGATTGTAAATTATTTGAGATAATTTTATGAAAAAATATTGTAGTACTTTTTTGATGTGATGTATGTAAGATAAAAAAATAATTAAAAAATATATTAATAATATAATCAAATTAACATGCATGTAAATAAGGTGTAAATAAAGTGAAATAGAGACAATTCAAAGACGCTCAATCCTAGCATAAAATACCATGCTAATGTACCTAGAAGTCGCATTCTAGTTTAAAAGACAAAAAAATTTATCCAAGTATTTTTCATTTACTTACTAGTACTGTCTCTGGACAAGTGACATAATGCTGTATGATGCATCAAATCGGACGGTGGAGACATGGGAAGACGGCCCTGTCCTTAAAATTACACAATCCCTCTCTCAGCAGTTTATTTAAGGAGAGGTCGTGCCGTCCAGCCGACGATTACGGGTGACTCCGTGGGTCCCTCCACTTTTTACAACTTCCCAGCAGCTCTCCTCCTCCTTACTTCATAACGGCCCCTCCCCCCACCCCTTTCCTCCACTTCAACACAAAATCCCATTGCTCTCAGCTCCAGCTAGCTAGAGAGCGCCCCACCCAATCTTCCCTCTCAGAAGGCGCCCAACAAAAAAAAAAAAAAAAAAATCCCCATGGCTTCTCCTCGTGAAGGCCACTACAGAGGCGTACGAAAGCGTCCTTGGGGTCGCTACGCTGCTGAAATACGCGATCCATGGAAGAAAACCCGGGTTTGGCTGGGCACCTTTGACACCCCGGAAGAAGCTGCTTTAGCTTACGATGGTGCTGCTAGGTCCCTCAGAGGTGCTAAAGCCAAAACCAACTTTCCGGCGCCGCCTTCCGCCGCAACTGGGCTTTCGTTGGACTTGAACTTGCCCTCTGATAACCGGTGGGTTTCGCCTTCTGGTAGGCTCATGATCGGGGAGTTTCTGCAGACTGGAGTGCTTAACGATGTCGGTTTCAGGTCCGCTGTTGACTCTCAGGTAGCCAATGAGCAACACGTGGCGGCCTCCGGCGAGCTTCCGGCTAGGGAAATCGAAGGGCCCGGGAATTTTTTTGGGATTGTGAGACGTGGGTTGCCCATAGATTTGAACGAGCCCCCGCCTCTGTGGATGTGAAGAATGTGGATGGAGGTGTGGCATTTTCTCCACGACTTCGTTTTAGCTCCTGCAATACTACTGCTTTGAACATTTCGGGATAGAGTTCTTATTTTCGAGATGAGAGCCGGGACAAAAAAAAAAAAAAGGGTTAACTTGAGAGATGTTATCTTTATGGCTGTAAATATTTATTTCCTAATCATCCTCTATTACTGAGTATTGACCCGATGAGATCTTTCTCCACTCTTGCATTAGAATGTTTTCGTGTGGATTTCTTGTTTCTCTTCTATCTTGTTTTGTTTATTTTTGGATACTTCGGCTCCCGGCGCCACCAACCTCCTCTCGGCCGGGGGCGGATATGTATATGTATATATAAACACCTGCATGCAGAGATCATGCAAGTTGTCTCACCGTGAGCTAAAGAACACCATTCTTTCTTCTCTACTACTAATTGATAATAAGTTAATTGTCTTATAATTGTTTTTTTTTTTTCTCTTCTGGTTGCAAGTTTAGTATATGGACCACGCGCGAGAAAAGCTAGTTAGCGGAAAGGACGATGATGAATAATGGGATGTAGAGAATATTAGGAGCACGAACTGTAAAAAGAGGAAATTACTGCAACTGCAAAAAACGAGAGCCAAACGTGTGAGAGCATATAATGCAAGTGCTGCCCTTGTCCTTTTTCAGCAATATGGTACATGGTTTCCCTTGGTCCTATTTACTTTTTCAGCTCAAATTTTGCAAGAAAATAGGTAGGACTCCTCCATATTGATGGTGGTAGATTTCTTTGGACGGATGAGTAGTAGTAGTAGTGGTAGATTCACTTTTCCAATTTCTTTTCAAGCTCGTACGACTTGCTGCTTATCTTGTTCTGGCCATTCCAGTCAACGTACAAAAATTATTCATCATTATTCTCAACTTGGATGGAGGGACTGTTTACGGATTTCGCAAGACTTGTCAGAAATGGTTCATTTCACCTTGCAAGACTTTACTCATAAATGGTTCATTTCACAACTAGACTGGTTTCAAATGTTCATTTTCTTGGGAATGAATTTACAGTTTGATCGGAGGAGGGCAGAGTTGGGTTGGGAGGTTAAAATGAAACGAGGGATTGCAACCTTTTTCCATGTCAATATGCTGTTCAGGCTTGAGTGAAACTTTTTAATCACCAGCGCGTGACTCTATTCCGCAGTACATGTGTTTTATATTTTATTCATTTATTTATTATATTATAAACTAATGAATGCCACTAGGGTACACTCCCGAAAATAAGAAATATTTTAAAATTTAGGGGACCGGGAGATTGTCCACCGAAATTTTGTTGTAATTGGATAGAGTTATGGGATAATAGCCGTCACAGATTATTATGGATTTAGCCCACGTATGCCATGATTCCCCAGTTTCCAGCGAAGGGCTAGCTCTCTCTCTCACTTCACAAATTTTCCTTAAGAAATGTTTCGAGCTCAAGCCTCAATGGCATGGCTAATAAAAGAATCTTTAACACCGGCGGACAGCTACTGAGCTAAGGCCTCAAGCTACAGAAGCATCGAATTTTCGTTTGAATTATATATATATATAAAATTATACTGTAATGATTTGATGTACGTGAGATTAAAAAATATTTAAAAAATTATGATCACGAAAAACGTAAATATTCTTGTTTAAAAATCTTCAATTCAAGCGTAAAATACTTTCTTGGTCCAGGGAAATTGCTTTTCTAACTTTTATTTGTGTCAGCTCCGTTTGGATTGCATTTTTTTGTAGAAAAGTTATCGTAGCGATTTGATATATACGAGGTAGAAAGATGATAGAAAAATGTGTTCACGGAAAACGTAGTAATTTTTCTGAGTAAAATCGCAATCCAAACGGGATCTAAATGTTAGATGGTGAAGAACGTAAACACGCTAACACTACAGATTTACATGCATTTCTTTTCTACAATGATTAAAGATGGAAAGGCCATTAATTAGCCTACAATTGGATTGTTAAGGGAGTTTGAAAGTGGGATTTTGCCGGCTTTCAGTCGCTCTCTCTCTAATCGTCTCCACGAATCTTGTCTTGTCCTCCCAATTGTACTCACAAATTTGGTGAACAAGGACATAATCAACAGTCCGGCACACATACCGGATTACAAAAAATGTTTCACAAGTGCACTGTTCAACGAAATATGGACGGACGCAATTCCCAAGAGCGTGCCCGCCCACAAGTACATTTGTTGGCGAACAAAATAAGCTGCTGAGCTCTGATTTCTCTTGTCAGTCCACCGATAATCTGGTGTGTTTGGTTAGTACTTAGTAATTACCGTGCCCAGGTACCCGTCAGATGTGAACTAATTTGAACCCAAAAAAAATGAGAATTAGCTTTTAGAAAATAGTTAGATGCAATTTGGCCTTTGAAAAGTTATTCTAAGTCGTATAAAAAATTTGTCGAACTATTGGAAAATGACAATCGGGCTTGTGTCTGTATGGATCGAGTGTTATTTGAAATAATTACTGTACCATTTTTTTGCGATGTGATGTATATGAGATAGAAAGACGATTAAAAATATTTAAAAAATGGATTGAAAAATGTATTTATAATGCAAACGAAATATCATTTGAAAAAAGGGATATCCAAATGTTAACCTTGAGCAGACTGAAATCTATGTTTAAACATGTTTAGCTTTTAAACTACTATATACTACTTCTTTAGAGGAGGTGAAGACTTGAGAGTGCATCATTAGCAAATATAGGCCAGCTTAATGAATACCATCATAACCAAAAGATCTTGCTTAGTGCATGGCATTGTCAGAATGATTAAGTGAAAGACTCAAACTTAGAGGAGGTGAATGCAACACAACTCAACTTGTACATGATTATATGTATGGCGTCTATCCTCTTTGCAAATAAAGGACTGCAATTCCTGACCCATGCCACGCCCAAAAATTAAATTCTTGTTTATTATGTATAGCCAAATAAACTACTACTACTACTACAAAACTGTGCGCGCAGGGTACAGACGGCCATTACATGATAGGAGTCAAACGTCTTCTGTTTTGAGTTTTGATACGTACTTTTAACAGATTCCGGAAAAAATACAAGGGAAATGATTATAGGTTGAATTAGTCATGGAATTGGTGGTGCCCAAATAGAAGTTTGCATCGAAATTATAGAAAAGGGTCCAAGTCATTATTCAACATGCCAACACTTTCTTTAATGATTCCGCAGTGCTGCCACATAACACAAACAAAAGAAAAGGGACGGAATAATAATAATAATAATAATATCATCTTCGTGTATCCGCGTTGCGCCAGTTTCCTCCTCCGTCATTTTAATTGACTTTGTTATTGGTCACGACTCATGACTTGCTACAATAATTCGACATTACATATTTTCTTGGATCCAATCGGTTTTTCCAACATATATATATATATATATATAGTTTCCAAAAAATAAGTGATAATCACTTGGACATGGATATTTGATATTCCACTTAATGGTAGAGATACCATTCAATTTTTTTTTTTTTTTTTTGAGTCGTGAATATTGTCATGGCTAATTAAGAAGTGAAAGCGTGCTCTTATTCTAAATTACCTTCCATCGAAAACAAATATGCATCTTTACCAACTAGTATTTTAGTTTGGGAGAGGGGCCAGGACGGTTGAAGTCTTGTGCGTATTTTGATTCGATTGCTATACATTTTTGACATAATCTAGTGTATTATTATATTATATTATTATATTCAGATAGAAGTAATATATATGAATAAAATATTTTATGTATATTCAATACAATACTATGATGTATTTTTATGACAAAAATTTGTTTGTATTGCATTTTCTTAGATTTTTTGTAGAAAAAATTACTGTAGTGATTTGATGTATGTGAAGAAAAAAGATAATAAAAAAATGTGATAACGGAAAAAAAAACTCAATTTTTTGACTGAAAATGACTGTCCAAACGGGGTCTAAATAGGTGCAATGGATGGGCGCACAAAACACAATAATCAAACCGAATACTTGTCTTTTAGGTTTGCCTTTTACGTGTCAAAAGGTCCTCAAACAAACAGGAGTACGGATGAACAAATTCTTTTTTTTTTTTTCAGCAACGATACATTTGTATAATCTACTTTATTATAATCTAGAGGATAGAGGAGCCTAAAAAGACTGTAGTAAGGGACTAGTGAATGTACAATTAAAGAGGGACTTGAACCCCTCCCTGATGACCGCTAGGCCATTGGCCCAGTGGTTCGCATGAACGAATTCTAGTTGCTGTCAAAGTGGTGAGAGATTATTTAAGGAAAAAAGTAATAATTTATATATGCAAAGTTTATGTAGTGCAACAATCCTATAAGTTGGATTTATTTTTAATGGTTGCTACTTCGAAAGCAACAACTTTTATTAATGAAGATTCCATCGGAAATTTATGGAGCATGTTGTCTATTTCCAGTATCCAAAGAAAGGAAACATAATCCTATTTTATTCAGTTGATTAGTACAGTTAAACCTCCATCAGGGAACAGTTCCCACCCACCCACTCTATCTAAATACCAATCTACTGTACTAAATAAAGGATCCAATCCGAATTGAGCAATCAAGAAAACAAAAGTGGACCACGCCTTTAACCTAAAAAATGAATGGAAACCCAAAGGGGGTGTGGTATAAAATTGTCAGAAGAGCATAAAACTGACATGTGAGGGCTAAGGGGCAGGCGACGGACGATACTCGTTTGACAAAAGAAGAGAAAAGATGGGAGGAGAAAGAAAGAACCGTTGTGTGAAATACGCAAGTCCCCACATCTTATTTGTTTTCCTTTTTCTTCTTCTTCCCATCCCAGTCCCACATCAAAAACACACGCACAACACACAGTAATCCAATAATATGTTCTCTCCCTCTCTCTCTTTCTCTGTCTATACCTAATAAAGTGTCAGCAGCAGTAGGCACAAAGACAGAGAGCTGCAGCAGCCAGAAAGTCCACAGATTCTCTCAGATATTGCAGCCCCCCGCTCCAGATGACGCATCTATCACCAACAGCTACTTGATAGCTTACCACTGCTCTCTTTCAGCCGGCCGTCATTTCTTTCAAACTTTCAACTCTTTTCCTTCTACTGCTTAATCTATCTTCAGTGGTGTTGTATTATTTTATTCAGGACCCAATTTCTTTATAATTTCACGGAAGTTGCAACTGGGAGAATTATGGCATTAGAGTACGAAAAGGCGGAAAGGTGAATGAAAGAGAAAGGAGGGACCATTTTCTAAAGAACAGGATGGATATTGTATGACTGTGGCAGCCTCAATCTGTGGATAGTGGAGACAAAGACCCATTCCTCAATTCTTTCTTTGTTTTATTATTATTATTATATATATATATATTTTTTAATCTTTCTCAAGAAAGTTCTTAAACATTGGCGTGGGCCCTTAATATGGGGGGGGGGGGGGAACGGGGCTTAAAGCATAACCATGTGACCATTTAAAAAAAAAAAAAAAGAAATTCTGGACAATGGGATGGTGAACTTCTTAGTAATTCAGTGATAAAAATTTTTCTTCTTTATGTCTTCCATTGGGACATGTCATGGTCATTGTGGGGTAAGAAATTTGCATCTACTTGAACAGAGTAATTAAATACTCCTAGCGAGCTTCATTAGTTAAGTATAATCCTTAGAAGGGCTGATCGGCTTAAGCCAACATAATTTACTTCATCTGTTCACAATATGCTGTGTAAAACTTTTTTGAATAAATAATCAAGAAGCTAGAACAACCAAAACTTTTCTAGGAAAATAGGAAAAAAAAACCATTTTTACTGTTTTAGATACCAGATGGAGCTTCCTTACTTGATTTTGATGTTAAATATTAAAAGAAAACATAGATTTAAAATTAGAAAAATGATATAAGTAGTTCTTCACTTATAATTTTCGTACCTTTTATATTCTTTGCAAATGAAATGATGATTTTTCATCTGTTACACATTGATTTTGTATCTTGTACGTCTCTTACGTAAAAAAATGATGATTTTTCGTCCTTCACAAACGAATAATACACATTCTTAGTTCCTCGACTCATTTTCAATAATATTATCGTACCAAAAAAAAAAAAGAAAAATCACATGCAACTCATACCTCACAAACTTTGGGGACAAAGCCGAAAGATCACATGGCAAAAGGGACAAACGTCCCTCGCATTTCTTTATTCTTGGTCCTATTTTCCTAATCAAGAAAATGATGACAGTCATGGCTGCCTCCGTATAATTTTTCCGTCAAGCTCAGTAGATAAGTGATTTGTGCAAAAGTGAAAGACTAAAGATAATAAAAGAACGGGTAACGTGGCATTAGTAAAGATTAAAGTTGAACGGTTCAAAAAACAAATTTTGCTTCACAAAAACGTATCTCGACGAGGAAGAATCTGTCGGCAGCATAAGCGTCACGGCCGTCTTAGTCTTACGTTGGAGAAGTGGGTGGTGGTGGTGGTTTTGTTTCGCTGTACGTGTCGTGTCGTGTAGGCTCCGTCATTCTTGTCGTTTACGGCGGCCGCGGCCGCGGCCACGTCCCTTCTCGTTGTTGCGTTGACGGTCCTCCAATTGGGGTGCAGCTTCCCCCCAACTCGTCTTAATCATTATATCCCGCTTAACGGCGCCGTTAACCGCTTCGACTTTTTCCCTACGTTGACAACATTTCAACCTGTCCTTTTCTGTGTCCCAAGCCTTTTTGCTTGTGTGTTGTTTGCCATGCATCGGTGCGCATCCAGCCAATAATATGCATCACCACATTACTTATCAGTTATCACCCATAAACGCATTAACAAAAAGTTTCTTTTCTTTTCTTTTTTTTTTTTCACATATGAGCCTATCAAAAGGTGTGGTGAAACTCCACCTTCTTATAGGCAGTTAAATGATTTTGGATTCTAATAAAAAACTATACTTGTTTGGATGCAGGTTATTTGAAAATTTTTTTTTATAAAATAATTATGACGATAATTTTTATGGTGTGATACGTGCGACACGACAGAGTAATTAGAACAATTTTAAAAACCATATTTGTGATGCAAACATATGCAGTCTCCCAAAGTTTTCGGTCATGCTTGGATTGCTTGTTTCCGTCAGAAAATATTGTCATTTTTCTTGATCACATTTCCCTATCACCTTTTTCCCTCACATATATCAAATCGTTACAGTAATTTTTCCATGAAAAATGACGGAAAATGCAATCCAAACACAACCTTCAATTATCACGAGTTGTTATGAAAACTTCTTTTTCTCTTTCCCAATTAACCACCAAAGTTAAACATCTCAAACACACTACTACTAGGTTCATTGATTCTGAATTCTTTTTTTTTAATATATTTATAACTATTTTTTTTATTTCAAATGCATAACATATTATTAAAATCTAAGTAAGTTAGGCCGGTCAATTAGCAGCCCACTGGATTAAAAAACTGTGCATGCAAGGATAAAATAAAAATCTCAACCTAGGCGTTATCATGAACCATGATGGATGGAAATGAAACATTATTGGTTATTGGAATTTTGATAAGAGTAAATGGTCATTGATGTTGGCAGCAGCCGCAGAACATATTCCCATCATGAACGGTCCAACACATCTCCTTAGTCGTTGCCCTTGCATCACTATCCACCTTTCTGTGTTCTTTTGTTTTTTCCATTACTTTCTTCTTCTTATGCGTGTCTATTTTCTTTGAGAAGTCCAATAATTGCGTGCGCCTAAAATCTGTCCATATCGACCTTTTGCTTTTGGGAATGAGCACTTCTCCAAATGTTAGTGTGTTGAATGGTATTTTGGTTATTGTGGTAGTAATTGGATTACAGCTAAAAGGGTGTCGATTTAAGAGGAGAAATTTCATGGTCATATTTATAAAATCTATATCTATATAAATTTGAGAAGAGATTTTTAGCAACAAACCTTCACAAATCTTCTCACTACCAATTTCATTTTTTTAGTATTTCACATTTAATTTAATTTATAAAATATATTTCTCTTAACTTCCATATCTACTCTTCACATTTGAAATTGTTGGTTATTTTTTAAAATCATTCCATTTCAAATTGTTAGTTGTTGGTAGTTGTGCATGTTATCCTATTTGAACTTCAACCCATCACGTTTCCGATTACCTTGCATTATTTATAATTCTACTCCAATTAAAATTTCTATAAGACCGTAACAAAAGATAACAAATATAACATCCTTTCATGCTTTATTATTAATTTAAATAAGTAAGATTATTTACACTCCATTTTTGTTATGTACACTTCAATAATCATTTTGATCATATAGTTTTCATTAATTAGACTATATGATAAAACAAATGATAGAATTGCAAATAATAAAAAAAATGGAGTGCAAATAACATTTTCCTAATTAAGAAGTGGCTTCCGTGTTTTTCTAATTTAAATAAGTAAGAAGTTGCTCAACTTATATAGGAATTTGGTTTGAAGTTTATTAGTGGAAGGGTAAATAAAGAGAACACATTGCCAAACTTAGTAAAAGTAAAAAAGTAAATGATAATATTTTATTTTTAACTTAGTAATCCTAAGTACAAGAGCAAAATTAAATATAAAACAAAAATGAAAATAACGTTGTGGATTTAAAAAATCAAGAATGGTACCATTCATGAAATTTAAATTATGAAATCACTAAATAAAAAACAAAGTACTACTGGCCTTTTAACGTGGAATTTGTTTTTTAAATATTAATTTTTTGATAAAAATAATGATAATAACAACATCAATTCTACCAAAAATTTTTAAAAAGTAACATTATAGTTTAAGAGAAAAATATAGAATATTCGACTTTAAAATACTACTTAATTTGTATATATCTGGTCCAAATTTGACCCTGATTAGATTCGGATAAGAGTGCAAAACCCAAACACTAAGGATAACTTTTGGTATCATTAATTATTTTTTGTATTCTCATTGCTGTCTTCATATGTAAATATGTATTTGCTATGTTAAAATATATACATATATATATTGATTGTAGTACTTGAAGATACTATAGATATTATCTGTTTTTTATTTTCATTTTTAAATACTAATAATTGCAACCATAGTAATCAATTTTCAATTTTATATTTTCAATATGATGGGTAAAGTTAAATATATTGGATCGTAGGGATATATTAGAGAAATTTAGAAGTTTGAAATTTTTGTGAAGGCAAAGAGATTTAGTTATAAGGACATTTTAAATGTTTCCAATTTTTTTAAGGGGAAAAATAATTTTTTCTTGTATGGTAAGCATCATTTTTTGAAGTTTTTAACCAACAAAGCAATTTTCGCCTAATTTCAAAATGGGTGCTTTTAGAGCAACTTTTATGTTCCAAAAAATAAAAAATTAACTTTAATAATTTTATTATAAATTTTGAACTAAATGAAAAGATAAATATGTTTTAGAAATTCAAAACTGTGCATCATCAAATAGAATGAGTACTTGTATAAGTAAGCAGCCAAGCAATGTAATTTACCACTTATGGGAGAGAGTGTAAGTAGGTGATCCGAACTCGAGATCTCTCTCTTACACTTAAATAAAAATAAAATAAAACACATCAAAAATGTAAATAAGCACTTAATAAGTATTTTGGTAAAAAGTTTTACTAATTAAGTACATTTTGATGAGCCATCTGAACTCCCAAAACGGAACCTTAGATGGATTTGAAAGGATTTATATGTTTTAATTACTCTCTATGGGTCTGTTTGGCACCCTAGTTTTTTAGCTATTAGTTTTTTAACAACTTTTGCTACAGGAACCCCAAAAAACTTTCCAAAATTTTTTATCTACACACTTAAAAAATCTATACACAAAAAATTTCTCAAAAACTTTTCTTCCTCCCTCATCCAACCCACCACACCAGCTACCACCTCTCTCGGCACCGGTCATCTGGCACCGGTAACCTAAAAAAAAAATTTTGAGTCCCTCACCCTCACCTCCCTCTCCTCCCCTCCCCTCTTCCCCGCCACTCTCCCCTTCCTGCTAGATGCTATCTGGTCGCGCGACCAGATCGCAAAGGGGGAGGGGGAGGGGGTTGCGATCTGGTCGCGGTCTGGTCCCAGATCGCAGAGCAGAGAGGGGAAGGGTGGCGGAAGAGGGAGAGGAGGGGAAGAGGGGAGGGGAGGGAGGGAGAGAAAAAGCAAAAAAAAAAAAAAAATAATGCATAGTTGCCGGCCTTCCTCGGGCGTCGGAGTGCGAGGGAGAGAGAGGAGTGGCGGGCAGAGGGAAGAGTAAATGAATGGTGGAAAAGTTTAGGGGTGGCGGGGGAGGGAGAGGAGAAAAGCAAAAAAAAAAAAAAAAAAAACAGAGGTGGTACTGGAGGAGGTGCTGGAGGTGGGAGGCAGAGGAGCGGTAACGGGGAAGGGGGAGGGGGAAGGAAGAAGAAGATGATGATGAGAGGAAAGAAAAGAAAAATGAAAGAAAGAAAGAGAAAGAGAAAGAGAAAAGAAAGAAAAAAAAGAAAAGGAAAAAAAAAATTTTCACTTTACAAAAATTTTTACAAAATTTTTCACATTCCAAAAATTTCTACAAACAAAAACTGCCACAAAATTTTTTCAAAAACTTCTACAGTGCATTACAGTAAAAGTTTTAAATAAACTCCAAAAAAACTCAAATTCCAAACAGCTCCTATATTTGGGCCACAATGCCGCCTAGTTTGGCAGCTTGGAGTTTGAGCGGAGCCCAAGAGTTTAGAAGTTGTTCCTCTTAAAGGTTCAAGTTCCGGAATATCTTCAGTGCTGGCCGGGAAATTAGTGATTTTAAGGCACATGTGATATAGAATTGGATTCTGCGATTGCAGAGAACTTTTGATGGCTCCGATCAGTCTATCCGAGCCGCGATTGATCTGGCTCGTCCATTTGAAATATATACATGTTTCAAGTTGATGGGCCATATCAGCCCCAGCTCAGATGAGCTGATTTGGGTCGTCAAAAGAAACTGCGGTTATATCTATGACTGCATCAGACTCAAAGGCCCCGTTTGAGATTGCGGTGGTTTTAATAAAAAGTACTTTTAATGTATTTGTTAAATATCATCCCACAAAATTAGGGTAGAACTTTTGATGTTAAAAGTACTTTTAGTAGAAGATCATATTTGGTATTTTTAGAATAGTTTTGGTGATTGAAAAAATAAAATATCAAATTTAATCATCTTATCCTATATTATGAACCAAATAAAGAGATAAACACTTTTAAAAGTTTTCCAAATTACATATTATCCAATACAATGAGCGCTTATTGAATTATGTCTCCAAACAATAAATTTAAAAGCACTTAAGTAATTTTATTAAAAGTTCTACTCGCAACTCTAAACAGGTCCTAAGTCAGGTGATGTATGAGTAATTAGTATATGCGTATACATGTAGTTTTTTGTTTACTAGATTTGTTGAAATCAATTGTCATGACATTAATTTAAATTTTATCAATAGCTATGTAGGAAAATAAATGAAATAAAAATATGCATGTAGATATTTATCTATGAATTACCTATAAGGCTATAACGATGATTGGCCGTTACAACAAAACTTAAGGTTCGCCAGATTACTTTGGCAAGAAAAAAATAAAATACTTGCTTTGCATGTGCTCATTCTTTAAAGCAAATATGTAATTACATTTCATGTTAAACAACTTTCATTTGAGGTAAACACTTTCTTCGAATTTATGAAAAGATAGATTAGAGTAGAGGTGTAAATGAGTCTAAACAAGTCAAACACTCTAATATTTAAATTTGTTTGATTATTTTGAACAGTTTGAAATTTTGTTCATGTTTGACTTATTTATTTCTCAAGTTGAGTTTGAACGACCTTTTATCGAATCGAACTCAAGTCAAACTCTAGAAGTTCGAACTTTTCACATGTAAATTTTAGATGTATTTGGATAGGAGATTATTTGAGATATTATTTAAAATAATTTTTATAGTACTTTTTGTGATGTGATGTATGTGATTTAAAAAAATGATTGAGAATATAAAAAAATGAATTGAAAAATGTGTTTATGATGCAAACGAAATATTATTTGGCAAAACTTTGCTATCCAAATATATTAACCGAGTTCAAACTGAATTTGAAAGTTTATCAAACATAAATTGTTGTTAAGTTTGATTTAATTAATTACTGAACTAAACTCGAACGCACTCTTATCATACCGAGTTTAATTCGAATATTGAGTAGTTTGTTTGTCTTTCACCCTTAAATCAAGAAAGATATTAGTAATAGCTAGTCTATCAAGGGAATTTTGAAATAACATAAAGTAACTAAGGATGTATTTGAAAAATTAAAGTCCGAAATCTAAAATTTGAATCTGTTAAGTTACTAAATTGTTAAATACTAAAATCTGATATATTTGAATGTATATCACATTAAATGATAAGTGAATAACTTCATTCTTATTTTTTGGAGCAAGTTTTGATTAGAAAATTGAGTGTCACTTAATTCATTTAAATATTATATTTTTCATTATCAAACGCATTTGAACATATTAATATTTGAACTAATTAAGTTTAAACGTTGAATTGAGTTATCAAATAGGGTATAAATATCTGCATCAAAAACTTCTTTTATATTAGAATAGACTATAGACATTCTAAACTTTTATTTTAATAGAGAAGGTGTGAGATTTAAGAAGTACAAAGAGAGAAAGAGATTTGAAGTTAAAACCTCGAATTTTTGTTACTCAAACTTGGACACTTGCAAACTTTAAAATCGAAATTTCTCAAATCTCCTGTGTTTATTGAAATTTTTCTTAAAGTTCTATTGCTAAATTATGAGACAAATAGCATCAAGCGTTCCTAGTCGTTTCCAATTATGAACCAACTTGCAATTTCATCTTTGAAGCTGGCAAACTCAAATCGACTTA
Source organism: Coffea arabica (assembly GCF_036785885.1). Taxonomy (NCBI): domain Eukaryota; kingdom Viridiplantae; phylum Streptophyta; class Magnoliopsida; order Gentianales; family Rubiaceae; genus Coffea; species Coffea arabica. Next base: position 12,168,069 of record NC_092312.1, read on the forward strand.
GGGATGTTTGTAATCCTATTAAGTACTTAAAATTAATGTATAAAGTATATTATATTAACTTAAAAAATATTATCTCACACGCATTTTGACACACACACACACATATTTTATATATATATATATATATATATGCCAAGGGGTTCTTCCGTTGTTACTAAGACTCGAAACCTTCATATTTCAGTTGTTAGGCCGGTGATCCAATAACCTGTTTAGCAATGAAAAAAAAAAAATAGCTCCAAAGCCCTAGAAAATGGTGCAAATATGGCACAGAAAATGGAACTAATATTTGGTGGCAGTAAAAGTTCAAATGGGTTGCAGGTCAAGAAAATCCCATCATTCAAATATAGTAAACTTATTAGCGATCTCTTAACTATTTGTTGGAAAGAATCAAGAGTCACGGCGAGGTGTTAATAGCTGACCGCTAGTTTGTCGAGTGTTTCCCCTCCCCTTTCCCCTACATCGGTCTAGGAAGTAGTTGAGTGAGAGTGTATAAGGTCCATTGAGTGTCCGTCCAGTCAGCAATTGCCTAGATGTGGTTACTTAGTGGGTCCCCCCCATTAGCGATTTCTTAACTATTTGTTGGAAAAATTTCTAACGCACACAGAGCATGTTATATACGCATGTATGTATATAATTCTTATAAGTATATAAGAGAAAACTATAGATTTTTTATAACATAATTGGGCGAGTAGAAGAAAAAGGGAGAAGCAAAAGAAAGGGAAATGGAGAAAGTTGAATTAAAAAGTGGCAAGAAAAATCGAAAAATGAAAGTGAACAACAAGGTTATGAGGGATGGCACCATGGTAGGATATGTGAAAGTTATAAGAGGTAACAGATGTGACGACCCCACCTCCCCCTAAGGCGTACCAGAGGGTTTGGCGGACCGCCTGCCCAGCTCTCGCCAGGACTCACTCACTAAAATCATGTGCACACACCCCAAGCACCATTAATAATATCCGCAATCCCAGCTTATAATTTACATTGATAGAAACCAAAGTACAAAGTCTTGATATACTTAAACTAGTTCAAAATATATACAATCCAAGTACAAATGTTCCATTCGAGGAATAGCGCGAGTACAAAACCAAAATTCAAAACACAGTCTAAAGTAACTAGACTACGCTAGCCTTTACATCTCTTATGCCTCGCTCGTACCCCCTGTAAGGAGAACAAATAACGTGGTATGAGCTAAAAGCCCAGTGAGGTTCCAAATAGCAAATTGACCATTATTTATAAATACAAGTTTTCGATTTAGCAAGGTAACGAGCATGAAGAGTTCATAAAAGTGAGCAATAACACTTCAAGTAGCAATCTCAAAATGAGCGAGTATAAAAATTTTCATAAGAAACAATCATCCAATAAACAATAATCATTTCAAGCATAAGGATACGGATAGCTCTCAGGAGCCAACTTCCATTCATCATCAGGAGCTTGATCACGTAGTAGTTGACACTCCGTCAACTTTCAAGTAAAGGAACCGATCCAGTAGAACACCACTTAAACGACTCTCCGTCCACCGTTCAACCCCCAGCTGGGCCCAAAATCCTCAAGAACACGGGTGGTAATACTCGAGTATACCGATTAGTCGAGGAGATATCACTCCACTCGACAATACAAGAGACCCAGGGTTCGTTACCCAATCGACCAAGCCCTTGCCGGCTCGACTAGAGTAACTCGCCACAGGGTTTCTGGAATTCCAGTAAGTGCGCGCATCATCATAAACAAGTATATCAAGTCAATTGCAACAATAAACAAGTATATCACGTAAGGGCAAGTGCGATAAAGTACACTCTTGCCCTAACAATTCACGCATGTGGCATGTAATCATATTGGCACGTATCAAGTACAAGTATCAAGTTCAATTCAGTATTTGAAAGCACTCACCAAAAGATATAGTGCCTTTACTGGTCACTTTCAGGTTATATTCCGAGTTCGGAGTCCAAATCTGCGATAAAACTCAGTTTGAGAACTTTGAAACATGACTAGAGTTCGAAACTTAGACGTTTCGTTCAATAAAATCAAGAATTTGAAATTCACTCGGATAGTAGTCGTGAAACACTTGCTCACTTTTTAAACGGTAAAACTTTGTAACATTTATACTTGAAAATGCCATGCGAGTCGAAAGTACAAGAGAAACATATTCCAAATAGTCATTATTTCATTTCTCAAGGGTACAAGCTCGGCCAAATCCTTCCTTATATACCTCGGAACAAGAATACTCAAGTACCCTAGATGGTTGAAGCAGTAATCACTCTTAACCCTTACTCAAGTTGCAAGTAGTTCTCTAGTTTTCGAGCGTAAATTTGGGCAGCATGCCCTTTGTATTTACCTAATTTTCCAGCCTTTTAGGCTTCATTGTTTTTCTCAAACACAACCCAACATTATACATCTCAGCCATTCATGTCAAGAGCCGTTCCATAGGCTCACAATATCATAATAATAAGATTCACAACAGTAGCAAGTACAGAAGTTCAATGTGGCACAAAACAGATTTGACGTACAAATGCGGAAATAACATATCCGAGGCTACGCTTATCGGATTGAGGCGTAACCTATGCCGTTTCGAAGCTAAGACACAGAGCTATAATGTTCATGAAGGTCACTTAGTCCAGTTTCTAATGTAAATTGGTCAAATTCTCCAATTACCAAACCAGAAATCAATTCACCGGCTGTTTAAATGCAGAACACTGTAATGGACATAACTCAGTGTACACAAGTCCGAATCAGGTGTTCTTAGAGGCATTTTAAAGATACTTCGGAGCACTACAACTTTCATGTTTTGGTCCAGAGCTAAATCAGAATGGATCCTGGTCAAAAATCGTGATAAACTGGACTGAACTGAAGAAACGGACTACTGGGAAATTCTTAAAGCAGTAGGGGTATTTTGGACTTTTCACGTTCTGCGTTGCTCCGATTGAGCTGAAATTTTGTAGGCACCTATAAAACACCATTATCTACAACTTTCCTTCTTTGACCAAAGGCCAATTCGGCCTCTAACATACAGATACAATTTCGGACAGAATGCTTGGGAAATTTTCCAGAAATCTGGAATTTTTAGCTCTAAGTGTAGTTTCCTCAAATTTCTGGTTCCAATCACCACTAAACAACCTTATATAACTTTAATTGCAACATTCATGCATCATACATCAACTTGAGCAGAAAATCAGGAACCCTAGTTCATCAAATAAATAGGGGAAAACTACTAAAACATGCTCATCATCCATAATCTCACCATAAAATCAAGTTACTAGGCTTAATATAACAAGATTAGAAGTAAAACTTGGAGAGATAAACTCTCTTACCTTGAATAAAAGTCACCAAGAGTAGCACAAGCTCTCCCCTTCAAGAATCACACCACAACTCACTAGCTAGTCACTCAAGAACAAGTTTAATCGGTTTATTTTGTTTGATTTCTCCCTAAGTTGTTGGATTGAAGATGAAATGAAGGAGTTTTTTTTTTCTTCTTGTTGTTCCTCCCCTCTCTCTCTCTCGGTTCTTATGCAGAAATATGGAGGAAGATGAGGCTTGGTTTGTCTTATATGGAAGTAAGAGGTTAAGGGTAATTGTGTCCACAATTTTTGGCCAACACTTGGCCTATTCTTGTCCACAAGATTTTTCTCTTTCTTTCCTTGTATTTGAGCCACAATTTCGGTCAAGCTATAATCATGAGGGGGAAGATATTTTGTTCAAGTTCAATAAATTTGTTTGGTAAGCAAAAATGGTGGTCAAGCGGTGCGTTCAATCGGTAATGCGCGGGACCCGCCGGTTCGCGCCGTTTTTCTTAAAAACACCCGTACTAGAGTTTTTACTTTCCATTCACTAACCTTACCTCATTGCTACTACTCACATATTATTTCTCACTTAAAAGTCACTTTTAATCATCAAATTGATCCTTGGCCAGTACCGAAAATTCATCCGGCGGAAAAATCACAAAACCCTAATTTTGCTCAAATCTTGAAACCGAAGTGTAAAACCTTATTTTCTAGGTTTATTTACTCTTATAGTTGAACAATTGGATAGTAGAGCTTTAATAAATAATAATTTTCAAATAAAAGGAAATTTTTAAGAAAACGTGAGGAATTTTCCAATTCCAGTAATTAAAATTAGGGTTTCAATTAAAATATGAGAGATTTAGGAAAACCGGTTAGTCACAAGTAAACTAGGGTTTCTAGTCTTTTTTTAAAACAAAATTAGGTTTTAAATCAAACCCAAAGAAATACACTTTAATATTTTCTTCACAAACAACCTCCTAATATTCGGGATGTTACAACAGATAGCCAATTGACGGGTAAGAATGGACAAAAAGAGTAATAATTTTTAATAATTCTGAAAACTCTACCAACATATCTTCCAAAGATTTTTTTTTAATCTATATTAAATTATATGAAAAACACTATTCTATAAACACTCAACAATTTTAGGGGTACAAGATGGGAGAAATTTTTTTTCTAAATTCAAGAAAAATGAATTAGTTGTAATTTATGTTTTCTATATTATAATTTTGATACATGGATATAACATAACATCTTTCATGGATTATTGATAATAAGGTTTACAACTGCTCTATCATGTAAATTATTATAAATTAAATTATTTTATTCAAGTTCTTATCGTATATTGACAAACAATAGGCAAACAAGTTTTGGCTTCAATTTAAGCCCATTTTGTGCTCACGAAATGAGTAATTTTTTTGAACATGTTAAGTATATATTTTTTTGAAATTTTTTTCATATACTCTATCATATAATGCAATATATATAAACATATATTATTAATTTGAATTGAAATATAAACCCATGCACGGTACGGATCAAAATGCTTGCACAGACAAAGGTTCAACTTCACCGTACAAACTGCACGCAATAGCACAAAAAAGCAAAATATTTTTCCACTCCTCCTCGCTATGAATGCTCAGAGCAAAATTATTTGATTAAGTCGGAGGACAACTTTTTGGCTCCTGAAAAAGATTTTCCATTATTCTTTTTTATTCCAAACAAAAGAAGGCCGAAGAAGGGACCGGACATGGAGTGGAAATAAGGGTGGGGAATTTGAAACTGCCGTCAACTGAGGAGGCAGCAGCAAATTGCGCTCACTTTCGCTTCTTCGAATTGCGGGTTGGAGAAGCAGCCGCCCCCCGCGCCTAACACACACACACGCTCACGTCACGCACTCCACATTCTCTCTCGCCCTTTTTCCAGCGGCTGTTTCTATCGGGTACCACTACTTTTCTTCATTCAATTTTCCATTTATTTTAATCAATTTGGTAAAGCGGCATTGCTTTTGTCGGCTTTGCTCCGCTGCCCTCTCTCTCTCTCCAATTTTATCTGTTTGAATATTGTGGCCCAACGTGGCGCGTAAGGAAGGCTCCCAGCAGAAGGAGGAGGACGCCATCACTTTCTTCCTCCGCTGGGGGGGTGGGGCCCACCCAAATTCTCAACCAACCGCTTGCCCATACGCAGCCGACTGGCCGGCGTAACTGTCTGTCTTAATCCGACACGTCACCCTCTGCCGCCCCCACCCCTCTCTAACTAATTCTTTCTTTACCCGTATTTGTTTGTTTTTTTTTTCACTCCTACATAAAATGGGCTAACAAAACTCTTCTTCTATTGAGTTAGTGATTTAGAAATCAAAATATAAGTGAAAAATAATAATAGGAGTTGAAATTAGACTTTCATTCCATTCGATAATTTCTGCAGTGATTTAGAAATAATGCTGTTCAAAAGTTTGGGTGATTTACATGTATCATATATTCAAGCATGTAGTATACAGGTTGTCAGTATATATAAAATTAATTCAAATTTAATACTAACATATATATATATATATATATATATATATTGCATACTAGACTTTTTTTTTTTTGCATCACATAAACTTCAAAACTATCAATTTCTTCTTCCCTCGTAATGTTCTACCCATTTAAGTCTCGTTTTGAAGGCGGAATTATTCTAGAAGGAATCGAGGAATTTCGGGACCTAAGCGTTTAATGTTGAAAGTCCGGGGATAAAAATTTGTGTCATAAAATACCCTAACGTACAATTAACTAACTAAAAAGGTCCTCTAACGATATACTGTTACTAACTAGTGTGCTAGAATTCTGGTATAAGAGAAAAGGGAATTGTATGAATTATTTCCTCGGCAAAGTGAAAAAGAGGGGATGTATTTGTATGAGATGTCACGTCAGACAACCATTTGCCATGCATGCCTGCATCCATTTATGCCTTCCATCACTCCATGCATGCCCATGGATGGAGGAGTCTTTTCCATTCAAAATTAAAAGGTTTCGTTGATTCGACTTTCATCGTTGTTACGACCTAACAGGACAGGACATGCCTTCAACAACATTTTATTATTTGTGCTGTCCTAAACAAGATATGGCTAAGCAGGTTTTAGTTTAGTATGGCTAAGGTTGAAACACAAAGTTTTGTGTAGAGGTTTTAAATTCTAATTTCCTAAAATTTGCTTATTTTTTAAATCTCACATTTTTCTTAGTAGAAAAAAAGTTTTTTTCTTAGAAAAAAAAATATCGAATTTGATTGAGATGGAAAAGAATGTGCATGTTTATATATTTACGGCATCAAACATTGACAAAGAAGATTATTGTTGCGACATTCTTAGGGTGATAAAAAAGTTAATTCCTCAGTAGTCGAAGTGTGTTAATCTTATAATTTAGCTCGTTTCGCGTGCAATTAGATGTTTACATCTTTAGATGCAAGATACTAAGATAACAAATTTTTTAGAATAATATTAACTTTTGTGGTACGAATACGATAGATATGTAAGAGATAAAAATAATTTTAAAAAATAAAAAGACAATCGCAGCATGTTTTTATGATGATATAGCAGAAAAAAAATTTAGTAGTAAATACTAGTCTAATTTGCAATCTAAAAAATAGTTACTAGTACAAGGACTAGGACCTGAATAAAGGGGGCCCATAATACTATAATAGTGCAAATAAAACACAAATATAAAATGGCCGCCATTAAGGTGTATGGTACTCATCGGAAAAAAATATTGGTGGGAAGGAAATCTTCTCCAGGGATTTGGACGACAAAAGACGGGGGCCCACCAAAAGCGGCAGCCGCGCTTTCACTTCGAACCTCCCGCGTCCACGTGGGCCCATTGCTGTCTAATAAGCTGCTTTCCCGGAAAAAATTTAAAAAAGATAAAAAAAAAATAGCAGTACTACTGCTACTGGAACTCAATTACTAAATAATAAATAAATACGGAGATCGGACTGCCGTATAACACGTGCAAACCGCTGCTCGAATCTCAAGGCCTTTACTCAGTCAACACTCAACACGCACACACTCACACAGCTGACAGGCAGCCCCCCCCGCCATCCCATCCCATCCCATTACCCCTTTTGTCTCTTACCCGCTCTCCCCCTTCGGTCTTGACGTAGAAAGTTTGGAACCCCTCCCTCCCCTCCTCATCGCTGTGTCTGGCGCGTGTACTCCACTCTCCATCTCTCTCAGCAGTTGGGTTTGGATTATCCAGTTTCCACGCCCGGCGGGTCAAACCTGGGACAGACCGTTTGAATGGGAGTACTTACCAGGCGGTACCAGAGAGGGTTAACCAAACCCGCCAGCAGTCAAAAGAAAGCAAATGCTCTTTTAACTACTTACTACTATGTTATACTACTACTCCCTCCGTCCCATTTTGTTAATCTTGATTTTTTTTCACACAGATTAAGAAAGTATAATTAATTTGGTTGGAAACATAAATTTAGATTAATAATTTCCTAAAATACCCTTATGCTAATCACGATGAGTGCATTGGAAAAACTCAATGTATTCAATGTAGTGGGTTAGTATTTAATAACAATGTATTAATAACAAGATATTTAATAAGGATATTTTAGATAATTTGAAAGATTACTACATTCCTTAATGGGAAAGTGGACTACAATTTGGGACAGACGAAAAAGGAAAACAAGACTATTAAAGTGGAACGGAGGGAGTATCATGGATTGAATTTAGTTTAGGACCGTTTGGAATTAAAAGATGAGCATGACTGCTACTGCTATCAAGAATTATTAATGTTAAATGCTGCCGGTTAGAATCAATAGTGCGTCTAGGGGTCCCTTTTTTTTTTTTTTTTTTTTTATGTTTTGGTCGGTTATTGTGTTGGGGCAAAATATGTTTGCGATAAGATGTGGTTACACCACTATATGCTGATGATGCAGCATTTCTTTTCTTTTTCTTTCGTGTATTTTCCTGGAAATTTGCCAATTCCTCGCTTGGTCAAAAGTGTGTGCTAGGCATTTTCAGTTCAGTTGGGGAGCTGTTTTTCATCTGTAATATTTCAAAAAAAAAAAAGAAAAAAGAAAGGCATTACATTTCAACAAATACAATCCAAATATTTTTTGTTTTAAAATGTCTGGATTGATGATTTCTTAAAGTTTTTGTAAAAGAAGAAAAAAATGTACTTTAATGATCATTATAATGTATATTAGATAAAAAAAAATGTGATTGAAAAATCAAACGTAAACATTCCTTAAAAAAAAAAAAAAGCAATTGCAATCCAAACAAGGGTTTTTTTTTGCAATTTACATGGCAAAGCATTTTTTTTTTTTTGGGGGTAAATGATGTTGAAAATCAAATCATGGGTTATTGCCGGTTTCCCCTCTATACTATCACTAAATGAAATGATGGGAGGGTAATAACAGTAGTACTTTTCCTGAATGGGGGGTGCATGTCTTAATCATGGATGACAACATTGCAATAATTTCAAAATCGCTGCAAAGACCATTCACATTTAAGAAATTCAAAGTAAATGATGATAAAAGAAAAAGCTCTTGTAAGATGACTCCTCCGTTTCAAACTCATTATTGGCCTCCTCTTAAATCTCAGGTCATTTGGTAAAAACTTTAATCAACCGCCAACAAAGCAAATAGCTCCCCCCCCGGGCTCCCAAAAAAAACATTATTAATAAAATTAAAAATAATAAAAAAAGATATTTTCTTTTTTTGGTTGGATAAAATTTTGTAAAGCCACCTTTAGTTCCTCCCCGCCATCTGGAGAACACGTACCACTATAATCAAATCACTCCCTCTTCTTATGCCCTACGCTTTGAGAAAGCACAGCAAAATCTACAATAGCATTCCAAAATGGAGGCAGCCCAACACGTGGCGCCACAATCGAGTACCCCGATTGTCTGGCAGTGTCCGTACAAAGCGGACCACACGTAACATTGCCTCTGCCGCCACCCCCACCTCCACCGGCCTTCTCAGTCTCCGGTCACCTTCTCCGGCGAATCATTTTGAGCAAAGTAATTCCAGAAGAATAACAGTTTAAATTCGATTAAACAATGCAATACATCTAACTGGATAAAAGAAAATTAGCCAGGAAAAAATGAAAGAATTTAACTACGTCATCCTTTCTTGCATGAGGAAATTAGACGAGTTCATGAGGAGATCCTTTAAACAACAGCACGAAATTCTATTCGTTTCTGTTTCTGTTGCAAAAAAGTAAAGGATTAGTTTTTTCTATTCACATCCAACGGTGATTTCCAACTGACAAAATATTGATCACCGGAAAGTTTTCGCTCTCACCGTCCACTATTTTCACCTACAACATTTTTTTGGTCTCTTTTCTACAGAGGTTTTCTCCCAAAAAAAAAAGAGAAATACGGAGGAAGGATTTAATGAGAATTAAAATTAACAGATCCCGATCGTCGCCGATCCGACAATTTGAGTCAAGCATTCTCCGACGGCGGGGGCAGGTTGAGATCGAGATCGAGGTTGAGCTCATAGGTGGTCTTTAGCGGCTTAACATCGGCCCGGTTCAGGTCGACTTCGACCGAGGACGAGTCGGACTCGCTCTGGACGTCAATGGCTCCCGCCGCCGCGGCGGCGGCTGCTCCAACGCCGAGAAAATCCACGGCTACCGTTACCCGGTGGGGATTGAGGACACTGTGGTCAGGCTTCACCATTGCATGGCGCGCGAGAGCGTCGAAGAAGAACGCCCGAGAAGCATTCACCGCCGGCGGTTGCATGACTCCGGCGAAACGTCCGGCGAAGGGAGAGAGCCGAAACTGTTGTTGGTTCTGGTTAGGAAAAGCAAACTTGACGTTCATCGAACCGCCCAGGCTGAGATCCAACGGCGAAGAAGAGGAGTCCGCCACCGCAACCACCGGCGAGAAGGCCTCACGGCTGGACGACTCCACGGTGCTGCTCTGGCTGCTTGGGCTTCCATTGTTAGTATTAACGTTAGTATTAGTATTATTGTTAGTTTTCACAAAATTGTTCTGATCCTTAAGGTTGAGGTTCACGGTGGTGAGTCTCAACATATTTTGGCTGAGATTCCCGTTATGTTCCTCGGGAAGAGGAAAGTTTGTCTTCGCCTTGGCGCCTCGAAATTCCCTGGCGGCGGCGTCGTAAGCACGGGCGGCTTCCTCCGCGGTATCGAAGGTTCCGAGCCAAACGCGGCTCTTTTTTCCAGGGTCTCTGATCTCGGCAGCGTACCTCCCCCACGGCCTCTTCCTCACGCCCCGAAAATGCATCTCCTTTGCAATACCTGGGTTGGCCGACGCCGCCTTGTCTCTCGGCGCCATATCACAACGCCACCTCTAATGATATATATAGATATGGGAATATGTATGTAAATATATGTTGGTTGGGTCGTTTTTGTTGGATGGATGCTGAGGAATGATTATCAATTGTTATTCGTTGAAGGCAAAAAACTAGGGAAGAGTGGTGGGGGTGGGGGTGGGGGGGGGCGAGAGGGCGATGGTGGTGCGGAGAAAAGGAAGGAGATTATATAATGGGGGAGAGGCCGGAGGGAGGGGCCGAGGCATGAGGGGGGTTGGGGGCTGGGGGTAGAGTCAAGGAAAGATTTGACTGCGGAGAGAGAAAGAAAGAAAGAGAAGGAGCCGCCCTGAGAGGGTGGTGGGGTCAGAGGGATTACGTGGCACGTGGGTTCCGTTGGCGGCATAGTTGTACTGTTGTGGTGGTACTAGACTACTGGGAGTAGTAGAAGAAGGAAAAAGTATAATGGATATATACATACATACGCGTGGAGTATAATGTACGTGTGCCCGTGCGTAATGTTTGAGGATATAGATATGCATGCTCTCCTCCTGTCCTCGTGTAATTTTTGGGATAGGGGCATTTATTGCGCTTGGATAGTTTTTTTTTTTTCTTTTTATGTTGCTTGCTTCTTTATTTAGTTTTGGGCGTTCATTTGTGTGATTGTTTGGAGATACTCCGCCATTCTATGGCCCTAGGGCACATTTTGACATGAATGTACCCTTCTTCTTACTTTCTTTTCCTTTTTTTTTTTTATAAAAATTTTATATGGTAATTTGCATGCATAAAGCTATTAAAGGGGTTATTTGGATATATATATACACACACACACACATATCCATTTGCTATTTTTTTTTTGTTGGAGCATTATAAGTTGTGTTAATATTGACACCTATTCACTGTTTTTTTTTTTTTTTGGCATTGCCAAGGCTATTTTATCAGCGTTTCAAAAATGCGTTAATATTAACACCTATTGACCGAAATTTATTGCGTTAGTTTTTTTTTCCCTAGGGTTTTTAGAGTAGTTTTATTTAAACATGTAGCTTTCGTTAATTCTAACATCATACCAAATTTGGAAACTTTGATCCGTCAAAATTAGGTTTCAATAAATAAGAAAATTTAAATTTTGTCCGAACCCTATTTTGGAGTCACTCGGTCGCCATATTGTTACGTACAATACAATTTCTAAACTTTTTTTTAAAAAAAAAATGTATATGAGAGTTTTAACGAACTCACATAACTTGCTTCCGACAAAATCAAGTTTACGACGCAATCAACGAACTGTACGTTTAGAATGTTGAATGCTCAATCTTTACATTTTTCAAGGAAAAATAACGAAATCTAATGTAATTAGTTTGGTCAAAACTTTAGTGATAAAAAAAAGGATGAAATTTGTCCAAATGTTGTAGAATCATTATAAAGGATATTTATTGCAAAATGACATAATAAATTATCAAAAGTCGTCCCTTTTTTTTTGGTTCAAATACATGTATTCTGAATAAAAATATTCATGTATTAGTTAAAATCCACAAAAAATGTTTGTTCGGCTGCAAAATGACTAAAATTCATCTAGGTTTTTGAGAATGCAAACTCTTTAACGCTTTAATTGACTAAAAACATTAGTGGTCCATTCCTAATAAAATTAACACCTTGGATCACCAAAAAATTTAATATATGATCTAAAACAAATGTTTTGATCACCCAAAACTTTTTGACGTTTCCTATTCTTGCAATATTGGATTTGATATTAAAAAATAGTGAATTTGACATCATATCACATATATAAATAAATTACCGAGACAAGTTGCTTATTGTTTTCCTAAATCACTTCTCAAAATCATTATATATTTATGTACCAAAAGAAAAGGTTAATTCCAAAATACCCTTCCAAAAATATTTTTTCTCACTTTTGTCGCCTTAAATGTTGAATTGGATCAATTCCTTCTCATGGTAGTTGATTTTTTTTTTTTGCAATCAAGTACAATTAATGAAGCCGCCATAATTTTTGTCCAAATGTTCATGAGAGATACACAAGCTACTACAAAAAGGACTAAATTACCACTAAATTGTCAAAATTTTTATGTTCCTAACGTATTCTTAATTCTAACAAATCAATATGCATACAATTATCGTACGTGCAATTCAAAGTGATAAAAAAGCCTAAAGATAAAGGACTAAATACGCAATGGTTTCATCTTCTCCTCTACTTATAAAATAAATCCTATATATATATATATATATATATATATATATATATATATATATTCTTTTTAGAAAGGATAAAATACTAAAAAATCAGATTTGGTATATTTAAATTTTTATTCTTTGCTTTTTTAGTGGCACAAAACAATTTTGTATCTATATATATTGGCTATTTGAACTTTAAAAATTTGTTGGAAACATAGCAAATCTAACTTATTTGGTGATGTTTTAGTCTTTTCATAGCAACAAGTATATCTCAAACGAGTAATCCTTTTGAGAAATTGGCCATGGTATGTGGATTGTTCCCGATTGGAAAAAATTGAATATCTTAAGGGGCGAATTGATCAAATTCAACATTCAAAGGGGTAAAGTGAGAAACAGATATTTTTTGAAGTTGCTGTTTTAGAATCAGCCTATTTTAATGGTAAAGCAATTAAATATACAGTTAAGTAAACTACGAAGTATTCCCAAGTTCAAACCACAAAGCACAAATAAATTCAGATGTCATACTTGATTATTCAATATAATTGCTTACCATCATTTCATGGAGAATCTTCTGCCATTTCGTCTGCAAAGTAAAAGTGATCCTTGTTTATGCCATTTATATTCATGATGAGGGCATGAACTCTTTTCTATAGATACGAAATTACATTTTACTAGTTGGCGTATTTTAGAGAAATTAAAAATTAATTATATTTTTTAATTAAAAAATAAATTGTAATTTTAAATAAATAAAAAAAAACTATCGAAATGAGACGGAGAAAATAATAATCATATATTTGTAGAATGTCAAAAGTTAGTTACTTTCAGCTCCTTTGAATTCCATTCGGACATTAATTTTGAATAAGAACTGAAACTCTTACCAAAGTACTAGTAGTACTGCCAAAGTCGAGGAAATTGGATGACAAAATCAAAGGGAGAAAGAAAGAAAGAAAAGTGTGGGAGGAATTCTGGGGTATGGGTTCAGATTGACGGCGTCAACAGGCACAAACTATAATGCAGGCATACGTAGTACGAGTACTAGGTGGGTAATAGCGGCGTCTATAAATGCCTCCCAGCGGTGGAGCACGCTTTTTGGGTGGTCCGAGTGAAGCGCTAGTTCGGTGGAGGCGGTTGACCAATGATCCGCATCCACGTACGCACTTCTTTCAATGTACACGCGTGTTGGACAAAAGCAGATACTTACTACTAACCGAAGCCGGCATGCCCGCCCAAGGGTCTGTCAAATACCAGCAGGATTTCATGACAACCCAGCATCTATTTCGTCCGACAGCTATATGCCCCCCACGCTCTCTCTTCCCTGTCGTGACTCCACGCTCTCTTTCATTATTATTATTACTCCTACTTACTTGACTGGTAATTGCCGCCCTACAATCAAGTGCAGTAAATCTATGCTGTGAACGGGGTGACATTTACTGCTCTGTTTTATTTATTTTATTTTTTGGTAAAACATTTATTGCACTATATATACCAGTTCTATTAATTATACAATGTTGATCTACTAGTTCTTTTTTTTTTATTTTAATATTTCAGGGTCTATGTAACGATATCCGTTACTTCAGGTGTCAGACTCTCGAAAACATAAGATTAATTAGAAAAGGTGTATAAATATAAGGAAGGATAATAATTATTAAATTGTATTTATACATAGTAAATTGGATAAAATTTAGATGCGTGTCTATTGGACACTCGTTAGAAAAACTCAAAGTTTCAAAAGAGACTCCAAATTTTATCAAAATTGCAGAAAATGGGAGAGTAATTTGGTTAATGTTCTGTTACCACTAAACATGTGATATATTTGTTCATCATGAGAAAGTTACTCTACCATTAATGATTCGTGGGTTTAAGCTGGGAGGGAAATAATTACTTTAGAAAAGCAAAGCTACGAAAAAAATTGAGTCGCCAAAATGTTTGTGTATAGGAAATATTAATTACTCCTTTTCAATGTCAAAAGGATTAAAGAAAGGAAATGAAATTAATCACTAAATGCTATTTTGTCACATAAGAAATTATCTGGATATATAGGATTGTGCATGGGGTTAGACAAACCCTTCACAAAGAAAGAAAGAAAGAAAGAAAGAACCCTCAAATTGGTTGTAAAACCGTCCAAAAGTGAAGGGAGATGATCTATGAGTTATGAGGGCATTATCTTGGTAGCGTTGAAATTCCAAGTAAGAGTAAATGGTTTCTCATTTCTTCAATTTGAAATCAAATTGAATGGTAGAGAAAATTGACTTCAAAGTAATTGTGCATGAATGGACCAGAGCAAGATTTCCATTTTCATATGCAACTAAAAGAATAAAAAACATGCAATGCAACACTTCTCATGTTTCATGAGTCAAACCGCGGATTCTCATTTCTTCCTCTGTCAATTCATTCGACCGAAGCAGTACATCAAGTATGTGAAGTTATTTTCACACTTGAATTATGCAAGGACGATGCCTCGTTCACGGATTTTGACCACCACCATGATACTGCTATGGAGCATTTTCCTTCGCTTCTAGATTTCTACAAATTTAATTTTAGCATTTTTGTCCCTCCAAATTTCCTTCTAAGCTTCAAGTCCCAATTTTACAAAGAATTCTGAAATAGATATATACTAGCATTTTTTTTCCCCTACCATGCAGAATTTACAAATTTTTCAGCGTTTTCGCAAAAAAAAAAAAAAAAAAAAGAGCAGAAGAAGCGTAATGGATTTGTATGAAAATGAAACTCGGATGATATCAAATTTTGGCCCAGAAATATCCCCGACCGCAACAAAAAGAGTAAACCAATAGCCAACAAAATGTGGTCGGTGGTATACCCTACTTTAGGAGATTAGTCAAAAATGACTTGTTTTTATGACTTTGCTTTACATAATGCTGGCACAACGAGAGCAATGCCGGGAACTTTCATACATGAAAGATGTCAGTTTTGTGTCATGAGATGAAACTTCATCCTCCAATCTGGTTAATTATGAAGGCTTAAGGAAACAAAAGTTGTAATCAATACTCAATAGCAACCATTCGTGGGACACGCTTGATTAGTGGCTCATAGATGTGCTTGAAAATTCAATCTGATCATTAAAGAAACCACATATCAATCAGGTAAAAGTATCTCAAGGAGTCATGAAGCACAGCAATTATCCTTTCAAAGAAAAAATCAGAATTAAATTACTAACCCTGAAACACAGTAACACAGTGATCCCCTAATTCACTTTTGTGTGTATGCTTTCCTACTGAACTTCTGAAGATAACCCAACTCAAATTTTGTTGGTGGTTGTAAAATTTTTTTAAGAAGTTAGCAAGAAATGGGATGAAAACCATGGTGCTTCGTCTCGCTTTTTTCTTCTCCATTAAAAATGCATGGTATCTAGTAAAGAACGATGGCGAAAACAATTGAATTTATTTATTTGTAAGATTAACATATTTTTCGATCATTTTTTATTATCTTGTACACATCACGGCTAATTTCTTAGATTATAGGTATAAAAAAAAATCCGCCAAATGCACCTCTAATAAGGGATGTTTCTCAATTTATACCGGCCGTGCTGACCGCCTGAGAAGAATTTTTTTTTAAAACAAAGTCAGATCGGACGTGACCTTTTTTGATTGCCTGTCAGAAGCCGTGCCCAGTCAGCTCGGCTTCCAGTAGGCCCTTGACACTACTCGGCCGCAGTTGCCTCTGATGAGGCTGTCGCCTCTTTTTTTAGCGGTGAAAATCCCCATGCTTGTGCAATTATGTGATACTGCCGCTCCTTCAAGCTGCTTCTCTTCTTTTTCTATTTCTTTTTTCCACACCTGCTTGTCTTTCAAATCCTTTGCTCTTAAAATTGAATAGTCCATTTGGATTAGCTATTTTTTGGGTTATTTTTCAAAAACAATACTGTAACATTTCGTTTTTGAAATACAAGTACGTTTGAATTAGTTGTTTTTGAGGTTGTTTTTCAAAAACTATATGAAAAACTTTTACTGTAGGTGTTTTTTGAAAAACTTTTACTGTAGGTGTTTTTTAGATTATTTTTAGAGGTATTTTTAAAACATATTTTTGAGTATTTTTATAATTTATAATTTTTATATTTATAGACATTTATAAATATTTATAAACAAATATATTTATATATTTATATAAAAATATATAAATGTAATATAAATGTATTATATTATATATAATACATAATATAAATATATTTATAAATGTATAAATGTATATTATTATAAATGAATATTATAAAAATGTATAAATTATAAATTATAAATTTTATATTTTTATATAAATATATATTTATATATTTATAATACATTTATAAATATTTATAAATAAATATATTTATATATTCATATAAAAATATATAAATGTATTATATTATATATAATACATAATATAAATATATTTATAAATGTATAAGTGTATATTATTATAAATGTATAAATTATAAATGAATATTATATAAATGTATAAATTAATATATTATAAATATATGTTAATAATATGTATAAATGTAAAATTAATATTATGTATATTAAAATAAATGTATAAATGTATTATATATTATATAATACATAATATAAATGTATATTATAAATATACATTAATATATATTATGTATAAATGTGCATTTATGTATATTATAAATATACATTACTATATATATTATGTATAAATGTACATTTATATATATGTATAATATATATTATATATTATATATTATAAAATATTTAAATAAATACATTATAAATATATAAAAATATTTTTTAAATAAAATAAAATATTTATAATATGTATAAATAAATATTTAATATATATATAGTATACATTAATATTAATTATAATATTATAATATTATAAATCTGGTGTTTATATAATATTTCTATTTGTAATATTTATTGTATATTTCATTATATAAATATTTATATAATATATAATATATAAATATATAATACATAATTTTCAATTTGTATAATATACATAATATTGTATATATATAGTATACATAATATACATTTATACATTATTACATATTATGTATATTATATATTATACATAACATATTGGGCCTGTTTGGAACCTAAGTTTTTTAGGAGTTTGTCTAAAACTTTACTGTAGTGCACTGTAGAAGTTTTTGAAAAAATTGTAGAAGTTTTTGTAAGGTGAAAAACTTTTTTGTAGAAATTTTTTTAAGGTGAAAAACTTTTTTTCCTTTTTTTTTCTTTCTCTTTCTTTTTCTTTTTCTTTCTTTCCTTTTTCTTTTCTTTTTTCTCTTCTTCTTCTTCTTCCTTCTCCCTCCCCCTTCCCTCCCCCGTTACCTCTGCCTTCCCAGTCCCAGCAGCCATGGCCCTTCCATTTTTTTTCTTTTTTTTCTTTTTCTCTCTCTTTTTCTTTTTCTTTCTTTCTTTCCTTTTTCTTTTCTCTCCTCTCCTCTTCTTCTTCTTCTTCCTTCCTTCCCCCTCCCTCTTCCCTCGCGGTACCAGACGACCAGCAGCCCCTCTCCCCAATTTTTTTTTTCCATTTTTTCTTCCCCTCTTCTCCTTCTCTGCTCCCCTATCCCCCTCTACTCCCCTTCACCATCCCCCTCTCCCTCCCGAAGCGGAGAACCAGCAGCCATGGCAGAATACAATTTTTTTTTTTTGCTTTTTCTCTCCCCCTCTCCTCCATCTCCCTCTCCCCCTCTCCTCCCCTCCCCTTCCCCCCTCCCTTTTTGCCCAATTCGATCGTTCGACCAGATCGCATAGCGTGCGACCAGAGAGGAAGCGGAAGCCTTTTGCCCAATTCGGTCTTTCGTGGTAGCGTGCGACCAGAGAGGAAGCGGGAGGGTGGCCAGGGAGGGGAGGGGAGGGAAAGATAGGGGGAGGGGGAGAGGCCGGGAGAGGGAGAGCGAGAGGGAGAAGGAAAAAAAAGGGGTAGGCCGGCGCCGGAAACAGCGGTGGAGGTGGTGGTGGCCGGCAGCGGAGGTGTGGTGGATAGGGGTGGGGGAGAAAGAAGAAGAAAATGGAAAGTTTTTGTGTATTAGATATTTTAAAGTGTGTAGGTTAAAAAATTTGATAAGTTTTTTTGGGTTCCTGTAGCTAAAGTTGTTAAAAAAGTAGTAGCTAAAAAACTTGGCCAAAAAACTTGATTCCAAACAGGGCCAATTATTATACATTATTATACACAATAATGTACATAAGAATATTATACATTAATAATGTATATATTATAATATAGTGTACATAATATATTATGTATAAATATTTATACTTTTAGTGTTGTCTTTTGTTCCTAATTTGAAATATTATTTCGCATGCCTTCAAAGAATACATAAAATCACGTAATTCATAATTTATATTCAATTATATTGTACAGCAAAAACTTAAAAACCTAAACTCTAAAACATTAACGCAAAAACCCTAACTATAAAACACTAACTCTAAAACCTAAAAATCTAAAAACCCAACTCTAAAAACCTGACACAGAACCAGTGCAGTCAGCCTTGTGTCAGTCGCAGTCGTGCTGACTGTGCACGGCTGCGACTGACACAAAATCATTCATGTCTGGCACTTTCAGTCGGAGCCGTGCACAGACAGAAGCCTAACCGCAATGAAATTTTTAAGGCTCGTGGAAAATTTAATTTTGGTGCCGTCCTGAGTCAGCATGGCACGTATAGAATGAGAACATCCCCATGTCAGAGGTACATTTGGCGGATGTTTTCTTTTTTGACCTATAATCTAAGAAATTAGCCACACATCACCTTAAAACAGTCTTACAATATTTTTTTTTTAAAAAAAATTATCTGAATCAGAAGTCATAGGCTCAGACAGATGCCCAAAATTATTCCAAAATTTTCCGATCCCCGGATTCTGAAAGTCACAAGCTGCGACAAATGCCTTGGAATATCTTGAACAAATAATATATTATGTTTCTTGAAAGGGACTAGGTCAATCTTGCTTGGACATTTGACTTAAAATTAAGACATTTGTTGATACCATCCATATTGTACTTAACAGCTAACCACCGCCCAAACGCGAAGCAAGACACATGGTCCTGGTAACAACTTGCCGCTGATCATCATCATCATCGTATCATCATCATCTTGGGCTGCAGCCGCTGAATATTTCCAGATTTCCCACCAACATATTCTATGTCGAAAGTGGGACCCGCTAAATAATTGCATCCCATACAGAATGATTGACTTTGGAGATACGTTACCCACAATTTCGCAGCAGCAGCTGATTGCATGAGTTGAAAGGACAATAGAAATTCAATAATGCATTCACACGAGAGGAGTAGCGGCCGTTGGCATTAACGGTGGACCATGCGATTGCCTCTTGTACTGGATGAGATCGATATTTACTTGCCCCATCTTTTTTGGGATCCATCCAAAGCCCCTAGGAGCCTCTCTTTTGCATTTGATTGGTGGGAGATTAGAAATGTGTTCTTGCTAACGTGTTGTGATGGAATTGGCGAGCACTTGGTTCTTGCGTTAAAATACATATAAAATGAGGAAAGATTTATTGTATATATATTTTTTACCGTTCTATTTCACTAATAAAAGTCTTTCAATTTTCGTGTGAAATAAGGTTTGTGATACGAAAATTACAAATTAAAATTTATAATATAGACTATTTAGATTAGAATGTGACTGGACAGCCGTGAGTAGTCGAGTTCAAGTCTCACTGTTGGTTTGGGTGCATGGGGGCAGTATTATCTACAGATGATCCGTAAGAATTATTATAAGTCGCGTATGATTTGATCTTGAAATGGGATCTTTCTTTTAAACTTTTTCTTGCAAAAAACCCCCGAAAACAAAAAAAAAAAGAAAAGAAAAGAAAAGGACACAGATTGTATCGGCCCAATGCTTGGCCACCACGTAGAAACGAGTCACGTCTAAATTACTGCTAGGATCCAGTGTAAGATAATTTCCTTCCACGGCAAAGCTCCAACAGAGAGACGACTTTTTTTTTCTGACATTTTCTTAAGGAAACTTAAGAATTCGGCAATAAATCTATTTCTCCGAGCAACCTCCAACAGAGAGACGACTTTGTTAGGAGAAAATGCGAGAGAGAGAGAGAGAGAGAGAGAGAGAGAGAGAGAGAGAGAGAGAGAGAGAGAGAGAGAGAGAGAGAGAGAGAGAGAGTGTGTGTGTGTGTGTGTGAATGAATGAATGAGGTTCAATAAACAAATTGAAGCTTGGCTTGTATCTACAAACTTCATTCACAAAATCATATGCCCTTACTTTTTTGTTAGGTACTACTTCCTTAAATTCTTGCAAATGAATGTAGCATGATATTAAGCTATGCCTAAACCTAATTTTTTTTTTTTTTTTAAAAAGGTCGAAGTCGGATACGTGAGCAAGGAATTTGATGATGATTCGCATGTTTGTCAATATGTAAAACAATACAGCAAAAGTCAATCTTCTAACTCAACCAACAACTTAAAAGAATTGTGATAGCTACTTATCTTCATTTGGGAGGTATCTGGGATTAGGTTTAACCACTGATTCTTAAAAATTTTTGACAAAAAAGAAAAAAAGACGCAGGAGAGGTATCTGGAGTTTGTTTAACATCTAGTAGCAGTTTCCCTATTAACTTTCCCGTAGTCCCACATCGCTTTAAGGGGGTTTGGGGCTTGTATAGATAAGTCCCCAAGTTGACCTTAGGAGTTACCACCATGACTTTTCAGGTTAATTTGGGATTAGGTTTAACTACTGATTCTTAAAAATTTCTGACAAAAAAAAAAAAGATAGCTACTTATCTTCATGAGCTGCAAGAAACTAATCAAGAGAACAGCTTTTTTTCTTTTTGCCTAAATCTTTATTATTATTTTTTTACCTTCGTTATCTTTCTTTTTATGGGTTGTTATCTTTTTTCCCCCCTTTTGGCTGGTGGGTGACCATTATGTATAGGAAGATAGGATTTACGTATTCACAACATAAGTCTGTAGACAAAAATTAAAAAGTAAAACATTTTGGTCACTTTCAGAGTGTGAAAAAGATTTATCATCACTCGTTGGTGCTTCTTTTTTTTTTTTTTGGGGGTATAATTTAAGATATATAATACCATATTACCAAAACAAGAGAAAAAGTGATATAGACATACAGAAGATTGAAAAAGTGACAAAGTTATGGCAAGTGAGAAGGAAATGTGAAAGTGAATTGTGGCCGCCTTTCTGTTGCACACTAGAATCATTGTGTGATTCGCATGTCGTCCGATAAATATACAAACCCAAACGATTAGGCACATAAATATTTGTGGCTTGTGGGTTCCCTCCCTCAGAAACAAAACAAATCTCCATAGGCATCAAATCACCATGGTCCTCTTATGTCACTTAATGCTGTTTCATGCTGATATTGCAGAAGACAGCACAGGCGAATTAGTGGCAACCATTCACTTTTTAGTCACTTTTCAGAAAATGTCATCGATCGCACAAACTGTTAAAGAATGGTGGAGCTAATTAAAGAGAAAAACAGTCAGTTGAAAAAGTTATTTTGCTGACTGATTTTTTGTTTTTTTTCAGGAGTACTAGTATTATTTGCCAATTTGACAATCATCAATTCATATAGAATGATGACGATAAGTTAATTGCACGAGATGGATATCGTCAACCTGGGATTATAACTAAAACCCAGGAAAGCAGAAGAGATTGTCATCTGATTTTATTAAGATGTCTACAACTTCAAAGGAGTTGTGTTTAGTCAGGTTGCTTGCGCTTTCAAAGATTAAGGCACACTAAACCCTGGTGAAGTTCCGTTGGTTGGTAATACACCAACCTCAAATAAAGCTTTTCCAAAATTATAAACTACGTACGTCCTCAACCTGTAGAATATCCTCTGTGAGTTACGTCTAATGTAAATCAGTCACAAAACCATTACTATATCATAACGACTTTGTAACTGTGGGACTGACTGTTAACCATAGGGCTTTAAACCTTTCGCGATGTGAAGCAAACACCTTGCATGTAACTAAAAGATTAGTGCTATACTGAACAAAACATCAACATCAGATTCCGATTCCAAAACGAGTAGTATAAATTCGAGAATTAACTTTACACTCTGAAAGAGAGGAAAAATAGAGAGTAACTATAAAGTCGGGCATCTTCCTCTTAATTTTTGTCACTTAATTCGCTTAACTGTGGTTTTATTTTATATCTTTTTCCTAACTACAAAATGATTTTTTTCCTCGATAGTACGTTATTGGCTTTTGGGACCGAAGAACAACATTAAAGCATCTTCAGGGTTTTAAATACTACTCTCTCCGTCCCACTTTGATAGTCCTGTTTCTTTTTTCACACAGTTTAAGAAAAAGTAATTAACTTTGTTGGAAAAGTAAATTTAGATTGTTATTTTTCAAAAATACCCTCACATTAAATATGGTACAACTTTATGGGAACTTGAATTGATGGTAAAAGAAGAATCAACTCTCATTAAATGGGGTAAGTTTATAGTAACAACTATTTACATTGAATAAGGGTATTTTAGAAAAATTAAAATACAACTACATTCTTCAATTGGAAAGTGGACTAGAATTTGGGACAGATGAAAAAGGAATACATGACTATCAAAGTGGGACGGAGGGAGTAGTATTTAACAACATACTCCCTCTGTCCCACTTTGATAGTCCTGATTTTTTTTTTTTTTACACAATTTAAGAAAAAGTAGTTAACTTTGTTGGAATAATCAATTTAGGTAGCTATTTTCCTAAAATACCTTCATATTAATTAGAGTACAATTTTATGGAAATTTGAATTGATGGTGAAAAAAAAATCAAGTCTCGTTAAATGGGATAGGTTTATAATAACAACAACTTACATTGAATAAGGTATTTTAGAAAAATTAAAATACAACAACATTATTCAATTAGAAAATGGACTATAATTTGGAACAGACGAAAAAAAAAATATGACTATCAAAGTAGGACGGAGGGAGTATTTAACAACATACACGAAACTACTTAAAGCCTACTATTCGATCTTCCACTGTTAAAATTTTCAGGAAATGAAATTCGAACCACCCCTCCCACCCCACCCCCGCCCCCCCCCCCCCCCACCCCCAAAAAAAAAACGAAATAAAAAGCTTACCGGAAGAGTTGATTAGATCGGGCCACCGGTGAACTCTTGCCTTCCCAATTCTCATCGTACACAATAACCAATGCCGGTCTTTGCTGAAACTGTTACTGTGCTAGAAAAGTAAGCCTATGAAATGGGCTTCCCTGTTCTGAGTTTAGTCTAAGCATACTGCATCTCTTTTGTTCTTTGGGCCAATTTTAAGCCTCAAAACGGGGGCAGCTCATGTTTTAAGAGTCCCAGCGTTAACGTTCTTGGACTGTCTGGGTCGATCTCTGGGCAACCCTTCGCTGTTGTCAATTGAATATTGAGGTCTTGAGCATCCAACGTTGGTTTAAATGAGCCCAATAACTGAAAGGTGTAGTAGCATGCATATATCATAGTCAGTATAACTGTATAAGTTAGGTGGTTTTAGGGATGTTTTTAAAAAATTTGTATTTACAAAAAATTTTTGTTCGTATAGTAGTTTTGGAGATTTCTTTAGAATTTTGAATTTTTTTGGAGATACTTTTGGCTTTGTTTGGATAGTGTAGTATTATTCCAAATAATTATTTGGAATAATTACTGTTATGATATGATGTATGTGGGGATAAAAAGTGATTGAAAATATAAAAAGGTGGATTGAGAAATGTGTTTATAATACAGTTACAAGCGAAGAATTTTTTTGAAAAAATTTGCTATCCAAAATTTTATTCCCCTCCTTTCCCTCTCTCTCTCAGTCTCGCGCCACTCCTCCCTCTTCTCTGCCACCTTCCCATTCCGTTGCCTCCTTTATCCCAACCACCCTCTTTTTTCCCCCCTTCTCTTCTCCCTTCTACTGCTTCCCTCCAGCACCATTCCCCCCACCTCCTATTGGGGAAAAGGGTGGTATTTTTAATATTAAAAATTCGCTTTTGTCAAATACACCGATTCATATTGACCCACAAAAGATTCATAATAGCCAATTAAAATAAAAAGAATGAAAACATAAAATCTATAAACGAACTTTAAATTTCCTAATTCCAATCAAATAGTCGAGTTTAGGTTCTTCTTGATCCTTTGGATCCACTCTTTCCCTTGTCCATCAGTCGGAGCAGATTACTCAATACTGTATTAAAAAAAAAAAAAAAGGAATAAAAATAAAAGTGGTCATGGTTGGGAAGTCTGAAATGGACCACTGCTTGTCTATTCTAAGGTTTGATTAGGCCCAAACCAATTAATGCCGCTGATATTTGTTGTCTTTTCAAGTTTTATTTCCATCTAAGGTTGCCTAACTGCTCGGGTGGAAAACTCCCATTCTGGCACGAATCCAAAAGATAGGTAGGGCGACGCTCGTTAACTTATAATAATCAACTTTTTGGTTGTTCCTGCGGCTGCTTTAGGAGTTTTCCCCTGCCTTTGACTTCTACTTTTAGCTTATAATATATGACGCTGAAAAAAAAGCTATATATTCAATTTCTCAAATAGAGAGTTTTTAGAATCATTTTGTCCATAATGGAATTGGTATAAAATCTCGAAAGCTACCAACAACAATGCCCATAGCGAACTATTTAACCATCCCCTGGTTTGTGGCATATTTATACGAATGGAGATCCATAATTTTTAGCACGCTTCTTCAGTTTAAGTGTCCAAAGAAATTACCCTCTAAATAATTGATCCAAGCAAGCAAAAGACGAAGTAAAAAGTTTGTCAATGCCAAATGCACCCCAAAAAAAGTAAAGAAAAAAAAAATCATGCAGCACCAAATTCAGCTGTCCATAATCAATTTTGCTGCTGGGTACGTCCGTTGGTACGTAGGTTCGGTGACGTTTGGCTTGAAATGGGATGGCTCGAGCTTAGTTTCGGCTGATTATTTTAATTGATTACAGGTTTTAATTTTCGATAATTAATTTTTTTTGATGTTCTCACTTGATTATATATTTTTAGTAATATAAACCTGAAATACATAATCTACCAAAAATAACCTTTACTAATTTTGATTGTTCTTTGTAATCATTCGTCATAACTAACTTAGGCAAAATCTGATTCCCATCTTGTTCTAATTTTAACGGAGAATGGAGACTCAAAATAATGAAACACCAAACAAATGTATCACGAGGCAGAAGCACCGATCTCAATTTCGTCATAATTTCGTGCTGGTTATGGAAAATTCCGACTCAGTTTCATGTAGTTACTAAGTTGTAGGCCATCAATTTCACAGCACTGGCTTTCCAATCAAAAGGGGAAATAAGATGGAAATGTTGCAGAAATCGCCAAGAATTCGACCCACTCGATAATCCATGCCAGCATTCCTTCGTCCAGGTCGATGATGCTATTCTCCATTTCGCCCTTTTCTTTTGGTCGTGGCTTTCTTACATCACTTGGGGCCATTGGTAAATCACAGCTCAACGTTTTGACTTTTAAACATATCTTCTTTGTGGAGAATACTAGTATAGTCTTTTGTTAGGGCTTCACTGTTTCACCACGTGGCTTTGACGATAAAGTCAGCCGCCCGCCGCCATTGGTGAACTTGCTCCATTCACATTGATCAAAAACTAGAGAAGTTGTTAGTCAGTAGCGAGACTTGGCAATGAGTGGGTACAGTACCACCTTTGGTCAAAGTCAACGATACTGACACATGCAATTGTGGATTAACTGGATACTTTACGTAAAACTTGCGGAATGAATTTAATCCAAGATTTGAGTTTGTCAAGATTCATTAACACGCTCGATTGAATTGGAATAAGGACAAACGAATGTTAACGATAAATATGAGGATCCAAATTTAAACTAGCCTACAACATATGACTTGTTTTCTTTTACAAGTCCCGTGTAATACTATAATGTACGGTAAAAATACAAGAAATTAAGGCTATTTTCTCTGATTACAAATCGAACAAGACTGTCGCGGTAAAATTAGCATCTTGCTCGAAAATATTGTTTTTAAAAATTTTTTAAACACATTTTCTAATAACATTTAAATCTCTTATATACCCATATGAATAAAGTTGTTACGACCAAGTTATAAGAGTTGTTTATATAGTGGATCATTTGCAAAAATTCAATTGATTACATAGTCAATCACTTTTATTTTTTAAAATCTCATATAAAAAATATTACAATATTTAAAAAATTTATGTCAAATAATCTACTATGCTCATAGTACATTAAATGGAGTAATTTAAGTATATACATCATTCATAGCCTAACCATCAAATATTTAGAAGCTACGTGAATTTTCTACAATTACTCGCTGTGACTTTATATCATTTGATGGTAATTGATCTATGCATCTACATCGCTTTTGAACATAAACGAACGCTGTCTTATTCTTCTTGGTCGGATGCTTGTGCACGACGATCACGAGAGCCTATGGATATGGTAGCCTTTCATAATGGGCAAATTTGTGAAAATACCACGTAAAAAGTAAAAGCCTCTTCAACCCGACCATAGCCTTCGTTTCTTCTTCTTCTTCTTCTTCTACCTCCAAGTCCAAAAGTCTTCAACCAAGAATACTCCCCCCACCCCATAAACTGCTCAATAAACTGCTCACACAAGATACTCAATTTTCAACACCGTTGAAATCCACGCACAAGACGGACAATTTGATCTCTGAAGCTTTCCAACAATTTGAATGGCTTTCCTCAGCTCGAGTGGAAATATTACTAGAAGCACAACCACTGTCGGGATGGACCCACAGTCGGCGGCGGAGAAGGCGGTGGGGGCGATCGGCATGGGGTATGACCTCACCGCTGACATCCGGTTATCGGCTTGCAAAGAGGGTCCCAACGGTTCCCGGCTGATCGAGCTGGACGACAGCTCCACGAAGGAGCTGGTGGTGCCCGGTGGAGTCGTGGTCCCTGGTGTGTCCACCTCCATCAAGTGTGATAAAGGTGAACGCACCAGGTTTCGCTCCGATTTTCTCTCTTTTAGTCAGGTGATGAATTTTATTTTATTTTATTTTTTAACAATTGGCCAGTAGTTTTTCTCCTGTTTCCCTTCTTTGGTTTTTTATTGCTTGGGAAGAAAGAAGTGGGAAAAAATTGATCTTTAAAAATATATATATTTTTTGTCTACGTGATCGTGGTTATTTTTTTGTTTTGACAAAAAAAAAATGCTTCTTTCCTTTTTTCCCCCCCCTTATAATTTCTTCTAAATTTAGGTGTTAGAATGAGTGGAAAGGTTTTCCATTTTTGGAGAATATAAATGCATGTGGACTTGAAACCATATACTACAAAAATTTTGAAGCTTGACTTACGGGAATTGGAAAAATCTAGGTGGCCCTTCACTTGTGCATTATTGGAATAATTAGAATGCTGGACTAAGAGACACCATTATCTGAATCACCAACAGGGAAAAAAGGAAAGCTGTCCGCTTGTGACGTTTAGAAATTTGCAATGCAGCTATGGAATCATGAAGGCACAAAATTTAGAGTACAGTCAGTAGAGGTGTTTGGCTGAAGGAGTATATTTAAACTTCTAAGTATTGAATTGCAAAGTAGTTTATATGTTGCATAAGCTAGTAGTAATACGAATATATAGTCGTTGACACTAGTCTATGCAGTCTTGATCATCAATTGTCATCAAGAGCGAAGCGAATGAAGTAAAATTCTAGATGAACTAGCTGTTAGATTCCATATGAAGAAAAGATGAGCTAAACTTTTCTTCTGATGTTTATCTTCGCTTTTGATGCGAATTGTTGTTAAAGATTAGATAGGTGTCATCCAGAATTTGTTTGTAAGGTTAAGATTCTGAACAGTAGTCCAGAATGAACTTGTTTCATAAGCAGCACTCAAAAAGTTCTAATGAACCAATGAACTTTGCATATTGATTAATAAGCCCGTGATGTTTATGCAAATTTTCTGTTTAAAAATATCTTGTGTTCAGATGTCGGAGCAAATCAATCAGGAATTATCTTTATCTGGTAAAATACCCTGTGGTCTATTCAATGGAATGTTTGACTTCAAGGGCTGCTGGCAAAAGGATGCAACTGCTACTAAAGGTCTTGCTTTTGATGGCTGGTTCATCTCCCTGTACAATATTGAGTTATCAAAGTCCCATGTAACTCTGTCAGAGCAAGTGAAACGGGAAGTTCCACCATTTTGGGATCCTGCTGCTTTAGCTGAGTAAGATTCTTCATCTGATGATCGTTAATCTGGGGCAATTTCTCAGTTGTGCCACTAGGAACCAATTTAGTTGAATACAGATGCTGCTATGGTCCTCTAATGTAGATGCATTTTCATTCCATACTATTCATGATCTAAATATTACACGCACTTGCTAATGATGAACATAAAATACTTATTTCAAGCTATTGGCTCATCCGGATTATGTAGGACTGAAGTATGTGACACGAATAGAGAGCATGGAGTATTTCAGTATTGCTGGACTTTATTGAGTCAGTAATCTGGTAGACATCTCTCTTGGCCTGCTATCTGCAAAGTGCTATGGTTTATCTAATAAAAAAGTTATATACTGAGCATTAATTGCTATTAATAGCAGAAATTATTTCAGAAAATTTTCTAAGATGTTGGAGATGCAAAAATGGTAGAAACTCACCTCATGCTAACCTCCAGGAGAGGAGAAAACAACGATGAAAGGATTATATTCCCAGTTGAAAAAGGATATCTTTTATTTCTCTGTACTATATTTTCATCTATTGGTTTCCTCACCACACAAAAAAGGAGAGTATGCCCGTCAATCATCTGCTGGAATATCATAGATGTTGAAGATTATTAACTGGAAATCTTAATGACATGAATTCAGATTCATTGATAAATATGGAACCCATGTTATTCTTGGGGTGAAGATGGGAGGTAAAGATGTAGTGCATATGAAGCAGCTTCAAAGCTCAAATCTTCAGCCAAATGATGTGCAGAAATTGTTAAAGAAATTATCTGAGGAAAGATTTTCGGAAACAGATGGAAGCCTGATATCAAATCCTGAAGGTTCTTTGGTTATGCCAAAGGTATGCAGAATTTAATTGGTGCCAATAGCACACTGCTAGCCCTGGATATATTTTTACCCTTCAGCTTTGTTTCTTTTTATACTTTAGTGTGTGGTTAAGCTATAGTTGGAAGCAAACACAAAAAAGAAACGTACTCAGAAATTTATACTAGTGGTTGAATACAGCATTTTGTGTGAGAAGCAAAAGTAGGAGAAGAACTGAAATTGCATTTTTATCTTGTAGAATGAATGGTGACAGCTGAAAAATGGTGAATCCTTCATGCAAGGCTTCTGTTTATTCAGGGTTTTGCAAGAGTCATTTACCGCTTGATGAGAATAATGAATGTCTAGCATTAAGTTGTTTAGATGGTTAAAAGAACAAAGAAAAAAGATTGTCTGTCATTGGAACTAAAGCAATATAGTCTGGTGTTCATGTCAGAGCTTCTCCAAAATGCAACTTGCACATTATGGCAACTACAGACATTTGCTAATGTGGTAAATTGACAATTGAGCAGGAGAAACAGTAGTGATATACAATTAAATTCGCAAAATCACTGAAAGTTTATTCAAACTGACTCTCAAAGGAAAATCATCATGATTTAAGTGTAAAGAAAGTAATTATCTGACTGTGCAGTTAGATTTTTTCTTTCAGCCTTCCTTTTTCCTTGTGTAACTTAAAATAGTACTACTAAACAATGACTCAAGTTCCTATCTGCTGGCAGGATGAGAAGTCCGTTCTCTGGGACCCATATTCACTATTTGCAAATCCGTTAAGACCAGCAATAGTTTCTCACACAAAGAATGCAGTAACCTCCTATCCTTTTCTTTAGTAGTTTTTAACTTCATAGTTCAAAATTTTTCTTCAAAAATACCAAGTTGGATTTTATTGATGATGCTTTCTACTTTAATGTAGGATTTGTTAAGTATTCATATACGGCGAGGAGGCGTCAACAAAGGCCAAAGTCATGCAGAATGGCTGTCAACTGTATCACATTCTCCGAATGTCATATCAATGTCCTTTGTGCCTATTGTTTCGCTTTTGAATGGTGTCAAGGGTAGCGGATTTTTTAGTCATGCAATGAATCTTTATCTACGATGTAAGTATCTTATATTTAATATCTCATTTTGCTCATTGTGACCGTGTTGATAGTTTCCTGCTTGATTTCTTCATCTTGATGCATGAAGAATGGATAAAATGTGAGTCACAGCTAGGCAACTGTATAAGTGATACGAAAGATAATATGTGATTTCAGTGAGAAAATTCCGGTAGAATTTATTTGCTAACAAGGAAAATTCATCAAGAGAAGTTAATATTTGTATTTATGATTACAAGTTGAAGAAGGAAGCTTTTGTTAACTTTTTCTTTAGATCACGTGGAAACTTGAGTTGCAGTTAATGACCTTTTTAGTCATCGTACATTTGCTAACTTCTGATTTTCTCATAGGTAGCTTTTTAAAATACTTTACCATATCTGGAGTTTATGGCTGTACCTCTTTTGTGCCATATCTGTTTCCTTTTATAGGTTCAATTCACATAGGTTATAAAAAAAAGAAAAAAGAAAAAGGAAAGTGACTGGAAGATCTGAAGAGGGAGGGCTGTGGTGTGGGAAAGAGAGGAAGGGAACTAGGGGATTTGGAAGACAGGCTTGTTAAATTTGAATTTGAACTTAACAAACATGTCTCTAGCTTTTTAGCTGAAAAAAAATAGACAAACATCCTAACTCTTTGCACTTTTGTAAAAGAAGTCTCAGAGAACAACTTCTAGCTTCATGATGAAAACTTTCCCATATTTTAGCAGATTGTGGCTAAGATGTCCTGATTTTGTTCATGTTTATTTTTCAAATGTGGTCAAGCTTGATGGATACGTATTCTGATACTTTGTGATACATAGGGATCAAAAATACTATGTGATACATACATTGGATTGGAATTCAACTATTTCAAAATTCGATAGGCCTCTCATTCTTCTGTTCATCTTAGCATGTTCATCATAAGTGAGATAGACTTATTTATACCTTACTAAATTTTGGTTCTAGTCGGTCCATAATTGAGACGAAAGCAACTGGTTCTCTAACATCATTCTTCTTTGCAGACAAACCTCCTATAGAGGAACTCCAACAATTTTTAGAATTTCAATTACCTCGTCAATGGGCTCCAGCGTACAGTGATCTTCCACTTGCTCCTAGGCGGAGGAAGCAAGCATCTCCAGCACTTCAGTTCACGTTTATGGGTCCTAAGCTTTACGTAAACACTGTAAAAGTAAATTCTCAGTTTCTATTATGCTTCTCTATTTTGACAAATTTTAATGTCGCAAATGATATTTACCCTTCCTCAGGAATAGTATTTCATTTTTGCAAAATATAAGTTGCACTTTCATAGTTGGTTGAGAAACTTTAGAATGGACACCTATTTAATAATAGAATGCTTTTTCTCCATCAAAGACCAAACAAAGGAGACTTAACTGAAGTGATACTAGAGAAGAGATAAATAGCAAGTATGTCTTTAGGAAGTTCTAATACTGTAACCACTTGTTTGGACCTCATTTTATGGTAAATGTTTCTTGGCATTCACTGCTCTTTTGATTTTAATTTGACTACTGCTGGTTACATCTGATGCTTTATTGGTTAATGCTAAATTAAATAATACTGTCCAATACAACTATATTCCTTATCAGTTTTACATTACTGAATCATCTATACAATTCCTTGTAAATGCATTTAGTAGAAATATTTCTTACTATAGTGTATTTATGGGTGACATCTCTGTGTCGATTCTCCTTGTAATTTTCTTACAAGCATTGCGTTGGAAATGAACTGGGGTTAATTTTGAATACCATTACCCTGCATCAATTAAGGCTGCAATAGACTTGATTGCACTGATGGGAACAATTTTTAATTTCATACCTTGATATGATTAAGTCATAAACCTTGCTGTATCTGTGGAAGTACTTCATTCTTCCTCCTCAGCATGAGGGGGATTTAAAATTAATCAGATAAAATGATTGAATTACTCTTCAGAGTGAAAAAATTGAGTTTCCAGTGATTTGATTTGGTCATACGAGAACTGAGTAACCGATGTTTTGATAATATTTTCCTTAGTTATTAACAGCATGTTTTGTTGAGGGCCCAATACACCAGGAAACCATTCCTAGTGTCTAAGCATATTAACCTTGCTGTATCTGTGGGGGGTTTTGGTGCTCACGTCAAGAGTAGAGTTGGTTCTGCTCCTTTGGGGTTTCTAACTTATAAATTTGTAGGTTGATTCAGGGAACCGCCCAGTGACTGGTATTCGCTTGTACTTGGAAGGTAAAAGAAGCGATCACCTGGCCATTCATCTGCAGCATCTGTCAACTCTTCCAAATACCTATCAGCTGACAGATGATCATAGTTATGAGCCAGTAGATGAGCCAGTTGAGCGAGGCTACTTTGAACCAGTCAAGTGGAGCATATTCTCACATGTTTGCACTGCTCCAGTAGAGTATCGTGGCACACGGATTGATGACTCTGCTTCTATTGTGACAAAATCATGGTTTGAGGTAAAAAATGTTGGAATGAAGAAGGTCCTTTTCCTGAGATTTGGGTTCTCAATGGTGGCATCTTCAAGGATACGGAGGTCAGAGTGGGATGGACCATCTACCTTGTCTCGAAAATCAGGATTAATTTCAATGTTGATGAGCACAACATTCAGCGCAGGGTTGGGTCAACCTGATAAACCAGTGAAGGTGGATGTGAACTCTGCAGTTTATCCTGGAGGGCCACCCTCACCTGCAAGAGCTCCAAAGATGACAAATTTTGTTGATACAAAAGAAATGACAAGGGGTCCAGAGGATTCACCTGGGTACTGGGTGGTTACCGGAGCAAAGCTTTGTGTAGAGGGGGGAAGGATAAGAATCAAAGTGAAGTATTCTCTTCTGACCATATTGTCAGAGGACTCTCTGTTAATATGAGAGCATAGGAGAGGCATGCGCCAGATTAGTCTTAAAATTTTCATTGCGTTCCTTGGTTGCCTTCTTTTGGGAATTAACCTGGTCAAAAAAATCCCGGTTTTGTATATAAATTTTTCCAAACGCCTGGGGGCAGCGATCCAATGTATTTGTTGTACATTGTAATTTTTTCGGCATGACCGTCTTCATTAGCCTTCATGCTACATACTGAAACCACTAGAAGTCGACTAGTTTTGATTGAGAGATGAGATTTTATTGTAAAGTGTGCAGGATCTAGTTATGGTCGTGCTTTTCCTGAGTTTAGAGCCAACCAAATTACTACTTCTTTACTGCCATAGCGTTACTTGCAAGTAGATCATTACATGTTGGGAACAACGTCAATGATGATGAATGCTAATAATGCAAGGACATCTCTCTATTATGGAGATGAAATAGAAGGAGTGCCTGGATATCACAATGCTATTAACCTGTCAATAATGCCAAGTCTCATTTATCCTTCTTTCATCAGAAATTTCTATGAGGTCATGCGTTTTTCATTAATCAGTCTAAGCTTGAAAACCTCAAAGTGAAATACGGCAATGATCAACCTGGTTCGGAAGAACTGCATCAACCGTTGCCTAATCGAGGTCACTACGAAAAGATAGGAGAAACTTGAAAGCATCTGATGCAGATGGGAAGTAGCGCTTCACACAATTGACAGCAGGAAAAGAGAATGTGATCTTCAGCTGCACTGAAAATAATAATAAATCCAGACCCCAGCCACAACACAAATTAAGTGGACAAAGAGAACAGTAGGGGGCTTCTCTTGCCCCTAAATGTCTTAGTGTGTAACTACATCGCCTAACAAAATTTTCTTTTCTAGCGAGTGCTCTGACCTTCTACAAGAAAATAGTTAAATGGATGCAAAAATTGAAAAGGCTTTCACCTTCCCTTTGAATATATCTCAAAAAAGAATAGTCTTTTTGGAGTTGACTTATTTTTCTGGGACAAAAAAGAAATCAATCACCGATGCTGCTCCTTAATCTATACTACCAGTAATCCCCGCAAGAACAAGATCCATCACTGAAATGGTGGAACCGATTGTTATCTCTAACTATAATCTCCCGTGAAACTATTTTACAAATGAACTTGAATGCTGTATGACAGTCTAAACAAATCCTAATATTCTTTTTCACTCTAATGGGAGCTCCTGGTGGAGTTGCAATCAGTGCAAAAGCTACTGCAAGCTTCTCACTGTGGTGGGAAAGAAGAAGCTCCTTTACTTCCTGTTCAACGTCATGGAGGTCAGTCTCTATCATGGGAACATAGCCAGCTCTAGCCATAACGTCACCCAGCTCCTGAAGTTTAGCATATATTTCCTTACTTCTTGAGTGGCTTTGATCTCCAACAATAAAAGTGTAAATCTTGTCTTTCACTTCTATCCAACTTATCCCTGGCTCTTTTTTCACATTGTTTTCTTTCATTATTCTTCTCACTTTTGCTACATTTTCCCATGATCCCACTGATGCATAAAGGTTTGCAAGAAGAACGTGTGTACTGGATTTTTCTGGTTCAAGACTCAAAAGCATCTCAGCAGCATTTTGGCCCACCTCTACATTCTTATGGATTCTTGCAGCACTAAGAAGTGCTCCCCAGATCCTGGCATTAGCTGCAAAAGGCATCTTATTTACAATATCCATTGCGTCCTTCAATTTTCCTGCTCTTCCATGGATATCAATCATGCAGGCGTAATGCTCTTGTGTTGGCTGAATCCCAAATGACTCTTCCATCATTGCAAAGTACCTTTTAGCTTCTGTTACTAGACCAGCGTGATTACATGCACAAAGGACACTAACTAGCGTCACATGATTAGGAGGTACACCATCTCTAAGCATCTCATGAAATAATAACAGAGCTTTCTTTCCATGCCCATGTTGAGCAAGTCCTCCAATCATGGCAGACCATGATACTATACCTCTCTGAGAAACTTCAGAGAATGCACGATCAGCATCCTTTAAACTCCCACATTTGGCATACATGTTAACAAGAGAATTCCCTGCAAATATATCTGACACAAATCCATATTTCAAGACATGAACATGGACTTGTTTTCCCTGCTCATATGCTGATAGATTTGCACATGCATTCAGGAGAGAAGCGCAGACAAATGAATCTGGCTTGGCATTTGCACCTTGCAACTTCTGGTAGAGCTTCAGGGCTTCTTCACCTTGTCCACACTGAGCATAAGCTGTTATGATAGATGTAAATGAGGGTAAGTCTATGGTAGAGTATTCTTCAAAAACTCTAGCGGCATCATCTGTCTGGCTACATTTCCCATAGGAATCAATCAAACTATTTGTGACAAATGCATCTGATTGAAGCCCTGACTTCACAGAAAGAGCATGGAATTGCTTACAGGCACTGATTGCTTGCATGCTGGCAGTACAGCTCAAGATCGCTACTAAAGTTGACTGGTTAAATCCCATTCCTTTCCTAGATGTCTCAACAAAAAGCATTAGACCCTCCATGTGTGACCCATTCTGTGTATACCCAGAGATCATGGCATTCACTGCAATCAAATCCTTCTCTGGCATCGAATCATAAACTATCCTTGCATGCTCAGCTAAGCCACACTTCGAGTACATATCAATAAGTCCAACACTCACAAATGAATCCATTGAATTCATTTTTAACAGCAGAGAATGCAATTGTCTGCCCAATTCTTGGAGCCTGAGTCCAGTACAAGCTTTGAGAGCACTTGACAAGGTGAATACATTTGGCCTTATTCCTGAGCTCGTCATCTGCTGAAAAAGCTGCAAGGCCTGGTCATGATGTTCATGAAGAGCATATCCAGCAATGATGGAATTCCAGGTAACTATATCTGGGTGGTTGATTTCCTGGAAAACGGCACTTGCATCTTCTAGACTTCCCAGCTTTGCATACATGTCAACAAGTGCATTCAAAGAGAATGGATCATAATCAAAATTTAGTTTAATCAAGTACCCATGAATTTTTTGCCCTTGACCAATATCTCCTAATCCAGTGCAAGCGTTTAGTAGAGTTGACAAACTGAACTCATCAGGCATAGTGCCACCAGCAATCATTTCTTGAAACAAACCCACTGCTTCTCCAAACCGATTGATTTGCGTGAAGGACGAAAACAATGCATTCCAAGACACGACGTTCCTTTCCGGAATTTCATCAAATAACCTCCTAGAATCCACGAATTCACCACATTTTGAATACATAACAGCCAGGGTATTTGCAACATAAACGTGAGACTCAAACCCCGAAACCACCACAATGCCATGAACCTGTATCCCTAGCACAAAATCCTTACTTATTGAACATGCTTTAAGTACGCTAGGCAAAGCAAATTCATTACTCTTAATACCCAAATGATGCATCCAGCGAAAAGCCAAAAGGGCTTCTTTACCAAGGCCATTTTGGGTATAACCTGATATCAAAGAAGACCAGGAAACCGAGTCCGGTTCAGGACTTTCGTCAATTAGTTTCAGGGCATACGCAAAACGGCCACACTTGGAGTACAAATTTATCAAATGGTTCCTATGTGCTCGGTCTTCGTTTAAACCAATTTTGTTTAAGTGAGCCTGGATTCGGAGACCAGGCCCAAGAGACTTGGATTTGCAGAGTTCTGACAATAGCTTTGAATAGGAAACAGAGGCGGGATCAAAGGTGGTGCTTTCGTCGAAGTCTGAAAGTGAGATATTCTCTGCTCGGCTGGCTGAGTGAAATTTGTAGGTGAAAATACATTCTGGGATTTGCTTGAGGAATTCAAAAGGCTGGTGAAGCCGTTGGTGAAGTAACTTTAGCAGGGAACTTTGGCGCCAAATCTTGGTCATGGAACTCATGTTCCATCTGGTCGGATATCAGATTACTTTACTTAATATTGCTTCATTTTTTTTTGTCGAAATAAAAATTTTTTTTAAACTTAATATTGCTTCATTTGCCTTAGCCTTTGGACAACTAAATCCTAATTTGTTGGTTTCTTGGGAGAAAAAAGCTTTCTAATTTTGAGTTGACTCCTCGAATTCAAATACCTCCAAGGAAAAATTGCTCAAAACTCGATTCGATCAACTTATGGCTCTCCGACCAATCAAGATCCAAGCATCCATCACACTTAATCAAATGGAAGTCAATGCATGAAAGGTTTTTTTCCCCCCCTTTTTTTTTGGCCTTTAATCCAAGTCTAATTTCATGGACAACAGTTCTGTATATATATTTTTTACCCAGATCAATCTTTTCTCAATGAGTTGGTGGTACATGTTTATTTATTCAGTTTTTTTGTGGCTTTTATTCTTGCTCAGCGTTGCGTTACTATAGATGCAGCATCTAAAATGAGTTGTTTTCTGTTTTTTCTTTTCCCTGTTAATACAGAATTTGCTGACATTTGACTTGTAAAACAGGTTGGCTACGCTTATATCAACAACTCATGGTGATGATGCAAATTGAACCCTGCATATAGTTTTGGAAAAAAGGTTGGGGTTAGAAAGCAGTAATCTTGCCACTACTATGCAAAAAGATGATTGATTGTCTTTTCTCACCCTTCTCTTTAGAACTCTTCGAATCAAGATTTTCGTCATTTTTTTTCACGGGAGAGAAACCAAATCTGATCTTTTTCCATTGGAGAAAGTACTCTTTATAGTTTTTAGTTTCTCTTATTTGAATAAATTCTCTCTTAGAATTTTCTAACGGGAGATTCTTCTTTTTTAGGATCTTCTAGTGAGAGTTTTTTCTTTTCTAGATTGTTCCAGTGAAAGTTTTGATGCTCTTCCAAATTTTTTCTTGTAAGAGTTTTTTAAGTTTTTATTTTTGTAAAATTTGATATTTTGTAGATCTAGAATCTAGTTTGTCGGATCTTTAATTTCTTCATTATTATCAGATCTAAATTTCTCTTTGAACTTGAATAAGTTTTAATCAGATAAGATCGTCAAGAGACATGCACTAATGTATTGAGTTACAGTGATTCACCCGAATGGAAGATATATAGAAGCATCAATGTTATATTTATTTGTATTGTTTTCTTAGATCTGTCATATCTATTTGATTTCATATCTATATGTATTGTGCCATGTTTGTTTGATGTAATTTTTGCCATTAGTGCAGATTTATTTGAATGAAATGATCTTTTATATATATATAAAACGCACAGCAGGCTGGTTTACAAAATTTGATTATTTCCAATTGCGTCTCAAATTTACGAGTTGATGGTGACTTGCTTCAGACTCCTCAAGTAACGTTGGGAAAATCTTCAAATTAAAGCAAAGCAGACTATTCAAGCCTAGGATTCGAACGTTAATCAACTTTGAAGTCTGAACCATGGATTTACTACTAATAATAATAATATCATAATAACAAAATGATCCCAGTACAAGCTTTGCAGGCGGGACTCAAGGAAAGAAATCTGCTAAACCTGCTGATTGCTTGAGAACTTTGTGCAGAGCTGCAAGATTCCCATCCCCCCGCACCCCCCCCCCCGCCCCCCGGGGCCACGTCAAGTCAAGGTTGCAGTGGAAGGCCAGGAGGTGTGCGGGTGGAAATGCTATGAAGGGTGCGAAAGAAGGAAGGAACTTCGGTCGACTTCTATCTAATGATCTTGAGTGAATGTTTATTTTCCCAAATCCAAATTCAACCAAATCCCTCAATCCGAATGAATTGGAATTACAAAGCAAGCAGGTGTAACATTAACCCTTAATACACCCTATAATAACAATAGCGTCTGAAAATGGGAAAGTACTTCCTTCAAAAAAAAAAAAAAAAAAAGGGAAAGTAGATTTAATTGCACTTGAGATCCCCGGTGACATGTTTTCTATTTGGGATCCTCGGTGACATGTTTTTCTATGCCAATTCAATGCCATCTATAGTATTGTGCCAAGTGTCCCGTTATTATTTACACTTTAATTTTTTAATAATTCAACTTGATTTGGTTTAACACAAGTGTAAATAATAACAGGACAATTGGCATAATATTATAGGTGGTATTGGATTGACATAGAAAACATGTCACCGAGGATCCCAAGTACATATTTTCTATGCCAATCTAATGCCACCAATAGTATTGCGCCAAGTGTCATGTTATTATTTACACTTTAATTTTCTAATAATTTAATTTGGCTTGGTTTAACACTTTAATTTTCTAATAATTTAATTTGGCTTGGTTTAACACAAATGTAAATAATAACATGACACTTGGCACAACACTATTGGTGATATTGGGTTGGCATAGAAAACATGTCACCGAGAATCCCAAGTGATTTAATTGATGCTAATTGGTAGTAAGTCCTCCACGTGTACAAAGTGTTGCAAGAGAGCTTCGGAAAGAAAAAAAATGTGAAATCAGCACATCACATCCATTTCCGTTGAGATGACCTATGAGAATTGAAGACTTTTTTTGTCCGGCCGATCAATTGGTAGGTATATAGCCAGCATCCACCGCCAAACTATGCCCCGTAACAAAGACAGAGTCATCACTTGCCAAAAACAACACCGCATCTGCTACATGTCTGGCCTTCAGAAATCCTGATTTCTTGATAGCGAACTCAGCCTCAAAACACCTCTCCGTGTCCTCCGCACTCATCTGAAGCCGGCCGCAAATCATCGGAGTAGCCACCGGACCCGGCGCCACACAGTTCACCCGTATCCCATGCTCACCTAGCCCTTTACTAGCACACCTAATCAACCCCTGAACGGCATGCTTGGACATCACGTAATCTATAGCCGCCCCGGTGCCATAATTTGCCATAACACTAGCCGTGCAAATTATGCTTCCCTTAACGCCGCCCTCCACCATGACACGGCCCGCGTGCTTCACGCACGCCGCCATGCCGCGGACGTTGACGGAGAAGAGCTTTTCATAAGCACTCAGATCGAAAGTCAAGATGTCCTGCATGCATTTGCTGACGATCCCAGCATTGCTGAACATGATATCCAGTTGTCCGTGCCTCTCGACGGTTGAATCCACGAGGGACTTGACTTGCTCCTCGTCCGCCACGTCGCACTTGATGAACGTGCAGCAATGCAGGCCGATTGACTCGGCTACTTGCTGCCCTTTTTCCTCTTGAATGTCCGCAATCACCACTGCTCTTGCACCGTGCTCGGCGAAACGACGGGCAGTTTCCTCCCCTAGGCCGCTTGCGCCGCCGGTTACAATGGCGACTTTATTCTGCAGCTTCGCGATTTGTGAAGGTTTGCTGATCATTTTTAACTGAACTGGCTGCTGCCGTATATTGAATTGTTATCCCTAAGCGTATGTTATAAGGGTGTTTTGGTGTTTGATTTTGTGGTTATCTTAGCTGTTTTTAGTGAGCATATCATACCCATAAGATTATGTTGTTAATAAAACAGGTTAATAATACATCTTAAGTTTCTTGCACGCAACTCTGAGTTTGTCAGTTCAAATGCTCTGGATCCCATGCAGTCCATGTGAGAATAAAATATGAGTTCCTGCATTAACATTAACCTCCTTCAGACTGTCATTTTGCTTTTGCTTTTCAAATTCGTGGATAGAAGTTGATGGTTGTGCCAACTGCCAAGGACAAGGAGGACTCAGTTTTTTGGCAGCAAAATTATATGGAAATCGTGTGGTCGCCGGCACAGATGACGGCAAATCTTTTGATGAGCTGCCCTCGTGCTGGTAGCCTATAAAAAGTCTTTGTCCAGCAAGATGCTCCTACTTCCAAGAGACTTTGGATACGATGGACTTGAAAGATTCCGGTTGAGATCTCAAGTGGGATTCGTTGTTTCCAAAAATAACCAATAAAGAATGAGAACGATTGGCATTAATTGGGACCAATGATGACTTTCTGTGCTTTAATTGGCTTTAATGATGGGTGTTAATATCCTTAACTAATCGTGCTTTTCCTAATCAAATATGGTGTTTTCGGGTGTCATCCAATGTGAACAGAGCCAATTTCATTGTATACTGTTTACACTCGTCTTAAAGAACTGCACAATCACCTGACATGCATTGATTTTTCGGTTTATGGAGGATTGACTACTGAAAGAGGTGATTCTCGTAGCACCATTTGGCTGACCCATTCACACATTGCCCGTCGCCATTTTCTAATCCTTACTCATCCCGCACATTAGTGGGCATCCGGTTATCGAGTACCAGATAAGACAGGATCGGGTTAACGAGTACTCGCTACATCTTGTTTATCATTTAATTTTTTTTAAAAAAGATTTATACTAATTTAATTTAATTTTTTACATATTCATCAAAGATTTAATAAAAAAAATTTTCTCAAAAAAAGTTTCTCACAGGAAACAAACATGTGAAGAGAATATAAGAAAAAGAAAAAAATTAAAAGGATTCAAAATCAATGAAAATTTGAACTAAGGAGCACCTTTTTTTTTAAAAAAAATATTCCACAATAATTAAACTCTTTTCTAAAAAACATAAAATCATTATGTCTACAAATGAATCTTGTAAATAAACTATAGTTTGTGGTGTAATTTGTTCTATGAAATTACTTATTTAGCTCTAAATATATTATTTTGTAGTACGTGTATTAAATAAAAACTAAAAAAATATATATGATGGGTGGGTCGGGCGGATTTTTAATTATGTAGTCATAACGTGCCCTGCATTTAAGCGAATATCCGACCTTTTTTGACTTGGTCAAATAATACAAATTGGGTATTCTATTTTTTGAATCGAATTGGATTGAGTATGACTAATTTTCAGATTTATGGATATTTTTGCCTACCCCTAATGATAGGTGCAGAAGATGGAAAGCAAGAGGAACTAAAAGGGATGCGCTGAGATAGAAGAAAATGATATGATAGAAGCCAAAAAAGGGGTAGATGACAGATGTTGTAGCAAACATGTCGAATTCGAGTCAAACTTTTATCTAATTGAATAGTCTCGACTCAATTTTATTAAATTTGAACTCAAATTCAATGAACTCTCAATGTAAAACTCGAGTTTGAATTCAACCTCAAATTCTGAAATTCAGGTCAAGCTTTGATTTAGTTGACTCACAAGTGATTTGCTCATTTGCAACCCTATCCAACACCCCCTCCCCCTAATAAAAGAGGCCCAGAAGACATGGAACTGTACAGCAGCGGGGTTTACGTTTTCAGGTGGGTTGCAAAACAATCATGGATAGAGATAATTTGTCAGGTTCCATAACATCTTTGCTCCTGGCTGCATAACAATTATGGACACAGATAAGCGAACCAAATTCAACATCATCCTCAAACAGTGAGGATATACATCTAAGTTAAAACCCACAACCTTACACAGAATGAACAGTATCCTCACTAAATTCAAAATCCTAGAATGACTTGAAGTGCCAAGGAGAAGCTCCAAGTCCAAT
Source organism: Coffea arabica (assembly GCF_036785885.1). NCBI lineage: Eukaryota > Viridiplantae > Streptophyta > Magnoliopsida > Gentianales > Rubiaceae > Coffea > Coffea arabica. Next base: position 12,210,984 of record NC_092312.1, read on the forward strand.
ATGAAGATGCCCTAATGCCCTTTTCCTAGTTGTCAAAAAGAAAGAGCAGTGCCTGGTGAAGCGGGCATTGGGCACCGCATGTTAGATGCTGTCTTTGGTTGTGCGGCAAAACCAAGATCCTTGCTTCCTCCCTCCCATAGAAGCAAGTGTATGATATGATATGATGAGCACCGTACCCAACAGGAATACCAACCGGAGCTTCTTGTTTGCACAATAAATGAGGTAACTGTTGAAGAAAAAGTTACTCCCTCCGTCCCACTTTAATAGTCTCGTTTTCCTTTTTCGTCTGTCCCAAATTATAGTCCACTTTCCAATTGAAGAATGCAGTTGTATTTTAATTTTTCTAAAATACCCTTATTCAATGTAAGTTGTTGTTACTATAAACCTATCCCCATTTAATGAGAGTTGATTCTTTTTTTTATCATAAACCTACCCCATTCAAGTTTCCATAAAGTTGTACCATATTTAATGTGAGGGTATTTTAGGAAAATAGCAATCTAAATTTAATTTTCCAATAAAGTTAACTACTTTTTCTTAAACTGTGTGAAAAAAGAAACAGGACTACGAAAATGGGACGGAGGGAGTATGTAAAATGAGATGTTTGTAGTCTAGAAATTGATAAGTAATTCCCACTTTAACCGTGCAGGAAAAGCAAGCCAGAACGGCCCTTTTGCATTCGAGTCTTTAAACCACATCCAAAATCAGACACAATAATATAGCTTTCAATGCACAATTTTAATTTCTTAAAATTGAGCACCAATAATAGTACAATAACCAAGTTGAATTTCTATGAACACTGCTAATGCATGAGACTACTTTCAACTTGGACAGTGAAAGCATTTATAATAACTACATCAATGTGCCAATAGAGAAACAAGAGAAATTTGTAATTTCCAACATCATAAACTAACAACTCACTTTCAGAATATAATAATTATTTGGCAAAAACTCGTGATGCTTACTTTTATATCTCAAGCTAACTGCTAATTCCATCTCAACCATGCAAAAATGAAATAGCCAAATTGGTTCTTTGCATCTCAGGTATATAAACATATCCAGATTCAGACATATTGGTGTAACTTTCACTGCACATAGATTAAATGATTTCAAAGAACCACAAAAATTGAGATTAAATATATATTAATCCTGTAGAAATAGATTAATTAATCATGTAGAGTTAATTAATCCTGTAGGTGATAGATTAAAAAATTGAGAAATTTTTTTGCCTCTGCCACAGATAACTTGATATTTTATTCCCTGAATTTTAGAAATTTCCACGGTGTAGCCCTTGAAATTCCTGCTCTCCTCGCATCCAAAAACCTTCAAACTGTTGACCTTGTCTTTTCCCGCATTCACTGAAGATGAACTACGTCAAACTTAACATTATTCAAGCAAATTGCTCCCAGAAAATACATCTGAAACCACTTTGCTATTTTGATGCATGCAAAATACGCTGCCAAATGCAAAAGAGGAAGTCTGCTACAGCCACGAAACTCCTCATGGGTATTGAAACTAAATTTGCTTCCATTTTCTCCATTTTGCACAGCAATAAAACAATTGACAGAATCAAGTACAAAAATCTGTTCCAGAATCCAACTGGCACATCTTTGCACTTTCATGAAACTCATCTATATAATGGACAAATTCATCCTTGTCATCATTCATAAGGGCACACTCAATTTGAGTATCCCAACTCAGGCACACGTCATAAAATTCTCCTGCATCGTTCTGATAGACATATCTGCCTGCTGAAATCTTCCCCATAACAGCGATAGAAGGGAGCATAAATCTTTCTCCTTAGAAACTCATCATCAGTAAAGCAAATGGAAGGCTTTTTTGGCAGATTTGGAATTGAGAGAGAGAGAGAGAGATGTTAGCAATAATCCCTGTACTAGAAAAATGGTTGGAAGTATTCCCCAACGAAAAACCGAGTTTTATAACTAAATAGTTTTCAAAACGCTATGGCACCATTTTGGTAAAACAGTACCAAGCCTAACAAAAGTTTTCTTGCTTGCATCATGTTATTAATCACAAAAAGAACACAAAGAAGTCCCAAATGTATCCGTAAATTTCTCCAACTCTTCATTTCATTGTCCCCCGGCCAGGGAACAGAAGTAAAACATTCTTAGGAAAAAGAGATCTTTTTCACTTTCTTTTCTTATTATTAAGTTCTCTCCTTGTTTACAACATAATCTCTTCCAAACCTTTTGGGTTCTCTCTTTTACCTGTCTTTGGTTTTCTGCTCTGGTTTTCATTCTTTATTTAGCTTAATGAATCTCTAACCCATATATGTTCAATTAAGGTGTATATATGAATGCTTTTACATCATTAACTAAATAAATTAGAAATAGCACTTATCAGCTAAGAAGAAGTTCTAGATTTCGGAAGAGTTTCGAAATTTTTAAAGTAAATATAATATAGAAATCGACGAATTGATCAAACATGAGAAGACTCATAAAAGAATATGCTAGATTTTTACCTCTTGCATTTTCACACTAGAAAGTCCTCTCCTTTGCAACCATACAAAGGCGACACCAGCAGTAAAAATGAAAACTGGGGGGAGAAAAGGTTAAATGTAAGCCAAATGAGAGGGTTAGAAGAAAGGGAAGGGGGGGGGGTATAAGAATAAAAAAATGCAGTAGAGCTCTTTTATGATTACAGATAAAGTTTTAGCCTGCTTCAAAAATGGAAGCTTGCCAGCCTCCGCCGTGATGGCTATCTTGTTTGGTTCCTCGCCGTGGTTGTATTCGTAGTCGCCCTCATCAATATCCTCTTCGTAATCTTCCTCATCCGTCTCGTCGTCTTCATCATCCGTCTCATCTTCTTTGTAATCCGCCTCTTCACTCCGTTTTGCAATTTCACATTTGATTCTTCTGCGTTTCCATCAATCTTAGTTTCTGCCTCAATGGTCCTCTTTCATGATTCTTGATCAGCTGGCTGTTTTCCCTTTGCTTGAACATTCAGCTAAGCAGAAGCTATCCTGCTAGGGTGCAAGCAAAACAATTTAGCTATCCACAACATCTTTTCCTTAGCAGCCAACTGCAATCTTTTGGCACTGACTGCCATACTAACCTCTCTTTTACCTCAGCCTTTTTCCTTTTTTTTTAAAACGGTAGAAGAATTTCATTTCACTAAAAAATATTACAAGTAAAGACTGGATACGTGTCCAAATAGGAGCATCTAGGGACAAAGCCTCTAGATCATAAGGATAACTGTGTATCCAACAAACATCAAGACGCAATTTAGTAGCAAATTTAAATTACTCTAAAGCTAATTTAAGACCTTCTTTCTTGCCTATATCGATTGATCCTACTTGAAGTACTGTTACAGCGCCAGGATGTCTTCTAGCACTGTTTTAGTAGGCTATCACTGGAGTTCCTTGCGTTCAGCAGTCCATTGAGCCTTTTACATCACTTGATATCTTAATTTTGCACTAGCTCTGATCCACAGCTTTGATTATTGCAAATTTAGTTGCTTTGGCTGGTTCCAGTTTATAGATCCTTCTTTGGTTTTAGGGATTGCCCAAACAGCCCGAAGCTTCACTTCCCAATCAGTTGCTGTGATCCCTACCTACTCTCCTGTTGCTTTCCTTCATTCCTTTCCCAGCTACTTTGATGTTGATTGTCATCTAGTCATTGCTTTTTGATTCTTCGGTCCCTGCTAACATTCTTTGCAGTTGAAACTCTGGTTTGGCTTGCTTTTAAGACCATGTTGTATTCATTCCAATCCTCCCAAGCTCTCTATACTGCTTCAACAAAGTTGCCCTGTGACCATTGAATTGGAAACTGTTTCTTTCCTTCCAGATTGTTCATAGGATAATCACAGTCAAACCTATATGCTCATGTCCCTCTTCCCTGTTTCTACTTGCCATCATCCCTTCCCACTATCCCCAGAATTCCACCTTTTTCCCATCAAGCCCATCCCACTGGATTGGAGCGAATTTCCATATTTCGATGGCCAGTTACAGAACATCACATGCTCCAGAGTTTTAGCCTCAGTGTGTGGGCACCAGGGAAGGCCTTTCTGTATCTTTTTGTAAATTAGCTTATTAGGGCAAAGTGCCTGTGAGGCATTTCCATAAAAAGTGTTTCAGTTTTTGCTTAGTTTTCATACCTCAAATCCCTTTCCAAATTTTCTGGTTGTGCTTGTTTCTGCTGGTTCATACTTTCAGGGATAGGCATGGGTGCATTATTTGATTGATTCGACTAACATTTCGCAGATCAGTCATTTTTTAACTTTTATCCATCCTGCATCCGGTACGGGGTTGGATTAATGGGTACTCGCCCCGCCTTGCTTAACGGTACCCGTCCCATGCATTATTTGATTAACTCGATCCACACTATGCAGATCAATCATTTTCTAACTCTTACCCACCCCATATATTTGTGGGTATCTGGTATGGGGTTGGATCAATGGGTACTTGTCCCGCTTGCTTATTATTTATTTTTTTTTAAAAAAAATTGTACTAATTTAATTTTGTATTTTACATATTCATCTAAAACTTAACAAAGATTTTTTTTTCTCAAAAAAAAAAAAGTCTCCTCCCAAAAAACAAACATACTTTTAGGGCTGAGTATAGGTCAGGTACCTGTCCTATGCATTATTTGATTGACCCGACTCACATTATGCGGATCAGTCATTTTCTAACTCTTACCCATCCCATATATTTGCCCGGTATCCGGTATGGGGTTGGATCACTGGGTACCCGCCCTGCCTTGCTTATCGGGTACCCGTTCCGTGCATTATTTGATTGACCCGATCCACATTTTGCGGATCAGTCATTTTCTGACTCTTACCTACCCCGCATATTTGCGGGTATTCAGTATGGGGTTGGATCAATGGGTACTTGTCCTGCTTTGCTTATTATTTAATTTTTTTTAAAAATAATTTGTACTAATTTAATGTTGTATCTTATATATTCATCTAATATTTAATAAAGAATTTTTTTCTCAAAAAAAAAGTCTCCTCCCAAAAAACAAACGTGCAATGAACATGCCAAAAAAAAAGAAAAATTAAAAGAATTCAAAATCAATGAAAATTTGAAATAAATAGTACCTTTTTTTAAATATATATTCCACATCAATTAGATTCTTTCTTAAAAACCATAATATCATTACCTCTATAAATAAATCTTGTAAATAAACTATAATTTCCTATATTTGTAGCACAATTTGTTCAATGAAATTACTTTATTAGCGCTAAAAATATTATTTTGTAGTATGTGTATAAAATAAAAAATAAAAAATATATATGTGGGGCATGTCGGTACGTGCATGTTATTAATTATATACCTCTAACACGTCTCACTTATAGGCAGGTATTTGATATTCTTTTGATTCGGTCAAATAATGCGGATCAAGTACTCTATATTTTGGATAAAATCGGATTGGATGTGCAAGGTTTTCTCAAATCGAATTGGATATGAAGGATTTTCGGATCAGTGGGTATTTTTGCCCATCCCTACCTGCTTCATTCATCTTTATCTAATAAAAGAAATGGTGACATATTTGACTAGACAAAGAAGTTGGATAGGAAACTTGGACAAAGGACCCGGTCCGAAAAGTGGATAATCGTCAATCAATTGAACCTGATGCTTTCACTAAATTTTACTATCACTTTGAGTAACTTTTTGGCATCACTAAATTAATTTTATCACTTCTAGTATTTTGTTTTTTTCCTGCTTTGCACGTGCTTGTTTGGGAGGTAGCACTATCTTGGTGAACATACATGTACTTTGGCTAACAGGCTGGGTATATTTCTTGAAAAATTTTCCTTGCAATTGTATATGGGGTTAAGCATTGGTTTCGAATAGGTAAAACTTGAATAATACAATATTTATTTATTTTTTTGTTTGAAGTACAAGATACAAAGCTACTATTATCTAGTGGTTTTTTTTTTGTATTAGTACGCCTATGAAAATAAAATCAAAAGGATGGTCTTTTTTTTTTTTTTTTTTTTTTTGCATCCGCTACAAGGGGAGTCATTTTGTCCGGGGGTTACCGACTAGTTTATAATTTTAAATGAAGAAACCAACTATAAGGTGCCATAAACAACCGCTGATTTTTTGCCGAAATTAAAAAATTACTTTTGCAACCGCTCAAGTCTTGGTTTAGCGGTCAAGACAATCGAAACAGACTTATAGCTGTTTGTTTGATAGAACAACAACATCAATGAGACAGCCAGTGAGACATATATAGCAGTTCCAAGTATGGATCCATTCTAGTTTGAAATGATCAACTCCTGCTGTAGATCCAACAATCCCATACTTCAGCTGTTCATTGCAAACAAATTTAGTGAAAAATTAAAGATCCTGTTGTTGCTGATCATTAAACTGTGCATCCACCATCAACCACAAGATTATGCCCTGTGATAAATGTAGAATCATCGGAGGCAAGGAATAAAGCAGCATCAGCAACATGATCAACTTTCAGTATAGCTTCTTTCAAGGAAGTCTGAGGCTGATGAATCTTCTCTAATTCCTCAACATCCATATGAAAATAGTTGCACGCTAATGGTGTAGCAACAACAAATGGTGAAACAGCGTTGACTCTAATCCCATGTGGCCCCAACTGCTTACTAGCACATCTCATCAGCCCCAGAACTGCATGTTTCGACATGTAATAATCTGTCGAAACTTCTCCAGCTGTAGTGGCTGCTATACTCGCCGTGCAAACTATGCTGCCCTTTACTCCCCTTTCCACCATCGCTTTTGCAGCATGTTTTACACATGCCGTCATGCCTCGTACGTTGATAGCAAAGAGTTGATCAAGTTCTGAGAAGTCAAGATCGATCACCAATTGATTTGACTTGCTAAATACTCCAGCATTGCTGAACATGACATCTAGTTGGCCGTAAGTTTGGATGGTTGAATCTATCATTCTCTGGACTTGCTCTTCATCAGCTACATCACAACGGACATAGCTGCAGTTTTTTGAACCAATCGATTCAGCCACGGTTCGGCCCTTTTCGTCTTGGATGTCAGCGATCACAACTTTGGCACCATGGTTGGCAAAAAGTCGAGCAGTTGCCTCGCCGATGCCGCTAGCACCACCTGTTACGACGGCAACTTTGGCTTCCAGCTTTTTGGTGATGCTAGAAGGTTGTTGCGCCATCTCTCTCGAGGAAAAGAAGAAAAAAAAAAGATTTTTTTTTTCAGGAAGCTAGTTCTTCTTTAGGAGAAATTATAGTTGTACAATGCATGTAAAACTTCAAGGATTGCTGCTTTATAATACTACCATATGTCCCACCCTTGCCTAATCGTGCGCCATTGTGCCTATAGAGTATTTTACTCTATAATTGGAAGTCCAAACAAGTTGCCAACTCATGTTGGAAGGCATTATGTACTTGGAATCTCTGATGTTTTCTAGGTAATACTTAATGAGCCCAAGTCAACGATGGAGAGTTGGTGTGTTGAGAATTGGGAATTTTATGCAGGCCTATAATTTACAGAACAAATTGATGATCCCAGAATCCATTTAGCAGTGGTCTAACATGTTGTGTTATCTCACCCACTTAACAGACTATCGTTTGATTCAAGCCTCCAATCCAGAGTCTAATATGTTCTCTGACAGATTCAAGCCTCCAATGCAGAGATTTCAATTGATTAGAGCATTTCTCAAGAGGATCGGCTGGTTTGCAACTTTAATAACCAAACAAAACAGCTCCTTTATTATTATTATTTTTTGGGGTCCGTTCAGGAAAATTTAAGTCAAGAGCAGCTGGCAGAACTGGACGTAAGCTGATTGGGCTAAGTCTGGCCTTGAATTAGCCAACCACTTGGGGCCTGATCAATGTTCATGCCGTAGAGATTAATGTTGCATTCCTAAATAATCACAACCACAATCCTCTGGGAGAAACTCCCATTTGAGAGGCCGAATCTGTCAGTCATGAACTGTAGAGTGATTTGATATCAAAGTTGTCACAGAATGAGATGAAGCGCCAGGCAGTCCAGAAAATACAGGGGACGACGTCTTACTATCCATGTTAACTAGTTAATATACCAAATTCCAAATGTTAAAACCCCCATGATAATACTGAATCCAAGTTCATGACTTCATTCATATTTCATTCAATTAACACACCATGCAAGTATTGTAATTGATGAAGGGAGGGGTGTTCGCTTGAGGACTTGAAGCCTTTGAAATGAAGCTTGCATTTGGGGGAAATAATCAAATCTAGCATGATCCCTCAAAAAAAAAAAATTTTTTTTTTTTTTTTTGGATAAGCAAGATAACTTCATTTAATTCACTGAAAGCTGACACTCCAAGAAATACAGCAAGTAGAAGGGATGGTCTGATTCCTTATTTTGATAACAAGTAGAATGTGTCAGGAAATAGAGTCTTGTTCCTCCCAATTCATCCATCATACGCGGGCTTGTTTTGGACCATATCCGCAACTTGGACAACATATCGAGAGATTGAACAATCTTTACAAATTAACCTCCGCTTAACAGAGTTAGAAGTACTTTTGCTATGGTTTCAATCTGAGTAAAAAAGCAAAAGAAACAACATCCAGGATGAGTCTAAAGACTGAACTATATGATCAGAATACATTGCTGGCCTACTTAAAAGTAAGGCACTTATCTATCAAACTCGTGTATTTGACAAGTTTTCTGGTCAGGGGTTCATGATCCCTCCATCATTGATGAATTCATGGTGCTGTGGAGTGCTCTATTCCGAAGCATCCTCCTGCCTCCAATGTGTGTATTTTACAAGTTTTCTTACCAGCTAACCACTCCCAAGAAACTGTAGCACGAGACAGAAGATTGTAAATCAATAAGATGTTAAATGACTTAAATCAGAAGGAAGAAAAGTATAAATATGAAAAAGAAAAGGAGGAAAACTATATCCTAGTATACACTCTATAGCTCCATAACATCAGCTCAGAGAAATACTTCCTTCATTTACAAGGGGTTTTTTTTTTTTGGGTGAGAGTATTTTTAAGTTTTGCTGGGTCCACGATGTGACACCGTGTCAAGAACAAAACAAGTAATAGCATATGAGTCATTGACGGAGTGGGAGATCAATTGACATTTTTTCACAAGCTCATCCTCTGAATTTTCTGCTAAAATAATCAATGCCACAACTTTTTCTTTCTTTTCTTCACTTTTTTTTGCTGTAGAGATCTAATGAAAAGTATAATGTCAATCAGATAAAAAGATAATTCGATACTGATCTCCTCTACTTTGTCCTTCTGCAATGACGTATATATCTTGTGCTCCTATCTTCATTATTGGCTTCGAAAAAGTACGAACCAACTTTGACGACTAATTATTCAATTAAAACCAGAATAAAAAAGATTTAATTTCTCACGGCTTTCTTGAGGATGATCGACCTGGGGGAGAGGGTGGGAAAGATTATTGATGAAACTACAAGAGAAAATTCACAACAAGAGAGCAAAAAAAAAAAAAAAAAGTTCACTAGATTTGATGAAGCAATAAACTAGTAGATTGAAGGGTATATTGATACCTGAGGGAACGAAAGGCAAGGTGAGAAGAGAGAGCGTGGAAGAAGAAGTTAACTCCATGAAGCAACACCACCACTGCCGTGCAACCCAGCAGAAAAAACTCCATCATCATTCCTTCCCTTCTCCTCCCTGATCTTAATTAGTGGCTTCCTCACTTAATTTGGAAAAGATCAGTTTTCCAAATCCTTGTTGCCAAAAACTCAAAAGGTGAAAGCCAGCCAGCAACTTTTTAGATTCTTGAATCAGCCCAACTTATCTCGTATAGTAATTAATAAAGAAGAGGAAACTGCAATAAGAGGAAGATATATATATATTTATGTGTTAAAAGTATTTTGAAGAGACCAGAGCACAACAATTTAGTCCAGTCGGTGCAATATAGGAGGGTAATAGATTAATAAAATATATATACCAGAAGAATAAAAATTGTCTGGACAATAATTGATGGGTATATGACGTCGACGTTCCTATCTTAGCTATATATCCTGCGTGCATATGAGGGTGATATGAATAAGATTGACACTATTCCTATCGCCTTCATCACAACCCCTTTGGATACAGAAGAAATGCTTTTGGGTATTCTCCGATCATTTTTCTGCTTTTTATTCTCCATTAGTAATAAATGAGAAACTACCGGACCTACCCGTCGCCACCAACCCATTTCTCCTTTCACGGAACTGTGGAGCTAGTTTTGTTGTTCCTCTACAACTGTCCACATATTATTAAAGAATTAATCTTCTAAATTGAAATTTTGTATATATGACATGTATTTAAATTCGATAACGTGTACCTCATCATTATAATAAAAAATAACCCTATTATTAATGCAATATTCTTATTTTTATATTATATAAGAATGGGTTGTGGTTAAAGGAAGTTTGAATTTCAACAGTATGAATAATAGGTTTTTGGGAATGTGGAATGTTGTGTAGCTTTTTTAAAACTTTTGGTACAATTGAGAGCAGCACGTGTTTAGGTATATACTGAAATGAACTCATTTTGGTACATTTAAAACTTTGATTTATGAAGACATCTGTGTATTCTGTCCGCGCGCCAAGTTCCGCCACGCGACGCAGGCCACGGACAGGGCCCGCACGCCACTTCGCGAAGGCCCAGCTCATCTGAGTTCCGCCGCCCGCAGCTCCACCTCCGACCGCTGCTGTTCACGACACCAAACGCTGCACCTCCTCTCTCTTCGCCGCACGCCACCCGCTGCTGTCCCCTTTCATTTGGTTGTCATCCAAGGTGGAGGTAATTGGAACTTGTCCCCCATTCTCTTAATAACTAATTGGTGCTGCCTGGGTTGCTCAATAGTTAATGTTGTTGACGATTGAAGTTTATTTTCTCAATTGGTGAATTCCACCAGTGGTACTGGTCGGACTATTTTCGCTTGGAATTGCTATTTCTTTTGGGTTGGGTGAAATTGTGCAATTAATTGGCCAACTGGAGCCATTTGTTGGGACTTTGGGTGAGCTGAAATATTGCACTTGTTTGTTAAATTGGGAGGCCTCTATACCATTTACATTGCTTATTCCAGTTCAGTGCATCTAGTTGAAATGCTGGGGTTCATTATTAGATTTGACTGAGAATCCTGTGGATACATTGTTTGTTGTGTGAATTGAGCTACATTATTTGGGGGATCTCACTAGTGTGGGTTAGTAGCCGTTGAACTTGTTTCATCCATTGTTTGGGTATTTTGGCTTCGCTGGGTCACTTCTACTCTTTTGGCTGACTGTTGGAGGCTGGGCACTTGGAGTTACTCTGCTACTGTCGAATTTATGAGTTATTATTGATTGCATTGTTATTTCTTGGGGCTGTTGCTACAATTTCAGTTGATTGAGTTGTGCATTCCATTTTCCGCCAGTGGTACTAGTTGGAGTGTTTTCCCCCGAATGTGTTTACTCTAGCTGGTTAGATATTCGATCAAACTGCCAGGATCTTGTGGCTATGTTGCTCTTGATAAACTTTAGGGTTGCTATTGCTAGATTTAGCATATTATTGGGGTATTCGTTAAAATTTTAGAGTGCATTTGTTGAGATTAGGAATGGCCAAGTTTGCTTGTTGACTGACTGAATTAGGTAGTCCCTGTGCTTATTGACGTGACTTTGCTAGTTCCCAGTTATTGATAATAGTTTCTGGTTGTTGATTTTGGAGTGCAACTGTTGCTTTATTGACCATATTTGGGCTTGAGTGGCCCGTGTTTGCTTTTGCATTTGACTATTGAGTTGGGGAACACCAGTGACTATGGATTTGCATTTGTTGGTTGCTATCTTTGTTGGATATTCTGTCTTTTGTTATTTGGGGTGATAATTGGCGTCAATGGTGAGTGGCGCCACTTACAAGTACAGGTTCACAACGGAGATGAGCGAATGACGAATATCACCCGCCAAGTGGCAAGGATGTCTCAGAACTCGGCTTCCCTCCACTGTTCCCTCCTATCCCTTAGCTGTTCAACAGGGAAGTTTCATTGTTCTCTTCGTTTTCATTACTTTATTACCTCCATTGAGGACAATGTAGGATTTAGGTGTGGGGGGAGCAGTTATGGTGCTAGTGTCTTTCATTCAATTTTTTTTTCTTTTTAGTGATTGGCTTGTAAGTGCATGCCAAGGTTTGATGTTGGATTATTACCTCTATTTCTACTATTGCCAATTTTAATAATAAAAGGGTATCAAGTTAATGTGGTTGAATCCAAAAACATCTCTTTGGTGAATATCGATGATTGTTTTACTCTTATAATTTTTGGTTAACTTTCCTAGGCATAGGGAATGATTATTGGCATTTTCATGTGAATTGGTCCGGTTATTAACTTTAGTTCTCCATGTTTGAAAATGAGACTAGCTGATGCAAGTTTTCTTTTGGTTCTTGTGTTATATTGAGTTTTTGTGATTTTTAGCTATGAATAAACTTGACTGTACTCCGCTAGTATTTACTACCGAGTAACCGGGGATTTTCACCAAAAGTGTCGATTCTCGCGTCAAAAAGTAGTAATTGCTATGAGTACGTGGTCACGTGGCGATAGAAGCTGAGTAACCGGGCTCCTTCATCCGGCCAATGTTGAAGTTCGCGTCAAAAGGCTCAAATGGCTAGCGACTAAGTCTTTTGTTACTATTGAAAAAAAAAGAGAAAAAAAAAAGAGAAAAAAAAAAGAGAGAAAAGTAGGGAAAAAAAATATGAAAAAAAAAGTGAAGGTTGTGTTAGTGTGTAATAAAAGTCAGCTTGCCGAATTATGGATTTAATGTTGAGATTTTGGTTAATAGTTGGACCATTTGCTGATAAATGTTATGCATCATTCCTTTTTCTTAGATTAGTTAACTTAAAATTAGAGGAGTTTGTGGTTTAGAAGCTAACCGGAATGATGTTTCTTGGACTTGACCATTGATGCTTGATTCTTATTTTTCTTGGTACCTTGGCAATTTGTTGGATAGAGCAATGACCATTATCACATTTTGGTATCTGTTTACTATTCTCATGCTTGAGGACAAGCATGGTTTAGGTGTGGGGGAAATTGATAGGTTGCGATTTTATCATTTATTTTATTATTAATTTCTCCTATTACCTGACCCAATTTGGAATAATTGTTAGTTTCTACTCATTTTTAGTATTTTACATATATTTCAGGGAGTAGAACGAAAATACCATAATAAGTGCCGATTTGACAGTTATCAGGAAAGAGTTCAAGTAGCAGGCATCCAGGGCATTTTTGGAACAAGGAGATACAAGTCCTTTTTGGTAATTCGCAGAGCGCAGCATTAAAAGGAGGAACGAAGGGCTGAAGTGGGGGTCTTCTTCTTCCTCTCCGGAAGGGGAGCCGCCGCACATTGGAGAGCTTTTCGTCTTGTAGCTTAGCCGTAGTTGTTGACTTTTCTTCTTAGTTTTTGTTAGCTAGTTTCTTTCTTACGTATGAAGATTGCTGAGAAGCTTAGCTTTTGTTTTTGATTCTGCCTATTCAATTTCTCTTCTCCGAATGTCGGACAAAAGCAAACACACTCAGTGGACTCTCGTAGCTTCCTTTCTTTATTGAATGCCCAGCTTCCCAATTGATGGCCGCAGCCTTTGCTTCAATTTCTTGTGGGTTTAGTTCATTAATTATGAACTAATTCTACAATTCTAGTCAAGGGACAACTGACGATTTGGTTCGACAACTACTGTGAGATCGAATCTGTTTTAATTATTTTCTTCATTTATTGGTATTTATATGTTCCTTGATTTTAATTGCTATGGCCTTGTGTATGATTGATTAGTGCGCAATAATTAATTATTCATATAGGCTATTTTTGCTAAATAGGGGTAATTGAATCCGTAATTGTTCGTTATCTCTACCTCAGTAGCAACTGGCGTAATTGGGTTTATGTCAGGGGAGCATATGATCTAATTTAAACAAACCCTCGTAGCGTGTTTGTTGGTTAGGATTGGGCCTTTCTAATTATTAATGCAATCTAGAAATTAAATCCTACGGTCGTACTTAGGGTTGTTTTTGGGTTAGAGAAATAGCTAACGGTCGTACCTTAGCTATCGATAAATTAAGGAAGGGTTGGTTGTTTATCGCGTGCATGACAACTATAACCAATCTATTAATAAATGTTGGGATTATTTTTGCATCAATGATCAGTGCATGAACCATTTCTGAAGTATACCCTTGGCTAGAGTTTCTCTTAGTTATTTCTTTTAATTAATTATTTTCTGCAGTTAATTTATTTAGTTAGCATTTATTCCAAAACCCCCCATACTTTGGACTCTAAAAGAAACAATTACTCCCAGTCCCTGTGGATTCGACCCTGCTCACCGCTATCTACAGAATTAACTTTAGTTTGAGCAGGTTTTATTATTGTACAGGCTTCAACAACCTGTCAATTTCTGGCGCCGTTGCCGGGGACTGGTGTCAGATTAATTTGTTTCTTTTTGAGTTCACATTGTTTTCATTTTTAATTTATTTTTCTCTTATTTTTTTTTTATATAGTTTATGGCTGCTAACATTCCATATTTTGATGATAGACTGGACTTTGTTCCTGAATGGGGTTATGAGACTCATGTTTTTCCTAATGATCAATGGGCTGTTGCAAATTGTGGAGCTTATTTTGACTCAGGTTATTCAACTGACACATGCCCCGCATTTCAAGACAATCTAAGTGCTCCAATTGATACTTTTGGAGATTTTTCACCCCAATATCAAATGCAGTATGACCCTTATTCAAACGGGTATGATCAAGGATGGTGGGATAATTCCAGTTTTGATTATGCGACTGGGCCAATGGATTTTCAACAGCAAGAGTCTCAACAACCATCGTCCCTGTCAGGGTACCAGCAGCAATACCAACCCCGACCACCTCCGCCCCCAAGCTCTGGTCCATCTTTGGAGGAGATGATAAAACAAGTGATGACAAACATGGCGCAAAATCAGCAAAGGACGGAGGCAATTCTTATGCAAAATCAACAAAGGACGGACTCCGAAATGCAGGATATAAGGAATCAGATAAGTCAAATGGCTACAACAATCAATCGTTTGGATTCCCAGAACCAAGGTGAATTGCCATCTCAACCTGAGTTGAACCCGAAGAATGTCAGCGCCATGACCTTGAGGAGTGGCAAAGAGGTTCAAGGGCCTGAGCCTGTGATCCCTAAGGACAAGGATGAGGAGATGCAAGAATGTCAAAATGAGAAATCTACAGATGCAGTTGAAAAAGAAGCCGAAAATGAAGAAATGGAACCCCAACCGCAACCCATTGAAGTGAAAGAATCCAGTGAAGAATCATCAAATGTGGTGACACCACCTCCATTCCCTAACCCGCATTTTCTTAACTTTTATTCCATGATTTCTGTTAATGAGATTGATTTTGTTATACCGGAAGTTTTTGAGTCTCATGGCAGAAATAAGTTAAGAGTAGCTATGGTCAAATATCTTGAACCGTTGAGTGCTCTTGATGGAGGGGTGGAGGAAAAATTGAGATCACTGCTTGATTATTTGGCACCATCAACTAATCCATGGAAGACTGTAGCTCGTGTGCTCAAAGATTACTCCATCTATGAGGGTTACCAGGATCATATAGAGGATGAAGCATTAAGACGAGTTACACGATTTTATCCTCCATGAACAAAACATGATAATGTCTAGTCAAAAACATTAAAGAAAGGCGCTCATTGGGAGGCAACCCAATTGTTTCTTTAAATTGATTGTTTTGATTTCGTGTGATAGTTTAAATATGTTTTCCTTGAATTTGACTGATTTTGGGTGTTAATTTTCGTTTTTGCTGATTTGTAGGTGACCTCCAGGCATGACGCGCCCACGTGATGACGAGCAGGAAGCTCACGATCAGAAACTTCAAACTTCTGGGAGCTCTCTTACCCTCATGACGCGCCCGCGTGATGACATGCAGGAAGCTTACGATCAGCAACTTCTGGGAGCTCTCTTGCTCTCTTGACGTGCCCGCGTCACGTTCGCGGGAAAGGTAAGGATTCAAAAAAAAAAAAAAAATTCTTTTAACCGTAGCTACCTCTTTTCTTTTTTGTTACAAAAAGAAGAAAAAATAAAAAAAAACAAAATAAAAAAAATAAAAATAAAAAAAATTTTGAAAGAATAAAAAAAGAAAAAAGAAAAAAGAAAAAAAGAGGAAGTAATACGGAATCAAAAGGAAAAAATTTTTCTCTCTCCTTAACCGTAGCTAGTTCTTGACTTGTCAACGTAAAAAAAAAAAAAAAAAATCCTTTCTTTTTCTTTCTTCTTTCTTTCTTTCTTTTTCTTTCTTTTTTTTTCCTTCTTTTTTTTCTTCTACTCTGTTCTCCTGCTGGTCCGTCGCTCCTGCTACACGCGCACCTCCAGCTCAGTGCCGCCCTCAGCCCTCTCTCCACCACCAAATTTGCCCCTACCGCTCGTCACTGCCGACGCGAGAGTGACGCGGCCGCACGCTGCCGGCTCCAACTGCACGGCTCTCCTCCATCTCCCTCCAGCTCCTCTGAGCTCTGTTGCTCACCCGGCGTCGACCACCACCACAAGCCATCCCTCGCAGCAACTTCCTCTTTCTGTCCGCTGCTTCTTCCTCTCGCTCGATTGGACCCATCGAGCGCCGCCGCTGCTGAAGCTTGCCAGCCGCCCCCTTCGCTGTCCGCGCGCCAAGTTCCGCCACGCGACGCAGGCCACGGACAGGGCCCGCACGCCACTTCGCGAAGGCCCAGCTCATCTGAGTTCCGCCGCCCGCAGCTCCACCTCCGACCGCTGCTGTTCACGACACCAAACGCTGCACCTCCTCTCTCTTCGCCGCACGCCACCCGCTGCTGTCCCCTTTCATTTGGTTGTCATCCAAGGTGGAGGTAATTGGAACTTGTCCCCCATTCTCTTAATAACTAATTGGTGCTGCCTGGGTTGCTCAATAGTTAATGTTGTTGACGATTGAAGTTTATTTTCTCAATTGGTGAATTCCACCAGTGGTACTGGTCGGACTATTTTCGCTTGGAATTGCTATTTCTTTTGGGTTGGGTGAAATTGTGCAATTAATTGGCCAACTGGAGCCATTTGTTGGGACTTTGGGTGAGCTGAAATATTGCACTTGTTTGTTAAATTGGGAGGCCTCTATACCATTTACATTGCTTATTCCAGTTCAGTGCATCTAGTTGAAATGCTGGGGTTCATTATTAGATTTGACTGAGAATCCTGTGGATACATTGTTTGTTGTGTGAATTGAGCTACATTATTTGGGGGATCTCACTAGTGTGGGTTAGTAGCCGTTGAACTTGTTTCATCCATTGTTTGGGTATTTTGGCTTCGCTGGGTCACTTCTACTCTTTTGGCTGACTGTTGGAGGCTGGGCACTTGGAGTTACTCTGCTACTGTCGAATTTATGAGTTATTATTGATTGCATTGTTATTTCTTGGGGCTGTTGCTACAATTTCAGTTGATTGAGTTGTGCATTCCATTTTCCGCCAGTGGTACTAGTTGGAGTGTTTTCCCCCGAATGTGTTTACTCTAGCTGGTTAGATATTCGATCAAACTGCCAGGATCTTGTGGCTATGTTGCTCTTGATAAACTTTAGGGTTGCTATTGCTAGATTTAGCATATTATTGGGGTATTCGTTAAAATTTTAGAGTGCATTTGTTGAGATTAGGAATGGCCAAGTTTGCTTGTTGACTGACTGAATTAGGTAGTCCCTGTGCTTATTGACGTGACTTTGCTAGTTCCCAGTTATTGATAATAGTTTCTGGTTGTTGATTTTGGAGTGCAACTGTTGCTTTATTGACCATATTTGGGCTTGAGTGGCCCGTGTTTGCTTTTGCATTTGACTATTGAGTTGGGGAACACCAGTGACTATGGATTTGCATTTGTTGGTTGCTATCTTTGTTGGATATTCTGTCTTTTGTTATTTGGGGTGATAATTGGCGTCAATGGTGAGTGGCGCCACTTACAAGTACAGGTTCACAACGGAGATGAGCGAATGACGAATATCACCCGCCAAGTGGCAAGGATGTCTCAGAACTCGGCTTCCCTCCACTGTTCCCTCCTATCCCTTAGCTGTTCAACAGGGAAGTTTCATTGTTCTCTTCGTTTTCATTACTTTATTACCTCCATTGAGGACAATGTAGGATTTAGGTGTGGGGGGAGCAGTTATGGTGCTAGTGTCTTTCATTCATTTTTTTTTTCTTTTTAGTGATTGGCTTGTAAGTGCATGCCAAGGTTTGATGTTGGATTATTACCTCTATTTCTACTATTGCCAATTTTAATAATAAAAGGGTATCAAGTTAATGTGGTTGAATCCAAAAACATCTCTTTGGTGAATATCGATGATTGTTTTACTCTTATAATTTTTGGTTAACTTTCCTAGGCATAGGGAATGATTATTGGCATTTTCATGTGAATTGGTCCGGTTATTAACTTTAGTTCTCCATGTTTGAAAATGAGGCTAGCTGATGCAAGTTTTCTTTTGGTTCTTGTGTTATATTGAGTTTTTGTGATTTTTAGCTATGAATAAACTTGACTGTACTCCGCTAGTATTTACTACCGAGTAACCGGGGATTTTCACCAAAAGTGTCGATTCTCGCGTCAAAAAGTAGTAATTGCTATGAGTACGTGGTCACGTGGCGATAGAAGCTGAGTAACCGGGCTCCTTCATCCGGCCAATGTTGAAGTTCGCGTCAAAAGGCTCAAATGGCTAGCGACTAAGTCTTTTGTTACTATTGAAAAAAAAAGAGAAAAAAAAAAGAGAAAAAAAAAAGAGAGAAAAGTAGGGAAAAAAAATATGAAAAAAAAAGTGAAGGTTGTGTTAGTGTGTAATAAAAGTCAGCTTGCCGAATTATGGATTTAATGTTGAGATTTTGGTTAATAGTTGGACCATTTGCTGATAAATGTTATGCATCATTCCTTTTTCTTAGATTAGTTAACTTAAAATTAGAGGAGTTTGTGGTTTAGAAGCTAACCGGAATGATGTTTCTTGGACTTGACCATTGATGCTTGATTCTTATTTTTCTTGGTACCTTGGCAATTTGTTGGATAGAGCAATGACCATTATCACATTTTGGTATC
This sequence comes from Coffea arabica, assembly GCF_036785885.1. Classification (NCBI taxonomy): domain Eukaryota; kingdom Viridiplantae; phylum Streptophyta; class Magnoliopsida; order Gentianales; family Rubiaceae; genus Coffea; species Coffea arabica. Next base: position 12,229,951 of record NC_092312.1, read on the forward strand.
TGTTTACTATTCTCATGCTTGAGGACAAGCATGGTTTAGGTGTGGGGGAAATTGATAGGTTGCGATTTTATCATTTATTTTATTATTAATTTCTCCTATTACCTGACCCAATTTGGATTAATTGTTAGTTTCTACTCACTTTTAGTATTTTACATATATTTCAGGGAGTAGAACGAAAATACCATAATAAGTGCCGATTTGACAGTTATCAGGAAAGAGTTCAAGTAGCAGGCATCCAGGGCATTTTTGGAACAAGGAGATACAAGTCCTTTTTGGTAATTCGCAGAGCGCAGCATTAAAAGGAGGAACGAAGGGCTGAAGTGGGGGTCTTCTTCTTCCTCTCCGGAAGGGGAGCCGCCGCACATTGGAGAGCTTTTCGTCTTGTAGCTTAGCCGTAGTTGTTGACTTTTCTTCTTAGTTTTTGTTAGCTAGTTTCTTTCTTACGTATGAAGATTGCTGAGAAGCTTAGCTTTTGTTTTTGATTCTGCCTATTCAATTTCTCTTCTCCGAATGTCGGACAAAAGCAAACACACTCAGTGGACTCTCGTAGCTTCCTTTCTTTATTGAATGCCCAGCTTCCCAATTGATGGCCGCAGCCTTTGCTTCAATTTCTTGTGGGTTTAGTTCATTAATTATGAACTAATTCTACAATTCTAGTCAAGGGACAACTGACGATTTGGTTCGACAACTACTGTGAGATCGAATCTGTTTTAATTATTTTCTTCATTTATTGGTATTTATATGTTCCTTGATTTTAATTGCTATGGCCTTGTGTATGATTGATTAGTGCGCAATAATTAATTATTCATATAGGCTATTTTTGCTAAATAGGGGTAATTGAATCCGTAATTGTTCGTTATCTCTACCTCAGTAGCAACTGGCGTAATTGGGTTTATGTCAGGGGAGCATATGATCTAATTTAAACAAACCCTCGTAGCGTGTTTGTTGGTTAGGATTGGGCCTTTCTAATTATTAATGCAATCTAGAAATTAAATCCTACGGTCGTACTTAGGGTTGTTTTTGGGTTAGAGAAATAGCTAACGGTCGTACCTTAGCTATCGATAAATTAAGGAAGGGTTGGTTGTTTATCGCGTGCATAACAACTATAACCAATCTATTAATAAATGTTGGGATTATTTTTGCATCAATGATCAGTGCATGAACCATTTCTGAAGTATACCCTTGGCTAGAGTTTCTCTTAGTTATTTCTTTTAATTAATTATTTTCTGCAGTTAATTTATTTAGTTAGCATTTATTCCAAAACCCCCCATACTTTGGACTCTAAAAGAAACAATTACTCCCAATCCCTGTGGATTCGACCCTGCTCACCGCTATCTACAGAATTAACTTTAGTTTGAGCAGGTTTTATTATTGTACAGGCTTCAACAACCTGTCATCTATTTGTTTGTTTAGTGCTCTAATTGTTTTCTGTTCTTTAAGTTGAACGAGATAATTAATTACAAGTAAGCTTGTTCGCGTTAATACGAGAAGAATGAAGAGAAAAGATTATAAGAAGATACCAGTCAACTCTTTCTTGGTCGAAATAAAGTGGTGCAATTCTACCAGGCTTAAATACGAGAATTGCATTAAAGTTGTGTACCCTAAAGGAAAAAAAAAAAAAGTTCAAAATAGCAAGTCAGTAAATTTTGGTCTCAATCCAAGTTTCCGACTACTTTTTACCTCGAATCCATTACGTGATTCATGCATAGTCATTTTTTTAGGGATAAAAAAGTTATATTCCATTTGTAGTTAAATAAATGATTCGATTCATATTTATTTTTACCCCTAAAAAAGTAGAATATGTTCCAAACCATATTCATTTTTTCTAAAAGAGTGGGATAGGACCTAATACATATTCATTTTTTCACTACAAAAATGGAATATGACCCTTTTGCACGTAAAAAATTGTCTACATGTGAGTCAAATGGTGATTTTAAGCTAAAAAGTTATCAAAAAATTAAGCTGGAACTAAATTTTGCTGACTTAAATTTATAAAAGATGTGAATTTAACATTTTAGAAAATGAAGGATGAAAAAGTTCATTTGATGATCTGTAAGGGAAGTTTTGAACAATTTTTTTTTTTAAAAAAAATCTTAATAGTCTCGTAACGAAGCAATAAAATAATTGTTAAACCATATAATTTGTCATTTTTTTTTCAGCTATTAATCTTTCCCTGTTTCCCATGCTGTAGATTAAAGTCCGATGACACTGGATACTTGGAGCCCACGTACCCAAGTAATTTCCTAAAAACTAAAAACTGACAAATTCCTCGCACTGCCTTATTGCTGATTACCGTTTTAGAAACTTGGAGCCCACGTCCCTAAGTTATTTCCTAAAAAGTAAAAACTAACAAATTCCTCAAGCTGCCTTGTTGCTGATTCGTCTCAGAGAATCTCTTCTTTCCTATTACTAGAAGTATTTGTCTTGGATTTCTCGAAATCCTAGGGCTAGGAAAAGTTTGTCGAGTCTATAAAACAAGAAAATCGATATCCCTAACCAAACATCTTAGCAGATTTTAAGCGTCTCCAAAGAGATTCTCAATTAAAGGTTCGTTTTCATAGCATCGATTGTTTTCCGTTCTTTGTTCTAATTTTAGTGCAGGTTCTCCCCGAAACTTAATTATCAAACAAATCATCATGCAGACCTTAGAGTACGTGGAAAAACCAAAATCACAAAATTCTTGTGTTTTCATGCAGGACAAAGAGAGCAAGAATGAAGAAAATCCCCACAAAAAGGGAGAGGAGGCAATCCCTGATGGAATAATGCGTGAAGTTTCTGTTGGGAAGGGATTATCTGGAGCCCTGAAGCTGTTGTTAGATCAAGGATGTCTCAAGGAAACTAAAGAATTGAGTAATCCGAAAACGGGCTCGAAAACAAGCAAGCTTGGCGGGATTTATGATGATCGGGGACAAAGGGAGATAATCATTGAGAGAAGAGATGAGCTTGGAAATGTCATGAATGAAAAAGAAGCTTTTCGCCAACTTTGTTATAAGTTTCAAGGGAAGAGGCCTGGTAAAACTAAACAAGACAAGCGTATGCGGAGGATCGAGAGGGAGAAGAATGTGAAGCTATCGTCCCAGAATTCTGAAGAAAGTATGGTGCTAATGGATAATGCTTTGAAGAAGCTTCAAAAACCTTATCTTGTTATCGAAGGGAAAAAAAGGGCTACATGATGAACAGTGCCCACCTGTTGGCTCGCATGAAGGTCAATGGCCTGAGCATCAAGATGCAGCTCCTCGCAAGAGCACTAAAACTAGTAAGTTCCGTGAAGATCTGCAATGCAATACCCTGAACTTTAGGAATATTCTACTTTCACGGTGCACTTTATCCACTATTGGTAATTTTTCTCTATTGCTTTTACCATTTTTTTCTTCTTGTTCAGTTCTGTGCCAACTTTTTCTTGTTTGGGAATGTTTACTAAAAATTTTTTCCTTATTAAATTGGTGATACAAGAAGCGTAAAAATTGTGGCTCCTTTCTGGTAATGCACAATTTCTGTTGCAAGGGAACATTTAGTGTCTTACTAAGCATGCTACATTGCAAAATACAAAGAGTGATACCTGACGTTTTATAGGCTCAGGATAGGCAAAATTCTGTCTTTTAATAGTTAGCACAGTAAGCCATGAAGTCAAGCACATCCCATATCGGTGGGGAAGCACATTTTTGCTGCTATTTTTACCGGTAACTGATAACGTTCAGTACAACAGCAAAGTAGGGTGGAAACAGAATCATAAGTTGGATATGAATTTATTTGTCACAAAAATTTGTTACTTGCATTTTTTCGAACTTTTTTTTTTATATTCTTAACCATATTTTTATTTAACATACGTCACATCACAAAAAGTACTATAGTATTATTTCAAATAATATTTTCAAATGATCTCCAATCCAAACACACTCATTCTCAATGAAGCAAAGTTTAATGCCTGGTTTCGTTTGCAGGTCGAATCAGCTGGCAAAAATCCTGTAATGCGATCCAATATAATTAACAACTCAGGTCCTCAAATCCAGTCCGTTATCGGTCTACCAGTAATTGCCTAATTGACGAGGAAATATGAAGCAAATTTAAATGGAAACAGAGTGATGATCAAAGGCACACCCTTCTATTTTTAACACCTAAAACATGTAGACACAAGACACCACAATTTTGGCCCAGAGAGAGAGAGAGGAATGGATGTAGAACAAGGCAAACTGATAAGGAAACCATTCTTTGGTAGCATAAGCTTTAACTTCTCTTTGTTTCTACCTTGTATATTTGTTTCCGCTTTGTCCAGAAACAAATGGAGCAGTAGTAGAAGACAGAGAACCGGACAAGAGAATTTCTACAATAAGTACAACACAGGTAACATGATCTTTCTTGGAAACTACATAATAGCATTTATACCTTGTAAGTTTGCAAGAGTACACATTTAAGGTAATGCATCCACCCGAGTCCTGTTGCTTTCGTCCTTTTTATGTCTTGAGTGTAACTGAATCCTCATGCCTCCACCCATACTCTAAATGCATACTTTAAACAGAGAAGTGAGAAGCAAATTTAACAGTCTAATGAAAAAGAAGATAAAAACCAGAATGGGTACTCATGAGATAATCTTTGCATCTCAATATAACAGGTGCTCCTGCAAAGAGAAGCTTAAAAGAAGACATTCATACTTCACCAGATAAGGGAAAGATTCAAATGAGAACATGGATTGGGTGGTTAAGAATTAGGAATCATTAGGTCCAGACCCAATTATCCTTGTAAAATTCAGCTTAATTTCAACATTATTTTGCAAATTACAGAGACAGACTGCTTCAGTTACTCGGCTAACAGGGTACAGGCAAGCAGATCTTGAACGAAAACAGCTCGCCCAGTAGCTTGTCTCATTCTTTTTTCTCGCTCTTCGTGACTTAAGGATGACTCGAAACTGCAAAGATGGTTACATAGGTGATAAAGAAAAGTGGTGGATAGACATGTAGAAAGATTGTATGACAAGAGACAACAGTTGCAGGAATACAAAAAAGCAACTCACGGTAAGGCATTATAGACAAATAAAGAAAGTTCCTCAGTTCACATTATCTATTACGTTTTACTACGGCTGCAAATCAAGCTTTATCTGGGATAATTCTTTCATTAATCCACGTCTTCATCAAGTCAAAATGAAACCCAAAAGTGAGCATTATAAACAGCCTTTGTTATTATGTAATAAAACAAGACCAAGATCTTATCCAGCCCTCTTCTGCTTTTACTAAATGAGTCTTGGAATTGAAATGATAGAACTCATGTTGCTCTGTTCCTTGTATACCACAAAACATCTCAGAGCTGTTTAATTTTCTTCCCAAAGATTAAACTCAGGAAAATAATGAGGACTTTCTTAAAGGTTTAAGCATTTTCGCTTCCTTACAAAATTAATCATGAAAAACAGCCGTCTGCAGTTACAGATACAGGAACTCAAAGATCATTTCCTGAGGCGGTGAACAACATAAAGACTCCTCGAAGATTGAATACTGAAGCTTAACAATACTATCTTGTCTTATTTTTTACCATAGTAGAAAATGTCATGCAGTTGTAAGGGTTTGAAGCCCCTAACCTCCTGCAGTTTTGACTCTTCAAACAAAAATTGCACTAAGTAATGGGTGGTCCTAGATTGAAGCTGTGTATGCATGACACCATCCATACAGGATTCATTCATTCATGCTAACAGATCGACCAGACAAAGCATGCTCCAAATGAATGGCAAGTTAGCTTTGGGTGCCTAGTGCTCTTACAGTTCATTGACCTGTCAGCGAATAGAAAATGGCATCTCAAACGCTCAGTAGTCCTCCTATAAATCTGGAAGTAAACAAAAGTTGTGGAGGACCATTGGCCAAAGTCAAGCAAAATATGTCTAGAATATCAAGTCAACTGAATTAAAAAGCGGTTCTTTGGTAACTCTCTTAAGCTATAAACCATCACCAAGCCAAGTTAATGGGTGCAACTAAAATATTTGTTCCATTTCCATTCCTCATGATGAATCATTGTGGCAAGGGGCGCCAGTTCTACAGCACATGAAGACTTATCAATCATAACAAGTAGAATTACAGCTATAATATTTAAGTTACATCAACGTACTCTTATAGATTTTGGATTTATTTACTCCTTTCTGCAGTTAGAGATATACTGCCTTAAAAATTGCAAGCTATTAATGCAGGAACTACAAAATCAACAAACAACCTAGATAATTAATCTTCATCCAAGCTCTATCCAGCCCATCATTGGCCAATTTCAACAAGAAAATAGAGCAACTACTAAAGGTAAGGAATTAAGCTTTGTGTTCTTCTCATAGCATCTCATTTCCTATAAATGGAATACCATTATGCTTATGCTCCTAGCTGGTTCTTCCATTCACTTCTAAAACATACTGTGGCATGCATGTATTCTAGTCGTGGAAACTATGTGACTTACAGTAATCTCCAAATTAGTGTATAATATAGACATAAACTACTTGAACATACTGATTAAGCTACCTCGATTTCCATGTATGCTGTAATGGCATGGACTTCGTTGATGTGTCCTCAATACTGGACACCAAAGTTTTTGAAATTTCATCCGCTTCAGATGCAGGAAAATTCAGAACAAGAGAAGAAAGTAGTGGATCAGCCATTGCACCAGATGAGGTTGCATTGTTCGATCGGTACCCACTGCCACCTAAAAGAACCTGTAAATGGGCCTCCCTAAGATCCCTCCCCAGCAGAGAGAGTGCCTGACTACTGGGAACTGCAACTCTACGTAGTCTACGACGTCGCTGCAAGTAATCTTAAGTTAAAGAAATAATGAAATGATCGAAGGACGAGCAAATTGTTCATTATAATGCAGCTTTAACTATGTAATGTGAAGGTTTACTATGAAGCCAATAGAATATGAATATAAAAGTTCCACTTTAAAGGATATCTTGAATAAATGTCCATGTTGCAACGTGATATGACTCAGCATGTTTCTTGCAACTTTAATAGAGCAAACTGGACAAACCTGCAAGAAAAATGTGAATTCATTATGACAGTCTTCATTTTAAAGTTAATACTAAATAAAAAATAGTAAGTGATACAAAAAGCATCCAACAGAAGAATACATGCATGGAAGACGGAAACTCTCTTGCTGTCTCTCACACTGGCAACCACCCTCTTTTACTAACAAACAGACTAATGGCAGAGTTCAATAAATTGTATCCCGGAAGTGCTTTTTTTACCAACCTAATTGTGATAACCCAAGCGCTTAGACCACAATTGAAGTATAAATCCCTGGAAACCATTAACATTTCAGTAAAGCACAAGGGGAAATAGGAAATTTACTCAACACTACCATGCATTCAGGTGAGTCATTAAACATAAAAGCACTCCTACAATGAATTATGTCTTTCCAATTAGTGAAGGATTTAGCAAACTACATACTTTATCTAGCATTTGAAAAACCGTGACCCAGACCAGTGACAACAGCTGTTGAAGCTGTTTTAACTTGCAACAGGCATATATATGACCCTATAGAACACCTCTAGTTTTGGATTTTTTTCAACACCCCTATAACTGATTAGTGGCAAGCTCATTGCAACTATAATAGCCAACTGCAAGAAAGAAAAGAGTTGACAACAAAATTAAAATATTTCCAAAAGAAAGGGTTAACATGCATACCATTTACCAGATATTGCGTCCATCTAGCAAAGTTATCATAATGATATGGAAAACAACCAATAGTCATAACCACAGTTAGCTTCTTACTGACCAGGAAAACTAAGGAAAATTCTGCCCTAGACTATCTCCAAAATTCTAGCCTAGGAGAGTCAAATGTTCCCCCCACCCCCAAGAAAAAGTTTTGAGAATCCTTCCCAGCCTTAGGTTTCCACTGTGCTGGTGATTTAACTCTTCTCCTTCCCTTCGCATTTAAACCAGGTTATACTGTAGATATAGCCTGAATAGAATTACCCAAAACTCATGCCTCTCATGCACAACAATGAAATATACAAATTTGAGGAAACAAGAATAAGAGAAATGCCCAAAAGGTTTGGTGCAATTGGTCAGGACTCAGGAAGTCAGAGGAGGTTCAGATTCAGTCTTCAAACCCACAGAAAGGTGGTTTCATTAATTCACACAAAATTAATTTATACTCCCTTCAATGCCTCAATCTCTTGCACCCTAACCCCCGCCAAACCAATGCTTTCGACCCTCATCCGAACCCCAAAGCAAAAAGCAGCACACCCAAGAAAGGGGGAAAAAGGGTCAAAACATATCCTTTGGCAATAAATCTGAACCTAACTCTGCTTCCTTATATAATGTGCAGACAAAAGTATTAGAGCCTATACAAACCAAATAAATACCCAAGATGGTGACGTCCCAACCTACTAAATAGAGTCAAGATTTACTTTTTCACCCATTTAGCCAACATTTCCTTCACTAAAATGGCAAAAAAGACAGAAATTAGCAGAATATAACTCTAAGCTCAAATTTGCATGCACCAATCCCTTTTCAAATCCTAAAATCACTTTTTTTTTCATTTACAGCGCCAAGATTACCAAATTTGAACAAAAGTACAACAAAGATCAGAATTTGACAACACAAAAGAGAGTGATCAGCACATTTCCCAGAAACAAAAGGTAGCAAATATTAAAAAAGAAAAAAAAAAAAAGAAAACTCACGGAAACTTTGGACTCGCAAGAATGCTCATCTTCAAGATGTGAGCAAAGGGATGCAATATCAAAGTCTTCGTAACAATACGGGCATGGAAAATCGGGTCGAATCTCCTCTTCCACCTCGAAATCATCAATATTTAACCGATCTGAAAAATTCAACGCGGCCATCCCCACAAAATAAAGCCAAAACATGTTTCAGATCACTCAAAGAAAACACAACAAATATTTATTCAGAAATGAAATATAAATACCAACCCAATTGAGAGCTCTGATGTTGGCTGCTATGGCTGTGATGATGGTGATGCTGCAAGTTGAATTGGCGCTTAGCAGCCGCGAGGCGAGAGGTCCAGAAATCAGAGTCCATGAAGAGCAAAGGAATAAAAATGAAGAAAGAAGAAAAGGGTCCAGCTAAAATATGACTAATATTTAAGCAAGGTACTATTCTTTAAAAAAAAAAAAAAGTCTTCTACCAAATAATTTCCAACTTTTCCATTCTTCTCTGTCTGTATGTATTAAGGTGACAATGATCTTGTTTATTATTCGTTTTCTTTTTTTTAGTTTGTTTCAATAGGCTGAGCTTAAAAACCAATCTGGGGTGGGATTGTAGTGTTTTATTTTTGTTTTCCCAGGCTTGAACCTTGAGGTAGTCTTGGTGGCGCACATTCATCTCATCTCTGAGCGGTATTTGTTATAAAAGGCAAAGTGTAAGGAGTGGGTGGAGATGACAGCAAAGTGACTAAATCAGAAATTGTCGGAATTTTGGATTAGATTTTTTTTGTGGATAATTATTAGTGGTTTGAGATTTTTTTTGTTTTACTTATTAGCTTGCATACTAAAATACAAACCCCCTAAAGCGTTGGATGTACTATAAGATTTGTTTGTGGACCAGAAATAATCAATATATGTTTGGTGTGTCAATACTTTATTTTTTTATTTTATCCTTTTTAGCAGGGAAGGAGTAGAATATTAAAAAAAAAAAGGGATCTCGAACCTCTAATTTTTGAAATTTCAATTGCAATCACTAAACTAAAGATTTCTCGACTTTGTGTGTGAATACTTGTTTATAACGCGTTATAGTAATTTCTTTCCATTGTTCCTTTCATTTATTTATATATAAAATTTTATAGTAACTCTATAAAGTTATCTGACTTTGTCATTATTTTTCTTTTAATATCTAGATTAACATATTAAAAATTAACATTCTTTTGAGAATACTTTAACTTTCAATTTACACAAAGTATTTAAATGGTGAAAAAAGAGTCAAAATTGTAACAAAATTTATAATGATTAATCAAAGAGTAAAACTGAGTCAATTTTGTACAAAATTTATGTATAGTTAGTAAAAGTGATGAAAAAAAATATTATGAATTATGTTGATTTTCAAAAATAAATTTTATTATGATATAATGGAGAGAAATTTTCTCGAATGCAATGGAGAGAAGTCTAATCCGTTCATAATATGTCATATATGTTCTTAATTATGTCATAGATGAAGTTTATGAAATTTTAAATCTTTTGCTATGTTTCAAAAGAAACGTAATAAAAGTAAGATTCTTTTTAGATGTTCTTTAATTATAATTTTGTCTCATATATAATATTTTAAATAAGCTGTTTTAGTAACAATTTTTTAAAATTCTCCAAGATGCATTCTTTAAAATACGTAAGACATATATTTTTATTGTGTTTAACTACTATATTAAATAGACATGATTTTGAACTCTTTTTTCTAATAGAATATGCTTTTAATCAAATTTACACTATGATTTTACATAAATTTACAATCGAAATATTTTAAAGTCTCTTGGAGAATTTTTTACTCTAGTACTGAGACTTTTATAATAACAAATTGCTATTAGAGACTTTAAAATAACACATTGCAACAAATGTTCAACATATTTTAGTTTGTCATAGTAATCAAATAATCTCAGTCAAGTGAAATTACATGTTACGTTAAAATCATTATTGAATTGATACTACAAAACTAAAAGATATTTTTTGACTCGCAAAACTAAAAGATATAAAACATAATTTACTTTTGTCTTGGGTAGTTGACTCATCAAACAAAGGACCTTATTTGGCTTTTATAAACACTTAAAATATCATGTTAATAGAGATAAATCATCTTTGAGATGGAATAAGTGCAATAATTGATCCAAGACAACATAGGGATTTGCTTGGCAAAGAAAAAAGTTGGTTTAATAAGATAGGGAGGTCATGGTAAAAAGAGTAGAGTATATGTTAACTACCACAAAAAAATGAAAAATAGTTTTTGCCCTCTTAAAAGATACACTAAGGAAATTTTAATCATATCTCAGAAGTAACAATGACATTTGGATGGTAAGTTTTTGCAAAAAAATTTGTTACACATATTTTTTTAATTATCTTTTTATCTTAAATATATTATATTATGAGTAAATCTTATGTACACTAATGATATATATATTATTACAGTTGGATACATAATACATATATTATATGTCATATATCTAATGATAAGAGTGTATACACTGTCAGTATATAGAAGATTAATCTTTATATTATTACACGTATATTTGTCTACAAAAACTCAAAAAACTTTTTATATTCAAATGGGTTCGCCAATTCTCGTCCAAGCGATTGGTCCTTGAAACCCAGTGAAAAGATGCGGGAGGTCCAAGAGTTGGGGCCCAACCCAACAAAAAGGGCAAAAAATAAAAAACTGATAAATTTCAAGAACTCAAAAATTACGCAATGTCATAAGCAGGAAGAGTAACTAGGAACTAGAAGTGACTTTTACGACGTCGTACAATTTTATTTCAGTTTCCGTTTTGCTTTTAACCGTCGCTTGATCGCCCAAATTGGGAGTCAAATCCTCTATCCCTTCAATTGCCTCAAAATTAGGGTTAGGGCTTTTTCCTCCTCGTTCTAACAGAAGCGCCTACGCCAAAACCCCCTTTCTATATATATCTATCTTTCGACAACCAACATCTCATCTCAAGTCAATGGCAAGCAGAGGCCCAGCAACCTATCAACATTCCAGGCGGGGCGGCGGCGGCGGCGGAGCAGGAGGAGCTAATGCTGTTGCGAAGCCGGGATTAAGAAAACCAGTGTTTGTAAAGGTGGATCATTTGAAACCTGGGACAGCTGGGCACACTTTAACTGTTAAGGTCTTGGAATCCAACACTGTTCTGAATAAAAAGCCCCGAAACCCATCGTCGTTTCGTGGTCCATCGTTCCAACAACAGCAGCCCAGTCGCATCGCTGAGTGTCTTGTTGGTGATGAAACGGGAACTATTCTCTTCACTGCCCGTAACGAGCAAGGTCCAATCTAAAATTTTTTTAAAAGGTTTTAGATGATTTATCTATTTATTTATTCTTTTGCTTTTTCCCCGGTCTCTCTCTCTCTCTTTTTTTTGGGGGGGGGGGTGGTGAGGTGCTTGGTTAGTTCTTGGGTTTGGTGAATTACTTGCCGGTCTGAATTTAAGGTGGATTAGTTATTGTTGTACGGTATGGAGTCAAGGAAATAATTAGTACTCGGCGGAAAGGAGACCGAATAGGTGTGCACCTTGGTTCACTCGGTGTAAATTTAGTAATATTTGATGATATATTCATTCAAAATTTTTACTTTGTGCGTAGACAATGTTTCAAATGTGGGAAATTACAATATGAGCTGTGTATGTTGTGCAAGATATCTGAATGTTTAAACACTGTTTTCTGATGATTTTTTCACGCTGAAATGTCTTTTCGTTTAATGAGAAGATATGCATCCTTTGATTTTCAGACCTAAAAAGAAATAATAATAATGTCACCAAAAACTCAAACTTAGATGAGAAGGGCTGAATTTCTCTTGAATTTATTTTGACTTGTCGAGTTGTTATTTGTTTGTCATTTTAAGCTCCTGCTTGAAGGGTTAGGTGCGCTAGCTGTAGAACTTCTGATGGTGCAATACAGCTGATAGTCTTTAACCTTATGTTCCTCCCTGGTTGTCAGCGTTTTTTAGGCCAATTTGGTGAGGTTATGTTAGGGGGCTATTTGTGACTGAACTAGATGTCTTTCACATTATACTTGACTAAATGGACCGAAAAATTTATGATTTTCACTTTGTTGTCATCTTACGTCCCCAGCATAATGGCTGCAGTGTTTGTGGAAATGGTATTAATTTGTAATGCTTCTTGCATTTGTGTTTTCAATTTGAAGTGCTTGATTTCTAGAATTTCATCCCCTTGTTTATTCTAGTGGGGTTATTTACTTTCATTGCCATTTAGGGGACTACATACTTGCAGCGGCTAAGTGAACATGTTGCTTTGTCAGCTTATTAGAATATATGACTTACTTTGAAGGTTGTGTTCTTGTGCTAAAAGAGTTCAGGCATTTTATAAATTGTTAACTTCTAGCTAGAAGAAGAGTGAGCTTCCTGACTGTTTTATTCATTGCAGTTGAATTGATGAAGCCAGGCAATACTGTCATCCTTCGCAATGCAAAAATTGACATGTTCAAGGGTTCGATGAGGCTAGCTGTTGATAAATGGGGCCGCATTGAGGTGACAGAACCTGCAAAATTTGCAGTTAAAGAAGACAACAATTTGTCCTTGGTAGAGTATGAGTTGGTGAATGTAGCCGAAGAATCTTGAATTTGTTTCATGATTTTCTGTCACCAAGTCTATTTTGGGTAATGATTTGTTTGTCTATGGGTATATTGGTATACAAGCTCACTCAATCAGTAGAGTATTTTCTTATTATTAACATGTGATAGGACTAATCTAATATTATATGTTGTAGTTTGTATGTTAAAAAGAATATTAACTGACTCTGCCTGGCAAGAATGTGGACTGCAGAGAGTTTGCCAAGTTGTGTTTAATTCAGTTTTTGTACTTCTCTCCAAGTTGTGCTGTTTCAAATTTTTAGTTATCCTTTTTCTTTTACTGTTTTGGTGGAGTGAAATTTGCTATTTTTGTTTTTCATTTGCTTTTGTGTTTGTATCATGTTAGCTTATTTCGGCGCTAGATTCTAACACCTCATCTGAAGGAAGGGTTTCTGCACCAATAGATAAGTTGCTTTTAGTTTTTTCTTTGCATCCATCGACTTACCTCAGACTTTGGAGTTACTGATGCTCATTTGAGTCTTGGCGGCCTCCTTGGAGTCTTGTTTGTATGCTCATTCGAGACTTTTGGAGTTACTGATGCTCATTCGAGCATTGGATCTGAAACATGTTGACTTTTAAGAGTTTTATAGTGGGCATTTCAGTGTATCATGACCTTTGCATCACCGCAGAATGGCCAAAATAGTCATTAAATTAGTCAAAATGGCATGAGTTGGTTACTCAACTCCTTTTTTTGGCTAAAAAGGTTTACTCAATTTCCTAAAACGAATCATTTAGACCACTTTCTGCTAAATTAACCTGAATTGCAAGTTTTTAGGGGCAAAAAAATGTTCAAAGAATGCCACCTCGGTCTCATCTCCATTCTTGACGTAGCAAGACCCTCTGCCAACTTGTCACCTCCACCACCTTCTCCCCTCTCCCTCCTCTACCACCTCTCATGCCACCATCACTCCCCTCTTCCTCCCTTCTCTCCTCCTTCCCAATCATCACCACTTCCTCTTCCTCTTTTCTCCCTTCCGCCCCCCCTCTCCTCCTTCCCCTTGCACCCCCTCTCCTCCCTTCCCATTCCCTTCTTTTCCTTGCTTCCCTCGCGACCAGATCTGGTTGCTTTGACTAGAGAGGGTGTACCAGAGGGTTATGCGATAGTAGCAGCGGGTGAAAGAGGAAAAAGATGATGTGTTGATGGTTTTTTATGTTATTTACATTATCCTCCTATGAAGTTTTGCTAAAATTTGGATTAACTCCTAAAGTTTGATTTTTCTTTTAAAAAAATTGTCAATTAGATATTGACATTTTTAATGTTGGAAACCCACAATAATAGGTCAAGTTTGCTTTTTTTCCGATTGATTTATTGGCTAAATTGGTTAAATTGATCCTACAGATTCGTTTTAGGAAATTGAGTGATCTCTTTGCCCAAAAAACATTCAATGACCAACTCATATCATTTTAAATAGTTTAATGATGATTTTGACTATTTACTCTTGTATCACCACCTTAAGCTACTTTTGATTGAAATTGCTGGAGAGTATTTCCGATAATACACACGATGATAGAAGGCAATTAATTGATTCTTAAATACGAATGATCATCTTGTCAAAGGTGATTATGCGAAGGTAGGCAAGACTCCTTACGAGGAAAAACTCGACCATAAAGGTTATCAAATCCTAGTTACAATCGGAACGTTTTTCAGCGGGGAAAGGATGGACGCCTATGCGCGACAAAGCACAACCTGCGGGTTTCTGTAGTTAAGCATCAAATATTCTATGTCAAAGATGGTGCCATACCTTTACTCTAAACATCAATAAGCAATGAGCACAATGTTTCTGGAATATCTGATCATGGAAAGACAGCTCTAAAATTGCCCCACACGAGTACCTTGAAAAGCCCCAATCCCCACAAAAGGAAGTTGACTCTACATCAAGAATAAACAGGAAAAGAAATAACCCTAGCATTTTCAGAATAAAGGAGGCATAACATGCTGCCCTGGAAAAGACAAATGGTTCCTCCTTGTTTAGGAGGCTACTTTAAGACTATCATAAACTAGGTTGACCTTTGAATTCCAGATACGAACAAGCAAAATAATTTCCCTACAGATGGTTACACTTTCCATTGACATCCATGGAATTATGACGATAATGCACCGCAATCCAAATCACTGAAACAGTCATCCATCTACAACAGAAGAAAAAATGGATCTTATACACGGTCATGTAAATGAATAGGTCCCTCCACAAGAATGAAAAGCTAGAAGATGCAACGAAAACATGAAACATGTATCGAAGTTGCTCATTAACTGAGTCTTGTAAAGATACTATACTAATTTTGACATGGATAAGACAGAAAGATCATAAGAAAATCTTCATGCCGAATGTCAACCAATGATCAGTAATCACAGCCCTAAAAAGAAAAAAACCAAGTCACAAAAAGTCACAAATATGGAAACTCTGCAGCCAAAAAAATCTTAATCATTTAAGTTGCAACAGGAGTAGAACAACTAGTTTCATGACTATGCTAAAGTGATTGGTAACATTCCCAGTCATGAATCCAGATAATGACATGTTGACCTGTACACTTCTGCAACTCTTTGCACCATTATAGGTTGATATCACACTAATGATATCTTTCCAACAGTTAAAACCAGTATTAGCGATCCAAATCAAGCAAGGAGACAAATTTCACATTTCCTAAAGTATATATCAAATAATCTTCTTAATCTAGTCTATACAGAACCTCTCTAAATTCATTGCTGAAAATGTAATAAAACATGGCTCCCAGAAAACAAACTTGACTAATGTCACATTTGTAGTTTTACACAAAGTAAGGCTGGCACTCAAAAGAAAACAACATCTAGAATAATATTATTTCTCCTCTGGAGCTAATCCAGTGCTCTCTCCTACAGCACATGGATAAAAACTTCGCTTGGACATCCAATCATCATACATCATCGTTGCAATCTGAGTGAATACCATGTATTAGCATGATCCTTATATGATCAAATAACTGCAATGGAAAAGGTAAAAATTATACACAAAACCAGATTTGGTCCCTCAGATGATTTGATTCTGTTATTGCATTGCTCAAATATGATATTTTACTAACCATTAACATGAAAAAGCAACATTAGAGCAAATCTGTTGGCATTGTAATAGAAGGAAAAAAATGAAATGACTAATGAAGAGCATCAGATCCAATATTTCTGTCGACTTTTACAACCCCTAAACCAAATCCACATAATGGTACAACAGTTAATATACTCAAGGGACATATACCTACATGCTTTCATACTGAAATATGACCCTATGGTGTTCTTGGATCCTGATCCATAAGTTGTAGGAAATAGTCTTCCATAATGCGTACTAAAGATAAACTTTTGGAAGGGAAGAAAGAAGTCCTATTAAATTTTAGAAATGAAGCTCTCTCACAAGTTGCAGAAAACAATGAGAAAATACGTCACAGTTCAATGTAACAGAAAGAAATCCAAATCACTGCACCTCCTTTAAAATCTTCATCTAGTCCTCTCCTGCCCTACAAGATGAAAAAGAATATGCACTCTTTTATTTTGAGAGGGGAGGGACCACAGAATACTAAAATAGAATGAAGAAAAAGGCCCCACCAGCAAATTGTGAAATTAATACGCGATTTACCTAACTTCATCCCAAGGGTTATCCACATTAGAACCCAAATGTACTTGACAATAATATTTAACATTCTCAAGTATGTCTTTTTATACTTAAAGAAAGAATCTAAATTGGGATCATGTCCCTCTTTCAACAGAAACAGATGGACAGAGTTCCAAAATCAAAGAATTGAGACAATTTAAATCCTCCAACTGTGAAATTTCTTAACAACCTGCTACCTTGCAGCCATATCTCTATCTCACGAAGTCCAGGTAACTACATAAAGACCAAATCAAAGAAAATCAAAAGAATAGATCCAGAATATTATATGCAATAAAATACGGAAAAGAAAACAACCACTTTAAAATTTGGAAAGGTATAAAGACCATTTACTCAAAGAAAATGGGATCACAACTTTGACAACCAATCTCCAGATTGCAGATAACTTTGAAAAACTTCACTAGATTACTATAGAGATCATACGAAATATAACAAGCATTTTTTTTTCTTATTTCTTTGCAAGGAAAAGGTTTGGATGGAATTCAGATCATTAGAAGTGAACCGTCATCCTAACACACAAGAGTGCGAAGAGCTTTAACACCACTAGGTTATTTCCAATCCAAGAGCAAATGAAAACACAAATAATTACGACTAAATTAACTCAATTAGAATATCACCTTCAAGAGTCCAACCGTAGCTCCGCGGCGAAACGGAAAGCATTGAAGTTAGCAATGCAGAAGCTGTTGCAGTGTGATAAGGAAGCATCGATTCCATGCTAACACTGCTCATTTCAACTGGTGACCTGGGAATACAAGTACATGGGATTATTTACCCAAACGGTGCTTCTTTATTAAAAAGTAGAAAACCTTGCTGGTTTTTATAGATTTCCAAAACCATGGAAGTTTACTTATGTTATCCAAGACAAAAAATTTATTTCTTCTTCCCTTCAACTAAATTTATCTTGGCACCTGTTCCTTCAACAAGCCCAATCTTCTCCCTCTGCCTTCTTCAACTGATGCAATCTTCTGCCTCTTCCTTCCTTTCTCATTCTCTCCTTTCTTAATCAGTATCGCTTTTGCCCTATGCGCCTTTTTTCACTAAATTTTGTTTCCTCTTTCTCCGGCTATTATAACTGCTCTGCTATCCTTCGAGGGAAATTTTGCAAGTGTTGACTGCCTCATAAGTTAAATTTTGCCTAAATTTTGAAGAATTATTCATCGTTGTGGGAGGTTATAAATAAGTCCAATGAGCAGTGTGCTTGAGTTTGTAACCATCATGTTCCGAGAAGATTAATTTTTTACTCTGTGATCTGTTGTTTCCTTGGCTTTCTTCTGATAAGAATAACAGTTTTATAGCACTCTTTCTCGTAATCTGGAATCTGTTTTTTTTTTTTTTTTTTTTTCATTTTTCATGTAATGTATCATGGGAATAAGATCAAGTGAAGGCAGGCAGCAAACCTGTGGAAAATGGAAGTCGACTTCCTCTTCAAAATCCACTTCTCAAACTACTTAGAATTTGCCTTCTGAGGAGCCGGCTTCATACAAATAGACTTTAAAGAGTCGACTTCTATATTTTTTTGAACTCTATTAAAACCAAAACCTCAATAGTAAGATAAATAGCCCCACGTACAATCACCACACAAGAACATATCCCCATCTTCTCGTTCGAGAATTACTGAATGCTGAGTAAACATAATGCAGAAATTAGAAAATTAATTGCAATTAAAGTTTTAATACCTGAAGAAGCGAGCGGAGAGGGGTTTTTGAGCAGGGATGCGGAAGGGGGAGGAAGAGGGCTTCGACTTGGCCCCAGTAACCACTTTTGCCGCCACAGTCCGGGCAGAAGTGGTGGCGGAGCGAAGCATAGTCCTACTGGCGATGGCGGCCATGGATGGGCGGCTGAACGAAGAGGAGTGAGGACGCCGAAGAGAAATGGGAGAGAGATGGCCCTCTTTCGCACTGCGCCCAGGGTTTTGGGATCTGGATTTTGGGGGTTTAAGCCAGAAAAGCCTTCTCACCTTTAGATTTAAAAAAAAAAAAAAGAAAAAAAAGAAAAGAAAAGGGGAACCGGGCAAGCCAGTAACCAACGCATTTACCATCTCAATCTATGGCTCTACAACATTGAGCCCAATTACCGGCTGCTAAATTATTATATTTTCCTAATTACTTCCCCCATAAAATTTGACTATGTGCTGTTGTCAACTTATTCTAATTTTGTAGAATTATTCTTGAAAATCAGATTTTTCAGAATAACTTAAGTGCTCTCGTTTACTGTTAAAAAAAGCTATTTTAATAGATGTTCAAAAGAAAAAAAAAGTAAAAAGCTGATTTTGACAACAAACATAACCATTTACCCTTATATGCTACATAACTGAATTTTTGTACTAATCAAATAATTTTTGATGTAATTAATTAATTTTCTCATGAAGATTAAACGGTAGATGAGTAAAACAAGGGACATGGATGAATTTGGAAGTGAGATAAGAATAGAAAGAAAATGGGAACATCGTAAAAAGTTATCTAATTTTTAGATAATTTAGTAACTATGTTAAAATTTGAAGGATAATTTTGTCTATATGAAGAAGTACCTTGCGACCTGTACCTGATCTTCAGCATTTCTTTGGCCGAAAAAATATGTAAAATCAGTCTTTAAAATTAGTTGAGAATAGAACAAAATAGTTTTTCGAAAATCAAGTAAGTCAAGGGACTTTAACCAAAATGAAACTAAAAGATTATTTCATTCTTAATGGTTATTTAATTAATTGTTGGTTTGGAACATACGTGCTGGATTGGAATCAAGGACGTTTGCTTTAAATTTTGCGCAAGATAATTAATTCTAAAATGTGATTACAAGAAAGCAAAAAAAAAAAACTTTTCAAAAATCAAAAGGTAAAGTCAGGTTTTCCAAAATCAGTTCAAAACTTGGCTTATGTAAATCAAGGCTCATGCCACTAATAAATACTCCTGAATACCTTCTTGCGTTGTATATAAAGAGAAATTTACATGCTCTTGCAATTCACATCAAACTTGACTTGGTTGGAGTTCATTTAAATTTATTTCGCCAACTTATCAAACCAACATGTATGATAATTGTGTCTGGTACAATTTGTATAAAATGTTCAAGAAATAGTGCACAGGCAAAAGCCACATAATAACACAGTCTAATCAGCCAGAATAAAGAACCAAAGCAGACTTGGAACTTCGACAATGCTTCAACCGAACTAGAATTGTGAACCAACTTTTCATGGTACAAACGAAGAAGGATTTGAGCCTCTGCATGATATATGTTGTCATATATAACCGTGGTTTAGAATACGCTTTCGCAAGGGGAATTACTGTGGCCGAAAATTGAACTGAACAATGAAAAGGGGAGGTGGACGGGCGGGTAGGTTGTTATGTATGTTTTGGCATTACCTGATCCTGATGAGAGAGTTTGTATCTTCTTAATGATGAGAGAATTTGAAAAGTTTTTATAGAACAAGTACCACGGTACTACACCATTAGGACAATCAGTTAACAAAGTGACACAGAGACCTTTCTATGCCAAAAGTGGATTCGATCTTTTTATGGACTACTGTATATTGAGCCAGAAGGCAAACCTTCAACAACTTTCAAATATGGAGACATAAGAACAACTGATAGAATTACTGGGTAATGCGGTAATTTGTTCGAAGCATACTACTTCTAATTGTTAAACAAACATACGGTTGCTGCTAAACAAAATGACTAGACAAAAAATTTGACCGCGCATCCGTATGTGCTGCTGGCAAGATACCATTTGAGAAAATCGGGTTGAAAAATGATGATGATGAGAAACCACGAGAAGGCGTTTTGGTAGAGTTGTCCCTATCATGCTGAGACACTGCCAGAGGTTTAAGTCTCAGGTTGGTGTTTCAAAGTGCGAGTAGCCATCTATTTGGTGCCCCAATCACCTGAAAGAACTAGTGATCATCAGCTTATGAGGTTGAATCAATTTAGTGAACAGCGTGAAATTGTGGAGTCTAAAACCAGTTATTCTCCTTAAAGGCCACTGATCCCTTTGTCGGCCATTCTTCTAGTCAATCATCCTTGTTGAAATTACCATTACATATATATATATATATATATATATATATATATATATATATATATATATATATATATGCAGAGAACACATTCTGGAAATGACTAAAAAGTCATCACCTTCCTGATCCAAAAACTTCAAATGACAAAGTAATCTTTAGAAAGCTTTCCCATGTTGAATTTAAGAAAGGAAATTTTGCAACTGCTGTGGGAAACAGTGGCGGAGTACTTTAGAATTGAACATGTCAGGAAAAAATTTAAATTGTTTCACCTCCTTTTCAATCTTCAGCTAGTCCTCTCCTTCCCTACAAGATGAAAAGAATGCACTCTTTTTACAACAGAGGTGGGGAACAAAGCAGACAAAGAATTGAGAAAAGGGAGGATCTGGACAGAAATTTAAGATGCAGGTATTCGATATTCAATTCCTTCATTCCTGAAGATGAACCTAATAGTTTATATATTGGGCTTGAAACACGAAGTCTGAAAATTTTGCAGAGTACATATTTGTCTACTTGAAGAAAGAATCTTTATCAAAGGATCATAATCCTTAACTACCTATGAGCACATACATCAATTTCACAGAATTCAGAAAACAAAAGCAACTTAAACAGTCTAAACCCGAGCAACTTGGGACATTCTTAACAATCTGCAACCTCAACGCTGCCACATCTCTATCTTATGAAGTCCAGATAACTACAAAAAGGCAGAGACGAGACAAAAGTAAACCAAAAGAGAAAAATCCAGAATGTGTTTTACATGCAATGAGCAACAACGCATCAAAATGAGAAAACCTGAACATCCCATCGATTAAAGGTTCATATATAAAAGCCCAGAATCACCAAACTGTCAACAAACAATCTGAAAAGGATAACTGCACGCAAAATAAGTCCTCTACTTCTTTACAATAGTATTCAAAAATCTGTAACGCTACATGGTACTTATTCAATCGTACTAAAAGTTTCCTATGTGACTCACGTGGCAGAGATTGTGGTTCTCGTAGATTCCATTTGTATGGAAAAACATACATTATGCTTTCCACATTTGCCAAAGACATAACAATAATCCCATATAGTAATTCAACAGAAGAAAAAGATCCATAATCTTGTACAAACAAATCAAATATGAATTATCAATTGACATACACTTAATTTCACAAATTACCATCAAGAGCCCAATCGTAACTCCGAGGAGAAACGGAGAGCATCGAAGTCAGCAATGCTGAGGCGGTTGCAGTGTGATATGGAAGCATCGATTCCAAGCTGACGCAGCTCATCTCAACCGGCGATCTATAAATTAAACCACAGAAAAACATATTTCCCATTTCGTTAGATACTGGTATTATACCGAGTGAATAAGTGAACTCAAATTAAATTCACCTGAAGATGCGAGCGGAGAGGGGTTTTTGAGTGGGAATGCTAAAGGGGGAAAAAGCGGGCTTCGGCTTGGCACCAGTAACTACTTTTGCCGCCGCAGTACGGGCAGATGTAGTGGCGGAACGAAGCATAGTCCGAGCGGCGACGGTGGCCATGGTGGCGGATTAACCAAACAAACCTGAATTAGTAGCAAACCTGAATTAGTAGGGTTTAGACTATTAGAGAAGTGGCCGTCCTTCGAACAGGTCCAGGGTTTTGGGGGACTACAACAGGGGAATATACTTTTCTTTTCTTTTGTCTTCTGTAAATCTCATCACTGTTCGTAGAAGATCGAAAGGAAGTTTAATTCCGGTTAAGCCCTTCAAAATATGTTTGTGTATCAATTAAACCGTCTCAACATACAGGTTTGCAGTTTGGTCCCCCAATATAAGAGGTCGTGATAATTGCTAATTAGCCACCTTAAACACTAGCTTTCTACTTTCAGCCCCTGAAATTATTGCAGTTTTATCATTCTAAATGTCATGCCACCTTGGCCCCTTCGATAGGCTTGTAAGAGAGCAGTAGCACTAAAACAAAGAAACAAGTTTGAAGGGCAAATTTGTAGGCGCATCAGGTTTATTCATGGTTGCTAGAAAGATTTTGAATATGAGCAGGCGTCTAATACATTCAGGAAGTAAGCAGTTGTCTGCTTGAGCATTTCAAAGATGTTTAGATCCTCATCAATCTTCATTTTTTTGCTAGGAAAGAATATTATTGCTACTAACTGAAAAGCTTTAGTGAGAAAGCGCACCAAATGAAAGATTTACCGAACATGACTCAAGAATGAACGGGACTGGTCTAGGTAAAATTCTCAGCAAAGATGTACAGAATTATCCATTAGGAACATCAATCAACCCTCGTCTTAGAATGGATTACCAATAAAGATGCTAGGCCAATCATAGTATTATCTTGAGGGTCTTTTACGTATTATCATCTTCTCTATGGCATTTGCAACCATTGGAAACAGAGATCTCTGTTAATCAAATCAATCTTCGGGTAAATAATTTCCTGTGCTGTCTGAGGTAGACTGCTCTTGGAAACTCCGAGCTTCTCCGTTCCCAAGTCGTCTTCCAACAAGTCACCATAGGACATTCTGATATTAGAAGAACGATGCTGTCAAACAGTTCTATTGGAAACCAAACTAAAGCTACCAAGAAATTTCAAGTACTAAGACAAAACCAAATTGCGAGAGAGCTCAGCTCCAAGCAATTTCATTGCGGTAAAATGCAAACTCTACAACACTAGAGCTGGCTAAGGTAGTATGAATATGTAATGTTGATGTTTTGATTACAGAAGCATGCGAACGTAAGATCAGAAACTGGAAAGAAAATATTCACTACTATAAATGTGGAATTTGGTTGACAAGTACATCAACGTAGAGCCTGGAAGATAAAAATGATGAGAAACTAGGTGAGGGCGCTTGTGTAGAAGACAATAATTCTGCCGTTGCTGCAGGTGTTACCCGAGAGTTCTCCACAGCTCAAAGTCCCATGGTGAAGTTTCTGAGTCCAAGTGGCTGCCTATTTGGTGCCTCAATAACCTGATATAAAATATTGATCATTAGCTAAAATGAGCTTAAATCAATTAGGAGAGAAGTATTACTTTTCCAGAGTTTAAAATCAGCAGTTCTCCAGCCGAAGGTTGACGATTCATTTCTCATTTAACTTGTGAATTATGCGTATTACACTACCGTTTCGTACACCGGCAGAAAACACATTTGAAGTGGCCTTATGGTATTATTGCCTTGCCATTCCAAAAACTTTCAAATGCTTTTCGGTTGATAATCAAACTTAAGAAGCCTTGCTCATATTGAATAAGTTTTCCTGAAAAATGATACTAGAAAATACTGGCAATGTACTTTAGAGTTAAATATAACAGAAATGAATTTCAATTAATTCACCTCCTTCTGCCATTCAAGGTATAATGAGCACACACTTTTACTTCGGGAGGGAGGGATAGAGAAAACGCAGAAGAGTGGGAGGATCCCGACAGAAGCTGAAGATATAAAATATTGTATTCGACATCTTCATCCTGAAGATTATCTCCTTCAACACATTCAACTTCCAAAAGAAAACAACGAGATGATGTAAATTCTAGAAACCATGGACTTTCTTAACAATCAGTTACCTCGGTCTAGCCATATCTCAGTCGTTATTGAGTCCAGATGATTCCCAAAGGGACCAACAATGGAAGAAGAAAAAAAATTACTTACATCCAGGACGTAGCCAACAGGAAAGGAGAAACAGAACCTTGAAAAGAGACGAGCTAAACAACCTATTTATCAAACAAACTGAGGGCATAAATCCCAAATTTTCTGAAAAAGGCACCAATTTTCATCAAAAAGCAAGTGGCCATTGACACCCTAAGATTTCTATGCTCAGATAATGCAGCAGCTGGTTTAATACTGCAAAAACAGATTGGGAATTTGAATGTGAATATCATTTTCCATTCACCACCAAAAACACTCAACACGTTTTTCTAACGTTAAAAGAGTAAAATGAATATATGTTAACTTCAAGTGGAAAAATACCTATCAAGAATCTTGGGACCAATTATAAGTCCAAGGAGAAACCTCGGAGAGCATAGAAGTTAGCAATGCCGAAGCGGTTGCACTGTGATAAGGAAACATCGATCCCACGCTTATACAGCTCATTTCAACTGGGGACCTATAAACACCACCCCACAAAATCATCTTTCCATATTTCCCATTTCATTTTAAAGATTATATCCTATTGCATCTGGAAAAAAAAAAAAAGTGATTATATCTACCTGACTACCTGAATATGCGAGTCGAGAGGGGTTTTTGACCGGGGATGCGGAAGGTTGAGCGACTGGGCTTTGGCTTGGCCCCGGTAAAAACTTTCGCCGCCGCAGTCCGGGCGGATGTGGTGGCAGAACGGAACACAGATCTAGCAGCGCTGGCGGCCATGGTGGCTGAACAAAGAGGTCGAACGAGGGTACGGGAGAAATAACTTTCGAATGAGGGTCCTGGCTTTGTGAAGGGTTTAAGCGACAAAAAAAAAAAAAAAATACGTAATAATAATAATTAAACCTTTTCCCTCTTTCTTTTTACGCCCCTTCTTTTTCCAATGTTCTATTGAAATATTCTATGGAAATCATTAACCAATAATCTTGTGCAATTTTTCCCATGACCAAAAAGCCTTTTTACGTGGGTCCTTTCCCTATTTTGTAGTTTCAACTTTCAAATATCAAGTATCAACTAATTTTTGGAATGGTCATGTTAGAATGTATTTAATTTCAGGTTCAGACAGAATTTATAATTGTTATTATTATTATTATTGTTATAAAAGCAAGAGTTCTTCTACTTACAATCATTTTCACCTTTCAAAAAAAAATCTAGGTAATAAATTGTAATAATGCTTTGCTGTGTCTTTCAAAAAAAAAAAAAAAAGGGTACAATCCAAGTAGTACAAGATAAACTGTAACATGAATTCCATCTTGTAATATCGAAGTTTCCATAAATTGTATACAAATTCTTTTCAAAATGATTATGTACTTGAAGATAATGGGATTTCCTTAATTAACACGTTTTACTCATAAATGAAATACTTTTGAAGATGACAGAGGTAAAATGGGATGGAATACTTCTAATACTGATAACACCATCTTACAATAAATGAAATAAAATTATTAGTCTTATTAAAAGTGCATGGGGATGGGACCTTTTGGGATGACTTTCCAAAGCCAAGGATTTTATTGGTCGTAGAAAAGTTTCATTCTTCTGATTTTTTGCTATGATATCCGTTGCATTCAAAAGAAATTGGCTTTTAAAGGATTGAATCAGATATTTATACTTGAAGATCCATCCTTCAAAGCAAACCACAATAAATATTAGAAACTCTCATCCTTTTTACTTGGAAAATGTTCTGAATATGGCACAAAAAGTTTTAAAAATTAGGGAACTTTTAGGCAAATTTTCAAGGTTGTTACTATAATCTTTGCTACTATTATTTTCACATTTATGTTTAGATATATGGACAAATTTGTGATAAATCTCTACCATATCTATATCCTCTTGCTAATTAGCCGTTTAAGAAGATAATT
This sequence comes from Coffea arabica, assembly GCF_036785885.1. Classification (NCBI taxonomy): domain Eukaryota; kingdom Viridiplantae; phylum Streptophyta; class Magnoliopsida; order Gentianales; family Rubiaceae; genus Coffea; species Coffea arabica. Next base: position 12,256,319 of record NC_092312.1, read on the forward strand.
ATTAGTGTTAATTCCAGTCATGCTCTTATGCCCTCTAAAAAGAATTTCAATTTGTTCCTTAAAATCCAACAATGCATCTGCTGAGCACCTCTCGTGCTAGTTTTGCCAAAATAACTTCCAACATTACAATTGCCTCAGCCAAGCAAATACTTAGACCCTGTTTGATAACTAAGTTCAACACTTAAATTTAATATATTTAGATCTTAACATATTCAGATCTTTTGATAATGAAAAATTGAACATCTGAATTATTAAAATGACACTGAATTTTTTAGGCAAAACTTGTTCTCAAAATTAAGTGATAAATTATTCACTTATTATTGAATGTGATATGCACTCAAATGTATTAGATTTAATATTTAACAATTCAATAATTTAATGGATCCAGATTTCAGATTTCAAACTTCAATTTTCAGATTTCAATTTTATCAAACTCACCCTTAAATCTTGTTTACTCAATCAGCCCTTTAATTATGAAATTTGGTCCAATCCACCCTTTCACAAAAAGACAGTGCTATGTTTAGCCCACTCTTTGTCAGAGCAATTCAAAGATTAGATACTGCCTTCCGTAAACTGGAATTTTAAGCCTTGAAACCAATAGTTATGTCAAACATCCGAAGGATCTTTAGTGTCCTTTATTATTAGATTTTTTTGTGTGTGCGCTTTGGTGTAACTAAAATTTCAATTATGCAACAATTATCTACTTGAGAATTTATAAGGTTTTTTTTAAAAAAAAAAAAAAAAAATCCTAAGGTACAGTCTTTTGAAGTATCTTTGTGCCCATCTTTCCTCCTGACTTGACTGTTTCGAGCAGAGGAAAGTCCAACTAGAATTGCTTAGTGTTTTACAATATTCAAAATGGTGCCCATAGCTGAACTTGGCTAAATAATGATGCGTAATCCTTTATTTCTCTTACCTAAGTTGACTTGAAGAAACTTGAACTGGTCATGTATTCTGTTACCTAACTTGATACAAGAAACTTGAACTAGTCCTCAGGACAAAGCAGCAAGCAGCTGATTTGGAAAAATTTACAGAAGAACAATTACAAATGAGTCATCCAATAGGGAAGCAATCAAAGGTGTGTGACGATCATTTGGATCTCAAATATGGACCAAAAATAGATGTTTGGTCTCAAATTAATGCCTTGAGGTGCTTTTACTTCGGCTCATCTTCTCTATGACATTGTGTAATAACGGGACACAAAGCCCCTGAGATGTTTCCACCCCAGGATTTCTGGAGACCTCTGCATTTGATCTTCCACTAGATAAACTCCTATGCTGTCTGAAGTCATTTGTACTCGGGAACTGCAAACTTCCTCGGCTCGCAGGTTTTATTCCTATAAGCCGTCCCAGCGGCACACTCTGATCTTGGAAGAATGATGCTGTGGACTAGTGCATATTGAGAAAAAAAACAATACCAGCCAAGAAACTACAAAATGAGAAGGGGATACTCACACAATGAAAAAACAGTTGGGAAAGAGCTGGAAGCAATTTTTAGTGTACCTCAGTATCAAGATTGGAGGATGAAAATGAGGTGAAACTGGGACTGGGAGAGGGCATTTCTGAGGACAATTCGTTTGCTGGTGCTGCTTGTGCTGCTGCCTCAAAGTTGAGTGTGGCTCTAAGTCTCAGATTAATGTTACCTAGCCCAAGTGGCCATCCGTTTCTTGTCTCCATTACCTGAATAGGACTATTTATTGGCTTACATAGTCGCATACTAGGAGGTTCAATCGAATTAGTAACAAAAATTAACTTGTATAGAGGATAAAATCAACAGTCGCGATGATGAGAAGGTCGTGGATTCCTTTGTACATCCGTTTATCAGGTGAATAATCGGTGTTACAAGCTTATTACTACATGTAAGTCTACCCAAACACCACATTTTCAACTGTTTCTGATCGATCGAATACACGTTCAATCATCCACAAAACAGGATGGTTGCAAATTGAATCAGTCAGTCCTGCAACTTTAATTGAAGGTAAGCATGTCTCGTACTAATGAAGCAGTGAGAAAACGGAATTTTCAACAAGATTCAAGCGATGGCACTAGGTATTTTTGCCTAGCAAATCGCCCAAGTCTTTAACCAATGGTTAAGTAGTAGTAGTAGTAATGGTAAGATGGACCAATGCAAATGCACGGTTTTGAATTCCATCCAACTTTCTTTTGTCCTAAGTACCAAGATTTAAACGAAGCAGGTATATATGATGATACAGCATAGATTCCTCCAAGCCAAATATTCTCAAATTCATCTGTAATTCGAAATTCTGAGCCGGATTACTCAGATTTTTCTCAAGTATCCAACTTATTCTCCACCTAATCCTTTGAACAGTAGAAGATGAACCACAATTACCAGATGATTTCAGAAGCAGAGACTATGTAATACTTCTTAATTTCCAGCAAGTGCAAATAAAGCAGCAACATAGGGGAAAAAAAAGCTTTAACAACCAAAAAAGGTTCACAGCTTCAAATTCAAAGAACGAAATATATCTAGCGACAGCAAATTAACAATATCAATTAAATCCATGATGCTATCAGCAAACTAAACCATGATAAAGACTGGTTTGTAAATTGTAAGTACCTCGACAACCATGTTGCAGACCAGAAAGAAGCCTCTGTGCTGGGAGAAAGATGAGCAATGATGATGATCACAGAATCATCCCCTAAAAGGCAAAAGCAAAGAGGAAAGCTTGTTAGGTAAAGACCAGCAAATACGTTGAAAGAAGCTTTCTATCTACACACCCCTCACATTCTTCCTTGAAACAATTTATTAGGTAGTGCCACCAAAATTGATTAGTCCTTATGGTCCCACCTCAGAGTTTCAGTCTTTGTACCATAGCACTCTTCCTTGTACAGTTGCACCTCTCGTTTCTCGTTTGCTTTCCGAGCTGATAATTACGTGTATCCATGGAGGGCCCTTTTGGCTGCTTTAATCTACCGCCATTGTTCCAAGCGGTTGAAGGGTTTGAATTGAAGTTGCTTTCGGTTTGCCAATGTAAGGTGTTGAGTCTACTTACGAATTATTTGCAATTTGAAGCAATTAAGATTGAGGGGCCGATTCAACTGTCAGATAATTATGGTGATTGAAGAGCTGCACTTCAATTTGGTGGAATAAAACTACGGGGATGAAGTGATATAAGAAATAATTATGTGGGTTGCTGATTCATTGACACCATGCATGGTCGGTCACCTCTTTGTATCTTTTCGGTATACGGTTTTTTTTTTTTTTCTTTTTGGGGTATATAAGACAGTAGTACTTTTTTTTTTTTTCTCGGGTAAGAAAGAATTTGGGTGATTCGACTTCGGCCGCCATCAAAGTCAAGGGCATGCTATGAACTATAAGTCACTAAGGAATTCTACAGCCCCTTTAGAGCAAAATTCACTATTTGATATGAAATAATCGTAATAAATCCTTGGATTATTTCAAGAGTTAAAATCACGAAATGATATAGTAAAATATAAATGGATTAGAATCATGGGTATCATATCCAAAAAAATAGGAATGTCAACGGGGTGAGGGTGGGATGGGGATCCTTTCCCCACCTCCCGCCCTGCAGCCTACTATTTCCCCCCGCTCCTATCCTATCTTGCTGTCCACTAGTTCCCCCTCCCCCTTTCCATCCCCACCTCGTCATGCTTCTCTCACGGGGCACCTACGAGGGAGAAGCAAAAATTTTTTTTTTTATAATTGATTGTAGTTAAATTTTAGCCAAAAATTAAGTACTTGAATATTAATATATCACCAAATCATTATCCACTATAATTTTATAATTGAAACTCATAAAAATAATAAAATAAAAGTTATTTGAATACAATCCAACATGATGAAACAAATACAACTAAAGTAGTAAAGTTTTCACTTTTGAGACAAATATAATCATCAAATCATTATTGTGTTTTTTTTTAAGAAAAAAAGTGTTAATGTGTTAGTTATAATTAGGAATTTAGTATAAATATATTAGTAAATTTAGCATAACTAATTAATAATTTCTATTAGTAGACATGTACAATTATTAATATAATTGATAATATTAATTATATTATCTATACTAATATACATTATATAATACTTATAACTAATAATAACTAGGGGTGGCACCCGCGCTTGGCGCGGGAGTTGTAACTTGTGCGGGGGATGTAGCTTGTAAACGGAAATTGCAATCAATAGTAATGTAATTGTAAGAATTGCTATTGTATAGTTTGCCTACTCAATTAAGTCAACCATGTAGGTGATTATGCAATTGAAATTGTGGACTTATTATTGCATAGCAAATTAATCGTCATATAGATGAAAAGAAAGAAAAAAAGAAAGGTTATTGTAATAAAAAAAGAAAGGTTAATCATTATAGCAACTATTGCAGATTGGATGGATATCTATAACATAAATAAGTTGTGGTTATTGCTATAAGTCTACTTATAACACTGCTATCTTGAACAGCAAATGTACTAATGAGAAAACCTATTTGCTTTGTTCCTGTTGCTTCTTCTGAGGTTCTTTGGTAGCAAAGTTTAGATGTAGAGCCTATATGTAAAAGTAACATTTTGCTGTAACATAATCCTATACATGAATTTATATTTTCTGCTAATTGTATTTGAATTTTGACAGATATGTTAACCTCTTTCATAGGTGGAAAATGTAGTAGCATGTTCCTTATGTTTCTACATATCATCCTTTCCTTCAAATATTTTTACTTGTTCACTGTGTATTGTGTTTGCATTAATCACCACAGTTTGTAGTATTCAGTATATAATCTCCTTTTCGACATCCAACAATAATTGGATTACACAGTTTTTTGTTAGTGGATTTTAGTAAGGTAACAAAGATGTCTATCAACTGTAATACTTTTTAATATCTGTAACTTATCATTCCTCATTGATGCAGATTTAATGGAAGAGGTAAGTCTATTTTGTTTTGATGCTTTGCGTTTATTGTAAGCATCTCGTTGCTTCTGTCGAACTTTTTCTTTATCTTCCACTGATAAGGCAGCGTACTTTTCTCTAGCCTTTTGATTGTGAGCTTGTCTTTTACAATTAAGTTTATCAGTAGTTTTTGATATCCATCCTAAGTGCTAACACAAATAGAATAAGCCTTTAAATTGTGACCATAGCTACTGCAATTCAATAAACACATAGCCATGCACATAATTTGGAAGAGAGGAAATAAGGCTAATTCCAAAGTCCAAATTGCAGTGGTCAGATGCAATTTGCCATGGTCATTAACACACAAAAGAGAAGAACACACAAATTAAAAGGCAGTTAAAATAATAGCAAGTCATGCACACCAAAATAATGAGTTAATTGTAACTATTATTTGATATAATATGTCAAGGACAGAAATGCTGTTGGAAAGTACCTTGATGACAAAGTTTCTGTAGTACAGTTCTCTTGCTTCTTAATCTGCAAAACAGGGAAATTACATAATAAAGTTACAAATATAGTTGGCCTTTCTAAATGGAACGATGAATTCACTAGTTCATTTAGATATTTGATATGCACACATCTGGTATGTACATGGAAAAACACAGAGCAAAAACCTTGCCCATTTAGTTAAGCACCTCATACAACCACACTTTTTGTTAACAACCCCTATTATTGTTGTAGGTTCCCAAAAAAAAAAAACTGCTCAGCAAATGCTTCAAAAAATCAAGAGGATTTCCGTTTTAGTTCAGACATGCTTTCCAATAGGTCTCTCATCTTCCGTCCATTACTATTTCATTAAATAACCTATAATTGCTTACTATAATCATCCAACTCTTTACCGCTCAATCAATCGGTTTTGTGAAACTTTAGAAGAGACAAAGTCTGCAGTTAAACTTCCACTATCAAATAGATAATTAATCGTGTTGTAAATGCATTCATGTTAGACTAATCATGACTTGCTCAATTGGTTTTGTGTAACTGCATTCAACATAAATGCATGCAACGTAATCCCTCCAACTCTTTTTGCAAGCTCCATTAAAAGACCTCTTTGTCTTAACTGCAACACTAACGGCCACTTTCAAGAGTAAAAGCTGGAACATCAGCCCACTAAGGGTAAGATAGGCAAAGTGCGCATCAATCTGCATATCATGCTGGTACTGAACCCTTACTTAGTTGTAAACTCCTGATGTATTGACTAACTTGCCCCTCAAAATATCAGATGAAAATCACCCAACAGTCAAATACCAACTCCTTTTTATATATATATAGGATAATATTATAAGTTTGTAACTAATTAAATTTAATATATTATATATAATTTTATATATATGTTTAATTTTTTTTAATGGGTAGCAGGGCAAAGGAGGGGACAGGGATATACTCCCCCGTCCCCTATCCCATTTTTTAACAAGGGGAAAAATTCCCCTGCCCCACCCCAAGGCATTCACTCCAATTGTCATTCCTACCAAAAAGAATTGTAGCATTTTCCTAAATTACTTACAAAGTACTTTCATAATATCCATTAATATAATCCTCACATTTGTAACTGAATACAAACATAATCTTTACATTAGCAGCTGAATTCCATACACAACCTTTAATGAGAAAATTGTTCGTTCGTACCAATTCAACTAAGGCATGGGTAATACTAAGTACGCCTAAGGTCAATGAAGAGATAGGTGGGTCCATTGCCAAAATAAATTTGATTTATTAAGGGGCAAGACATGTCTGATAATCTTATTTTTCGGACGCCTAACTTGCACTAAACTCTTTATGTTGTTGTCAAAAGCAAACTTAAGTCTTGTTTGATAACCCAATTCAGTACTTAAATTTAATGGATTCAGATCTTCACATATTCAAATCATTTGATAACAAAAAATTGAATACCTGAATTAATTAAGTGGTACTGAATTTCTTAAGTTAAACTTGCTTCTAAAATTAAATGATAAAATACTCACTTATCACTAAATGTGATATGCACTCAAATGTATTAGATTTAATACTTAACAATTTAATAATTTAATGGGTTCAGATTTCAGACTTCAATTTTCAAATTTTGATTTTGTCAAACACATCCTTAGAGAGATTAAAGGTCTCGGATTTGATTATTTTTTGTATGTACAACAAAACAAAACTATGGCAATCATATTAGTAATATCCAAAAAAGTACGCCGACAGTTAACTGTTCTGGACAACTGTCCAGCTACAATCCATGCAAAATTGGAGGACAACTGCCAGATAACATTCTGTCCAAAACTGGGAGAGCGACTGCGTAATTGCAGTATTGCAGTTGAATAGCTTGCCTGCTCCGTAGCGCACCAAAGCAATGGAGGTTCGGACTTCGGGGCACCATTGTACCAGCTTTCTAATCTCCTTCCTTTGATTAGGATAGCAATAAGAAAAGATAATGATAATCAGTGCTTCTATTTGATACCGTTTGTCATGCACTTGATTAGTGACGGACCGTATCCGACAATTGCTGTTGGATGCTATTCAGCAAGTTCATTTATAAAAATTTTTTTTTCTTTTTCTTATCCAAAAAAAAAAAAAAAAAGTGACAGCGATTTGGAGTACATCAATGCTGTATCCAATTAATCTATGATCTAACCACCATACATACATACATACTTCCCACACCAAAAAGAAAAAGGAAAAAAGATGGTGGGAGTCTTGGGGTGGATGACTTCAAATAAACGGTGGCATTTTGCAACCTCTTGAGACTCTATTTAGAGTCCATTTTGAGTTGCGGTCATTTATAAAGAAACACTTTTAACATAACACAACTGTTTCTAACAAAAATGCTTTTAAATTATTAAAAATTGGACTCCTTAAATTGTGAAAAATTACTTATCAAACACTTTACAAGTACTTTTAGTGCTTGTAAGCGCTTTTTTTTTTTTTTTCTCTAAACATACCACCATAACTCCAAACAGGTCTTATTCCTCACCCCACCTCTTCTCTCCTTCTATGGAAAAAAAAATAATGTTGATTTATGATCAAGTGCATACATTCTACTTTGCCAGTGTGTGCATAATAATTTACCCGATGAAATAATAATAAAACTCTATTCATGATAGAATTAGATCACATTTTTAACTCTGAATTGATATTAAAAAAAAAGTATAATCAAGTACGTTTTATAAGTTGTTTATTTTCCCCTTCTCTCCTGTTTATAAAATCTTTCAAAGTCATCGCCGTTATCAATACGTTTTCAAGTTCAAAATTTTCTCGGTGCAAATTTATGCTGATGCGGACATTCAATTTGAATTTATACATTGTTGGTCATCATTAATAAAGAGTTCGTCGAGGAAATTGTCAACGCGCGCATGGCAAGTACGGTGGCAATTCTCTGTAGATTTCGTAAAAAGGCTAATTAAAAAGAATCAACAAAAAGTTTACTCTTGGTAAAATAAACTATACTTATTCGAAAAATATGATTTAAGGGATAAAGGTAAAACAATTTTTAAAATCAAAATCTAAAATAAAGTGAAATACTTTAAAAAAATCTAATACTACTATAAAAACTTTGAAGTGTGACACATTTATGAGTTGCACTTTTCACCTCCTTCCCCACGCACAAGCAATAAATACGATCATTTGACAGTTGCCGCAGCGGAAATGGCACAACCACGCATTGGACTCTTGTTCTGGTTGTTGGCGGACTCCCACCTACAACGTTTTTCTAAAATCAACTCCCTAGTTTCCTTTTCACCCAAAAAAAAAACAAAACACACCCCATATATTTATTGCCAATTCGACAAACCCAACTGAAACGGCACTCTTACTCGACTTGTGACGGAAATTAACCGGTGCACTGATTGAGGGCCGCATTGATTCAAAATTTGCTGCAGATATCTTAAACAGCAAAATTGACCCCTTTTTGGAGGGCTCCGGTTGCATATTCTGATCGTAAAAGATTTAATCTCATGCTTCAAGGAGCTAATTATATATTTTGTATATCACCAATGTAATCAAACTGTTGACTTTATGATTAGTTATCTCAATAGGGTGGATAAAATTATTTTTGAGTCAAAATTTTCCCCTCATCTTCTTAGAATTGTAGAGGGGAAAATAAGAGGGGAAAGTTGACGATGAGAGTGTAAATTCTTATTTTGTTATTAAAGCTTGCTAGTTCTCCAAAAAAAAAAAAAAAAAGAAAAGAAGAAAAAATAACTGGTGCAGTATCTCTAGTTTGAAAAAGTATGACTGCATCATTTTTGCACCACAAGGAAATCATACTTTTAGAGTCCTGGATTTTAATCCCCATGTCTCCTCCTACTTCTTAAATTTCATCTTTTCAAAATTTGTTTTGAAAGATTACTTTAGAGGACTATAATTTTCAGCATATCTGTTTACTTATTTTCTCAGAACACGTTTCATTGAGTTCATTCTAAGGCTAGTATTATCACAAATATATAAACACAAACATGTACTTGTGAGTTAAAGTGCAACAAAACAATCAAATACTTGTCGATCTTCCTTGCATGTTCATCAAACTTTATGCCCTCAAAGAATTAGTTTGTAGTCGATGAGATTACAAGGCTTTGGTTTAATAATATAATAATAATACAATTAAACTTGAAACAATAGCAGTTAGAGAGATCCTGGAAATCGAGTTTTGTCTACTATACATGTTAGTGTTTGTCTTATTATTTGCGGGCTTGATATACTCTTGCATGTTGTAATACCATAATATTGGTCCAGCCATTTAGGGTTTGTCGTAGCATTATCAGAAAAAGAAAATGTTTGCAAGTGATTTCTTGGTTAGATAAATTTAGAGTTACCTTAGATTGGTTTTCCCAGAAAGAAGAAAAGATGGTAAAAAAAATTAATCCAACTGATATCATATGGAGGTCGCTGCGTCTTTGAGAATTATCAGTCCAATTACTTGAAAGTATTCGTCATGTTTCAGAACGTAAAAACAAGACAACAAATAATGAAGGCAAATCTGTTTAAGCTCCAACAAAGGTGCCAATTTGCTATTTGTGACAATGGCCTCCTCATTCCTCAGTATATTGTATAATTTGTGATGGTGGTTAAGTGGTGCAATGTCTCGATTTGAATAAGCACGCTAACCCTTTTTTTTTTTTTTTTAAGATAGGAAATAAAAATCTAACAACAATCTCCTAAATTGTTATCACATGGAGACCGATTGCGTCTTTGAGAATCATCAATCCAAGTATACTTCGCAAGGTATGAAAGTATTCTAAATAACTAATTTGACATTTCAAAGCTTAAAAACAAGACAATAAATACATGAAGGCAAGTTTGTGCAAACCTTCGACAAACATGCCAATTTGCAATTGGCTCCTCATTAATGTAAAACCCACCTGATACTTTTTCCTTCTTTGCTTTCTGTGTTTGTTTGGATAGGAGTTTATTTGGGTGATTTATTTGAAATAATTACTGTAACATTTTTTATGATGTGATGTACATGAGATAAAAATGTGATTGAAATTTGTGAAGTAAATTATTTTATTTCAAAACATTTCAACGCATTTTGGCTTTGGACCGTTGGTCTAAAAGTTCCGAGACTTGTGCATTAAGTGGTAGCATCAATTTCAAGCTGCAGCCAGTGGAAATGTCAGCCCAGCAGATATGAAGACATTATTGGAACGGCACCGTTTAAGGAATTGGGGAAATTACTGGGTGGAACGGCACCGTTTAGGAGCTTAGGGCAATTACTTAGCCAAACGGCATCGTTTGGCCAATTGATCAGTTAGTTACGATTAGTTAGTTTCTGACAATAAATGGGACCCACAGCTTGTAACAGATTTAGTTATCAGAATTGAATTTGTCTCCTTTTTCTCTCTAATCTTTTTTTCTCTCTCGCTACTCTCTCTCTCTCTCTCCCTCTTTCCCAGATTTCCTTTTCTTCTTTACTGATTCACTAACAATTCGCCACCATTGATTCAAGTCCCTGACAAATTGGTACCAGAGCTAGCGGAATCCTTGGACACAATCATGGCGGAAAACACCAGATTCAAGACCTTGGAAGAACAAGTGAGGAAACAGGAGGCTAAGCTACAAGAAATCATGGAGAATCTTCAATCTTCGCAATCGTCGCAGCAGCAGCTCAGAGGAGAGATTCGTCAAGAACTGGAAGAGAACAATAGGCGCATGGAAAGCTTGATAACTGGAATGGAGCAGAAATTTGGCGCTTTCTTGGAACAAAAATTCAGCTCAATCATGCTGAATGTGGCTGTTGCGAGGGACAAGCTGCCAGATGAAGAAGCCAGGGGAAGAACAGAACAGGCACCGCCACTGCTGCCGACTCCCCCTCCGCAATTCAGATTGCATCCAGACGCAGAAGTTACGCGTGCTTTCAGGCATGAAGGTAGAATTCTAGCGCCAAATCCCCCAAAACTTGATTTACAATTATTCTCAGGAGAAAATCCGAGAGATTGGCTGCGAAAATGTAACAAGTATTTCATTAACTACCAAATTCCGAATGAGCAGAAATTAGCCATTGTAGAGATGTATCTGGAGGGTAAGGCAGATAGGTGGTTCCAAGGGGTTAGGATTGAGAAACCTAGACTATCCTGGGAAGAATTTGGGGAGATTCTGTGTAAACGATTCAATGAGAATGGTTATAAGGACATAATTGAGGAATTCAACAAACTACAACAGGAAGGGAGTGTGGAAGAGTACCAGGAGAGGTTTGAGGAACTAAAGCCACTAATGTTGGCCAGGAACAGTAATTTGGATGAGAGCTACTTTACCTCCAGTTTCATCAGTGGCTTGAAAGAAGAAATTAAGCCTATGGTGAAGATGCTGAGACCGACTACACTATCAGAGGCCTTTGAGATCTCGCTGTGGCAAGAACGCAACATCAAAATCCAGATCAGAGGAGTTAGAGAAGGCCACAGAAATGTTGCAGAAAGTAAGTTTGGCATGACCAAAGGCACGACTCCTATGGCAGGCAGCACCAACACTTACCAGATACCCTCAACTGGAAATTTCAGGAACACCAGATTTAAGAATGTACAAACTGACCTTCAGGATTCTAAGAGAATTTCACCTCAAGAAATTCAGCACAGAAGGAGCCTGGGACTGTGCCTTAAGTGTGGGGACAAGTATGGACCTGGACACCAATGTAAGCCAGGACACTTAAACCTTCTGATCAGCGAAGAGGAGGAGGAATCAATGTTTGAAGATGCATTGGGAGAACAAGACGACCAAACTGGACACCCTGGTCAAGTGATGGACATGTCCCTGCATGCATTGTCGGAGGCCTTAAAAAGAAAGACTATCACACTGACAGGGAAGCTGGATGGAGAGGAGGTGTTGATTTTAGTAGATACTGGTAGCTCTGATAGCTACATCAACAGTGAGTTAGTCATTGGCATGGATATCAAGTACCAAATGGTTTCAAATCCTTTTTCTGTGATCATGGGGAATGGCACCTGTGTTAACAGTAATGCAATCTGTCCAAGTGTGATGTGGGAAATCAATCAGTACAAGTTTAGGTTTGATCTTAAAGTAATGGAGTTGGGAGGATGGGATATTATATTGGGAGTGGATTGGATGGTACACTTCAGTCCAATCACATTTGATTTTCATCAGCTAAGCATTTCTCTATTCAGCCAAGGACAGACAGTACACCTACAAGGACAAGCAGAGAACTGTGACATGGACCTGATCAGAGGAAAGGATTTGAGATATTTCATTGAGTATAAGAAGCAGATGTGTGCAGCCATGGAATGGAAGCAAAATAAAGATGGAGACGACTATACTATACCCAGAGCAGTGGAAAATATCCTCAGTGAATATGCTGATGTCTTCAAGACCCCTGATTCCTTACCTCCTAAAAGGAGCATTGACCATGAAATTACTCTGAAGCCAGGATCCCAACCAGTCAAGCTCAAGCCATACCGTTACCCTCACTCTCAAAAGGAAGAAATAGAAAAACAGGTTACAGAAATGTTGGAGCATGGAATAGTTATACATAGCACCAGTCCCTTTGCATCTCCAGTGCTGCTAGTTAAAAAGAAAGAAGGCACTTGGAGGTTCTGTGTAGACTATAGAAAATTGAATGAAATGACTGTTAAGGATAAATATCCAATACCAAATGTATAAGAATTATTAGATGAGCTGGCAGAAGCTGTGTTCAAATCAAAGCTGGATCTAACAGCAGGGTATCATCAGATTCGTGTCAAGACTCAGGATACTCACAAGACAGCATTTCAGACTCATTGTGGCCACTATGAGTTCTTGGTGATGCCTTTTGGCCTTACCAATGCGCCAGCCACCTTTCAATCTCTGATGAACCAGGTATTCCAACCATATTTGAGGAAATTCGTTTTGGTATTCTTTGATGATATATTGGTTTACAGTCCTACATTGGAGTCACATGTGCAGCATCTGAAAATAGTGCTTGATACTCTGAGACAGAACCAACTATATGCAAAGAAATCTAAGTGCTCTTTTGCTCAGAAAACAGTAGACTATTTGGGGCATACTATTTCTGAAAAGGGTGTTAGTATGGATCAAACTAAGATTGACTGTATTTTGAAGTGGCCTATACCTCAGACTGTGAAGGAATTGAGGAGTTTTTTGGGGTTGACTGGGTACTATAGGAGGTTCATACAAGGTTACGGACAAATATGCAAGCCTTTGACTGAACTCTTGAGGAAGGATAGTTTCATATGGAATGCAGGTGCTCAGAATTCTTTTGAGAAATTAAAGGAATTAATGGTCACTGCACCAGTTCTTAAACTGCCAGATTTCAGTAGGCCTTTCATCTTTGAGACTGATGCCAGTGGTGGAGGTCTAGGGGCTGTATTAATGCAGGATGGCCATCCTATTGCATTTCTGAGCAAGGCACTATCTCCCAAAAATCTTGGGCTATCTGTGTATGAAAAGGAACTCCTTGCTCTAGTAATGGCTGTCACTAAATGAAAGCATTATTTGGTAGGACATCACTTCATCATCAGGACAGATCACCAGTCTCTGAAGTACCTATTGGACCAGAAACTCAATACTGCTCTACAACACAAGTGGCTGACTAAGTTACTGGGATTGGACTACGAAATCCAATACAAAAAGGGTGCTGAAAATCTGGTTGCTGATGCACTCTCAAGGAGACAGGGGAGGGATGCCTCAAGGGACAGCAATACTAGTTTCTGTTTGGCCCTATCTGCTGTTAAGCCAGGTTGGATGGAGGAACTAATTCAAAGTTATGAAAGTGACCTTCACTGGCAAGAGATTATGTCCCAACTACTGCTAGACTCTACATCTCAACCATCCTATACACTAGCAGAAGGAGTACTCAGATACCAAGGGAAACTGTATGTAGGGACAGGAAATGACATCATGAGCAAATTGGTCTCAGCTCTACATAATTCTGCAATAGGGGGGCACTCAGGACAGAAGAGTTGCTGGCATAGGATCAAATCCCTGTTTTACTGGCCTGAGCTCAAGAAGGATGTTATTGCCTATATACAAGAGTGTGATGTGTGCCAAAGAAACAAGTCTGAACATCTTCCATATCCTGGCCTACTTCAGCCCATACCCATCCCTCAAAAGGCTTGGTCCCACATTTCTATGGACTTTATTGAGAAGCTTCCCAAGTCTCAGGGCTATGACACTATACTGGTTGTAGTAGACAGGTTCACCAAATTTGGACATTTTTTGCTATTGACACATCCCTTCTCAGCTAGGCAGGTCGCACAAGTGTTCTTGGATAATGTTTTCAGATTGCATGGGTTGCCAGAATCGATCATCACTGACAGGGATAGAGTGTTCACCAGTTGTTTCTGGAAGGCATTGTTCAAGCTAATGGGGATTCAGCTCAAATACTCTTCTTCTTACCACCCGCAAACAGATGGCCAAAGTGAGAGGCTCAATCAATGTCTGGAATCCTATCTGAGGTGCATGACTTGTGAATTTCCATCCCAGTGGAGCAAGTGGATACCTACTGCAGAATGGTGGTACAATTCTGCTTACCACACCAGCTTGGAACTTTCCCCATTCGAAGCCTTGTTTGGCTATAAACCAACACCTCTTCCTCTAGGACCATACCAGGACTCAGCGATACCTGCTGCAACTCAGACATTACAGGACAGGGCCAGAATCACTGCTAGCATCAAGGAACACTTATCCAAGACTCAAAATAGGATGAAACACTTTGCTGATAAACACAGGACTGAGCGAGAATTTGTGGTAGGGGATTGGGTATTCTTAAAATTACAACCTTATAGGCAACAATCTATCTCTGTGCGCAAGTGCTTGAAGCTTTCTGCTAAGTACTATGGTCCTTTCCAGGTTGAAGAACGGATTGGACATGTAGCTTATAGACTGAAACTCCCTGCAGGGGCCAGGGTGCACCCGGTCTTCCATGTATCCTTACTAAAGAAGAAGGTAGGTCCTCTCCAACCACTATCAACTACATTACCAGAGTGGGATGAGCATGATCTGTGCCCCCTCCAACCAGAGATGATCCTGAAGAGTAGAGCAATATTACGTGATGGACAGCCTGTGGTACAACTCTTGGTTAAGTGGAATCACCTCAGTTTTGATGAAGCATCCTGGGAAGATAAAACCTTCATCGAGCACCAATTTCCAGAATTTTCTTGCAGACTTGCGGACAAGCCTGTTCGCAAGGGGAAGGGATTGTCAGCCCAGCAGATATGAAGACATTATTGGAACGGCACCGTTTAAGGAATTGGGGAAATTACTGGGTGGAACGGCACCGTTTAGGAGCTTAGGGCAATTACTTAGCCAAACGGCATCGTTTGGCCAATTGATCAGTTAGTTACGATTAGTTAGTTTCTGACAATAAATGGGACCCACAGCTTGTAACAGATTTAGTTATCAGAATTGAATTTGTCTCCTTTCTCTCTCTAATCTTTTTTTCTCTCTCGCTACTCTCTCTCTCTCTCTCCCTCTTTCCCAGATTTCCTTTTCTTCCTTACTGATTCACTAACAATTCGCCACCATTGATTCAAGTCCCTGACAGGAAATTCAATCGAGTCCAAATCAAGTGTGTGCAGGGTTCATGCTCGGCCTATCCTGCCATTACTGGCTTGTGTGATTAGGGATGGCAACGAGGCAAGTTTGAGGCAGGGGATTCCCTCCCCCACCCCACCCCCTCGCGTTGCCAAAAAACTCCCCTCGGCCTTGTCCCATCCCTTGCCTTCGTTTCCCCCTATGCCTACCTTGCCCCGCCCTGCTTTGCTTCCCTTACGAGTGCTTGCGGGTGATAAATTGATTTTTTTTTTCTAAAAACCTTTATTCAATAGCTCAAAACTAAATTCAAAAATAAAATAAATTATGGAGCTAAAAAAAGTGATAAAAGAAAAATGAAACAAGAAAATTGTTGAAATAAAACACCAAAAAAATTTAAAAACTCAATTGAATTTTATAAATAATATTTGGGAATACTCATAGAATGCGTAACATGTTTGTGCCAAATATCAACTAGAAATTTGGATAGAAATGGGATAAAGGTTTTGTTTAGTTGCCAAATATTCTAAATTTATTATTATTAGATTATATAATATATGGATTAATTTTCTATACACTGACAGTGTATATACTTTCACCATTAGATGCATGACATATAATTCGAATTTAAATTTGAAATCCAAATTTTGCATATGTGTCGTGTATCCAATCATGACACTGTATATATTATCGGTGTATATAAAATTTACTCATAATATATTACATTTCTTTATATTAATAAATTGAAGCGGGGGACGAGGCGGGAGTATCGCCCCCCGTCTCCCGCCTCATTTAAAACTGGGGAAGAAAAATTCCTCCCATCCCCGCCACATTACTCCACTAGCGAGACGGGCGTCCGTGGGCACCTACCTTCGTTGCCATCCCTATGTGTAACGGTGGCCTCCACGAAGCTGATTTCGGCTAAGGAAAGAAAATGGTCATGTTGAATCGATGTTGATGCAAGTGAAAAGGGCTTATATCTCTTATTCATGAGGTTTCGAATTCAAAATCCATGAAAATGGAAAGAATAACAGTGATAAAGTTTCTCTCCATAAAGAATCCAACCCAACTTGAATAGGATTAAAAATTTGTTTCCTCTTCCATACAGGATCAGGTGAATTGATAAAGGAATTATGTTGCTTGATACTGATTCCAGCCTAACCACCGATTTGGATTGTCACGAAATTTGTCATTAAGCTTCACTTCTGTTCATTTGCTCTGTAGCTAAACCAGATAACTATTGTAAAATGCAACTCATATTTGTAAGTGGCTTAGTACGCTTGAAAATCAACTTCAAACGGAAATGTTAACATAAATTACTAATTAATACATCACGTTTTAATAATCTAGAGGAAGGGGTTAAACCGAAACTCATGAACTCTAAGAGGTGTTTGGATTTCAATTTTTTAAGAACTTTTAGGAAAAAATTACTATAGTGGTTTTTTTAGAATGCGACATATTTGAGTAAAAAATGATTGGAAACTGTATAAAAAGGAATATTTACAAAAAAAAAACATAAAGTTTTCTGTCAAAAATAGCAATCCAAACAATGTTTAAACATTGCATAAGCTGGGAGCGGTCTACAGAATAGACAATATATGCATGGATGACTCTAAGAACAAGTGCAGCAACACTATACATCACTGAGGTTCTTTTGCCAACAACAATTGCAAATCTGATAATCAAAAAACAATGCTTAGACTGTTTAGTAAAGAAAAAAAGATTGCAGGACTTATTGTATCACTTTTTTTTTTTAAGTGTAAGCAGGAGGTTTCCAACTCGAGACATTTCATTTAAATTCTCCTCCCCCGCGCACACATACTATTCAACCTATCCTTCCTTGAGCTTATAATATCGCTCGGTATCTCATAGAAATGAAAAAAAATAGTAAAGGCAAGGAAGCTTTATGGAGCTACATCAAGTGAACTCTTTTTCGTTTCTACTATTACAAAGTCGCTAACAATATATATTTACAACTAGCATGCCAAACATTAGTATCATACAAGATCACAAATCACAGTTATGAAGTGAGGACCTTTAACTCTTGGGGTTCAACCTTTGTTGTTTTAATAATAGACTGAGTCTAGTTTCAAGAAAGGGAACCTTCACCTACCGGAAAAGCATCGTGGATGTCCTTAGCATACGCAGCCGAATTCATTCATTTGATTGGGATCAAAGTGGCCTTATTCAATCATCTAATAGTGTCGGTCAAGATCAAACTAAATCAAGTATTGTTACCCACAATTTACTAAGGACGACTTGGTCTATTACTAAAACAACAAGACTAATACATTGGACCTTTCCTTTGTCAGGTTTTCTTAAACTCAACATAGATGGAGCTGCTAAAGGAAACCCAAGGGATGCAGGCTTTGGAAGCGTACTTAAAGACGAGCAAGGATCATGGATTAGTGGGTAACATGGAAGAATTGGCACCACAACAAGTCTTGTTGCCGAGCTTTGGACTATTGAGGGCAGGACTTCAAGTCGCGAAAGATAAGGCATCTCCAAGATCATTGTTGAATCGGACTCAAAGAGTGCAATAGACTTCATGGATTGGAAACATGAGACTCCACCATAACTACTGCCTTGGTGGAAGATTGTGGGTCATTATCCCAAAATATGCAGGCACTATTCTAGCACACCTCTAGAGAGGGAAACAAATGTGCTAATTTTTTTCTTTTTTGGTAAAATTTAGGAGTGAAATCCATCTATCACTTCATTAATTGTGATCAAGCTCCCGTTGGATTAGGACCACTCCCTTTTGGTGGATAAATTTTGTCTTACCTAGGCAAGATCCAAATAACTTTGTATAGTTAGACCAAAAAAAAAAAGAGGAGTGAATTCGAAATTTAATTTCGTATTACTACTTCATTACCATTTAATTTGGGCTGAAGTATTAATCTTGCGCAATTCCATTTTGCCCCCCAAGAAGTGCATTTCTACTTGGGTCAATGTATTTGAGGCTTTTGGACCATAACGCCAGACTGATCTAATCTGTTGACTTCACACAATGGTACTGAAATGCCTAAGCCTCTGGGCTAAAATATCTATCTCAGTTAACAATGGCCCAATGTTACCTGCGCATTCTAGTGCGATATTTCTTCTCTCTCTTTCCTGGTAGTCGAGGAATTAATCCATTTTTAAATTCAAAGGAGACTCCAACTCTTATAAAAAAAGATAATGACACAAAAAAAAAAAAAAAAACCTGAGAGCGGAACTAATAGCTTCATTGCCACCTGCTTACCAAAAAAAACATCATTGTCACTGAGGGATATCTCTTTAAGTTAAACTGGATTTGGAGAACAAATCGAACTATTTTTTACTAGTAACTATACAATTTAAAATTGGATATAATCGTGGCAAATTGGAGAAACCGTAGCTCTACATTCTAGGACTCGGGAGAATTTTTGCTTTGAGAACATTAGCATAGTAAGTGCTTACATTATTGTTAGCAGAGGTGGGAGTTCAGGAGGACCCTATTTGATCACCCAACATTGAATTGTAGCACGTAGTGGATGGCATGTTGCATTCATACGCTGATACAAGCAGTGGAGATGAGTGGAAGGGTAGGTTTGTGTAATCTACAATCCCTAGTCCCTACGGGTAGGTCCTGTGTTGTTCGATAACAAGTCTCTGATAGTCTTTAATTCCCACCAAGTTTATCGTGGTAGGACACTCGGACTGCGATCTCAACCTAAATGTTTTGATCCCATTATTAAACACGAACGAAAAGAAGATAAAACTTTGGAATTCTAGCTAGTTAAGTACTCTTCCTTAGTTTTTTTTGCCAAAATTGTCCAAAAAGTTGGATTTAGATTTTCAGTAACCATGCATGATTTCTTGGCATGGCAGGGAAGCCTCTTCTTGGCATGATTTTTTCTTTTTGGTAATTAAAAGTTTGGGAGGTTGGGTTTCAATTATCATCACAGAGTAGGGCGTGCTTCGAAATTATATAAATCGCTTGTAGGAATTATTATAAATCGTTTATCAATACAACCCAAACATCGACAACAAAATTTGAACGTATGATTTAGGCATATGTCCGTCCTTATGAATTAAACCAATTTGATTGACAAAAGATTTGAAACCTTTTCAACCATAGTCCTAGCGTGCCTAAAGATTTGTTACAATGGCTAAGGCAAAGGACTTTAGGTTACACAAAGCATAATCCATTCCTCTACACCGTAACTTAATTAGTTGTCCTACACATAAAAAGCACATGAGCATAGGCAAAGACAAATTGAGGACAAGGACAGAAGTGAAATTACTTTATGCTTATTTCCAACATAACCTAGAGGTCAGGGCAAGTGAAGCAGATAATCTAGACTAAGTAACGTCAAACGTAACTCTCATTACAGACCTAGGAGGCTTATATATGCAATTTCCCTCATGTGCTTTCACTACAATTTCAGTGAACCTGTCAGGAAGGACACAAGATTTCTAAGCCAAATTGTCAAGTTGTCACGTTGAGAGAAGAAACCCTGCGCATGAACTAAATTGCAGTCTTTTGTTTGTGTGGTACAACCAAGATGATGGTAGCGATCATTATGGGAACTATTGTACATGCCACCCACACCACATGCCACTTTTAACACGATATTATAAAAGTTTCACCAATGCATCCCCAACATCATCAGTACCCCTGCCTGCTGCCGTGCAATTGCAGGGTTCTACACCTTCTTGTTGATTGATTAGAAGTCAAACTTGTGGCATCCATCTTCTTGTGCCAACACCGTGCAGCTAACTAATTGTATATAAGCTTTTTCAGATCCCATGACGTCTCTGTCTCTTATAGGGGTATATTAAATTCCGTACGTGCACATATTAATTGAGTTGTTCCAAGGGAGTATTTACTTTTGGGTCATATTTCTTGTGAGATGTCCCACAGTCATGTTAGATTTCCAGGATGGTGGTTACAGATTTTAGGAGAGTTAGATTGCCTGCCGTTTCTCTTCACTTATCATCATCAAACATTAAAACATGCGACAGTTTTTAGTCCAAGGGGTAGCTGTATCGGTTGAGACTTGAAAAGATTGTCTATAACAGCCTATCTAATCCATGAGATCACATGGTTCCTTCGCATTCATGATTAATTCGAAAAAGGCCAAGATGTTGTGGATTGGTGTAAGTCCTATCCTTTTGTTATAGAGCACGACAAATGTTACTATTGTTTTTGTCCTTTTGGTCAACTGCTATCTATCGAGGTGTTTTTGTATTTGCCTTTAAACTAACGTACCCTCTTGTCTGCCGGACACCGTTCCAAAGGCATTGCCTTGTAGCAGCAATGGTCCAAATCCTTTGTAGTTGAGCATATCCGTAGGATCAAGAAAGTAATTGGATATATTTTAACGCAAAACAAGCTCGTCTATTTAACCTTCTCAAGAAACGCGTTTCTTTAATCAATTCAACATTAATCCCCATTCAAAACTTTCGACGAAAAACAAAGTGAAAGAAAAGTGTTTCTCAAATAATCAATTCAACACGCCACGTGATGAACTGATTATTTGAGAAACTTATTTTTTTGTCGAAAGTTTTGAATGGGGATTAAACTTAAATGCATAATACTTAAAAGGGTCTGCAGACCCTTCCTAAATTTGTATGATTTTCAACTTAGCTTGCACTAAAAGTGTAAGAGCTGCAGGAGCCACACATACAACTGAACCCCACATTATTAAACAATGGTACGATGGCAGATGAGACAGCCGTGACGAGCGAGCTTTAGGGACAGGAGACTCCGTAGTGAGCCCCCAAGTCTTTCTTGAGCACATCCCACATTCAGTGCTCCGGGGTGAATAAGCAAAAAACCATTTTGTTCAGTGCCGTCATTCACGGAAGAAAATGAAAAAAATTTCATATGGGATGTTGGTTGATTTTCGGCTTTCCAATCTTCTGGATTCTGTATTGTATACTAATTTTGCGATTCAGTTTGAACGAACCAGAGCTAGTCCACAAGTCCACTCCCAGTGGTTCACCAACTAATTTCTGTCGACATTTCAATGCATGGGTCCTCCATGATAAATATTTGCCCAAATCTTATGCTACATTTGACACTGACACTAACGAATTGATAATCTCTCATCCCTTAGTTCCCAAAAACAATTCTAGTGCCCTCCTGTTTAAGCTTTAGAACAATTCTAGAAGCACAAACAAGTCGACGAGGGATGCTAGGTTCTTCATTTGGTCTGAATAGAATGCTTGACTTGCTAAATATGTGTTGCTCAATTTGAGCGTACATTTGAAGGTAAATTGAGCCAAAATCGAGTTTAACTTCCACAACATATATATATATATATATATATATATATATATATTTGTAGTGACAGATAGAGAGAGAGAGATGAAGCAAGATAATAAACGAGCTAAAATTGAGTTATATCGAGATTGTAAGTTATATTTCAAATTGTTGTAGTTTGGATTTGAGCACTTGTTTTTTAAGCACAAACTAGATTCTTGAAATAGTACACGTATTTTATTTAGAGCAAGTTTTTTACATACTGTCCATATATAATTTTGTTACACTTGCAGGTTTTAATCATTGCCATATAATATAAATATAAATTTATAATTTAAATGGTGCGTATGTGATATACATCTATAACTATTAGTATAAAAAAAATTTATTATATTATCAGTGCATAAATAGTTAATTCTTTTATTTAATATTCTAATGAGTTTCATGATTTTGAATTCGAAGGAAAGCGACAAGTGTTTCTTTTATTGAACTACATTGACAAAGTTGGGACAAACTTCAATTTAGAGCCCGGACCTTGAGGCCTCCCAAATTTCGGGTTGCGTGGTGTGGATTATCATGCCTCACAAATCACTTTATTGCCGGAAAATTGGGAATTGAGATGCTTATAACCCACGTAAACTAGTGGGAGCGGCCATTATTCTTCATCTATCCATTCCATAATTGAATTTACACACGCATTAATTAACACAAGTCTATTGGATAGATTGCAGTCCTAAACGACCTTTGCGGCTTGATTTAAGGGAAAATCGTCCAAAACGTCCCTCACATTTTGCAAAATAACTTTTTTCGTTCCTCACTTTTAAAAGTGTAATTTTATATTCCTTACATATTCACATCGGACAAATTTAGTCCCTAACTAGGTTTTCGATCATTTTTTGGCCGGAATCCATCATGTGCAAGGCACGTGATCATTTTTTAAGGGTAAATTTATCAAATTATATTTTACATAATCTCATTTATAGTCCTCTACATTTTATAAAATAAATTTTTACGTCCCTCACATTTTATAAAATGATTTTTTTCATCCCTCACATTTCACAAAATGAATTTCTCCATCCCTCACATTTCAAAAAATGAATTTTTCATTTCTCACTAATTATGTGTGTGAATACATTTTTTTAAACACATGTATATGTTTATTTGATTTTGCTTAATAATAATAGCATAAACACATGTATGTAATTGGGCCCAACTTGTGGGCTATCTTCTCTTTTTGTATGATTATGACTAATATTTACCAATAGAACCTTAATTTGCATATTCTTATTGTATTTTGACCGAAAATAGCTTTATTGGCCAACTTGACAATGAATGCAAGATTATTTACTAGCTAATATCGGATGAAATCAAATGATCACGTATAATATATGGTATTCGTATTGTTAAGTGAAATCAAATAGACACATATATATTTATGCTATTTGTATTATTAAGCAAAATCAAATAGACATATACATGTGTTTAAACAAAATGTATTCACACACATTTTTTTAGGGTTTCCCTCACATATATAATTAGTGAGGGATGGAAATATTCATTTTTTGAAATGTGAGGGATGGAGAAATTCATTTTGTGAAATGTGAGGGATGAAAAAATCATTTTATAAAATGTGAGGGACGAAAAAATTTGTTTTATAAAATGTGGAGGACTATAGATCAGATTATGTAAAATATAATTTGACAAATTTACCCTTCAAAAATGATCACGTGCCTTGCACGTGATGGATTCCGGCCAAAAAATGATCGGAAACCTAGTTAGGGACTAAATTTGACCGATGTGAATATGTAAGAGATATAAAATTACAATTTTAAAAGTGAGGGACGAAAAAAGTCATTTTACAAAATGTGAGGGACGTTTTGGACGATTTTCCCTTGATTTAACTGAAATCCTCGATGATAAGCGTTGCTAAAGCTCTATAGGCCATAATTTAGCATTAATTTGTTCCATAATTGCTACTATTGGTTAAAGGAAATAGCCAATGGGTTTTATAATCCCAACCAAACAGGCCGCCATGCATGCATGTGGAAGCAAAATCTTACCATATGCTTCTGTGAGTGATAGTGAAATGCAGAGATTTGAATTGGAAAAAATATGATCATTACCACTATTTCAACTTTTTGTTTTTTAGGGTAAAAGCTTGAATAGGTAAAATTGAATTTAAATTCGTACAATTTTGACACCGCATATATACGTGTATATATATATATATATATATATATATATATATATATATTCGATAATTGTCTTTCTCAATACAGTGTGATGATAGTTGGATATTAGGCCCCATAGAGAAGAGAATTTTAGCAGTCCTCAACGCAAAAGGACGTGAACAGTACCATCTATTCCTTTCATCATAAGATGCCTTCTTAAATGCAATGCTACCACCGAAGCAAAATGGCGCGCTTTGCCATACAATAAATTTCTTCACTTTTTGGTTGGTGAAGTTAGACTGCCTTTAGATAAAGCATTGTGGATCATCATTAACTACACTTGTACATGATGGCCACTATTATATTCTTGTTTCTTTTCACTTTTTTTTCTTCATATATATATATATATAGTTCAAAAGATTTGTGTGTCTGACATTCGAATAAATGTGGACTATATATAAAGCCTTAAACTTGCGATTTGAATATTCCAATTAGTTTGGTATCTAAATTTGCCAAAGCCAACGGAATTTCTTTGATCCAAGGTTCACTTCAAGGTAATTAATGTACAATTTATTGAATTGCCCAATATCATGGCCAGTTACAGAATCATACTCCCACACTGTAGTTTTTTCAAAGCATGAAATTAACTATAGTAAAAAAAAAAAAAAGAAAACCCCATAAATAAATCTATAACAATGTAAACATTTTTATGCTAATTAGGCATAATTTAACTCTCAAAACACCACATGCAATGTAATCAAAATCATTCTCATCTTTGCTGACACAAGGCTGGGATATCTCAAGGCATGTCATCCTCGTCCTGGAAGTTCTGGTACTGCTCCTGGTCCTGATAATTGTTATAAGAATTCTGATTATCATTCCAATAGTATCCTCTGTTGTTTGCTCCATATAGGCCACGGTTCAAAAGCTGTTCCATGCTAATATCATAAAAGTACTTGCCATTTTCCAAAAACCTCGTATCACTCATCCCTTGCTTCTGCGCTCCACCGTTAGCATTTCCGCCATTGTAACTGTAGTAGTTGTTGCTGTTGGATCTTGTATCACTCAAACCTTGTTGCTCTCCATTGTAGTAACTGTTGCTAGCACCATAGTTGTTCTTGTTGTTTTGGTTGTTGTAGTAGTTGTTTCTGTTGTTGCTTGGATTGGTGTAGCTATTGCCCAACAATTTAGTCTCACCCAAACCTTGTTGCTCATTGTTGTAGTAAGTGCTTTCACCCAAACCTTGTTTCTCGTTGTTGTAGTAGGTATTTTCACCATTGTAGAAGTTGTTGCTGTTGTAGTTGCTGTTTTGTGGTCTGTAACCTTCCGGTTCAGTCACATAGGACTCGGTGTTGTAGTTCTTGGGCAAGTACTTGGGGTAGGATTCCCTTGGTTCTTTGTTTTGTGGTCTGTAACCTTCCGGTTCAGTCACATAGGACTCGGTGTTGTAGTTCTTGGGCAAGTACTTGGGGTAGGATTCTCTTGGTTCGTTGTTTTGTGGTCTGTAACCTTCTGGTTCAGTCACATAGGACTCAGTGTTGTAGTTCTTGGGCAAGTACTTGGGGTAGGAATCTCTTGGTTCATTGTTGTATGGAATGTTAGTGGTGGCTTTGTAGGGTTCACCACTGGGGTTGATGGTTGTGGTGGTGGACGGAGGGAGTTGGCCTGACTCATGGCCATAAAGACCATAGCCACCATTTTCGTTTTCGGGGATGAAGTTTGGCTCTTGTTCTTGTTTGTTGTTCAATGTCTCCTCACTTCTTGGTACTGCCACTTGGGTCTCTTTTGCACCATTGTTGCTGGGGATTTTGTTGAAAAGTTGTGGATCTCTGGCGTGAATCTGCAGAGAGGATAAGAGGGTGAGGAGGAAGAGGATGAAAAGATTTTTGGCCATGATGGGGAGCTAGGGATGGAGAGATGGAGGAAGAGAAGGTGCTGTGTAGTGAGTTAGTCTTGTGTGACTTGGTAATGGTTCACTTCTTATATAGGGAGGGTTTCTGCTTGAGGCTAAACCTAGTGCGTGAAAGAGAGTGTGAGAGATGGAATCGAGATTAACTATGTTTACTTTGATTCGCTAATTTTTTCCTAGACATTAGGTGAAGTTGGGACAGCAGAACAGGTGATTACAAGACTGTGGTCCTTTTCATTATATATATGTCACTTCTGCTAAAGAGTGCTTTCTCTTTCTATAGGGGTGCTTTCAACTCTTGTTTACTAATTTTCCACTGTTTAATTTCTGTCTCTTGATATTTTTTTTATTGTTAATAATGAAATTGTTAATTTTCCACTGTTTTCTGTCTCTTGATTTCCAAACCCCATTGATCTATGTGAAGGCAATTTCCAAAATTTGTATCCAAAGTAGAATGAATATATCATATCATTATTTGCTACGTTAATTTTTTTTGGCAAATTAAACCCGTGATTAAATGCTAGTTTTCCTAACGGATTGGATTAGCTTAGGATTGTGATTGAATCATCGATCAGTTCATCACCATTAGTGTGGTAGGTGGAAAGGTGAAACACATAAATCTTATTTATTGCTACCCTTTTCCCAATTCGGCATATATTTATATTCCATCCCTTTTTATTCGAACCTAGGCTCTAGGGAGACGGTAAAATACTAAAGGAAACTCCTCAATGACCGGAGGACCAAATTTTGGCATAAAAATAAATAAAAGGAGGACAAAATCAAAGAACTAAAGAAAAAGCGAATGAGAACAGAGATTTGATAAGGGCATACCAAAGGAGTAATTATGCGGGCGGGGATTGTGCAGCGAGTGGGGCATTGTGTATAATGGCATTCGGCACTAGCTGTGGCATGTGCCCCTAATTTTGTCTAACGTAATGGACACACGTTCCTTTTCGTTTCCTTTTTCTACTTCTTGTTCACTTCATAATTCATGTACATATATATTGCTGGACCATCAATATATTCTCGCTCTTTTTCTTTCTTCCATGCCTATCTTTTTCAGTCCTTCAATCGTAATATGGCAATTTCCAATTCCACCGCTCTTTCTCACTGTTGTTTTCTATCTTTCTCTTTCTTCTCAATCGCACAGGGTGTCCTCCAAAAGGGAAAAGCAATGCATTCATTGTCCCTTGGAAAGAAATTTCAACAAAATAACCTTACTGTGTATGCAGAAAGCATCGATCTCGACTCACCGTTTTGTTAGTTGGAGGGACCTGCACCGTCCCCCGTATTGGCCATGCCTAACTTTTCAAATTTGTCCAGTTTTAGCTCTGGCCTCTTCCAATTTAATAATTGAAAGACAGCATTTATTTATTTATTTATTTATTTTAAGCCCTTAAAGATAAATGATCAATTTTTTATGCACTGGCAACTACGATTGTATGTCATGAATTTCAAATTTGAATTTATATTAGGTGGAATAATCTAAATTCACTAATGTATAAATATATATATACACACACTGACAGTGTATAAAAAATTTACTCAAACAACGAACTTTTGAATTGGGATATGTTGAAATCATTTATTTGCGCCTTCTTTTCTTGTACATAAATACCTAAAATAAAGCAACATAGGCCTTGTTTTCATTTGGTCTAGATTTTATAAAATTTGATTGTAGAAATTGATTATAGAGAATAATGAAAATCAACAAAAACTACTCCTTAGGTGATTACAGGTTTAATTTTAAATCATTAAAAAAAATTTATAATCAGAATACAAGAGTAAAAACGAGAACATCGAGAACAAGCTCGCAAAAGTCTACGTAGTGTATTAACTAGTTAGACAATAGACTAAGATGAAAGGAAGAAATTAAAGTAATCTTAAACCAAGACGATTTTTCTACTTCAATAACATATGATAAAATCAGCTGATTGGTGATTTACTTGCGGTTTTTAACCGGGCAATGGGCATAGACCCGGTTGGAGAGGAAGGAAATTATACATACGTTTACAGACAAATTATACGTACCCTAGACGCGTTTTTCACCATTTAAGAAGAGACTCAAAAATTACCGTCCTTTGAAAAATTAATTTAAAAACTTCCACTTTTTGGAAATTTACTCAGAAAATTATACATACGTTTACAGACAAATTAACTGGAGTTGGTACCATCTGACAAACGTTGACAATACAAATGAATCTACTAAAATCAAAATGGCTCATCAGCGGCGTTGATTTGCCAAAGGACCCAAACCATCATATGACTCATCAGGGAAGAATACCGTCAACCATGGTGTTTGACCAATCAATTGCCTTTTGTTTTTGTCCTTCCTTGGATTGAGTTCAATTTGCTGCGCGATTAGCGGAAGGGAAGTTTCCGAGCCTTTCAAAAAATGCTAATCCCAGAGATTTATGAGGTTAAAAAAATGGAAAAAGATGGGCTTAAACTAAGTAAAAAAAAGTTGTCACCAAACAAAAGTAGAAATGATGGGAAAAGAAACAAAAGAAAAAGGACCAAAGGCTCCAATCTCTTTTGTCCTTTTTGACTCTGTGTAGAATGGGAAATTGGGAATATGGGAATGGGCGGCAATCCATCCTTCATTCGCTATTTTTACCGATCTTACAAATTACTTGCATTAGTGGGTACTTTTAATTTTTTTTTTTTTTAAAGTAGGGAAAGAGTGAAATTTAAGAAATCAAAAGGGAAGGGGAGATATGAATCTAAAACTTCTAATTTTTAAAATCTCAACTCATATACTGGACCAAAACTTCCTCGATTATTAGTGGACAATTTGTAATAACTTCAAAGGCTATAATAAAAACACCAACTTCTGTTTGTAATCAAGTGTGCCATGTGCTTATCTTTTATTATAACTCATTAAAAGAATAGAAAAACTCATACGGCATATTAGCAGTTAAACTATCTTTAAAAGGCAGAAAAATAATTTTAAATGGTAAAGCACACTTGTATCTAATTGAGAAACAACACTACTTGATGGAAGTCCGCATTTCTGACAAGGATTAACTATAAATCACTTACAAAGGTTAGGTACAATGGCCCATTCAAGTTTCATAAGCTTCATAGAGACGTTCTCCCACCTTTTTTGGTGCTAAAGATCATAGAATTCATTCTTCCGAACAAGGGTTAATAACATTTTGCCCCCTTCAAATTGGGAGCTATTGAAACTTTGACCCCCTTAATGAAAACAGTAGGCGTTTTACCCACTTGATAATATTTTATTTGGTATTTATGGCAAGTATTTTGTTTAAAAATGTACAAAAATGGACTGCTTAAATATTTTAATAATTCTATCCTAATACTGCTGATTAATTATATACCGTTATACTATTGATAAATAACAGTAATTTATAAAGGATATTTATGGAGGAATCCAATTCATATATATTACCAAAAGTTTTTTTTTTCAGAAACAACAGACATTTTGGGGTGTTCATACTTCCAAAAAAATTGAGAAATTGGTCTATCCAATCTAGATATAAGATATTAAAATTCGGATATTAAAATTTGATTACTGGATTCTCGATCATCGACCAAATTTTTGAATTATATATAGCATGGACTAATCTATTACACAAATGGTGCGCTAACTTATGCTTCTATGGGATCAATTTGACTAAAGATAAAATTACAAGATAAGAGTAGAAATATTAATATATTTAAGTAGTCTGTTTTTCTATTTTTTTGAAATAGAATACTTGACACAAATACCATACATAATCTTTTTCAAGTGAATAAAGTGCCTATTGTTTTTATTAAGGGGGGCAAAGTGTTATTTTTAGTGGGGCAAAATGTTACTAAACCTAACTAAAATAAGTTTACTAATGCCATCGTCCTCTAGGGCTACAAACGAGTTGAATTGAATCGAATCGAATCGAATTTTAGTTTAATTTGAGTATAAACTCAAATTTACCAAGTTTGAGTTTGAATTGAACTTTCAATGTAAAACTTGAATTCAAGTCTAACCTCAAATTTGAGTCTAGTCAAGTTCGAGTCTACTCGAACTTAAAAACTTAAAAATAATTATTTTTATTTAAAAAATGAATAAAATAGTAATTTTTCATCAATAAATAATAAAATATTATGAATATATATATATGTAATTTTACACACACACACACACACACACACACACACATATATATATATATAATCAAGTTGACTTGCAAATTAACGAGTTAAGTTTCTTTACGTTCGAACTCGACATGGTCAACTCAAACTCAATGTTAATTGAGTTCAAGTCGAGTTTTGATCCAATCAACTCACGAGCATTCTCGAGCGGGTTAATTGGTTTGTAATTCTAGTCACCTACAATAATATTCAAAGTCTAGCCACTTCATAAGGTTTACAAGTTAACAAAAACAAAAGATTCAAACAAAAAAAAATTCCAAAAACAGAAGAATCCATTTGTTTCGCCGCCCATCTTTGCAAAAGAATCAGCAAAATGGTTGTCTTGTCTATAAATATGCTTGATATTAACCTCTTGAAATTATTTATCAAGATCCTGCAATCATTATCTTCTAAAACTTCAGCATTAAGCCATTAAGTTCAACTTCTAAATTTTGCAAGGAATAGCCCATCTCGCGGAGCCCTAAGTTCTGCAACTAGATTACTGGCCCAGCCCACATGCTCGAGAATTCCAATCGCCTCTCCTCTGCGGGCCTGGTTTACCAAGAGAGAATGCATCAGAATTTCTGCTACAAGAATAGCAGAACCCCAACCCAATGGAAACAATTGTAGTACGACTTTGGTCCTCCTAATCATAAGTTCTTTGCATTTATCCTATGAACAATTTCATCAATTTTCGAGTTGGTTTCAACATAACATAAAAAATAGAAACTGTATTTCATGAGAAAGAGTACAATTCAAGAGTAAAAGAAATTCACAACAAGAAAGACATTCCGTTACATCTATAACTTATCTTCTAAGTTGTTACTGGGCACAATCCTGATCACACAATGGCTTCTCATAAAGAGATTTTTTTTTTTCCCAGTTCTTTATGTTTTGCCATTTTGGGCCATAGTATATGTGTATTTTTTAATCTTAGTTTAAGGGGCATTATATTGCAGGAAAAGGAGGAATTAAAGGATTTAAAAATTCATTAAAATCTTCTTGGTCACTGACGAGGTGATTTTTGGACAGACGAATCAAGTCGACAGCACAAATACACCTATCAAAATAGAGACACAGCCGAGGTCTTGTCATCCGATCTAGTTTCGATACTAAAGTCAGTTGTGTAAGAAATTACAAGTAAAAGCAAGACTAATTGGACTGGAGTTATGAACAAGAACCAAACTAAAGGACTCTATCTCCCCCCCTTTTCACAAAAAGGGAGGAGAGTATTTATAATAGAGAGACTTACAAGAGGAATGATGAAACCTACTTCCTATCACCTATAGGGCGTTAGCCTAGGACAATAGTGTCAGAAGTAAGTTTAGGCAAGACGACGGTGACGATCATGTCAACCTGCCTGACATTAATCAATTATGCCTGTAGGTGTTAAACGTTGAGTGATCAGACTTGGAGGTATAGCTGAGGAAGGAAACATCTAGTACTAACGAACCACACGCATGGCTCAGACGCCACCGGGCCTGGCAGTTCTTATTGCACAAGCAATCTACTCACGGCAAATCTAAGGTGTGCTACAGTGTAATCAGGAACAATTTCAAGCAAATTCTACAAATCCTTTTAAGCTGATGCTTACATTTATAGGCTGCTTTCTTGTCAACAGCAAATCCTCTGTTACGCAAGTGAGTATTACACTCCTTAAATTGATGTAAATCTTACACTACTTGTTACATTAGTGTATTGGATTGGTTTAAACTAATATTTGATGTAAATTAATGAATTTTTTGTCAATAATGTAAGTTAATGAATTGATACATCAAATGTTGCAAGATTTACAATGTAAAAAGAGTGTAACAAGTAATTATGTAACAAAAGATTGAATGTCCTTGTTGTCCCGAGTAAGTAATGACTTTAGATAGACCGTATTATATTGAATCTTGATACACAGATACACCTGGTATGACTTCTGAAATGTTGGGACAACTTGCAAGACACAGAGATGTACCTGTTGATACTTGACACTCACCTACTAAAAACTTAACTCCATATACAAGTAAAAGATTGTCTTACAAACATACTAATTAGAACCAATTGGCTTTCAGTGATAATTATGTAGTCTTTGGCCTTACTTATAGTCTGAATGAAGTCCCCGCGATTTGTTGGACCCCCGGTTTAGGCAAACGATAATCTTGTGTCTAATAAGCTCCTCTGAATTTTGTACATGAGGATGACCATCCCGGCTCAGTCATACCAAGCCAATCCTTTATTATTCGGGACGAGTCACTGCCAGTTTCGGTCACCTCGCGTGCGGATAACCAAGGTGACCCCCACATCTATTGGTACTTCGGATTGGTGCTATGCTTGACACGACATCTGACACGATATCTGAGGTATTATCAGAAAACCTGATATCTACATGGCAGACAAGACATCTGACAGAACCTGTCTACTGTTTTGTCCTGTCAAATCAGACTGGACACGCTCAGTCCCAGTCAGGTCTTAGGAAGTTGAAACCCACTATTCCTTCCTCCAATTTGCCCCCTATAAACGCTACTCCCCCTCATTTGAAGGAGGGAGAAAAAAAGATAGTAAGAATTCTACTGTTTCTATTTCCCATTACTCCTTTTCAGCAGACTAAATTTAGTCATCGGAGATGACTCGGGAAAAAAAGCCCCGTCTAATGTAGGAAAAGTACATTACAAAGTCACCCCATTCAGAAAGAGGACGTAACAGGTCAGGGCGGCTCGGCTGTCCAAAAACTACCTCTTCAGTATACATGAGTATAACTGCTGCGGATATCCAAATACAATCTTTTTTGTCAGATTAGTCATCCATGAATAATTATATTTGTTTGCATGCACAGTTTAGAGACATTCCTATGGCGTCCATTTGGAACTTGAGGCGCCCGAGACCCCTTCCGAGGACTACTACTCAAGCAAGATCGCATGCTTACAGTTCGAATGGCCTCATGACTACAGCACGCGGTTGGTATGAAGTAATTGACATCACCCTCTAACTAGCTAGATACTCTAACCTATAGTCGACCTGTAGTCGCACCCTACCTCATTAAAGCGGTCAGAAATCTAATAACCTACCAATCATCATACTATATATAAATACCTCCCTCGCGGATCCCTCAAGGTAACTGATCACAAAACCTAACTCCTACCTTTGCTAACTTAGGTATCGAAGTTGAACCGGGGACCAACCCCAGCCCTGCTTCGTTGTTTCATAAGAACCTCTGTCTCGGGAACCTTTTTTCCCTCCTTGGGAACCTCAATCCCGGGATTTCGTGCTCTTACAGAACCCAAAAAAAATGCAATGAAAAAGAGATCCGTTTTTCGTTTGTTTACCTATTGTTGACTTGAAGTTAAGTACTAGTTTAATGGGTTGTTTGCTACGAGTCTATAGTAAAGTGACCAAGAGGCCCCTTCCAGATTAGAGATGTAAAGAATTTCATTGTCATGTGTTGTGAGAGATAAATCAATCAGCACCATAAATAAAACTCTTCCTTTTATTAAGTTAATGGAGTAACAGATGAAAATTCATATCTATGGACATGGAAATTACAAATTTTTCTCCCTGGACAAGAACCAGCTCTTAGCTGACGAAAACAGCCTTTGCTTTCACTATATTTGAGTAACCACTCTCAAATATGTAGATAAACATCAAACGAACTTTTCCAGAATATTTATAACAAAATGTAAATACAAATTAAATCACCAATATTCATTTTGAACCTGGAACCCAGACCCACTCCAACCCTGGCTGTGAAATTCCAGTTCTGCCCTCATTCAAAACTCCCAATTTTACTTTGTCACCTTTTATGCTGACATGGCAACCATTGATGCTGGAGCTGGAGCTGCAAGCAGACGTGGACTCAAA
This sequence comes from Coffea arabica, assembly GCF_036785885.1. NCBI lineage: Eukaryota > Viridiplantae > Streptophyta > Magnoliopsida > Gentianales > Rubiaceae > Coffea > Coffea arabica. The sequence continues at coordinate 12,290,468 of NC_092312.1, forward strand.
TACACTTTCAGACCATGCTTCATGAACAAGGTCAAAGACATCTTTTGTTCAACCCGGTGACCGGGGACCAGTGATAGCCGGTAACGAAGAAGCACTGCTGAAGCCACAGACTTCATTTGGAGGTAAGCCAAGTCCTTGCCTAAACAAGTTCTCGGTCCACCATTGAACGCGACAAATTTGTAAACATCCTTAGGTTGCTCGAACCGGTCTCCAGCGGTGGAGAGCCACCTCTCCGGTTTAAACTCCATGCAGTCCTCTCCCCATACAGTCTTCATCCTTCCCATCGAGTATATCGAATAAGTCACCGTTGAACCAGCCGGAACATGCGTCCCGTCCGGCAAGACATCGTCGGAGACTACATATTTGAAGTCTTCAGGCACTGAGGGGTATAAACGGAGGGTTTCAGCTAATGCAGCTTTAAGATAGACTAACCTGTCGGCTTCATCAAACACCAATGGCTCTTCAATCCACTTTTCTATGTCATCGCCTCGAGAATCTTGTAAAACGGTGGATAATTCGTTGACGATCTTTTGCTCAACTCGAGGGTTGTTCATGACAAGCCAGAAGAACCAGCTGAGAGCTACAGAGGAAGTGTCGCGGCCTGCAAGAACAAAGTTGAGCGCAATGCGTTTGAGGACTGAGCTTGGGAAGAGATTTCCGTCGACATCCCTCTTTTTCATGAAGCGGGATAAGAGATCATCGGACGGAGTTTCTTTACGTGCGTCTAAAGCATCAGTCATGTAGGTTTCCACGACCTCAAGGCTTTTCTTTAGTCTCATTTCAGCTCCAAAACCGAAGATTTTCTTCAACCTCCATAAAAAACCGGGGTAGAGCAATCTTTGCAGTGTTGCTTCAGTCGCTGAATCGAAGGCTATGGCGAAAGGATTTTCGGGTAATTCAGGGGAGAGGGTTTCGGGATCTTTACCGAAGGTAAGGCCACAAATGTTATCGAATGTCAAGCGTAGTAGCAAGTCCTGCAAGTCCACTGCAATGTGTTCTTTGGAAGCCTTCTCCAGAATAACCCACAACCGGGTTCTGATGGTCCGGTTCACCCACCTATTCATGGCTTGACGAAGAGTCCTGGTTGTAAACTCGAGGGCAGCAGTTTTTCTCTGTATAAGCCATGTTTCACCATCGCTGTTGAATATACCTTGCCCGAGAAGATCATGGAAGGCGGTTTGCCATGTGGGCCCTTTGGGATAGTTATCGAACCGGGTTCGGAGAATGTGTTCGATGTTTTTAGGGTGGCATGTGACCGTATAGAACCCTTGTCTACGTGCCAGAAATGGTATACAAATGGTGCTTGTTTGGTACGTGGCAGCTGCGCCGGTGGACCGGAGGTTTCCAGCTATCCAGTCGTGAAATCGTCTACGGTTCAAGAATAAAAATGGAAGGCTGCCAAAAAATGGCCAAACTTTTGGACCGGTAAGCTTTCGAGCTAGAAGATAGAACCATAGGAGATAAGTTGACGTACCAATGGCTATGGTAAAAAGTAACACTGTTTCCATATTATGATCCGTGATCTAAGTATATTGTTGATGATGATCAGTGAAGGATAGGACTTGAGGGAAGTAGAAGGAAAAAGATTGAGTTGGTCTCCCTTTTTTTGACAATGAAGGATTGGTAGTGAATGAGTAGTGAGATGGAGACCAGTGTTATATATAGAGAGTGATATTAAGAGAAAGATTAGGAGGGAGTTGTTAGGAAAATTGGTAATGGACAAAGAGGGTCACTGTTTAGGTGATAGCGGCAGTGCAATACAATGAGCCGATTTGTAGAAGAAAACCGTGGAAGCAGATTTTTTTGAAGGATGTAGACTGTAGAATACTTATGACTGAATGAGCTATACCAACTGTATAAAAATTACTAAAGATCTGGCAATGTCTCTATTGACACGTATAACAGCATTCTAGAAATTTTTAAGTGTACTTCTCTAAATTCTAACGCTCCAAAGTAGAAGTACTCATTATCATTGCGAATTGTAAGAAAAAAACTTATTCTATTGTTGATTTGATCCTAGACCAATTGTGTGTTCTTAACCTACATGACAATGGCATCTTGATTTCCATTACAGAACTCACATGAAGGCAATCTCAACATTTTTTCATATGCATCTTGTCATTTTTTAGTTCTTAGTTTCTTGGGCAACTTGTCATTATCATATATCTAGCATGTACTGCAAATCAAGGAGAGTTTTAATGTAAGACGTGCTTTTTACCTCTCTAATTGTGCATTTGTCTCATTTACTTATCATAGTTTAATTTCCACGAACTAGTAATTAGAATTGTATACTTTCGGTCAATAAGCTTTCAGTCAAGACTACTACTATACAAATTAGGCATAACGTGTTTGAACCTATGTTTATACTACAGTCTACCACATATTTTTTTGGGTGTTAGGCGTATGTTTTGAGTATGTTTTGTAGCTAATCGCTTCAATCAACTAGTTCGCAGACATTTATAATTTGATCAAGGGAGACAATAGATGTTGTTCGAGGGGCTAAATTAACATGTAGCCCCAAAACTGGTATAGGTGGTTTCTGTTTTCTCATTGGCTCTCATCGTTCTAAATTATGGGATTTTCTTTATATTTTCGCACCTGCAACCAAGAAGATTTTAGTTGCTTGAGCAATGGTTCATCAAATTCGGCAAGAATACGAATACAGCTGATACCTACGCTACAGCCGACTATCCTGTCTTGAGAGGTTAAGATGTGGCAATTTCCTCAAGATTTGTTGTGGTGAGAAACGAAGGGTTGGTTGGAACGGTTTAACCAAGTTGAGAAACTTTAGGGGCCTTGTTCCAAGACGGAGAAACTTTTGGGGCGCGTCATGTAGAAGGCTCAAGAAGCTGGAAGGCCACGAGTCAGACGACGTTTGACTCTGTCAATGAGTAGTTTTCAGTGCTAGAAATCTTTCAGCGGAAGAAAAGAAAATTAAGCACTATTACCGGTTTGGCCACGTTTTCTTTTGCACTTTCTTGAGGAAACAGAAAATTCACTTCAACCACCAAATATTTAAAGGTTAAATTCTTTCTTTTAGACTCACTGAAAATTAAGCACTATTACTGGTTTGGCCCCGTTTTCTTTTGCACTTTCTTGAGGAAACAGAAAATTCACCTCAACCACCAAATATTTAAAGGTTAAATTCTTTCTTTTAGACTCACTTCAACCACCATCTATATATATATAAATTTGAGAAGGGTTTTTTAGCAACAAGTCTCCACGCATCTGCTTACTACCAATTCAATTTTTCTAGCATTTCACATTTAATTTAATTTAATTTATAAAATATATTTCTCTTAACTTCCACATCTACTCTTCACATTTGATATTGTTGGTTACTTTTTAAAATCATTCCATTTTAAATCGTTGGTTAATGTGCATGTTATCCTATATGAACTTCAACCGATCACGTTTCCGATTGCCTTGCGTTATTTATGATTCTATAACAATTAAAACTTCTATAAGACCATAAGAAGAGATAACAAATATAATATCCTTTCATGCTTTCTTATTAATTTAAATAAGTATGATTATTTACACTCTATTTTTGTTATTCACACTTCAATAATCATTTTGATCATATAATTTTCAGTAATTAGACTATATGATAAAACAAATGATGGAATTGCAAATAATAAAAAATTAAGTGCAAATAACATTTTCTTAAGTAAGAAGTGGCTCCCATGCCTTTCTAATTTAAAAAAGTAGTGGGGCCGCCTATATAGAAATTTGGTTTGAAGTTTATTAGTGGGAGGGTAAATAAAAAGAAAACATTGCCAAACTTAGTAAAAGTAAAAAAGTAAATGATAATATTTTATCTTTAAACTTAGTAATCCTAAGTAAAAGGGCAAAATTAAATAGAAAACAAAAAGGAAATAATGTCATGGACTTAAAAAATCAATAATGGTACCATTCATGAAATCCAAATTATGAAATCACTAAATAAAAAACAAAGTACTTTTAGCCTTTTAATGTCGAAATTTTTTTAAAATATTCATTTTTGATTAAAAAATTATGATAATAACAACACCAATTCTACCAAAAATTTTTAAAAAAATAATATTATAGTTTAAGAGAAAGATATAGAACATTCAACCATAAAATGCTACTTAATTTGTATATATCTGGCCCAAATTTGACATTAGATTTGAATAAGAGTGCAAAACTCAAACACTAAAGATAACTTTTGGTATCATTAATTATTTTATGTATTCTTATTGCTCTCTTCATATGTAAATATGTATTTGCCATGTTAAAATATAAATATATATATATATATATATTGATTGCAGTACTTGAGAATATTATAGATATTATCAGTTTTTCATTTTCATTTTAAATACTAATAATTGCAACCATTGCAATTAATTTTTAATTTTATATTTGCATTATGATAGGTAAAGTTAAATATATTGGGTCGCAGAGATATGAATTTAAAAGTTAGGTATAGGGGGAGGAGCGAGGGAAGAAAATGGTGAGGTGTTGAAAAGTAGCAGGAAAGGTTGAAGAACAAATATGGGTTACAAGAATGGGCAAAAAAGGGAGAGAAGAAGAAAGGGGATTGCAGGAATATGACAGAGATGACAAAAAAAAAAAATAATAGAGAGGGTGGTACCATGATAGAAGATATGAAAGTCGTAGAAGGCATCTGATGACTAACTGGCGAATAAAAGAAGAGGGAAATGATGAATTTTTAATAATTTTGAAAACTCTAAAAGCACATATTACGGAGAATTTTTTTTTTAAAAAAATATACGTTAAAGTTTATGAAAAATGCTAATCTAAATGCAATCAATAATTTTAGGGGTACAAGATAGGAGAAAGATTTTTTTTTCTAAAAATGAAAGAAAATAAATTGGTTATAATTTATTTTTTTATATTATAAGTTTTGATATATGGGTATAATATAATATATTTTGTCGGATATTGGTAAATTGACTTTTTTTTAGAAAACTCTTCTCACCTTACCACCCAACCTAACCCTCTCATTAAATGCGTTAACAATTCTTTTATCATGTAAATCATTATATATTAATTTTTTTCCCAAGATATTAAGCATACACTTCTTTAAAATTTTTAGTCTATATATATTTATTATTTTGTACCACAATATATAAAATATTATTTTGATTTGAAATACAACCCGTACTAGTATATTTAAAGGTTAAACTTCTTTCTTTTAGACTTTGTAACCGGCAAGATAGAGGGGAAGGGTTGGGTTGGATGGTAAAAAAAGAAAAATTATGAGTAGGAGATTATGAATTCAAAATTAAACTTGTGTTTCACCAAAAAAAAAAAAAACCAAAAAGCAAAAAGGGTCTGATATCATCAAGGAACCAATTCTCGTGTTTCACTTTACACTTATGTTCAAGTCACTTTAGAAAATTCATCCAACTAATTGTGTCTATATAGTTCAATCATAGTAGTATTTATTAAGGTTATTTGGAAATTAAACTTGCTTTTTGTCGATATCAAAATCTAATAGTAGTTTAGTTATCTATATCTATATAAATTTGAAAAGGGATTTTTAGCAACAAACCTCCATGCATCTTCCCACTATCAATTTCATTTTTCTAGCATTTCACATTTAATTTAATTTATAAAATATATTCCTCTCAACTTCCACATCTACTTTTCACATTTGAAATTGTTTGTTACTTTTTAAAATAATTTCATTTCAAATTGTTGGTTAATGTACATGTTATCTTATTTGAACTTCAACCCATCACTTTTCCGATTGTCTTGCGTTATTTATGATTCTATAACAATTAAAACTTCTATAAGACTATAAGAAGAGATAACAAATATAACATCCTTTCATACTTTCTTATTAATTTAAATAAGTAAGATTATTTACACTCCAGTTTTGTTATTCACACTTCAATAATCATTTTGATCATATAATTTTCATTAATTAGACTATATGATAAAATAAATAGTGGAATTGCAAATAATAAAAAATGAAGTGCAAATAGCATTTTCTTAAGTAAGTAGTGGCTCCACTTATATAGGAGTTTGGTTTGAAATTTATTAGTGAGAGGGTAAATAAAAAGAAAACATTGCCAAACTTAGTAAAAGTAAAAAAGTAAATGATAATATTTTATCTTTTAACTTAGTAATCCTAAGTAAAAGGCTAAAATTAAATAAAAAATAAAAAGGAAATAATGTCGTGGATTTAAAAAATCAAGAATAGTACCATTCATGAAATCCAAATTATGAAATCACTAAATAAAAAACAAAGTACTACTAGCCTTTTAATGTGGATTTTTTTTAAATATTCATTTTTGATAAAAAAAATAATGATAATAACAACACCAATTCTACCAAAATTTTTTTAAAAAGTAACATCATAGTTTAAGAGAGAGATATAGAACATTCAACCCTAAAATACTACTTAATTTGTATACGTCTAGCCCAAATTTGACATTAGACTTGAATAAGAGTACAAAACCCAAACACTAAGGATAACTTTTGGTATTATTAATTATTTTATGTATTCTTATTGCTGTCTTCATATGTAAATATGTATTTGCTATGCTAAATATATATATATTGATTGTAATACTTGAGGAGAGAGAAGAATGGGGGAATGTAGGGATATGACAGAGATAATAAAAAAATAATAATAACAGAAAGAGTGGTACCATGATAGAAGATATGAAAGTCGTAGGAGGCATCTGATGATTAGCTGGCATATAAGAGAAGAGGGAAATGATGGTGATTTTTAATTATGAAGATTTTTTTTAAAATATACATTAAAATTTATGAGAAATGATAATCTAAATGCAGTCAACAATTTTAGGGGCACAAGATAGAAGAAAGATTTTTTTTTTCTAAAAATGGAAGAAAATAAATTGGCTATAATTTATTTTTTTATATTATAAGTTTTGATATATGTATATAACATAATATGTTTTGTCGGATATTGATAAATTGACTTTTTTTTAGAAAACTCTTCTTACCTTACCACCCAACCTAACCCTCTCATTAAATGCATTAACAATTCTTTTATCATGTAAATCATTATAGATTAATTTTTTTTTTCAAAATATTAAGCATACACTTCTTTAAAATTTTTAGTATATATATATATATATTATTCTATACCACAATATATAAATATATATAATATTATTTTCATTTGAAATATAATTCCGTCTATAGCAAGGGTCAAAATACTAGTATAACAAGTTTGTGAAACTTGAATGGGTCTTTTGGGAGTTGAGTTGACGACAGAAAAGAAAAGAAGAGAAATATTAGTTACCAGAGAAAATAAAAGATGAGAAAAAAAGTGAAGGTACTTTAATATTATTTGGGAGTTTATGAAAGAAATGAGATGATTTTGGATATAGATGTTATTAAAATTTTAGTTCATAAGTCATTCAAGGATAAAGTTGGTATTTTAAAAAATTATACAAAATTTTCTCTCAACTTTCCATCCAAATTCGGCCATAAATGGGCGGAAAACATTTTGGCTTTAGAAGGAAAACGAAATCTGTCCAACCCTTTTGTCTTCACGGTTTCTCCCAAACGACAGAAATTAAAAAGTATCCGTCCAAAACGACAGAAGATCACACTAGTGGTCTTGTTTTGAAAACAAAGCAAAAATTGATGCTGAACACATTTTTCAATTATTTTTTATCTCATATATATATCAAATTATTACATTAATTTTTTTATAAAAAATTCAGAAAATGCAATCCAAACATGGACCCTTCTTTTAGCCACAACCTTGACTAGTTCCGCTTATTTAGATAATAGGATGGTATTATTCTCAAGAAACCCAAAGAATGTGAAGGAGAAATCACAAGAGAATTTGGTGATTCTTCCGCTGTTCGAGGAAAAAAATAGAGAGAATCGCTTTTTATGATCTTGTACTGCGTTTTTTTTTAAGGAAAAAAAAAAGATTTTTATTGATGATAAGCACTAAGCAATGACAACTACACACAAGGGAACAACTGACTGTTCACAGACCATCCAAAAATCTAGCACAACTGATCCAGTGAGGGCCCTGTCGTAGTGCCAATCCACAATTCTCCTTGCATCCTGGAATTTTTGTCCCTAGTTCTGACCACATTCTACACCATATCAATGATGGAATTCATAATCCCAGTAGCAGTTGTATATTTAGCTTGAAAAACCTCACAGCATTCCTAGCACTCCACAGTTTATAGACTGTAATTGCAAAGGTTACCCTTTTAAACTGATGCCTAAATGAGTTGGATGCCCAAGTTATCTCTTCCTCCCACTTTCCCAAGCTTCTGGAAACTAAGCACATATCCAAACAGCTTTCAAAGGAAAATGAAGAATGGCAGACGCTCAACAGAGTTTAACAAATTTTCCTGCTGAATTTTCCAAAGGAAATACTTCCATTCAACTAAAGTAGATGATTGGCAAAAAATTGATCAAGTAATTGCAATTTCTTCGTTCCATAATACTATCTAGGGATTAACATAACAACTGCAAGTGACAGCACAAGCAAAGCCAGATGTTGCTGCTTGATAACAATTCCCAATTTCAAGTCCTGCTCAATATAGATTAGCGACAATAAAAGTCAAAATACACAATAACACCCAAAGGTACGTTGTTGGTCTCACAATATCCACAAATGATGATGATGATAAAACAGAAATTTACCTACAAAGTGTGCTCTGGTACAGGATCCCAGAACAGAAGGGCAAACAACAATAGATTTGGTACAAGAATTGGAATCAAGGGATGAACATTGCTCCCAAGTCGTTTCCTTCTCAATCTTTTCCTCACATATTCTCTCTTCTCAGCATCACCCCACTGAGCTTCCTCCACTCCTTTAGCAAGGATGATCGGTGGGGGCAGCTGAAACGGGCATTTGGACCTCCAAGAAGTCCGGGGAAGACCCAATCTGGAGACCTTGTTGAGGAAAAGAGAGATAGCCCATTTGAGATGCAGAGATGGGAAAGTGGAGGAGGGTTTGGTGCACAGAATTGGCGGGTAGTCCCAGTGGATGTAGCAGGGAACTTGGGTGGCTATGAAGAATTGAGAATGGAGGGGTGGTGTGGTTGTGGGGTCGGTTATGATATGGGTCAAAGCATGGATTCTTTGTTCCCATGTCGTGTCTTCTTCCATTTTCTTGGCATCATTGGGGTCCTCTCTGCGTTTGTTTGCTGGATCGTTTCTATCATCTGTTACTGATAGGCCTAGAAGAAGAAGACAGCAAATTAAAGGATTGAAGGGAGGGGAAAAACAGAAAAAAGAAAAATAAGAAAGATTGAGCGAGAGATGGATTCAGTGAAATTGCATACAAGGGTCTGAAAAATCAGAGTATCCATAATTTCTTCCCCCAATTCTTTGGATCTTCCTTTCTGGTTCAAGTGCAAAACGTCGCAAGGATGGAGTTAATCGTGCGAATCCATTTGTGCGAAGGATAAAAAGGCGAACAGAAGAGATGTTACTTGATATGATTGATAACTAGGATTAGACCAAACATATATTCTACTTTTTTTTTTTAAAAATTTTTTTTAATCCTCTCACCCCCCCCTCCTTACGTCGTTCTCATTTTTAATTGTGACAGAATTTGAATTCTGAGGCAAAAAATGATAATAATTAAAAACAAAATAGGCACGGTGGCCTTTTGTCAGCTCTTTCCTTCATTTATATGCGTATGTTCTCGTCATATCCCCAATCCTTGGCCCCAAAAATCCCTATTCATGCCCACATTTCCTCGTTCCTTGATTTTACAAAAGCAAAAATCTTTAATCTCCACGCGACATTAAAGTAAATGATAGCAGAAACAAGACAATGGCCACAAAAACCAGAATAACATTTGACACTTCCACATTTCTTCCAAGTGGATCTTTGACTCTGATGCCTAACGAATGAAAAACTTCGCAGACATACCAAATCTAAGAAGTCACTTTGTTAAACATTAGTGGAATTGACTTGATGCACCCCTGAAAAGAGGGTGGCATTACAGCGAGGAAACATATCCATTTAGCTGATGCACAGAAAGGGAAGTTATAATCGTTCCAACTCTTATGTTGATGCAGTAGCTACCACAACCCTTTCTGTCTGCAACTGTATCAGGAGAATTAAACTTTCTTGAGTAAGGATTTTGATGAAGAGCGTGCCAGCTCCCTTCAAGACTGAAGAGCATGCCAACTTGTGTTCAATAGAAGAGATTCATCCCAACTTATATAAAACGTGATGAAAATAACATGCAGATGCTTAATATTGGAAAGGTGACCAATGCTGAAGCCTGCATTGTTTCAGATGAGTAGATTAACAAATTACATGTCTACAACGCACCGTCAAACTTGAAAACATAGAAGCAAAATGAACTACCAGAAAAAACACCACTTCGTCGTTAGCAAGAACTGCAGTAAACTCATTCCTCAACATTGACTGCTTGATACAACCTTGCAACTAAATAATACACGTGTTAAGATCATCCAAAAATCCCTCCCAGTCAGTCTACTGCAAGAAATTAAGCCATTAGTCTGTCCAAAATGCGCCACTGTTCGTGTATAGCAAGTGGACATGAAAAGAGTACAAGCAGAAAATCAGCTTGAGAACCAGCCAAATCACTTGATTTCAAGCCACTTACATCAATCAAAGAGAATAAATGAAATCTTGTGAGGAAATGTCGATTGTAATGGTTTTTAACACAATTCATTTTGATAGTACTCCAAGTCCAAGTCACAGCAAGTTCACCACGTATACTTGAGCAAGAAAGCAGGCTTTGTACAAAACAGGATCAAAAGAAAAATAATTTACGATGAGTGATATCAAGAGAGCAAAAACTGTGTCTCAAGGTGCCAAACCATCCATTACTATCAGTAGCCGAATACTAAGAGGCAAAACAAAAGCAAAGATCCAACATTATTGGCCTGACTTGCAAGTTCGCAGGAAAAGAATTTTCTTTATGGTTGATTGATACTTCATTGGTAACCACCATCCAAAATCAGATCTAAAAAGAAAGGGAAAAGAAAAAAAAACCAGATAGCAGGGGGGGGGGGGGGGGAGGGGGGAGATCAGCAATCAGTATATGAAACACGAGACGGAAAAATAGAGGAAGAACTAGTTTCTTAGAAAATGCAAAGTGACAAATTATCTCATAAAAATTATAATTCTTCATTAATTTGAAAATTACTTAAAAGTTTTACCTCAAAAAATCTATAGGGAAGAAGGGGGCAGAGCATACCCAGTGATGGTAATATTCTACTGTTGAAAAGGTTCTCCGCAGATGATGTGGAGCCCTCTCCAAAACGGACCTTCCTGTGGCTATATATGGGTCTAGAATCCCCTTGAGCATTTCAAGGCGTTCAGCAAATAAACTTCTCACAAACTACAACAGTAAAGGTCATTAGGTTCTTGTATTGTTCAAAGTATGCAAGAAAATCATGAATAAGAGATCTTGCCAACATTCACTGGTTTGATAGTACATTATTCACTAGTAATAAATCAGAGCAAGGTGTAAAATATAGAATCGCAACCTTCACAAATGGACATCTTGCGGTCCTCAGCTGCCTTCTAACCTTCAATGCCCTCACCTGAATATAAAAGTTTGAAACAAGTCAAATATGAGTTGAGTAATTTGTCAACATTGGTACAAAACTTGAACTGCAGTGAGAGACACCTGTGTCATTTGAACAGCTTGTTCAAGTTGCTGAATTTGAATCCACTGTTCAGATACAATATCAGCCATCTGTACGCACAAAAGAAAAAGTTGAGAGTTAGTTATTTACACTTCTGATTAAATGAAACTGATGCTGAGCAACATAAACATTATCATCAAATACAAAACATGGGATAATCCAAGTTCGGAACTACATTTTTTCTCATAGTTAGATGTTGTTCCCTTTTCACTCTAATATTTCAACAAACAATCCTCTAAGAACTGGCATATCCTTTAGATGATACCACCATATAAGTCATAGCTGATAATGCCACACTCCACTAAAACATGCAAGAAACAAAACTTTAACAAACAGAAAAGGACCAGCTGCATACTCCACAGATATCTCAATAAGAAGACGAAATTTTTTTTCAGTATGAATACAACCAAAACAAATGATTACTCATCATTCTTCCTCTCAAGAAAGACATGAAAATACCAGCAACCAAAGACAAACCATGTACAACTTTTTCATTTTACTGCTGTAGTCAATTCCATCTAATCTCTTTGAAGGATGTTGTTACATTTCCACAGGGAAAATTAAAGACAAAAGTTTTAAAGTTTAATTTAGTTAATAAGACATATCTTTTTCCCCTAACAGACCAGAGAGATAGCTATCAGTAATGAGCATCAGATCTATGAATAAAAGTTCTCTGCCACAATCAGGCTTTACTTGATATTCATATCGAGCAACTTCTCTACTACTACTTTCTTTCTCTTACCTTATAGATCCTAAACTTCTACACCTAATAACGAGCCACCACAACTAGAGAGGAGGCCCTTCGTGTTATTACAAACTTACAACAAAATGAATTTTATGGTGCCAAAAAAGAACAGTTTGAGAAGGAAAGATACAGAGTATGTATGCTGACTATAAATACATTATTTTCAGATGGAACTCAGAAGTAATATTTTTTACGCCAGATGTTTTCTGTCTTCTAGACAATAAACATAACAAACTCACAAGTTTTGAAGAAAATAGGCATTATTTAGGTAATTCCTAGAGTAGTTCCCACAGTAAATCTTCAGTAAGTAACTAGATCATCAATGACATTACATACCACTGACCTTTTCCGCTTTTGATGTAACTGCATTTAATCTCTTTTCAGCATCATGTACTCTATGCTCAAGCGTGTGGATCTCAAAATTGTTTCTCCTTGAGACAGACCAAAGAAGTTTAAGCTGGAAAATCACCAATTCTACTCTTTATACATGTTCAACAATTGAACAAATTACTTATTTGGAAAACATAAGTGGATTTAAAATTCCATGCCTCTCCTTCAAGAGCAGAAAGCTTTTCCTTTGCATGTGAGGAAACATCCTGCAATCAAATCAGATATCTAATCATGTATTTATCATCATCTTTCAGCAAGTACTTTTCCCATTTTATTCAACGTTTCATTTAAAAGGGTAAGAAAAGTTTCTATTTTCTTCTGCCACAAATCATTATCTCAGTCTTGACAATCATGTGCAGTTTAACAACGTACAATGACTAGATGCATATTAACCACATCAACATCGTACTACCAAATGGATGAACAGCTAACAAGAACTATGCTCAGAACAAGAAAATTAACCTGTAAAAAACAACGGAAAATGTGCAGGCAGAAAAAAGAGACCATAGTTGCTGTCAACTACCTCATCATTCCCTATGACAGGTCTCTCCCTCAAACACAAATTTCTGCCCCGGGGGGGGGGGGGGGGAAGTGTTGTTCCATATAAAGAACTAAATGATTTTTGTCTGAGACCAACTAATTTGTTGATTACTAGCAAAAACACACTTGTCCGTTCAAAAAACACCGAGTGCAGCAACTTGTCAAGCTTGTAATAGAGGACCAACCTCAAAGCTTTTTAAAGCAGTCTTTAGAAGATCTATCTCAAGGTTCAAGTCCTCAATTTTCTTCTCACATTCTCTGGCATGTAGACCTTTAGCATTCAAATCCTGGGAGCTTTTCACAAGTGCAGACTCTGCATTGATACTACCACATTGTCAAGATTCTCTTTGTCCAATGAATGCGTCGCTGTCAGTCAATAAGAGTACTAGTACTAGAGACAAAATGCAAAAATCTATCCCATCCACATAATAATCTTATTTATCATGTTCCTCCTGACAGAAACAATGGTTAAAATTGTTCGAGCCACATATTTCAGAAGAAAGGAGAGAAATTCACAGGATTAAAATCTTATTAACACATCCTAAGATTGGTTCATTTAGCAAATACATAAAATCTAAAATGACTAAATTCAAATTCTTCGGAATACCGTCTGGTGATGAATAGAGTTTAAAGAAGTGACCTAATTGAGCGAGCTTAAACTGGGCTTCCTTGACTTCGCAGAATAGAGAGTCGCATGTCGTCGGCGAGTCTCCGGACAAAGCAGTCCGAGTGCTGACTTGAGAAGTCAAAGCCGTCGTTGATTCGAGGAATGAGACAAGAGGCGTGAACGTAGCCACAAACAAAGCTAAGAGAATCGACATTCCAATCCTACTACCGCTTTCAGCTTTTGCTCTTTAGAAGTTTGAGTCGTACGAGGAAAGATTTGATCGTCACTTGTCAGATGACCCCTCCCTAACTAAACTAACTACTACTTTCAACCGTTACAACGAGTCGGGTTATTTAGAGATAAAATATGAAAGAAAAGAACAAAATTTACGAAGCTAAGCCGAAGCGTATTAAAATATATCTGGGAGCATAATTCCATTTTTAGCATTTCTCTTTAAATATTGGACATCTTGTTGATCTTCAAATGCACAAAATTCACGCTAATTCCCCCTTCTTCTTCTTCTTCATTTTTTTTTGGGCACCTTGTTTTGGTAAATATGAAAGCTACTGTTTCTTTTCTTTAACAGTTTTAGAGGAAAATTCATTTCTTCATTTATATCTGCTTTTATTCCCCCTTTCTTTTTCATTTGAAACCCTGGCAGAGTTAGAACGTTGTTAGAAATTTATAAACTTCCTTTCCCCATTGAAATTGTACATTTTCAGGTCCAAGGTCAATAAGAATGGGAAGAAAATTAGCAACTATAAACAATTCTGCAGAAACAATAAAGTAGCAAACCCACTCAAATCTATAGATATCCATCTGCCTATTAGTAAACCTGGAGGTCCTTGACAAGGCTATTGCGAAACTGCATTGAGTTGGTGTTTGCTACTATCTAGTACCTGCCAAAGTTAAGGAGCTCGAGGCCTTACCCCCATCTGTTACCCAGGCTAACCGAGACCTTGCTCAATCAGGGGGCCGTCTTTTGACATTATCATCTATTGGGGTTCCATGGATAGTATCATAAAATCTATTAAGACAAAATGAGAGATAAAAGTTGCATCCCACATCATGGACGAAACCATTTATTGCAGCTTCTAACTTCAGCGATGAATTTATCTTGATGTAAGAGAGGGCGCACTTTATTGCATTTCTGATGCTGATGCAACCATTTCTGCAGCTTCTACCAGGGAATGAATAAATTTCCAGTGTCTAAAGCAACAGAGAAGAAGCATTGCGGTGATGTGATCACACACCCTTGCCACTGATTGTACTTTAGAGAGCATAGATCATGACAGGAAAGACAAGGTAGTACTTTGCCCATGCAAACAGGCTGCTTCTGCCTATCAATTCAGGACGGCTCTCTAGATACATTATTGCTGCTATTGGAACTCTCAATGTTTTGCATCAAAAAGGGCATTTACAAGGTTCAATTCCCCAGGTATGCTTTGCGTATTCTTCTATTGTTTTGTCACTGCTGAACTTTCCAGAGCCAGCCGTACTCAGGATGCTCATATGAATCCACTTCTCTGGATCAACAAATGTTCTATCAGCAGCAGCCTGCAACAATATCATGTTGATTTAGTCCTACCACAATTTTAAGGAAGCAAAACAATTGCCCAAGGCCAGAACACTACCTGAGCCTCTAAATAACTAGCAAAATCATATCCCAGGAGATAAAAATCTTTCCCATCCTCCAAAGTGTCGCATAATGACTTGAAATAGTCTTTGAAGCCAAAATAACCATCTCGGACCATTCTGCAAATCATGGACACACTGATTCAGTAAAAAGAAGTTTAATGATGAGTTTGAATAGTCATTGCACAAGCACATATTGGGACGGCAAGGCACAGAAGATATAATTCACAAAGAGGGTGAATATTAGGATTTGCAGCCAACCTCTTACATGGAAGTTTACAAATATGCATAATTTTTCAGATGCGCTATAGGAATTTATGGTTTTCCCCTCTAGTTGGAGCCAAAGGTTCTAACCATACATATGTCAGAACTCAGCAGGAAGGAAAGCAAAACACAGAACTACAACAACAGAGCAATCATTGATGAGAACAGTAAGATTGCTTAATGACTCTTTACCTTACAACTCTCAAAAACTGAAGGGGTGCTTTGAGTGAAGCTCCCTTCTCACGCAATGCTGGAACTTCATTCACTTTTGCACCAAATAAGAACTGCCAAATTTTGAGGAGTGAATTCATCATATAAGCACGAGTAAATGGCAAGACAAACAATAATTCAATGGTGAGGATGCCTTAAAGCTAGAGCACACCAGTAAAAATAAATTTGCATAAACACATATCCAAAGAACTGCAAACCCAATAAGGTTAAACTCCATATGCATTAACAACACATCTTTGGATATCAAGTCAAAGTTGCATTCTTCCTGCTAGCACATTCTCAGATTGTATTTTAGTAGCTTTCAGCATAACAGCTCATCAGCTTAATAGAGATCCATTACTTGCTATGGCCATACAGTGGCAACAGAACTGTTACTATTGTTACAATCGATATAAATAGGTGCCATGTCACAAAATACTGGTTTAAATGCTCAACATGCTGACTAAATTCAGTTGACAAACCACCATGCAAGTGCATTGCAACAATGTATACGCATCATATCAAATTAAAAGATAAGGCATACACACATGCGCACATACAAACACAAACAATCCAAGGACAAACAAATTACCATTTTCTTGCACTTCTAAAAGAACAACAAATTGCAAAACAAAGGAAACAAACGAAGGTATCTAGACCTTTGTTCTTTTATAAAGCCCGCTCTTCAGAGCATCATAACTTACATCCTAATGGAAGAAATCATTCTGAATGCATTAAGAAGCTTTTGGATGCTACAGTTGGACAAGGTTTTAAACCTTCATAAAACCAAAGCATAAAATGAGCAAAAAAAGTAACTCAATTCACATGGAATTTTCTTTTCTCATTTTATAACTTTTCACTAGCACATCAAAAACAACTGCTTTCCATCCTAGCATTTTCTTTATGGTGTTTTCACCACATGTCAAAAGCTGTCAGAATCTTCAGCATGCATGCATTTTTGCTAAGGCACTCACTCTTGAGCAAACTTCAAATGAAAATTGCCTTTCACCATGCAAAACTATCAAAAGAAAATCTTTTTAAAGCAGATCAATCATTTTAATGGTAATTACCATGTTATCTGCTCCTACTTCCTCCATTATTTCAACTATTGCCCCATCAGCAGTAGCCAGCAGCAAACAACCATTCATCAAAAATTTCATGCTCCCAGTTCCAGATGCCTCATGTCCAGCCGTACTTCAAAAATATAGAACAAATTATAGACACAGAAAGTAGCATAACATCCAAAAAACCATAGTGAATCATCCTAAATACACCGCATTTAGTTGGCAAGCTGCAGTTCAGGACTTTGTTCATCAAGCTAACAGTACAAACATTACATATAATCTTTATCCAAGCACACCTAAAATCCCAGTATGGACAGCCACATAAAGTCATCCCGGGGTCTTGATCATCAGTTGACATCAACAAGCTCTAAAAAATTTGTCAAGAACTAGTATGACGGTTTAGGTTTGAAACTTTATGGCTCTCGTTAAATTTCTTGGGTTTTACATTGTTCTGAATGACCTTATGGGCAATTAATGCTTTGATGCCATGATAATCCTAAAGGAATTGGATATACTACTAGTTGCTCAAAGCCTTTATCCACAGTCATAGAAAGGATAGATCACACTTTTTCTAAGTCATTTACATACCGTGAATGCTTGTAACAAGAAGAAACTGAATATAATTGCCAGAAAAGGATCAATTTAGGTATGCAGCTTCCCATGCAAAAGTTTGATTTGAATAGAAAACATGATATATCAGTAGCAGTCAACCACAATAAAGTAACGAAAAAGATTAAAGGCAACGAATGATCAACATAGACAGGAGAAAAGACCTACCTTAAGTGCTGCGAGAGGTCACTTCCTGGAATAACCAGTTCAGCCACAGAGACATTATAATCGGGTATAAAAACCTGTTGTACTAATGAATGAGCCAATAACTCCAGCTAGTTCATGTAGACTGAAGAGAATTTTAAAAAAATAATAATAAAGAATAATGTCTTTATATGTTCCGTAATTAGTGAAAAGAAATCACAGTAGGCTAGTTACATGGTCCCAGCCCTCCCACTACCAACCCAGTAAAAACTATAGTAGGTTTTTATGCATCATTTTCACTCATTCTTAATAGTTTTTATCTTACAGACTAAGAATAAGAGCACAGGCAAAGAAATGAGTTTTTTGCTCTACCAATTTCAGGAGATCCCCAATGTCAGCATCATTGTTAATTTTCTCTGCTACCACATGACAAAGTTTGATAATCTTCTTTGCAATATCGTAGCCAGGAGCAGCTTTCCCTCCTATTATGCAGACACGAGGTACAACCTTCCTTCTGTCACTTGTCTCCATATTCTATCAGAAATTGGGAGAAAGAAAAAAGAAAAAGAAAATATTACCCAGACTAGTATATCATCCCTCAGGATCTAGAAGTTCATTAGACTAAGGAATAAAACTATGCATCTACTTTCAAAACTGAAACATCTCTAGTCATCCTTTATTATTCTTTGAAGATAAAGATTAACCTTCGTAATGATGTAAAACATCGACAAAGTAATGATGTTAATCACCTATACTACACCTACAAGAAAGGGACACAGGGGAACCATCACCTAAACCATGTTCAAACTTAGGAGCTTTCAACTCCCTTCTAATAAAAGAACTTTTGGGGAAAGAAGCCGAATACGTTAGATTAAAGGTAAAGTAAAAACCAGTTTCAAGATGACAAAGAGCTGCATAAAATCTTATGGGCATCTTTCTGCTGGTTGAACATGAAATACAGAAATAACTAGTAGTCGCATTTTGTAGTAATACAATCCATCTATGACACATCCAAGTCTAATCAGGTTCCGCTACTCAAAAGGACATAAGGCACTTTGTGCAAGAGGAGCAGAATCCTTTCCATGATCTTAAACATCAGAGAACTCTAGAACAAATTAGGACAAAATAACTGTTTAATAGTCAGGACTGAAGTCTGCTTACCCCTGAAGTAAACTATCTAGTTCTGTTGCTTCACATAACATAATTAACGCAAAATATCCTAACAAGTAAAACAGAGTTAAAACCACTGCTATTTATGGTTATAACCTTCTCTCGAGCCATTTGATTCAAATGGCTCATTGGCTACAAGATTTTCAACTAACAGCAGTCATATCAAGACATGGTGCCCAATGTATCTATATATGGTTAAAAGCTTTAGATACCTTTATGCAGTCGTATCGATGGATGATCCCCAATATATTTAACAGTTGCCTTTTGTACTCATGAATTCGTTTTATCTGAACATCAAACATTGCATCTAAACTGACCTGCAAAGTAAAACAGCAAAAAACCTTTGCATGAAATACAAGCTTTCGAAAAATGCAAGAGTGTAAAGTTGGCAGTCAGCAAACAAAGAGACTTAACACTTCGAACAAATGTAGATATCAGTAAACCTTTATTCCACTAAGTGTTTCAATATATTCTGCGAGCCTCGCTTTATTAACCTTCTTCACCTACGCAAGTCAATGAACTAAAATTATTTCCAGCATTATACTCAAAATGCAATAGCAGCACCATAAATAGTTCTTTCTAGATCACTACAAAATGCAAATAAGTTCAATGTTTTACCATCTTCCATTCACGCTGTAGATCAGGATCTGAAACATGTTGTCGCAAACCAGCTAAGAGATCAACATTGCGTATCCAGGATTCTGTTCCAAGCCATTTTGAGATAAGTGAAGACAAATTTGGATTGCTCACCACTACCCATCGGCGCTGAAAAACAATGTACAGAAGTTAGAACATTTACTACCAGGACAAACTACTATGCCTTGTATAATCACATATTAGAAGTTTTAAAACAATGCAAATATCAATGTGTTTTGACAATACTACACAACAAATTCCTTTCCAAAATGACTAAGAAATCACAGATTGAGAAAGTAATACAAATCATCTTGTCTGAGTTCTTGGTGAGAAACCACAACTTCAAGAGAGGTATACATTAGGGGAAAACAATTTTATTTTGTTTACCTGGGTAACTCCATTTGTCTTGTACTGGAACTTCTGAGGCCATAACTCGTAAAAATCCTGCAAGACGTTATAACAAATATTAGTTTTCTGTTCCCTACATATGGCTTCTAAAGCAATCCTTGACATTAAAAGAAACAGAACAGTAGGTGTAGAACAAACAAAAAAGAAACTTCTATCTTGTCGTGCAAATCAAATTGATACAAATCTTGCTCCAATAATTAAGACCAAAGTCTTAGACAATCAGGATTAATGATGAAAATGTACTGGATTGAAGCACTAAGAAATGTCTACCAGTAAAATTTTTTAGTGAATGCGACCAGGATTTTGAGACAGAACAATATTTTGTAGACTTGCCATGTGGCTCAAATGTGCTCGGTGCTTTTGGCCAATTTGCAAACTATTTAACTATAAAGAGAGAGACTGACTACTACTTATTAAGCCTATCACTCAGCTTGTAAAAATAAATACCAAACTAAAGATCAAGATAAAATGGCTTGCACATCATTCTACGAAATGTACAAAGGTAAAATAGAAAACTGTGGAAGTTAAATATGACAGTGTACTCTCTGCGTTGGACGATTTTTTGATAAATTTGAGGAGCACAGAAACAGTATATGCAAGTTTCTTCTACAGGACCCTCATCATTTTACTGAATGCTCCCATGGGGAATATCCAATTTCCATTCTGGCAATCATTCATTGTCAATCCTTTCCATTTCTCCAGAAAGATGGGAAACAGAATCATGAAATCAATCACACTTCAATCTTCTGTCCTGTAATTTCATTATGCCTATTAAGGTGGATTGAATTTGTTTTCCAGTCATGAGATTTAGGTTGACTGATACAATAATAATATTTCAACTTCTTATGATTTATTTTGTATGGAAAAAAGATATACTTTGTGTGATCATAAAAATCTTACTGCTAGTGTGTTCTTGTCCACCAAGCACTTCATTCTAAAAGCTTTGTTTCGCCAATATAATGAGGATGGTGGATAAAATATGGGCAAAAAGAGGCCTAACTCAAATTTCAGCTTAACAACATCTGGTAATTTAAATACTGCTGAAGCAGCAGCTGTCTTAAGAGAACTTGAGAATCTCATCAAGCACTAACTCCTATGCATCTGAGGAGGTAAAAAATGAAAGATATGCTACTTGACAAATTAATTTGTTCAAAATTACCTTGAATACCCTCTCTTTAAGTAAATCAAGATGTACTTTGGAGACGCCATTCACAATTTGACAACAAACAATTGATAAGTTTGCCATTCGAATGCTCTGTCAACTCAAAGAAGATTATCATGAATAAGTTCCTGCACCATAATTTGTCAGGTAAAATCAAGCAAATACTGGCAAACCAAAGAGAAAGCCTTCAAGATAAAGACTAAAAATTCATGCTTTTCTCTTCTCCAAATTATTCAGCTAAAGACTAATCCACATATGGTCCAAAATACATAACCTGAAAACAAGCATCAGACCAAATGTAGAAGAGCAAACACAAAGAGTGGAGGGAGTCAAAAGGGAAGTGTAGATAAACATTAATAACAAGCCTACAAGAAGTGCTTCGCAAAAGATGAGCAAACAATCTGCTGGATGCAGTGAATGCAAGGTCCTAGTAAAAGGATTCTGTATAACTAGGCTAAAAATTCATAAAATCAGCAATTATCAAGCAACTTGCACAAGGGGTATTTCATTTTTGCGTTTATAATGTATAATTTCCTCCACCTCAGTTTGCACGTTTGATTTACTCAGTCAATTGAACTTTATTTGAAGCAATCCAACTTTAAGTCTTTTAAGTGTTTCGGAAGTCCACAAGAAGAAACAGGAAGCTAGATGGTCATGTAGAAACTTTAAATAACCAGACAGATTAGTATACGGAACTTTTTTGATAATAGCTTAACCAAAAGAAAAGGAAAAACAAAGAGGAATTTCAATTTGGAACCAAGAAAGCAACAGGCAATTATTGCAAACATCCGATAGAATTGGAGATTTTCTTTAGTACCTTCACTGCACCTTCTTCAACGATAGACATCCGAGAAAGGCGATCATAATCTTGGCCAATCATACTTTTCAACTCTTCCATGAACTTGTAGTTTATTTCATATATGATCTGCACCAAAAAGATAAATAATATCTGGTGAAATTTGGAGTCAATAAGTCACAAAGTATAATGTGCTTGAGTTTGAATGACATTTGACATATTATCCTTATTGCTCCTTTCACACTTTCACCCCACTGTTGAAAATTTCCCAAAAGAACAAAAGAAAACAAGCTTATGGTTGATCAACAAATCTTGTCATCAAGGACATGATTCAAGAATTGGAAGGGAAAAAACACAATAAAATAAAGTCATTGATGCATTTTAAAGGTTTCACCTTTGCATGTAATGTTAAAATTTAATTATGCCCAGAGCACAAGTAGCTGAAGGTGCATAGTATGTGAGTTCTGTGAAAGACAACTTACTTGTAAATGCCTTGGAAGAAGATTTCCTAGAAGATCAACAGGAATTTTCTCTAGTGCTTCAACATGAACGGTATGGGTAGTAAAGGAGAAAACTCTACTTGTGATATCCCATGCTCTACTCCAATCCAAGTGCTCTTCATCTACAAGCACTCTCATGACCTCAGCTATTGCAAGCGATGGATGGGTATCATTTATCTGAAGAGCAACCTGAGCGAAAATTCCAGAGAATAGGCTAAGTATATTAGAGAAAAGAAAAGATCCTAATCACAGAAGAGATTACAGATACTACATTTTATCAAAGCCTTTTCTTTTTTCCCTTCTAGTCTATGAGCATGTGCACGAGTATGTTTTGTGTGTATATATCATTGGCTGAAAGTGCTAAATGTGATCAGCCTTTGGCAGTTTAATTGATGATCCAGAGCCTATCTTATACGCACTTACGTTATTTTCTTTTTCTTTTTTTTTTTGGGGGGGGGGGGGGGGGGGGAGGGGGGTGAGGGAGCATGGTGTTGGGGAAAACTGTTCATTTATTTATGTTTTTTATTTAAACACCACCAGGTAAGTACAACCTTTTCAGGAAACTCATCAAAGTTATTGTGATCATCTCTAAACCTCCGAATGATATCTTGTAGTGATGCTGAGACAAAGAAATAATGTTGCTTCAATCGTAGTTCCTTCCCCTGAAGTATGACAATTATGATAAAGAGGATTATGTTTGAGCTTAAAAGAGAGAGAGAGAGATTATATTTGAGCTTAAAGACACACAGGATTATGTTTCCAACAATTTGTAGATGATAACCAAATATAGTTTCAAAGACCCTGATGATGATAAAAGATACCAGCCACATACAAGAAAAAGAGAAAAAGCTAGGTGATGGCATAAGATAAGCAGGTGCACCACCAAAAATATGTGACTGCCCAGTAGCATGATTACAAGTGAAGGTATAAGCCAAGCCAAGCAAACAAGTAGTGAGAACCTTTCATGCATTAAAAGAGGCATCTACACAAACTTGCACACGAGAAATGATAACTTCATCCAAGGTCCCACCTATCAATAGATAAGCAACAATTAATATAAAGCATTTAAAATTTCAATTGCATAATGTCAACCCATGATAGAAGCTCCAACCCAAATCAAAGTTTGTTCGCAGCTAATAGCCATGTATATGCTTTTGAGGACAATGTGGCTTGCCAGCTAAAATTATGTTCTCATAGATCAGGTAACGATGACTATCAGGAAATTAGTAGTAAGGTATCATAAGTACAAGTCATCACACTAACAAAGCAAAGCAGTCATTCAATCTATCCTGTCCTTAAAAGCAGTTTAGATTTACGTTGAATGATAGTCACAATAATTTTTAGCACCAATACAATGAATTGATTCCCAAATACAGTAAAACATAGGATGTACCTGATAGGAACGGTCATCTGGATAGAGTACATTGCTTATTGTTTCAGCCTTTTGTCTGTCCATAATTGCATTAATATAGTCACCAGTGTTATAAGACTCCTGAAAATACAAAGTTCAGAGCAGAAAACAAGGTGAAGGTTAGGAAACACACTAACCCATTGAATTATGAGAATCTAAAATCTGATAGTGTTCAAACATAAAAATCTGTTTTCAGGGATCCTGAGATGTAAAAGGTTACATAGTTGTAACATCTTACAAGGGAACAAAATACACTACCATATCATATTGATCACTTGGTTTAGCAGCCCATAATCGGAGGTTTATAGCATTCCGCGTTCCATAACCAGGTATGGGATTGTCATAAGCAACAGCCTCAACCTAGTGAGATAATAAAAATTAAGCGACACAAAAAACAACTTGAAAAAGTTACTTCTATTCAGCATTATGCAACACTAGAGCTTTCTAATGAGAAAAGACCCAGCCAAAACTAATATGTACATCAAAGACGTACTGTAATCTTGAATGTAATAATGGAATCATCAGCTTACTGTTTCTCCAGGTATCCAAACTTTAATTGTCTGTCCCTGAATACCTTCCTCTTCAACTGTTCCATAGAACTTGTTATTGAAGAGCATCGCCAGCAAAAGAACAGACGCAGACATTTTAGACAAGGATAGATAATATGACCAGCAACCAAGAAACCAACTTAAAAGATCTGGCAATGTTAGTAATTTCAAACCTTCACAGGATATGATACATGAACCCTCTCTATTTCCCAGGGGTTCCCAAAGTTCAACCAATAATCAGGTTCTTCAAGCTGGAACCCATCCAATATGATCTGTCGAAACAAACCATACTGATAGCGTAGCCCATAACTGGAGATTACAACGAAAAGAAATATATAAAATTTGTTAAGTTTCATGTATGCAAATATGTGGTTATGTACCTAGTCAGAAAAAAGGATATCAATGAAAAATTCTGGAAGAAGGGTGCCACCGCAGGCTTATCTTTTGCTCAACAAAAATATATATATTATATATATTTGCATCATTGTCTATTAAATTATCTTGAACATTTTTTATCCTTCCTCATTGCAATCCACATTACCCCTCCAACAACTAGTGGAGATAGTTCCAGATCAATTTAATCACTACTAAAACCGTTTCTGCTATATCATGAGCTTTATTACTATATTGGATGTTCCCGCATATATAGTTTTACTTCTCAAGAGAAATTAGAAGATATAAAAATAGATTGTGGGCTCTGACAACCTCTAACCAGAAAACAGGCTGCCATGAAGGCTCTGCTCTGTTTGACAGTCTCACAGTGCCTCTCAAAAGGCAAATCCTGAACAAGGTCCTGATCACCTAGAGATCTGGAATGGATTAGGGTATCTCCAGCTTTTCCCTAACAAGCAGAGAGGCTGTTTCTAAGGTTATGATTTCCATCGAGAAGCTAACCAATTTGCCTTGAGTTAAAAAGCAGTTCTAAAATTAAAGGTAATCGAAAGGGATTCGGAGGTTGACATTGAAAAAAATGATAATTAATTTTAAAGATGACATAATCATGAAAATCATACCCCCATGCTGGATAATCTAGAGTTGCTAAAGAATCCATTTGGCAAGCACAAAGGCGAGCTAGGCCACCGTTGCCAAGAGCTGCATCTCCTTCCTTTGGGGAGAAGGAAACAAGAAAAGCCTCAAATGAAAGTTAAGAATAAGCACAAGAGAAAGTAGAGACAAGGACCACATAGAAACAATTTACTCCAAATGCAGGAATCAAGGGTTAAAATGCAATTTGAGTAATTCTTTTCATCATAAACAATTGCCAAAACAATCTTCCCAACCAAAAATGCCTAAAATTTTTTGAGCAACCATCTTTATCTTCTTTTCATTTTTACAAAGTAAGACATCTAGTACATTTTGTACTTAGATAATGGACTAAAATGATGAACAGACAATGAAACAAGCAAACCTGCTCTGCCACAACTTCAAACTCAAAACCAAGCTGGTTCAAAGCATCAGCATATTGGTCACGGATACCGAGGTTTATGACACTATTTGACAATGATCGACCTGATAATCAAAGAAGCAATTGTCAGTCAAAAGAACAAAAATCTTACAGCTACGTAAGCATGCCAGTGTCAAGGTGAGTGGGTATGTGGGTGTGGGTGTGCTTGTGAGCGTGCGGGTGTCGGTGTAGGTGTATGTGTGTGTGCCTGCATGTGTGTGCCTGCATGTGTGTGTGTGTGAGAGAGAGAGTGTGTTTGTGTGTGTCATTTGCTTTCCTATTGCATGGCCTTTAGGCTTTACTAATACTTTTACTGAAAGATACATTCTACAATCAATGCAGCAACTAGTGAAGAAAAGTCTGTTATTCCATCTCCCAGTTTTAAAAAAGCACGAAACTTGTGGCATGTATGATAGGCTCAAGAGAAGATATGGCACATGTAGCACTAGCTAATTACTAAAGCACATGAAGAAATCAACCATCGCAGGGCGCAACTTAAAAACAGAATGTACCCATAAGAAACTCAAGTGAAAGAAAGTAAAGGCGCTTGGGATCCTTTTTCTTAAAATATCGGTGAGTGTCATGCCACCGTTCAATTAGTCGATCTCTTACACTGTAAGACAATCCCTGCGCATACCAGTACAAAATGAATGGTCATGAAATGTAATATGAGAACTCAAGAATCAAACAGCTTTAATTGCTCTTTAAATGTGCAAACTTGGTGATGGTGCATTACATCAAGTCAAACTAGAATGATATTTTCTTGGTCTTCTTCATTGATATAAGAGGAGTATTGAGTCTAAACTCCGCTCCTGACAAGAAGGCTGCATATAACCCTAAGCAAATATAAAAATTTATATGCAGAACCAGGATTTTTTTTTTTTTTTTTTTTTTTTGTTCAGTAGACTCGCATGGCATATGTTAATGAAAAAATAGAATTCATGTCGCTACTAACTGTAGAGGTGTGTGCTTAGATAGGTAAATCATCTCCTTTCCAACCATTTAACTGATTTTATGAGATGGTAATTCAACAAGGATCTGAACTTCAATGCACAGGACCACCAGTAAGGCGAAAGAATAGAATCCAACATTCCAACCAGTACCTAAGAGTTTTAGCGTTCATAATGATAAACAATCTTTCCATCACCAACAGGTTATGCTTCAAGCTTTTAGGATTCAAAAATTTGTGAAATTACACAAAGATCATTCATTTGAGCATGAACTTCTACTAGACTTGCAACAAATTCATATATTACGGAAAGAAGACACTTAAGACGCCTTCATTGTGCATCCCAATTCTCCATCTATCAGGGCACTGTGCATTATATTTGTGGCATCGACCACCAACCAATGAAAACTCTAATAGAACCACAGGAAGGGGAGGGAGGAGCGCTACCTGATAAGCCTCAAAATCATCAAAAATAAACCTTGACCTGGCCACAGTATACTCAACGTGATCAAGAATATCTTTCTGTAAACTAAATGAATCATTCTTTAGAAACGCATCCATGAACCCAAACATTTTCTCCACCTTGGCTTTCCTCTCCCCAGATTCCATCCCCAGCCCAGCTTTCCTCACCACCACCCCCCTTCCACTCACCAACCCCACTCCACCACTCCCACTCACGCTGCCATCACCGTCAATAGCGTCCGCTAATGCCTCCTTAATCCTCTCCAAGCTCTCAGTATCTTCAACCTTCTTCCCATCAGAATCAGTCACAAAAAAACTCTTAACAAAGTACTCTCCTTCCAATTCAACAGTGGCTCTTTCAATTGTGAGGCCAAGGATTTTGAAGGCCCGAGTAATGACCTGGAGAAGTCCAATCCTGTTCCGGGCTCTGATCAAGAAAAGGGTTGAATCCAAACTATCCTCGTTTTGCACAGTGATCATGGTCGACGAGTTTGAGGGTACAGCTGAAGGCGTGGTTTCAGTGAGTTGCCGGGGTTCATTAGTGTCATTGGAGGCTCGAGGTGGGATCAAGTGGCGACCATTGGAGGTGCGGAACCGAACTGAAAATGGGCTGCGTAGATTGCACGGTGGAAGAAGGGAAAAGGGTCTTTGCTGGAGTGATGGCGTGGTGAGAAAAGAGACTGAAATTGCTGCTGACATTACCGTTGTTGAGGTTTTAATGAAAATGGAGGATTTGTTCAATTTGTGATTGACAAATTGTCTAAATAAAGCCTACATTTGGTCTACGGTTGAGTAGAGAATAGGACTGAGGAACTAGTAGAAGCTGCATCCTCCGCTTCTTCCGTTTTCTTTCGTGAGACTGTTTTGGGAACTGGCAAGAAGGAAGGAAGTAGAGGTGGAAGTGAGTGAGATCTTTTTGGTTTTCCGAAGAAGAAACTTCTTTTAGTTAAAAAATCATGAAAAAGGAAGAGGTTTCACGAGAAACTACAAATCTCATCTCACGTGGAGCAAGCGTAACTACTCACCGAAAAGGCTTTTGACTATCGCTAAAAATCAATGAAAGGAAAAGATTAATTACCCTAAGGTCCCTGAACATGACCCGCAGTTGTACTTTGCCAGTTTGCCCCACTCAAGAAAAACTTTGGCACTTAGGTCCTATAGTAAGTGATTTTCATATTTTTTTTCAAGTGATTTCCATCAAAATACCTGATTTAGATATTATTTCACTCCAAGCTGCCCTCTGTTTGAATGTTAAAAGTTTAAAGACAAAATTTATCCTTCAAAATACGGTGTATTAGCAACTTCCAAGATCTTAATTTTTTTAATCTTGTTTCTTTATGGACAAGAAAAAATTTTTATTCTTATAATTTTATGCCATGACAAGTTTTCTATGGTAGTTACTTCATATTTCAATTTCTCAGTTATAGAAATACAATATGGAGTCTAATTTTAGCATCTAAAAATATTGATCAAAAGAAAATAAAATAGCGTAATATTATAGGATATACGCATAAAATAACGTATATTATAAAATAACATATATTATAAAATATCTTTTCATCAAAAATATACCTTCACCTCCTATACTATTGGTCTTCAAGTCCCCTCATTCCGGCTAATTGATTAAAATATAGATACTTGGCAAAAAGTTCTGTCAAATGTGGTCCATCAGCTCCGTGGTATCATTCTATGCCCGTCGCTCCTACATGGCGCGACGGGCAGCAAATTTTTTTTTTTTAAAGTTGTTCTGGCCGTCGCGCCATGTTGGAGCGACGGTCAGAGCTGTCAGAAATTTTCTGACCGTCGCGCAAATATGGCGCGACGGTCAGGAATTTTTTTTTTTTTAAATCTTCTGATATTATTTTGTTTTCGACGATGTTTTATATCTCATCCATTTAATGCATTTCACATGACATTTAATTTAATTTTGTTGTCTACTTTTTCTGTTTAATCCAATCACTTTTAATTTGAATAACATTAAACATTTTCAAAATAAAGAAGTACAAGTTATTTTATTAAACCCTATAATTGGATAGAAGGGTCCCTATACGATAATACCTACAAAACAAATAAATACTAGTTGTTTTACAGCTATTTTAATAGATTAAATTATTAAAACTAATTATCGTATATCAAATAATGACACGCAAATAATTCTTCATTTCTACAAATATGCTATTAATCGTTTTATACGATTACATTTTATATGAAAATTCAAATATATAAATCGTAATTCATATTATAATTTTTCATTTTTTGATACAATTACGGTTCCTTTAACATTCTGTGTGCATGATACATAATAAAGTTAAAATTAACAAATCATAATAATATTAAGCAATACTTTCATCCATTATGCAATCACTTCAATTTAAATCATATTATTAAATCATTTTTTAAATTTAACAAATCATAACAGTTACGCATGTTATATAACTTAAACTTGATAAAATGGTAAACATTAATTCTTTAAGAATTCCCTAAATCCTTTAACAAATGGATCAAATATTTTAAACCTAATCTCCTTTAAAATGCTCAAATTCTTGTGAGCCCAATGTTTGTTTTTAAAATTTTGTCAAACTGTATGCATTGTTTTTAAAACTTTTCATTTTAAATAATTTTTACAGAAAAATTTTTGTCGAATTCCCAATTGAATTGGACAAAGATTAAAAAAAAAGAATTTCTAAATCGCCTGGCTGAAGGATGTTTTATTAAAACAAATTCTAAATTATCTGTAACCGTAAACCCTAACCCCTAACCCCTAACCCTAACCGTAGATGTAACCGTACGAAAAATTTTTCTTTTTTACTGAGGAGGAGGATTTAAAAAAAAAAAAAAAAACATTTCTGACCGTCGCGCCATGTTGGACCGACGGTCAGGAGATTTTTTTTTTAAAAAAAATTCCGACGGTCGCTCCAACATGGCGCGACGGTCAGAACAACTTTAAAAAAAAAACATTTGCTGCCAGTCGAGCCATGTAGGAGCGACGGGCATAGAATGATACCACAGAGCTGATAGACTACGTTTGACGGAACTTTTTGCCAAGTATCTATATTTTAATCAATTAGCCCCTGATTCCCACCCTTCTAGTACTAGTCCTCAACTATCCTATGGCATCGCGAAGTTTTACGTCGATTCAAAGCAATTACTATGCATTGAAAAGTCTTATGTTGGTTTGGATCAATTATTAGACATGTTCGATGGTTAATTAAAGATCAGTAGAAAAGTTTCATGTGAAAATATATAAATACCTTTGTAAGTCACATTTAAATGGAATCCACCTGATACGTTATTATCTCCCCGTAAAACTCCTTCATTGGTTGGAAAGTAACCTTTTCTGCAGTTGCTCCGACTGACGTAAATTTTTCTAATTGTCAGAGCCGCAATACTCCGGCTGAAAAGACAGACTCCGCGTCTGGAAACTTCGATAACATTCTGGGCTTTTCCGGACTCGTCTCTCTCCTTCTTCTACCCTCCTCCTCACCTTTTAATTCCCCCATCAACTCCTACTGATATACTTGCAATGCAAAATACACCTACTGTCTGAAAGCAAAAGTTAATCATTCATACGCCAACCTTTTCTTCTCGTTCTTCACAAACACTTGTACACAGAACAAGGGAAGTGAAATGGGTGTGGACTATTACAAAATCTTGCAGGTGGATAAAAGTGCGAAGGATGAAGATTTAAAGAAAGCTTATAGAAAGCTGGCGATGAAATGGCATCCTGACAAGAACCCCAACAACAAGAAGGAAGCTGAGGCCAAATTCAAACAGATTTCAGAAGCCTATGAGGTAGTTTACCGACAACATGCAACACACTCCTCTGTTTAATTCCTCTTCAAATTTAATTTCTTTCTTTAGCTTACTAAAGGGCATCCGCACGACATTGGTGGTGTCTTTGAATTGTCTAATAATTTCATTCTCTTAGCTATACTTTTGTTACTGAATTCTGTCTATTTCATTTGGGTTTTAAATTTTAATGCTTCTTGATATGAATGTTCTCATTTCGGAGAAAAGTGCCAACATTTCTGTCTTCAGGATTGCTTTTGTTGACTAATTAATAATGCCACCTTCTTCAGAGTGCTCATGGCATTGAAATTTGATCATGTACCATAGGTTCAGGATTTGGCTCTCCGT
This sequence comes from Coffea arabica, assembly GCF_036785885.1. Classification (NCBI taxonomy): domain Eukaryota; kingdom Viridiplantae; phylum Streptophyta; class Magnoliopsida; order Gentianales; family Rubiaceae; genus Coffea; species Coffea arabica. Next base: position 12,321,935 of record NC_092312.1, read on the forward strand.
TTGTTGAAGATTATTCACAACAATAATGACTCTAGACCACATAAAAATCTACTCTTGGCTGACGTCGATATGTCTGCTTTTCATTTCAAAGATAAGGATGCATCTGTGATTCTGTGTGATTGAATAAGATATTGATCTAGTTGATTCTTTGGGTTTAGGTATTAAGCGATCCTGAAAAGAGGGCCATCTATGATCAGTATGGGGAAGAAGGCCTAAAAGGGCAAGTGCCGCCACCTGGTGCTGGTGGGCCTGGCCGGGCGACGTTCTTCCAGACTGGAGATGGACCAAATGTGTTCAGATTCAATCCCAGAAATGCGAATGATATTTTTGATGAATTTTTCGGTTTTTCGACTCCATTTGGTGGGATGGGAGGTGCTGGTGGCATGAATGGTGGTGGTACAAGGTTTCCTAGTTCAATGTTTGGAGATGATATATTTAGTTCATTTGGAGAGGGTAGAACCATGAATTCGGTTCCTTGGAAAGCACCGCCAATCGAGCAAAATTTGCCTTGCAGTCTCGAAGAGCTTTCCAAGGGAACTACCAAGAAGATGAAGATTTCAAGAGAAATAGCTGATGCAAGTGGGTAAGTGTTAATCTAGGCATTCATCATAATGTTACTAAAAGTCATATTTTATGTTGCCAGCATATCTTTCGTGATCAACAACTCAGTTGCTTCTGTTGATGGTCGGGTCGGGGTTTATGTCATAGTAACTTAGGCTTATCCTATGGCTTATGCCTGAAGTTGTGCATCGCTAAAAGAGCATTGCATGGAAAAAACTCTCTATCTTGAATACTCTTGCAACAGATGTTCAGCTAGAATTGATGTTGTCGTAGTTTATAAGTGTGATTCCTCTCTGGTTGGGGCTATTGTGCGTCTTAACAGCTGATGTTATTCTTCTGCAGGAAGACGTTACCAGTACAGGAGATTCTGACCATTGACATCAAGCCTGGATGGAAGAAAGGAACTAAGATTACATTTCCAGAGAAGGGGAATGAACAACCAAATGTTATTCCTTCAGATCTGGTATTCATAATTGATGAAAAACCACACAGTGTGTTCAAAAGAGATGGCAATGATCTTGTTGTCACACAGAAGATATCACTTGCTGAAGCATTAACGGGGTGCACAGTCCATCTTACGACGTTGGATGGGAGGAAATTAACTGTACCTATCAACGCTCCCATTCATCCTGATTATGAAGAAGTCGTCCCAAGAGAAGGGATGCCTATTCCAAAAGAGCCCTCAAAGAGGGGTAATCTCAGGATCAAGTTCAACATCAAGTTCCCAACCGGGTTGACGGCTGAGCAAAAGTCGGGAATCAAGAAGTTGCTTTCTCCTTGAGGTTGCGCTCCACATCTTCCTTTTGTCCATTCTTCCTACCCCTGCCCTTCTCTCTTTGTACCTTTGTATGATTGCATTGCTTGCACGCTCCACTCGAGTTAAAAGGGAAAATGCAATGTATGAGGCAGAAGATAGTGTAATATATCTATCGGGTTTTTGGTATCTTTCTTAGCGGTAGTTTGAAAGGGTTGTGAGCTACCTTGTATTGAAAGACAATTCTAGGGTCATAGATGATGCCTTGATGTTATGCACAACGAATGTGTACATGAGGTGATGGCAGTCGACAGGTTAAAAGTGTAAAATGAGAGTCAATCATTGGCTACTAAATGTGCGTGTTGAACTACTAAATGTGCGTGTATGGTGCCACCTGATTGCTAGCTTTCGGTTAATTTGTTTCGCCTCGTGTCTTTCTTCCAAACTGTATTTGATGAAAGATGTGCAAAAGGTGATCTGACGATGATTTGGACGTCAAAGACATCAAATGCAGCAGCATTTCTGCATTCCTAGGTAGTACCACCTACAAAGCTGGACAAAGAAAATGGTGATTAGGAAAGCATCGAAACTTGCTCAGACCGATGCAACTGATCAGAGCAATCTATTCACCTCCTGAGAGGATGAACCACGCACGCCTAACTAAATTTTTTCATTGCTCTGACTTGTTTGAAGTAGCAGATTTTTAGTAGCATATATTTTTGTTCGATGACATGGTTAAGTTCCTCGAACTTTTTACATAGTTATGTTGACTTCAAATTCATCCACTAATAAATGAATTTTTACGCCTCTATGCATACGAGGATAAAAATGAAACCTCTGCGCATACGAGGATAAAAATGAATAGAAGAGAACATTTTCTCATTATGACCAACACGGTGGGATTTGGCAAATGCGGCCACAAAGAAAGAAAGAAAGAAAAGCTAATGGGCTGGCCAAACACTCGGGTACTAATTAAACTTTAGTATTGATGTACGTTCTTGTAACCAGACCGACACTCTCGGTTAGATTTACTATTGCTTTACGGTTATACACAATAGAACAAAAAAAACCTAAATCTGCCCTCATCAAAGAATACAAAAGAATTTAAAAGAATGTGACCGAGGAGGACCTTTCTGATCTACAACCGTCCGTCAGACTGGCCACCTCCCTAATTGGGTCACCAAAATTTGTTAACCTCAATCACTGTAATCTCCAGACACCAAGGAGTCGGAGCCTTCATCATCAACATTATCGTCGCCCTGTCTATCAGAATCATAATCATTTATGCCTATATCTCCTTCACCATCTTCATCACCGCCATTATCATCCTCACTATCATCCCCCTCCTCGTCACTCATTTCCATCATTTCACTGTTTCTGTGAGGAGCAACAGTAAAACCAGCGTCCCATTTTCCGAAATCATATGTAGTTTCAGGTGCATTGTCATCCGAATCAACACCGTCATCCGTGCTGTTACTGTTGTCTTCTGTCTCTCCGACGTTTTTATTTACAACTCTCTCTGCACCAGCTGTGTGTCTTGGTAATCCTGACACAATTCTAATGCTGCCCCTATCACCTAAACGACCTGGCAACGTCTCCTCAGAGAATTTTTTCTCAGTCCTCCTCTTCCTAACAGTTCTGCGACCTCGTCCATGTTTGTGTCCATATGATCTCTCTCCCTGCTGCATTAGAGCCTCGGTCAATGTCCCACCATGTTTTAAACTTCGTCTTCCGGATTCCGATACAGATCCAGCAAATCCTTTCGGCCACCTTCCACGAGGACGACCACTTCCCCGCCCACGAATGACTTGCTTATAATCAGAGCTGCCAGATGCATTGCCTGTATAGTCCCAAGTTTCTTCTTTCAGCTGCTGTTTATCCCGCTTCGAATCCGTTGTTGGAACTTTTTGAGTATCCCCTGTATTTGAATATTTTGAGGGAACCTTCTGTGCGTCGACAAAACACTACAAAAAGTGAGTATACAAAAACTTCCAGCAAACCGAGAACAAACTCTGACAAAATACTGACATGAATAGTTCAAAACATGAGGTAGTCCAATGCTCAAAAGGTAAAATGTGGAGGACGCAGAAAAGATGCAAGGGAAGATAACTCAACTATCAAATTCTCCACTTTCTTTTCATCAGGAAGCTTGGGCTTCTCATGTTGACCGTGTAAAATTGAAGTGTCAAGCTCCAATAACCTGAGAGCCACAGCAGAAGTGGTTTGCGGTATCCAAGGAAGTTGAGAAACTGATCCACGATGAGCAAAATCATAGCCAGAAACTTTTGATGAGGCACAATAACACAACAACTCCTCTGTTGTCTCAAAACTTGATGATAAATAATCACGTTTTATGGCACCCTCAAATTGTGTCAGAATCTGCACAAAAGATGTACCCTTTCAGAAACCATATTTATCCCACAGGGAATTTAAAATACCAAGCTTCAAAACTAAACATGACATGCCATACTGGCACTGCAACTTGCTATTGGTTAAACAGAGTACTATACGATGAAACTGCAACAAGACATTCACCGAATTAATAGCATCCAGAACTGCACATTGAATGATTCCTGGTTCAGTAGAATATCAGGACCAAAGATGAAATCAATTTTCAAAAAATAACTACTTTTTCTGGACAAATTCCAGTATCACATTTATGGATCCATCTACAAAGTTAAAAAAATCTGAACTTGATCTTTCATCTTTTGCTTCCAGGAATTTTAGTAGAAAGAATAAAGCAGATTCAACACTTAGCAATTAGTCAGCCTTGTTTGACTAAGTCCTCAAGTAGTTTAGATGAAGTTCTCAGCGGAAAGTTTTCAACAACCTGTAAGAGATCATCAGTGCGTGATGCATTTAGAAGCTTTGCGGCCCAGATCTTCCTCAAGTCTCCTGTCCAAGAAGATTGAAGGGCATTGTGTGGAACAGAAGCCTAACATAAAGAACATCAAATTTTTAATGCAATAAGAAAGACCTGTAAAAGAGTCAATCAACAATGCAGAGACTAACAAGAGCAAATTTGTACATGTTAAGACACACTAATCATTCTCACCTCAAGGGAATTTAACAACACCTTGATCAACCGGATTCTGAGAGGATGAGAAGAATTTGAACCACCAAAATTCAATGGCTCAACTTTCACTTTTTCTTCATGAATTGTCTGTTCGACTAAGCCTTCTTTATTACCAACCTTACTGGTTGTATGGCAGGAATGGCCATGGCACTCTACATTCATGTAAGAATCAAAACAGAGGTGGCATGTTCCTAATAGCGGTGTGCACCTATTCTTTCCATAAGTCAAGGAACGCAAAACAGAGGAATTGAAGCATTCCCTCCACATCCAAATTTGAAAATCTTCATACCTTTTCAGTGCATTCTCTCTCTCTGTTTCATTTCTCCCTAACTCAATTTTGAATGAGGATGACGGTTCCAATGAATCGGAGTTCATACCACACACTGTACTACTTGGACTGTCAAGACCAGAATTACAACCTGGACTAGAACTTACTTCAGCAAGTTCATCTCCAGTTTTCATTCCTTCTTTCCCTTCAATACAATTAAATGACAAATTCTTCCGGACACGTTCACGGAAAGGAACCTCAATCTTCTGCAACATTATATGCAGATGAGATTCCCTAATGCCACGCATATCCAACGATGTGGATAGTGCATCAAACGCCTGCGTATATCAGACAAATGTAAAAGTCAATCAATGGAAAAATGCTTTGCCTAAGGTGGCCAATTGCATAGGTGCTTAAAACGTAATTAACATAACAAAATATTATTAACCTCTCGCCTTCTAAGAAACCAGTCTTACAATAACACAAACAAATTTTTTTCCCCTTTTTGGGTAGGTATAACACAAACAAATTGACACAAAGCATTTCTTCTTTATACGATCTTTCCCTTAAAACTTGTCCCTATTCAATTAAATGTCATCATTTATGCCTGTGAACATGCAATGTAATGTACCAAAATGCAGTCTCAAAATCTCAAATACTGCTTTACACACAACAGATGCCACTCTCCTTTGTGATAATTAACAGAAAGGCATTCGGATATTTTGACTTATTATCACCACCAGAGATAATCCCACAAAATTGAGAATAACAGAATTCATGAAAAACATACATCATATTTCCCTGTTTGGCAAATGCTAAATCGCATTGCAAACCCACCCACCCAGCACCCCCCAAGAATCTAAAGAAAAAGAAACAAAGAGTAACGTGTGGGAGAGAAGTATGAAAAGCAATAGACAGGAAAATGGAAACTTCAAGTCAGAAGGTAAAAGCCCCTTACAATCTAGTATGTGCAAAAGACAGAAAATAGAATTAGCAACCCACTCCGACCAAAAGCAACATAACAACCAAGAGATAAGAATCCAAATGCTGAATAAACAAACAAGTTGGAAACACATTTCCCCACTCAGGAAGAAGAAGCGGTGGGGAAGAAGAAAATAACATTAATCCTACCTCTTCAGAATCCAATAGCCTCCAAAAGCCATCAGGAGATTCCACAAAAATCCTACCAGAACCAGGATCATGGCTTGAAGGAGACGCAACAAATAGCCAATAACGGTTACGCCTTCTATCTGAGCCAAGAGGTAGGGACCTGTAAACATACATCTCTTCTGCTATATGTCCAATAAAAGCTTTCATCTGCATGCGTGACCTCTCTGCTGTGAAATTGTTTTGCTGGATTGAGTTACTAATCTGGGCAAAAGAAGCGTCATTGGTGAAAGAACTCTTTTCTATGGCAAGAGTGTCAACGTGATTATGAGCATTGTCCAACCCACCAGCAGGCTCATCCTTCTCCATGAGATCTAGTGATGCTTCACCATTTCTATTATCGACTAAACCTAATGGGCTTTGGCTGCCCTCCATGGCAGTAGCACCATAATTAGATTCACTAAACTTAGTTATAATCTCTTCTTTCATGCGCCTCTTATCCAACTGTGCTTCAGTCCACATCTGCTTCTTGATCGCATTGGCTGCATCCAGTCGATCCTGCAAGATTATCATCAGCCAACATTAACCTCATTTCTTTCTATGAAGCTGCTAAGGATATTACAAAATGGTCAGATATATGACCTCAAGGATTACACGGATAGAATTCCCTTCGTTTGCAATGCCAACCAAGATAACAAGAGCATTGAGGCGCTCCTCCACAGATAATTCAGAGTATTCTCCTTCAGTAAGTCCTTGAACCCATGGCTCCCCAGACCTACTTTCATCAATCTCAGCTGCCTGGTCAGAATTACTTGCTCCTGCAGCTTTATCAAAAACCAGTAGATCATCAATATACTTAGTGGAGAATCCATGTTAACCAACAGAGAATACAGGAATATTACAAAGCATCAACAAGTAAAATAACAAATCTCTATTACCATCAGAACCAAATTCATTTTCTACAGCGATGTCATCCGAAAGGTTATCCTTTCCATTCCCAGAGCAAGTTCCAGCTTCATTGCAACCCTCACCAATTTTGTTTGCCTCGGATGGAGTACCCAAATCATCAACTTCTGGACCCTCAGCCACATCACAATCAGAATCATCATCTCTTTCTTCATCCTCAGCGTTTTGCCCGGTTAAAACACCATTCACAAATCTCTGTATCTTCTCCCTTGCTGCTGAAATTATAGCCTCAGCATCAGCAGGGTCCTTCCTATAAGCAGGTCGCACATTATAGGTTGAAGGAGCAATTCTTTCAAAAAGTATTGGGTCCCTTGACAGGGCAACGGAAATAGATGCCTCCGGTGTCTTGCTTGTTGTTAGATCACGAAGTCCAGATTTCTTCACACACATCAACAAAAATAATAATAATCAGCACCAGGAGACAAGGGCAAACAGAATAGGAAAACTTCCATAGCCCCATGGCAACACTTTAACAGCTTTAACTAACGTTTACCTGAATCTTGTCTGCAAGCTCTAAAACATTCAATCCCTTGCTTCCCTCAAGGGCAAGCACATGGTAAGCAGCAAATTTCACCGTTCCAGGAGTTAACCGATGCCTAGATTTGCGCTGAAGGGAAAACCCTTTTTCTTGCATAATTGCAACAGCATTTTCAGCTGCTGATCCATTTCGAAGAGCAGAAACTATGTCCTCACAACCTTTGGTCTGTTCGGAGAAAGAATCACAGAAAAATCTATAATACAATCCCAGAATTCATTAAAAAGCCAAAAAAGAAATTATTTGTAGCATTTAATATGACCCTTCGTTTTCTTCTCTTGTCATTGGGGTGGGGTGGCAGGGGAAGCCTGAAATTAGTGTTATTTCAGTTATGGCTACTCTCTGATGGTCATACATGGGGATAGGAAGGAAGCAAACACCTATATGCAAATAATACAGTCAACTAAACCTTCTCAGTGATTTACAGCCACAAGGAACGGAATTTACATGAGTTACAGACATAATAATGGGGATTTACTCTGTACAAATTCACTGTCTTGAACAAAAACTCCAATCCCCAAAAAGGGCTCAATCGATTCAAAACAATCATCTTTGGAGCTTGAACATTATCTTTACATGCATGCAAAAACTGTATAATAACGATAACAGGTAAGTTGTGAAGACATACCTCACTGTCATTCAAGCCCCCACGTTCTGTACTCTTTTTCTTGAGTTGTGGACCAAATCCAGCTGAAAGTGCAAATTGCCGCAAAATTTCAGGCCACGTAAGTGGATTCAAGTGCTTCTGCCAAGTACGTATGTCAAAACCCCAAACATATGCCTGCTTTGTGGAGAATCAAAATGAGACTCATCATTACAAATAAATATTCAAAATTGAGCTCAAGAAAATGCAAAGTTTAAGTCTCTGCAGCAGTAATTACCCCTTCAACTATGTGGGGATGTCCGCCTTCAGGATTAACAGCACTATACTGATTTGTTCCAGGCCCACCAGACGGTGTTCTTACAACATCTTCGATATCTTTTATGATCATTCTCAAAAGAGCAATGTGTATCTCACCCAGCAGCCTTGAATCCTGGAAGCGTAAAAGCAACACGAATTTATGAACAGACTTTCCCTCCCAGTGAGATGGTTAATGACCCAAAAAAAAACACTTGAAAAGTAAAACCTGAGAGAATTTAAGAAATTATCGCTTAACCAGGATTGCCTGCAGAAAACCAAAGGATTCAAAACTCACATAATCATGTAAAGCCTGGATAAATTCATCAAGGGTAAAGGGCCAAAGTCCTAGAACATCAGCAAAAGTAATGCAGAATCTCCAAACCTGCAAAGGAAAACAAAACATTAAAACTCAAAATAAAGTGTGCTACAGTGAACCAAAGACGAGATCCGGTTCAACCTTTACATATCTGAATTCTTCCCAAATACATTAAAAGAAAAACCAAAATATATTGTAAAAAATGCAAATATTAAATGGCCTAGAGAATAGTCTCACACAACCCAGATAAAATATCTAAGCTAACAAACTCAATCTATAAAGCTTTCAAAGCTCAAAAATCTACAGCATGCATAATGTCATTGATACAATACCAGCTTGAGCCAAATACACAGATATGCAGTAATACTAGGAGAATCCAAGGACAACAGACATACAATTTCAGCAGCAGCAGCAACAAGAGTGACATCATCCAATTATGCTTGATATTTAAGTAAAATAATGATCAAGTAAATAACAAACAAACCAACAAATCCCAACACTAAAAAGAAACGCAAAAACATCAAATAAGGATCAGAAAGTACATAATTACTGAAAGGTCTAAGAACAAAACATCAAGCTAAAATATAAAAAATATGAATTTAGGATAAAATCCCAATCATCATAGAAGGTAAAGGAAAACCAGTCACCAACACACACCATGAGTAGTTTCCCCACATTGTCCTCTGAATCAATCCAAGGTCGAACAGCAAAAGGCTTCTTCAATTTCACAGACTCAGGAGGAAATTTACATAAAGATTCTGAAACATAAAAACATTTATCTCAGCAGGTAAAATTTTCAAATTAACAACCCAGAAATGATAAGTGAAGAAAATTTTAACAAAGAAACAGAAACAAGTCATAGAATTAGCAAAAGTACGACTACATTCATCCAGTTAAGCCAAGGACCTATTGTAAGATTTCTACTAAAAAATTCAGCAGAGAGTTGCAAGATAAAACAAATATCCCATGGGACTTGTTCCTAGGAGGCACACCTCGGAATGACTCAAGGCCTTGCAACGTGTCATAATCAAGAGATACTATCGAGGATAATCCTTTGCTACTAGCAGCCAACTCCATTAATTCTAACCGCTCATCCTCAATTAGCTCCAGAGACTCTTTAGCAATTCTACGGGCTGCTGCCCTCTCCATTGCAGCTTTTTGTCTTGCTGCTTCCTTCTCTCTCCGAAGCTCTTCTTTCTGCTTCTTCCTCTCAGCCTAAAGAACATAATAAAGAACAGATGTTGGTTTTTCTATGCCTAATGTCATAAAAAGCTAATCTGGAAAGCATAATAAAACTTACCCGCAAAAGTTCCTTCTGCATAAACTTCTCTCTTCGTTCCATCTCACGTTTCTCTTCACGCTGACATCTTTCCTCCTTCCTTTGCTGCTCTCTCATCATCCTCAGTTCTTCTTTCTTTCTTTCACGGTCTTGTTTTTCCATTTCCTTCTTCATTTGTTCCTCTCTCTTGAAGAAAGCAATAAGTCAATTTTAAATGAATTACTCCATTATTTATACCTAACTTCCATCGGATTCTAGTGGAAAATAGTTGAAAATATTATTTAAAAAATTTTAAATTTGAAACCTTTCTCCTTAAAAGATCTTGCTTCTCTAGCTCTTTCCTGATCCTTTTTTCCTGGGCTTGAACTTCCCGTTCAATTCTGGCTTCATCACCCTGCAAGGGGTTATCATGCATTAAAAGTGTCTAAAGCCTTGGTCAAACAAAAGTTCTAAAGACTATAAAATACATAAACTTTACAGTACCTTGCGCTTCCGCTCCATCTGCATAACATCTTCATTATTTGAAATGAAGGCATCATGCGTCGGAGGCGAAGGCAAATGTCCCTGCCTGCCTTGCTGAGACAAGATGCTAGCACTTGATGCCTGACCTTCCAGACCATAATCCCTAGACAAATGTCCATTTCCTTGCATTAATGGCAAGGTTTTGCCAGCTGGACCAGCAACTGGTGAATCATAGAGGTAAGGAGGGGCAACTTGTCCATAAGCATCAGATCTAATCTTAGGCTCAGCAGATTCTTGATGACTACTGGGTACAGCCTGCAACATAGCCAATTCCAAAATTAACCAGACACTAGTAGTAAATTTGCTTTGTTCAACAGAAATAAAATCTGCAAAAAAGAAGTACTTCCCTCCCAACACACACCCCCCCCCCCCCAAAAAAATCCCAACAAAAAAAAAAGAGGATCTAATAATGATAACAAAACTACCTATCAAAATCTATTTCAGGTTGGAAATCATAAACTATTACTACTATTACGCCAATTTTGCAACTCTTAGAACCCCCAAAAGTACACATCTGGAAAGCTCATCTCAAGATAACATGACTCAATGGTTAGTCATTATAGATAATGTAAAACTTGAGTGCTGTTGATTCTACAACTTCTAAATGTACTCAAATCCACAAATCTGTGGCTAACACTCACAGAGGTATGAAACTAGATCTTCATGTGCAATGAGTTGTTTAAGCAAGGTATTATCGCTGCTCAGTCAATAACTCACAAAATCCAGATTTTTCAAGTATGTAATTATTCTGACATATTTTCTCATAGATAAAGAGCAAAATCATTGTTATTGGTAATAGAATTAGCAATGTAAAAAAGAAATAGCCACACAAACCAAACTGAGAGAAAATTTCTGAAAATAATGTGTTGAGAAGCAATCACGAAAGAGGAAACATTTGAGTCAATCAAGATCTACCACAAGTTCGAAATTTTTGTACAGAAGAGTGGAGAACCACATGAAATTCAGGTTTAATTGCAAATGCAATATGGAATTTGCAAAATAAAAGTTTCGAATAAAATGAAAGAGAGAACAAACTTTGATTTGCTTCGTGTCATATGACCCATATGGCTTGTTATCATAAGAATGCCTGTACCGCTCCCGATGCTCAGCTGTCACTGGTCCACATGTGACATCACAAGTTAGTATAACATGTTACAAACTGAAACTCAAGAAGCAAAGAATCTATCTTCCAAGTTATGCAACCCTCGCTGAGCAGTTTTAAATAATGAAGCATATTTTTCCCCCCCCAGATCGTACATATAATGGCCAGATGGAGACAAATATGCAGAGAAGCTTTGCACAAATTTATGCCACAGAGACACTCACAAATATATGGGCCAGCATCTTGCAATGCAATGTGTTACATTGTTTTCATTTAGCAGTATATCCATAACTTTTATAACAATAGATCCTTGGATGCCACCTCAAAGGAGAAATTTTTGGCTTTTCTTTAATACCTTGTGGATATGTGTGCATCATCTTATTCCCATTTTCAGATATACATATATACATATACATACAACCAACCATAAACATATGCAAAAATGCAGAACAAACATTGAGGCCAACCAATTCAGGAAACAAATCCCCAAAGTATTGACAGACTTGACAACTGCAGCATAATCAAACCCACTGAAAAATGTCAGGCCTAATTGTTCCAATCAAAACCACATGCATATAAGGCTCCGTGTCCTTGCAAAATACTACATATCAGCAAGTCACACCAAAAATGCATAAGGATTCATACCAATGGGTGCCCCAAAGGCACCAGGAGGCAATTCATCAAACTCCACGCCAAGAATTGGGCCATCTTCCCGTAATGGTTCTCCCAATTGTGCCTCTACACAAGCAATTACCCTGCGCTCCAATACAGTCCTAGGTGATTCAAAATATCTTATTGGCACCATTGGCATTTCATCCCCATTATCAAATTCGCTGGATCCTGACCCCGAACTTGACAAATGCTCACTACCGGGCTCAGCTATCATCATTTCATCCCGAGGTGAGTCCATCAAACCCCTTTTCCCAACTGAACCAGCGGCAGATCGCGGTTTCATTGCTGCCATTCCTGCTGCCTCCTTCTTGTCTTTCAATCTCCTGTGACAAAACCACATTTGCAACTGCCTGTCTGTTAAACCCAGCTTTTCCATTAGCACTGCTCTCGTCGCCTCTGATGGGTAAGTCTCATCTGCAGAGGCCAACAAATATAAGCAGCAAGCAACACCAATCCACAATTACAGAGTACAGCATCTATCCACTAACACCATAATTATACACCTCCCAACGCAAAGCAATTTCAAAATCCACCCCGAAGTTGACACACCTAAACACTCAATTTCAGAGCAAAGTACAAGTAACACGCTTAGAAACCAGAATTACCGTTCACTTCACAAAAAATTAGAAAATCTGAAAACTAAATCCACAAATTCACAGACACTCGATGAAGAAAAAGCAACCTTTATACACCTAGAGACACATAAACACCAACGCTGGCATCTGTTCCTACGCATAACCATAATTACTACTACATAGATATCAAGAAATTTAACAACATTAACAACAAATCAAAGAAAAAAAAATTGAAGAATCAAAATCAAAGAAAAAAACACATTCAAACAAAAGGAAAATTGCAAAATTTCTGGAAACAAATAAACAAAAGAAACATACTTTCATAGGTTTTCTCGAGGACTTCCAATTGAAAAGGGGTCTTCATCTGACGTTTAGGCTTCTTCTGCCCCTCGGATGGACTCTGATTCAAATTCCTAATACTATTACCCTCTCCATCGGAACCCGCATCCATTGCCGCTCAACCAAAAAGAAACAAAACCCTAGAAATCAATCGGCCGTCTCCTCCAAAAAAAAAAAAAAAAACTAGGGCTAATCCTAATCCTAATTCTTTATCCTTCTAAACAAAAATCTATACTTTTCTTGCTCTCTGAATCTAACAAGAGAGCGAAGGAAACAGGAAGAAGAAATCAGGGCGGAAATCAACCGAACCCATGAGATTGGGATGCATAAATATGGCAAGGATAACAACAACAAGAATAAAAATAAAAATTGCAAAATTGAAAAATAATCAAAACGGCAGGAATAATATAAGGATAGAGATAGAAACAGGGACGGGTGGGATTGCGGAGAATAAAGAGAGAGAAACAACAAACGAAGATAATTATGAGCGAAGAATGAGATTGAAGAAAGAAAGAATATTACTACTCCTCCTTCTACTACTACTCCTTCTACTGCTTCTAATAATAAAAAAGTAAAATCACAATCAATACTAAAAAGAGAAGAGGAATAGTAATAGTTGAAGAAGGTATCGTTAACGTTGTAGGCATAGTTGTTGGTTCTAACGTTGTCTAGAACAAATTCCATTGCGTTATTTTGGGGGGGTTTTTAATTTCCAACTCAACTCGGTGGTGTTTTTTTTCCCTTTTCTTTTTATTGATGCGTGGGAAAGTTTTAACTTGGGATTGATTTTGGGTTTGGGGGGTTTTCTTAATTTGTTACTAGTATTTTTGGTAGTTTGCGTCTCGAACAATGCAAGCAAGAAGCGGCAAATAAGAAGGGCGCTGTGGTGTTTTTCTTTTTTCTTTTTTTTTTTTTTTGCTGTAAAATTAATTTTGATTGAATTGATTTGATTTGATTCATGTGGGGGGGGGGGCGCGGGGGGTTTGTCAGCGGGTGTTTTGGTTTTGGATTTTTTTATTTTTATTTTTTTTGCTTTTAGTTAATTTTTGGGGAATTTTTTTTTGTTGGGTGTGATGAGAAAATGGGAAAAGCTTTAAATATGTTTATTTTTTTTCTGGGTTTTTTGGTACTTTTGAGTTTCTTATTTTGACTTGCGTGATCTTTCGTTTCTTGGCGTCGAATCTGTTTTTAGTGGAAACGATCTGATTGAAGGGTGTGTGGTTTTTGTTTAAGTGGGCTCCACTCCCTTTTGGGCTGCCCTTGACTCAGTCCTGATCGGGCTGGTTCGATTGACCCCAAATTGGGCTTCAATTGACCCTCCTGTTTTATGATGCTTTATTTGGTGTGCATTTTTCTTGTTTTTTTTTTTTATAAAAAAAATTACTATAACGATTTAATATATTTGAAGTAAAAAGGTGATTGAAAAATATGTTCACGAAAAATATATTCTAAGCTTAGTAACTGTTGGATAGTTTATCATTTATACAAATTTATTTGTTTGTATCATAAATACATTTTCAATTATTTTTTTATTCCAAATACATCACTAAAAAAAAATGATACAGTATTTTCTATCAAAAAATTATCCCAAATAATCTCTTTTCCGAACACACTCCTGGATACTTGAAATGCTTGTCCCACAAAAGTCTTTTGCAAAAATTTTCTTGAAAATGTAACAAAATTCATCTGTTACGAGGAGTCTGACCGTGTTGACCTTTAGAAGATGTCTACACAAAATTAATTTGAGGTGATATTTTTGGGACCATTGAGGTTATTTTTATAGGCATAACAAATGTCAATCGACGTCAATGTGACTTTTTCATCAACAAATTCAATACTGAATTTCCTGGTGAGTTCCTTTTTCTACGGAGGCAGTCGAAGGATGAAGATGTGGAAGATTAATAATCAAGCAATTGGGATTCAGGACCAACACTCATTCAGAGGCAGAAAATAACTAGTATAATAATTTACTCATTCAGAGGCAGAAAATAATTTATGCAATTCTCTAAAACATTTTACGAGAACATGTACTGTATCATGTGTCATTACGGAAGAGTTCTTCCTGCATGATTAGGGTATGCTTCATATTCATTTGTTAGAATTATTACAAATAAAAAATCTGGCCCACCCATTTTAATTTCCAAATCCTTATACTATATAAGAATGAGTTTCGGACTTGAATTTCAACCGCAAGGATGGGGCTTTTTTGAAAATGTGTGAGTGTTTGAAGTGCAATTAGAGTATTGAATATGAGTCATTATAACTAATTTAGTTTTGTTGTAATTACTTGGATGTCCTTTTAAACATTTAAAACTAGGGGTAAGTTTGATATGTGACATTGTTTGATATCCGATTAAATATTGGATACAACTGAATTCAGCTTGTGTTTTAGTGAAATTACATAAAAGCCCTTCTAATCATTTAATTGTATTAAGTCTTTTAATTTCTTAAAGTCTTTCTCATGCAAAGTTATGATATATAAATGTTAAGACACAATTAATGTCAATTAGTAGAGAAGTTTGGTTTTTTGACCGTTATCATAGATGTTAATTCAGATGTTGTTACATTGGCTATTCTTCTTCCCTATTTTGCAACACCTTTTTCAATGGATATGTTTTCTTTAATCAATTTACTTTTTGGTTGTAAAAAAACTGTAATATTGCAAGTTGTATGTGCAATAATTTTTTAGTATTTTAATTCAATTGCCCATGTTAAACAAGCTTGATAAGGAAGAGACCACATTTGTTAATTGTTATTTATGGTTTAAAATAAGTTTATCATCATAAATTTTCCCATTTATAGATTACATCTACTTCTTTTGTTGTTTTAACTATTAGTTAGGATAATTTTCAAATCGTTTGCTACTTTATTGACTATTCCATTTAGACAATTTTTCACTTCATCTGATTTGCCAATATGTTTAACTATCTACTTAAAGTTATTTGGCTACAAATCTAAAGCATGTACCTCATTACTTTTAATTATTTTTTTTAAATTGAGTGGATTGAGATGCTTTAGTACTTTTTTGACGTAATTATTCCTCTAAATTATCATGTTAGTTGTCGTATATCTTTGTAACTAACACAAAACTGATATTTCGTGATTATAACCCCTATCGAGAAAGAGATGCTTTGCTATATATCCTAAATCATACAATAAATTATAATTAATTGCTTGCTCAATGTGAAAGCCTCATGATCATAAGAACCGAAATTCTACTAGCAATGATTTTTTCAAGTATGCTAATTGTTCAAATCTCACTTATATGATAAGATAATGTGGTGAATTGCCCTCATAGCGAGATCAAATTCAAACTAAATAACAAATTTTAATATCCCTAAAGTGCATGAGCAGATATAAATAGGTCTTTTATTATACTAGGTTAGATGCAAAGTAGTTGATCGTATCTTATAATTATGTTTTATTGCATATTATATTTTTTTAACTCAAAATGTAACTTATGATTTTTTAAATTTAATATCACATAATAAAATTATCATACTTCAATTCTTATACTAGAAAACGCCAAATAATTATTATTAACCATCTTTAATTATAGGCATTAAACTCCCACGCGTGTGCTTTTCCCCCTAGTTCATACCTATATAATGGTAAGTAGTAATTGCATGGGCAATTACATGCCGATTAAGGCTCAACATATTGAAGAGTTAGTACTGAACTAAGCAGAAGATCAAAGTTTATCAGAAGCTAATTGATTTGATTCATGTGGGAGTTTTGCGAGTGCATGCTTTGGTTTTTGGTTTTTAACTATTTTTGGTGATTTGTTTTTTGGGGAATTTTGGCTTCTATGACATGAGAATGGGAAATTTTGAGAAACTTCCAAAAAAAAAAATTTTTGTACATATCTCAATTTCATTTTTTTTGGCTTATGAGATTTGTTTCTTCACATTTCAAAGCAATTTCTTGACCCCCTGTTGTCCTTTTTAGCATCCAAAGTCTATCCATGGTTGAAACAAGCACCATTAATTTAGGCAAGCTCCACTCTGGGAATTTTTGTGAAAAAATATAGTACAACACTTTTTTTTAGGATGCAAAGTCTATGAGTTAAAACAATAGTTGAGATCCGCATGAAAGGAATATTCTTCAAATGCCCATATAGTTCTTTCGTAGAAAAGAAGGCCTTGTACAAAATAGAACTCTATTAACATACAAATTCTGGCTTCCTTTCCGAGCTTGTCATCATAAGAGTTGGTAACAAGAGACAAAACGCATTATTCCCAGGTGATATCAAGTCAGCAATTGTCTGAACTCTAGATAAAAGATAATTGATTGGAAAACTAACTACGAACGATTGATGATTTCAGCTTTAGCAGTTTAGGTGAAAGAAGAAAATTATTCTACACCATCTTTTCTCCCATCTCCACATTCTTTGCTCCGCCGCTCCCTTTATGCCCGCTGCCCTCAAGCTGCTTTTCCTTTCTGAACATTGCAAACAACGAATAAGCATAGATAAACAATTATGTGCTTCCAGTAACCTTATTTTGTTCATATTCTGTAACAACAAAAAAAATTTATTTTCTGACTCAATCATTGTCTCTCGTATTGACCTTGGAATCATGAACGACCAAAGTTGTGAACTAAAAGATATATCAAAAGTTGTGCCAGTAGGAAATCAATCTGCACTTTCTAGCATGTATGCACGTATGTTCATCCTACTGATGCCTATGTTTGAATGGTACTGTTGGACTCACTCGTTTCTCTTCTTCCATCTGGGCCTTAATGTAGGAGTAAATCGCAACTCCAGTAATTGCAATTACAGTTCCAATACCAGTTTGTGTGGAAATCTTGTTACCTGCATTTACCCATCAAAGTTAAGTTTTGGCCATGACATTTACTTAAGAGGATCAAGTAAGGCCAAATTTGTGCTTATAAATTACCAAAGACCAAGATTGTGAAACCAATCACAAATACACGTTTCAACACATTTCCAACTGCATGAGTGAGCGGTGCCACTCTCTCAAGGGTATTTGTTGCTATCTGGAAGTGAAAAAGAAAACCAAACAGTTATTCCTCATCAGAGAAAGGATAATCGTAATACAGAGCAGAAAATCAATGGTTTGCTACTTGCTAGCTTGGACAGCCCAAAATCAGAATTTATACCTGATTGTATAGGTGGTAAAACATTCCCACCCAAAAGAGATCTGAGATGAACTTTGTCAGTCCCACTTTGGCAATTGCATCACTAAACCCAGTCTTAACCAGCGTAGGCCCCTCAAGCTGTTAACAATATAACAGGGTGAAGGGGAGCAAGAAAAGGGGTATATATGATGAAACAAATGCTTCCATTATTCTCTAGTTATAGATGAACTCACGATTATGGCTGGTGGTATGCAGCAAATAAGCGCAATGATGGAAATGTAGGCATACAAATTAGTACTGTCCATATCAGTCTGCAAAAAATGAAGCAGTTCTTATCAAACAACCCCAAGAAAAGAACACTAATTGGCTTCCTGCTTTACGAGCAAGTTGCCGTCTAAATTAGAGGCATAGCAAGAAACACAACCATAGCTTTCTTCGAATATATGCTCCTGTAGGTGAAGGAAATGTTAGAAATCATAGCACTGATGAACCCAGTCCAGTTGAAAGACAGCTCAGTCAGTGATGCCATTGACACACCTGCACCAAACCATAACTTAGATTTCAAGTGATAAGAAAAAGTTGCATAGCTCTAACCTCATATCTTTGAATATTCCAAGTCAAGAGACGGAACAAATTAAAGATTCTAAGGACAATATGATCCATTCCTAACCCATTTCAGAGACTTTAGTACTCTCTACTGAATCCATTTGCCTTAGTGTAATCTGTAACATTGACTTGGTTGGGAAAGAAGTGATAGTTGACCATTAAACAGGTTCAATGACCAGAACAACTCACACTAAACATCTGGCTTCCAAAGCACAGAATGACCATTCAAGTCAAGAGCAGGGCTTACCAAGGACAACTGGAGCCAATGACAGCCACAGCGTTAAGGGTATCTGTTGCCCAAGTACAAACTGAGAAGCAGCAGCATTGAAGAAAGGCTCAAGTGCTAAGACAAAATAAAACAAAACCGACAAAAAGAGATCAAAACAAAGAAATTCATTCAAGAAACAACTGAAAATCCCATGTAATATAATATGTGTTTAATATTAAATATCACCTTTAATGGTATGGGTAAAGGAGACAGCAACTGCTGCAAATGAAACATTGCTCGTTATGTGGCCTATTGCATGACAAATAGCAACAGGAATGAGGAGCTTCAGGAGGTTCGAGTCAATAGGCTGCAAGCACAGTGCAATACTTAATTATGAGAAAATTTGGAAGCAAAATTTACATTAAATTTATCTTCAATCAGTGGCAGCAAGTGTTCCATAATAAAAAATTTGAATGGAGATTGTGATAATACAACCATCCATAAACATGATCAAACAGTGCAAGATGGAAGCAGATTAATGAACATATGATCAAACAGTGCAAGATGGAATACAAATTGTGAATGCATTCAATTATTTTTGTTCCTGATAGGCTATCAAGAGAAAATAGCATCTTCTGTGGCATAGTTCTTAAACAAGTAGTTACTAGTTAGAGACACCAATATATCAATTCAATCCGTAGTCTAGCTAATTATGCCAATAAGAGTTAATTGGTTAAAGGACAAATTTTGATGCATTAACGAAACTCTATTTTAGTTTACACTTATCAACGTGAACCCAAAGATAAAATTTAAAACAAAAGACATGGGTAACGAGGACTTGTTTCCCATAAAAAAAATACGAAAACAACTAGAAATACCAAGAAATCACAGTAATTAAGGTTATAATCACAAATTCAATGAAATATACAAATATTATTGCTACTGTCAAAAAAATTACGAACCATATTACGTTCTTTCTATGAATATTTACATAAAGTGAGTAAAAAAGAGAGAACTTTCTTGAAAATGAGGACCAGTATGAATTTGTGAGCGACCCCGGATATTAAAATTTTTTTTTTTTAAAAACAAGAGTAACTAACAGAAAGAGACCATAGACTAAATTTTTCAATGCCATTTATAGTACGACAATATCAAAAAAATTAAATCAAGTTACTGGCAACAATTAATTTTTTTCTGGTCATAAATCAAAAACTTTAAACGGGTGGATCACTTACAGCTCTCTTAGGAAGTCCCACGCCCCAGCTCACCAAGCAGTACACCACCCCAACAAACAAATGTATAACCGAGACGAAACTGGTTAATTAAAAAATGTTAATGCCCAAATTAAATTTTTTTTAAAAAAAAAAAAAGAAGAAGAAAAGAAAAGAAATAAAGAACTGCTAGATCAATTAAATTATGCAGAAAGTAACTATTGAATAACAAAGTAATTCAAGCTACAAAATACTACGTACTAAGGATAAGGGAAGTAATTGTAGATCTTCTTGTTGAGAATATTGAATATCACGTTGAGGAGATACCTACAAAAGTCGAGGACAATTAAGCCATTTCACCAGGAGCAGTTGACAGTTAAAAAAATCACGGGCAGTTAGTTAAACATGCGCGGGCACTCCCGGCGCACGTTAGAGTAGCATACCACATGAAGAAGAAAAAACCGGTGACAAGAGCCGGGTATTTCTGCAAGAATCCCACCTTAGCTTCCCTGTAGGCGGTAAAATCGGGTCAGAATAGAAGCAACTGGACGCAATTCGGGTCGGGTTAACGGGTTTGGGGAAATATTATTAGGACAACGGACCTCACCCGCCGGAATCGCTGCCCTCGGCCGGAGAAGAAGCAGCAGTGCGACAAGGACGGAGGAGAGTCTCCCGTTTTGTCACCGGAGATAGTGCCGTCGCCGGCGAAGCTTCGAACAGAATACCTGGGCGGAGTTGTCTTCCCCAAACTAAGTTCCCGCCATCTGCAACTGCTCCGGTGGTGGGTCGAGTAGTGGGGAAGCAGGCGGCGACGGGGGAGGTAGTGGTGGTGGTGAGCCTCCGCAGCCGTGGAAGGCCGTGAATTGTGGTGGAGCCGGAGAGTACGCGAGACTCCATAACGTTTACAGTGAGAAAGAAAGAAAGAAAGAGAATGTATCCTTGTTGTCGAGTGATGGAAGATGATTAATGAGAGTTTTTTGTGAGTTGAAGTGTGTAAGGAGGGGCGGGGTCTAACATGCGCCGATGGGGTGCTATTTCGCGCGGGGAGAAGATGGAAGATGAGCGACACTTAAGTGGTTGCGGTCAGGTGACGAATGAGCGGTCCTCATAATTTGGATTTTCTCTTGGGCTTCAAAATTAAAATAGAATATTACTACAATAACAGCTGTCTTATTTTTATTGCTGTTTAAAGAACTTTTTTTTTCTATATATTAATAAAGTAGCCGGCTGCAGTTGTTTTTTAAAATCAATTGATTCTTTACGAGTACTTTTCTTTATTTAAAGGATTACCCTATAATTTTTAGACTTGTGCTATACTAGTACCATTTGTATGCCTTTAGAGTTTTTTCAATGACTGTCAATTGAACACTTGTTATTGTATTTAGTTCGCGTAAAGTTATTATATGAATGCATAGACTCAAATTCATTGTCTAGAATAGTATTTAAGCACTTTCCCTGTTTATTCAAAAAAAATTTCATAAGACTAAAAGCTTGAGACTTCTCTAAATGAGTAGCTATTTGGTACAAGTGAGAAGTTAAACCCTTCTTTTATTACTCTTTACTTCAAGATTTTTGATTTTTTTTACCTGAAAATAAAGTTGTTATTTTCTCCCACATTACCATCTATTACAGAGACAAATGTATTTGGTTTAACGAATTATTGGAAGGACAATTTTAGACTACAAATTTAGGAGCTGATTGTGAAAAGTGAATGTCATTATAGTCTGATGATGCTTTAGCAAGCTAAATAAATACACTTTGTCTTATACTTGTTCTATTTTTCATGACCACATTTTTCAATTATTTTTCTATCTCACATGTATTAAATTGTTACAGTACATTTTTCTATAAAAATTTCAAAATATAGCAATTCAAACTAGACCAATTTTATTGGCATAATCTTGTATAAGAAAGATACTCAATGAGCTCTAAATGTAGTATAAGAATTGAAGTATAACAATTTTATTATGTGATATTAAACAGAAAAATCATAAGTTACATATTAAGTTAAAAAGTATAATATGCAATGAAACAGAATTATAAGATACAACCAACTACTTTGCATCTAATCTAATAAAATAAAAAACTTACTTATATGTGCTCATGCACTTTATGGATATTAAAATATATTGTTTAGTTTGAATTTGATCTTGATATATGGGCAATCCACTACATTATCTTGTCATATAAGTGAGATTTGAACAATTAGCATACTTGAAGAAAATCATTGCTAGTGGAATTTCGCTTCTTGCAAATCAAATTATTGAATTTATATTGATTTCAAGGACATATCATTACGAGACCTCCACATTGACCAATCAATCAATAATGATTTATTGTATAATTTATAATATACATTAATTGTGTCTTAATATTTATATATCATAAGTTTGCAAATAACTAATGAGAAAGGCTTTAGAAAATTAAGAGACTTTGATGTTAATACAATTAAATGATTAGAAGGGCTTTTATGTAATTTCACTAAAATACAAGTTGAATTTAGTTGTACCCAATGTTCAATTGGGCATTGAACGCTGGCATGTGTCAAATTTGCCCATAGGTTTAAATATCTAAAAGGACATCTAAGTAATTACAACAAAACTAAATTAGCGATAATGACTTGTATTCAATGCTCTAATTGCACTTCAAATACTCCCATATTCCCAAAATAGCCACACCCTTGCGGTTGAAATTCAAAGAACATCTTTGCCTTAAACTCATTCTTATATAGTATAAGAAAATATGCATAATTTGGTAAAAATCATTGTATTTTTCAAACAATCCTACTTAAAACTCAAGAAACATATGTGGTGATTTAGCTTTCTAAATTTAGTCAGAATGCAAGTGGTGGTCGATGATTTAGGAATATATCTTTCATACAAAGTTAAAAATAAAAAAAAATACCGAGCAATAAATCTTTAAGGGGATAATTTCACAAATCTCCCCTGAGATATATGACAATTGCGGATAGTATCACCACGTTTAAAAAATTACACCTACCTCCCTTCATGATGTAAGATGACAAAAGTAACTTAATGACTTACTCAAATTAACACGTCTATGAAGTGATGCAATATTAAAAATAAAGTTAACAAATTGTTAAGAGAGAGAGAGAGAGAGAGAGAGAGAGAAAATAAAGAAGAGCAAGAGTGATAGATCCTTTCTTGTTCTAACCACTCAAATCACCTAAATCCAATATTACATAATATTGCATTAATTTGGAAAAGAATTGTAAATTCCTACAAAATTGGGGTTACTTACTCAATTGGTACACAATATATTTTTTGGTTCAACCATGTGAATGTTTTTTTCATCTAAAGGAAGAGATATGAATTTCATAGATAATTTTCTTAAAGTATGTAGCAATATATCAAGTTCAAAATTACACAAGAATTTTATTTATAAGGGGAAAAATTGCCTAAGGCCTATATAGGATTATCAATGAGGATATTTTGCTTACATCAGCAAAGTTAACCCAACCTATTTTTTAAGGGAGGTTTATTTGATATTTTATATCTAGAGGGTACTCTCTGTAATCTTTGTAAACCATAGGGGAGGTTTGTGAAATTATCCCATCTGTAAGAGATCGAGGGTATCAAATGGCCGTCCACAAGAGAGACGAATAATTGAAGGCATGGCCTAAAGTGTACATGCTTGGTTTATACAAAAAAATGACGAAATAGGAAGAGTAAAAGCTTGGACTTTCATTTCATGAATTTGCAAATTGAAATGAACGAGTAGGAGATTGGGTTAAGAACCAACAACTCTAGTGGCTATCAAAAAAGTTTTAAAACCCTACTTGAGTGTAGATCAAATGATCAAATTTCTTGACCTGAATTTTTTTGGAGATTTGGTCAGCATGTGCATAGGCACTCATTTGCATCGGTGATAGTTCAATTCCCTTTAGGACTGTTAATAAGGTCAGATCAGCCCGAATTCGGCTCGAGAAAGAGCTTGATGAACTCGATCTTTTAGTGAGTTAGTCTGAGTTTGAATCTAAAAAATAGGTCCGAATTAAATATGAGTCGAGCTTGAATCTCATTAGGTTCAAACCCGATATAGGTTCGACATTTAAATTACCTATATATATATAATGATATATATAATATTTATATTTTGATATTATATATAATTATATATCCAAATATATTATTACTAAATACTAAATATATACATATTATAAAATACAAAAAAACATTTCAAAACTCTTCTACTAGCTTTCTTAATAGTCAATATTGGTAATACATAACTAAACCTTTAACTTTTTTTATTAGTTAAATACATTGTTGTATTTGCATAATATTTGTTGATTTTTTTTTTGTCTAAAAATATAAATTATCAAACATATTTCGATTCAAGTCATAAAGTTAAGAAGAACTTCTAATATTTGAAGATTTATTAACTTATGATTGCATTTGTTATTACTATTTTTCATGTATTTTAAAAGAATTAGATATAAATATTATTGAAAAATACTTGATTTACATACTTTTTAAAACCTATTACTTGTTCATGTTTAGTTTTGTTTTGTAGTCTTGTGAATGTTAAATTAGTCATACAACTCAATAGTTATAGTAATTACATTAAGAAAATTGAGGAGTAAGAAGTGAATTTGGGCTAAACCCGAATAAGGTTCAAAATCCGAATATTTTGTGTGTTAAGTATGATTATTACATTTATTAACCTGAATCTGATGGCTTGAAATCCGAAAGTGTTACAAATTAAATGAGTTAAGTATGAACTTACGAAAGGCCGACTCATATGGGCTGATTGATAGGTCTAATTCCCTTCAAGTTCTTTTTGAATACATCTGTTTGGATCAGTGGTGGTTCAATTTTTTTCAATTTTTTTTTGAACTTTTTCAGGTCCCTCCTCTCCTAGTATAGAGTAGGAATGGGTCTAAAATAAATTCTAGCATGTTCGGAAAAAAAAAAAAAAAAAGAGAGAGAGAGTCGGAGATTGGGTTGAGGAGCTGGTTTTGGATTGTGGAGGGACCTTATCTTATCCTCAACCAAGAGCGAGAGGTTTGTATGGGAGGCCTCGTCCTGTCCAATCCTTTTTTAGCTCCCATTTTCAGCACCCTTATCAACACCTCCTCAAATTTTCCCCTTGGAATTGGAATTGTGATGCCCCACAACGCTCGCCGGTCACCATTAGCTGGGATGATGAAATTGTTCAGACTAGACTTTGTTAACAAAAGGAAATGGCTACTTCACGAACTAGTTCATGAAAATTCACCATTAGGACTACAGACCTGATTTTTTTTAAAAAAAATTTTCTGCGCGCCATTATCAATCTAATTGTTAGACACAGATTCGAAATGTGAATCTGACAGCGAGAAGGACTTTAAAAATCTCATTTGATCGTTGGTCCAACTCCAGTGATTATAAATTTGAAATACTTATTTCACAAGAGTTTGATATGTGAGGATAAGAAAACTGATTTTACAAGAGTTTCTGTTTTTTTTTTTTTAGCGCAAAGAACTATATCTATTTTCTTGTTTAGATCTAAATGGTTAGGAAAAAGTCCTTGTCTTTTTTTTATGTCATGTATTTCCTCCGAATACAGGCTTGCATCTACATTGATCTGGTCCATGAATTTGGTATCTTGTCAGATTTCTCTCGTTCAGCATTTACTGGATAAGATTTTGTGAGCCTCTCTTAGATTTTTCTTGACGTGATTTCCTATATTATAGACCACATGCTTATTGTCTTAACCTGTCAATATCTGATCGAGCTATATATGCGGTGCATTCCGATTAACTTGAGATCCTCGGTGACATGTTTTCTATGCCAATCCAATGTCACCAATAGTATTGTGCCAAGTGTCATGTTATTATTTACCCTTGTGTTAAATCAAGCCAAATTAAATTATTAGAAAATTAAAATGTAAATAATAACATGACACTTGGTACAACATTATTGGTGGCATTGGGTTGGCATAGAAAATATGTCACCGAGGATCTCAAGTGATTCCGATTTTACTGCATAAAGATCGGATGAAGTACATATGCATCTGAAAGATTTTACTTTTCTTTTTTTTTTTTTTTTTTGAGGTGGACTAAGGTTTTAATAATTGTTATCACATAAAGTGCATCCTGGGGAGAGTAACATTTATTATCTGCTAATATTGCAGATAAGAGCATGCTACCATACTGCAGCAAAGATATATGTGTGTGTATGTATATATATATATATATGTATATGTATATATATATATATATGTATGCGCGCGAGCCCGCGCGAGCCAACTTTTGTTTCCTTGGAAATACAAATTGAAAATATGGGGAAAAGTTAATTGATAAATTACAATTAAGCTGGAAAAAGGGGAAAGTCTTCAGCCATTGGATGATGGAGCTACTGAATCTAACGACCTTAGAACCTTCTCCCATGGTGCACCACTGCAGAAGCAATGTCGTAAAAAAAATTTCAAGCCCCCGTTCAGCCATGAAAATTTGCTAGACGCATCTTTCCATATGGCCACGAGTAAAAGTGACTGGGCCACTTTCTTTAAATTAACTGAAAGTATTTTAGAAGAAGAACAAAATAAGAAACTTTAGAAAGATTAGCCAATTCGGGAGAAGAGAAGAAAGAAAAAGGAGAAGAAACTCTTACTTGTTTTTATTTTTGACTAACTGACTATTAAGTTCCCCATTGGAGTGATTCAATCTTATGTTCTCCATTGGAGAAGATTCATCAGTTGTTGTTTGGATTACTTAATTAAAAGTGTTATAGTTTAATTAAAAGTGTGTTTAAATGTAACAGAAAACCTATTGCCTTTTCATATGAACTTATTCTTATTTTCAACAATGTTTGAGAAAATTATGGAATTGAACAAAAATTTGCAAAATCAAATTGCTTTGTTCAGAAATTTTGAGTTCACATGTAAGTTACTTCAAAAAACCAAAAAGATAAAAATTGAAGAATACCTATAGTTGAACTCATATCAGGGTGCAACTCTATGAAAAAGGATTACCATTTTAAAGTTAAAAATAGTAGTGTAATTGGCATACACAGAGAGAAGAGAAGAGGCTTGGGTTTTGGGCAGTTGGTAGTTTTCTTTGTTGCAAGAGACGATCTAGTGGAGGCGGATCGCGATCCATAACAAAATTCTCTTGCTACGTGCTACAGCGAAGATGAAATGCCCCAACATTCAACATTGTCATCAAAATTGCCTAATATGTTAGGCATTAAGCGCAAAAAATGCTTAATCAACTCGTCTTAAGCAAATCAACCACCAAAAAGGACTTAAAATACCTCTTGAATTGTAGGTTGGGGATTCAAATATTACAAAAATTAAAAAAAGGGTCGAGCCCAAAACGCTTGACAATAATAAATAAAAAAAAAACTAGAAACTTTTGTAATAATTAAGGTAAAATTGAGTTTTTTTTTTTAAATAGAAATGTGACGAAACGCCGTCGTGCAGCATTCGAAGTCCCGTAAGCGAAAATTGACAGGCTCGACGACGCCGTCCTCAACCTTTGCCTTGTTCTTCTCTATAAATAGTAAATCCAACATTCTTCTGAAGTAGTAAAACCGTCGGCTTTCTACCCCCTAAAGAATCCGTTACCGCCAGCCGTTCGTTTAAAAGCAGGTCTGCTTCCAACTTTCAATTTTTTTTTTTTGTTTTTTTATAAACAAAGCTGACAATGGAATAATTGTGCGCGCGTTACACAACAATGATCTGCCTTCCATTTGTTCGACAAAATGCCCGAGATAGCTGTCCGTAGAAAATCTATGACTAGTGGTAGTATTTCTACAATTAATTTTTGATCTCCTCTAGTATCTTTCAAATGGCTTCTTCTATGGATTTTCAAGTTTTGTATAGGGGTGAATTTTCATGTGGGCTTGAAAAAATTGGATTGTAAGTGACCAAGTTATTGCTGATAAAGTAATGCGCCTGAGGAGAAGAATATACAGGCTAAAAAACTTATAGTATTTGTCTTTCTCTTGATGAAATCTAGGATGCACTTTCTTCTCTTCCCTTTGAAAAATACGGTAGTAAGTATATGGTCGAATTACTTGTGATTAGATGATAGTGAATTTAAAATTTTCAAGTGGATGAAAGTGAATTGGAATTAGAGAAGTGCTGTACAGATTTTGAGTGAGCTGGTTTAAGATATTTGAGTTAGTATTCGTTTTATGGAATTGCTAAAGAAGCCCTTTATTTATCCCATTCATTACATAAATAATTCGATAACTTAATTATATTCAGCTCATACGGAATCATTGGTGATGATGTCAATTTGAAATAGGAAGCTCTTTAGTCAAGTCCATTGACTACATTGGTTAACAAATAATATTTTTTTTGTTAGGACCATCAGCTGTTGAGTCATGAATGAGCGTAATTTTCTTTCTATTGACAAAATCATCTTATTGCAAGGCAGTCTCTGCCAAAATGGTGGACTTCAGGCTTATCAGAAAAGAGATATGTTAGAGACATAAGGCAAGTGTCCAAAAGTATAGATTGCAGTTATGGGTACCAAGTTAATGATGAAATGGCCAAAGCAAATAACAGCATCCTTTGTTGAGCAGCTGATTCTAGCAGAAAAGGATTTACAGAAAGCAATAATGATATTTGATGCAGCAACTGCTGAGTACAGTCATGGATTTAAGCATGACAATAGTACTTTTGGCATCATGATTTCTAGATTACTCTCTTCTAACCACTTCAAGTCAGCAGAAGAAATGCTTGGTAGAATGAAGAATGAAAAGTGCAAGATTAGTGAAGATCTCTTCCTCAGCCTATTTCGAGCTTATGGTCGGGTGCACAAGCCTCTTGAGGTTATAAGGATTTTTGAAATGATGAAGGAGTATGATTGTGAGCCAACTGAAAAGTCTTATTTTACAGTGTTCTCCATTCTTGTTGATGAGAACCAGTTAAAGACAGCTTTAAGATTTTATAAGTATATGAGGAAAATGAGTATTCCTCCTACTGTTGCTTCACTAAATATCCTGATTAAAGCCCTTTGCAAGAACATTGGAACAATTGACTCTGCACTTAACATTTTCCTTGAGATGCCCAAGCGTGGATTCACTCCAGATTCATACACATATGGTACTCTGATCAATGGGTTTTGTCAGCTGGGGAAGATCAGTGAAGCAAAAGAACTTTTTGACGAGATGAATGCAAGTGGCTGTTCACCAAATGTTGTCACTTATAGTTGTTTAATTCGAGGCCTATGCCAGTCAAAGAAGATGGATGAAGCCATGTCATTGCTTGTGGAGATGAAGAGTAAAGGAATTGAGCCTAATTTGTTCACTTACGGTGCTCTCATGGATGGTCATTGTAAATCTGGACAGTCTTCAGATGCCATGAAGCTCCTTGAGATGATGATTAGCAAACGCCAGGCACCTAACATGGTAATTTACAGTACCTTAATACATGGTCTCTGTAAGGAAGGTAAACTTGGTGAAGCTTTGGAGATTTTTGATCGGATGAAACTTCAGGGGTTGAAACCTGATGCGGGTTTGTATTGGAAAATTATTAATGGTTTTTGTGATATCAGCAAGTTCCTGGACGCGGCAAACTTTCTTGATGAAATGGTTCTTGGTGGAATCTCTCCTAATAGAGTAACTTGGAGCCTTCATACCAAAATTCATAACACAGTTGTCCTGGGCCTTTGCAAGATTGATTTAAATCGAGCTTTTCAAATGTATCTAAGCATGCGCTCTAGAGGAATTTCGGTTGAGGCAAAAACCTTTGGGTCTCTTGTTGATTCTTTTTGCATGAAAAAGGACCTAAAGAAAGCTTCTCGAGTTCTTGATGAGATGGTGGTTGATGGATGCATACCTGAGGAAGCAACTTGGAGCGCTATATTAACTGGGTTTTGGGACAAAAAAAAGGTTCATGAAGCTGCTAAGTTGGTACAGACACAGATACTGGGAAACTTATAGTGGCAGGCATGTGATATCTAGTTCTTTTCATGCCAGGTAATGACTATATATGTCCTTCTTCCAACATTTAAATCTGCTTCAAAATAAAGGAATGATGTTCTTGGCACTACACTACCTCTGAAAGCAAATATTTAGTGAAATTGCACACATCAGTTATATCTTAACCCTCCATGCTTCATAGGCTTGTAGAACATGGTTGAACTCATACTTGGTAGCCCTGAATATCTCATTGATTTGCCTTTTCCTCCTTTTGTTCTTCTAGTGTCCATTATTAAACTTGAATATGGAATTCTGAACCACAAATCATGTGTCTTATCTGCTGAGTTGAGGATATGAATGAAACTGGGTGAAACTTAAAGAGGACAGACTTTCAATTGGCAAAAACTTTTACATTTGTAAATTGACTCTGGTGCTCAGAATATCAAGCAAAATGGGGAAGAAAGAAAAAGAGAATGCATCCCTGGGTTGTAAGTCGCCTTCATTTTAGTGGCTTTCCCTGTTTTATGTGCTCACGTTTTTCATTTGCATTTGTTATTAGTGAGAAGAAGAAAATGTGCATGCTTGGAATTTGATACTTTGGAATTTGAGAAAGCTACATCCTTGGAACTGGGCTATGAGTGGTTCCCTGCAATGCCATGACATAGCATTCCCATTATCAAATGTGCTTCATCTTTTTACTGGCATTACTCAGGGAGACAAGGTAATATTGCTAGGTGCAAATATTAGTTTTCTACAGTTGATTACAAGTTAACTACAAGGCAGATGCCCTGTTTCTTTGGTCATGCTTAATCACGATCAAGTAACCATGGCACCCTTTGTATAATAATTAAGGAAGAAAGATGTTCTTTTTGTTAAGCAAGTTTTTGCATAATAGTTGTATCAGAAGTGAAACATGTATTGTAGCTACTTAATGAACATTTACTTGGGGCGTATGAAATTTATAATTTGAATTACAGATGTCTATATGTTGCAGCAGTCCTGAGTTTCTTGCGACTATGATGGGACAAAATGGAATTAAGATTGATGCTTAGGACACCAGCTAGAAATACTGTCTGCTGTAGGCTCAAAAACTGTTAAAAGACTGGAATGAGTAATCCTGGCGTGTATGTCTAATAAATAAATGATGGTCTTCCTAGCAGTTGAGTTGGTTTCTCTTTCTTAGCATTGTGTCTTCTGTGGTGTTGAGTTACTTCTATATTGCGTTTTTTATTTACATCGAGCTTCTTTTAGTGTAATCACAAGATTGTGTTTGCACATCTAGTCTTCAGGGATATGTACTGCTAACATCTTCTTGCTATTTGGATGATCTTTGAAGTGGATTGCTCTGCTTTACGATGGGAAACAGAAGGAAGAAACATATACATTAAGAAAGCAAACTTCTAGACCTTCAACACAAATAATTTATATTTCCACCACTCGAAACAAACTATCTATTAATTTGCAGTGAGGGGGAAGCCAATTCCATGGCGCTTGGTGGGAAACACAACAAATAACATACTGCAAATAACTCCAATTCCAACTGGCATGGCTGTGAGGAGTTCTTTGGCTTCATCTGAGGGCATTGGATAGAAGCAGTTGACAACATTTTGATTAAATAATGCAACAGCTGCAAAAACCAATATCGACATAAAGGCATGCATGAAATCTATGAATTTGAGCCTGTAGGTAGCTGCAAGTTCTGGTGGTATGGTTGCTGAACCATCAATAACCCACAAGCCGTGAAGCGTGGCAAAGCCGTAGCATAAGTTTCCCTTTTGGTCCTTGAAGCTATCTGTAAAGCTGAAAAGAAAACATGACAGCCCACAGAGAGCTATGAGGACAGCGGTCATGGATCGGCTTACTGCATCACATTCTCCTTGGTTTGTGAAGATGGGTGATAGGAGCTGAAAAGCAAGAACGGATCCAGTTGGTAAAAGATTTGCCAGATGGGCTGTACTTTGAAATGTTTGACTTATAGCTTTCTGTACAAGGGTCTTTTCTACTTCTGGAACCAGGAGGGGAGCCCTTTCTTCAGCGAGATCCCTAGATGACTCATTTTCCACCTTAATCTCAACCATTATTTAGAATCTTTACTTACTCCTCCGTTGATGCTAGTCTGGCATCCATAGCAGGTTTTGGTTTAGGTTGATGCATTTATAAGTGATAGAAAGATGCAATTGAGTGGAAGAAAAGGGAGTAAATGTAGCGAAAGATGCCTTGCAAGAACAAGTAAACATTAACAGCTTCACCAAAATTCTGGAATTAGAGTTCTGCTTTCAAGTTTGGAATTAGAGTTACGAATATACGGTATATAAAAGTGGCTTCAGTTACAAGCATAAGCTTCCATAGCCGCCAAGGAATTGATATTTTAGAATTTTGGTCTGGTCTTCAGAAATTAGTCCGAGTGTGGTGTAAAAGTTTTGCTCTCTTCGCCCCCCCCCCCCCCACTTCTCTCTCTATAAATTGTATCAGGCATGCTAGACTTTCTCTTATTTGCACAAGAAGAAACGTTTAGAAAGTGCGTCGGGTACGGCTGAGGATTTTGTTGCTTGATTCCAACTTGAAAGTCTTCTTTAGTTAAAAGGAATGCTGTCGTGATTTATATGCTGCCTTTATCCACACTTCTTCTTCCTGTTATTGCGCAAGGAAATGCTGATACCTTTTACGTTACTCTGTTGGGCTGGTTCTTGCATGTTCAAGACTCAGCCAGCACATTATAAACGTCATCCTTCAAATATTCACGGCCTGGTCAGAACGAATTCATGATCTTTTATGCTTCTTAACACCCCAATTTATAGCAATTTTCTCGAAACGGGTTTTCTGATCTGACAACTGCCCGTGGCAGAAAGTTTTAAACTTGTCATGCTTTCTTTCTTTTTTGCGTTTCTGGTTTGAATTCTCAACTTCGGTATCTCAGGCAGTGTTTTGGCGACAGAAAGATCTCAAAGTCTTCCCCTTTTTTCTTTAGGAAAATGTCAGAGAGGAGGCCATGTAGTCCACTTCGAATACGGCAGGCCTTTAAAAATGCACTGTCAATTACAAAGGAACACAACTATCATTAAGTTAAAAATCCATTTATTGCTTTTTTGAGTATCCATTTATTGATAATTAACTAATTCCAACATAGTGTGTGCATTCTCCAGTAGAAAGTTGCAATTGTTGTCACTCATAGGTGCAAAAATTATAATGTTAGCTTATTAAACTTGTTCATCTTTTCGAGCATTTTTTTCACGGGCACTATTATTCACCATGTGATCAGAAAGTTGCCTTGTATAAATAGAAATATCAGATGCTTAAATTTTGATAAAATGAATTCTGATTTTAATTCAATATTCTTATCTTCAGCTTCTTCTTGTTCTAAATTTGGTGTCATTTCATTTTATAATCAGTCTTACAAGATAAGTAATTAAGTGTAATCAAACCGCAATTGAAATGAATAAAACTTTTGGAGTTGTGATGAGGAAAGATCATCAGCAAGAAGATTAAGAATCAATTTTGGTCACCAAAAAGTGAGCCTGTTAAATATGAACAGATGAAAGGTTAATTTAAAACCCACAAAGAGGCCCGATCCAGAGTCACTTAAATTCTGGAACATAAAACCAAAAAATTGGACCTTTCTAATTTGTTCAAGACTTTCAAGGAGCAGGCTTCAAATATGAGGGCTAAAGGCCCATCACTTGGAAAATGCAGTGCAAAGGTTCTGAAACCACGCGGTTTTGTATCAAGTCCTCTCTCCCTAAACCCTCTATGTTTATCTTAGAATGGCAACTACTAGATTAGTCTAGTGATTGGGGAAGAGCTCTTAAAATTCTCCCTGCTATCAAGTTCGAATTTTGATCCTGACAATTGGGAGTGAGAAAGGTGCAGGAGGGGATGGAAGAAAAAAAAATGTTAGTTTAATAATTAGGGGTGAGAAAGTCGCAAGAGGGGATGGGAGTAAAAAAAAAAGTTAGTTTAGTAATTAGGGAAGAGCTCTTAAAGCTCTCTCTGTCATCAGGTTTGAATCTTGATCCTGACAGTTGGAGGTGGGAAAGGTGCAGGGAGGGAAGGGTTAAAACAAAAAAAAAAAAAAAAAAAAGACTTAGATTGGCTCTTGATTTACTTGAGCATAAGAGGAAAACTGCATAGTACCTCAACCTAGTGTTTGATGGTCTGGTACAACCCAAGTTGGAATAAGCAGCTTTAAAATAAAAAAAAAAAAAAGTTGGAAAAAGCAATCATTAATCTTTTCCTTAGACTTGAGATTCTGTTGGAGCAGCATAGTTTGATTGGTGGGAACTATACATTGCCTATGGTCGTATGTCGTATTTTGATGGTGACGCAATTTATATGTCCACTATTTTAAATTTGGATCAACCAAAACTGAAAAAGATTGAATCATTTTTTACTTGCAAAAAGATAACAAACCTAAAGATGGATCGACAAAACTTGTGAGTTGCATCAATGGATAAGATATTTTTTAAGTAGGACCATTATTGAAACTAAAAATTGATAGGCTTCTCAGGAATCACTACCAAAAAATATATATATATATATATATATATATATATATATATATATTTGGTCAGTCGAAGACACAGACACGTATTAGTATATACTATATAGTGAGAGAAAATATAGAAATATTGTAGTCAGTAAAAATAAAATTAAATAGCATCTGAGTACTCATTTAAATCGGTGTTTTCTGGCCCTATTAAAAAAAAAGAATATTGACTGATGTTGTTATACTTTGCAGTTTTTTTTTTTTAATTAATTCAACTGGATATATTAAAAGGTTTTTCTTTTTAGCAGCAAATGAGGTGTAGAGACGTAGAGTATCGGTTGAAACCGTTCGTATATAAAAAGCATTATGGAAGAAAATAAAAAACGAGGCAGGTGGCAGTTCTATATTTAAGCCAAGTCAGAAAGTAGAGAAATGGTTGCAACAAATTTAACTAATATATTCCCCACAAGCATACGTTATAGCTTTTCTGCAAGTCATTCTAGGTTTTAGCAAAAGAAACCCCAAAAAATATGTAAAGGGCAATTCGTAGTATGATCCAGTTCTTGGCAAATCTTGCCATATAGCTGTTCGTTAAAAAACCAATTGGTTTTTCTCTTTTTTTTTTTTTCTGAACATAATAATGCATTTCATAGTTGAAAGAGTAATTCTTATGCATAAATAAACTGTTGCTGACGTTCTCTTTTGGGCTTCTTTCTAAAACGACTTTCTTGCAGACCAGGCTTTTTGCCCTCTGGAATGGAAGCTGACTCTGATTGGACATGATCCTAGAGATTGAGTTGGTAATAAGTGAAATTTCATTCTAGTGTGAATATCAAACAATTTGGGTAGATTTTGTAATATTAGCAGTACATCCAATGACAAAATACTAAGAATAATACACTGATTCTTTTTTTTTTTTCCCACCCACAACAATTCTTTTCTTTTTACTCTCTCTTTTTTTTTCATTTTTTTTTTGGTCAGCAACGATACATTTGTATAATATATTCTATCCTAATCTAGGGAGAGAGGGAGCCTAAGAAGGTTGTTGTAGGGGCTAGCGGGTATACAAATCCAACTAGATCAAGGGAGTGCTATGGCACAATTCTTAGATTTTTTTTCGCTGCTGGTGAGATTTTGAACCCTCATCAACAGCACAAGGAGGGACTTAAGTCCCTCCTTGCCATTAGGGACTTAGATTTTTTTTTTTTTCATTTGGGTACATCCTTTGTTTAAACTTACACCCATGAAAGTCATACTTCGGTTTGTCTTATTATATTGTACGTTTTTCCTTTGGTTTGGGGAATATAGCCGTACTAAACATTATTGTCGTTTCCGCCTTGTTCAGGGATTAAGATTCAATTACCATTCGGTCACCCAAGAAACTGCCAAGAACATTATTAACTTTTTATCTCTGTGTGCTCTCTAAGACTCGCACTGATCATCCAACATATTTATTTGCATGTCCATGTTTGACACTCTTTGTCTTCTCTCTATTTTCTTTACCTTCTAAGGCAAGAAATTAAGAGTGAAATTCATGCAGTTAATTTTACGTAAAAATGTTGTTGAGCATCTTTCTGATGATTTAAAACTCCATTCTCCCAGAGACTTTTAAACAGACGTGGTAACGCTTTCATCTTGAAGCAATTATTAAGAAAAAAAAGTGATTGAAGATTATTGTATTGATACCTAATGATGTTTTGATACAGTAAGTGATACCATTTGATTGGAATATTATTTTGTCTTCCAAAATTTTTTTTTTTTAATGGTGTCTTCTAAGAAACCACCGGCCTAGTGTAGAAAATAGAAATGGTACCTGGGCCAAGGTTAGGTGATTGATTGTTCACTAGTTTGGCAAGCTTATTCAGGAGCAGGTTAGCTGGAGGTGGAGCTGAACAAGATATGCACCGTTTATTTTAGTTGCCAGTTATGCTAACTGATTCAGACTAGTGATCAGAAATGTTGCTATTGGAGCACCACTATTTTTATTTTTTTTGTTGGCTGGATTCTGGAAAAAAAAAAAAAAAGACAGATAATGTAGATATGAGTATGGTGGCATCTATACATGATTAACAATTTGTTATTGTAGGCAGTTTTGTTTGGATAGAGTATTATTTGAAATAATTACTGTAACACTTTTTTGTGATGTGATATGATGTATGCGAGATAAAAAGGTGATTGGAAATATAAAAGGTGAGATTAAAAAATGTGTTGATGATGTAAGCGAAATATTATTTGAAAAAATTTGATATCCAAACAAAGCAGCAGGAAAATTTAAATGCGAACCAGCAAGAAAAGAAATTGTTAAGCAGTGTTATAATTTGGTTCTAATTGTTTTTTGGTTAGTGAACGACAAATTATAATTTGGGTATATAAGTTAACCTTCTTATACCGTCATTGTTTACATTTGTTGTTCGACAAGAGATTATTTGAAATATTAGTTGGAATAATTACTGCAGTACTTTTTTATAATGTGATGTAATGTATATGAGATAAAAAAAAAAGATTAAGAAGATCAAAATGTGTGTTGAAAAATGTGTTTGTGATATAAGGAAATAATTTTTTAGAAAAAAAATTAAAACAGAAACACAAGTATAATTTGACACTAGAGGTGTGGTGATTTGGAAAATTATTATGATTCGTTTATTTGTATAAATTTCACATAACAATGAAACTGAAATTTAAATAAGAACCTAGGGGGATGTTTATTAGTTGCACTCACGCCTTTTGGAATGTGCCTCCTTATCAATCTCAGACAATTTGGTTGCCGAAAAATTTCATAAACCTGTTCTTCTTTACTTTTTTTTTTTTTTGTT
Organism: Coffea arabica; assembly: GCF_036785885.1. NCBI lineage: Eukaryota > Viridiplantae > Streptophyta > Magnoliopsida > Gentianales > Rubiaceae > Coffea > Coffea arabica. The sequence goes on from NC_092312.1 coordinate 12,359,204, forward strand.
AATTAAATCAGGATTAACTTTCTTTTTTCTGCAGCTTTATCTTAACATTTCCCTGTTAATACAATTTTCGTGCATGTTAAGCGAAGGATTAGTCTATGCCTATGTTGGATTGTTAGTTTTTCTTTTTAAACAGCACTATGCCTACTTTAGTAGGTGAAAAATGTTGGATCAACAGTGTGAAAAATCAAAAGAACGAATCATTTACTTCCTGAAATTTAGAACATTCAGAAACAGTTAAGAACCACCACAATAATTGTGAATCCTTAGTAACACATTATTGTCTCTCATGACCTATGATTCCATTATCTCAAACAGCCCTACCAAAAGGGAAGAGATGTGATGATTTATTGTCCCACCAGCAAATAAAGGTTACGACAAAAACATGGACATACCCCCCCCCCCCGCCCTATTATTCTTCACTCCCACTGAAAATTAACACAATCGCACAAACAAATATGCTAAGATGAGCAAAGGGTGCTAACTCTAAAACAGTGGCCAGGTATATGTTGTCTCCATGCCTGAATTAGTAATGAGTGGCAGTCTGATTCCTGGTTCCAGTTGGTTCCCCATTTCCTTCTACTGGAAAATGAAAGTTGGTTCGCATATTAATTTCAGTTCTAGTGAAAAAAGCAAAAAGTTTGGTTGGTGACGAGGCTAATGATCATGTTCTTGCAATGGCTGCTGAAAGAGTCTAAAAACGTTAATCTGGTAAAATTAAGAGTCTGATTAATCAAAGCTATCCTTCTGGTCCCGGCCGGTCATCAAATGCATGAAATCAATCAGTTGAAAAATCAACTGGTCATAAATCTTTAAATCGACTAAAGTTAGTGGACTGAGGAAATACGTGCCAAAATATTTTGTTTGAAATCTTCAGAAATGCAGTTCTATATAGGGGTACGGTAGCAGTTCACCTGGACTGCGGGGCTCAGTGTTTTTGGCTCTTGTTACAACTATTTGATTGGTTGTGGTTACTGTGGATGAGAATATATACAGGCAGCGGCCTAGACTAGAGTCCCCAGGCTGAGATTTAAAGCTGGAGCGTCGTGCATTTTTCTGTTGCAAGATGCAACGTAACGCTGACAAGAAAGTAGCCAATGCAAAGCACACCTGAACAAGAAGAATTGATAACTCAAATTTCATGCAGATTAGCCGGTTGAATTGATGGTTTTCCCCTCTTCTTCTCTGTTTGTTTACCTTGTTTCGAAAACTAAGGTATTGCAATTTACATTTTTTTTTTCCAATTTGATCAATTCTCTAACTCTTTGTTTATTTTCTCTGGATATTCCCAGTTAATATTTCCTTGATTTCACGATCTTGACACACAATGACAAAAAAAAAAAAAAATGTGCCAGAAGAGATAAGGTTCCAAAACAGAAGCAACAAAAACTACACATGCAAGCCAAGCCCTAGCCATCAATCACTGTCCACGCATATAGGTTTTTTGTTGCACTTTCATTTTCTTTTGTCGCTTGGCCTCGAGGGCATTCAACTCTCTCTCATTCCAGGCATTATATATATATTCTGCGCGGTTTCTAAAGTGTTTGAATCCTTTGAGATAAAGCCAATTAAGAACCATGAATTGATATATTCTCATTTGGAAGCCCATTACTCGGTGGTTGACAAAATCCGTAATAGTGAACTTTAAAGATTACTTTGGATTCATGTGTGTCTACTGTCTAGCCAAGCCGAAAGGAACAAGAATTGAATAATGCATGGTTACTCGATAAATGCATCATCCTAGCTAAACGAATTTCAGCTTTATAGAGATTAATTATTTCACTATCATGATAGAATAATTAACACCATTATTGTGATGAGCGACCAAGTTTGATTTTCCAACCTAATGTAGCCTTCCTCGTTGTTAAGTAGCCCATTAGGTACTCCACTTTCAATAACTTATCTTTCTTGGGGTGGGTTGATAGCCATTAGGTGAGCTAGGGCCCCAAAACTCATCCATCTTCCCATATCCCTCTCCTTTATTCCATGCGAATGACAGTTGAATATATAGGTCTTCTATAGATTAACACCAAATATGGTCGTTCAACATTTGAACAAATAGGTTATTTGGTAAGCTACCCAAATTAACTAAAGATTAGCCAGTCAGCAAAGTGTTTAAAAGGATCCATTAAGTGACTTAAGAATGCCTATAGCATACTTGGTCATCTATTCCACAATACCTAATGTTTGTGAGTCAAATGCATATTTCTGTTTGCTCGTTAGATATTCTTAAGAGTATGCATTATAAAAATAAATAAAAGTCTTGGTGTCAAGGATCATCAATTTGCTAATTTTTCTTTATGTTGTAATCATTGGTTGCTAAACACGATAGAACAACTGTATTGCAACGACTGTAACTGAAACTTCCCTTTTCTAATTGCACTATAACAAATTAAATACAATTACTACCGGAAGTGTTAGTAAAGTTCATATCCTTTTTCTGATCGAAATTTTGGTAAAACCATGCACTTGAAATTTGCCAAAAGAAAAAAGTGACTTGAAAGGTACCCTTCACTAGCTTCTTTTAACTCCTCCTTTCGAAACAGGCTGTTAATCATGTGCTTAAGTACATCCATGAAATGACCACAAGAGAAGCCATGAGGGAATCTATTTCCAAGTCCAGACCACCACCAATTAATTAATAAGTAACAAAGTTGAGGGAAAAGAGGGAATTTCCCACAAAAGAAGAGAAAGTTGCCGGAGGATGCAAAAAAGAACATTTCCCACAAGAGCTTGCAGCGTTGCTTTTCCGCGCAAAAGGGGCTCAATTTTGAATCAAGAAGATGGTGGCATCCTTCAAAAAAAAAAAAAGAAGATGGTGGCATGGCAATTGGCCTTCAAGAGAGGTGGGGTTGAATGAAATCATAAGAGATGACACCTTTTAATTGAGATAGTGAAGAACAAACTCAATTGGTTGGTGAACACATTAGCTTTCTATTATATTTTCTTAGTGTCTATCTTTCTTCTATTATAATGAACTTGGGTATACTTTTGCCTCAAAGTTTGTAAAAGGCTTGATAATGGGGTCCCAAAGAGATCTCTGTGGGTGAGTTCCACCTGGTAGCTCCTAATCTTCCAAGATTGAAAAGGGGTGACAGCAGCCATATAAAAGTATCTCAGGCGTATAAAGAAATGTGAAAAAGAGTAGATCATCATTGGATTAGTCTGGTGATTGCTTTAGTCCTTTTATTTGGGCCACTACTAGGCTATTAGCATCAAAGCTACTATAAAAACCTCCATTTATCTTGTTCTACTTTCCCGTCCTTCTGATCTTCTTCATTTTTTCTTTCCCTATGCCGCCCATGTTTTACTTGAGAGAGAATAGAAGTATATTCTTGACCTCAACACAGCAATGACCTGGCTTCGCAAATTGAAAGGAAACAAAATTTTAAAAATTAGTTAAGTTATTCCCTAGCTAGGTTGAGTCTAGACCTGGTTCAAAAACAAACTTATGCAAATCTAGTATAGTATTAATTTATCATAGTTTTCTGTATATTATAGCATTCAAACCTTTTAGTTGCTTTTTCAACGATTAGATTTTTGTAATATGAAGTTAATGCTATTTTACATAGCACAAGGAAGTAGTATAAAAAAATGATGAGTAAAGTTGATTCATATTGATTATAGAATTGCAAATTCATTGATCGGGCTTAGATTAGAAATAGGACTCCCTACCTAGCGATCACTTATTGTTTGGATTGTGAGTTTTGCAGGAAATTTTGTAATATTCTCCTATCAAATTTTTTAATTACTTTTTTACCTTACAAATAATGTCAAATTGTTATCATATATATATATATATATATATATACAAAATTTTCCCTCTAATAGCCAGAGTGAGTATGAAGGCATAAGCCTACAAGGACATAATTCCTATCCCATAATCTATCACGGTTTGCATTCTTTAATAATGCTTATCTGTAGCACAAATGGTAGTTAGAGGATGTTTAACGGTTCTCATTCTAGTGCTAATGCCTTTAAAGATATGATCCACTGAGCATAATTGCTGAATAATATTCAGCTTCCTTGGGTTCTAAAGAATTCCCATTTCATATAGAATATTTCTCCGGTGATGGAACCGAGGGACGCCTAGCCTCGAACATGTTCCAAGCCAACTTTTTCTTTTCTTTTTTTTTTAAAAATTTTGTTCATTTCTTTTTTAGAATGTTAGTTTGAAGCCAACTTGCCATTTCATATGGCCAATACACGGTGGCCAAGCTTCACTCTCACTTTTGTGTCCTTCACAAAGGGATAGGTGCAAGGATCGTAGACAACTTAAGAGGGGAATGAATTAGGTTGATTAGAAAAATAATCAAGTTATGGGTATTTTTTGCTCGATATGAAATTTACCCTCTTTTCTAAATGATCACACAATGAATATTCAATCAATGAACAAAATCACTTGAGAGAAGTAGAAGATATAAGTAATTTAAAGATCACAAAATAACAATAAATAAATAAGAAGGGAAGAATTGCAAACCAATTGACTACCAAGCCCCTCTTGAGCTTGTAGATCAATTCAAATAAGATTCTTCAAATTAATGAAATACAACCAATCTTGTGTATAAAGGAAGGTTCACTTCCTCCTTGTCCCAAACTCCACTCGATCAAATTAGGAAGTTTTACTATCTCTCAGGACAATACTCACAGAGTTACATTATTGAAGTATTCACTTACAAATGAAAAACTTACAACGAATTTTAAACCATTAAAACTACAAATCTTTCTTGAAGAGTGTTTTCTCACTAAAACTACTCTATATTTTTTGTATCTTCAGTGTACAAAAGTTGTTTGGAGTTTCTGACCATACTCTATTTATACAAGACCAAGAAAGTGCTTCATTAATGCTTCCAACGAATAGAAAGTAGTTGAACAGTCAACTAGTCGTTGGGGTATCGGACGTCCGGTCTGTCTGAATTTCGTGTCCGACAGTAGACAGTGAGTGTGAGAGAAATTCTTTAATTCTATCGGACATCCGGTGCTTGCGTCCGAAAGCAGACAATGAGTTAGAAGGAATATCTCAATTCTATCGGACGTCCGGTATTGTCTTTGTGAGCGTCCGACAGTTTTCATCGAGTTTGAATGATCCTATCGGACGTCCGATATTTGCGTTCGATCGAGGTTAGTGAGCTAGGGAGAATGTCTTATTTCCTTCGGACATCCGGTATGGAATTCTTCATGCTTTCGAAGTTACGCAATGATTATCGGACGTCCGATCCTGTCTTCACAAGCGTTCGACAGCTTTCAGCAAACTTTGTTTCTTTCAATTGCACTTGATCTTTGAATCTGATTTGCTTCATAACTGAAAGGATCATTGAGAAGATATTAATATCATCCATTTGTTTTGTAAACATCAAAAACTAGTGACTAAGATTAACAATAAGCGGTCTCCAAATAATGGAGGTCATAATTGCCTAGACACATGGAGAATAAGATGTTGTCGCATAATAAGATCTTGTCACGTTCATAGATTATCCTGGAACGTACATAAACAATTCTAACCGCAAAGAATTAATCCTATACACACCAAAAAAAAAAAAATTAACAGCACCATCTTAGGTAATAACATGAATAGCCCTCTTGAAAGGGACAAAAAAAGAAGGGAAAAAAAAAGTTAGCATCCCTCTTGTGTATTATTGGAGACATTTTGGAAGCTTGAATCCTTATTCGTTATGTCGCCCAATGCCATGTCGAGGGCGACCGGAGTTTGAACCATTAAATTTAACACTACTTTCATAAGTAGAAACCACCACTCACATTGCACATTATATTACCAAAAAGGGTTAGTACAATTTTAGAGTTTCAATTATTCAAGATCTTACAAGGTGGCATAGTGCATATTCCACAGTTGTGTCGTAAGTGCATGATGCAATGAAATATATCTGCTTTGTACAAATACACTACTGTTTCATAACATTCAAACGCATGCATGAAAGACATAGAAGCATGGCTTCAACTAGAAAGCCTTCCAATGGCTTATACGGAAGAATGCAATGCTCGTTAAGTTTAGGCAGAACTCAGTAGGCGGAGAGAGGACGTTGGGGAATACTCTCAAATAATTCTAAAGAATGCATGAAAATCGAACCACTACTTTTAAGTGTACACATGAATTAATGAATGAACATACCGATTTGGGAGCCCGACGATAGAGTCCCCAACAATTTAGGATGTGGACAATCTGTAGATTTATTTGTTTATTTACATTGTTGTTCTTTTATTTTTTTTTTCCCTTTCGTTATGTTTCCTTATATTATATTCATGTGCAAAGAAAAGAATTAATAATCTTTTTTGCATTATTTGTGTGAAATTTTTATCATACTAGTAGTTTTAGATTTATGACAAATTGATGCACATTTGAAATGCATTTTTCATTAATTTAGACTCGAATATGTATATATGTATATATATATGTATATAATAATTTTACGCTAGAAGTATTGAAAACATTAATCTAACCTTAGAGTGAGCGAGCGGAGGCACTCCCCTCCCCCCTCCTCCTTCAAATTCTTGAAATTTACTTTTACATAATTATTGAAGAAAATTTGAATTATGCCATGCACAAAGATATTTTCCTAGAATTGAACTCGTCCTTCCCAAATCTTCCGTGTATACAGGTTCCCGCCCCCAACCCTCTTAATTGCTTGGCTTGGCTCCTCATATCTATTTTGTCTTTCATATTTTGTGGGTCAACTTGTCACTATCAAATCCAATTTCTAACACTATTGGGAATCCATGTATGTCTGATGGGAATGGATAGGGATAACAAATCTAGAGGCCTACACCATGACGACCTGAGAAAACGATGTCCCTCGTCTTAACTTACTACTACTATATATATATATATATGTGTGTGTGTGTGTGTGTGTGTGTGTGTATAAACTTACTGCTATATAACCAGGGACTTAATTCTCTTATACAGCACTTCCACTCCATGCAAGAATTTTCCCCTGCGGCCATCGTCTCCTCTCCTCATAGCTAGAGCGCCCTCCCACTACCAACCACCCACTTAACCCAGCCAGCGTTATGATTTTAGTGCCCATGATTTCTTGCAGTAAAAGCCATTATGGCCGTGGTAAATTGAAGGTTGGTTGTTAGTTACGACGAACACGGCACCACTTTAATCTTCTTCAATAATCTATGGCGGATCAGGAAAGTAACAATCTAACAATAATATAACTAAATTCACCACCGTATCAATAATGATGAATATTTTTCTCAATCATAACGATCATTTTACTTTAGCCCCATATTCTGCAGCAGGGTTAATTCACGCGCTGACTTTTTTGTACATTTTTTCTCCAGCACAAGCAAGACAAGTGGCATCGACAGCCATGCTCGATCTTTATAATTGCTAGAGACAAACTCGAGTGCCCATATTTTATTGCAAGTCAATATTTGATATCATTACGACAATTTTCTCTCAAAGGTTCTTCATGCCATGGATGGGCATGCAGGTGCATGCGTGCAGGAGCATGATCATAAGCTAACGTGCGTGCGCAACCAAGGACTTTTCTTTTCTATTTTATTTTTTGATTAAATGAAAAAAAAAAAACCCCTCACGAAATTCCAATTTCAGGTGACCGAAACATGACTAGTCAGAACCAAAAAAATTTACATGAGGTTTTTTTTTTTCTCTGGTTTTGGTTTATTTATATATAAGTATATGCTTCATGCATGCTTGTTTGAGCACGTAATAGCAACGAGATTTCTCAGTATCATGGGCACCAAGTAGAGTGATTTCTTCTTGATGCACAATAGTTCATTTCAGCATAATAGGAGGCAAAAAGTAATTTATCCCATCATTTCTCAATTACGTTATAACTTACTCACATCACATACTAAGCAGTACGTTATAACTTACGGTAATTTTTCTTCAAAAAAATACATTCCAAATACTAACTTCTTATATTTTAACTGTCATCGACTAATAAGTTACTCGAAACGTATGTGGCAATCCTAATCTTTACAAATTCTTTAAATTAAATTAGTTAAAGTTACTCTTACGTAGCTTGTCTACGACGGAGGCATGCTAGAAATAATCAATTAGTCCAGAAAAATCCAAAGATGGAATCATGGAGTGCGTGAAACAAACGCATCGCGCAGGCTATATTGGGGTTTTACAAGATAAATGTGATGCTAGAATGTAAATAAATTATCTCAATTATTTCGTCTCGTAAAGCGACCGGCCCACGTGGACGAACTGGTCGATCGGTTTGTCTCAAACCCGGTCCATGATTGATTATTTTTGAGAGAATTATCGACCGCTTGGGTAGAGTGGAGTGGAGTACGGATTCTGGACCACTTGGGCACATAAAATAGGAAATGTAAAACGGAAAAAAAAAAATCTTCAAATAATTCACATACATAAATGCTATGGTATTATTGCAAATAATATCTTCAAATAATGCAAACCCACTTTTGCAGGAAGGCTATTGGAACCTGCAAGGAAGAGGCCACTGGGGCTATTTTTTGAAACACGAAAAAGAATTATTCTCATTAATTATGGTTCCGTTCATCTATGATAGAAAAAGAAAATAATGACGTAAGCAAGTTTATATTAAATATTTGCAGTTAATCACTTAATTGGGGAAGTGCCTTTTCCTGATTGGATTTCTGAAAAATGCAATTTTGTTATCCAGTTGTGATATAATTTGCTGTACTTTTCTTAATAGCGCAAACCAGTTTCAGGTTCTCATAAAAGAAAAAGAATTTAAATAACCTCATGGATGCCTTTCTTTTTAAAGAATTTTTTTTTCCTTTTTTGGTTTTCTGTAGGACCAAGGTCTATGCCCACACAATTGGTGGACTTAAATTGAATTTTCACGCGACTGCAAGTGCAAAAGAACAAATCCATGAAGAGATGGTGTGCAGCCGCCAAGTCTGAAATCTTTAGTACATGGCCTGTCCGTAGCAAGCTTCACTATATCTGCTCTGTCTTCCTGCCTACTTAAAGAAAATCATCAATCATGCAACAAGGGACGCTATAAATTTTAAGGGAATTTAATTTAAAAAAAAAGAGATATATTTTATAAAAGGGGTCCTCTGTTTGTTTGGATTGAGCATTATTTTCTCAATTTTATTTACTTATATCATCATTACAATTTCTAATACATCTTTTTATCTTTTTAATTATCTTTTTATCTCACATACGTCACATCACAAAAAGTATTACAGTAGAAATATCCCAAATAACTTACAATTCAAACAAACCTAGTTAGACATGACTCAAAAACTGAGAATTTTCAAGAAGCATATCAGAAAATTCTGTACTCACAGTAGTGCAAGAATTTCCTTCAGCAATGGACCGGTCTGCCTTGTTTGGATTGTCATTCTTCAGTCAAAAATTTTTTACATTTTTTGTAAATGTATTTTTAAATTATTTTTTTAATCTCACATACATCAAATTACTGTTATATATATATTTTTAAAAAAAAAATAGCAATTCAAACGGGTAAATCAATTGACAGTCTTCGCGGGTAAGTAAATTGTAATGCAATCCATGAATTTTATGGTACAAACTTGCAAATTTGACAGTCAAATCAGTTTGGTAAAACATTTTGATCATATTCCTCGGTCTCCTGTGTAGCTTTTACGGAATAATTTGCTTGCACATACACGTGGCTATGTATCGAAGACAAAAGAATTAATTACCAAAACATGGCTCTAAATGTGCCGCCCACTGCCAATATCGCTTGTCCCATCAATCGGGCACTGAATGCTACAGGAAACCCTCGTTAATTAAAGACAACTAAAATTTGGCGCGAAAATGATGGTCCTAGTAAAAGAAAGAACAGGTTGACCGTAGAATTATTGCCTGATTTGTCTATCCCATGAAAATTCCGACAACAATATGATAAGGCGGTGGATTAATTAATGCATGTTTTCTTTACTCAAAACACTACTGTGCTAATTAGACAGATATATGGTACCAAATTTAATACGCATCGAAGCCTTTTTCATGAATCCAAGCCACCGGGGACAGGTCCGGAGTCAACATTCTCACCAGACAATAATAATACTAATAATAATGCATTTACTGACAAAATCACAATACCAAATCTCGCGTGCTTTGCAGTAGAATCTAAGGCAGTACTTGAATACTTTACAATTTTAACTAGTCTTAATCAACAAATTTCCTATCCCATTTCGTGTTAAATAACCTTGCCTTGTTCCCACATGATGTGGAAATGCTATGTAAGTAAATGTAGCACATGATAATTCAAAAAGAGGCTTATAAGATAGTATAAGGTGACAAATGGTAGAGTAGAGGCAGGGTTAAAAGTTTTTTTTTTATATATATATAATTTCGACCTTTACTAACTTGAAATAAAAAAAAAAGGTTGAAACTTCATTACCTCTGTGTTAATCAATAATAAATATATCATAATTATCTAGCCACGCATTATTAAGATATTAAAATTTCGTCCTAGTTCTAAGCATGAAATTACAAGATATTAGTCATACCAACGGTGCCTTTCACAGATAATAATAAACGCATTGCAGGTATTAATATGATTAAGCATTTATATTCACAATGTCGAATATAATTTTTCTGGTAATGAACTGTGTTTAACTATTTTTTTTAAAAAATTAATAGTAATTTTTCACGTACTCTCTTGATGATTTGAATCCATGATCTGTTATTTATAGATGAAACATATATAATCAATTAGACTGCACTTCACTGTCACGTCTTGATATTCTTTTAGAATTGGTAACCACATTTTATGTGTCATTTATAAGCAACATGCAAAATTTGCTGACTAAAAAGAAAGTTTTTGAATTTTAATCATATTTATCATTCTATATTTATCCTCATAAGCAAAGAAAGAGTTAAAAAATTGAACACGAAGGCCAATAGACACAAAGAACCTTTTGAAAAGATTTATGCAACACGCTTTAACCAAGGTTTAACTCCATTATGTAATTTGGTGACTTGGGAATTGTGAACGGTGCAATTTTACTGCTCCCAAAATATGAACATTGTAGACAAAACTGAAATTCAGCATATGTCCTTTTCTTTTTTTTAGAAATTAAGCATATGTCTGCATAGATAAATTTCCTAAATCTGGTTAAAAAATTACCCTGGAATTCAGAATCCCCGGGAATTGTAATCTTCGAGGATGTGTAGAGAAAAGGGAAATTTTGGAACAATGCGAACCATTTTAAATTTCACCGGTCACTTTGACTTCTTCGGTAAAACTGCAGAACGCTTTTTACTGTTCTCTGTCTCTCTTGTCCTTCCTAATGCTCAGAAGTCAGAATAATACAAAATTTATTTACTCTAATCCTCCTCTGTCTCAGACTCCCTCTGCCCACGGGATTTGAATCTTGGTCTCTAGATTTGAATCATTTGATCAGATGGCTAATCGGCAGCCTGGTGTTTGTACGTGAAGGTACTATCTCACAAACCGCCAAAAGGAGGTCACCAAGAAATCTTTACTTTTTTTGTTGCCACGTGTATGGATGAGGTTGCCTGCTGGGTTCAAAGGCTCACCACTTCCATAATCCTTGTCGCCGCTGTGGATCCAGGCTTGTCGACAGAGCATTTTTAATCTTTTTCCATGATTATTTTTTCTGATATTCTGTTTACTTAGGCATATTTTGATTTCTAAACTTTTCTTACCTCTTTTGTTACCTCTCTTCGTTAACACTTTGAATAGGAGATTATTTGAAATAATTTTTTAAAAAATTTACTACAACATTATTGTTTTTGATATATTATAAATAAGATAAAAATGTGATTGAAAAATATGTTTATAGTATAAAGAGATAAATTTGTGTAAATAATTTTCTATCCAAACACACTTGCTCAACATGATGTAATTTTTATTCAATAACATTTTATTTACCTATACTTTCAATAGCTAATATGTCCCACATCCTCTTAAAATTTTATAGTCACAATTTTGGAAATAATGAAATTAAGAGAAATACTGTTTGTTTGGATTGTAAATTATTAGAGATATTTTTACTGTAGCACTTTTTGTGATGTGATGTATGTGAGATAAAAAGGTAATTGGGAAGATAAAAAGGTGTATTGAAAATTATAATGATGATGTAAGTAAATAAAATTTGGGAAACAATGCTCAATCCAAACAACAATGGATTATTTGCAAAAATTTATTTATTTCCATTATCAATGTATTAAGCAACCTTTTTTTTATCCCACATATATTACATCAAAAGATATTTTTTTCCTTTTCCTTGATTTGAAAAGATTGGAAAACTGAAAATCTCAAAAGTTCCAGATCCACAGGAAAATTGAACAAAAGAAAGAATGCCAAAATGCTGAACTGTAGAGTGCTAAAAATTCCGAAATTCAATTTGCAAGTTATGCATAGAAAAATATCTAGAACTTAAATTATTTTAGATTCTGCTGAAGTTCCAACTTCCAAGAACAGATGTGATGCACACGTGACCTGCCAAGTCGGAAAATGACATCCATTGGTCGCTATCCTCATTTCAACACCAAATAACAAATTTTATCCGCTCCTTCTTTCCTTCTTTTTTCTTCTTCTTCCGAGAAAAAATTAGTTCACTACAGTGTCCTACTTGAAGTTGCCGCTGCCAAAGCCACCACCATATTGTCGGCGCCCAATTCTCTTCCTACTTCTATGTTCTAACATTTAGAATTTTTAAAATTTTTTTTTCTAACAATGAAGGATAAAGATCTAAGAAGGGGAGAGAGTAGGATATTTGAATTGCCATTTTTTCAAAGATAAATTATTACGTTTTTCATGAACACATTTTTTAATCATTTTTTAATCTCATATATATCAAATCGCTGAGATAAATTTTTTTTTTTTTATAAAAAATCCAAAAAATGCAATCCAAAGAAAATATCATTGATTATGATTCCAACATTTAGAATAGGTGATATAGTAGCTAAAATTCAATACACGATCGTTATTTAAAATTTTTTATTATTTGATAAACATATTTTTTAATTATTTCAATTACTTTTATATCCCGCTCAACCTATACAGTACTATTGTAAAAAACTTTTTGCAACAACTGAGAGTTATCCGAACTTTTGCTCTTTTAAGCTCTCCTTAAGAAAAAGGGTTCTTGAATCGTATACTCCCAAGCAGGACTGGGCAACACAGCAATATGTGTAAAAATGCAAGGGAAAAAAAAATTATATCTATACTTAGCAAATTTCGAAAGTTGTATACTACAATACAAAGGATTAATATACATACATAAATGATTTATTGGAGGATGCACCTATTGGCTCTACGTCGCTTTCTTTGTAAAAGTACACATGATTTAAGCCAAGGATGGGGGATAATTTTAAAATTTATACTGCAATTAACTCATGATTAGTTAATTAAGCGGTCAGCCCACCAAATTCCCACAAAAATAAAACCATTTCATTACAGGCAGAAGACACAGATCTCTCTTGAATGGCTTCCTCAAAATCTTCAACCTCGTAATTGCAACTGTTGGACTCCCAGCATCCTTTTGTCCGACATCTTAATCATCCTCTCCCCCCCCCCCCCCTCCTCCTCCTCTAAATTTAACATCGCATCTACTCTTTAATCAATTTGTAAGAAACTTAGGCCACGTTTGGATTGCATGTTTTGAATTTTTTTTTTAGAAAAATTGCTTTAACGATTTGATATATATGAGATAAAAAGATGATTGAAAAATGTGTTCACAGAGACGTAGCAATTTGAAAAATTGCTGTCCAAACAAGACCTTAATTGGTCGGTCCACCCGCATCCCACCAAAAAAAAAAAAAATCCAAACAAAAAATAAAAGATTATTTGAAATAATTGTTTTAACACTTTTTTGCGATACGATGTATATGACGTAAAAATATGATACAAAAATAAAAAAAAGTATGTTAAAAAATATATTTGTAATATAAGAAAATAATTTTTCAGTAAATAATACCCATTCAAAAATTCGACTTGTCTTCAAGCGATCAGCGGTGGATTTTAGTGTAAAAGTTTGAAGGAACTGAGCTGAGTCTTTGTCAGCTTGTCTCCGAACGATTGATTTTAGAGCCGAAGTGTAAGATGTCAATTTGTGAATAAGTTAGAGCTTGGGATGGCAGCAAAACGCTAAGGAGAAGACGCATGCTTTGTTGAAAGAATGAAGACAAGTGAGAAAATGATACAACTACGCTGCTTCTGTGCTAGACAAATTAATATAACACGATTGGAATTTTTTTTTAAAAAAAATTTTTTCAAAATAGAACTTTTATTATTCTGTCTCGTTTCATTTTGGGTCTAGCTAGCTGGTTTGGCGGACTTTAGGATTCAAAGGACATTTAGGGTTTCAGAATTTTAAGACTAAATAAAATTGTCTTATCCAGTTGGCTAGGCGATGCGGTGCTGCATTGAGTATTCCATCAGACTCATATTTATTGAAATTATTAATGTCTCCAACTAAAAAAAAAAAAATATGACACCTTAACTTTTCATTCCAAATTTATTATGTATTGGGATTTTAAAACTTCATTTCAAAATTTATTATGTACTGAAGCTATTATGGCTTTTGAAAATAGCAAAACTTGTAAACAACCCATAAAAGTAGTCCTAAATCAAAAAGAAAATAGTACTGCTAATATACTTGTTTTTCTTTTCTTTTTCTCCTCGAAGGAACTCCAAAAAAATAATTGTTGTGTTATTTTCACATTCATCTTTTTTTTTTTTTTAGCTATGGGAAAGTTCATTGAATCCAACAAATGGCCACCATGTAAGCCCAGACACTTCGGTTTGAGATTACACCATCTCAAGCTAAAAAAAGAAACAAACCATTTCGTAATTTTGCTACTACAAAATGTTTTCTTCGGGTAATACGACTCCTAAATTATTAAGACTACAGTTGGAATTAGAATTAAAATTTGTCTAACAATTATTTGGGATAATTTTACTATCCAAACAAACCTGTTGCGCGGTGGTTTTCTTGTTTGGACAAACATGCATGCGAGATAAAAATTGATTTTGCAATTTTCATAAAAATGTTATTGGGAAATACTTCCATCTGAAGATTTGTTTTTTTAGAAAATAAAATTAAATTGAAAATATATCTACCTTAGTGCTATGAAGATAAGAAACATCTTCATTATGTACCCTAGATTTCTTCTTTTAGTAAATTTGCCGCACCCTAATAACATAAATACATTTTTCAATTCATATTATTATATTTTTAATTATATTTTTTATTTTATATATATCATATTATATAAAAAATATTACAGTAATTATTTTAAAAAATAAAAGAAATACACCCATGGCCATGATTATTGTATGAAAATGAAATAGTATGAAAATACAAAAGAATGAATGATAGGCAATACTAACAAACAGAGCACACTCTGTCAGTGGCCTGTCTTCATACTCATTGTATGTGTGGGAGTTTCTCTCTCTCTCTCTCTTTGCCAGCCTCTGCTACGTCTTTGTTATCTTTATGCTTTCTTCTTCCTTCGTTTCGTTCTTTCTTTCTCTATATATATAAACAAACAAACTTCGCAGTCTCCATCCCACATGAAATATGTCTTAATCATCCCCTTTTTACTCACTCCCACTCGACTCAACAAAACTAAATCTACTTTCTGGTTTCTCCTCCTCCTGCCTTCACTCCCCTTCCTTTCTTCCCTCCCTCCCTCCCTCCCAATAAACTGAGAATAAAGCAGCAGGCAAATCACCACCATTTGCCACCTCCCACCACCTTCCCCTTCCCTCTTTCTTCCGCTGTTCTTTACCAAAACTATAAGAGTGCAAAGTACAGAGAAGCAAAATGCTTCTCCGCCTAGCTCTGCTCCTGATTCTTTTGGCTCCTTGCACTTTCTCCCTTAATCAAGAGGGCCTCATCCTCCAACAACTCAAGCTCGTTTTTGACGACCCGGATAATTTCTTCTCTGATTGGAATGACCGCGACATCACTCCATGCAAGTGGCGCGGTGTTACCTGCGACTCCCTGACTCACTCTGTTACTTCACTCGACTTCTCCAACGCCAATCTTGCTGGCCCTTTCCCGGCCTCTTTACTCTGTCGATTGCGAAACCTCACCTCCATTTCTTTCTACAATAATTCCGTCAACTCTACCCTGCCCGAAGCCGACCTTCCCTTGTGCCGAACAATTGTTCACCTCAACTTGGCTCAGAATCTTTTAACTGGGAAACTCCCGAGCTCCGTTGCCGAGCTTCCTAACCTCAAGTACCTTGATTTGACTGGGAATAACTTCTCCGGCGAGATTCCGGGGAGCTTCGGAACTTTCCGGCAGCTGGAGGTGCTGGGGTTAGTTGATAACTTGATTGAAGGGGCAATTCCAGCGTTCTTGGGGAACATTTCAACTCTGAAGCAGCTCAACTTGTCTTACAATCCATTTTTCCCCGGTCGTATCCCGCCGGAGCTCGGCAACTTGACGAATCTAGAGACCCTTTGGCTCACTCAGTGTAACTTGATTGGCGAAATCCCTGACTCGCTCGGTCGACTGAGTCGACTCACCGATTTGGACCTGGCGCTGAACGCTCTAGGCGGGCCGCTTCCGAGTTCACTCACCGAGTTGACCAGCGTGGTTCAAATCGAGCTCTACAACAACTCGTTAACGGGAGAGTTGCCCCCCAATGGCTGGTCAAAGATGACCGCCTTAAGGCGAATAGACGCTTCAATGAACGGGTTGACTGGGACGATTCCAACAGAGTTGTGCGAGTTGCCACTCGAGTCCCTCAATCTGTATGAAAACTCCTTCGAAGGTGAATTGCCAGAAAGCATAGCAAATTCGACAAATTTGTACGAATTGAGGATATTTCAGAACAACCTCACGGGAGCTTTGCCTAAAGATTTAGGTAAAAACTCGCCTTTATTATGGCTTGATGTTTCAAGTAACAATTTTTCCGGTGAAATTCCCGCCAATTTGTGTGAAAAGGGGGTTCTTCTGGAGCTTTTGATGATAGACAACTCATTTTCTGGTGAAATTCCGGCTAGTTTAGGCCAATGCCAGAGCTTGAACCGTGTCAGATTGGCTAACAATAATTTTTCCGGTGCCGTGCCGGATGGGCTCTGGGGCCTTCCCCATGTGTCTCTACTTGACCTCAAAAGCAACTCATTTTCAGGCGGGATTGCGAAAACTGTTGCCAGCGCGTCCAATTTATCGTCCTTAATTTTATCAAGTAACAAATTTTCTGGAGACATACCTGAGGAAATTGGATTTCTGGAGACTTTGTTGGAGTTTTCTGGCAATGACAACGTATTCTCGGGGTTTTTGCCCGGGAGTATAGTGAATCTTGGGCAATTAGGAAAGCTTGATCTTCATGATAATGCACTGTCTGGTGAGCTGCCAAAAGGGATTCATTCTTGGAAAAAATTGAATGAGTTGAATTTAGCTAATAACGATTTATCTGGGAATATTCCTCCACAAATTGGAAGCTTGTCTGTGTTGAACTATCTTGACCTATCAGGAAACAGGTTAACAGGAAAGATTCCGAATGAGTTGCAGAATTTGAAGCTCAATCAGCTTAATCTCTCGAATAATCGACTTTCTGGGGATATTCCTCCACTTTATGCTAAAGTCATGTATAGAAATAGTTTCCTGGGCAATCCTGGTTTGTGTGGAGACATAGATGGTCTATGTGATGGAAGAAGTGATAGGAATAATGGTTATGCTTGGTTATTGAAGTCCATTTTTGTCCTCGCTGGGGTGGTATTAATTATGGGTGTGCTTTGGTTCTATTGGAGGTACAGGAATTTCAGGAAGGTGAAACGGGCTATTGATAAGTCCAAATGGACCTTGATGTCATTTCACAAACTCGGGTTCAGTGAGTATGAGATATTGGATGCTCTCGATGAGGATAATGTTATTGGAAGTGGATCTTCTGGTAAAGTGTACAAGGTTGGGCTCAGCAGTGGTGAGGCTGTTGCTGTGAAAAAGCTCTGGGCTAGCACCAAAATTGCTGATGAGAGTAGTGATGTCGAGAAATGTAATGTTCAAGATGATGGATTTGCAGCAGAGGTGGAGACTTTAGGAAAGATTAGGCATAAGAACATTGTTAAGTTGTGGTGCTGTTGTACTACTAGGGACTGTAAACTCTTGGTTTATGAGTACATGCCTAATGGTAGTTTGGGAGATTTGCTTCACAGTAATAAAAGTGGCTTGTTGGATTGGCCAATTAGGTATAAGATTGCCATGGATGCTGCTGAGGGGCTTGCTTATTTGCATCACGATTGTGTTCCTCCTATTGTCCATAGGGATGTGAAGTCCAACAATATATTGTTGGATGGAGACTTCGGAGCTCGTGTTGCAGATTTTGGTGTGGCCAAGGTTGTCGATACAAATGGGAAGGGCACCAAGTCGATGTCTGTCATTGCAGGATCTTGCGGTTATATCGCACCAGGTTCGTCCTCCCAATCTCTCTCTGTTTTTGACTTATTTTGATCTGGTTGAGCTATGATTGCTAAGCCCCATGGGACATTGACCACAAATTCATTAGACGTTTGGTATCAAATTCATCTTGATCTTTAGAGAAGTCCAATTTCAATAGCCGGACATGTAGAACTCAAAACTAGAACGATGGAGCCATTTGTATCTACCTTGTTGTTTTCAGAATCTGAGTGAAATGCTTAGATGAGGAACTTATATAATAGACTGTCATTCAGTATGTCAAATATTGGTTATCCATGATGCCAATATGAACCATTTAGAGTCTATTATTAGTAGATGAAAATCATGCTAGTAAATCACTTGGGGTTGTTTTATTGTAATCTTTGGCTTGCATTATTTTCTCTTCTTAAAGATGCCTCGAGTCTGGTGAAAGGGTTTCTTGTCCAGGTCTAACTGTTGAATGCGTTCTATCAGACATTTCTGTAGTGGATTTCCAAATTCAAGAACTCCATGGGCTTTGATGTACGATAGTTAGTAGTACCAATGAGAAATAAAGGGATGCGGACTGTTGGCCCCTAACTCATTTTCAGGAGTTGTATATTAGAAACTGTGAGTGGTTTACTAATGTCTTCTTTCCTTCCTTTGGATTACTGATGAGCTGTTAGTTTCATTTTTCGCTGCAGAATATGCATATACCCTGAGGGTGAATGAGAAGAGTGACATATACAGCTTTGGTGTGGTTATACTAGAGTTGATCACAGGGAGGCTCCCAGTTGATCCCGAGTATGGTGAGAAGGATTTGGTTAAGTGGGTGTGCACCACTTTGGACCAAAAGGGCATTGATCATGTAATTGACACAAAACTGGATTCTTGGTTCAAGGAAGAGATATGTAAAGTCCTCAATGTAGGTCTCCTCTGCACCAGTCCCCTTCCTATAAATCGTCCTTCGATGAGACGAGTGGTAAAAATGTTGCAAGAAGTAGGAGGTGGAAACCAACTCAAAAATGGTAGGACAAAAGATGGCAAATTGACGCCTTATTACTATGAAGATGCCTCGGATCATGGAAGTGTAGCTTGAGGTGGTTTATACATTTGTTACAAGAGACTCAGAAACTGAAATCAGAAGAAGAAGAACCTTCCTCCTCTTCATCAGCTAAATATATGATGCGAGTTTTTACAGGTGTTTGTTTCCAAGAGGGACGAGGGTCCTGGCTCCCAAGGAATGGAGATGAGGGCTGGAGGTGAAACGGGGAGGACTTATGGGGGAATTGTTGTTTTTGGCTCAATGTAAATGAACACCCCGCCAAAGTTTTTGCTTCCAAGTTTGAAAAGTGATCAACATTCAATTTTATCTTGTTTAAGTTTGCTTACCTAAATCACTGCTATTTTTGATACCGACTTCCCCTTCCTTATATGCATTTCCCATGTGAAAATTCTTTGCATTAATGAAGAATTTTTAGTTGGTCGCCGAATGTTACTAAAAAGAAGCCAGCCTTTAATGGTGACTGACCTGCTAGAGACCCTTTTCTGTTCTGCCACAGAAATCTATTAAAAGAAGTAACCAAGAAAGGAAAGTTGTGGTCTCTTCCGTGGGTTTAGTTAGCCCTTACTTGGTCCTTTTAAAATTTGCTTTGCGGAAGGATTTTGGACCTTAGGTCTATCAATCAATTGATGAATCCATACGTGCGTGGTTGGCTCCATGATGGTGGCAGCGTTTGATTGTAGGGTCCCCCCCCCCCCTCCCTCCCTCCTTCGGTTTCTAGCAAATCTGGAATCACAGAATTGTTAGCAAGAACCATCATCCATGATACAAAAATGTCCAAAGAGGTGTCAATTGGTCTTTCTTAGGAAAAAGTATGCTCATGTCAATTGGTCTTTCATTATTTTGTTTCTTGGGGAAAGTCACGGAAATGAGAAAATTTACAGGGCAAAGATTGCCAGGCACTCTTGGAATAGAATACCCCAAAACTGCTGCACTTTCTTGAGAAAAGATGCCTCGTCAATTGTAACTTTATATTCGGATTAAAAGCTAGAACATTTAATCCTGCAATTTTGCCGCATATTATATTCGGATTAATCCAAATATGAAAGGAGAATATTTTCACACCGATTCTTTGATGAAAAATTTTCATTGGAGCATTCTTGTGAGGTAACAAAAGTTCAATTTCTTTGAAAAAAGAAAATATCTCATGCTTCCTCTTTGTTATCTTCATGGGAGAAGGTTGGTGGCAAATAGGGGACGCGCCTCCAGCATTCAACGGTCAAACTCGTGTTGTGGGCGCTCCCGCGCCTCCCTCTTGATGGCGGCCCAAAAATCTCTGAAACTCGTCCCACCTCCACACCCTGAAGAAGAGTACTTAAGACTGCTGGCTGTACAAGGACTGACTACCAGAAGCCTACAGAATTGTAGTAGATAAAAAGATGTACCTATATTGAATTGTACATTCAATTGTGCTTTATATTACACCCAACTGGGTCTGTTCAGTTGGTTGCCCTGAAGTAATAGGAATTCAATAATGTAAATGCATGTCTGGGCTTGTTTTCAGGTAATTTTTTTTTTTTTTCCAGTTGACTCTTCAGGCATCATATTTACTCCAAGAAACAGATGTAGGTGGTGTCCATTTACATGACTTAGCAACATTGGAAGAAATGAATACAGAGCACCAGCTACAAGTCAATTGATTGGCCAAATTCCAACTTCCGAAAGGACTACTCATTTTCTTCTCTGTCTCTTTTGTTTCACTACTTCAATTCCCCATTTATATCTAGCCCTAACCCCGTCTGCGTACTACAAAATATTGGTGCTTAATCACCACTCGAGTCAGAGGGTTTCTGTGCTAGCACATTTAAGTTTTAATTGTTTGGATTGTAATTTTCTTCAAACAAAAAAAAAATAAGAATTTTTTTTTTACGTTGTTCGTGAATACATTTTTCAACCATCTTTTTACTTTACTTACATTGAATTATTACAGTATATTTTTTAATAAAAATTTCAGAAAATAACAGTGTATAAACCGACTTAATTTTAGTGAGCAAAGTATTTTTGTTTGAATATAATTCTTGATATAATAATGCTTACTTGGCAAATCACGAGGTATCATCTATTGATTCGTCACGATAATGCAGACGAAAAGTCATACGTTCTAATTTCTAAATTCATACGTTGTATATGCTTCAATATTAATACAGTTCATCAGTACTAATCATACAAATTGTTAGTACATCAAAGGTGTGAATTATGATTTAGCTCTCAAATTTTATCATAATTACTACTTTAAATTTGAACGTAAACTAAATAAATGAATAACAATAGACGGTAGGGGTAGGGATTATTACTTAAATTTGTTTTTCTTGGTTCACCTCATTCATACTTTTTTTTTTTCTTTTTGAACGGACCTCAGTCGTACTTAAAGCCCAAAGGCCTGATGTGCTAGATTAAAAAGCCCAGTTGTGCAGTGGAGCAGTAAAGGTCCAATGGGGCCGAGGATTCCAACCTTGTAATTAATATTTCGGGCTCTACAACTTCTTTATGGACTGCAGACTGACTGGCCCATGCTTTTGCTGAATTTGGTTGTTGTACTTCTACTTGGGCTCGGACCTAAGTCTAAAATCATGCCCTTTTTTTGGAAAGAAAAATTATGCCTATAAATTCATTTTGAGAACGCTAAATTTTAATTTTGATATACAAAAGCTCATAATTTTCTCTCAGTACTTCTCAGGTTGAATTTTTTTCCGAATGGTCCACAATGCCTGGAAAGATGATAAACGGAAAAGGAAAAAGTTTAAAAAAGACTTTTTCAGATATTTACAAATGCAAAAAAGGGCAGAAGATGAGACATTGGAAAGACTTGAAAGGACTATTAATTCTTTTCACCTTCTACATAAGATTTTTTTTTTTTTTGGGTCATACTTTTTTCCCCTTCTACATAATTTTCTAACCATATGGGAAGAGCTACTCCAATCATAACAGATTGAGCCACACACACACACAAAAAAAAAAAAAAAAAAAAAAAATCAAATCAAAGAAAAATGGCTGATTGAAGCATTAATAGCTACCTGAATATTTGGTATTGCGAGGGAGCAATGTACCAGTGTTTAAATGTGAAAAATATATTAAATTGTGCAATAGTGTTAAAGTATCGTAACCCATGATATCATTCCTTATAATAGATGACATTTTCAAGGGTTACTTTGGATAATTAACAGCTCAAAAAAAAAGTGTAAGATATATATACAAGTCATAGTTACAAAATACAATTTAAAAATAATTAAACGATCTCTAAGCGTTTTGAAAAGTTCGTTTTGACTAACCACAATGAATCAGTGATGCCATAATACGTTTTGCAGATGACAGCTTAAATCACAACCTTGTCATCTTGGCAATTGGTTAGTTTATTTTACACCGACATAGTAGTGTATAGGAAATGACGTATATTGTAATTTCACAATCGTGTTGGAGACATGAAGGGTTTAATTTATTTTTCCATTTCACTATGCATCATTTTAGCAACCATTCGTCCAAAAGTTAAAATGCCTTAAACGTGCCCTTTAAATGTGAAATAATTAGAAATACCGTGAATGGCTTCAGTGTTATTGGCACCCAATTGATGTCATTTATTTTTTTCCCTTATGTTTTCTACTTGTCGCGTACAAGAGTTGTGTGGTCACATTTTGTGTGTGTGTGTGATTAGATTACATGTAACACCCAATTGTAGGAGCAATACAAGAAATTATAGCTAATTTAATGATAATTAACACCCACACTTTTGTAAGATATAAATTAGAATTAGACTTGAATCTAGGACCTTTGCTCCTCTTGCTCTTGGGAGTTCTACCTTGACCACTCCAATAGATCGACCCATAGTTATAAATTTTGGTCCGATTCGACGGTTGAACTGGTCAATTTGGTGAATCGATCATAAGGTTGAGCTGAGTTACTAATTAGATCAGTCAAGTAAAAATCTATTGACTAGTCAATGACTCGACAATTTAGTTGGTGAACTAGGAAAGATTCTCAGTTGAACTTTTAACTTAAAAATTTTATTATTTTTATAATTATATAACATAGCTATTGTCCAACTTGCAATTGAACCGTCTAACTCACAATTAAACTGATAACTCGGTGAACCGGTCATCTCTTCTGATTGAGTTTTAGACCGAGTTTAATAACTATGTATTGATTGACAAGAGTTGTATGGTTATTGGATACAAGTGCAATTTTGATGCAAATGTTAAATATGAATGCACTTAACAGCAATTAACTTCTGTATTATCAGCAAATTGTTTAAAAAGGGCAATTGGAAAAGCCTAGAGCATCTACCCACACAGGTAGGCATCTCTCTTTTTGAGCCTTTGCTTGCTGAGGTTGGTGGAAGACCACTGGGTTGCTTCAACTAAGCTTTAAGTTTTAACTTGATTCTATATTGCTACATCATTCACTTGTGACATTAATGTCTTTTTTCTCCTTACAACCCTGTCGCCTTTGTTCCCCTTTACCTTTAATTTTGGGACAGGATGGGCGTTCTCATAAACAATCTAACGAACAATATGCAATCAATATTAATTTATCAAGAAACTCAAAATGGGAAATATGGGCAAATTGCGTTGTCTGAAGAACATTTCTTTTAAAATTCTATGATTTCTAGTTTCAAAGGTTGATTTTTCTTAATTTTTGAGTTGATCTTTTATTAACTACGGCGAATTAAAAGCTCATAATTCGGCAGATTAGCATCTCATATCCAACCAATTAAATTCTTGAAAGAATTTCAACTTGCCTGTGATTAATGCACGGTCAATTTTGTTAATGGTGTTAGTTCAGAAGATAATTAATTTGGACACATCCAGAAAATTTGGACGAGTGGCTGACCAGCATGTTGAGTCAGAAATTGGAAATACAATTCACCAGTTTTCAAAGGACAGTTGACATTTTTACATATCTGGAGACTCCAACACACAACTTCTGAAAAATGTGCTTTTCAATTGAGTGTGTTTGGTCTATATATTGAAGTTGATATTTGACCAAAAAAAAAAAAGTGAGTGTGTTTGGATAGTAAATTATTTGAGATAATTTTGTAAAAAAAAAATACTGTAAACATAAACTGAAGCATTTTTTTGATATAATATGTAAGATAAAAACGTGATTGAAAAATGTGTCAATAATACAAGTAAATTATTGTGTGTAAATAAGGCGTAAATAAAATGTAATAATTTACAATCCAAACACACAGATTATTATCATGTTCATGTGCCCTTGATCTCCTTTTTACAATTTCATGCAAGGAAAAGCCCCTGGACTTTGTTTGGACAGCCATTTTTCGCCGAAAAATTGCGTCGTTTTCCGTAATCACATTTTCCTATTACCTTTTTTCCTTGCATACATCAAATCGCTACAGTAATTTTTCTACAAAAAAATCCAAGAAAATGCAATCCAAACAAGGCCGAGTGGAAAAAGTTTACAAGATTATTTGTTTCTATCCAATTTATACTCTATCTAAATTTGGCTAAATAGCTATATTCGACCGATATCCCTTAAATTCGTCGTAGATAATTTATTATTGAAACAAATTTATGAAATATTATAACCAAGTTGTGTCTAACACTCAACGTAACCAAATTGCTGTTTGGCGCAATTTATGGTTCGTTCTACTGCAATCATTTGTTTCTAGTGATTTTTGGTGTTATATAATGACAAATGAATATCGGTATCAACGCCAAAACATTAAAGTTACAAAATCATGCGGAGCAGAGCAGCCAACCTCAGAACCAACATAAGAGCTACAAGTGCTACTAGATTTCCTACTTTCTTACCAATTCCCCACCCCTGAGCCACTGATTTTCCAAAGCCAACACTTCTACGTCAACTGAGATTCCGTCCTTTTTATACAACTTTTCTCTCATTCACTTTCAATCTCCTATATAAACGAACTTCATCCCTCTGGCCTCCCGAAACTTGTCTGCAGTGTTAACTGCCCCAAAAAGTTGCAGAAAATTCCTTAAAACCACCTGATAATATCAAGAACCAGAACATCATCATGACTCATAATGAGATTACTCTTGTTTACGATGTTGTTTTGGTTTTTCTTGCCATTTTTATTAGCGTTCTTGCTACTTTTCTCCTCTTCTTTTGCAAGAAGAAGCCAATCAAAGCAGAGGAAACTCTGCAGCCCGCTGCCAGTTGCAAGCTCTGTGCATGTTCATGTTCGTTGATGGATATCGATTCTGCCACTGATGGTTTCAACAACAGAAGAATTATCGGAAAAGGCAGATTAGGGACGGTTTATGCAGCCGTGATGCCACGAGGAGAATTAGTAGCTGTCAAGAGGATCCATCCGCGGCTTGTTTTGACTAATGCAGGCTTTGGATTTTCATCGGCAATCAAGTGGTTATCCTTAGCTGATCATCCTCACGTTGTTCCCATCATAGGATATTCTGAGGCACCAGGTGAACGAATCATCGTCATGGAATTCGAGGGCATGCTTAGTTTGGAGTTCTATTTGCATCATAATCCTGACGGGGCTGTACTTTTGGATTGGAGCAGGAGGTTGAGGATAGCAGCCGGGGCGGCTAGAGGGATCGAGTACCTGCATCAAGGCATGGCACCGCCAATTGTTCATGGTTGTATCAAGCCATCAAATATTCTGATTGATGTGAAGTTCTGCGCAAGGTTATGCGATTATGGGCTGCAATTTTTGGCACCTAGGGAGCGGCAGGGTCTAGAGGGATATGTTGATCATGAGTATTGGGTGGAAAAAGGAGGTGGTGCTTCCAAGGAAAGTGATGTGTATGGGTTTGGGGTGGTTCTGTTAGAGTTGTTGAGCGGTAGGAGAAATGAAGAGGGATTGATTGCTAAGTGGGCTTTGCCACTGATTAAAGAAATGAAGTTTGATGAACTGTTAGACCCTAGACTTGTAATACCTTCTGATATTAAACCCCTTATTAGATTGGCAAAAGTTGCTTCAGCCTGTGTTGGGAATTCCAGACCAAGTAGGCCTACTCTCAGTCAGATTGTGCCCATTTTGAACAACTTAGAAGTGGAGATGAGCATCTGATTACAATGCAGCAATATTAGTTCTTCTGTACAAATTGATGAGCTAGAATTTACGAGGCCAATTCAAGAAACTGGAAATTCTAGCGGCCTCTGATGTTGATCTATCTTTTTGTTAGTGTGAAACGGTGGAACCCTCTTGGACGGGAATGAATGAATTCCAAGAGGAGGTTGGGGCGGTGGTTTGTCTTGTAGGAAAGGATGGTGACATGGATTGACCTTTTCATGCGCAGGCAACGGAAGATATCTTGGGTGCGAGAGGGACACTTCCGTCTCCCATTGAATGAATGCTCTTTTTGTTGTGTACAAATTTGTAGTGAGGACGCAAATTCATGCTTTTACCAATTGATTTATGTATCAAATTGGATCCACCTAGAATGATGATGAAGATGATAAGGTAGCTAGCTACATATTAGAATAGGTGTTAAGACATTCCATACCGTACTATAGATACTTTTGATCTTGTACTTGGTGGTAAACTTTTTGATCATTCGGTCTAAGGCAGATCCCCGCCTTGATTATCAATGAGTTACTGTAGAAATAGAAATATGTTTTGTTGAGTAATCTGTCTCCAAGTTGGCAACACGCCGCCGCTGCATTGCCCATGATTCCGATCTGCTGTCTCAAATTAACGGTCGTTTGATGTTTGGATATACTATTTATGATTCATAAAGTACTTTGCTGGGCCAAAAGCTTCCCTAAGTTGTTCTCAATGTGAGAATCGGTTTATTTTTTTTTTCTTTTTTTTGGGCTCAACTTTATTGATTTGATATTTTATGTGTAATCTACGTGTCGAATTAGGCAATTGTAGCCCTCAACTGAGTAAAATGAAAAAGTGTGAATGACGGTAAAACTTACATTGTAAAGTTTCAAAAAAATATTTTTAAAATGGAGATAAAATAATTGTAGCCTCATGAACATCGGCACTTGTTTTCAATCGTCAGATCTACTGCTTAATTTTTTTTTTAAAAAAAAAAAATCTAGATTTGCCAAATAGACTCCAAAAATTCCAAATGTGATGATAAAAAAAAATCTGGAAAACTCAAATCTAATAAAAAATAAATAAAAGAAACGACCTAAAACTCTCAGTAGAAAAGTTTAGGAAATTACCAGGCAACTCAAGGAGGGAAGAAATTCTCGATAAGAAATCTTAGAAGAACACAAATGAAAACAAACCAGATGGTTCCTCTCATAAGGAAATATCAGAAAAATCTGATGTCTCACCTATGGGAGAGAGGGAAACTTGGAGGAAGTTTTGGTTAGAAAGTTTTTCTAAATAAGAGGAGGAGAGAATGAAGAGAGTACTCAAGTTCTTATTATCCTATTTGATGTGTTTCTCTCTAATGTATAATTAAGCAACTATTTTTTTTTTTCCAAATATACATTGAGAAAACATGAAGGTGCATCTTGCAATTTGAGGACTTGGACAAAATAATAGGAGAAAAATGCACCGATGGACATCAGAATTGGAATTAGACACTCGAAAAACTTGTAATGATTTGCTTTCCAAATTTGTGTCGTGTGTGTATTAAGAATGGGCTAGCTCTAGAATAGAAAGTAAATAAAAAAATGAAAAGAATCCGGAAAGGAGATGTTTAACACCTGAGAGGAAGGAGAACGTTCAACAGCCTCAAGAAGACAGTTGGGCCTCACTCCTATATACAGCTGTCAATCTTTGCTAACATATAGATCCATCACCCGAGTTTGAGCCTCGAATATCGAGCTTTCGTCCCACTTCCAACCCAAACAACCCTACTTAGAAACTCGAACATGTTGCAAGCCCACATCTCACATTGTTTTGTAGTACAAATTACGCACGGCATACACTACACAGGAAGGAAACAAATTGCTGAAGCCTCTTTCACTGCTAGCAAGTGTGTTTGGTTAGAAGATAATGTGGAAATTATTTTAGAATAATAATTACTGTAGTACGTTTTTTTTTTATAATGAGATGTATGTAAGATAAAAATATATAGTTAAAAAGATAAAAAAATAATTAAAAAAATGTTTTTCACGCAAGCAAATAATGATCAATCCAAAACAATGGTCAAATTATTTAGGGGTGTTGTCTATTGTAGAGTTTTAGCTGCTATCTAGAATTGGGGCTTTCTCTTTATTGACAAAGAGCGATATCTTGACGAACAATTCTAGCAACATATAGCTTACATTTGGATTAGCATTTATAGTTTTATTGGAGAGGCAATAGAATTAACCTTTGCTTGATTTGCTTTTAAAGGATCGGAAATCCAGCTAGTTAAGGTGGAAGAAGGATTAAAGAGAACTAAAGTCCTACCTCTACAGCTCTACTTCAGAGCAGTGCATTGTTACGCCTATGTGCTTATAACTCAGATTACAATCGTATTCGTCGCTAGATCATAGTCTTGAATGTTTCTCGTAGGTCGAAAACCAATGTAGTTGGTCATGGCATAATTTCTTATTAATTTGATAATTGCATTCAAGTTTGAGTTGATTATAACTTAAACGTGCTATTTGGCCTTGTTTGAATTGTATTTTGACACATAACTTTTTTAGATTTCTATGAAAATATTCGTTAACATATTTTCTAACTATTTTTTTTTTTACCTCATCACATCTTAATAAAGTGCTAGAATGTATTTTACTACAAAAACTCTCAAAAAAATTACAGTCCAAACAAGTTCTAATGCGCTATGGAGTTTCCAACAAAACAATTTGCAACTCAACCTAAACCTGATATTGCTAAGGGAAACAGGAGGCCCCTGTAGTATCCCAATTAGAAACATTACAAGATTGTTGAGTCGGTGGTTAGTCATGGAGTATTTCCACGTTATCAATTGTACAGATAGGGAGAATCTCAGTAGTAACCGCCATTTGTTTTGTATAAATAAGAGAATTAGAGAAGTGCCTAGGGAGTTGATTTGATGTAACTAATTCTCACCCTCGCAATAAAATTATCTCTCTTCTCTCCCAATTTCTTCTTCTTTCTCTTTCCTCTTTCTTCAACCCTCCACCGGGTCATTACAGTCCTGTTTGGTAAATGAGTTTTTTGGATATTTGTCTAAAATTTTACTATAACTTGTAGGAAAAATTTTTAAGATGGAAATTATTTTCTTTTTCTTTTTATTTTTCTGTCTTTCTTTTTTCTCTTTCTCTTTGTTCTTCATTTTCTTTCTTTTTTTTCTTTACTCTCTTCTTCTTCTCCCTTCCCCTCCCCCTCTCCCTCCCCCACCACCTCTCCCTGCAATGCCAGAAGAACCCATCAACAAACCTGGAATTTTTTTTTGGTTCTTTCTCTCCCTCTCTTCTCCCTTTCCCCCGCTACCCTCGCCCTCCCCTGGCTAGGATCTAGTCTCGCGATCTAGTCACATGACCAGATCGAGTAGAGAGGGAGGGGGAGGGAGAGGGGTGAGAGAGGTGGCGGGGGAGAGCGGAGGAGAGGGGGAGAGCGGAGGGGAGGGGAGGGGAGGAGGAGAAGAGAAAGAAAAAAAAAAAAGTGCTAGCGCTGGCCGGTCTTGGCTAGCAGCGTGGGTTGAGGTAGGAGAAGAAAGGAGGAAGGGAAATTTTTTTGTGTGTTTTGAAATGTGTTAATTAAAAATTTTGAAAATTTTTTTGAGATTACTATAACAAAAATTGTTAAAAAACTAGTAGAAGCCAAATTTGAACAAAAACTCATTTGCTTAACAGGCTCGGAATTCAGGCCTTATTTGGACACATTTTCAATCGCCTTTTTACTTCATATATATCAAATTGTTACAATAATTTTTCTATAAAAAATTCAAAAAAATACAATCCAAACAAAGCCTTAATATGCGGATGGACCCATAGTTCGCCTTTTGTGTGTTTTGAGTATCAATGATTAATCTTGACATGCCATGTATATAAGTGATCCTTTACTTATAATTACTATAATGTCTTGAGTGCGAATTGTTATACTTTAACTCATTTGATTGTTATGCGTAAATAGATAATTATATTATAAGAGATTGGGTATACCATGAAGTATGGAAGGGGCAGGGGGATGATCAATTAAGATCAGCCACATATTGTGGCCAAATTGTGGGAGGCAGGGGTTGATCCCCTGATCAACAGCATCACCATTATGGTGATGACCACTGGACCAAATGGCCAGTGGCAACCCTGTTGACTGTACAGTGCAGAAATTATGCCAAAGATTTGTACTAGTCTGGAAAGGCCTTTACTATATATTACTTTCCATAGGTGAAGAATATGATGAGACTAAATAATGAGACAAAATTAAGGAATTCGAGTCATATATTTGTGTCGATTAAGAAAACCGGATCTTCGTCCTTTTGTTTTTGTTGAGATACAGACCTTCATATTTGAGCCCTGCACAAATAAGGAATCGTATAGTGTAAGTTAAGGATTTGACTTCTTCTTCAAAAAATAAAGGTGATTATCGACAAAAGAATACCTTGATGATCATCACAACAAGGAAGGATCTGATCCAAGAATGTCTACAAGGCCACCATCTATATTTTAATATATGTTAATCACATCATAGAATCAAAAACGAAACTCTCATATCAATAACAATATGGATAAGTTACACTTATCCCCTAATAGTATCATATATTTTTTATTTTTCAGAGGGAGAGATGGATGGGATGATACAGGAAGAGACACTGTCTCACTTACACTTAAAAAAAAAAAAAAGATTTGATTTTACCTCGTTTGTTATTTCATATTAGCACTAGAGCTTCATATAGATTTCAAATATTAATACTTTTTGGACAAAATTGACCCCCTCATGCAGGGCTTTCCTTTGTTATTATCTCCTCCATTTTATCATGTCACCACTTCCTCCCCTTGATCATCTCCTTTTTGTTCCAGTTTCTTTAGCTTATTCCCTCTCCTTGTGATGTAAATACTTGACTGTTTTTTTGTCCCGGTGATGTTATCAATTACTTGAATATATAAGCTAGGGACTATGAATTGAATTACTTGAACTTGAGCTAAATAATTCTAATTTACACGGCAAATGCATTTGATAAGTAACTAAGGCTCGGTATGTTGTTTATCTAGATATATTAATTCTTTATATAGGAAACGGTTATGTGAATGTTGCACTGAAACATTTTGTTAATTTTTCTTTTCAATTGTAGTTGTTCTAATCAAATATAGTTGAAGTAAATATAAGGGGGTTGCCAGTCATTAACCCAAAGTTTTGAACTACTAGGAACAATAATATAAGTACTCCTAGGGCGCTTTCTTCTTATAATAATAATTATATTATTTTTTTAATCTCCTTGTTTGGATTGCCCTTTTTTCGAAGGGTTTGTTTTCTTAACACATTTTTTGCTTCACATACACCATGTGACAAAAAGTGTTCCAGTTTTTTTTTTCATACAAAAATTTTATTAAAAAAAAAGAAAAGAAAACTCTCAAGAAATGCAATCCAAATTCCAAACAGCTACACTTTTTTTTTTTTTTCTCTTTTGGCTTCAAACAATAAATGTCAACTTGTCAAACAAAAACTGGTAATTCCATCTTCTAGCCATGCAGCAGCAGCAGGTCACTTCAGAAAAGCCTGCACTAGAAAAGCTCAAGAAACTGCCGTAGAAAGTAGAGGCAGAGCAAGACCGGAAGGTTTAGCAAGTCTACAACGTCAACAAGCTTTCTATTTTGAATCAGAGAAAAGCATTTAATATGAGGAAGACCGGAAGGCAAGTCTAAAAGGGTTTTATGCATGTGAAAGCTCTGAGAGGAAAGATTAAGATACAAGTCGTCACGCCTTGCTTTTCCAAATTATATATGGACCGGACGATATTATCCCTACATAAAACCCTCATCCGTACGTTAAAGTAAACCCTAATAAAACTTCCTCGTTAAGCTTTCTGTTGCGTGGCTTCTATGAGAAGCTCTCCAAGCATTTGTGAATTGACTGCCCAATCATATCCACCATATATATGTCGGCTATCTACAATTTTTTTTTTAAAAAAAGGGTTTTAAGATTAATTCATTGGCATGACTTCTGTGCAATCGTCACCTATTTGGCCAAGTGTTTACTCATGTAGTATAGCAACTTTTGCTAAATGAGCTATAGCTACGTATATGAGCTAGGCAGTATACACAATTTACAATGTTCCTGTTTAATTGCTTTTTTTTTTTTGGTATAAAAATATATCGTAACGATCTGATGTATGTGAGATAAAAATATGATTGAGAAATATGTTTGTGAAAAATGTAAAAATTTTTCTATGAATAGCTACAATTCAAATGAGGACACTTGGTGAAAATGGTAAATTGAGGTATTTGGCTTTTTGGAATTCACATTACATTTTTTGTTGGTGTCCTACGTTGGCCTTGTTTGGATTGCGGTTTTTCGTCAGAAAATTACGTCGTTTTTCGTGATCACATTTCCCTATTATCTTTTTTCCTCACATACATTAAATCGCTACAGTATTTTTTTCATAAAAAATGCAATCCAAACACAACCATTATTTAGTTTGTCAAAGAACTGAAAAGTGTTTTGACTTCATATGTCTCATTCAATCTAGCTAAGCTGGTCCTATTTAATAACCCAATTACATCATCGACTTATTTACTAAAAATTCCAAAAATTCTTGTCACAAGGCATCCTCAGTAATTTGCCATCGTACGTACATTGCATGAATATGCACAAATGGAACGTTGACGACAAAAAAGAACAGAATATTTGAAGTCATAAAAAAAACCTTTTCCAAAAAAAAATTTGCTAAATTTTCCGTGAACACATTTTTCAATCATCTTTTTATCTCACATGTATCAATCGCTACAGTAATTTTTCTATAAAAAATTCAAAAAAATGCAATCCAAACAAGGCCTTAGTCATAGAATCCTGTACAGTTGTCCCTGCGTATTGATTTGGTGCAGTCAAGACTGAAGACCAACTAGGACAGCATATTGCTACAAGTTTTATCAGAATCATCACTCCTGTCCTATGCAAGAAAAGATTGAGTTTAATCAAAGATCAAAACAAGTAAGAGACATAACACACAATTTGTTGCACCATAGGAGCTAATCTATGCTCTCTAAAAATTAATTAAAGTAAGCTGTAAATGTGGTTAATATTGTGTGTTTGGATAGGAGATTATCTGAGATAATTTTTTTTAAAAAATACCGTAACACTTTTTTGATGTGATGTATGCGAGATAAAAAGATGATTGAAAAATGTGTTGAAGATGCAAGCAAATCAGTTCAGTATGTGTAAATAAAAAGTATAAGGTCATGCTTGGATTGCTTGTTTCCGTCGAAAAATATTGTCGTTTTCCGTGATCACATTTCCCTATCACCTTTTTCTCTCACATATATCAAATCACTACAGTAATTTTTTCATGAAAAATGACGGAAAATGCAATCCAAACACAACCTAACAATTTCTCGGGTGGACTTGGTCAATCATTCCATTTCTTCTTTAGACCTTGTGACCACCTAAATATTCAAGTCACCATCGTGATACCACATAACGTTAAAACTTTTATAACATAGTAGTGTGAAAAATGCTTGATACCGAAATTTATCATAAGCATACTAAAGAATAGTAACAAAAAGAAACAAAAGAAAGGATGGAGTCCTCGCCTAATTGGGATGAGAAGTCTACGCAAAGTAATGGGAAATGGTACAAAAATACATAGAGATGAGGAATGTAATCCCGAGTTTGTTACCATCACATTTGTTGGTGAGTATATATACTACACTGACCAATAACCCATTAATTCCAGACATATATATATATATATATATATATATATATATATATATATATACATAGCTTTAAGCACACTCTAGCTTGACACTGCAGCTAAAACCCCCTCAAGCTTTGATCTATTCCTAGAAATTAATAAAGAGGTGAACTGTCCTCAAAGAATCAGTCTTGCCCCATATCCACTCCACTTAACACTCCTTTCCCTTCTTTCTTTCTTTTCTTTCCCCACTTTAACAATGAAAAATTTGTCATATTTTTTTTTTTAAATAACTTTCTTGAACACAGTTAAAACACAATAAGTGATAGAGTAAAAAGGAACGCGGAACTGCATATATTCTGGTACAGGTGTATATACACATTAACAAAACCAAACTTGTCCTCCAAGCAATCACATATTTTATTTTCTATCAGTTTCTTTGTCCTTTTACAGAATATAAGCAACAATACTCCGACCCCCTCTTCTTTCTCTCTCCCTGACTCGCTCTAGGCTCTAACTCTGGGGACTCAAGTAACAGCTCGAAAAGAGTAGACAAAAAGTGGAGAATTCTCAATTCCTTCCCAACTTCAACAAGAAGAGAAAAAATTTGGTTAACTCCAGATTATATAAAACGTGATATTTAAAAAAAAAAAGTGACAACTTTGCTTTCTTTCTTCTTTTATTAGAGTTCCCCCCCCCCCCCCCCCCTATTTTCCTTTTTTCTGATTATGGCTTTTCGAATTTTTGCGTAGGTTGGAGAGGTGGAGGAAGATTCGGGAGAAGGAAACCCAATTTGGGATGGGCATAAGGGCAAAAGAAAAGAGATGACATGGTGCAGTAATGAATCCAATCAAGAAAATCTACCCCTCCAAATTGTCCCAGCTCAGATATCTCATGAAAAAAGCACCACTGTTCTCAACTCAAAGCTAAATGAAGTTAAGACTATAGCTTGCCCTTCATGCGGCCACCCCCTAGAAGTTCAAGATCAGGTACCATTTTAGTTCTTATCTTTGTATAGCTCTTCATTTACCCAAAATTTTATTTAGTCATAGAAGTTCTCTTTTTGTTTTTATTTGTGGGAAAATTTGGATTAGACTGGACTACTACAAGATTTGCCAGGATTGCCAGCTGGGGTGAAATTTGATCCATCCGACCAAGAAATTCTTGAACATTTGGAGGCAAGGGTACTATTGGACAGCCGGAAAATCCATCCGTTAATTGACGAATTTATTCCCACAATTGAAGGGGAAAATGGGATTTGCTACACGCATCCCGAGAAGCTACCAGGTGAGTGGCGAATAATTGTTCATTTGTCCTATTTTACACAAAATTGTCTTTGCTCAGATTCGGACAAACAGCGTACCAGAATATATGTGCTTTAGCTTCCTTAAGCTGATAAAATTTCATAAGATTTTCGTGTGTCATCTTAATCTTGTTAGAATTAGTTGGCGGTGATTGCGTGGATCATAGTCACAAGCTGAAATGTAAAGTGACTTTTATTGCCTTTTTTTTTCTTTTTTTATTCTTACAAGCTATTCTGAGGTTTCTTGAATCCTTTGGATTTCGTGGAGCAATTTTGCTGGAAAACTTTGGGGGTTTTTCTAAAATATCGTATGATGCGACTTGTGCCTATGGTTTTCTGTGCTGTGACAATTGTTTTCTGAAAGTAGGAAGTATTCCTTCCATTTGCTTTAGCCTAATTAGTTACAATGTCATGGAGTTTTTATATTGGTAGTTTGTGATTTTTGTTTGCTCCACTAAAAGATTCTTGGTATTGGAAACCCAACGTTAGTGCGGCTTCAATAGTTTGCCTTACGTTGATTATTTCTTGCTTAAAAGAACAGTGGAAGTAGATTTTTTTTCTTATGAAATTTGTTTTTTTTTTTTTTTTTTTTTTGTAATGAAACCGAAGTAAAAAGAGTGATAGAAGCTCTTACAATTTTAATGTTTCCAACACATACCTCTTCCTAAAATCTAAATAAATTTTGGATTGTGTTTTACTCATGCTTTAGTGTTTGAACTTGGAACAAATTTTGTAGCCTTTTATGTTAGTCAAGCAAGTGTTTTTGGCAGAATTATGTAACAAGATGCCGCGTTGTATGGTTGTAAAACTTGACCATCCATGGCCTTGAATGAATTGAAACGTTTTTCTAAGAAAATGTGGTATGATATCCCCATATTTTTGGCATTATGGCATAGTAATTGCACAAGGAGATTGATATACGATGGTAGGCTAGCATGCAACCATTTCACGTTCCTTAGATCATCTTCACAAATTTTTGACTCACAAATGATGTGATTATATATACATATGTGTGTGTGTGTGTGTGGGGTCTAGGTCTAGGTACGGTGATAAGAGATTTTACTGAAGAGGATTAATTTACCTACCGTAAAACAGTATTAAGATGAATGAGTTGACTTGTCGATATCCTTGAATCATCTCCTAATTATTTATTTAATCCCAGTACTTTGAGATTCACAACATTCCCCCATGAAACAAAATGGTCTTTTGGTCTTTGGTCTCAAATGAAGCAAGAAAGCATGTTCACACCATAATTGCGATGAAATGTAAATCACAAACTGTTTTGCTTATAGGGGAACTTTCGATTCCATGATCATTGATGTTGTCCTATATTATCATGTACACTGTTGATTTATTGCACGGGTATGCAGGCTTCCTCAAGAAACTCATTACATTATTGTAATTTAAGCTTAATAGCTAGAGCCCAAAAGTTAACTCTAATCTAACTGTTATTTGGTCAGTACAGTTCTCCAGCTAATTAATTGTTAGACTATCTTAGTGGCTAATAGTTGTACTTTGATTCAACTCATACACTACTTAATCCTCAGATAAAGCAGGGCTTGTCAACTGTGGAATGAGTGAACAAGTGACAAATATGTTAAGTGAATGACTTAATATTCTTGTTAATTGCGTGATCATGCAGGAGTAAACAAGGACGGTCAAATCCGTCACTTCTTTCATAGGCCTTCAAAGGCATATACCACTGGAACAAGAAAAAGAAGAAAGGTTCACACGGACACTGAAGCTGATGGCGGTGGTGAAACAAGATGGCATAAAACAGGCAAGACTAGGCCAGTTTTCATAAGTGGAGCCTTGAAAGGGTACAAGAAAATACTAGTCCTCTACACAAATTATGGCAGGCAAAGGAAGCCTGAGAAGACTAACTGGGTAATGCATCAGTACCATTTAGGCACTAATGAGGAGGAAAAAGATGGCGAGTTGGTGGTTTCGAAGGTTTTCTACCAAACACAGCCAAGACAATGCGGTGGCTCGTCAAGCATCTCAGAACTCGACAAAAGATCAACATCTTCTGTAAGCCACAGCCATTTGATGAAGAGTACGAGTAATAACTTCATTGATTATTATCCACATCCCTACAATATTTCGTATAACTTGGGAAGCCAAAGTGGAGATAGTCATAGTTCATCTCAGCTAATTCCAAATCTTGTCGTCCATGGTGATGGCTCATCCTTTATCCATCTGCCTTCCAGTGTAAGCAAAGGCAAATAAGGAGGTTGAAGTAGGGAAAATATACGTTCTCATGCTACTAAGTTCATACAGCGACAATGACACTTTTGCTGGTGGTTGTTGCTTGTTTTATAGTTGTGAAGCATAAGTTATCGAGCTTTACAAATGAGGGAAGGCAAATAAAGTTATGTTGTTCTATCTTTTTCTCGAAGAGTTGTCCAGTTATTCTTTGATGTCATTAGCCTTATACAATAGGTAAAGAATCCTTGAATTTTGTAGTTTTGGTTCTTAGGAAGAATTAATATATGTTTTAAATGGTTGCTTGGAGTCCTTATATGTTGTACAAATCTTTGAATTATACTATGTTCTTAATTTAGTGAAATCTCGTTTCTCACAAAGACCTTATGTGAGCTGTTTTTTTCTGTCTAAAAATGTAAGTGGTGAGGTGTTTCTTGAGTGCGCTACAAGCGATGCTGCTTTGCTGATTTATCGCTTTTTGTTAGAATATAGAAGAGTTACGCGGTGTACTTTATTTTGATAGTTATCCAAATTTATATGTATATACACTGTATATACATTTATGGAAATTCAGAATTCCAGGACAAATAAGTGCTAATAAAATATCAAACTTATAATTTTCATTTTCATGACAACCTGAAATGGAAAAAAAAAAAATTGAGGATAATTTGAGATTGAAGAAGATACAAAGGATTTTGGAGGTGATGCAAAATAGCAATCACCTTGGTGCTTAATTTGAAGCGAATCAGCAGAAGTAGAACATGTCATTTTAGCTGACACAACCATTAATATAGAACTTGACAAGCAAACACCCAAAAGCGATACTTTTTGCTGTACAACTGAAATATTGCAAATTGCCTACATCATTGCAAAAACAAGAAACATATATGCATGGTTGTAATTACTAATTAGGGGGAGCCTATCGCTTCTGTTCTGAACGTACTTTCGAAGTTCATTTTGCAGCCATAAGTGCATGTTGTAACAATTTGGTTCTATAACATATTTTGGCAAATTTACGGAGCGGCAAAGGAACAAACTATGCCCTTTAATGGTAGATTTTTACAAAGTTATCATGCAAACGAGTCCAGGATATTTTCCCCATAAATGGACTTCAAAACATGGTAGTAGAACTTGAGAAACTGAAGGCGATTTGAGGATGCTGTAGACATTATTGTTTTCGATAGCAGAAAGAGCAAAATTTTCACACGTCTATATATGTTGCCCTTTTCAAATGTAACAGGTTACAAAGTTGAAGCCATGGAAGGTTAGTCACAGTTTTACTCGTCAATCACAGGGTGTTCTTATGTTTTGAACGTATAATACCAAACGAAGAAAAATATATAAAGAGAGGAATTTACTTGGGTAACAAGAAGGGACAGATTTTCCTACTAAAGTTCACTGATGACGACAACAACAGCAGGTCAATTCTTCCCTGCAAGACTTGGACAGGAAGAAAAATAAATGATTTACTTAGTCGAACAGAACTAGGAGAAGAAAAAGAAAAATATTCCAGCTGCCACAGAATTATTAGTGGTGTCAACGGGTTGGTTTCGGATTAGAATTGAACATTGCGGACCTAGACCCTTTTTATTTAGTAGACTCGGACCCAACTCGTATATCTTACGGGTCTTGATTTTAGAGTTCCGAAATTGGATCCGACGGTCCCGAGTCAGATTCGAGTATATTCGGAAAGAAAATGTCCAAACTTAAACATTCTAAAATTAAATCCAAAATTAATCACAAATTCAATCTCCAAATTTAAACAAATCAAATTACAAAGCTAAATCACAAATAACTCGCAATAGTCAATCTAAAACTAACCACAAATCAATCGACAAAGTCATTACTAAATTGTTAATTTGGTAAAAGAATGTATTTAGAAATATTTATATTTTAAAATTATTCATATATTGTTCGAATACCGGTCGAAATCCTATATTCTGTATCCTACCCTTTTTTGTTAGAATAAACGGGTATAGGTCCGAGTTCGGATCCAGGTATCGAAATTATATTTTAATCCAAACCCAGAAAAATTGATCGAATACGGGTCGGGTCTAGATCCAAACTCGACCCGTTGACACCCTTACATAGGGATTAACAGAAGGAAACGAAAAAAACAATGATTCGTCCCATATTTTTGACAAAATCTCATAGGCCAAGTCACTCTGCTTGATTTCATTGATCTCCAAGCGTTTTTCTTCTCTTGTTTGGATTGCAATTTTTTCGAGTTTTTGTATAAAATGTATTATAGCAATTTGATATAAGTGAGGTAAAAAGATTATTGGAAAATATGTTCACAAAAAACGTAAAAAATTTTTGATGAAAAATGGCAACTCATATAATTTCCTTCAAATTCCTCATTAATATACTCCATATGAGGAATTTATTGATGTCATAATCAGCCACCTTTTTTTTATATCCAAAAAAAAAATCATCAAATTGGTTTTCACTCCTCTCAAGTTCATAATTTATAGGTTGTTCCAATGACTAAACGCACAAAAGTTTGAGCTTAGAATAAGGGCTTGGGGGTCTTTTGTTACACGTCTTCATGTTACATTATGTTACACATCTTTTGTTAGAATAAGGGCTTGTCTTGTCTGAGACTTTTACATGTAGTACCTGTATAAGCCAAGAATGTTGTAATTTTAGGGATATAGAAAACGAAATTCGAACCAATCGTCGTGATACGATATGTTGGATTGGGGTAATGTAAAATTTCTTATAAACATGGCAACGTTGGTTTGGAAAGATATATGAATATTGATGTATAGGGGTCTTTATAGTTTTAAACAATCTATGTGAGGTAGTTATGTGAACCTCAATAACATTAGTTTTTCAAATTTTTTTAAATTCATAATTGAATCTTTTTTTTTTTTGGAAAGATATAAATTTCTCAACAGACCTACACTACAACTTCCTAGTAAAAAATTAAAAAGAAAAACTAGGTCCATTTTGATTGCGGGTTTTGATTTCAGAACCCAAAATCAGCCCAATCATTTTGGTCGAGGCTTTTCCCTCCTCACACTGGGCTATCTAGGCCAAGTTTGTGGTAGATCCCATTGATTGACCAATGCATGGGACAGGCTAAAACACAAAGCATACATACCAAGATAGCCCAATCACAAACCCACTAAACGGCTATTGGGCAACAAGAAGATTAAACGGATTTCGCAAGTAAGATTATCCTTGGCAATTTAGCTTCCCATTATTTATAGCTCCTCCAACAATTGCAGGAAACTATTCGCTGGAAAAAACGAAGGCTCTGTTTGGATTGTAAATTATTTGAGATATTTTTACTGTAGCACTTTTTGTGATGTGATGTCTGTGAGATAAAAAGGTAATTGGGAAGATAAAAAGGTGCGTTGGAAATTGTAATGATGATATAAGCAAATAAATTTTGGCTAATAAATCTCTATCCAAACAAACCCTTCGGGTTACAAAGCAAACAATTGTAATGGGAGCAGAATAAGGGTGTTTCGCGAATCGAGCTGCTCTCGAGCCGATCACGAGCGGCGCGAATACGAGCTCGAGTCGAGCTCATCAATATCAAGCTTGAGTCGAGCTCGAGCTAATTAATTCGATCTCGAGCTCGAGCTAAAAAACATTGAGCTCGTTGGCTCACGAGCTCAATTATATATATAATTTTTATTTTTTATTTTAATAGTGAAATTACATATATATCTCTAATATTTTATTATTTGTTAAAAAAATTATTGTTTTATTCATTTTAAAAAATAAATAATTATTTTTTATTTTTTTTAAAATAAAATAATAATAATTATTTTTTTATTTTTTAAGCTCGAGCTTGAGCTTGATATTTTGAGCTCGTCGAGCTTGAACTCGAGTTCGAGCTTCACAAAATTAACTCGAGCTCGACTCAAATTCGGCACGTTTGCACCCCTAAAGCAGAATGACCAGAAAACTCAATCTCAATCATCAGAAGGAGCAAAAGAAGCTGATGGAAGTTGAAGACCTCCTTAAATACTTACCTATCGTATCATAAAATTTTGACATAATCTGCGAGGCCAACCATCTGCTGCATTTCATTGATTTCATCTCCTAAATAAATTGAGAGCAAAGCCTTTAGTGTTTCCGGTTCGATTTCCTGTATTAATTGTTTTACGTAAAAAAACATTGTTGGCATATTAAATCAAGACTCAAAAATAGAAATTTGAATATTATTGTTTAGCAGTTTTTCAATCAAGTTAAGGTTTTAAAAATTCTATTTTTTTTTTACTTTTTTAAAAAAGTGTAAGTCGGAGATTTCGAATTCGAGAATTTTGACTTACATTCCCTTTTTTCGTATCACTCAACTCATCCCTTCCCCCAATTAATAATTCTAATTGAGTCAAATTATAGTAATTTTATTATTTAGAAGGGATAATTTCAAAAACCTCCCTTGAGGTTTCTGACAATTTCACTCGACTCCCCTTAGATTTAAAAAATTACACTTATCTCCCTTGACATAGTAAAATACCTATAATGCCCTCCACTTGGTAGACAATTTTAAATTTACGGCAATAAATTTACAAAATCCAAAAAAATCCAATTTTTTGTCTCTTATTTATTTTCACTCCTCTCTTTTCTAATTAATATAACATCTTTGTATTATTTTCAATTTTGTGGATATTAGCCAATTGAAATTACAAAATCAATAGAAAGAGTAGATTATGTGTCAAATTAGAAGGAAATAAAGAGACTCGTAGTGATACAAAAATAAATAATGAAATTGATGAAATTAGAAGAACTAAAGATGTAGAATTTGTCATATTTTGTTTTTTCTCAAGAAAATCTTTTATAAAATGTCAATAATTACATAAGAATTTCTTTCACTGGAGTAGAAATTTTTTATTATGGAAATAAAATTTATTCTCTACTTTTGAGATATTAAGATTGATAACGCCATAGGATGGTTATAATGGCAATTCTAAGTCAGACTAGCTTGTATTAAAAAGGTATTTAAGCATTGACATTTAATTTTGGGGTACAACTGGTTGTCAATGGGGTTTGTGTGTGTATTTTTTTCTTTTTTCTTTTTTTGCGTGACAAGCATTGATACTGTATATGCAATTTGAAATTTTTTAATTGGTTATTTGGTTTTAAAATTTATGTTTGAATGATTATTAGGAATTAGTGTTGTTGATTTATGTAAAGTATGAAAAAAATGATTGAGTATACTATATTTTTTTTCTTAGTTTTATACAAAAGGGCAATTTAGGATTTTTATAAGAAAATCTATCTTATTGAACCTACATTGTTACTAAACATTAAAAGTAAGGGAGGTATATATAATTTTTAAAACCTAAGTGAAGCTCTCTATAATTGTTAAAAACCAAAAGGGAGGTTTGTGAAATTATCCCTATTTAGAAATTGGTGTTTCCTATCACTCAACCCATCCAAGTTTCAGACATCTATAGATGTATCTATAGAAGTATAGACCTATCTATAGATGTATGAAATCACATTTTCATACATCCAAGTTTTTATTTTAAATTTTTATAGGGACTGTTTTTTTTTTTTTTTTGGGTGTTTGGTACAAATAGGGATAGAGCTGGTTAACATTAAATACAATACAGAAGGAATGCTCGACTTCTTGTTCGTTAATCTGCATAACTCTGACGAAATTGAACTATATTCTCTGCGTCGATCAAGTTTAGGAACTTAAGTTTCAATTAGCTACACGAGTTGAATCCCATACATCACAAAGCAGATTAATTCCGCAAAATCTTTGAAGCAATCTGTAATTCCAAATTGTAGAAGGTAAAAGATGAAATCAAATGCAGTAGTAGCTCATAATTGGCTAGTCATAGCTGACGCAAATCCGAAATCCTTCTTCATGGACGTGCAGAAAGTATTGATTCTAGGAGTAGTATAAGGCCCCTCAAGTAAACCTTTGGCCATAAATCTATATGCGGCTTCTGTAAGGTGAATGCCATCCCAACTGATATATAGAGAAGGCCAAGCACAAGCAGTAGACGCTGGTTCTCCACATTGCGCTGAAAAATTATAATTGTAAGGGGGACCTCCATCGCCGCAACAGGCCATAAGCGATCTTCCTCCGAAACCTGAAAAAGGGGTGGTCAGGGAATTGAGTCTCCTACATACAACTATCACGATATCAACTTACCGTAATCAGAATGATGATGAAGATGATAATTATACGAATAATACAAGGAAAAATCACATGCCTAGATGTCGTTGTTTCGTACTTTAATTGGATTCTCTAGTTTGGAATTGAAACAGTGCTATATATCTACATCTGAAAGAGATCAAACAGAGAATCTAGGAATTTCATTTTGGCCGGTGATTTCTTTAATTGGTTTCTCCTTTGGACGGTGAAAATGTTGTTTCCAAAATCATTGAGATACATTTCCTTGAGGTATCAATTTGGGTGCCAAAAGAGCCCGTGATCCCGATTTTGACCAAATTGATCCGCCTTTGTTTAACAAGCAATTTGCAATATCAGTTGCATTAAACCAGGAATAATGGAGTTGAGAATTACCGTTTTGTTCCGGAGAACGAAAAAGCTGCATCAGAGGATTGAAATAATCGGCATACAATATGAGTGCATCTGGGTGATTTGCTCGAACTCCATTCAGCTCTTCTTGAAGTAGTTCATTGTGATAATTGGAAAAATCGTTCAACCAACTCAGGCAGCCTGTTGCTGTATCATAATCTTCTTTGTTTGAACTCTTGAAATAGGTTAACATCGCTGGCGAGCATCCATCAGGCAATAGACCATTCACCATTATGTTTACCACTCCCAGGTCTATCAATTCCTACATCAGGAGCTCCCCAAAAA
This sequence comes from Coffea arabica, assembly GCF_036785885.1. Classification (NCBI taxonomy): domain Eukaryota; kingdom Viridiplantae; phylum Streptophyta; class Magnoliopsida; order Gentianales; family Rubiaceae; genus Coffea; species Coffea arabica. Next base: position 12,403,552 of record NC_092312.1, read on the forward strand.
AAAATTAAAATCCTCCGTCAGGAATATAAATCAATATCATGCACATACTAGCCCTTTAACCATGTAACGTTCGTGAAAGAAAGAATCCCGAGTTAAAGAGTGGCAACGATGCAATGTAGCATAAGACCAGAAAAGAATGCCTAAAAGTTTTTTTTTTCCCCAGCAAACAACACTGAAAAGATTCTGGAGCTGAAATGTTGTTAGAAAAAGAAATGTGCAAGTCAGAATGCTGCATAGCGCCGTGAGGTGTTGAAGGTGGCAAACCTGACTAAATATATATATATTTTTTCTTTTAGTTGTTCCCTTAAGAAAGAGAAAAAAAAAAGTAGAACTTTGAGCAATAAAAACAAATAGGGAAAAATTCTTACGTTAATGGCAGACCTAGTGGCACTAATAACCAAAGGAACCAAGGATTTTGTCTCCTCCAAGCTTTTTCCTTGCAGAAATGCTTTGCCATAATCGTTGCCACCGAATCCCATAAGAAAGAGCGAGCTTTTGAAAACTTCGCTACAGCCTGCGAATGACTCCCCCATGAGCTATTAACGTTAATTTTCAAAGCCATTAATAAATCAGTAACTCGAGAACCTCTCAAATAAACCTTTGGCTTTGGACAGCACACCATCTGAGTCAGCTCAAAAAAATTTTGATACACACTATGCATTTCCACTTAAATACTTCAATATCCTGTTTTGAGTTGGATTGGGATTATTTTATGCAATTTTCATGGTGCAGTTCATGATTCTGATGTCTTGAATTTTAATTTGGATTGACAGGAGTGCTGGTGGGACATAGCTTTAAATCAATGTTTCACTTTTTACACGTTATTTTATTAGTGTTTATACCTATTGCATTTGTGACGATGCATATACGTACATATTGGAAATCAACAATCCAAGATACACACACCAAATAAGGTTGAGGGTGGCAATTGTCCCCATAGAAGTTCGATGATTATTTGTTTGACTTAGAAATCTTGAAAGTTTTTATATTCGCACCATTTTTGCCAACCTCCTCACCTCTATCTACTCCACCCACTAAATTTTGGAAACTCCTCTCGTCGCTACCTTAAGATGTGTTCGACCATTTCAAATTAAAAGCAGCTGTCACCAAAAAGTATGGAGAATGTGAATTATGATGTTCATAATAAATTTGAGCAAACAAAACAAATTTATTCAATGTATGACATATGCGTCTCCTATCACATCTATCGCTAAATATATTAGTGAGATCGACTAACATTTATGCATTTGTAAGTTTATATATACCCTCCAATTTTGTCTTCTTTTAGACCGCGACTTCATTGGTTACTGGACAGAACCACCGGGGCCACGTTGACAGCGGAGTTTGTGTTTATAAGAAATTGAAGATCATGAGGTCTTCTTCCAAATAAATACACTTTTAATTTGGAAGTTTGGTTTAAACTCGTATTTTGTACATGGGCTGCCCTTACCATAGACTCTCCTCTCTTCCCGTCTTATTTTCGGCATAAAGATGGAGAATGGAATTTTAAAATGTTTGGGGACCAAAATATCATTTACTTGACTCCGTAGGGGAAGTTTTGCCCAAAATTTGGGATGAAAAGGTGAGGTTTCTTTATAAACATCATGGACTACTTCAGCAGTTTTGAGTATTTTGGCTTACAAGCACGTCCGGGGAAAAGAAAAACAACTCATGATTTTTCAGTGAGAGATGTTATATCAGCCGTGTGCCTTTTTTTTTTTTTTTTTTCCCTAAAGGAAGTGTCAATGTTAAGTTATTTAGAAAAAAATCTCTAGGTTTTCTGTGCTATTTGGTAGGGAAAATTAGCAATTTGATCCATTTTATTTAATTTTTTTTAACCTCTCACCTCTCCCTATACTTTTTGGACTTTCAATCATCAAATCTAAAATTCGAACTGTGAACCTAACAATTAAAAGAATTCTAAGAGATCTCTCTCTCTGGATCATTGAGTCAAGGAAATTTTTTGTGGAGATACCCGACCCGAAATTCAGGGGAATTAAAGGAACATGCTGGTCATGTTTATAACACGAAATTGGTCAATCTCCCCTAGCACGTTGAACCTCGTTCAACTTGCGGGGTCATATTTCCCTCTAAACTGATTCTTTGGATTTTAATGCATATGTCTCTTTTTTTTTAAGTAAAGATTAATGCATATCTTGGAAAGAATAGAAAAAAAAAAATAATACGTGGCTGTTGATGTCTAATGTGTCATGTCATACAACCACCATAGGACACCGACCGTAGTACATGCATGCCATTTCTTTCTGACAGTTTCTTACGAAAGTAAGAATTTTTGGAGTACATGGCAGACATAAATTTGAGCAGAAAATATCCGACACATCTTGCACGTGGCTACTTTATTTTTGCTTTTTTGACTCTTCAACTCATGAGCTTATTGATTTGGTATAATAGTCCTAAATATTTTTTTAAAAAAATAATAATAAAATAAAAAAAAAACACCTGATCTCCAACGAATTGCATATTTAGATGGTAAACATTGGAAAATCATGCCATATCAACTTAAAATATGCGTCGTTCTCAATCCCTAAACATCTTTAAGCCTTTTTTTTTTTTTTTTTGTTCTTTGAGGATAATAAAAAAAAAGATAAGAATTCTCGTCCAACACGAGTAGCTGGGCTTTGAAACCATTTTTCCGTCTGGACAAGAAATACTTACTTGAGGAATTGCAAAGAGATGGCAGCAGCCCTTTGAACCACCTGAGTTGGGTACTCATAGAGATATTAGCCAAAGTAGAAGAAATTCCTTTTTCTCCATAAAATGGGACGTCAAGTGCTGTAGCTCCTGCAACTGCAAAGTTCAGACCGGCTTGAAACCTTGAGTTGCTTCGATGATTCGCGCCCCTAAGATACGGTGGAACCGGTGGAAGTCCATAGTATTCAGCTGCAAAAGACGACGCATGGATAAGTAAAAGATCACTCCTACTTATGCTAGTTCTTCTAGTACCAAGCCCACAACCCTGGGACGTTTCTACCCCAGTGCCGGACGGCGACAAATATGGCCTGAAGAAAGAACATTTTCTAACTTGGTTATATCCAGCAATGGATTGTTTATGAGTGGGCGAAGCGCAGAGCTACCTATGAAATCGATTATTAGCCGACCATCGGAGCATCGACCTGTTGGGTGATGAAAATAGGTCTCTCCGTAAGGAGGTAAGCCGCAGTAGAGTGTTCCTTTGCTCAGATGAAATATAGGCGGGTAAATGGTCGCGTAATTTCCAGTGTCAGCCAGTGAATCGCCGAGGGCAAAGATTGACGTGAAACAGCCGGAGGCAGTTTTCAGTGAGGACAATAATATGAGAAAGGTGACTGAAAATGAGATGGTTGTTGGAAGAGATGAAGATGATGAAGCCATTTCAAATTGTAAATTGTGGTGGCAGGACTTGCAACCTTGTCTTGTATTTGTTCTGTAGTATTCCTGTTTAGTTTATTTCAAAATTTATGTAGCTTTTCATATATAGCAAAATTTATTTGAAATAATTTTGTAAAAAAAAAATTTTTTAATATTTTTTAGATATGATATATGTGAAATAAAAAAATAATTAAAAAATATATTAATAATACAAGTAAATAAATCACCGTCTGTAAATAAAATATAAATAAAGTAAAGTAAAAGATCATCCAAACACGTTATTATTGAATATTTCTCTTTAATGCTCACTTCGCCACATGTCACTATCTCACCTACTTTTCTTACGTGCTCATAAAGCATGATTCTGGCGGTTGCTTTTCATCAGCGATGACCCTGAAAAGAGGCATTAGATTAAATCCTGCGCATGAGATATATGATTCAGTAATCTTTGTTGACAGTAGACATCTGTTCTTCCTATGATTTTATGCATGGATGATTTTGTATACTACGGGGCTCAGAATCAGTAGACATTCTATTTTGTGCTGGGAAAAACCAAAAACGCAAATTTAGAAGCACAACAGGACACCCCTCGGAAGCAAATGTTAGCAAAGTCAGTTAGCAAATCACCAAACGCATAGATTGATGTGTAACTGAAACAGCCGGTGGCAGTTTCCAATTGGCAGAGGATGCCCCAAGATTGTGAGAATCGTGGTGTACAGAAGAGCTGACGAGGATGAAGCCATGTTAAATTGTGGTGTACGCAAAACTGCCTGACCCACAGCCTTATTTCCTGCTCAGTGGCACTTGCGGGGAAATTTCCGTCTTTGTTTATAGTCAGAACTTGCATGGACCAGTCCATGTCCCCAGTCCCCACACATAGGCCTTGTGGTATCTAAGTAGCCACGTCGTGTTTTGTCTTGTTAATGGGCAATAGTCGGTAGTTGATGGGTTAACAACGCCTATATTCTCTCAAAATAGTCAAGGCAAGATTTTGAAGCAGCAACTGTTCCTCGCCGCCCGCCGTTGCTCATTCCCCTCACCACTCTCAGTTTCAGCTACAATTGACACCATAGCTTCATTGCCTGTGGCTTTCATGTGGCCGAGGCACATTGCGCCACCTACTCTTCAATCATTGTCAAGTCTGTTTGCCCATCCTTGTCAAATCATTGTCAAGTCTAAGACTTTTGCCCACTCTTATTTTCTGTTTCTGGTCCCTAGAAAGTAATTGAATTGAGTCGAGCTCAAATCATTGTCAAGTCTAGGACTTTTGCCCACTCTTATCTTCTGTTTCCGGTCCCTAGGAATCAGGATGTAATTAAATCGAGTTGAACTCAAATATCGTTATATTCGAACTCAACTCGACAATAGAGTAGTACTGTTCGAGTTCTAATAAGTAGCAGAAATGGAGTTTGAACTCGAACTTGAAAAATTATTCGAAAATTCGAGATCGACTCGATTATACTCGATTTTTTTACAAATATATGATCGAGGTCTCGAGTTCAAGATTCTTGTCCACTCCCAAAATTACAGAATATAACTCTTCATGTAAAATAGATTGATACAAGCCCAATTTTTCAATTGAAACAAGTTGGAACATTTGCAATTAATCATAAGAAAGTTCCACGTCCTATCATGCAAAAATGGAAATTCGGAAAAAAAAAAAAATAGTTGCACAAAGTGTTAGTTATAAATTGAGCATAGTCACTGATGATTACATTAACATTTAACAACCAAGTAGCTAGCCTCAAAATAAGAGCCCAAAACAAGAGTAATTTACTACTGCAACAGCCTACAACTTGCAAGTCTTACACAAGATAATATCTTAGTACCAAGTCAACACCAAAACAAATTCAAGGACGTCAGTGGCAATAAACCTCCCAAAACAAAGAGTAATTTACGACTTCATCAGCAACCTACAACTTGCAAGTCTACCCAAGACAATATCTTAACACCAAGCTAGCACCAAAACAAATTCATAGATGAAGCAACAAATGAGTAAAAACAAAGGCAGCAGCAAAAAATGCTCCCATAAAGCGGCCATCCTTAAATATTTTTTCAACTGAAAGCCACGTATTAAAACAAAATTGAATGACTAAACAAGCAAAAATTTAAAAATGATAGACCTGAATCACCTAACTACGCTTTGTCCAAACCATAGTTATTAAATCCGGCGGAGGGACCATGTCAATGGGGTCGCTCGGTGGGTATTAATTTAATATTTATAAGGGATAATTGCAGAAACCTCCCCTGAGGTTTCTGACATTTGCACTGACCTCCCTTGTGATTTAAAAAATTATACTGATCTCCCCTGAGGTTACTAATCCTTTGCAAATTCAGTCCAAACGATTAAAATATTGTTTTAGGGTGAAATTAGAAATTTTTTACCAAATTTGTCCTTTGTACTATATGTCCAATGAATGACAAAATACTACAAATCAATTAACAATTAATAAACTTTAAGGAGTATAGTTCATAGACAAATATGCATTACCTATTTAAAGTACCGGTTCTTCATGGGTATTTTACTTTCAAATATTTAATTTAATATAAATATTTATGCTCAAATACATATTTGTATTTACTTTCAAATATTTAATTTTTGTTAAATATAAAAACTACCAATCTCTCTTCCGTAAAAATATTAATATAACACTTTTTCAATTTTAGTTACAAACATTTATATATTTAACATAAATTAAATGATTCAGAATAAAATACCCATAAAGAGCCAATACTTTACTCATGTAATGGATGAAAACTATAAAGAATTAATACTTTATGGGTCATTTTTTTAAAAAAAAATATTTAATTTATATTAAATAAATAACCTACCAATTTCCTTTTTGTAAGAATATTACTGTAACACTTTTTGAATTTTACTAACAAACATTGATATATTTATCATAAATTAAATGTTTAAAAGTAAAATATCCGTAAAAAACCGGTACTTTAAATGAATAATGCGTGTTTACCTATAAAGAGCCAGTAACTATTTAAAGTACCGGTTCTTTAAGGATATTTTACTTTCAAACATTTAATTTAATACAAATATTTACGCTCAAATACAGATTTGTATTTACTTTCAAATATTTAATTTTTTTAAATACAAAACCTACCAATCTCTCTTCCGTAAAAATATTAATATAACACTTTTTCAATTTTAGTTACAAACATTTATGTATTTAACACAAATTAAATGATTCAGAATAAAATACACATAAAGAGCGAATACTTTACTCGTGTAATGGATGAAAGTCATAAAAAATTAATACTTTATGGGCCATTTATTTTTTTTTAAAAAAATATTTAATTTATATTAAATAAATAACCCTATCGATTTCCTTTTTGCAAGAATATTACTATAACAATTTTTTAAATTTTACTTACAAATATTGATATATTTATCATAAATTAAATATTTGAAAGTAAAATACTCGTAAAGAGCTGGTACTTTAAATGAGTAACGCGTGTTTGTCCATAAATTATACTCTTTAAAATTTATTAATTGTTAATTGATTTATAGTACTTTGTCATTCATTAGATATGTAGCACAAAGGGCAAATCTGGTACAAAATTCTAATTTTATTCTCTAAAATAATATTTTAATCGTTTGGACTAAATTTGCAAAGGATTAGTAACCTCAGGAGAGGTCAGTGTAATTTTTCAAACCACAAGGGAGGTCAGTGCAAATGTCAGAAACCTCAGGGGAGGTTTCTGCAATTATCCCTATTTATAAATATAAAATAGTAATTTTAATATATATAAATACCTAATGGAGTAGTCTTAGATACTAATTATTATCCTTAGAAAGATATAGAATGAATATATGGATATTAATAGAACATTTAATTTCATTTTTATTAAACTTTTAGATAAATAAATAATTTAGTCAAATATAAAACAAAATTGTGATTTATTTGTAGAAATGTAGCATTATTTAAAAAATAACACGTTTCTTAACTACCTTTTAAAGACACTTGCTCAAAGCAAACGGGCTCTAAAGTCGCAGCCTGATCCGCTTGTACCTTCCATGTTGCTTTGCAGCAAGAAGAAATTTCCGCTTAGTTAAAGCCAAAAACAAAATTTGAAGAGGGAATAAATTTCAAACAAAAGCAGAAAAGCAAGAGAAATTCAGCAACAAAAAAAAAAAACATTATTTGGTGGCGTCACCTCAACCAGTTTCATTCTTGGATTAGCGAACATTTACTCTGACAAAACGTCTTAGACAGTGGCTACCTTCAACACTTGGGGAAACTATTCTCTTGGTTAATTATAAAGTGATGAGTTCGAAGCAAGCCAGTTGGCTAGTGTTTATACATGCTGATACGGTAACTGGTAAATAATTTCACTAGACAAGAAATTATTTCTTTCCAAGTTGAGTCTTCCACCTATTTGTAGTAGTTAAATGGTCAGGTTTTCAAGGAGTTGTTTAAGTGAAGTAATTATAACTCAAACCGGCCCATATTCTTGATAATCTTGTCACAAGGATTACCAAGCTGGCTGTCGTTTCCTGTACTCGGTGGTAGAGTCAGGACCTAGGCTCAGTGAGAGCAAGATTGTATACTTAAAATGAAATACAAAAAATTCTTCTGTTGTGGAGTTTTTGTTCTACTTTCTACAATTTTTCTCATTCAAGTAGTAATTACATGTTCTCACTGATAAAAATGCTAGTCCGTCTTCTATTGGGATCCCTTGAAAATGTTGTGGTGACAAACTCCAAGAAGCAAGGTGGGATGACAGATAATGGTGGAAATGAGGTGTTGATGTCCATATGCTGAAAAAGGTTTAACGTCAGAAATTTTTTGGGTGGCAACGGAGCAGCCAAGTACTGGCATGAAAAACGTCTCCTTAAGCTGCCATTCTCTGGACGGAGATGAAAAGGGTTGTCGTGATCAGCTACAAGGAAAATTGGGTTGATGATGAGGATGATGACTTCATGGCAGCAAAAGCAGCTGTTTTAGGTGAAGAACATCGGTGGTTTTTGGTGAAGCTGCAAAGGAGTTGTTGACTAAGAACAACATTGACAAAGGATTTTTGTGGCTGGTCTGCCTTTGATTCCCATGTGTGATAGCCAAAACACGGTGAAATTGTTTTTGTGGGGTTGGGGAGAGTCTTGCTGCAGATTCTACAGTTATAGCATGTTCATTATGCTTTGCTAGTGATTTCTTCTTTTGATTGGACGGCCTATTCTGGTATATAATCGGAGTTTTATTGTCATTATTTTAGAGCTTCTAGTTCATTAATTTACTATTTTATTGTGCAGCTTCTTCGTCCTTTTCTAATCCATCCATGTTGTCTGTTTATAGTCTCGGATTTTAGAAAAGAAAAAGAGAATTTTCTTCATGGAGATGCATAGAAGGAATTTGCTTCTTTGGGGGTTTGATGCAAAAATATCCTCGATTCTGGATTGGTAATTGGTTTCCTCGTAGAGTTGTACCATATGCCTACTTGCTTTTTCTTTGGTTACTTAATTTGGCTCTTGAGCAATTTTTGTATGTTCAGCTAATATTGTGATTAAATTCCACTGCCACGCTCAACTAGAAAGTCCGTACCTCCTCCTTTTAAGTGACAATTAAGAAAAAAAATCATCACTACTTTCAGTGCTTCTTCTCCTTCTTTTTTTTCGGGTTTTCAAAGAGGAATTGCAAAATAAGCTTTCAAAGGAGAAGGCAAATTTTTTTGGTGAAGCTGCATCAGAAATGTTTAAAAAAGGTGAAAACGTGCAACATGATAAGTTTTAGGGTAAAATTCAAAATAGAAGAGAAAATACGAGTAAGAGAATTGGCGAGTGAGTATCTCAAAAAAAATTTTAGAAGATAAAGAAATAAAAAGATCATTAACACAAGCGTGTAAATGGCTAAATGAGGCCACTCTTGCTTATCATGTATCTGTGAACTCGGGAAGAACTCTAGAATCATTCTTTATTGCTTTTCAAAGGGAAAAAATCTCCAAAAAACTGGGGGCGAAAGATAAGAGACTTGGCTAGTAAATTTCTCCAAAAAAAAAAAAAAGAATTAGCAAGTGAAATAAATCCAAAGATGATAATTAATCGATTCTATAAAAGAAGAGAAGCTTTTAAATAAGGAATGCTGTTGGAGAATTTTAATAAGAAGATAAAGAAATTAATGACCATTGATACAAGTGCATAAAAAGGTTTATGGAAAAAGCAATATAGTCTAAAAGGAAAAAAAGAAAAAGAAAAAAGAAGCAGTCACATTACAAGCTTGATAAGTTATATATGTTTAGCCATATCCAAAACAATATGAGAATAACTTCCACATTCCATTTTTAACTATCTAGGCATAGAGCATCTTTGCTTACGGTATACTATAATTTTTCTGATAATGATTTTGTACAACTTAATTGACTCGGATTGCATACGCGACCCGTATTTGGAATGAAAATATTCAAACAGGTAGGACTGAAACTAATATGCATGTCACAGGATCCAATTGTTCGTTAAGGCAACTAATTACTGAATTCTGATAAACAATTTCCTTTTTCACAAATGATCTCCTTAAATCAGATTTATTGAATGAAACAACTATTTTATGGATAATGCTGGATAGGATAATGGTGGCAGCATTTTCTTGCTGCCGTAAAAAGCAATTGTACATTTGCTGTTCTGTGGTGCTACCAAAGCAACAGCTGTGATTAAATTCATCTTCCCCGCTCCCCTTTGTTCTATCCTAGCTGTCCTGCGTGTCCATAAATATCACCTGGAACTAGGAATTTAGCGACTGAAAGTTTCAAGCAATCAGAAAAAGCAACACAGAATCTGCGAACTGAAAATGGAGGATTTTGGCGTTAATCAAGTAGGTGAAGAGGATGCTGAACGTCCCTTCAATCGCTTACCAGATGGGCTAATTCTGTTCCACATTTTTGACAAAATCCCAGAAGCCCAGTTCCTTTTCCGTTGTTCAATGGTCTCTAAGCGTTTTTCAGGTCTTGTTTTCCAATCCAAGACTGTTTCCGTCAAAATCCCACTTCAGATTCCCGACCAGGAGTGGACCGATCCAACAGACCCTGTCATTCCTGCAGATTATGTGCTGAACCTTGCTACCGAATTTCTTGTGAAATTCACTTCCGTGGAATCCCTCCGCATTGAATTCGACTGTCCTGGAGGCGGTGGGAGGAGCTCCGACGTCTGCTCCAGTACTTGTAATGAGCCGCTCGTTAAGTGGAAGATCGACTTGGGATCTGCTAGCTTTATCATGCTGTTTGCAGAGAGTCTTAACAATGACGATGTTGTTGTTGAAGAAGTTGACGATAGAGTCGGAGATGAGGAATTAGACGTCATTAGGGGATGCGTCTTCAATCATCTCAACGATGCATTCTTGACGTTGGCACTGATGAAAACGTTGACTCACTTGTTACCAGAATCCCTACGAAATGTTGAGGTCAAAGACACAAAGAAGCAAGGTGGGCTTGTTAGTTTTGATGGGAGTGAGGTGATTGACGTAAAGATGATCAAAAGATGTAAGATTAGAGATTTATTCGCTGAAAGGGGAGCTGTTAAATACTGGCATAAATCACTTGTTAAATTGCCGTTGTCTGGATCTGTGATGAAGGGGCTTTGTGTTATACGGTACAGAGAAAAGTGGGATGATGGCGAATGTGATGATCTGTTGGCAGCCCGCGCAGCTTTTCAAGGGGGTGGAGAAGAAAAGGTTTATGGTGAAGCTGCAAGACAGTTTCTGACGATGCAGAACATTAGCAGCGGAATTCTGGGATACGTTTGATCTGGAGCAATTTTTGTTCTTGAGTATGGGTCAAGTGGCAGCCCATTACCATTTTCTTTCCTATGCTAATTCACAAATTTGTTTCCCATTAACTAATCTAAAAATGTGGCAGGATTGGTCCAATAATTAGGAAAGAGTTCTTAGAGCTTTTTCCTCGGCAAGATTCAGAATTCGAATAATATACCTGACGGGTCGGAGTGGAAGGATGGGGGCAAGGGAAAAAAAATCGCAAGTTTAAATCAGTGGTTAGACCATGTTTGGTGCATGTGTTTATACCCTCTGGCTAGTCAGCATGCGCTCATATCTTTCAGCTGGTAAACCGTTGCTTGAACTCTGATTTGAATATTTCTTGCACTCAAGTCACGGACATTGGGATTGGGCACGTCGATTACAACCGTTCCATCATTTTTCTCCGCTGCCCCTAGCTTGTCACTTTCCTGTCCTATGTCTTTCGATGTTATTTTACCATCTGCCATGTTGCCCTATTTTTCGGAGCTGTGGATGAATGAGTATTGAGTGTTGGCAATTATTTTGAGGAACTTAACATAGGGTTCAGTTGATCAAAAGTCAAAACCTGGGAAGGGTCGAAGTTGTTTGAAGGACGCCCGCGTTATCTATCGTTGCGTTGGAAAAGTCAGACAAGAGTTGCCTTTGACCGCCGGAAGAAAAATGTGGGTCCCATCTCCTCTGCAATTCTTGGTCATTCATTCGCGACAGAGGATTTTAGGCGTTGGTTATCTAAACACACTCGTAATATTAAATAGGGGTGGGCGTGGGTCGAATACCTGTCCTATTCACCATTTGATTGATCTGATCCACATTTTGCGGGTCAGCCATTTTTTGATCCTTACCTGCCCCGCATATCAGCGGGTACCTTATAATCGGGTATCCGCTGAGATAAGGTCGGGTCAGTGGGTACCCGTCCCGTTCCATTTATCATTTAATATTTAAAAAAAATAATTTATACCAATTTAATTTTATATTTTACATATTCATTTAAAATTTAATAATTTTTTTTTCTTAAAAAAGGTTTTCCACCAAAAAACAAGCATGTGAAGAGAATATAAGATAAAGGAAAAAAATTAAAAGAATTCAAAATCAATAAAAGTTTAAAATAAGTAGCATAATTTTTAATATATATGTTCTCTCCCTTTACATTTGTTTGGAAAGTCATTTTTCTCAAAAATTTTTCTACGTTTTCTGTGAATACATTTTTCAATCATTTTTTTATCTCGTATATTTCAAATCATTACATTACATTTTTTTTACAAAAACTTCAAAATATTGCAATCCAAACAAAATAAATCAACCTCTAAAGATAGACACATTTTCTATTAAATCTTCTCGTTCTTTCATTGTTTAATTTCCCAAACACGACAGTAGCTAAAACTCGTATCCAAAGAAAGAAGAGGGTGAATGCACGGCTTAAAAGCATAGACAATAACCAATTTGGATTTTGATTTATTGTGAAAATTTTTTTACGTATTTTATGAACACATTTTTCAAGCACTTTTTTATCTCACATGTATCAAATCGTTACAGTACACTTTTTTTACAAAACTCTTAAAAATAACAATACAAACAGGTCCATTTCTGCATTAGCCACAATGAAATAAAACCATCAATTAGCCACTAATCTGACAATCTGGCATCCCCCACTAATTTCACCGTGCATTGGATGTTGAATAGTACCACCACCAGCTAACACCATACGCGCAAGGGGAGACCAGCTGGCTGCTTTCTCCAGTTATCCGACTTATACAGCTATACTTGCGATTTCTGCTTTCTGCAAAACAACATGAAGCAGCAGGGAGGACAGGTGATTCTCTTCTGCCATCGATGACCTCCTATCCCAACACAAAAATTTGACCATGAAAAGCATTTGATTTCTATGCAACGTAAGAGCTTGTTTGAATTGCTATTTTTAAAAATTTTTGTAAAAAGAAAATGTATTGTATTTGATACATGTAAAATAGAAGAGTGATTGAAAAATATATTTGCAAAAAAATAAATTTTTTTTTGTAAAAAAACTACAATTCAAGGCATAAATTTTTACAAAATTTTCTTTGGATGTTGTACAACCTCTAAAAGGTGTACTACTAAATTGTAGTACTACAAAGCAATTCATGTTAATAATTGCTCGGACCCGAATGTCACTAAAGAACAGGGGAGCATAGCATGGAGCCATAGAGGCAATGTTTTGAAAATCGGACCGGACCGACCGGTTTTACCGTGAAACTGTCAAAATCGGATTGAACCAGTTTTTTTCGATTTTTTTTGTTTTTTAACGTTTTGCAAAATGTAGCTTTCAAGATTCGAACTCATGACCTTTATAATAGAAAACCAATATAGTAACCGTTGCACTATCATATTTTATTAATCTTTGTTATAATTTATTTATATAAAACAAACACTTATATTTCTTTTTTTTATATTTTTTTTTACAAAATCTCATCCTCTCACGGCTCTTTCTTTTTAATCTTTAACTCTCTCTCTCTCTCTCTCTATCCTCTTTTCTTTTGTCACTCCCTTTTTAATCAAACATCTTTATTTTTAATTTATTAATATTTTCTTACATCATTTAATTTTATTTTTGTCCATTAAATTAAAAAAGTTAAAAAAGAATTATTTTTTTAACCCAAATTATTTAATGCACACAATCACTTACTTTTATCTCATTTTTTGTTTCTTATCAAGTTTGCATTTCTATTTTCGATTCTCTTGATTTTTTTTAAACTCCTAACTTTCTTTTTTAAATTGCAATATCTAAATCCCAAAACGTAAATTTAAATTTAAATTCACAATGTCTAAATTCTCATAGACGTGAATTTTGTATAATTTCAAAATATTGTAATATTTGTGGGTTGGATTTAAGATTTTTTGGTAGATATAATTGAAATTGAGATGAAATTTATTTGTTTTAACTTATAATTCAAAAATAAATAATTTATTTTTAAAAATCCAAGTTATTCAAAAATAGTAAACTTTTCATCATGTAAAGTATTAAATTAGTCCATTACATGTGTTATTTTGTGCATATATGTATTTATATAAAATATTTTTTAAAAAATTCATTGAACCAAGATTGAATCGGTCCGACCGGTTGAACCTCGACCCTTTCATTTCACCGGTTCAATTAACGGTCTGATTTGTAAAACATTGCATAGAGATAAATACCTAGCTATCTCTTTTACCACCCAAAAAAAAAGCGCCAAAGCTGATTTCCTGTGAGGCATCCTTCTCATATCCTCCTGCATCATAACCAGTGATGCAACCAAATCAACAATGTTCATGGTGTTTGCCCTGATTATATCTCCAATTAAAAAAGCCCTTTGGTGGAAGAAGCAACAGGCTTGCCCCTTTGCCATGTCTCTTGTTTTCCTTATATCCTTTTCCATTAGAACCATCCCCATTTTTGTCATCTTTTTCCTTGTCTTTGGAAAGCCAATTCATACTCTCTCTTTGATCCCATTAATGCAGCATAATGACCTTCTATCCATATCTGCAAAGTGGGGTTGAGATATTTCAATTCAAGAATTCATGGGGTATTGGTTTTGGACAAAATGGGATTGGAAAAATCAGGACAGAAGCTCGTTTTATATTTTGGTCTCATTGAGAATAATATCTTATGAATTGGGCCTTTCCAAACATAAGAAAAAAAGATGACAATGTTGGGGATGGATCTAATGGAAAAGAAAATAAGGGAAATAAGGGAAGTGGCAAAGGAAGCAAGCTTGCTTCTTCTTCTGCCAAGGGGTTTTTAGGGGTATAATTAGGGCAGACACCATCAATATTATTGAAAGATTAGGAGGGTAAGGCCCTTACAGAAGCTAACAGAAGAAAAAAAAAAAGCAAATATACAAACTCAGGTATAAAAATACCTTCTTCCATGCTAAACTTTCTGCTTTTAATCTTTCATACTTGGCAATTAAAATAAATGGAGTTTTTTTTCACTTTTTTATATTTTTGTTGGAAATGAATTTTTTTTTCCAATTTTCGTATGCAGTATTTTTTAAAAATGTTTTACCCTAATACTTCAAGGGGGCTTTTGCTATCTTCTTCTGCAGGTGTTTTTATCTGTTTATTTATCAAGTAAAATTTTTTCTGGACAAATACCTTCATGATTTTTGATGGGCTTGGAATGCTGCTAGCAAATTCTATCATTAACATGCTAGTTTTACATTAATATTGTTGTTTTAAGTATTGTAGTCTTCTTTTTTGACTGAAGTTATTCTAATTACTTTGCTCTGGTTTTTTGTTTTCTGCTTATAGATCTGTCCCTAGATTAATGTGATGTTGTAATGCGCTGAGTTTTTTTCTTCTTTTTTTTAAATTTATTTTTGTGGAATGGGGCCGGGGGTTAGGAAGGGGGGGACTACTAGTTAATTTAATTATGGTTCTATTTTTCTTTTTTCGTACTAGTTAACTTGCATTGGAAACTTTTGAGCCTGGTTCTATTTTTATCCTATTATGCGAATTATTTTTTAAAAAAGATATATATCGTAAATTAATTTTGTTTTCCTTTTTTTAATTTGGGAATCTTAATCTCCAAAAGTGAATAGGATTCAACGATGTAGTACTCTATATATACAGATATTATAGGTTATAAGCCTGTATTACGCTTTCTTACGTTACTTTATTACGCGTTTGATAATGAAGTTCTTAACAACACCAACGGAGTATTTGGGAGAGAATCAACAATTCGTGCACCATTATTTTTGCCATTCTTTTTCTACAATCCGACAAACAAAACTCAACAAGGGAAACAAAATTCTTATGCCAGCTTCAGCTTTAGACTGCCTTTCTGCTCTCAGGATCGATTATCCAATGATGTTTTCAATCCAAAATACTTATGACGATTGTGTCCGCACTTCTCATTGCGGAGTCTTGGAATTCACTGCCGAAGAGGGTTTCGTCTTCCTCCCTCAATGGATGATGGACAACTTGAAAATCCTCGAAGGGGACCTCGTCCTCCTCAAGGATGTCTCTCTTCCAAAAGGAACTTATGTGAAGTTGCAGCCACACACCACAGATTTCATTAACATATCCGATCCTAAAGCCGTTTTGGAGAAAGCCCTCAAGAAGTTTGCTTGTTTGACCACCGGAGATACCATTACAATCTCACACAATTCCAGAAGAAGTTTAGCATTGATGTAGTGGAAACCAAACCAAACTCGGCAATAAGCATTATTGATACAGACTGCGAGGTGGATTTTGCTGCTCCTTTGGATTATATAGAGCCAGAGAAGAAAGGCTCACATGTAGCAAATAAAATTGGAAACAGCAAGGAAGGCAAAGACAAGCAAAAGTTTGTAGCCTTCTCTGGCTTAGCAAGACGGTTAGATGGGGCGGTGCCAGTAGGGCTGCAAACGAATCAAACGGCTCGAGTCGAGCTCGAGCTAAGAATATTAAACTCGTTAGCTCGCGAGCCCGCTTCGAACTTGAGTATATATATATATATATTTTTTTATTTTTATTTAATAATAAAATTACGTATATTATATATAAATTTTTTTTATTTTTTATTTTTATAGTAAAATTACGTATATATTCTTAATATTTTATTATTTATTCAGAAAAAAATATTATTTTATTTATTTTTTTAAAAATAAAATATTTTTTTTTTATTTTTTTTCGAGCTGGCTCGACTTGATTCGAGTCGAGCTCGAACTTGATAAAATTTAGTCGAGACTCGGCTCGATTAGCTCAAAACTCGACTCGGTTCGGCTCGTTTGCAGCCCTAAGTGCCTGCGGTGTCTGACGCGGTAGTAGAAAAGATGGAGACGGATGAAATCAGCGGCAAGACTTCGTCAAAAACCCGTGGGTGTCAAGACCCCGGAAGCATGGTGTTCGGACGATCTAGCGTGGTTAATGAGGGATCCCCGAAGAAAGACGAAAAAGAATAACATGCTTGCAAGAAAGAAGAAACTAAATTTGAACCATTCACAGGTAGGAAAAGCGTAATAGGTTTCCGTTTAGCGATTGCCTTTTTTTATTTTCACTTGCTCGATTTTTGCAATTAACATGTACTCGGCAGTTCTTGTACATAAGTTCTTGGAGTGATTGAAACAATAATCTTCATGTTTTAAGCTCCATCACATTAACTGAATTAGTGTCCCACAATGTCGCCTATGATTGAGAGTTGAAGTCTCAGGGGGAGACGCATCAGAAAGTTTTCATGCATGACGTCTGTAGATTTTGAAGCTTTCAGCAGCATCTAAAGCCAAATAATTTTTTCTGGAATATTGCTGTAAGCTGGATAACGCCTGCAGACTACTGCTTCCAAGTTCCCTGATGGCGATTTGCTAGTAGCTAGGCCTTCAAATATTCCACTAACAGTGTAAGGCGCAAAATTTAGGACGGTTGTGCTTGCAAGCCTTTAAATGTCCCAGCACTTATTTCCCTTTTTGTCCCTTCTTTTCTTTCAAGTATGAAGAGTATTAGTAATTCGTTTCAATAGCATCTTTTGCAGCCCCCAGTGCACTATCAATTAAGAATCCATAAGTTCACTTCCAGTCTTCCATCTCAGTAACTTCTCTATCAGAATTGAGAAAATACTAAACCACAGTGTCACCTTTTTTGGCTATTTCTTACTTTCAATGTAGTACTTTTTAATTTTCTTTTTTTTTATTTATCTAAATTTTATTTTTCTTTCTTCTTTTTTTTTTTGTTTGCATTTGGGGCAAATTAAGATTTATTACAATTTAGTAGGGCAAAATATGATTTTTTTTTAATATCATCTCTTATTTTTCCAAAGGAAAAGAAAAAGAGAAAGAAAAAGGAAAAAGAAGAAGTAGTATTAGTTTTTATTTGACCTTTTTTTAACTTTGATAATTAGTTTTAATGGAAACTAACAGTTATACTTTACTCCAAATTATGAGGGAGTAATACATAAGTTTTTAAATTATAGGAATTATGTGGTACGGTTCCAAATCATAGGAAAAATAATTTACCTTCAAAAAAATAAAGAATCACAAAAAAAAAAAATAGGGAATGACATTTTTGCCCCCCAGGGAGAAAAGAACCAAGTAAAAAATAACTGCCCTCTCTTTCTTTCTTTTTTTGGGTATGGTATTGCTAAATGGGAGGATCACACTTTGACACTTCACTCTCCAGAGCTCAATGATTCCAGAAATCTTCAAAATACTAGAGGAACAAGAGGGCCTT
This sequence comes from Coffea arabica, assembly GCF_036785885.1. Taxonomy (NCBI): domain Eukaryota; kingdom Viridiplantae; phylum Streptophyta; class Magnoliopsida; order Gentianales; family Rubiaceae; genus Coffea; species Coffea arabica. Next base: position 12,421,830 of record NC_092312.1, read on the forward strand.
TCTGATATTAGAATTTTTTTTTTTTTGGGAACCATTTTACAATTTTCAACCCTAGTTTGTGATAATCTACATGCATCTTCGTAATTTTCTTCCAATTTGGCTAACCTAGCTATGATGAACTTATCGGTATTATTTGCATTGTAATTAAGGCTATGTTTGTTTTTAGGAAGGAAAAAGAAATAAGAGAAAACTTTTTTTCTTTTTTGAATGAAAAGAATTGAAAATTTTTACAACAATATACTAGAAGAGAAGAGCTTTCGTGGGTTGGAAATTTCATATGAAAGAAAAGGAATTGAGGAGTACGATGGGATAATTAAGGAGTACGTAGTATACTAGTATTAAGACTTAAAAGATTCCCAGGTTGGAAAGATGCTCAATTACTTCGTTTTCTCTCTTTTCTCCTGTTTTAAAAAATCACAAACATATTATTATTCTTTCTCTGTTATTAACCAACATTAAGGTGGGGAACCCGGCTTGGATTCTTATCTTTTTCTCCGTTATTTTGTAATTTATTTTTGTTTTAACCATTCATTAGAATTCACATATAAGTAAAATTTTAGTCATTCTTGAACTACAGTTGTGAATTGAATTATCCAAGTATTTGAAAGCAAATCTTAACTCAGAACAACTGAATAGGACCTCCTAATCTCCATTATTGTCTTATTAATCAGCCCCAACTGCTGGAGTTTATGATACAAATTAGAACGGGTGCAATTAGGAGTGTCACTCTCCAGACTAATGACAAGTCAGGAAATCCTATATATGTTTACTAAAACATATTACTAGAAAACTTTTTCTGTTTCCAGCTCTAAGCTTCAGCTACTGCCAAAAAAAAAAAAAAAAAAAAAAAAGCTCTATGCTTCAGCTCTTTCATTGCTTGTCTAGCACTCTTGTTGGCTTTACAGGGAAGGATGCTTTTTTTTCATCTTTTGGGACTTTATTTTGGTCATACTACATGTTGAATTAATGCGCATGGAAGGACGCACACTAGCATTGTCAGTCTCTGCCTGATTCGCTTGTACGTAGCTTTGTGACCATCATTAATGTCACAGATACTTGGGCAACAAGATAGTATCAAGTTATTGTCAAACCTGAAAAGACTCAAAAAAAAAAAAATTAAAGTGAAGCACAAATTTGGACAAGCATAGATATCAGAGGAGTAAAGATTGCTTTGCAGTTGCTATAAGAAGCTAACGCTGAACTAATGTACTACTAGATCAAATGATCAATCCTCCTGTAGCCCTTGAAATTTGACCTGATAGAGCGATATTCCACCAAGAAACGAAGGATTAACTTGATCATCAAACAAAATGCCATCACCAGCAGCAGCAGCAGCAGAAGATGGTCAAGATCCCTTCAAACGCTTACCAGATGATCTGTTGATATCCCACATATTTGACAAAATTTCAGAGGCCAAGTCCCTGTGCTGGTGTTCACTTGTCTCCAAGCATTTATATTCTCTAGTTTACCAAACCCGAAATGTTTTCTTGAAAATACCTCTCCTGGTCCCAGATGATGATGGACTCGATCAATTCAGGGACTTCACCCGTCGTTTTTGTTTAGCTGGAAAAAAAGGCGTCCACATTGTCACCATTCCCTTCGAGTTCTTCGTTCATGGCCACGGATCTCGTCCGCCGTCCTCTCCTACTCCTACAGCCTCTGAAAATCAATTCTTGTCTCATCCGTCAACCAAGTGTCTCTGGAAATTCAACTCCATCAAATCTCTCCAAGTTGAGTTTCATCGTTGCGGTTCACGGAATGAGCAGCAGCCAGTGGTCAAGTGGAAGATTGACAGAAAATCAGCTAAATATATACTAATCCTGGCCCCCCCCAACGAGCCCTGGCCCAGCCGATCCTGCTGCTGCTGCTGAAATTGGGTCCCTTATGAAGGTTCACTTTGGCTGTCATCTGGATATTGCTTGCCTAACGTTTTCACTGATGGAATCCCTTCTTCCTTTTTTACCAGAATCCCTTCAGCATGTTATATTCACAGATTCTGAGAAGCGAGGTAGGCTTGATCTTGGAGAAAGTGAACTTGCTCTGATGAGGAGGACTGATATTCCAACGAATACAAGAACAACAAATGCTAAGGATCAAGGAGACGAGGAAAGCATTGGATTCTGGTTTGCACCTTCGCTGAAACTGCCAGTGCTGTCAAGTGGCAGCTCATATATGATCATGATTACTCTTCTCAAGCGCAAAAGAAATGCTGATCAAGTAGGAAATTCTGCTTGTAATTTCCAGAGAGTAAAACAAGCTTTTGAAGGTGAAGAAGAGGTTCTTATCGAAGATGTAATAGAAATGCTCAGGGACGTTGATTTCTGAAAAAAAAAAAGTTTAGCCTTCTGACAATAGTAGTATCTCCTTAGTTATGGTCGAAAAAGTGAAAATCCTTGGTAGGATTTGACTTCTAATCCGTCATGGCTTGTTTAGCTTAAGAAAATGAAATAATAATGTTAACGTTGTTAACATAATTGCCTGTTAACGTTGTTAGAGCATTAAGAAAATGAAATCTCCTTTTTATTTATGCCAACTCATGATTTTCGTCCACCTCACCGAATCCAACAAATTCCCTAAATTTACCGTAGCTATTTGAGGCCAACTCTGAAGTTAGAAAAACTGAGAAAATTGGAAAATACTGCTACTAATAGGAAAAGAATTAGTACTATTACTTTTTATTGGAATTGTATCCAAGTCTTTTACCAAATTATACACATGTGGAATTATATCATATGCGCTCCCCATCAGCCAAGGAAACAAGAACTTGAGAGAATCTCTATCTCATTAAGATAAACATGTGTGAAGTGCTGTGGTACTGTCAGTAAATACGGAGAACATGCCAACAAAGTAAATGGCACGTAATAGCATCAGACAGCAGAATAATTTTCTGGCTATAGTTTGAATCAATGGCAATGCATGTTCATGTAAGAGGTAATTCCTTTACTTCTTTCCTGGTGAGAAGACTAAATTCTGTCTCATTGACAACATTCTGATCAGTAAAGATAAGACTGTTGGCAAAAATAATAATAATAATGCTGCTCCTAGCAACTGGGGCAAACACAACTTTCACGTGGTTAAAAGCTGATGTCTTGACAGAAGAAAGCACTTGTACGTAAACTTTGGCAACGAGGATGTTGATGTTAGGGGTATGTATAAACTTACTCGGAAACATGATTATTTTCAAGCGATTGTTCGGATAAGAGTTTACTTGGATGATTTATTTGAGATATTTACGGTAACACTTTTTATGATGTGATGTATGTGAAATAAAAAAGTGATTGAAAAAATAAAAAATGTGATTGAAATTTGTGAAGTAAATTATTTTGTTTCAAATTATTTCAATCCAAACACACTAATTAATGTAATAAGGGTAGCCCCAAACTCCCTAAATAGGGGTGGGTGGCTGTGGGTATAATCAGCTTCTTCTATCACGCTGTCTCAATTACATGGTGATGGTGGTGGTTTTTTTTTAACTCATGATAATACATATGAACTTGTTTGTTGCTTTGAATCTATTTTCCCTACTCCTAATTTCCTCCGCTTTAGTAACGGATGAATCGCTTTTCCTTAGCCCCAAAATAACAAGAGACAGAACGAAACTGCTAGCAATTAATAATAACATTGATTCACCGGCAGACTACTAATATTAATATTACATGAACGATTCATGAGTCTCAAAATTAAACTAATACATAGTAGCTGACCTTTCGCCCCCAAAAAAAAAAAAAAAGTAACGCGAAAATGCATTAAAAACAGTAATGACAGCAGACTGACTACCCCATTGAAAATCAAACCTCAAAAACCAAACGAATTTTAGACTTTTTAAAGATCATCATGACGAGATAGATATTTGTTTGCTAAGCGAGATTTCCTCAGAGACTAGCTCTAATCTCCTTCACCATTTCCAGTACAGTTTCAACAAAAACCTCATCTTTATCTTCAAAAGCGGATTGTACTTTCAAGTAATCCTCGGACTCATTGGCCAAGAAAAGAGTAAAAGATTGCCCGATTGGGCCTGAAAATGGAAACTTAACTCTAGATTTAGCACTCGTCACCCTCTGCAAATACTCGGTATTTCTTGGATTATCACAAATCCGCCTCATCTGATCAGCGAGATCAGTTTTTCCCAGATCTTGCTTGCTCCGGTTCTTGGAATCTGTGATGGTCACCCGGAGAAGGGATTCCGGTAAGAAAGGCAGGAGGGTTTCCATTATCGAGAAAGTGTAAAAACCCATAGCCAGATGACAATGACATTCAACGGTAAGCAACCCAATTTCCCTAGCATAAATGTTGTTAGCATCATCAAGACAACTTCTGGAAGCATAGAGATATATAAAAGTATCTGATTCGAAGTCGAGCTTCCACTTCATCACAGGTTCCTTGATGAAACGGATACTGCCTGTGGCCTCGGAATCTTCCGGCGGATACAAGATTTCCACATGGAGGGATTCCATGCGGGAGAATTTAGCAAGAAATTTGGTGGTGAGATGAGACAGAAACTCGAAATCCAAGTGCTCGAAGTGGAAAGTCAATCGCTGGGACTTCTGGAGGAAGGGAAACATCCCCAGGGGAGCTATGAAACAGTGGACTGGTTTTCCTGGAAAACAAGCAGGAGTGGTTTTCTTATCGAGTTCCTGGCGGGGAATCCGAAGTGGGATCTCGACAGAAACATTTTTGGTTTGGTAAACAAGGGAAGAGAAACGTTTAGAAACCAAAGAACATCTGCAGAGAGAATTAGCCTCAGAGATTTTGTTAAAGATATGGGATACTATCAAACCATCCGGTAAGAGTTTGAAGTGGGGATCTTCTTGCTCCTTTTGGCTTTTCCTCCTCCTGCAACTATGGTTAGACTAGCCACCAAATCCTCCATTTTTGTGGCCAGACAGAAAGAAGGAGCCTTTGCTTTTCTGATAGCTCCAAATTGCAGCTCTTTCTTGGGACTCAGCCAACCCCAAAATGCCGTGCTAAGGCTGAGGCGGTTACTTTTCTGTGCACATTGAGCAAGGTGTGAATTAAGAAGACAGCTGTTGCTCGATTCTTGATTGGGTACAGTACATAGTACAACAACTTTTACCTGCTGCAGTAACAAAATGTGGCCACCATTGCAGTAATACGTACGTAGTTGAGATTTCCTGAGAAAAACCCTAAACAAGCAGTCGGCTATTGGGGTTTAAGAAAAGGAATCATATAACACACACTATTGAAAGTTGAACCGTTTTTGTGAATATAGATGGGGGGGCCTTCTGCATGAAAAGGGATGTTACATTTCTGCATGAAAAGGGGTGTTATATCACTATTTGAGTAGCATTCATTTTGCATACTCAAAACAAAATTTATCTCTAAAGTTTAAGTTGCATTCATTTACCTATTTAAATTTTAGCAGAAACTCGCATTTTAGGTTTATATCACGTATACAAAATAACGTATAAGGGAGTTTAAGTTGCATTTCATTTACCAAATCTTTTGGATTTTAAGTTCCTAGGGAAAGCTTTAGTCATATCAAAATATATTTTTACAAAATAACTGTCTAGCAATGAACAAGAGGACATATTTTTAAAATATCTTTACATCAATTAGATCACACGAATAAATTCTGAAAATCAGTAATGGTGGTCGAGGTAAAAATTGCAATCATATTATGGTTCTACGGCTATAACTGCGAGACATTCACAAAAATAATTCTCGTAAATGGAGGGTATCCTAGAAGAATTCAAGTATAAACTAAACAAAGAAAATCCTCAATAAATTACAAAAAAAAAAAAAAAAAATTCCCCTCCATTTTGGGGGTACTGTTAGCTTTCAGAAAAATAAGTAAAAACAGAGGGTAGAAAGCTTTTGATTAGGAGGAAAAAGGGTCTAGAGTACAGAGCATGCCATCTTCAACCCAATTTCCTAATTCTCATTTCAAAATTCATAACCTGTTAAAATTCAAAACCAAAACCAGAAAATCCGAGCAGCTTGACATACTCAGGAGAGCATATACAGGTCAAGTCGCAGCAGTTGCTTTGAGCCGGCAGAATTTCACAACTGCTGCGAAGGGATCTGAACCAGACCCATCTTTGCCCCACCATACCAAAGCTTGGAAGGTTTTCAAACCATCAGCAACAGATTCTCTGGCTTGGAAAGTTATGTAATGGTTGGCTCCACAACCCCAAAGTCTTGCGTTTGCCTTCTCAACCTTTTCCAACTTGTACTTTGTGCCCTGGAAGAAATTTAACACTCCTGAATTCACTTCCCTTAAACCGCAGATGCAGAACTAAGGGCGGAAGAGAGCACGTACCTCCTTTTGGTTGAAATCATTAATGGCAGCCACAGAGTAATCGAACAGGTTTTGGCAAGCAGCATTAAAAGGATGATATGGAGCCATAATACAACAACCCGGATAGTGGTTGATATCAAAACCCTAAACGAGAGCGGGCAAATCCAGCTTCACTCAGATAAAATTATGTAGCAGATCATCACAAAAATTTAAAAAAAAAAACAAAAACAAAAGAGGGGCGTACGTACCTCGCTCTCCCTTATCTCTTGATAGTACTTGGACCATTTATCTACATCGACCTCTTCAGAGCCTTCAGCCCCATCAGGCAAATAATCACTCTTCAACCTATTCGGAAGTCGCTGATTATCAATAATAAAATAACCAGAATCGTCGGAATCATATTCCGATGTAAGCACGTCATCCTCGCCAGTGCCATCGCTCATGTCGTCCTCCCCCTCTTTAGCACCGTCGCTATCTTCCATCTCCTCCTCAGCGCCACCGCTCTCTTCATCAAGCTCCTGCTTCTTCTCCGGTGGCGACTGCGTAGATTTTCCCTCATCTTCGCCTCCATCACCAATTATGTGATTTCTGCGTAATTGCTCATCATCGGCCATGGCGATTGATTACCCACGATCCCTACCACTTGCCCTGATTTCCCAAGTTTAGGCAAGCGCACACCAATTGTTAGAAATATTTTTTTTTAAAAAAAATGAAAAATGAAAAACCACTTTGAGCATCAGGCTTTGACAAGTCCAAATCCAAAATATATTTATATTTGGGCCTGAAAGCCTAATCCAAACTATGCCCAGTCTCACCATTAATGCAATTTCGTTGGGTGAAGAAACCCAAGTCTATGTTCCTTCACACAATGAAATCATATAATAAAGAGAGGAGACATGTCATTTTTTGTTAATTACATTGCCACATTTGTTTTATCATAAAAATCATATAATAAAATTACTAGCGAGAGGTGCGATTAACAAAAAGTGAAGTATGAATAATAATATTTTTTTCAAAGAAAAAAAGTTAATAACCAAACTCGAGATTCTCAATTAATTTAGTGATAACTTGTACCAGTTGCTTGTCCAAAAACCAAAATGATGATGATGATGATGATGCAGCGGAGATGCTCGTTTGATTATTTGCATATTGACTCGAACGCCAAAGCTCTAAATTGGCACATGATTACATGCTGATCTCAATGTCTTGCTTTTGTAGAATTCTAATATGGACAAGCTTAAGTTTGATGTGCCAAAGTTGCCAGGATGGGTCTCTGCTCTGATAAAAGTTGGAGTTCTTGGAGGTGCTACCATATAAACTTTGTCAAAGAGCCTTTACAATGTGGAAGGAGGTCAGAGAGCTGCTGTATTCAATCGTATTGTTGGTGTGAAGAGAAGGTGCGTACACTTAAACCAATAGTTATCATGTCAAATAGCTTTGTTCCTTCTATGTTAATGTTAAATTATAAATTCCCAGTTTCCTTTTGCAACTAGACCTTCTTTTATTTGTCGTTCTCTGATCTGCAATGCGTTTTATATTTTAAGTTTCTTCTTAATCTTTCTGAAAAGGTTTTTCTAATTGGTTAATTGTTCTTGAATGTAAAATTGTTACATGTTCAGTTGTCTATTTTCCTGCAATATGTTTCCTATCTCATGTTGAAATAGCAGAGAAATTTTATCCACTTGAAATGAAACTCTGCTCATCACGTCAAAATGTTATTCATATGTGCATCTGTTTTGCTTCATTCTGAATTGAGTTTAATGATGATTTTCCTGCATCCTTGATGTTACATAGCCTGAAATTCATTTTATAGTTGTCAGGTTTCCTTAGGGTGTAAATTGTTTACTTAGTTAGAATAGAAAAAAAAAATCGCTGAAGACTCATCCCTTTCTCATCATTGCCAACGCTAATGTTGAACAACCCTATGCATATTTATTGCTTTGAAATGTTGGTGAAATGGTTTAATCCTCTACAGTGTTTCAGATATTCTACATCAGGTACTTAAAAAGCAGTTGTATGATTATCTCCAACATATTTAACTAGAATAGATCACTTTTATATTGAACATCTTGTTTTTAACAGAAATGCCTCCTAAAATATGCTGATATTTGCTGTTTCATTCTTTCAACCAAGGACTGCAAAACAATCATAATGATGGACCCAACTTCTGTATTTTCTCATCTCCTTATGTCATCCTTCTTCAATTTTCCTTTTGATGTTTACTTTTGGATGTTGAGAGGAAGGCAGGGTAAGGGAAAGAGTCAGTTGGAAAAAATGACATCTCCATCATCATGTAGGTGTACCCTGAAGGAACTCATTTTCTGATTCCCTGGTTTGAAAGACCCACAATTTATGATGTTCGTGCACGTCCCTATATTGTTGAGGGTACTTCGGGCAGCCATGATCTCCAAACGGTAAGTATTCTTGCGCTTATTAAGTTTACAATTAATATACTGTTTTGCCTATATAAACTGTTGAAGGTGGACTTTATTGACCTAATTAACTTAATGAATGCTCCTCATGCACCATTTTAAGCTAAAAGAAACCTTGCCGTAGTGTAGTTGTCAAAAGAAATTAGAATATCCGAGCTCTCCTATATTTGTTTCCAGCTTGAGAACATACATCGCAAGAAACGGTTTCACCATTGGGAATCTATTCTAGCCTTCTCTTCTCATGCACCACATTTTGGCTGTTCCAAATTCTGAGCAGTTTAGGAGTCTTATTTTCTATTTGTTTCATGCTTGGATCTTCGACTTGTTTCCTATTTGCCATTTTCTTACAGGTTAACATAGCTCTTCGCATTCTTACGCGCCCTGTGGCAGATCAACTACCAACCATCTATCGAAGCCTTGGTGAAAACTTCAATGAACGGGTCCTGCCGTCTATAGTTCATGAAACTCTGAAGGCCGTTGTTACTCAGTACAATGCAAGCCAGCTCATAACTCAAAGAGAGGTGAGGACCACATAATTGCTCCAGCAGAGGTCTATAACTGTAAGGAGAATAAAGAGAGACTTTTGATATACAACAACTTGTTATTATCTGGAAGTGCATTTCATCGGTCACATAAACATGAAGGTGACATAAACACGAGCCTTTCTAAGTATGACAGTCAGATCAATACATTGATCTTTCCAACAGGTATCTGTCAGGTGCTTAGTTTTTAGTTGCGCTCAATGATACATTCATTGGATCCTGTTTTCTCTTTTCTAAGACTACAGGAGGTTTACACTTATTGATTACTGTTTCTGCAGACTGTCAGTCAGGAGATTCGAAGCCTTTTGATTAAAAGAGCAGCTTCCTTTAACATCGCACTTGATGATGTGTCTATAACTAGTCTGACTTTTGGAAGGGAATTTACTGCTGCAATCGAGGCAAACCAAATAGCTGCACAAGAAGCTGGGAGGGCTAAATTTGTTGTGGAAAAAGCTGAACAGGAGAAGAAAAGTGCAATAATCAGAGCACAGGTAAAATAATTTCTTCAGTTAATTACACATTATTGTATGTGCAAAGTTTTGTTGTGTCTGTTTTTCATCCCGTGGCTCTCTCATCTCTCTTATTGTACTGAAAACATGTAACCACAGGGTGAAGCCGCGAGTGCAGAGCTAATTGGTAAAGCTACCGCAGAAAACCCTTCATTTATCAAACTTAGAAGAATTGAGGCTTCAAAGGATGTTGCTCAAACAATATCAAACTCTGCTAATCGCGTGTACTTGAATTCAGATGACCTGTTGCTCAACCTTCAGGGAATGAACTTGTCCACCTCTAGTCTGATCGAGAAAATGAATTGCGAAGGATCTCAGCTTTTCTTAATTTGGGGGATCTTTAGGTAGGTGGTGAATGATATTATTGATAGCCATAGTGAGTGTTCAAGCCCCCGTTCAGCATTAAACAGTAGAGATATTTCTAAAACTTAATTACTTTACAAGGCAAGTGATGTGGTCATTTAACTACTTTAAGCATTCTTTGTCTTGTTAGTCAACATTTGCTGGAATATTTATGCTCTTACTCATCACATTCTTGGACTTTGTGAACGGCTGGTGTAGTATGGCCATCAAAATCTTTAAGCCTTTTGGTGTTCACAAGGCTGTGATTTTATTAAGACGTTTAGGTTAACAACTATATACTGCTTTAAGCAGACTGAAGTCATTTACCTTGTTAATTTATCCTCTATTTTCATTGTATGTATGTTTCATTGTGTAACGAATTACATTTTTTGCAACTTCTTGGCAGCTAATAGCAGTGTATCATTGAGGGACTCTTGCAACTTTTCCAAATTCTGGGATGTCTAGACAGGAGAGTACAAAACCACGTTTGGGTAAATCGTACATGTTTGCTATCTGAATCTAGAGTAGATTGGGGGGGGCTTTTTCTATTTCCTCACCGTCGCATGGCATAGTTGGACTTTGTATCTTGAACCCGGTTCTGCATTGTCATGCTTTTCCTTGTTATGTGGGGCTGTGGAGTTGTATAACGGAATGGGAAAGGCACATAAGATGGAAGTCAAAAGTTTGAAGGATAGCAATTAGAAGTGTGTTTGGCGTGGTTTTTCATATCTCATGTCCCAAAGACTTGTTCCACCCCAAATTCAAGGTTGTCCTTCGGAGAACAAAAATGATCTGAACCCAAACACTTGGGACCAGGAGCAACTCTCGCTTCTTGATCCTTTGTGGCCTTGGATTAAATGCCATCTATGTGCTTGTGGTGGGCACTCTTTTGACCAAGTTTTATCTCTATTTCCATACGTTAGGTCGATAGATTCATTGAAGACAAGAAGACGGCTCGTGGAGGCCCAAAAAAAAAAAGAAAAAAAAAGTTTAAAAACCTTTTACAAGTCACAAGATGTACAAACTCGAGAGTCGGTGGGCCTCTTTAGTGCGTATTTATATCGTTTTTTAAGCGACCATTCAATTTCTGACGTTCCCAATGAGGTGTGAAAGCTTCCAGGTCCCTTTTGGCTACTTCATCTTTTCTCATGCTGCTGCTGCTGCTGCTGCTGTCTACTTTACTTGTCCGTCTAGACTTTGACCAGCCGAATGCCTTTGATTCATTTTTTATAGTAAAAAAATTAGCAGTTGAAAATGCGATCACTGCTAGCTTTGAAAAAAAAAACATGGGATCACTGCTGCTATCTAACTCTTCCTTGTCGTTTTTATGCCCTTAATTGGGATTGTCACTCGTCAATTTGAGGGGTTGGAAGAATTATAATTGACAACAAAAGAGGAGCGGATCGTCTCTCTTCCATAATATTCCTCGAGATAGCGCTCTGCAGGCACAAGATGTGCCCTTCAACATTCCACAGCGACTGGATTTGTGTGGGCATAAAAGTGCGGAAGAAGGGAGAATTCAAACTTCAAATAGTAACCATGCTGCTAGTGACATGGTGAAAGGTGCACCTGTCCTGGCTTTCAAAATGTTTTTCTCGACGTCAATTTTGCCTCTTATTCTAATCTTTGGATCCTCCTCTGGCGAAGTTCTCCAAGAAGGGCTCTCTTTTCATTGGAGTCAGCAGTCAAGAAAATCACACACAATAAACGTGGATTTTCGTAGAAAAGGTTTGGTTAGTTTACTTTATTGTAAAATATCTATTCAACTTACCTTCTTCGTAAATACATTTTTCTATCACCTTTGCATCTGATATAAACAAACGTCATATTATAAAAAGTATTACGATATTATTTCAAATACTTTTTTTTTTTTCAAATAATCTCCTGTCCAAACACGGGTTTTGTTATCATGCACCTAATTAAGTTACCTGACCGTGTTCCTTGCAACCTGAAATCGAAAATTATCTCAAACTAAAACTGTATGTTTCTATGGTTGTCTAAAAGAAAAAAAAAATTGGAAAATGTACTCTTTCTTGTTAAATCCAGTCATGAACTCTGGAATTCAAATCTTCCAGAGGTTTAAGTGAGTGCTTTGATCAGGCGTTGACTTAGGTCAACAGCTACCTATTCAAAGAAAAGGAGCAGAACGGGTCTTGGAAATTTCCATTAATCCTGCAACGCAATTTTTCATCTAAACCAATGCCATGAGCGGATGAGCCAATGATCGTTGGCTACTTCAGCCCACTCCCGGCGCGTGATTCCACCTACGGTTGAAATCGCAGCCGCCTCATGTCTGTACGTTTTTTCGCTAGAAACGTTTGTGCGCGTGGAACAAACGCCTTATCACTTCCACCTCGGTGAACACTATTGCTACGCTTTTTGTCCAGTCTTTTTTGGGACGATCCAAAATTGGTAAAAGAGGACAACGGCCACCGGCCCAAGTGGCGACATTTTACGCATTAATTAGTTAACAGGTTTGGTAGTTAGTCTTTAACAAATCCGGTGTTGTCAATTAGACAAGCAAAACTTTATTATCTTGTTTGAATTGTATTGTATGTGCAATTAATGGGTCTATAATCTTATCCTTTTTTATTGATTAAACCGTCTACGGTTGCATTAATTAGCTAGTTTAGAAAAGAAGAAATCTCTCCAACCATTATTACATTCCATGTACTCTGGCAAATTGATCTTTTACTCGTGTAAAGTAATATGGAGGTTATTTCCCTTCACAAAAAATATTCCTAAAATGATTCAATTTCATACTTTATTCCCATAACAACCTTTTTTGTTATTCATCCGATCAAAATCAAATGGAAATGAGAAAAAGGGTAAAATCCTTCATTAGTCATTAATATAGTCCAAAAATCCCTTACATGATTATAATACTCTATTCTGAATCTATTTTCTCCTTTTTGACTATAATACTCTACTCTGTTTTTACTTATCACTCTACTGTCCAAAAAAAAAAATCTTGAATACTTCTAACAATAATATTTCCAAACATGAGAGCAAAAGTCTTGAATACTTAACATAAATTTGACGATATTTCCGAAGATAATAGCAAAATCTAAAATTTGACTGTTTATATCTGTTCTAGTTATAATAATTTTCTCTTTGTGATACTTTCCTTCTTATTTAAAAAAAAAAAAAGAGAAAAACTCACTGCAAATCCAGGAAAATTGAAATTATCTCCAAACATGAGAGCAAAAGATAGAGTAACGGGCGCCACAAGTTCGAGTAGTATTGTTCAATATAGCAATTATTTTTTCTTTCCGAAATTGTCAATATAGCAAATTCAGTAATGCTCATGCATGGACGTTATCCGTTCAGTCCAGTCCTCGTGTCGACGTGTCCAACAAATATTTCGACAGTGCAAAGACAAATGCTGATGTGTCGGAATTCCTCTCCTCAACAAAGCTGTCGTTAATAGTCGAATAAGATACAATAAAACAAGTTTTTGAAATACATACTACAGTGCAACTTTTTTTAAAAAAAATATTTAAATCATACGAGCTCAATTTTTAGAGTCCCAACATCAGCATCGATCCAATAAATTGATTTTTTTTTTTTTTTGGGTTGCTAACCCTTAAATCCTTTACTTTATACATTCTTTTCGACAGGATAATTTGGGCCTTCTTCAAGGCTACTTCAACTCGCTAGCACATCATAAGTAATTTGACAAAATCAAGAAATGGGATAATATTTATTTGCACTAACCTATCACAATAATACTTTAAATTTTTTTTTTTTTTTAGCAAAGCCCGCTTACCGGGTGGGGATGCCAGCCCCTGCTTTTATTAATAACCTCTAAACTTTCTTTATGTCTTGGTGTTTTTACTACTTAGAACCTAGAGAAGGAAGGGGTTGATATGATACTGCCCTCCGAAAGGTCAACTTCTATTTTAGATAAATTACTGCAAATAATCTATACTTTTGCCATATTGGATCAAAGACTACAATACATATATATATATATATATATATATATGTGTGTGTTTTTCCATCATAAGAACCATATCTATTCTCTTTTCCCATCTACAATCGATGTCGGAGCCAAACAAAGCATATTATAAGTTGGATCCACAAGGTTAAATTTAACTTCAAACTTTGGATGTTGCAGCTTTTGATAGGTTCAAACTAGGTTATTCAATCACCTTAACTTGCTCTACATGATGTACAGCATAAGAATATTTCAGTTCTTCTTTCTACTATTTTGTCGAAGAATTCTAGAAATTCTCTCCATTTGAATTCTTCAACATGGAAAGCAATTGTATACGAAATTTTCAATTTCAACTCTTCGTATGGTAGGTGCATAACCCTTTACTGTAAACTCCATAGTCAATATCTTAGTGGTACTTATTTTTTGAGTAGTAATATCAGCAGAATGATTATTTACACAATCTCTTTAATCGAAAAACCAAGCCTAATTAAGATTAAGAGTAGGTTAGTGCAAAATGGGCACGCTCACTTAAACACCACTTAACAGAAAAAAGGATGGAAGGATCCCAAAGCGTGAGCAAATGGGCTTCAGTCTAATCTAATGGTCAAAATCCGGATAACAATTTCACATTAGTTGAGTTATTTTATTTTTTTCCTAATGTTTAGGATACGAGTAGATCGTTTCCTATTGTTAATTTCTAGTGATAAGATAATCCCGTGATTCCGTGGTCGGTGATCCAGTGAGAATTCTACACTTTGATAATCACGCTTTTCCAAAAAGCGCGTTGTCTCTATCGTATTCTCATCAATTATTTAGTACGAAGATTCTGCTCTTTTTCTTGCTCTCCTTTTGGGGCGGTTACATTAAATAATAGAATGATTTCAGAAATCTTCCATAAAATTTATAACAACTTCACTTAGCATTTTGTTGAAGTTTTAAAAATACCTCGAATTATCCCAAAAAAAAAAAAGAGAGAGAGATCATATTTTCCTTGCTTATTTTGTCAACATCAAAAAGAGACAAAAAAATGGAAGGCCGCAATTAAAAGTATGCAGCCACTTGGAGTTTGCCTTAGCAAATCAGTGACGTAGTATCATGGTCCCAACAGTACCTATGACGTCTAACGTTACGTAATTTCCATTGACGTTATGGTCTACCAAGCTTCTCTCCGCCCCACCTATGATATATATAGTCTTCCCATCAGCCCCTACCCACTATCAAAAGCCCCCCCTCCACCACACCACCTAGCTATGATCACTTTTTTCTCTCAAAAATCCCAAAAAAAGGGTAGACAGTAGAAATTAAACCACCATGCAGCAAGCAACACCATATACAACCTGGCCTCCGACCACCGCAACCTCCGCCGGCGGCTCCACCAGCCTCGAGTCACAGCTAAGTGACAGTAGCAAAAGTGCGGAAAATGATGGTATGACAAGTAGTACCAGTCAGGTAACGAGACTGGTATCAGAAAATGCAGTGATTGCGTTTGGGAGACGAGGGTGCTGCATGTGCTATGTTGTCAAGCAACTGTTGCTGGGCCTTGGCGTTAATCCCACCATTTTTTACGTTGACGAGGAAGATGAAGGGGCAATAATCGATGAGCTATCGAAAATCGCAGGCGTTTTGGAAGGGGATGGCAATGGGAAGGTGCAATTTCCGGCTGTTTTTGTGGGCGGAAAGTTGTTTGGAGGGTTAGAAAGAGTGATGGCTACACATATTACCGGCGAATTGGTGCCTATGTTGAGAGAAGCTCGAGCTCTGTGGCTTTGACGGTTGACTTTGTCTTTGCCAAAAGTCTTTCAATATATATATATGTATGTATATTTTAAATTGCAAGAATCCTAGGTGGTTAATATGCTTAGGTTTGTTTCTTCTCTCCGTAAGTTTTCAATATTGAGAGATATGCAGGGCAGGAGACATTTCGTCACTGATCTCCTTGTTTTTCTTCTTTGTGTAGAGGATAAGGTTTTAGGACCCGCAGATCATGTAATTTTGATCTCTTAAACTCTTTCCGATCGTATATGTTTCATCCTTTACAAGTTTATCTTCACAATTCATAGAATTTAGCCAAGCAAATCATCAAGTCTTCTTCTTCTTGTTTTATTGTTATTATTCTTATTATTACTATATTGCAATGACATGGTGGTTGCATAAGAGGTGTACGAGTATATATCTCTGGCATATATATATATATATATATATATACGGAGATTAGTGTGTTTGGATTATAAATTATTTGAGATAATTTTGTGAAAAAAGTACAGTATTACTTTTTTTATATAATGTATGTGAGATAAAAAAATAATTGAAAAATGTGTTGATGATGCAAGCAAATCAGTGTATGTAAATAAAGTGTAATAATTTACAATCCAAACACACTCATCGATATCATCAGTGAAAATATATATGGCTCATCATCATCAAAACCCTAGTGTGATGATCATCAGGATGATTATATCATTTTCAGATTTTAACTTTTTCTGACTAATTGAAAGATCTGGATTGCGGCCGATGACTAGAATTAGCCAGTGGTTAATTACTTTGGTTTTACGTGATCGATCGCCTCCTTAGTCCTTCCTTATACTGTCCAAGAATAAATCACAAGATTAAAAAATTAAGCTAGTAAAAACTTGAAGAACTAGAACATAACCGACCATCATGTGCTATCTAAAGCCTAGAAGACTTGCATCCAAAGCCAAACTTAATCGGCACGAATAATAGTTAGTTTAATGATCACGAGATCATTGGTTTTTATCTCAAACTTTCTCATCTTTCCCTTGTAATTAAGACTTGAAGTCTTCTTTTAAAGTAAAAAGAAGAAGGACAAAGGAAAAAAAAAAAAAAAAACACCCGAAATATTGATTCTCTATCTAGGCCGACTCGGGGGAATAGAATAAGTATCTAGGCAGGCATATAGTAAGATTACGTACCATCGATTTGTTAAAAAAGCCAGTACAATTACGGGAAGGAATCTGCTTATGTAACCAAAATTTTATCCCTACGATTTTCTTTTCTTGATTTTGTATGTGAATATGACGTGAATTCATAAATTATTGCTTGAACAGTGAATTATTTGTTTATATTATCAACACGTTTTTAAATTATTATTTTTTATTTCATATGTATCACGTCAAAAAATATTACAATGCTTTTTAAAAAAAAAATTATCCCAAATAATCTATTATCTAATAACCTCCCATCACATACATCACATCAACCAAGCTCACTTGTTATCCACAGTCTATAATATCGTTTTCTGCAATTCTAATAGAGATGAAACACGTCAAAAAAGTCTTCTGCGTGTAAGGTAGCAGCCGTGTGCGGTGCAAAGAAAGAGTAAAGATTGACAAGCATCCACACACACAAAGCTAGTTAACCTTATCCAATCCCTTTGCTATTCCCTTTCATCAGTGTATGGATATTTTGAAGCCTGAATTGGTGCTATCGAATCGACGAAGTTCTTGAGACTGTTGGTTGTCATCGTATTAATGTCCCAATCTATTCCATCGCTCACCAGTTACGAAGCAGTGTACAACATCTTTATTAACGTGCCAGTACGAGTAGCACCATCAAATCTCATGGCAATTTTGATTTTGAAAAGAACATTACCAAATTCATGCTTCTAATAATATCAGAATCCAGCAATATAGAAAGAGCCAATAACAAACTGTTCAAGTGATCACTCGATTTCCTTTATCACGAACCTGGATTTCAATCACTTTTCCATCCACTAGAAAAAGAACTAATGTAAAAAAGATTATCTTGCGTCTCAAGTGCTAATACAATGACTGCCTTTTTGTCAAAAAAAAAAAAAAAAAACTATGTACTCCCAGATGCAAGGTTAACAATACTACACCTTAAATTAAACCAACTGTAGTTCTATTTTTTTGGCTTATTCTTCTTGAAAAACGATCGATGGCCTTCCACAATTAATAGTGTAATCATTTCTTCCTGAATATTTGATGATCCACTGAGACCGTGGACCAAATATAACCCCAGTTGACTTCAAAACTAACCCAGCATTCCCTCCTTTTTTTTTCTTTTTTTTTTCCCCCTTTGGAATGCTATACCGAATCTACATACGCCTTGTTTCATCATGAATAATAGATAATTGATTAGTACAATTATGCATCATTATCCGTGAGAAAATCATTATATACTTTGTCTGATATGAGCCCCGTGACGGACAAACAGCATTATGAAGTCAGCAGTAACTGTCATTACGTGAGAGGGTTGGTCATGATGAGGAAGATGATGATGATGATGACCATGACGATGCAGCTTATGTAAGTGTGATTATATTTCTTCTCATCGAAAATTCAATGTGCGCTTCGGTACAATCTGCCAGTGGGATTCAATGGTTGTCCGCATCGGTCAATAAAGTTGTTTGCATTTTTTTTTGTTATCGATACGATAGACCTACAATTATTCTATGCTATGAAGAGAAGAAGATCTGAAGAGGTCGGAGAGAAATCGGAGGCGATTGAACCACCTACCGGTCTCGTGCACTCGTCTTGAAGTGGCTTATCATATTTTTGTGCCAGTGATAGGAGACAAGGTTTGATCCCCTTAACTCCCCCCCTCCCCCCCCCCCCCCCCCCCCCCCCCCCCCCCCGGTCAACTTTGGTGACAGCTTAGCTCGGTGGTTTTTTCTGCGTAACTGGGGTCTTCATGCTTCCCCCTTCCTCCTAAATAAAAGAAGTATACTATTAATTAGTACTACTAAATTGACACGGTTGTCACTAATAATTTCTATCATTAGTGCAACTTTCTTAGTCGAGTAGAAGGTGATTTTCAACTAATTTATTAATAATATTGATTTCTATTTCATTAAAAAAAAAAAGATTGACACAATTCATTACTCCCCGCAAGGAAGGACTAGTTGATTGTTAGTTTTTTTTTTTTTTTTTTAAGGATGCATTTACTCGATGATTTAAACTACTATAATACTTGCCTAGGCAAGATACATGGCAAATAATAGTCGACCCACATAGGCAAAATCTAAGTTGGCTGGCGTAATTTCATAATTAGAGAGATCTGATTCAGTGCTAAGTTTTGTATCTGTAGCCACCACCAGAATCTGTGTTTGGCAATGTATGTGGTACAAAAGTTTAGTTAAAGATCGATTGCTATTCTTATTCTAGGATCGTAGATTTAAAATCGAGTTAGTTTACACTTTACATTGGATTGGAGTGCACTTGTCAAATCTCTAAACATCAATCATTAGCTAGAGGACTAGAGCCAAAAGGGGATCCATTTTTTCTACATTTCTTTATAGTAAAAGTTTATGCTGTTGATCCATTCCATGCGGCATCGTCATTGAACAATGGCCACCACTTTCCAGAAAAAACAACAATGGCCACCAATATTCTTGTAGACTTTTCATATTTTGTCTTTTGCAGTACACGTGATAAGAGAATTGCTAGTCTTTGGATCTCTAGTTCTTCACCATCAATGCCAACAAAGACTTGATCTCTCGGAATTCATCTTGTGGAAACTGGAATGCATATCTCATTCAATTTGAGACTATGACATCGGGAAACGTACTTGTCCCCAAAACTTCACAAATTTATCTCAAATGCTTCGAATCATCTCCACCAATTTTAGTAAAAGCAAAATTTTAATTGAAATTCAACAAATTATTTTTTTCAAGTTAGTACAAATCTGAAAACCCATCACCACCAATTGCTACTCAAAAAAAAAAAAAAAAATCACCATGAATACACAACATCCCACCACAACCACAGAAATCAACAAAAAAAAATTAAGAAACCCTCAACCATCACCAGCGAAATCAGATGAAGAAGAAGAAGACTCGAACCATCTATAGCTTGGGTTCCATGGTTGACCATGTTTTAGGAGAGCCAATGGGTGAAGGGAAAGTGCAGGCAAGGAAGTAGAAGCAAGGGGTGCTGGGTGGTGAGGATGTGGCTGAGACAAGTGTCGAAAGAGAGAGAGAGTATTGTACCGTGAAGATTAAGAATATTTTTTTTTCTTTTATTTTTTGTGGCTGGGTGGGTACTCAGGCAAAAGTACCAAATTTACTCTGTAATGGCTATTAAAGTTTTTTTGATCTTTCATTACCATAAATTCATTACTATTGTAGTGTTCCAAACATAATTATTAGTGACAATCACTATTGGTTATAGCACCCTCCAACAAATGGGTCGTAATATCTCAATAATATATTTGTGGACTATGGACAAAAGATAGATGACTATGGGAACAAATTGGATGATTGAGAAATTTTTAGGTAAAGATTTCACGAGTTTCGGGGCAGCTCCATAAGTTATACTAGTTTGAGTGGTTTTTTTTTTTTTTTGAGTGGTTAAATTATATGAATAAAACAATAGTACTTTTCTTTTAATAAAAAAAAAAAAAAGCTAAGATAAATTCAGTTTTGATTATCACCATCGATCAAAACATGTACTCGAAATCATAGATCGCCTATCAATACGATTCTCACATCATCAATAGAAACGTTCGAACATACGATATTTTGTGAAGAAATGATCGTTCTACTATCGATCTTTTATGAAAAAATGATTGTTCTAGCCAACCTGCGTTGATTATAAACAACAAAATAGCAGTACGATTTTAGTCAAATCCGAAATCTTCCGACAGTGTAAAACTGCCATTAGCTGCGCCCATGCAGCACATTTTTTTCCTTCCAATCCACATACGATCCAAGCCTAAAACTTGTGGATTAGGTTGCGACTTTTCAGGCCCATTTACAAGTTAGAACAACAAGCCACGTAAAACAACGCTTTAAAAACCAGACGGGCTATGACCATCCACCTTTGTATTTTTTTCGGTGTGGTATTGGAAGTATAGACAAACCACAAACTTTGTCAACTCTTTTCTTTCTTTTTTTTTTTTTTTGTCAAACAGTAAAGTTACACACAAGTTAGATTAAAATTAGCCGAAACACTCCGAGGATTGAATCTAAGGGGGATCCATAAGAAAATACAAATTCAGTCAACTTTGGAGCATCTTTGCATTACAGCAATGCGATTTTTGAATGGGATTTTGTAAAAGTAACGTTCCATTGTCCTCATTGAGTTTGAGCGTAGCTTATGAAAATACTCCGAACAAGTTTTAATTAGCTTATTGTGAAAAGGGTGAAGCAGATTTTTTTTTGTCATTTTAGTTGCTCACATCTGAAGATACCGAGCCATTAACACTAACTCTAAAATGCTAATCGTGTAGGCCATTTTCCTTTTAATCTTATTAGCAAGACTGTGTTAAAAAGATTGGTTGGAGTTAATCAACTCAATATGGAATGGAAGTAGTATTTTGGGTTGTACGGAATGGTCGAAACTGAATTTGGTGTCCGAGTACTTAGTCTAACATCCGATCTCTCCTCAACCAGGCCCAGGGTGGTCATAGGCTCTTTGTCGGGAAAACTAGCAGCAGATTCCTTAGCGTCCAGTACCGGAATCGTAGGCTAATTGGGCTTCAGCAACCTCTTCTCTCTCTCTCTCTCTTTTTTTTTTTTTTGGTTTTAAATACAAATTTGAACAAAACGAATAAGATTTGTTGTAAAAAAAAAAAAAGAAAATAGAAGGACAGTAAGATTGCAGTAAAGCAATTCAGCTCAAAAACTCATCTTTCCTTCGTAGCTGTCTCAATTTTGATTTAGAAATTACTTTTGATCTCACCAAGTCTCATATCGTTTGATTGAACTTTAGTAGGTAACAAATAGATTTAGCAAAAGAAGAACGAGCTTATGGGTCCAAAATCTCAAAGCGCAGGTTGTGATTCATATGAATAAAGACCTGACATCTCAACACTGCGTTGCAACATGATGCCATTGTTCATGCGACTAATATCTAGCTTTCCACCAAAATCTCTTTTTAAAGTGAATGCAAGGTGCAATTTTGTGCGAAGAGAGACCGGGAACCAACTTTCACAAGCATATATATTCACACGATTTTCCAAAACAAATTGAAGGCAACCCCAACTAAAGAAATATTAACAGAGAGAGTTGAGTTGAGTGGAGTGGTAAGATAGGAGAGACTGTCAACAGGTGGTCTTGAACCCCAAGATCTCCCACTTATCTCAAAAAAAAAAAATCCAACTAAAGAAATTGATTATCTAAAGCCTCTCAAATTTTGAGACTCAGAGCTAAACCTACTACTAGGTAGTTCATAATCAAGGTTCAAGAAATAGATGAACGGAAAAATTCTTGATCATTTGTGTTCCCAAACTGACCTTCGCCGCCAATCAAACAAGCAAAGAAGTCCTTGTCCAAGTGATTCCTGGATCCATGAACCAAACTCGAGCTTCCAGCTTCATCACAACTGCTAGAGATCTGGGAGGAAAGAGAAGAATAAGGCGTATTGTTCACCGATAACAGCATTTCTTGAGCCTTATGCAACTCCTGCTTAAGCCTCTCAACTTCACTTTGAAGCCTCTCATTATCTGCTAACAGATTTTCCAGTCTTAGCTGCAAAGCCTTGTGATCAACCTCAAGGTTTTCATTCTTCCACCGGGCACGCTTGTTTTGGTACCAAATTGCAACCTTGCGAGGTGGTAGACCCAGCTCGTGGGCTAGTTGGGACCTGCGATCTGGATCCAGTTTGTTATTGAAATTAAAGCTTTTTTCTAGGAGACTAACCTGATCTTGAGTTAGCCTTTTCTTGTGAAATTTGAGTTCGTTTTTTCGAACGCTTGACTGAATGTGGTGGTAATCCATTGCAGTTCTTGCCAAGAGAAACGTTCAAAAATGGCAAATAACTCTGACAATTATATGTGACAGGCCAATAAATTGGAGATCAAGATGTTAAGTTGGGCAGCACATCGTAATCATGCATGCATTTGGCTGGTCATCACGTGGGCTGTGTCCTACTACTAATTGAAAGTCTAGTCCTACTATATAGGATTAGACTTCAGTAATTGGTGAACTTGTTTTTCCAAACCAAGAAAAGGGCAAAAAAAAAGAAGAAGATAAATGCATGTTCAAGAAAGCTATATATATTGGAGAAACAACACGTAAAAGCACCATGATTTGGTGTTGCGTGCGGTAATATTTCAAAGGCCAACGTAAGAATTGAAAGCGTATTGATCTGTTGATCTCCGTACTAGAAAAAAAAAATCAAAATATCAGTTATAAAAAAAAATCAACACATCAGTTGCAAAATTGTCGACGCATGTCTTGTCTGTATCTGTAATTTGTCAATGGATATGGTGGGGGAAACGCCAAGTCAATGCTTGACAAAGCATACGTCTTTGGTTAATGCCCACCTACAGCTCATGATTTGAACAATTCTATTTTGGTTCGCTTTCCAACATTTGTGACCTCTCTCTCTCTCTCTCTAAGTTATAGATACAGTCTTCTCCTTCTTTTTTTTTTTTTTTTTTAAGATAAATTGACTTCGAGTGAAACTGGCTATAGCTGGATGCACTTCGACTGAGGAGAGCCGCCTCAATTGTTCAAAGTTGATTTCTTGAGGGGTTTCAGAATTGCATATCAGTTTCATGATGAACTTGAATAAGCTTTTAATAATAGTTAAGCTAAATCATTTCAAATTCAAGGTTACTCAAACTTGTTGAAACTTGACTTTAGATTTTTTTTTCTTGACTTAGATTATTAACAAACAAAATTTGAACAACCTTTTACTTGATAAGCTCGAGTCAAATGTCGAGCAACACGATTCATATTTAAACCCTGTTCAATTCATCAGTTTTCATCTGTGAATTCATTATTCATGTACGTACGTAGAGGATAAATAGAACTCAAGGGTTGAGAGCTCATGACCCTTTTTATTAACCGGGATATATATATATATATATATATATATATGACCCTTTTTATTAATCTAAACTCGTCATCTTTCTTTTATTTTTGGTAGATCCCATCCAGCAGCAAAACTTTGATTATACTGCCCCGCCCTTGAAAACTGACTGACATTTCTTGTGAGATTTCATTTTCAAACGCAAAATGAAACGCACAAATTACTGTCAAATAGAAGAGAGATCTCCAGATAGATATTTTGTTGTTGTATATATAGGAACGCAACCTACAACGGATACACTTTATAAACAATACAACTTGCGGAGACTTATTAATCCATCAGGCATGAACCAATTAAGTTACACTACTGCATTTCTTTTCCTTTTCTTTTGGGTTACGCCAGAGGGTGCCTTGTTTGATAAGATCAAGCTCTATCTGGTAAAGAATCAGCGCAAGAAAACCAAGATAATAGAATAAAATTAATGTCTATTTTCATCAATCATTTTGATTTTCTGTCCACCAGAAATGATCTCTAGCTTCTGGCTGGCTCAATTATTTGCAAGATCATGCTATATTACATATTCCCCTTAAATTCGATCGCCCGCCATCTTTAATTTTCGTAACCTATTCCAACAATAATGACAGCGTAACGACTGAAAACGTATTGTATCAAATATTTCATCGAACAATTCGGTTAAATAATTCACAAATGATCGCTTAGTAATTAAGCTGTACAAGATTTTCATAACATTTAGGCACACTGAACCCGTATCAAAATCTCCGCCGCCGCCCAACTGTGTACTGCTCGACTGAAATCACTCTATTCTCATCATTCACCGTTAAAAGAGAAACTGGTTGTTAGGATAGGAATACGATACATTTTTCCCCACCTGCCATGTCTTTATTGCACATAAAAGGATGTAGCTTTCATGCATCAGTACTTGTGGGGTTCAAATTGGCGGTTCATGAAACGCGATCGACGTTAGGGCACGGTTCTAAGATTGTAATGCTTTGAATGTTGGAATAAGTAGTAATACTTCCTCGTTAGCTTTCTGTGGAAAGTGCATGAACTTCAAAATGCGGACATATTCATTTTCTTGACCTAACATCTTCGTCATGGACGTTACAAGGGTCCCAAAGCTAGTAGATTAGATTCCAATAGTCCAGCTAATTATATGTCTACAGGACATAGCTGGAACTAAAAAGTTTTGTTTTCCTTTTTTTTTTTTTTTTTGGTATTACATCGTTTAGAATAATTTATTTTTCCCATTACAGTTATGGAGTTTAAAATTCAAGAGTATAAGATGATTTACTTGAGAGCTTGCAACAACTCTGGTAAAATTTTTATCCCGTGAGTGAATCAGTAGAATCTTTGAAATCACGGTAGAATTCTGATTCGGCTTCCTCGAAATTAAAGGGGCCGGGATAGAGTTAAGTTGATTTCTAGCTTCTAGACGAGCGAATGATACTCTATATTTCTTAGTGGAATTTTGATCAAATTGAGGAGACACTTTTACTAAAGATCTGGTGCAGTTGAAAACTAGGGTCAAACAAAATCTACAAACTAATATATTTATGAAGACTCATGTTCAACTTATTTGGGGTTTAGCATGCTGCAGTTAGCTGTTTTCCCATGCTTCTCCGTGCAAAGGGTTTCTAAGTTTTCTGATCGACTTATGTACTACAACTATAAGTGTCAAATAAATTCATTTAATTAAATTTATCCATACTCGTTCATGAATAATTGGGTATAGATATTTTAAATTTTTACATATAGGTATAAATGAGTTATCCAATAATATTCATTTAATAAATGGATATAATTGGATAACCCATCAAACTCAATTAATCCAATTATTCTCTTTATAAAAAGGACTATAGTCATTTTGTCATGATGTCCTACTTAATTTTTTTCTAAGATTATTCATTTTGTCATGATATTAACTACTTTTATTTTAATTATTATTATTATTATTTGTTAGTTTTATCTTATCATTTTATTTTCTCGTAGTTTGTTAACTTGTTCATTTTTCAGTATTACCAATTTATGACAAGCTTTATCCTCTTTTCCTACCTTTCTAAAATGAAATTTTAAATTTATGCAAAAAAAATGCTAAGGGTTAAAAGTTTTTGGATTAAATTTTTATGTTAACTTTCATATTATTTAGTCCAAATTTTTATATTTTTATTGTTCAATTATTAAATTGTATGCAATTTTGTGACATAGCGTACATATGGGAAAAGATGGTAGTTAGACTTATTGGGTATTATAAATAAATATTTAAAATTAATGATGAGTGCAAACCGCAAAGGGTGGCATAAATTGATAATTTAGTTTACAAAATGAATTTAGATGAGTTTGTAAAAGTTAGAGTAAATGGGTTGTAAATGGGTAATTGGATTACTCAACTCATTTTTTGACTTGCTCATTTATACCCATATTTTTAGATGAGTATAAATGGATTGACTTATTTATTCCCATTACCCATTTTAATCCGTCCAAACCTGTTCAAGTCACATATTTTGACACATCTAAGTATCTAACTACAGTTTAATCTGAAGTTAATTTATAAATACATAATATGACAATTGTTTACGATAAATAGACAGACCCACACAAGTGGGTTTATTTAAGCACTATTCTCGACAATAGCATGGTATGGTTGTCTTGATGATTATCATTATCATTTTGTCGAATACATGTAAAAACTCCATAGGAGAGTATTGAAAGGGTTATTTAATGACAATAGTATCATGCAGTGGTGAAGTCAGGACCCATTACAGAGAGTACAATGAGAAAATGCTTTTTAGTATATTAAAAATTTATTGTGAATATGAGTTATAGTATATATTGCCTTAGGCTTTAATTATTGTGATGACCACATTGTTTAAGTTAAAAAAGGTCGAATCTTTTTTTATTGTTTAAGGAGTGACATAGATGTTTGATATAAAAAAAATAGATCCAATGTTTTTGCAAAAAATTATTTGTTATAAACTTCGTTTTTTAGGAAGAAGACAATTCTATGTAATTTAAAAAGGAAATGCAGACAAAGAATGAACTTTTAAAATATTAAAGGAATGCAATGTAGTAAAGGAAAGAAATTCTACTGTTGTGGCGGTGCCTCAGTACAACTAGGGATGGCAGGCACCCGCCCCGCGGGGGGCTCTCGGGGCGGGGGGTGGGGCGGGGGCGGGGGGGAATTTTTTCACCCCGCTTAGAAACGGGGCGGGGGAGTATACCCCCGCCCCATCCCCTGCCCCGTCCCCCGCAAAACAAAAAAAATATAAAAAAATATATAATTATATATAACATGTAAGTTAATTAGTTATAAACTTATGATAATGATATTATTAGTTAGATATATTATATAATGTATATTAGTTTATGTAATATAATTGATATTATCAATTATATGAATAATTCTACATGTTTACTAATAGAATTTATTAATTAGTTATACTAAATTTACTAATATATTTATACTAAATTTCTAATTACACTTAATAGAATAACACTTTTTTCTCAAAAAAAAGCACAAACACAATAATGAATTAGTGATTGCATTTGTACTAAAAGTGAAAACTTGACTATTTTAGTTATATTTATTTCATCATATTGGATTGTATTCAAATAACTTCTGTTTGATTGTTTTTATGAGTTTCAATTGTAAAATTACAATGAATAATAATTTGGTGATGTGTTGATATTTTAGTACTTGATTATTTATTAAAATTTAATTATAATAAAATTATATAATAAAATTGTATTAACCCCGCGGGGGCACCCGCGGGGGAAACGGGGCGGGGACGGGGCGGGGCGGGGGGAACAGGAGGCGGGGGACGGGGCGGGGGACGGGGGGAACTAATAGGCAACGGGACGGGGGACGGGGGAGGGGACCCCCGCCCCAACCCCGCCCCGTTGCCATCCCTAAGCACAACTTATATATCATCAGCAGCGCCTTCAGTTTGATGTAAGGAAAACTTTTTGCGACAAGTGAATAAATGCTTTATGTAAGTGATTACTAAGATGCTTTACCGAGTAAAATATTAATGAAGAATAAGTTTAATTTAAATATAAAAAATTTGCCTTTAGTTTTTTAATTTTGTTCCATCAATGTTTCTCATCTTTAAAAATGAAAAAGTTGCCTTTAATTAAGAATAAAAGTTTTTTTTAGAGCAATTTTTACAAGCGCTGTTAATCGAACTGAGTAGCTCTCCAGTCAAGTCTTAAAGGTTCGACTAGGCTCGTTTTTCTTAGTAAATGAGTTGAATTTGAGTGCTATATGTACTCGTTTTTGAATCGAACGGCTCACCAACTACTTGACAGGTTCAAAATATAAGGGTCATTTCATTGCATGCCTAATAATTATGCCCTAAGTTTCAATTTCCAAATGAGGATTCCTGTTGTTGCTGCTCTAATTTTTCTTTCCTCTTCCCTTTTCCACAACCCGCAGCTGCACTTTCCTACACACCAAATCACCAATCCATCCACCACCTCACCACCATTACTCAAGCTCGTTAAGCTCGACTCGATTTTCAAACTCGAGTTCAAACTTAAACTCAAGTTTGACTAGTTGATCTCGAATAACTTTTGAAACTCGAATTACTAATCGAGCGGGTTCGAACTAGCTTGATAAATGTTTGAGT
Organism: Coffea arabica; assembly: GCF_036785885.1. Taxonomy (NCBI): domain Eukaryota; kingdom Viridiplantae; phylum Streptophyta; class Magnoliopsida; order Gentianales; family Rubiaceae; genus Coffea; species Coffea arabica. The sequence goes on from NC_092312.1 coordinate 12,450,237, forward strand.
CGAGTTCAATTATCAAGTGCTTGAACTTGACTCGACTCGATTAATAACACTAGTTTTTATCATGAGTTTTACTTTCTCTTAGTGAAAGGGAAACCGATTTTGTTGCACAGCAAACCGCTTTTTTCGGTTCTCTCTCCACTTTTCTACTCTGAAGAAACAAAGGAGTTGATTCAGAGTATCTTTTCCCAGATCAAATGCTGGAATTTCATTAGCCTGACTTCGTAGCCACCAGAGCTAAGGAAATTAACTCTGGCAATAAGCTATCTGAAATTTAACCAATCAGTTTATGGATCAATGTTTGTTTCGACAGTTACAAAAGCATTCAAGGTTTCTTTTTCTGTTTAGATAGTACTTTAAGAACATGCTGAAATGGATATTGCTATATCAATTTTGTTTCAATTTGTCCGAACAGACTCAAAAAGTTCCGTAACCATTGGTTAATTATCCCATTAAACCCTTAATCTTTTCAAAGGGGTACAAGATTAACTTTAAGCCTATTGATAGAATCCTCTATAATTTAGTGTTGAGTCAATTAAATCCTTTCAATGGTCTTAAAATTTGAACAATAAGTAGAAAATCGACCCACAATAAATAACGATTGGATTTACCTCATAAACTTTTTAATTAAGGTACAACAAAAGTATATGCAGTAAAAAAGCTTCCTTTATTACTAAAGTAAGTATATAACAATTTCAAATTGTAACCAGAGAAAGACAAGTTGAATCAAATATTTGCAAAGAAAGGTTTTGCTACCCAAATCAATCACCAATAGGCTAATAAATATACAGTAAAAAACACTTAGAAAATTGCCGTCTTGGTTATTTAAAGAGGATTTTAATGTGGTATGATATCTATTTTCTATGATCTTTTAGCTCAGATGAAAAAGTTAAAAATACTTATATGGCTGCTCATAAATTTATAAAGAATAATGGGCTCCAAAACTAAGAATTGGCTAGACCTAACTGGTTTGTCCTCACAAAGTTTGACAATTACATTGCACATGTAGATAATTTGAGAACTTTCATAGCAATTTACCAAAATCCTTATACATGTAATTTAACGAGCTACAGGTCAAAACAAACTTAATGTCATTATCTTGCAGATCTGCCTGGAAATTTACTCAGGGCAGATAACATATGATAATATGTATGCCGGTCATTGTATGGGTACTCTCTCTCTCAAAACTTCTCTGTATCGTTCCAATTTTATCGGATGTCCCAGAAGGAACATGTCTTCCTCCAAAACATGATTATAATAATATGACACTTAGATTATTAATGGGTTGCAATGTAGGGTTAGAATTACTCATGCATGTTTTTGTCAAGCCCTATTATTCACCCCACTCAAGGGAAATTTTTTCTTTAAAAAAAATTAAAGCTCTGTTTCGAATCGAGATATTCACCTGCTGTCTCTCGTTTCCATTCTTGGAAACAACTAAGAAGTTTCTTTCTCTGTTGCCTGAATGGTGGAATTTATGTAGTGTTTGTTCAAGTCGCCCTGTTGAAGCCGCAAGCAAAATATTTTGGAAGCAAGAGTAACGTTAACAATATGAAGCCATAGAGATTAAATTTGTACTTGAACTCTGGAGAAAATTTGTCAAGAGATTCGAGACATAGGTGTTTTACTCGGAAATTTACATAGTTAGTTGGGTAGCCACGAAAGGAAAAACTGGTACCATATATAGATTCTATGTATGGACGTTAAATTGATTCATTCTAGAATGGTATACTGATTCAGTCTATGTTTACGGTAATTGAAATTAATCATATCATTTTCGTTTCCAAATTTTACGTTTTCTGGCCATGTTCTTCTTTGGTTAATACTTTATTATACATGGCGGTCCAAATAGTGTTACTTTTGTTTGATTATTTCCCATTGAAAAACTCAAAATTTTAATTCACCAGAAAGATTTTGATAAATAAGGCAACAACTAAAATTAACAATGTCCAGGTAATTTTGATCTAGCAGTTAAAGTTAAAATCTTAGACGTACTTTAGAGTTTTTGGGTTTTAATTTCTCTTTCATCCTTTCCGCTTCTCAAGTTCCATCACTCCCATGCTAAAAAAATATTTTAAAAGTATATATTAAACAAAGAAAATTAGCATTGGTTTCTCAACAAATCTTAAGTCAACTAGAAGAATTCCTGATGAGATATGGATCAGATTAAATATAGACTTTTGTCCTTTTTTCCTTTATTAATCCGTTGACCTCAAAGGTGACAAGAGGACCCTAATTAAAGAACTCCATTTTCTTCTCCAAGACCATCTTCTTTCTCTTGTAATACAAATTTTTATGGACAAATACGCGTCTCCCTAACACATGGGTAGAACCATTAGCTTAGGTAAGAAACATGATTAAGTTCCTAATTGCTGATCAAGGACAGTTGATTGCATAAATGGATGGTGCAGACATCAACTTTTTTTTCAATCATATTTGAAACGAGTTTCAAAGATGAGAGCGTATGGTAGATAAATCTACCATTCGAAAAAGTTATCATCCAATATGGCTAAATCCTGATTAAATATTGTTATGGATTTATTATTATTATTATCATCATCATCATCATCCAATAGGATCATGGTTCATTTTCTGTGCGTGTTATTTTTCTTTTCTTCTTTTTGGTAGAGTTACACGTACTCATATTTATTATTGGAGCATCATATTGAAATTCATATGGTGTTTCCAGTATTGCTTGTCCTTAAGCCAGGAAAATCATTCTTTGGCAGTGAGGTGTGAGCAAAGTGGCTTAATTATCTTTGCCAAAACATAAGAATGCCTATACTTGCCAAAATATAAGAATGCCTATACTTGAAAATAAAAAGCCTATACTTGCTAAATAGCACAACTTTTTTGCATCTTTCTCACACCATTTTCACATATGTCTAGTGTATTTTGTGCTTCATTGGAATTTTTTTTTTTTTTTTTTAAAAAGGGTCAAGGTTGAGAGATCAAAGCTGCCTAGTGTCACCTCAGCTAACTAAAAAGCATTGGACCAGAAGATGGGCATTTATTGAGAACACAAGAAATTGCTACCATCCTAGTTTTCCCCATACGTATATGAATTATTGTAGCATGCAGGCGGGCGGTGAGTTAACAAGACAAATACATACATTTGCATCAGTCAGACAACACAAACACAAAACTCCTCCAATTATCAAAATTGGATCCAGCCTACACCAGGTACAATTTATATAGCAATTTTTTTTATTTTTCTATTTTTTTTAGTTTTTCTTAAATAGTTGAAGGAAATTAATTATAGGTTTCAAGAATGGGCCCTTTTTAAGGTCATTTGTTTTCATGCTTTTCTCTCCTTGTTGTCTAATATGTTTTTGTCCTCTCCTCCCCCCCCCCCCCCTAAAAAAAAAAAATCTGATTCTTTACCATATTAGCACCCAAAAAGCATTCCATATAAGAAGCTAGCTATGGCCTCTGCCCTCCTACCTTTTTTTTTTTTATTCCCTTGCAAAACATGTTTAGAATTTCTACGGCCACATCCTTGCTTCAATAAGTGTGAGGAAGTCTGCCAAGTTTACCAACTTTTATCAAAAGTGCAAGGTCATAAGGAGTTTTGACAGTAAAACAACGGAGGAAGACTTCAGAAGTCATCGAAGAAATTTCGAACCAAAATCATTATGCGCATATGATAATCTGCTGACACCGATAGGCACGAGGAATTATTCGGCAGATTTCTTGAATATAATTGCTCAAAAATCAAAATCAAATCTTTTTAGATAACGCAACTGGGAATCTAGCTATTGTCTTTTTCTTGCATACGATTGTAAAGGAAACTTTGATGCATGCAGCTAGATTATGCATTTGAATATTCCCGTCTCAAATAATAAATGGCAATCTTATCCTGTTAAATACATTACTATGGTACTAGACATGAGATGATTAAATGTTTTATTTATGGATTGCTGTGTCCTAGAAAAAACAAATGTCCCTGGATAGAAATTGACCTAATGAAATTGTAATGCAACCATGCACTATATGCCATGGTCAACGTCATCAACTCTGATCATTAGTCAATTAATGTTTCTAGCTAGAAGGTTTTACTCTCTTTTTTTTTTTTTTGCACCGAGAACAATCTAATTTCATCGAGTTTGTTTGACATTATAGGCATGCATTTATTCTCGTTTATCTGTTGCATGAGTTAATTATGCTCAAGCTGAGTTTCAAATGAACCACTAGTTATGAGACTAGTTGGTCAGGGAGTTGAACTCCTGCGTGATAGATCTTGATTGATCAAAGATTCAAATCCTGACTGGCAAGTTTAGGGTAGGAAGGGAACAGAGGAGTAGGAGGAGGTAAAAAAAATGGAGTTTCAAACGGTCAATATTGAGATATATATTTTGTTCACCTTGAATCTTAACACCTAAGGAGTATTAAGGACTACAACGAGCTCTAAAAGGTCGAGAAAACATGATGTCTTAAGTGAAATCCTAATCAAAAGCGTGTGCTAATGAAACTGAATTCTTTAGGATGAAACGCAATGGATCAAGAGCTTGAACCGGAATAGCAATATCTTAACAGTCAATTAGCTAGTTGCCCTAAAAAAAGTTGATAAATCAAAAGAAAAGAGGGTTTTTACATTTTGCCCGAATTGATTCTCAGCATTTTTATGTTTCTCCACCCTTTTTTTGGCTTTAACAGTGGAGAATGTTCTATGTTAAACGAAAGCAACTTGATGTCAAAAGGCTAAGAAACTTCCTACGTAACTAATTGCCTGTTTTGGGGTGAACTTCCAATTTGATGAAAGCAACAGGTATACCAAGCAAGAAAGCGTGCTTACTCTGTCAAGAGCGAATACAGCCAACAATTAAATGACGACCATTACAACAGGATAATTGGTGATCTCGCCAGGATACGATTTTACGATTTCACACTATAGATTTCACCCTCTCTCTCTCTCTATATATATATATATATTCTCTTCCATCCTATGTGGAATGAGGTTCATCGCACTATCTTCCTGATCAGTCTCATATATCAATGGAAGGCATCAATGTTCTCCCGCCAGGTTTCAGATTTCACCCCACTGATGAGGAGCTCATCAATTATTACCTCAAGAACAAAGTCTCTTCTGCCACAAATCCCTTAGTTTCCATCATAGCTGAAATTGATCTCTACAAGTTCAATCCTTGGGACCTTCCCGGTACTTCCTGAATCCTAACCTTCCATTTTTTTGTATTCCTAAATTCATATCTGCTTAAGAGTTGGTAAAAGATCATTATCATGTCATGCATGGCTTATTGATACCATACACTATTTCTTTGAAACGCAGACAAAGCCTTGTTTGGTGAAAGTGAATGGTTTTTCTTCAGCCCCCGAGATAGGAAATACCCCAACGGGGCTCGTCCGAATCGATCAGCTGCATCCGGCTACTGGAAAGCCACAGGAACTGATAAACCTATCCTTTCTTATGCGTCACAGTGCATTGGGGTGAAGAAAGCTCTGGTATTCTACAAAGGTCGTGCTCCAAATGGCACGAAGACTAACTGGATGATGCATGAATATAGGCTTCTCAATGATAGCCATCATTCTTTAGTGCAGAAAGGATCGATGAGAGTAAGTTCATTGGATTACTACTCCTATCTCCTCGTGGATTTTCTGAGAAATAAAAAACGAATACAAATCGTGATTTGTAGAAGTTTGAACTGGAAAATGTAAAAGGCACCGTAAGGTATTAGACATTTGTGAAATGGAGTCAAGTAATCATCCCGTGAAAAGAAAACAACTCGGACAAGTTCAGCATTCTTCTACACATAATTAGATCATTTGGTTGATTAATCATTCAAAGGTTTGAAAGCGAATATGGACCTGACAGACAGCTGTTTCAAAACATTGATTCTTTGTCTAGTTTGGTTAACCCTTTAGGAATGCACGAAGTAATGATAATTATTAGATTCACCAAAATCCAAAGCAATGTCTTTCCTCGCGTTTCTCTCCTCAACTTCTGCCTACTAGTATTAGAGCACCTGCGTCACATGTGGGAGGTATTGTGGTTTGTGATGCATAATCAAACAACATTTTTATTTAGATCGATTAGAAAATGTTTTAAGTATTTTAATTACTTTATATTCTATAATCTAGCCTCAAAACATAAAACAAAATTAAACTATTTAGAAGATTTTACTTCTCCTTAAATAATGAATATATACTTGGATAGTAATATACTAGTATAGATTAAGTCCAGTAAAGTCAAGAAGGAGAATGGAACGCCTGCTTCCCACCGATAGGTGGAAAAAGTCTGATGATTGGCATCATGGTAACAAAAGATCATTTGGTCTGATAATTTTTGTCAGGTGATTTACCTCCAAGAGTTATCAGTTTTTGAGATTCATGTTTGACGTTCATATTACCTTTTGATTAATGCAGCTGGATGACTGGGTATTATGCCGTGTTCGGCAGAAGAGCAATAATAGCATTGAGCCAAGGGAAGGAAACGCCAAAAGCAGGTCCAAGCGGACATTCCCTTGTGGCTTCGACGCCTATGGAGAAGGAGAAATCGCTCAGAATATCAGCTATTTTGGAAATAACCATTGGCATCCACAACAAAACTCTGATAGACTAATTCCATATGGGCATCTTGATATTCAAGGAGGAACTTCATCGGATCAATCGAGCTCCCAAGAAAATTTCGAACCATCCCAAGTTAATATTAACATGAACCATTCAATGAAAGATGCATTAGAAAGCATCAAAAGAGTGCTCTCCCTCGGGAATTTAGATGAACAGGGATCAAAACTGCCAAATAAGCGATTACGTTCTTCTTTAACTCCATCATCAACTTATTTGGAAAACTCAGGCATATTTGTGATTCCTAATAATCCATAGCCCAGATTTCGCTGCCAAATCCTATGTCATTTTCGGAGATCCAGATTTGTTAATGTACATTTCATTCTTGAATAGTGCTACAAATCCGCAAAAGGGTTGTTTTCAACATCCACGAGTGCATGGCTGGATCCTGCTTTCCACCATAGCCCATCTAGTACTTTTTGGGCAGGTGACAGGTGGATATATATATATATATATATATATGTCATCATTGATTTTCTTTTTTTTTTTTACTTTTTTATCTTTATATTGAAAAAACGAATCTCTTGTTGTCCCGAGCAATGGCTGGGTCGATGAAGAGTGGTATGCACATACATGTATATGCATGTCTTGTATATAAATTGTATATGATGATATATGTATTTCTTCATAAACAGAATTTCAGAAATCCAAAAATCAATATTATGATTAATCAATGATTATCCATCTTGTCTGCTCTGATGAAGAGGCCATGTTTTACTTGTTCTGGGTTGAGAACATGTCAAATGTAGTGATCGAGTCGAACCACATACTAGATCTGAAAATTTGCTTGGAAGATATATTAATTACTATTAAGATGAGCAAGTTATATACGTGTTAACAAAAGCAAATCAGATGATGCCTAATATTTGTCTTCTCCAAAATATGACATGAATTATGGGATCACAATTATCAATTATTGTGGAAGTTAGCTTAAATCAATCGGTCTTTCAGTGTATGAGACATCAAAATATTTAGTTCTTGAATCCAAATTAAAGCAACAGCTCGTCCAAAACTGTTTAACATGACCTATTTGTTCTATTCTTTGGTTCTCGGAAATTATCAAAGTTTGCAGCCGAGCTGTTCCTTCTGTTGATGACATTTTGCAGAGGCTGTCACATGTTAAGTATATGATTTATTTATGCTGTATTTGGAAACTTTGATTCTTGTTTGTCACTTTATTGATAACTTCTTCTAAACATTAATGTGAATCCCATTTAAAATTTTCCCACAATGTAGGCAATTTTGTAATCAACTGCTTGGAACTTATATCCTTGCGTGAAACCATAAAGATTATGTAACTTGCTCCTGCAGTGAATTTAGAGAAATTTCTAAAATTATTATGATTTTAAAAAAAATTCTACAAAGGGGGTATTTTGTGTACTGGTTTCTGTTTTTGGGGTGTTCGCATTTAGCAAATGCGAGCTCCTTGAGCTCGCATTTGATAAATGCGAACTCTCCTTAAATTTCGTAACAGCGAAAGTAAAAAAAAAAATAAAAAAAAAAAAGCTAACCTCGCATTTCAGAAATGCGAGTTGTATGTACCTCGCATTAAACCACAAAACCTCCGTTGTCCAGTGGGCGCTGCAAGCTGCAATTTTACAGTTATGATTATTGCTAGTGATCAAGTATGCACTATGTCCTGTGGGGTTTCAAGTCCCACATCGATGTTGGGGGGGGGGTTGGGTTTGGGTTGATAAGTCCCCTGGACACCTTCAAAAGTTGCCGGCTTTTGAAGGGCTGTTTGGGGATTAGGTTTATTGACAAAAGTCTGAGTCCGCTCAGGGTTTGACAAAAAAAGTATGCACTATGTACCTATGTTGTTTGCTTTCCAATAACAGGATTCTAGATTTTGCCTAAAAATTTTTCTTTTTGCTTCAGTTGTAATGCCATTCTCTCTTGCTGTATGAATTGATTGCAAATTGTAAATGAATTCTTGATTTACAATTTGCAATGCAAATTTCTACAAATTTTACTGCTTAAGGCTCTAAATTCATCACAACTGGAAAAAAAAAATCCCATAATATTGACATCAATAGTTGATAATAATTTGGGGGAATAAATCAACACCAATCTAGCAAGCTTTTTGGTTGGACTTTATCTTGCATCCGATAAATACGAATTCCTAGAAAATTGCATAAAAATTGTAATAATTTTTAAATTACTTTTTAAATTTGTTTATTTGTTAAATTCATTCTTAATAATTTACCATAAACTCTTTGTTCTTAAAAAATATATGTAGCTGATGTTGTAAAGTGTATTAATCTAGTACGTCAACAATTTTTGCAAAGTGTATTAATATAGTAATTCAATAATTTAAGTATCTATAAACTAATTGAGAATTCGTAGTTACTCAACAACTTATATTAAAAGTAACATATTATATACCACATAAAAAAGAAAAGTTAGCAATTATTATTTATAGTGAAATAAAAAATAAGAATGAACAAGAATAGTATTTTATTATTTTGTTATTGATACTAGTAATAATTGATTAATCAATTTCTCTAATTTGCTATCATGTAGTGGAAAAGTTAAATTTCTTAAATGACATTTATAATACATTTATAAACTTGTACATAAATAAATGTATTTATGTATTGATAAAAAAACTGTAAATGTATAAATGTATTATATTATATATAATACGTAATATAAATATATTTATAAATGTATAAATTATAAATGAATATTATAAAAATCTATAAATTATAATTTATAAATATATGTTAATATTATGTATAAATGTATAATTAATATTATTTGTAATTTATAATTTTTATTGTTTAAATATTTATATACATTTATGCATTTATAGCAGCAAAACTTAACTAATGAGAGGGATTTATTCATACTCCATTTTATTTTAATAGTGAAAACGCCTTTTTACGCGAAAATCGACACTTTTAGGTGAAGATTCTCAGTTATTCAACATTTCACTTATTAAAATTGCTAAGCATACTCTTAATTTCGATACCTTTTTACGCGAATGTCGACATTTGTAGATGCCAACCCCCGGTTACTCGGTATGTGAATCATTGGAGTAGAAGATTAATATATATATTTTTTCTCTGTCTCTCTTTTTTTTTTTGAAATGATTTCTTTTCCCTCTAACATCATTAAAGGAAGAATTTGGCCTTGTTTTGACTATATCAATCACTTACTTATAAAATGAAGTGAAAATGAGAAATATCAGTAACCTTGCAAATTTGTAAGCATAATTTTTCTTATTTAACCGAATATACTTTCTAAGCATAATAATTCTTGCCAAACAAAATAAGAACTAAACCTTCCAAAATACATATAGCATTCAATCCAATGGAACAGTTTGAGCACTTAAAATGTGAACATTTTGACCATTAATATTGGAAAATATTTTTAGGAAAATTTTGACAGAGTTCCCCACAAAAATGGACAAAACTCCCTGCCAACAACCTCAAGACAATATTTCCAAATAAAAGTTTAAGCCATAGACAATCAAATTCATGCATTTTAAGACACAATCACCACAAAATGTATGTAATCCCTCCCCCACACTTAAAATCTACAATGTCCTCATTGTAGAGGAAGGTACAATAAAACAAAACTTCCCACTTGGTAAGTGGTGATGCAGTTTGAACCCCTTAATCCTCACGACCATCCAAATTCAGTCATGCTTGAAACATCAAGGGTACTAATTATCTTATAGGTAGAACAAGAAACTCCAATAAGAAAACTACAAAGTTTGAACCGAACACAATAAAAGAAAAATAAAGCATATTCAGATGGAATCCTCGGAAGGTCTTCATGACTGCGCAGAACGAGGGTCTACTGCCTCCTCAGCTCCCTGAGATGTACCACTAGGCCCCTCCTCTTGATGAGGGGTAGGAGTAGGTGAGCGGTGAATGTGGAAATGATCTTCCATCGCTCGAAGGCGACGATCCTGCCTGTCTAGTCGCTCAGTCATCATCCGCTCGGTTTGGTCAATGCGCTCCATCACACGTGTCTCCATGCAGCAGATGGCATTGAGGATCTCTTGCAACTTGGATCGCGGCGGAGGCGGTGGTCGTGGAGTGGGAGGAGGAAGGGTCTGCTGTGCCTCCGTCTCTTGAGCTTGCTCTTGTTGTTCAGTGTGAGGTGGAGGCTGAGTGGAGGTCGAAGCTTCTCCTGTGTCCCGAACTAGAGCAGCTCCAAAATCCGTAGGAATGCCTAAAGCCTTGAGTATAGAGGCATTGACCTCTTCAGCAGACCGAGTCACCACTGCTCGTTCGGTTCCAATAGGAACCTTGAGCTTCTCAAAAATGAGGGAGAGGAGCCGGGGGAACCCGAAACATGTATGACCGGCCCCCATGCGAGCTGTGGTCCTCATGTAACTGATAATGATGCTGGGCAGAGGAATTCCAGTCATATGATTACCTATACCATGCATCATTTTATCGAGGAAGTATAGGTCACTGTTGCGGAGCTCCCGTTTTCCACTCCGTTTTGGTACCATATTGAAGGCAAAAAGATAGAAAAGCAGGTGGTACCTATGCTCGAAGGAATCGGCATATACGGTGAGCTTTTTCGAACTTCCTCGCTCACGGTATTGACCCTTAAGACGTGCCACAGCTTCTCCCACTTGCCATGGGTCACGTGCCTTGAACTCCTTAGTCAATTTGATATCTTCTCCTGAGTCTTTGAGTTTGGCCCACCTGGCAACTTTGTCTCGAGTGAGAGCCACTCGTTTGCCTCGGACCCAGGATTCGATCAGATTGCCACTATGGCTATGTTTGTCTTCCACATTGGCATAAAACTCTCGGATCAGGTTAGGATAGTAATGCTTGGGCAACTTGAGTATGTCCTCCCAACCAAGTCGCTTGAAGGCAGTGGAGATCTTGTAATGGTCATCCACCTCCGGCGCCAAGTGCTTCTCAACTATTATTTCTTTGTCTAAACCGGCTTCGTACCACTGCTGATTCTCAATTGATGTGAAACGTGTGGTATCGTAGTCCGGAGGTGGTTCGTCACGACTGGTAGATGCCGTCTTACGCCTAGAACGAGGTGGGGACTGAGGAGAAGGAGATTCGTCTTCAGGCGACTCCTCTTGTAAAGAGGGTGTATGTTCCTCACTCGATGAAGGTGTAGGAGTGCGAATCACTGCCCTTCGTGTGCGAGCCATGATGTCTGGATTACAAACAAGATTCAACACAAATTAGAAGCAATACAAAACATAACAAACACAATTGTCTTAATGAGTTAAGAAAATTTCGGCAGAGTTTCCCCTTGAAAAAGGGCTAAACTTCCTGCCAGCTGCATCCAAAAACAAGCACAGAACCTGGTTAAATCATTTTAGATACAGTGGTGGGCATGTATAATATGAATTTCAATCCCCTTTGTCAACACATGGTTTGAACAATCCACTTTTCGATTTTGTTAATCCCATGTTTCAATTAGAAGGTCATTTAAAAGTCCAATCTCATGAGAATTCATGCATATTTCAACAATAGAGTATAATCTCCAAGTGAGTATGGCCTATTAATTAATAGGGAAAATGGCCATTTTCGTCCCTAAACTTTTTTTTCTCGTCAATTTAGTCCCTAACTTTTATTTTTGGCCAATTTAATACATGAACTTAATTTTCGGATCCAATTAAGGCCTTCTACGGCGGCGCCACCACCTGAAAGTAATTTAGCTCCTAATTTAACATTAAACAAGGGCATTTTGGGAACTTCAGGTATGAATTGTAATCAAAGCCCTCTTGTTGCCTTAGAAGCAGATGAAGAAAATGAACAACTTTTGAATCTGCTTTTGAATCTGTAGAAGCTTTTGAAAAGCCCTCTTGTTGAATCTGTAGAAGATGAATAACCTCTTGTTGAATCTGTAGAGACTACACTACCATTATTATTTAAATCCCTCTGATCAATAACTGGGTACTTCCCACTCCTGCACTTCTTCTAGCATTGCGTCCGGATAACCTATGCCTAGCTTAGCTAAAACCCATCCATCCAGCTCCTTTTGCGCTTGTCTATCAGACCCTCCAACAAAACCTGCTACTCTGATGGTAATCCTATCTTTTGCCAAAATCCTAAATTAAGTAACAAACGCACGCAGTTTCCTCTTTTTGTTGCCCCAGTAATGAAGGCTAACCATTGTTCAAGGTAACTAACTGTGTGTGTTACTATATTCAAGACAACAAGAAGTTCCCAAAATGCTGAGCCAAAATTCCTAAGCTGGTGACAAACACTTTTGAAGTTTTAAGGCTCAGATATGTCAAAATTAGGTCAGGGAAAGGGAAAGTGACGCTGCCATGGCTGCAACATCGGTTGTAACGTGATGTGAGGAAAACATTGAAAGTTTAAACAGACAGAGGACCCAACCCAGAAAGAGGGATGGATCCTCTCAAACCCTTTCTCTCCCTCTCCCTTTCCCCCTCACATTTGCATCCGGGTTGCCCAGCCAAGATACGGGTCGGACTTGTCTCAAACACACTGACCCATTTTCTCTATAAGTTAAATCTTCACAGCCCTCTTGTTGCCTTAGAAGCAGATGAAGAAGAAGTACAAGGGTCAGTCATGTCAAGAAGAAGCAAGACATTAGAGATCATTAAGGCTCCGTTTGGTTCGCCGGAAAGTCACATGGGAGTATTAAAGTCAGGCTCTTGAGGAAGCTCCTGGTCAAGCTGGAGAAGTTGGTCAAGCGTGAGGGGTTTAGGGCCAAGGCAGCCGTTCTGGGGTTCATGGGATCCGTGATCGAGTCCGGTGGGGCTCCGGATGATGCTGAGCAACTTGCTGGCGTGTCTGGTGCAGTTTTTGAGCAGTGAGGATTGGGCAGCGAGGAAGGCCGCCCTTGGGCAGCGAGGATTAGTTGAGAAAAGAACTGTTCCATGAAGGAGGAGGTGGGTGGTTGGTGGCAAAGTTCCCAAAATGCCCTTGTTTAATGTTAAATTAGGAGCTAAATTACTTTCAGGTGGTGGCGCCGCCGTAAAAGACCTTAATTGGACCCGAAAATTAAGTTCATGTATTAAATTGGCCAAAAATAAAAGTTAGGGACTAAATTGACGGGAAAAAAAAGTTTAGGGACGAAAATGGCCATTTTCCCTAATTAATACCAAATTACGAACTAATGCGCTAGCATTCTTCTTTATGAGTGCCAACATTCTCTAAGAACAAGGAATGTTCAATCAAAAATTTCACATGTTGAAGCTTAAAAGTTTAGAAAAATAAACAGATGACTATAATAACGATTTTGTCAATGTTAAGCTTTCCAATGTAGTTGACATAGAGAAGTAAAATGACCCAATTATACAATTCATGTGCATAAAGCTTAAAATTAAGAAGGAAAAGCTGCACAATTCTACCAAATCCACAAATCCAAAAAACGAAGGATTAAAATAGTCAACTGCTTGTAGAGAACTAAGCATGGTTAGATGAGAAATTTGATAAAGATATCCTTTTCAGGGGAGTATAACGCCGTGGTCATTTGTCTCGATTGAAATACAGAGCTGCTAAAAATAAGACCAAAATTATGACTCGATTGAAACATTGATCAACAACATGTATCTCATAAATCATATGAATTCCATAATCCCAAAAATTACAGATATCATAGTACACTGGTTCGTATCCCTAAAACGGATGACATCAAGCTCTAAAATTTGGACAATTTCTTCTATTATGGCCCGATTGATGACAATTTGTACATCTTCTTGGCTCCTCTGGGTCTCTCTCATCCATCTCATTCCGAATTCTTCTAGCTCGTACCCTTCCAGCCCGACGTGCAACGTATTGACTACTATTTGCCCGTAGCTCCCAATCTGGTTGGAACCAAGTATCCGGATGTGGCAAAGGGCTAAACTTTCCTGAATACTGCACCGCCCACCGCCTTTTTGTAAATTGAGAATCTACAAGTGCATCAGGATTATCACATCGGTGCCTGCACACGGCCATCACGTGCGAACAGGGAAGTCGGTAGCACTGCCACTTACCACAAGAGCATGTTTTATCAAAATACTTTACCGTTTGTGTATTACCCCCTTTGCCATCCACACGTCTACCAGTCACAATTTTGTACACCCCCGATGAGCCATCGAACTCAACAACCCTGTGGGTTCCTGCTTTCAGGTCCGAATTCTTAAACCGCCGCCATATCTTTGGAGGAAATGGATAACGGCAATGTCTAGCATCCTCTCTTCTTGTTTTAAACAACTCAACTGTCCGATGAAATGTCATATCAATACAAGCCCGGATAGGCAAATGACGAGATCCTCTAAGTACATTATTGTAACTTTCGGAAATGTTGGTTGTAAGAATACCCCAACGGTTCTCACCGTCATGTGTTAGACACCACTTCTCAGCTCCAATGTTAGACAGATAACTCCATGCATCTGGAAACATGTTCCTCAATTCTCGTTTGAATGCCCGCCACTTGCGCAATTGTCTGGCTTTTCCCATTGCCCAACATAACCTTCTAAGGTGCAAGCCTTTGAAGTGACTCATTAGGTTACTCCTAACGTGTCGTAGACAAAATCTATGAAAGGCCAAAGATTCTTGCCAATAGTCATAATGTGTCATGGCATGGATGATACCATTATGCCGATCCGAAATGACACAAATAGGATACCGATCACGGGCCACATTGTATCTTAGTTGTTCCATGAACCAAGACCAACTAGAAATAGTTTCTTCGTCGACAATGGCATAGGCTAGCGGAATAATGTGGTTGTTGGCATCTTGCGTAACTGCAACAAGTAGTTTGCCTTTATATTCGCCCCGCAGATGAGTGCCATCAACACATATAACCGGTCGACACATGTGAAATGCATCAATAGCCGGTCCAAAAGCCCAGAAGACATACTTAAATGTCTTCAGACGATCCGTACTATCAGAATGGTGCAACCATCTGATCACAGATCCCTGATTTGACTGCATAAGTGCATCAACATATTTCGGTAGTTCAGCAAAATTGGCATCCCAAGAACCAAATATAAGTTCAATAGCTCTGCGTCTGCCGTACCAAGCCTTTTTATAAGAGACATCCACCTTCAAAACTTTCTTAACATGGCTTACTATATTCTTTACTTTAAACCCAGGATCATCTTCAATGTCCCGAACTATGTGTCTAGCAATAACCGAAGATGTAAGACTAGCATTGCTATTACTCATCAAATCACCAACACAATTATGGTCGTTGACCCATTTGGTTATTTGCCACAGTCCATGAGTCTTTTTTTTCACTGCTCGGACACACCAGTCGCATGGAGGATACGATACGTTGGCCACAGTGATGGTGCTCCTTTCAAATGCAGATTTACATTTGGCAATCCAAGTATTACTCTTGCTCTCAACAACCCTAAACTCCCTATTATGATTGATAGACCACATTCTAATAGCCCTGATCAGCTGTTGTTTGCTCTCAAATCTCATATGTAGACATATGTGATTATTATCCTCACTAAATGTCACAATACGTTCCAACCCACTTTCATCAGTGAATTGGTCGTCATCATCTATATTTCCAAGGTTAGAGAAGAATTCGAATCCTCGTGGAACATACGAAAGGTTGGCAAATGCAGCAAAGGGCTGTTGGTTCCCAAGATCCTGGTGGACTACACGTCTTTCATTTTCGCCATCTGAGTCACTGTCTGACACATCTACCGACTCAGATTCTTCCACATCTTCTACATCATTTTCCAAATCATCATCTACCAATGTGTTACAATGACTTGGACCAGCAGTCGAATCGAAGCCATAAGAAGGCACATGATTCGGCGATACGTGGTCTCTAAAACTTTGAATCGAGTCAAGGCCTTAAACATATTCAACATCCGTCCTTAAGCCTGACGTGAACCGTGGCTCTACCACGTCCCTAACACAATCCCCATGTGGTCGTTGTGATACCGATGCTGTCTCTGGTACCACTGTACTAGAGTAGGATCGATACCTAGTTGGATCCATGCATGCATGGACAAGCGACATCATCGGCCCAATATTGGTAGTTGGTGGAATGAATGTGCTACTGACGAGAGGATTTTGGACTATTTCCTCCTTCTCGATATAAAGTTCAGCGATGTATGGGACAAGTTCGTTCCAGACATCATACATTATCTCCAGAGTTTCATCATCCACCACTGGAGAGACATTATAAGAAGTACGGCCACAAGGTTGGCGGAGAAATAAATTCAACTTGAACAGCCCCCTATCGACCCCCATGTATTCATAAATTCTATCCACCAACTCATCATATCCAATTCTATGCCGTAATGAAAATGTACGGTTGGAAGTACGAGGCAAATAACAAATTGACCCATCTTCATAGTGTATTTTACCTCCCCAATAAAGAGATACTCGCAGAGGTCTTTCTATAGACATATCAAAGAAAACAATCCCTATGTTGGAAAAAATAAATTAGAATTAGTAGTACAAAACTATGTAAAGTGTATTAATGTAGAAGGTCACCAATTTTTGTAAAGTTTATTAATCTAGTAATTCAATCATTTAAGTACCTATAAAGTAATTAAGAATTCGTAGTTACTCAACTACTTATAATAAAAGCAATATATTATATACCACATAAGAAAGAAAGGTTAACAATTATTATTTGTAGTGAAATACAAAATAAGAATGAACAACAATAGTAGTTTTTTTTTTATTGATACTACTAATAATTGATTAATCAATTTCTCTATTTTGTTATTATATATTTGAAAAGTTAAATTTCTTAAATGACATTGAATTCAACATTTGGGAAAAAATCTTTTACTCACATACATTTTTTTTGTATAAAATATTGACCTACGAAATTAAGAAATAAACAAATTTTGACTAATCTAGTCTACTTATTTAAACAATTGTTTAAAGAAAAAAAGGAAGAATTTAAAAAGAAAATTAACAAATATGATACATTAAAAGGGGTATATTTTTCCAAACATATCATTCAAGAGGGCAAAATGCCTATTATTATAGTTTAGGGGATAAATTGTAACTGGGTAAATAGTTTATAGGGATTTTTTGCATTTAACCCTTTATCAAACGATTATTACGTGATTATTTTTCTTATACAGTACAAGATATAATTTGCTATAAATGCAAAAATAAAGAGCGAGCATAATAATCATTTCCAAATTTTATTTGTTTATTGTAATTTATTATTCCTAATAGATATATATATTTTGAAAAAATTACTTTTTATTATATATATTTTGAAATATATATATATTTCACATTGTCATTACTTTTTTTTAAAAAAAAATTTGATAGAATCTCCCCTTAAAAGTCTAATTACTTTATTTAATGCTCACAAGAGCTTAGGGAAGGTTTTTATTGTGAAAAATTGGAAGTTTTATGGATGAAATGGAAAATTAAGGTTTCGGTGAGAAGGGGGAAGAGTAAATCTGGAAACGGAGGAACCGAGCCCTCGGTTTCAGACATATTGCGAAAAGATCCGAGCACGGATCCGTTCTTGAAGTCCTCGGATCCCACAAGCCTTGGATCTGTCTCACCAGGAACACAGAAGATCCCTCGGATCCGGTCGGGTTTACTTGGATCCGACCTCGTATCTTATGCATCCGGGGTCGGATTTGTCTGGATTGACTTAGATCCGACCTCGGATCTTACTTCCTCTGCACTAACTGCAGAAAGTGCCATTTCCCAAACTTTTGCTCCCTTTTCCAAACTAATTGTCAGACTAACCATGGCAAGCTAATGCGACTCAAACCGAAAGAACAACAACGATTAATAAATTGCCAAAACATAACAGCCAGCTCAATTCAGCAAAACAAAAATCTTGTTGTAACAACAAACAAACTGACAAACAAAAAAAAGAGATAAATTCATACCTCTTATGGCAAGTTGGGAGGGAGGGGGGAGATGCACGGATTCCAGACAGCTTGGCAGAAATGGGACAGGTTGGTTCCAGCGGTTTTTTGAATTGGGTTTCAGACTGAGTTTTGTTGCATTTTTTCTTTGTTGGTTTTTTTCTTTTCCGCACAACAATAATGCGAGGTACATGACCTCGCATTTCAGAAATGCGAGGTACATACAACTCGCATTTGTGAAATGCGAGGTTACGTTTTTTTTTTTGATTTTTTTTTTTACTTTCGCTGGTACAAAATTTAAGGACAGTTCGCATTCATCAAATGCGAGCTCAAGGAGCTCGCATTTGATGAATGCGAAGACCCCAAAAACAGACACCAGTACACAAGATACCCCCTTTGTAGAATTTTTTTTAAATTCATAATAATTTTAGAAATTTCTCAGTGAATTTATACCGCCCTGGCAAGGTAAAAACAAAAGCTACTACTACTGTTACTATCATAATCATTTCACTTTCCTCCCGGCGAAAATAAAAGAGATATACATATGGTTTTGTATTGAAACGAGTCATGAACTCTGAAGAAGTTTACAAACCAAGCATCCTGCACTATTTCACTTGAATTTCTTTTGGATTTCAGACAGACTACTAATACAAGTTTTCCAAGCCCAAGAGAAACACAGGGAAACGGAAAAAGAAATGACAGATACTTTCATTTATTTTTTTTTTCCGTATAAAGTCAAAGAGAGGATGGTGATCACAGATAGAATAATTGTTTCTTTCTTTAATTTATTTTATTTTGGTGAAAAGAAGGGCTTCACGCCATCACATACTAATTGAGCAATGATATATGGGAGGCTCCTATCTAATCTGTAATCAAAACAGATCAAACTAGATTAAGTGTATCCCGAAGTAACTTTAATTACATAAAACTTGAAACAAACTCAACCCTTGCTCTCTAATTTATTGTTTGGCAGTGGCATTTCACAATATGGATCAGATATCTTGCGCAAAATGCCTGAACGAGACACATAACGGTCTAGTCTGTCTAGACAACAAGTTTTTGGTCTACTTTTAATTTTGGGCCAGGATCACTTGTACCAACAATTCCAAAAAATACATATATATTGCCTGGACTACTATATCTTGACATTCTAGGCCCAAAACTCTAGTACTGCCATTTTGTTAGCTCCGAATGAGTCGGCCTCTCTAGACTCTGGTGTATAGTTAGTAAATGGTTGCGTTTGGATTAGCTGTTTTTTTAGATGTTTTTGAAATATTTTATTATAACAATATAGATGAAAAATTTTACCGTACATACTTTTAATAGTGTTTTTGAAAATATATTTTCAAGTATTTTTAAAATTTAAAATTTTAATAAAATATTTTTAAATTTTTATAAAATTTTACAACCACCCACCCTCTCCCCCTCCTCTGGTCAGGGGTCACAATCAAAAAATGGTCGCCACCCGCGACTAGAGAAGGGAAAGAAAGTTGCGACCAGAGAGGGGGAGAGAGGCAGCGGGAGAGATGTGGGGAGAAACGAGGAGGGGAGAGGAGAAAGGGGAGAGGTAGAGAGAGGCGGAGAAAGAAGAAGGGGCGGGGGGTGGTGGTGGTGTATTTTTTTTTTTTTTGTATATTTGGAGTTGTTTATGAAATATTGTATGGATGGTGTTTTGGAGTTATTTTTGTTTGTATATTACTCTATTATTGTACATGAATAACTTGTTTTTCAAAAATTAAGGAATTCAAAAGGATCATATCTGTGGCTTTTTTCGAGAAAGGTTTTGAAATATGTTATGGACACATCTTTTAATCATCTTTTTTATGTCATATCTAGTACATCATTATATATATATATATATATATATATATATATATATATATATATATATATATGTCCTAAAAAATTATAGTCCAAATATATATATAAAAGTTGAGAATTACAACTCAACAATGCTACAAATAAACTTGTAAATAGTGAGAGAACAAATTTATATATAATAAAACTTGAATACAAAACTTCTAAATCTTGATACTCCAGCCCTAACAAATAAATTAATGTCTCGTCACTGTAGGAAGTGACAATCTTGCAAATTTAACTTGCTTCACACAATTTCGAATTCATTTTCAATTGTCTAGCATAAAAAACCTCAGGGATAAGTGCAAATTTTGATTGATCCCAATTGATAATTTCCATAGCAGAAAGAAAAGGATGAGAAATTTGAAGTAAAAATCACAACTGAATTCAAGAAAATTAGAATCATTAGCCTTTGATATTCGTTTGGTTAGTGGATTATTAGCAAAAAATTATTTATTAGTATCATCAATATAATAGTGTTTAAATCATCTTTTTATCTTTCAGACATCACATAAAAAAAATAAAATGTTACAATATTTTTTTCAAAAAATTATTTTGTATAATCTAGTGTACAAATACGCTCTTTCACCATGACTTCCAGGTTTGGCAGTCTCTGGCTTCCAATTTTCATGCGGCCAAAAATGTCTTCACGTTGCTTCCTATCTAAGCTAGTCACAGGCTCACACTTTGACATTGATACCGTGCCAACGCAATGTAACATGCATTAATTCCCAAAAAGCCCTTTCAACGACCCCAATCGAAATCATTTCCACCTGTACGAAATGGTAACTTCATATCAAACATCTTTATGAGCCCTTCTGTGAGACCCCAAATCTTCCCAGTCATCATGCTTCCGTCCATTTTCCCTCCCCTCTTTTAAAACTCTCTGCCTTTCCATAAGCATCTCCTTCCTCAAACTTTACTCTCTCTCTCTACAAAAAAGTTCCCAAAAAGGTGAACGCAAATGAGGAAATTTTTCAGTCGGGGTTCGAGCGGCGATTCGCCGCAGCAGCAAGCGTCTCCGTCTCCGGAGCCGTCACCTCCTTTTCGCTTACCCGTGACTTCCAATATGACAGTAGGACCTGCTAGGCCGATCCGCTTCATATACTATGACGACAAAGGCAAGTTCCAAATGGATCCAGAGGCTGTCGCCGTGCTTCAGCTCGTCAAAGAGCCCGTCGGCGTTGTCTCCGTCTGTGGTCGTGCCCGTCAAGGCAAGAGTTTCATACTAAATCAGGTAAATTTCGAATTTCCAGCATAGGGTTTTGTGACTTACTTGAATTTCTTCGTTAATGGTAAACCTAGGTTTAGATTTGACTGTTTTTTCCAGTAATTGGGTAATGGACTTGCGAATTAATTGCGGTTAATTTGTTGTTAGTTGTACGGAACATTGATATTGGGCACAATGTAAGGGAATGGAGTTATTAAGCCGGACTAGCCCGTTCAAGGTTTAAAGACGAAAGAGACTAATTAACTCTGCTCAAACAATCTCAGTGGGTACAGATATAAGTGACAACGGTCGCTTAAATAGTTTTAAATGCTTTTATTTTATTGAATTTGGTGTAATTCAGTTGGGTATCTGGGATGACTGAACGTTACTGCATTTCACTTCAGATGGTACTGTGAAAAAGAAAGTTGGCAACTTGGTGTTTTACCTTCTTCTGCCTATCTGTTAATTCCAAGACACAGTTGTCCTCATTGCCTTGTGCTATTATATTATTTGTTGGTGAGCTAAAAATATAGGCTTGGGATTACACAAGACACGGTTTTAATGATTCAGCCTGAAAGTGAGGTATAATTTGTCAATTACTGGATTTGATTTCTTTGGTGGTTGGCAAAAGGAATACATTATTTGCTTTGCCTCTTTTAAAAGGATAAGTAATTTTGAATTACATTTTATGTAACGGGTGGATATGGAATTATGGGAGGTTTTGGGCCATAGGTACAGCGATTGACTCAAACACCGAGATGGTGAAAGTGGCCTGCTGATGGTTGTCTTTTTTGGGAGAAGATGGTGAAGATCTCATACCAATGAGGAACCTTTTTTAAGTAAAGGAATCACACTTTGTTGGCACCAGTATATCCTTTGACCTAAGTCAAAACTATAAAGAGTCCAGGGTACCAGAAAATAGGTAAAATAGAGATGAGTGGACGCTCTTCAATTTAGTGTTGGTTTTTGGTTACAAGACGAAATCCCAGTTGCTGCTTTATTTGGCAATAAGTTGGTTTGATTTTTGCCAGACAAGTAAACCTTTAGATGGAGGCTTCATATCTCTGAGTTTCCTTTCCCACTCAAATTAGTTGTACCCCAGAAAGTTTATAGTCTACTGTTAGGACAAAACCATGTTTCTTGTAGATAGTCTCTGCGTTGGTACTTGGTATTAGAAAAGGCATCATATGTGATATCATTTTACCAAGTCCTTTACTACTTTTTGAGCGAGAAGTGATTTTCACATTCTGATTCGTCACATAGATTGGAAATATTTCTGGTGAAATTGGGTCTCATCTCCATTCTTTCACTCTATGTCAAATTTTATATATTTTTCTCGAAAAAGTGAAACTGTTCTTGATAGTGTTCAACAGACTGAAAAGTGCTCTATACTGGTGCTTCAAATTATTTATATCCAAGATTTCTAGGAAAGCCTTTTACTGGTGCTGCTATAGCGTCCTAGTTCATTCTAAATGATTCGATAAGAGTAAAACTTCATCTATCCGTTTGAGTTTTTTGGCTGTCTGATGTAACATTATCGATAATCTATATTTTGTTTTGTCTGCCACATAATTGCCTACTTTTTTATTTTCTGAGAAGCTGTTTGGTGTTAATGTGCTATAGCTTCTTGGGAGGAGTAGTGGGTTTCAAGTTGCAGCAACTCATCGGCCATGTACCAAAGGCATTTGGCTGTGGAGCGCACCTTTGAAGAGAACTGCTCTTGATGGAACAGAGTACAATCTTTTACTCTTGGACACTGAAGGAATTGATGCCTATGATCAAACGGTTAGTTCTGTTCTATTTTGTCATACCCCTTCTAAATGTTATGCAATTCAGCCAGTATTTTTACATTATCTGTTTCAAATTCAGGATTAAACTATTTTAAACTTGACCTTTTTTTTTCTCTCTTTCCATCATTGTCAGGGAACATATAGTACACAAATATTCTCCTTGGCTGTCCTCCTATCAAGCTTGTTCATATACAACCAGGTTTCTGAAAATTTTTTTCCCTGGAACTGTTGATTTTTTGAGATGCATAGTTGTTTATCTAGTTTAAGTAGTTTGTTTTGATATTTTAGGTAGTATGTTTGCAATTTTCTTGTGTTATATATATGTGTATATATATATATATATATATATATATATATATATATATGCTTAAGGTTTTCTAGCTCAAAAGTTTTCCTGTTTTGGAATATCACTGTGTTGGTTCAGATGGGTGGCATTGATGAAGCTGCACTAGATCGCCTCTCTCTTGTTACTGAAATGACTAAGCATATTCGTGTCAGAGCCAGTGGAACAGGGAGTACAGCTTCCGAGCTTGGGCAGTTTTCTCCAATTTTTGTGTGGCTTCTCAGGGTAATTTAGAATTGAGATTCCATGTTATTAATTGATGAATAGGCTTTATAGTGCACGATTAATTTTCTCCTGTGAGTCTTGTTACCAGTAGCTTGCCTATTGGGGCCTAGGCATACAAGGATGTGCTTATTTCAGTTTATTACTGCAGGATTTTTATTTGGACTTGGTGGAGGATAATAGGAAAATAACACCTCGTGACTACTTAGAGCTTGCTCTCAGACCAGTCCAAGGTGGCGCTAGAGATATAACTACCAAAAATGAGGTTGTACATCTGCTTCAACATTCTTATAATACACAGCATCGTACCCACAGATGTCCATTTTGCTTCAGTAGTTGTAACTGGTTTCTTGGGCTGAATTTTGTCACAGCCTGAGCTTGAGTATTAGGATTATATGTTAAATATTGTGGATTCATATTACAATGCTATTACCATCATCAAGTACTTTTATGCAGACTGCCACTCATTGTATGAATCTTAGTTCTTTTATGGTAGTTCTACTATTTTAACATTTGCCAATTTTATCTAGTTAATTCTGCTGATGAGTTAGACTATATTTCCAGATTCGCGAGTCCATTCGAGCTCTTTTTCCAGACAGAGAATGCTTTACTCTTGTTAGGCCTTTGAGCAACGAAAATGATCTCCAACGACTAGACCAAATTGCTGTCAGTATCACTCTGTTTTGTGAATACTATAGGACTATCATTAGGATACGTAAATGCTACAAATGTGCAAATGATTTAGTATTTCCTCTTTGATTTTGCAGCTGGACAAATTACGACCAGAATTTAGAACTGGTCTTGATGCTTTGACTAGATTTGTGTTTGAGAGGACAAGGCCTAAGCAAGTAGGAGCGACGGTAATGACAGGGCCCATTCTTGCTCGCATCACTCAGTCCTTCCTAGATGCTCTTAATAAAGGAGCAGTGCCAACAATAACATCCTCATGGCAGGTTAGTGGTGGATTATGTGGTTTTATACTCGTCTGGTAAATTCAAACCTCCAACTCTGTTGAATCTTTAACTCAAAAGGTATAAATACGACCCATAAGGACTTGAATATTTGTCCATAGATATCATTTGAAGATACTTATGCCCAAGTAAGATATTGACCTGAGAAGTTTCCTATTTGTGGTAGTTAGGAGTAGAAAGTTGTTATGATGTTCTTTTTTGCAGCCTGTGTGTATAGCGGGGTTGCATATTTCTTGTACCAAGAATTTGTTTCAGTTCAATAAGTAACCACTTATTCCCTTGAATTGAAATCTCACTACAACTCTTTTTTTTTTCCTTGGAGGATTGATAGTTAAATTTTGAGTTCTTACTTTAAGGAAGCTGTCGTAGAAGGGGCTAAAATTTGTTCATTCTCTGATGGTACTAAGGGATATATTTGTTCTCTGATAATATTAAGGGATGTATATGTTCATTCTCTGAAGTTTGATAGCGCTATGGGGCAAATTTATGTTCTTGACCAAAATATTTAAAATAGTAGCTTAAGCTTTTAGGAAGACTAAATTTATTAGCATTTCATTCTGAAAAGTTTGCCAGTGTGTGACTGCATCAAGCTTTAGCTGCAAGTGAAGTTGCCAAAAGAGAGCTCTTTTATGAGAGTTATACCAAGTATTGTGGTAATTGTCAGTGAACATTAAAATGATAAAAGTAAGGGGCCTTTTGGTTGCAAAGTTGTTTATTATTCAGAAAAATGATTTCTGTGTTTAGTCTTGATAACATTACAAAGATAAATACATTTGATAGTTTTTATCTTTTGAAGAACATAAATAAGAATAACATAGTCGAAACCAAATAATCTTGCTATTGTTTCAGTTACCTTTTTATCAATTTTACATTTGTAATCTATCCTGTTCCTCCTGCCCACCCAAACCATAATAATGCACAAGGCCACAACCCTGTGGACATCCTGGTGAAGACCACTTTTCCACCTCAAACATGAAATGTTTCTTCCTTGTGCTAATCTGTAATGTAATTAAATGTTGAAGGAAAAGATATAGCAGCTTTTGTTATGCCTTCCATTTTTGGTTTCATGTGCATAATAGAAGTACTTCAGAACATAGGGATTTAGATATCTTTGTTTGTCTGTTTATTTTGACTATTAGAGTTTGTTGGATTCGGTAATTGCATTGAGGCAATTAAGGTATTTGCAACTGAATATGAATTAAAAAAAGGTGAGTGGCTCCTTGGAAGTGTTGGGTTGTTGGTGATGTAAAGGAGTGGAGTCAAAGCAAAGAAGGCTTTCGGAGATGGTGTTGGAGGATAAGAGTGGTGGGAGAAAAATTAGGCTGATGGTTTGTGTGTTCGCTTGCTTTAGAGGATAAAAGCAAGGGAATGACCTCCAGAGGCGTGGGTGCAAGATTGTTAGGTAGTACTCACAGATATATCGAATGGAGTTGCAGTAGGCACTTGGGGTGTGTGTTTCTCTAGGCAGAGACCATTGGTGTTTTCTTCTAAAGGTTTTGCTGGTTATGTGATTTGAGTGCTTGAGGCTTTGAGTGTGTTCATATGTGAAAAACGAGTCCTCAAAACAAGTAAAATCACATTCTTTCTGCTTTTGAAGAGACACATCCATTTCAAAGATGTGTTTGAGAAATAACAAATACAAAGGGATGTCAAATGGAAATATCTGTTTTTGTTTGTGAAAGTAGGAAGGGTAAAAGTAATTCAATTGAAAAGATATATTAGAAAGTTTACAAGTTTTACTGAAGTGAGCTAGCATACTTTCTTAATCTCTTCCTTACTGTTGCTGTTGTTAAAACAACATTTTCATGATTGATGTTATTTTTGAAAGTTGCAACTGAGCGTGCTCATCGATCATTAATTCATAGCTTTAAATCTTGTTGTACTTTACCTATTTGTGTTTCCCATTACTGATTTGCTTTTTTGATTTCATTTGGGCAGAGCGTTGAAGAAACTGAGTGTCAAAGAGCATTTGATGTGGCTACTGAAGTTTATATGTCTTCATTTGACCGTTCGAAGCCTCCTGAGGAAGTAAGTTTTGCTTCTAAACTCCTTGGATTGGCTGCTGGTAGGTTCTTATTGCAGTGTGGTTGTAGGCTGTGCTTAGAGAAGCACATGAAGATGCTGTTCAAAAAGCTGTGGCTGCGTTTAATGCTACTGCTGTAGGGGGTGGTTCGACTAGGCAGAAGTATGAGAAGCGTTTTCAGACCTTCATTAAAAAAGCATTTGAGGTAATTTTAACCATGTTCATATACAGCTGGATTTGTGTAATACTTGTTCCAAACATAAGAGGAATGGAAACAAGGAGTTGCCTTTCCTTCTTTAGTCTGGTTTGCTTGTATGATTTGAGATTTAAAAGTGACATGTTAATAGAGTTTTATAAGTGGCATGTCAAGTTAATAGAATATTGCTAAGGGCAGGTTGAGGCATAGGAGGAGCTCAGCCTGAGATGAGGATAGATAGCAAATGTTACACTTAACAAAATATTGTCCGTGCATTGTTTTTGCCCTTTTTTCATTCTGATTCCGTAACATCTTTCTTTTAGTCCGTGCATTGTTTTTACCGTTTATTCATAATGATTCCCTAACATCTTTCTTTTTAGCTTCAGGTTAATTCCAATAGTCCCTTGATATACAATTGAATCAATGTGTTTTGCTATATCTTTTTTTCCTAGTTTAGTATAACATGCCAGCAAATCCTTTGAAAGTATTATGTTACCTTGACTAGGACTTTAGTGAACACTCTAACCTAAAACACCTTGTATCACTGTAAGTGGTCTCTTCTCTCCCTCCCAATTCCTGAACCTGCTTATTAAATCCTCTATCAATAGCGCTTTCCTTTACCTTCATTTTTTTTTCTGGGCCAGAGCTTCTTAAAGTTGTTGCATGTTTACACTTGAATAATTGTGTGCTTTTTGCATAAATTCATCTTGTCTGCAGTGTAAGCTATGAGCTGATTCGTCTGTAAGATGATGTATTTGTCTACAACCATATTTTTATGACTGCATGAGTTTGTTCATCTCTCTTCTGCTTGAGACTTTGTTGCAGAGTCTCTCTGTTGTTTGTTATGTGTAATGTATGTTAGAGAATGGGAAGGGCAGGGTTTCATCCCTCGATTGCACCAAAAGGGGAGGGGAAAGAGCAGAGAGAGGGAAGGTCGGAGATGATGATTCATATTTATGGCATATACCTATAGAGCTTTATAGCATGCATTTTGCAGAAATTGCTTTCTATTAAGTGCAAGAATGTCTTGAAAATTGGGGATTTGCCAGAATACTGTCTGGAAAATTTAGAACGTTGATGGAGTAGATTGATCTGACTAAAAGAATGGGGAGGCAAAATGTAGGTTAAGTAAAGTTGGACAGGGCTTTTGGATTTAATCTGATATTATTCCCCCTTTTCACCTTTGCCACTCAATGAATTAATTCTTTACATTTTCTACTGCTGTCACCCTATGGTGGTTAACTTGGATATGGTGTTAATGCAGGATATTAAGAAGGATGCTTTCAGGGAAGCTTATCTGCAGTGTTCAAATGCCATACAGAATATGGATAGGGAACTTAGAAGTGCTTGCCATGCTGCAGATGCAAAAGTAGATAATGTCCTTAAGGTTAGGGTTTGAGTCTTAAACTTATCTTGCTCTGCGGAAAATCTGTCTTGACTTGACTCTTTCAAGTTCCATGGCCTGTTACTCGTGGACATTAGTAATCTGAATATATCAGGGTGAAGAATGACTAACAATGCTCCATAGTATTGTGGTGGACTTATTTTTTTGTTGTGTTGCAGGTTCTTGATGGCCTTCTATCCAAATATGAATCCAGTTGTCATGGTCCAGAAAAATGGAAAAAGCTGACTATTTTCTTGCAACAGAGGTTTGTATTGACTTTCTGTAAGATGATGAGAAGGTTTTTTATCTGATCTTACATGTGACTGAATTGACTTTCCCCAGTTTGGAGGGTCCAATTAATGACCTCATTAAGAAACAAATAGATCGAATTGGATCAGAGAAGAGTTCTCTTTCATTGAAGTGCCGTTCAATTGAAGATAGGATGAATTTGCTGAACAAACAATTTGAAACTGCTGAGCAGCAAAAGTCTGAATATTTGAAGCGTTATGAAGATGCCATCAACGACAAGAAGAAGCTTGCTGATGATTACATGAATCGCATAACCAATTTGCAGGGCAAATGCAGTTCTTTGGAAGAGAGATGTTCCAGCATATCAAGAACATTGGAGTCAGTGAAGCAGGAGTCAACAGAATGGAAGAGGAAGTATGAGCAGCTCTCGTATAAGCAAAAGGCTGAAGAAGACCAAGTAAATTCTGAAATTCAAATTCTTAAATCCAAAAGTCATGCTGCTGAAGCTAGGCTGGCTGCTGCTCATGAACAAGCTCAGTCTGCCCGAGAAGAGGCAGAGGAATGGAAGCGGAAATATGACATTGCTGTGAAAGAAGCTAAAAATGCCCTTGAGAAGGCTGCCACTGTGCAAGAACGGACCAATAAGCAAACCCAACATAGAGAAGATGCTCTTAGGGCTGAATTTGCCAGTACCTTGGCTGAGAAGGTGCAGATCTCCGGTTTCCATATGTGCTTGCACGTGCATGTGTAGATGTCTTGTGGTGCTTTTGCACTGTCCATTGATAATAGTTGTACTTGATTTTTGTTTGCTATTGTCACTGCAGGAAGAGGAAGTAAAGGAAAAGGCATCTAGACTTGAGCTTGCTGATCAGCGTTTGGCTACTATCAATGTAGACCTAAAGGTGAGTCAACCACCATACATTCTTTGTGCTTGCAGTAAAGTGAGTATGTCTATGCTTGGGTATGCTGAATGTGCTCTTCGCTTTTGGCAGGCTGCTGAATCAAAGATGAAGAACTATGAACTTGAAATATCGGGCTTGAAACGAGAACTGAAGGAGTTAAATGAAAGGCTAGAAAATTCCAATGCTACTGCACAGTCATTTGAAAGAGAAGCAAGGCTTCTGGAGCAGCAAAAAGTTCATTTGGAGCAGAAGTACCGATCTGAATTCAGCAGATTTGAGGAGGTCCAGGAAAGATGTAAATCTGCTGAAAGAGAGGCTAAAAGAGCAACAGAGTTGGCTGACCAGGCTAGAGCTGAAGCAGTTGTTGCTCAAAAAGAGAAGAGTGAGATCCAAAGAACTGCAATGGAGAGATTGGCCCAGATAGAGAGAGCAGAGAGGCACCTGGAAAGCTTAGAAAGGCAGAAACTGGATCTCACCAATGAAGTGGAGAAATATCGTGCTTCAGGGATGGATGCACTGGCCAAAGTTGAAATGCTGGAGGCGCGAGTGGGAGAAAGGGAGAAAGAAATAGAGTCACTGTTGGAATCGAATAATGAAGAGAGGACTAGCACAGTTCAAGTACTGGAGAAGTTGTTGGATACCGAACGTGCGGCACGTGCGGAAGCAAACAATAGGGCTCAGGCGCTCTCTGTTCAGCTGCAAGCCACACAAGGGAAGCTTGACATGCTTCAGCAACAGTTAACTGCAATGCGACTAAATGAAACAGCATGGGATGGTAAGTTGAAGACTGCATCACATGGAAAACGAGTGAGAGTGGATGACTATGAACTAGGGGTTGAGTCCATTCACGATGTGGGCGCTAATGATAAAGCAAGTAGAGGAAACAAGAGGTCTAAGAGTACTAGTAGCCCTCTGAAATTCAGCACTCCCGAAGATGGTGGTTCAGTATATAGGGGTGATGAAGATACCCATAGCCAGCAGACCAACACTGAAGACTATACCAAGTTTACCATACAAAGACTGAAACAGGAGTTGACTAAACATAATTTTGGAGACGAGCTGCTACAGTTGAAGAATCCAAACAAAAAAGACATCTTAGCTCTCTATGAGAAGTGTGTTATTCAAAAATCATAGATTTGGAGGCTAGCTTAGTACAGGTAGAGAAATTATTAGGAGGTGCTTTCAGACCAGGATTTGTCGGTTTCTCTGGATGTGGCAGTAGATGCTTTTTCGTATTGAATTCTGTTAATTTGCGTTCTTGCTTGACAGTTACTGTCTTTGGCTCAGTGTGTAATTATGTGCTCGGAAAATAGTTTTTGGCTTGTTACTGTGAACTGTAACCTGTGTAACCATATCAAATTGACTTCAAACAGATAAAAGAGTAGGTGCCATTAGATGTAGGTCGTTCTTTGTTGATATTACATGAAATTGTTTCCCCGTTTAACTTAAATTTGTTTGGGTCGAGCTCCCTTTCTTTCTTAATTGTCTGTACCCCATGCGGACAAAAAGAGTAACCTTCATTAATTGTTATTTGTTACTGAGCTTAAGCAATTGTGCATGCCAGAATCTTTATGTCACATGGGTAAACATCTTTTGGATGAAATAAAGCACTGAAAGGTCCTCAACTCTTCAATAACAAACAATCTA
Source organism: Coffea arabica (assembly GCF_036785885.1). NCBI lineage: Eukaryota > Viridiplantae > Streptophyta > Magnoliopsida > Gentianales > Rubiaceae > Coffea > Coffea arabica. Next base: position 12,481,380 of record NC_092312.1, read on the forward strand.
AAGTATTCAAGGTCAAGGCGATGATTAGTTTGCTTATGCCACAGAAAATCATTCTTGGACCTGTTGAATATTCTGAAACACACCTTATTGTTATTAATAGTTTATCACGTAAGTGTTTATTATAAACAAACAAACTTCATTTTATTTTAAAAGGCATTGGTCCTTGCATTGCTCACAATAGTATACAAATATGACTTCAAAGAAAGTTGATAATACAATTCGCGATTTGAAGAAGAGGGACTTGGCCTCAGACACAGATTTTGTCAAGAATATGGGCGGCCATCAACTCCTCCGGCAGGCGTTTGAAGGGATTTTCTTGATTATCTTCCGGAATTTGTGCTGCTACTGTCTGATTAAGTATGGACTCCATTTTTCTTGACAGAACCTGAATCGCGAGGCCCAGAGAATTTTAGTATTTATTAAAGCTACTTGCCTACTAGCTACTATGATATTGCATTATGAACTTTGTTTTAACCCATTGGGAGCGAGGGATATGGGCAGGGGGATAAGTATAACAGTGTCATATATTTGTTAAAGAAATTACTTGTGCTTTCTTGTTGCTTGAGCATATGTACAGTACGAGACGGAGGAAAACAGCTATTACTGGGACGAAGCAAATTTTACTTGCGGCTAGAAAATATCGACCTATGCTATTCTCATAGGGGGAAATTTTTTTTTTTTTTTTTACCACTTTGATTTAGAGTGTTGCACGACCTTCTTTATTTCTCTAAATGGTGCTTTATTTTATCTTGAACAAAAAATATTTATAGTATGAATATGAAAATTTATACTCCCACAATTATCAAACTAGTACAGTCTACAATCATTTTTTGGCTAAACATGGGTTTTTTTTTTGTGCGAAGAGGAGGCAGGCCGGGGGGGGGGGGGGATCGGTTATAGACCACCGCCTTCTTTTTCCTTTTCTATTTCCCATATAAAACATGGATTCCCCCAAAAGAAAAAAAAAATCCTTCTTTGACAAACAAAGCAAAAATCTGTTGTTACAAATTTTAGTAGTAGCGTTATATACATCAAAAAGCACCTTGTCCCTCCTAATCTTTCTACCATTAAGTGGATCATAGGACCATGCTAGAGGGAATATCAGTAAAAAAATTTTACTTCTTGTACAAACATGCAACAAGTTGGATTGCTGAAATTGAGCCAACTACCCCCGTGGCTTGCTGAATGAATCAAATGGGCTTTAGTTGAAATACCATCAATCTTTAAGTACAGATTTTTCTCATGGATGGTCCAGACCTGTGTTTTTAACTGGCTGTGGGCATGTCCACACTCCACTAGGGTTTCCACTAAAATTTTTCGTTTGGACCATATTTATTTGACTCATTAACGGTAAAGTTATAATGACAACTCTGCTAAACTTTCAGGGGGAAAATTAGGGGAAAAAAGAAAAAGAAAAACAAAGAAAATGAGGGATATAAATAGAAAATTGTTCGCCCCTGCCCCAGAGATCATATGCTCATGCTACTGCTTTCCCATGAGACCAGAGAAATGGTCAATTTATTAAACGACATTAAGTCAGGGAGAAACTAAAATTAACCAAACATCATGATCTAATTAATACGCTAATGATATATGATGGATTATAGATGATGAGTCTAAAATCAAACAGATAACCATACGATAAAGGAATTAACAACTAAAAGACTGATTAGTCATTATATCATGCTACTTGCAATATATTCGTCTAAACAGGCTGGTTTCTTGAGCATTTCGGTGGCAGCTTCGCCAAAAACTTCCTCTTCCCCTTCAAAAGCATTTTTTGCTATCGATTCAACGTCTTCATCATCATTCAATGCACCCCATGTTATCGCAAAAATGGAGACCCCCTTCATCACACACCCTGTTGATGGAAGCCTGACCACTTTCGCATACCACAACTTTAGTTTCGGATCACTTTTATTGCCAGCCATATTTGTTCCACTCCTCAACTCAGCAAGCTTTGCCGTCCCCAAAACAGCCTTCCCTTGTTTCATTCGATCTGTAATTACGATGCTTTGAATCCGAGCAGGTAAGACAGGAGCAAATGTTCCGAACATTGTCAACATCGACCGAGCATCTTCTGAGACCTCCTCCAAAATGCACATCTCTTTCTCCATTTCTCGCCGGGCCAACACTACTACTTTTTGATCATTTTCCTCCTCTTCATTATGACAGACAGCAGGGCCTAAAGAGGCAGCGCTCCTTGCATGAAACAATATGAAGCCTCCAGAATTCTCAGGCTTGCTTTCTGCTTTCCACTTGAATATGGGCCCTGTTGGAAATTTGGGACTGTCTAGACCACCTTCAGTTATTAAGCTTGAAGGAGTTTTCAACATCTTACGCGACCCCGAGAATTCAACTTCCACATAGAGAAATTCGAGGGACCTGAATTTCATTATGAACCTGACCAATTGCAGAAGCAAGGTTATGCTTTTATCAGAAGAAGAGGAGGAGGGACGAGACTTTTGGGAGAGCCCGCTTAGGAAACGAAAGGGATTTACTCTCTTGAGGGAATGGAGGAGTTTCCTGGGCATGGATAGAGACTGAAATGTGGCGGTGGAAGTGGGTGCATGAGAAGGAACCCCGCCAGGGATGCCAAAAATAGTGCAAGAAATGGTCTGGGATTGAAGAACCAGGCAGGCAAAGCGTTTTGAGAGCAAATAGCAGCTGAAGAGGGTTTTGGCTTCAGGGATCTTGCCAAGTATATGGGATACTATCAGTTCATCTGGTAACCGATTGAAGTGATTTTGTTCTTCTTCTCCTTGAGGAATTTCTTTTGTAATCACAACGATTTCATTTTCATAAGTCGCCATTTCCTGTAACTCTCTCAATTCAATTTTCTGAATAGGGAACTGAATTCTGAATTTTCTTGAGGTGGGATGAGGGTAAGAAAATCTCTTTATATAGGACCACTTCTCCTTGCCACCCAAGAATAAGGCATTTACCCCTTGGAAGATGCAATTTACAGGTGTCAGAACCAGCTACAAGGGAACCATGCAATTAGGTGTGATGCAAGTAGGACAAGCGGCATATTCTTATTGTGCAACTAGCAGAGGATGCAAAGGTAGTCGCTGTGATTTATCTATTGGCATCATCATGAGATGCTCTCACGAAAACGAAATTGGTATTTCTCGGCAAGAAAAGAATTTCCAGGCACGTGTTCTAAATTGACAGAAATACTACCAAAATATTTACCTATTAGAGACATACAATACAGTTTATTTGGGCAAGTTTTTCCATTTTTTTTTAATCCTTTTTCGTTTGAAATTAGTTGAGTAGTTGTAGGACCTAATGCAGAGTCTTGATTCCAATTCATCTCCATGCATTTGAAATTTGTATACCACATGAAATAGAAACTAAAAGGCAAATTCTGACTTTCTGATACACATTTTCTGAGTGCAGTGTAATTATGCATCTTATAGAATATGGGAACGATAAGTTCATTATTAACCATGTTTATACGTTCGTATACAGTATGTATACTTGGCTATTAAATTTGTTAACCAATTGATAAATGCTCAGTTGTTTGGAGTCCTATTCCTGAATTTATCATTACCATTTTTGAACTCCACTTCCACTGATGCAGGGGGAGCAAGAGTATGATGATGTTTGACTCGTAGCTGAGTTTTGTAAAAGATCTGCTTTTTTTCTGAAAATATAGAGGAGCAAGGAGCACAAGTTTTTCTCATTGGAAACAGCAACATGGCCATCTTAATTTAGAGAAAATTGACAAAGCTTACATGCCATGCCATGAAGGTAGATGAAAGAAAAACAGAAATCAAGCGAATGTAGGCAGCTGATAGGCTGTATATGAACAATTCCAGATCAGTCTCAGAATCTAACAACTAGTATCAACTTCAGATTGATCCAATCATTATCAAATCGGTAGTCTGGCAGGTTTCTTCAGCATATCAGAAACAGCTTCACCAAAAATCTCATCCCCTTCAAAAGCATCTTTTGGGACAGATTCAAAATCTTCATCATTATCAGTAGCTCCCGCTTTCAGTGCTAAAACAGTCACCCCCTTCATCGCATTGCCTGAAAAAGGCAGCCTAAATAACCACAGCGGCACTCCACACCTTGAGCTTCCCATCATTTCGGGTCATAACCGTACTTCTACTCCGCAACTCAGCAAGCCTTTCCGCCCCCAAAACAACCTTCCCTTGTTTCATTGAATCAGTAATTACAATGCTTTGAAGCTGTTCCGCCAGAAAAGGAGCGGCTTCTGTAAACGGAATCAACCTGAGAAGAGCATCTTGTACAGCATCCTTGAAGATGCACAGGTGTTCGCATGCGCCTCGTCGGGCCGTCAGTTCTTCTCCATGATTATGATTCATGCTCACCACCACCATCAGCCACAGGAGCAAGACCCTTTGCAAGAAACATTATAAAGCTTTCTGAGCTTTGACTCTTGAACTCTCTCCATTTCGTGCAACTCTCTCAATCCTCACGGGCAACTGCTTTCTGATTTTCTTTGCCATGGGCTGGAAGTGGAAGAGACTAGCTGAGACAATCTTTGTTTTCAGATTATAGAGTATAGCGGGGCTAATCGTGATTTGGTACCCAAGAACATGGTAGGATCATGGAGTGGAGAGGTTAGAGCTAGTGCTACAGCGCTGCTCTGTCATGTTTTGAGGGCGTTGTTGGTTTTTGTCTCTTCTCAGGTGTCAGTTAGTCCCCGAGCTACAAATTTGGATAATTCAGAAATGGAAAGCTAATATGCGACTCATGCTATTTTATCAAGCTACGCTATCATAACCGCTTGGTACTTTCACAAAAAGACTCGAAACAAGCGACAATCATTTGATTGTGCTTTGCAGCTAAATGCCCATGCAAAACAACCCGAAAAGAAAGTTGACTTGTTTTCTCCTCTCTTCGTTAAAGTCCACGTCTAAATCACAGGTGACAAATCTACAAACTTGGGGAGAAGAAAGGTTACGAAGAAGCAAAACTTGGATGATCCGAATACAGTAGTGTGGTGAGCTAGCAATTGTAAAATCCGTTTCATCTACTTGAATGGGTTCAGAATACTCCTCGTGTGTTTTGCTACAAATTAAAAGAGGAAAAACAAGATGAACTCTTAATACTCGTAATGAGACGGAATCAAAATTCATCTGCTCGAAACATTTCCTCAGAACTCCCTGTTGAGCATTCTTCACTGTATAGCTAGCTTCTCTTATCAAGGACATACAGTTTTAGAAAAGGCGAGCATGTTTATTTCAATCTCATCTATCATGACCATGGATCGGAATTTTTTTGAGAAATATATTTGCAACATTTTGTATGTACGCTCCAATTCACTCTAGTAACTCACGTGCATCACATTTTAAAAAAGTACTTGGAAAATGCAATTGAATGAATATCAATCATCAGGAGACGCAACTGGAGTTTATATAGACGTCATTTGTTGAAAGACTTGAATCAATGGCCTATTGATTTCTGTTATTAAAATCCCAAAACAGCATAAAAGCTAATTTCTTTTTGTACCCTGTTAATAAAACTTTTTCAACTTTTTGATTAAGCATATAGCACCTACTAGGTCAAGAAGATGAAAAGCATACTGTAGTAATTTGACATACATACATACATATATATATATACATATATATATATATATATATATAAAATAAAATAAAAAAGTGATTAAAAAATATATTAACAAAAAAATATAAAAATTTTCTGCAAAAAATCACAATTCAAGCAAGGCCTTATTTTCTGGCCCACTAAAAGTTCACCACATATATTTGCTGCACAAAATGACTAAACAGTCCACGAAATAGAAGCTCCAAAAAAGTTCGAGACTCCTCTCTCAGTACAAGCTGAGACGAAATGAAAAGTCCTGTGCCGGCAGAACTTCATGTGAAATCAAATCCCTCTTCATCATTTCCACTGCAGCTTCCACATAAACTTGGTGATCATCTTCCCCATCAAAAGCTTCTTTGGCAATCAAAAGATCATCATAATCGCTCCTCTCGTTGCCTTTGCTAATAAAAAGAGTTACAATCTTCATCACACCGCCTGACGATGGAAGCTTCAGAAACGGTGCGTGCCACACTCTGATGCTTGTCTCTCCATCCCCAAAATTACTATTTCCATTCCTCATCCGAATAATATCCCTTCGTGCAAAACGAACCTTTCCTTCCCTCTTTGAGTCAGCGACCACAACTTTTTGAAGGGATTCTGGCAGCAAACGAACCAGCATTTTCACGAAGTTGAAGCGCCAACAGGCCATGTTCATACAACAATTGAAAAACCGCCTAAGCAAACTTATTAGATCAGGATTAACCGCATTGCCCTGATCATTATCGTCGTCAGTAGTAGTTAATCGAAGGCTTCTAGCTGTAAGGACGATGAAGCTTGCAGATTCGGAGTCAATCTTCCACTTAACTACTGGTGGGTCCACGTCGACGGTGAGATTCCGAGAATAGTCAAGTTCGACATAGAGGGATTTTATGGAGCTGAATTTAGCCAAAAATTTGGCAGAGGTTTCGAAATCGAGGACTTGCCCGGGGGCCCTGGCCCAATAAAGATCAACTCTGAGGGAAATAACCTGGGTTTGGTAAACTAGAGAATAAAAACGCCTGGAAACTAATGAAATCAAGCAGAGGGACTTGGCCTCAGAGATTTTGTCCAGAATATGGGAAACTATCAAGTCGTCTGGCAAGAGTTTGAAGGGATTCTTTGACGATTCTTCTCGTTTCAGAATCGAATGTGGCGGTTCTTCAGCTGCTAGCACAGTCTGGTGGAGTGAATCCTCCATTTCTCACAGAAATTTGAGTCTGAACTCTCAGATTGCTGAAGCAGAGAACTGATCTTGCAGCATTTAACTACACTGATGATTTTTGGAGATTTTTTAATATTTGTTGGTTCTCGTGCCCTAGGTGTATCGTGCAGTATAAGGCTATAAGCCACGGACTGACCAATCCCGGTCACGCAGAGGAGGAGAAGAAGGGAAGAGGAATTAGTCAGTCCGGGAAATTGAAATGAATGGCGGGAAAAAAGGAATTCTACTATCTCTCTGAAACAAGCTTTGCTTTGGGCTCTCTCTATGGGGACTGGGCTCCCAGCTAAAGCCTATTGAGGAATTTCCACTTTGACCACCAATTGTAAGATTCGAAAGGGCAAATGCACTGCAATTTTCTTAGTGTAACTAAAAATTTAATTAAATTTTCCTTACCATTGCGCATTTTGCGTACCACAAGCGATCCCATTGCAACCAAGCTCCTGTTGTTAAATTAGGGCAAATAACATTTTAGCTCCTGTTGTTAAATTAGGGTTTTTTCCCACCTAACCAAATAAGCAGCCAATGCAAAATCTTGCGCCTTTGGGGGTGCGGGTGGTGATCTTCTGAGAGTAGCATTCTCCCCGAAGAAAATAATTCACTTTGAATTATAAACTATACAAGAATTACGTAAGGTATAAAAGTGATTAGGAAATGCAGCTACAAAAAATATAAAAAATTTTCTGCGTAAAAAAGATGACTAATCCTTTTCTCTCCCATACATAATTTCTCCGAAAACATGAAATCTTCTTTTCTGTTTTATTTTGGCGAAATTTTCTCATCTTTTTTACACTCAAATCGAAATGTTCTCTTCTTTTGTTCTCTTTTCTGTGCACAAGTGTATACCCCCAAGTTATAGATCACAATTAACATATCCCGCCAGATCAGATAAAGTGAAGAAAATCACGAAGAAGCGTATTAGAATATTACAACATGGTTGAGCTAAAAATTTTAAACTCAGGTGCTTAGAAAATTTCGGTGGAGTGGATGTAGAATTTAATTTGTTAATGTATTCAAAATTGGTATTTTCAAGGAAAATACAAGAAGAAAATATGAGACACAACTAAAGCTTCATTGTTTACACTTGACATTTGATAATACAGCTGTTACATGTTTTGAGCATCTGGTGAAAGTCATACTTCTGTTATTCAAAAGTTGTGTGCAAGAGAAGTCGATAGTTGCATCTTTTGTTGAAGTAGTTTAACATAGTTGTATTATCTATTAGAGCTGTATTATCTATTAGGGTTAATACCACTTTGTCCCCCCAAACTTTGGACGATTACCCACTTCAGTCCCTAAACTTCAAAATGGGACACTTAAGTTCCTAAACTTATAAATACCTCCCACTTAAGGAAAATTGTTAACAAATCCTGAATACCGTTGGTGGTCGAAGTGTCCCATTTTATAAGGGTTTAGGGATTTAAGTATCCCATTTTATAAGTTTAGGGATTTAAGTGACAGGTATTTATAAGTTTAGGGACTGAAATGGGTAATCGTCCAAAGTTTGGGGGGACAAAGTGGTATTAACCCTATCTATTATGTCCTTAATTATACTTTGTCGGAAGAATGGATTATAGACCACCAGCCTCAATTAAAAAAAAAAAAAAAAAAAAGGGTTGATGTTCAAGGGTTTGACCAGCCCCGAATGTCATCAACACCGCGAAAACAGGTTAAATTAATTCTAAGCCCAAGTCATCGTATTACTCGGACATGATTATGATTTACTGCAAACATTCGCAAACAGTCTTGTAAATGTGGAAGAATGACTTGCACTTTATTCAACCTAATTTAAACTGCTCATCAAGATTCAGTTTTAGATGATGAATTGGTCAGTAATTTGCTCCTACAAGAAATTTCTGTTAAATAGAATTATGTCTTTGGAAGCTGCCACCAAATTATGTTTCTGCCCCAAAAGGAAATTGCTTGCCGTGGCTGCTGACCAGCTCGAGCCCAAGCCAACGTAATTTAGAAAGAGTTTTCGGGCAGCTTCCCGTGCAACTTCGAGGAAGGCCTACCACCTGACGCCGCCATGTAACGGCCAAGAAATTTAACTGCAAAAGCGCCCCGAATCCAACGTAAGACACCCTCATCTGTACATTAGTTGGCATCTCCTTCGCCCCTACCACTCCTTCCACCAAGAAATTTCGCTCTTTGATCGATCTTCTGCCCATCCCTTGTTATTTAAAGCCCTCTAGCACCATCCCTTCCTTCACATCAACTTCTTGTCTTAGGCTCTTAGCCTCTCCTTCGTGCATCAATATTTGGTACCGAAAATAATGGCATTAAAAGGGTATCTTGTCGAGTTTGAAGACTTCTTCCCTACAATGGTGGAGAAACTTGGCGCAGAAGGATTCTTGGATGAGCTAGGCAATGGGTTTAGGTTGCTGATGGATGAAGAAAAAGGGCTGATCACATTGGAGAGCTTGAAGAAAAATTCAGCCTTGTTAGGTTTGCAAGACATGAAGGATGACGAATTGCGATCTATGTTAGAAGAAGGGGATTTGGATGGCGACGGGAAGCTGAATGAAATGGAGTTTTGTGTTCTTATGTTTAGATTGAGTCCTGAACTCATGAAGACTTCAAGAGTGTTTGTTGAAGAAGCTATATTAAATGAGTTATAGGCTCTAATTTAGCAAGTAATGGTACTGTAGATTAGTAGATAAAGCAAGGGCCTCCATCCTATTGCTTGTGTTTACTAGAACGTACTTCTCGAATTAATTTTGTTTACAATAGGACTAATTACTTTCTGTAAATTTTGTCTCATGAATTTTGGCTCATCGGCAGGTACATGAAATCCTAGATCAAATTGCAGTAACGGCGTGACTTTGGAGTATATATTCTATAGTAATGTGCATATCGGAAGCCTGATTGATTAAGTTTAATTAATTGTTTATCCACCGACAAAGTTCGGAGTAGCATCTTCCCAAAGAAAGCACAGCCAAAAAACAGAGAAAGATCGTCCAACCATATTATGCTTTGTCATTTGAAGGCAGTCCTATTAGGCGCACTAAAATAATGAGCCATTTCTAAGCTACAAACACGTACATGTGAAAGTTGAAACCATTTTCGTCATTCAAAAAGGAAAACGAAGACTTGTGAAAGGAGAATAGGGAGATTAAAATTGACCATTAAGGTATGCACATAATGTTGCATGACGTATAAACGAGTACTACTATAACAAGGAAGCTCGACTTTGATCTTTGGCTTCACTATCCATTAGTTTACAGTTAAGTAGTTTTCTCGAGTTTTCGTAAGAAGGAAATTATTCGAGTAGCCACTAAACTTTTCAAATAGTCGAGTTTTGGGTGTTCAATTATTAATAATATATTTGTACCTACTAAATTATCAAAAGTGTAAATTTTAGGTCATACAATCTATTTTGTTGTTAATTCTGCCATACCTAACTATTAATAATACGTCTCATGAATCGTGCAAATCCTTGAATCTAGCAGAGTTAACGGTGCAATCAAATAAAATTGTCCAAAATTATACTTTTAAATTTTAATAGTTTAATGGATAAAAGTATACTGTTAATAATTGAATGGCTAAATCTTGACTATTCAAAAAATTCAATGATTATCCGAATAATTTGCTCTTAGTTTTCTCGCACGGAGTTTTCACTTTTTTTTTTTAGGTTTTTGTTATCCCATTAACATATGGTTACTTGTGTCAATGTAACTGATCATCTTCTTAGCTGTCTGACTTTAGAGGTTGTACTTGTTTGGTATAGTGTGCAAATGAAATGTGTAAAACTCAAAATGCATAAAAAAAAAAGATTCAAAATGTATAAGTGAATCTTAAGAGATGCACGAATAAGATTTATATTGTACAAGCGAGACTTGAAAATAACTGTCAAAATGGACTAAGGGTCCGTTTGATTCAATGTAAAATATTTTCAACGAAAAATGTCTTCCATGAAAAATTTTATCAAGGAAAATAATATCCTTCTCCATGTTTTTTCCTGTGTTTGGGAGGAGATGGAGACTACAAACCTTTAGTGGACTATTGCACAAGTGGTGGGTTTTGTTCTGAAACTTAAGGCTGGTGGAAGAGCTTGAATGGATAGTCTCACGACTAACGATGCGGACATAAAAAATAACTTCAATTCATTTATATGGGAAGTCATTTTACACCATCTAATGTAAAATATTTTCGACAGGAAAAATTTTTCCCAAAACAATAACCCAACCAAACAATAGAAAATCAAGAAAACATTTTCTGGAAAATATTTTCCTTCCAAACAAACAGACGCTAAGGGTTTATTGATTGCTGTGCAATCGCATCCCCGTCTCTAGAATTCAGAGTTTTTCAAACCACCAAAGATGTGTGAGCAAATTGAAAATTATCTTTTTGTTTTCTTCTCCCAAGTAGGGCTGCAAACGAGCCGAGCCGAGTCGAGTTTTGAGCTAATCGAGCCGAGTCTCGACTAAATTTTACCGAGATCGACGAGCTGGCAATTTTCGAGCTCGAGCTCGACTCGAATCAAGTCGAGCCGAGCTCGAGCTCGAAAAAAATAAAAAAAAATTATTTTATTTTTAAAAAAATAAAAAAAATAATATTTTTTTCTGAATAAATAATAAAATATTAAGGATATATACGTAATTTCACTATGAAAATAAAAAATTAAAATATATTTATATATAATATACGTAATTTTATTATTAAATAAAAATAAAAAATATATATAAATATATATACTCAAGCTCGCGAGCCTAACGAGCTTAATATTCTGAGCTCGAGTTTGACTCGAGCTGGCTCGAGCTCGATTAATCACGAGCTCGACTCGAGCTTGACTCGAGCCGCTCGCGAGCGGCTCGATTCGTTTGCAGCCCTACTCCCAAGTTACAGAAAATTATCGATCTATTCACTTAAGGGAAGTTCTGAGACACGAGAGTAGTTTATGATCCAATTTCTTCTTCTTCTTCTGTCATTTTGTTTTTTTCATTTTATTTGATTTAGGGTCCAATTTTTTCTTTCAAAGCTGTCTAAGCTCGCAATCCATTCTAGAAATCGTCACGATCATCATCATAGCTAGCACTTTTATGTCCATTTCACATAAACAGAGTAAACCATCTACGTAACTGAGCCAGATGATGGCAGTTTTTTAAGTACACCAGCATGCCTTAGTCTGATCCTCCTCAATCCATTCTAGAAAACTTTACCTCCAATTCGATTCCTCGTCTCATCAATTTCAATTCCATCGATAACAAGCCTACCATGCTGCTCTGAATCAGTGACAACTACATCTTGAAGGGATTTTGGTAAGCAAAGAACCTCCACTTGGACGAACGAGAACCAGAATGCAGCCATCTTCAAATGAAAACTCAAGCAAGTCCAGAGCCAGTCAATTTGGTCATCGTCAACATGACCATCATCCTCTTGTTCAGTGGTTAAATCATGAATATAACTAATGTCGCCAATGGTTAGTAAAGTAAAGCAGTTGGATTTAGAGTTATAATTCCACCTTGCTGGTGGGTACTCGTTCATCAAAACTGAGATCGTCATGATCGAATTCCACAACAAGGGATCTTAAGGACTTGAATTTCCTCTACTGCACGAGTGAGCTGAAGCACTCAAGTATGAATTTCAGGGGAGCTGAAAGGAGTTGAAGGAATTTCACTTTTCTGGGGAAAGAAGGAAGACAGAGATGGAGAAAAAGGGTACTCGTCTGTTCTAGTTCTTTGCGGGAATGGAATCCGACGAGGGATGGTGAAGAAAAGAGTATGAATTTGGCAAACAAGAGAAGAAAAATGTTCGGAGACCAACGAACATCTGTACAGGGACTTGGCCTCCCCGATTTTGTTAAAAATTCATCTGGTAATCTTTCGAAGGGATCTTGTTCTTTTTTCTTTTTTTTTTGGTCCTGCTTCTATTATACAAAATGGAGATTTTTGTTCTTCTACTGGCAATATTTCATCAGCCAGAGCTTCCATTCTGTTTCACAAGTCCGGAGGAGTACTTTGCAAATATCTGTTTGCTTTGTGTTTTTTGGTCTAGCTTAGTGTCAACACTGTGAAGTCTTAACTTTGCTTGAAAATTTGGTATGCTCTGACGTTTCGTCTTTCTGGGTAGCCAACTTGATATGGGCTCTGCCTGGTGTTTGTTTTTCACTGGAAAAGGAAAAAAAAAAAAAAACTTTTTCACAAGGCCTAAGCAATATTATAGCAAACAAAAATGGAACATGTTCAAGAACAACACAAAAATTATGTATTCAAACAACTCGATGGATGATATTGAGAGTGACGGGCTTCAAGAAATCCCCCATTATAAAGTGAATGGCTAACTCCACCATGTTGGGGGGGCGGAAAATGCAAGTGGGATTTTACAGGGTTTAGATTTTGTCACTCTTGATAATATGTGTTTCAAGACTGAGACAGGCTCGCGTGTATTTCGACACGATTGTATGAACCAAACTCAAGAAATTTAAAAACTAACGTGAAAACGTGGCGAAATCACCGCCATCAAATTCCTTGAACGGGTTGTTGCCTTGGCATAATTATTCTACTCTTTTGTGGGTAGAGGAAGACAACATTTTGGAGTTCTGATAGAGTTTAAACTATAAAGTGGCGAAGCAATAGGCCCAAGGCCCAAGGCTTCCACACGTCTCAGAAATGTGAAGCACGGTACATAGATAGATTGAATGCTTCATCTTGGAGAAAATAAACCAGCACTGCATATAAATAATAGACACTAGAGCAGTACTGCTTTGGATTGTGATTTTTTGACAGAAAATTTTTTTTATGTTTTTCGAGAAATGTATTTTTCAATTATATTTTTATTTCACGTACATTAAATTGTTATAATATATTTTTTTACAATAACCCCTAACAATAGCAATCCAAACAGGAAGGAAGGAAGATGATACCCAATGCTAATTCAGACAGAACGCCTTTGCATGGATTAAATTAGTTTGAACAAAAGGGGACACATTGTAAAACAAGTAAACAACCGCAATGTAATTCTCTGTTTCACACTTGATTTTCATTCTTCACTTGATTTTCATTCTTGTCTGTCCTTCCCTAAAAATACAAGCATAACTAATGACTAAACTTGAGCCAGAGCAAATATGCTTACATGGTCAGGTACTGACCACTAGCTCTAGAAGATGGAATCTGATGCTTATCCTGACTGATTCAAACGATCAACTGAGTTGCAACCTTTCTGCTCATGTCACTCAGTCCAAGTTGAGATAAAATGAAAAGTCCCGTGCCGGCAAAACATCTTGTGAAATCAAATCCCTCTTCATCGTTTCCTCTATAGCTTCCACATAAACTTGGTGATCATCTTCCCCATCAAAGGCTTCTTTGGCAATCAAAAGATCGTCACTATCGCTCCTATCGGTGCCTTTGATAATAAAAAGAGTAACAGTCTTCATCACATAGCCTGACAATGGAAGGATCAGGAATGGTGCGTGCCAGGCTTTGACGTTTGTCTCTCCAACCCCAAAATTACTATTTCCATTCCTCATTCGAATAATATCCCTTCGTGCAAAATGAACCTTTCCTTCCCTCTTTGAATCAGCGACCACAACTTTTTGAAGGGATTCTGGCAGCAAACGAACCAGCTTTTCCACGAACTTGAACCACCAACAGGCCATGATCATACAACAATTAAAAAACCGTCTAAGTAACCTAAAATGATCAGGATTAAAAGCATTGCCCTGATCATTATCGTCATCAGTAGTACCCAATTGAAGGCTTCTAGCTGTAAGGATCATGAAGCTAGCAGATTCGGTGTCAATCTTCCACTTGACTACTGGTGGGTCCACGTCACCGGTGAGATTCCGAGAATAGTCCAGTTCAACATAGAGGGATTTTATGGAGCTGAACTTAGCCAAAAATTTGGCACAGGTTTCGAAATCGAGGACTTGCCCAGGGGCCCTGCCCCAATAAAGAGCAATTCTGAGGGAAAGAACGTGGGTTTGGTAAACTAGAGAAGAAAAACGCCTGGAAACTAATGAAATCAAGCAGAGGGACTTGGCCTCATAGATTTTGTCCAGAATGTGGGAAACTATCAAGTCGTCTGGCAAGCGTTCGAAGGGATTTTTTGACGATTCCTCTTCTTTCAGAATCGAATGTACCGGTGCTTCAGGTAGGAGTATAGTCTGGTGGAGTGAATCCTCCATTTCTCACAGAAGTTGAGTCTCAACGCTCAGATTACTGAAGCAGAGAACTGTTCTAGCAGTATTTAACAACTGATTTTTGGAATGGGGGAGAAGCTAAATGATGACAGTGGCCAGAAGCCAGATGAAGTTCGCTTTCTCTGTTTCTTGTGGGTCCTCGTGCCCGAGGTGTATCGTGTAGTATTAAGCCACAGACCACTCCCGGTCACGCCGACAGAAGAGAAGAAGGGAAGAGGTATTTGTCAAATCCGGGAAAATTAGATCGTTCTCAATTATATAATTGATTTAGAAAGGTCTGAGATTTACTGCCGTTAAATACTAGGATCATGGTGGGATCAGCGATGACCGGTTACATACATCCTATCCTAATCAACATATCTAGTCTATGCGGGAATGGGGAGCTTTTCAATCGAGTTCTGATTGCTGACGTGGCGAGCTTCCATTGGCCGATTGGTGGTCGTCTGCCTCGTGTGAATTCGCTCGCGTGAATTCGCTCGCGTGAATTTGGTCCGTCCAGCCGATTGTTTCTTTCTTTTCTTTGTTTGCTTGGATGTCTACATTGGAGCCTGCCGCAAAATTGTGGTCCCACGTCCTTTGGTTTTTTTTCCCTTTTTTTTTTAAAAATTGGATGGAAGTGCTTGTTAATAACCTTTTTTTGGATGCTACAGCCCCTCTCATTCCCTTGTTGGTTTAGAATTATCCCGGCAGAATTATCCAATAATTCCCTTATTGAATTGGAATTATCCCTCTTTTTAAACTATCTAATTAGCATTTTCCCCAATTGTTAGCTAAAGAATGCCTTTTGTGGTTCCTCAAAAAAACGCACATAATTATCAAATTCTTTCCAATTAATTGTTCGTTAACTGATTAATAAACTCGATTTTTACTTATTACGTAACGAATCGCATTTAGCTATCCCCCTCTTACAATTATTGACATATTTGGACTTTCCAACTAAATCGCAATTACTTATCGATTTCTTGTAATTGCCTTATATTAATTATTGGCACATGCTTTTTTTTTTTAGAATGAGAGGGGGTTTATTTGGAATCGATTTTACGTAAACAATCAACAATGTGGTGCGCTTCCGTTGGTGTCATTTATTGTTTGTCCACGCCGCGCACCGCATTTGATTATCGATTCTCCGTTGTTAATTTTTATAACTATTTATTTATCTCTTTTTATTTGGATTCCCTTTTTTTAACCAATAAATCACGTTTAATTACCAATTATTTATTCTTAATTGTTAATGACTTATTAATGATGCCATTTTTTCCCTTTCTCAACAATAGATTGTGTTGCCAAAAAACTTGATATCCCGGTTCTTTACAATTATTACTACTTTCCCTTTGTTTCCAGATAAATTGCACTTATTAATAATTACTTTTTTTTTGCAATAATTGCTTATATATTATCTTTTTTTGCAATAATTGCTTATATATTATCTTTTTTTAAAATTGCTTTTGTTATCCTTCAATTGTGAAAATTTTACACTTCAATTGATTTTACCTGGTCACGCCACACACCATGCTTAATTATTGATTCCCGACTATTAATTGTTATAATTATTTGCTTACCTATTTTTATTTGTGTTCTTTTTTTTGTTAGCAAACAAATCATATTTGATTACCAACTTTTTAGAATACATTGTTAATAACTGATAAATAATACCATTTTTTTTTATCGCCATTTTTTGTTACCCAACAACTGGCATTTAATTCATAACTTTTTTGCAATTATTAGCAACATTTCTTTTCTTGTCAGAGATATCACATTTAATTTCCTTTTTTCCAAATTTCATTAAGAAAATGTCCTCTTTTGTTTTGGGTTGCCCAACAAATGGACTTTAATTATCAGTTTTTTTCAATTACTCTTTTATTAATTCGGTTCTGATTTGGCAGTTTTATTGCTACAAAAATCACATTTAATTGCTGGCCTTTTTTAGTATTAATACTTTTTGTTACCCACAAAAATCGCATTTAATTACCAATTCTATGTAGTTATTAGCCAAGAAATATGCTTGTCTTATTCTTTTCTTTCGTTACTTTTCCTGTCGTAACCAAACTCCTTATTGCTAATCTGATTGACTCATTTTTACAAACAAGCCTGCATCTTGTTTGTTTAGTTCTAGAGCAAGCTTTCTCGAGTTCCTCATCAGTCACTACTTGTCACCAGCCTGTTTCTGCCGACAAGTGACTGTACTTGACCTGATTAATTGCTACCTTAATTTTCTATATTACCCATCCCTTGTGACTATATTTACGATTCCACTCCATGGACCTTGTCGCCTTTTGTCCTTTACTTGAGGTTATGTTTGTAAATCTATAAACAACCGTCATTTTTCGCCATTGTCTACCATCAGCTTCCTTTTGCTGCGGTTGATTGACACTGTTTGGTGTTTTGCATTTGCACAATGGATACAGAGTTTCTCTGGTTTTCCGCGGCGGATTTTCTACTGAGCATCATCATGAACAATGGTAATTGTGCACCCGCTGCATTCTTTTCTCTATTCTAAAACTCTTGTTTCTTTGTTAGCCAGAGGGAACTACCTCATACCGATTGTTCTTCGTTTTCTTTGGCTGTTTTGAACCTTCATTTTCCCTAATTTATCAGTTTGGTTTTAATTTGCACTGGTGCTGTCGTTTTTGCTTTCCTGGTGAGCATGTTGGTTTTATAGTTCGGCTTAATTTGTTGTTCTTTAACTGTTTATATATTTCAAAGATTGCTATCAGGCTGCTTTGCTTTTTATTTCTTCCTTGCTTCTCGGCTTTCTAATGCACTGGTTCAACTATTTTTTCCCTTTTTTTGTCTGCCCCTTCTAAATTATTATCACCGAATTAGCTTCTATTTTTCTCTCCCATTTTTTTCACCTTTTCTTATGACCTCTTACATGATTGCCATTTCTTTGATAGTTTCTGCTGCTATTCACTTCTGCGGTGTTGAGCTTCTTCGTGTTCACAGGTTAGCTCTTCTGATTTTGTTCTCGTTTTACTCTTTTCTCTATATTTTATCCTTAATTTATGCATCTTTGGGATACATTTTCTGATGCATCAGCACTTATGGCCTGCTCCAGCTTTTCCTTTTTTTAGTTTGGGACTTTTTGACTTCCTGTATCTTTTGTGATCCTTATTCTTGCATATACGTGTTATTCTATTGTTTCTGCTGCTATACTTACATGCCTGATTATTTTTTATGTAAGCATTTGTTCTTTGCTCGGCTGCCGCTATTAACTCCTTCATCTCTTTGTGTTCGCTTGTTTTTTGCCTGCTCTGCTTTCTGCCAGTTTTCGATTTACATTCTTTTTTGCTAAGTTAGACATTCCTTTCTTTATATAGTCCTTCGACATTTTTTGCTCTTACTAAAAAACGATGGATGGAAATGCTACTCGCCGCAAAAAATACGCAGAAATGCCATCTTCGAAAAAAATGCAACTTCTGCAACGCCGGAAAGAAAATAGAGCTGCCAAGAAAAAGAATGCGCATTTACTCCCACGTATTCGTAAGGTTCCACTAGGTTATATGGAATCGGGTGTTTCTTTCCCTGATTCGCATCATGAAACCCTTGATGGTGCGAATCACTCTTCTATACATAGTGAAATCTTAGGAGCCGAGGCCTTGAAGAGCGGTAATGACAATGCTGCTGTCATTACTGAGGCATTACAATATATGTCCTCTCATGAATCCGCTCCTTTTATTCCTCGCGTCCATTCTGCTCCCTC